>NC_044310.1:163793068-165245568 GCF_007474595.2 Lynx canadensis | reverse complement strand
CAAGTGGCTAAAATACAATGATTTAATGATAACTCTGGACTATTCTGCAGCCAAAAATCTATGGGCTACCGCAGGAACTGGCAACCTCCCCACCCCATCCACATACAAAAGGCCTGAGGGGGATGGGAATAGCCCTGGGGTAATATAGCTCCTTTACTATTCCGGCAGTCTTCTCCTCCTACAACTGAGGGCAGAGCCGGAAAGAAACAAAACACCACTGTGCACAGAAATGGGGCTTACTGCCTCAAGGGGAAGGGGAGAAGGGGGAGAAAGTGGAAGACAGGAAGAAACACATCTTGCAAATTTGGGAAACACTTCTCAATATCAATTTACACTGTGTCATCCCAGAAATTAATGTGGCCATTGGGTAACACTGGCAAACACAATGTAAGAGGTGAAGGAATGAGCATTCTTGTAGCTCACCATGGTAGAAATAATGGAAAATGAATCTGACCAGTTGACTTCAGGTCTACTACCCTTCTTCACACAACAAGGAGCCCTCCTTTCTGGCTGTTTTGTGAGGCTTAAACAGCAACCGGAGTCGCTAACCATTTTGTGAAGACCCAGATGGTTTCCGTAGACCAAATGGGAGGGTGTGGATGGGAATGGAGTTTTCCCAAAGGAAATGGGTGTGCACCTGAGGGCCAGTGAGCTACTTGTGACCCAGGTTGGGAGTACGAATCTATAAGGGGTTTTCTTCCTGTGAGAAGGCCTTCATCTTTGAAGTGCATCCCCGGGGCGCCTGGGTGGCGCAGTCGGTTAAGCGTCCGACTTCAGCCAGGTCACGATCTCGCGGTCCGTGAGTTCGAGCCCCGCGTCGGGCTCTGGGCTGATGGCTCAGAGCCTGGAGCCTGTTTCCGATTCTGTGTCTCCCTCTCTCTCTGCCCCTCCCCGTTCATGCTCTGTCTCTCTCTGTCCCAAAAATAAATAAACATTGAAAAAAAAAAAAATTTGAAGTGCATCCCCTTTGAGATTCAGGGCAAAGTCCAAATTAGGTAAAGTCCTGCCATTTCTTCTGTTGTTGAAGGGCTGGAAAAGTTTTCCCTTTATCTCTCCTGGGTTCTTTGACTGGTCTAATAATTAAATTGACAATAGATTAACAGGAAAAAAAATTAATTGTGTGTATGGGGAAGCCCCATAAAAATATGAGACTCAAAGGCAGGTCAGCCAATTGAGGCTTATATGCCATCCTGAGCTAAGGAGTTGGACAGGGGCCTGGGGCTTGAGAGAGGATGAGGGCAATTCTCAGGAAGATAAAAAGAGCAGATGTGTGGTAATTAGATGTTTGCCATGACCGTACAGATAGGCCAGATAAAGTTATCTCCAGTAAAGCTCTCTTTCTGGGCCAGCCAGGCCCCCTATCTTAACTCTTTTAGGCAGTTAAGGGAGAGGCAAAAGTTCTTCCTGAGTCTGTTGGGTCTTCATTGCTTTTGGCTCAAAATAATCCACATGCCAAAGTGACACATTTTGGGGTGGCATATTCAGCTCCCCTTCAACATGTGGTTCTTTTCAAAACCATAGAATCTTGGATGGATTCAAGGACAGAGTGTCAATATCTGGCCCAAGGGAGGGACATCACCCTATCAAGTAGACCAAGACGCAGAGGGCTAAAAATAGCAGGTAAAATGAGGCTCTCTCCTTCCCCCATCAGTGCCCTCTGAAAGAGAGAACCCAAAGAAACTGGCCCACTGTCCAGGCCTAACAGGGAAACTGCACTGCTTCTGTTCACTTTCAAAATGAATTCTGTGGGAGGAGCATTCTGCATCAAATCACCATCCAATTTCTAAAACACACATGATAAAGATGACCTTAGCATTTCCCTCAGCTTGACCAACCTTTGGAAATGTAATCATCAAAGGAGATAGCACCCCTGTCTCCTAGTTCCTGTGGGAGAGTGAAAGCCCAACTGCTGTGGAAACCATGCTCCAAGTCGTAAAACTACAACTTGTTATAAAGATATGAAAATTTACTTTTCCTTAAGGGCAAGCCAGTTAGCAAACACGGATGGCCCATTGTCTCTTTTCAATGCTTGAAAAGTCTACCACCCTTTGTTTCAGTGAAGTTGAGCTCAGACTGAGTTCTGGCCTCTCTCTCCTATTGTAACAGCCTTGAATAAAGTCTTCCTCAGGTGTTTAACTTGGGCCCACATGATGTTTGCTTTGACACCAACTGTGTAAATACTGTCAACCAAAATGTGTTGTGTTCCTGCAAACCCTGACTGCTTTGCAGATGAAAGATCAATGAGGCAAAGTGTCTCTTGGTTTGTGTATCTCTGTGGAGGATCCCGGGAAGGCACATCTGGGTCAAAGCCAACACAGGAAGGAAGGACATCACCAACCACTCTTGTAACCAGGACATCTTCAGGGAGCAAAAGGGGGTCGGCTGGAACTGGTCTGCTGCCCAAAGCACAGCCTTCCTAGATTCAACAAGGCCTGATGGAACACTCACCTCACCTCACACCAGGTACAGCTCCAGGCACTACAAATAATAATCATTTAATTCTTACAATAACCCCACGAAGCAGATTTTATTAATAGCCCCATGTTTTCAAGTAAGGCACATCTCTGCCACCACAAGGAAACTCATTCAAGCTCACACAGTTGGCAAGCCGATAAGCCTGGCATTTGGTTCCAGCAGCTATGTTTTAATGCCAAATTCTGCAGCTAGAACCAAGGAGCACAAAATCCCAAGGCATGGTAGTAGGCCCCGTGAGACCTGACCGGGAAACCAGGTCTATTTTAAAGAAGTTTCCAAGTTTCTACCAGAAAGCAGTCCTCTATTTCGGAAGGAAAGTAGCCTGTGACGACCCATACAGCATCCACCCACCATGTCCCCTATCCTATAGGACATGCTATTCTGCACCAGTATAAGGTTAGAGGGCATTCGTAATAGCCCTCTATAAGGTTAGAGGGCATTCCTATATAAAAAGCTCTGCAAATCCTTTCTGTAAATCTGCTTTCACACTGAGCATATGCCAGGCAGTTCCAGGAGAAAAGCCTGTTTTTCTGCAAAGGGTTGTACAGAGGTGGGAGTGTCTGAGAACAATTGAACAGTACCTGAGTTTTTTCCTCCCTGCAGTTGTGAAGCTCAGAATGACCTTGGGTGATCTCTGCAGTATATGTTTAAAATGAAATAGTGGCTTTGACGGCCAGTAAGGGCAGACCACATTCACATTCAGCAAGCAGAGTAGCTTTTCCCTTCTCCCCTTTGTTCCCTTGCAACCTACCTGCCTCCCTTGCTGCTTCAAAAAGTGCAAGAGAAGACTACCTCGGGAAGAGTGAATGGATGCTTGCTTGCACAAAGGAAATAAAGCCAAGTGAAGTTGTAGCTTCACTTCAACTGCACAAAAACGTTGCCTTGCTGACTCCCTGAGGACCTCTGTGGAGCCCCAGGAGGTCTCTGCATGGCCCACCCGGGGCCAGGCCGGAGGAGACCTTGGCAAGGCACCCAGCTCACTTCATCATCACACGCAGAACCTTCCTTTTTCCATCTGTGGAAAGTGAATCACAATATCTGTGCTTTGTACTCTCCAGGGCTATTACGAAGCTCAAATGAGATAATGTATGTAAAGCGCTTTGTAAACTGTAAAATGCTCTACAAATGTAAGGGATTATTATAAACCACAATACAGCGATGTTTTATGTTTTTATAAAACTACTGGCTGGAACTGCAGGAAGGGGAATCCCTCTGGTGATTTTTATTTTGGAAACAGGAGGACTTGGGTTTGCTTCCTTGCCAGGAATTGGATTCCTGGCAGCAGCTGTTTATTCCATTTCGCTGGGCGACGCACATATGGCCGCCACGCGTCTCCTGCGGAGCTGACAATATGTACTGCTTTGTTTGGGCACATCAAGGAAAAGCGTCTTTTCGCCTCCCTCGCTATTTCCAACTTGCCAAGTCTAACACCTAGGAAATAGAGACTTTCAAGTCGCACTTCACCACAGCAGCATTTGGTTTTTTTAGATGAGATTTTTTTTTCCTCCTTAGCAACCAGAAATTTACAGGCGACTCTCACCATAAAAATAGCGTTCCCCTGAGCTGTTTGATGCTGCTTTTATAAAGCTTTTGCCTTGGTTAAAATGAACATGATATTAATATTTGTCCTGGGACTGGGTTTGGACCAGCTGAAAAGGATTAAGCTACGAACAGGGTCCTTTTTCCGAGTCTCTCCAGCGACTGATAGGCGGGGGGGGGGGGCGGTGGTAGGCAGGGAGGCGAGGTAGCGGCGTGCCCAGCTGCTCTGCACAAATACCTGCCCTGGTGCTTTGTTGCAGGTAGCCACTCGCTGCAACCTGAGGTCTAAGAACTAGTACTTGCTTGTAAATGTCAAGAGGAATTATGAACCTTTGTAGAAAAGTAACTGTTTGACTAATTTCCGGTTCCATGGAGCAAATGCACTACCCTATGCATTTAGAATCTGGTGCTGACAGCCAGGCTGTGGCAAGCTTCAAGGTTATAGGATCATAAATGGGATTAGATAACCCAGACAGTGTGGCTCACGCTCTAGCACTTTTAAAATATTATTAAAACCCCAGAACAAGGGCAAACAATTTTGAAGGGAAAATAAGACATAACAGACCCTCAACAGGGAGACAAAAGAATCCTGGAGATGGTACTAAGGACTTGTTAACCCCCTGGAGCATTTCTAGAGTACATTTTAGTATAAATAAATATTTTAGAACATAAGACATAAAGAAGCAGGTCATGATTTATAGCTTATAAAGATTTTTCTGTTAGATTTGAGCCATGGTAAAAAAAGAAAAAGGACAAGGAAAGTCTACAGAGAAAGCCAAAACTGACAGTAAGAATTTGCAACTCCAGATAGCAGAATTCAATGCACCACCTTGAAGGCTTTGCATTTTAAATTATCTGTTTCTTTTTAATTGACCAGATTAATTATTTCCACCTTGCCACTTGGCAGATAGGTCACTGTTCCTTTTCACAGCATTAATGAACCCATTCACTTTTGCTCCATGTAATTAAGACTGTGAGTTACAGATCACATTCTTAAATTGGCTTAGTGTACAACCAGCTCCGTTTTTATTAAACAAAATATATGACATCAGGTATTTCTCATTAACAAAAGTGTTGAGTTTCTATGGAGTTTTCTTCCAGTTGTTGTGAGAGTGGTGACTTTGTTCTTTCTATTTTTTTGGAAAAGAAATACAGGCCTATAAAGGTTGTAGCATCCAGGGTGGTGTATCATTCTTAATGTACTCACAGTCTGGTGATCTAGAAGACAGCTGATGGATTAATGTTCCAGTATTTCTATTGCCACCAAAATTCTGACCAAGGCCTTTCATGAGCTATTTGAAAAGAAATAACTTTGGTTATATTGTTAAAGTTAGTTAAGTGAAATATATTGCCCTCTTCTGTTAGCTTTATTTCTAGGCCATTTAGGAAACCCTAGGAACATTAATACAGTAGCGGAACACAGTAGAGAAAGCTTTGTTTGTGGTGTCTACAGCCCTCAAGAGAGCAAGCTTTAATTTAAGCCAACTCAAGCTGTCTCCCAAAGCATTTGGCTTCCTTCAGGACTTCTGGATCTCAACCTGCTTCTCAGAGGAGCTAAATTTAGAACTAAAGTTTAAGGTGCTTTAATCTTTCCAGGACCTGAATGAGATTTTCTCCATGAAAATGAGTCTGGTGGAGCACCTAATCAAGAGGAAGACTTTGGACACAACTCTTAATGGTGGTCATCTTTGCTGCTGGCAAAAGACTAGCAACACAAATTCAAAATATTAGTAATAATGGGGCATCTGGGTGACTCAGTCGGTCAAGCATCTGACTCTTGACTTCGACTCAGGTCATGATCTCACCATTCATGAATTAGATCCCAAGTCCAGCTCTACACTGATAGTGCAGAGCGTGCGTGGGATTCTCTGTCTCCTCTCTCTCTCCCCCTCCCCAACTTGTGCTCTCTCTCTCAAAAATAAATCAACTTATGGGGTGCCTGGGTGGCTCAGTCGGTTGAGCTGTTGAGCGTTTGCCTTTGGCTCAGGTCATGATCTCACGGTTCGTGAGTTCAAGCTCCCTGTCAGGCTCTGTGTTGACAGCTCAGAGCCTGGAGCCTGCTTTGGATACTGTGTATCCCTCTCTCTCTCTGCCCCTCCCCTGCTCATATTCTGTCTCTCTCTCTAAAAAATAAACATTAAAAAAATTTACATACATAAATAAACTAAAAAATTGGGATCAAAGATATACCAACTGGTATTTTTCTAATTCTTCATTGCTTTGTGGAAATGGGATCTTCTAGTCACACATAATAAGCTCTAATTACCGTGGCAAAAGTGCTCAAGTTTGTAACATAACTTACTTCCTAATTTTTTTAATGAAACCTCCATTTTGCAATCTTTTGTCCCACAGTTGCAGGACTTTATGGTGTTTTTTTACTATTGAGATTTCAGGTAGTTAACTGCTGTATTTCCTTACAACCCAAAATGCAAGTGCAGTAATGATCTCCATGTGCTTCAATAAAGGCACGTTGGCCTGTGGTTATGTTTTAAATAAGTGCCTACACACACAAACTCACAGACAGTCACAAAGTCAGCAGGAATGGCGTTTCATCTTGGTCTCACTGTGGGCAGACTGTGGTTGTGACAAGAAACATACAAAGCTAATTACAGCGTGGCTTAGCAAGGCTCTGTCTTTTGCACTAAAAGGGACAGCTTAAATGCGTTTCACCCATTGTTGGGATGGCTTGAAACAGTGTGCAGTCTTTATATGAATAGGACATTTCAAATTCATGTCATATGAATGTGTGGGTATAGAGGTGATAGGAAGAGAAACATACCAATTTCAGGAACTGGAGTCCTTATACACACTGTTGGGAGTCCTCTTTGGGGCTGGTACCCAAATTGTTCTGTGCTGGATAAAACCGAAGACTGGGGCACTGGAAAAGCACAATAATAAAAGAGAAACATTCTCAGACAAATGAAGCTTTCAACTTCCAGGAACCTAACCAAACTAGGAAGCCCCCTCAATACATTACCAGTCCTGGCTGGCCAACTTCACCACAGGGACAGAGTCATTCCAAATGACAGCAAGTCCATCTCTCTGCTTTCCCCTCCAGGAATAGGCTGCCAAAAGCAGAAACATCTGCCTTGGGGAAATCTTTGGGCATCATAAAAGTTCCCTGCTCCCCCTTTAACCAGATTTTACTTCTGTGCTGGCACAAGAGGGCTGCCAGACACAGCACTTGGGAAACCTACATGCTGTAATGTAATCAGCTGCTCTCACTTCCGGTCCTCTGGAGCCACATCTTTACTAAGACCTCCCCTACTTGCTTCCCTCTCCCCTCTTCCCACAATTAGCTTATCTCATTTCAGGATGGCATCTGGATTAGGAGCCTTTGGGACAAAGCGGGAGAAAAACAGGAACCAGAACTAGATTAGGTTTTGAGAGCTTATCCCACTATATAAAATCCTGGATATGCCATTTAAAAATAATCATCATAAGGGATCTATTCAGTGATTACAATACTAGTTTTCAGTTTTTCCCTGAAAAAGAAGAAAGAGAACATGGCGAAGCCACGCAAATGTCCTTGTGACCTTCTGCTCAGAAGTAGCATGTGTCACGCCGGTCATATTTCATTAGCCAAAGAAAGTTATATGACCAGGTCTGATATCAATAGGGTGAAGAAGTATAATTCTGCCCCAAAGAGAAGCAGCGAGGTATTTTGAACAATATTACAATATTGCAGTCATACTCCAATTATCAAACACATTTAAAAAAAATTTTTTTAATGTTTATTTTTGAAAGAGAGAGAGAGAGAGCACGAGCGGGGGAGGCACAGAAAGAGAGGGAGACACAGAATCCGAAGCAGGCTCCAGGCTCCTCAGCTGTCAGCACAGAACCCGACACAAGGCTCAAACTCATGAGCCGTGAGATCATGACCTGAGCTGAAGTCGGACGCTTAACCGCCTGAGCCACCCAGACACTCTTCAAACAAATATTTGAAGCTTAAAGTTTAGAAATTAATGAAAGTGAAAAAGGAAAGTTATAGGGAATAAAAATACGATCTTGGTCAAACTTGAGTAGCTAAAGAGAATTGAATGTCTGATTATAACAAAGGCTGAGCAAAGGTCCACATCTGATGAATTGCTTAGAGTGTTTTACAAATGACCTGTACAGAATCTGGCAGAACTGACCATCTAGAACTTAGAACTAAGGTGCTCTAAAGAAGTGAGATTCAGGTAAAGTACTCACTGCCGTGTGGGTGCAGAATAAGAAAAACTACAATCCTTTGCTAATATTGGAAGAAAAGCTCTGCATTTTCTGACAAACACAGTTCATCAATATGGTTCCCTCTATAACAAAAGACATCCGGGCCCAAATGGTGGTTCCCAGCAGCTTGGTGGTAGATGTGGCCCTGAAATAAGTGTGTGGCCTGGAAAGAAGAAACATAATTTTAATGGGGCCAGTCCCAAAGCACAGGCAGCTCTGAGAGCTAGGATGTCTTGGACGATCACTTCTACTCAGCCAGTAGCCTGGTAATGGAATCTTCTTTCAAGATCAATGAAGAGCTGAAAGGTTCCTACCCATTTGCTTAAGCCTCATTCAGCTAGCTAACAGCTCTGAGCAGGCTGCATCTCCTCTGTCCACCATCACCAGTGCCCCTCAGCTAGTTGATAAGAGAGAACTCTGGCTCAAAAGGCAAATGTTTCCACACCTGCTTCCACATTTGCCTGGATTGCAGTGAGTGCAGTCAGCTCAGAAGCCAGCCTAAATTGTTTGCCTCTGCGTCTAAGTTTTCGGCTTTGCCTAAACACAAATCTGTACTCCAGTAAAATCCTACTGAGGCCCAGCTTCAGGCTGTCACACAGATCCACTGATCCCTGGATGGCAGCCTGAGTGAATGGCAGTTCATGACCCTATGAACTCTCACACCCAGAAACACTCAACTCAGTTGCACACTCACTGACAAGCAGGTGGAATCCTGGTTGCAGGCTATTCACATAACAGCACCTGCCATTAACTGGAAGCCATGTAGCAAGCCTGTGCTGACATGCTCTCAGTGGCTCTTTGCCCTCTCCCCATCTGAGACATGAGGATGATTAATTGGAAACATTCCTGTTAGAAACCTACCATCTTGCAGCGCCTGACTATTCCTTTGCATGCATTAATTCCACATCCATGGATTAATGTTAGATTCTTTATGGGGGGAACTGATTTTGAGGATAAGGTCTAAAGCTGCCTTGAGGAAAGACGAAGCTCATGAGATGTACGGGTATGAAAGAACTGGATCATATACCAGACCAGGAGAATGGTTTCAAGCTGAAATGCTTCTAAGGTTAACTGAAGGACTGTGTCGCCTCAGGATGAGGGGATACACAGTGGTGGATATGCAGTCATGCCAGCTACCCTATGCTGTGGAAAGCCATAGGGGTCCACTGTTTTTATCTTTTAAATACTTATCTACTCAGTACTTTTCTCCCCAAATATACCCTGCCTTCTGGAAAGAGTTAAACTCCAATGGCCACAAGAGTGGGAACGTGTTTGGCCTAATCATAGTAACATATACACTTACTTTCAAGATGTGGACAGATAATCCAACTGGGACTAACTGGAATCCTTCCATGAGATTTTTAAATGATAACTTGCCTCTTGGATCAATGAAACTGGTGGTACCACATTTGGGCACCTTGACAGGAGGACTGTGATCATGGTATTTCCTTGGGGGATGATGGTGGGGATCAGTGAAGTAGGCACAGGACTAATATGTCCAGTACAGTTCTGAAGATAGAAAGAAAGAAGAAGCAAGGACCATATCTTACTCTTACTTGCATCCCCAATGCTTATATGGTGCTACATATATGTTTGATGAATGGATAAATTGCATGAATGAACATGTGAGGCAATAAATGAAATTAATGAAGCAGAAGCAAGTGCTATTCAGAAGACAATTAGTCTAACACCAGGACAAGAAGGAATTGGGACACCATTCAGCAGCCCTCTAGGACCAGAGCTGTTCCTGGCACAATCTTGTGTTCCTGGCCTCCAGACCCTCCCCTTGCAGGCTGCCTTCTTGGAAAGTGAGCAAGGAAAACCCTGTGTGCCAGGTGTTTCACCCAGAACCTTCCTCTGGCAATGAAAACTACCCCCATGTCAATGACAGGGGTTTGACCCAAAAGGCCTCTGGAATAGGAGAGGACTTTAATTGTACTCTCTAATTAATCTTGGGTTTGACAAGAGTAGCTGAGAGCATCAAAAGTCTGTCATCAACCAGATGCTTCTCCTGAGCTCTAACAACTAACAAAGTGGTCAACTATGTTAAGGAACAAGAAGCCATAAAATTATTTAACAGTCCAGTGCCCTTGTCAGAGAGATATGGATTGCAAGGTACTGGATGTGCACCCAGAAGGTGAGTTTGAGTTTGAGTTTGACCTGGAACAAGTCACTTGACCTGTAAGGCCCTCCTTTTGCTTTAAGATAAAGATAATCCCTTCTGTCCTCCCCATACCTCATTTGTAGGGAAGACCACTTTAGTCGACATTTATGAAAAGAGTTTGTAAATGGGTGAAACACGGGTATGAGAGATTATTAACTAGCATCACCAAGCAATTAATAAAAAATGGACTGGTGGTAGGAAAATCTGGAGGTAAAAAGGTCAGTTAGGAGGCTGCAGGTCGCCACCTCTAAGCAACGCTAACTTGAGCCAAGGCAGAAGTAATGGGAATCTGAAAGGGGGCAGGATCTCTCCCTTAATTTCCTGCCCATAAGGAGCATCTAAGTTGTTTAATAAATCAATAAATAAATGAAGCATAATCAGCAATCCTTTGTAATGAAACCATTTTACTGGGGCGCCTGGGTGACTCCGTCAGTTAAGCATCCAACTCTTGATTTCAGCTCAGGTCATGATCTCATGGTTTGTGAGTTCAAGCCCCTCATCGGGCTCCAAGCTGGCAGTGTGGAGCCTGCTTGGGATTCCCTCTTTGTCCCTCCCCTGCTCGTTCTCACTCTCTCTCTAAAATAAATAAATAAACTTAAAAAAAAAAAAAAAAGAAAGAAACCATCTTACTTATCAAAACACTACCTGTTACAGTAATTTCTAAATTCTGAATTTCACTCCTTTTGTAACACCAATGAGTTTGGAATGTGTTTTATTATTGCATTATCACCCTGATTTAATGTATTTGTTAAATTTTACATCTCCTCTTCTAGACTTGAATCCCTACAGGGCAAGGGCCATGTTTTATTAATACTTGAAATCTCTCTTGGTGCCTAGCACCCTGCTTAATGCAGTGTTTGAAGGATGAATGAATGATTAATCAGATCACTGTGGATTAATTATTGCAAATCATCACAATAATCTTGCAAGGCAGGTATTTTCACTCCCATTTTGCAGAGGAAGATACTAAGACTTAGAGGTTAAGTAAATAAGTTACCCTAAGTCCCACAGCTGGTACAGTCTGGATTCAAACGGCCTGCTCTCGAGCCCACACCACCTCTGCCTGTTTCCTCAGTACCCAGCTAATAATAACAGCTCTGGAGGGGGTGTGTCCTTGTGATTTTGCATTCATTTTCTAGCTGCTGAACTCCTATCCAACCCTGTACTTGCCTTGGTTGGACATACATTTTCTTTGGGGAGAAGTGAAAGGTCCGCTGGGAGTGAGGCACTATCGTGAAGACCATGGGAAGGACTGAGTTTGTAAGTCGTCTTCTGAGAATGAGCAGCTTCTTCTGGGCCAAGATTCTCAAGGATAGAGCCTGATACAAACTTTTAAACAAAACTAAGGGAAGTGTGCACTGTACTGAACTTGAGGAAACCTGGAACGCCCCACCTTGTCCCGTGGGGTCTTCCCTGTTTGGGGACAAGAAAAACATGGAGAGAATGGCAAGGGACAGGACTCTACAGCTGTCAGCTAGGAAGGTGGCTAGCAAAGATTGTCTGCATAGGAAAGGAGGTTTCTGGTACCACTACTAGTCTAGAATGTACAGTTTTTAAAGGCTGCTTGTTATTGGTAAGGAAACCAAACTAGTCTTATCTTTCATGTCCCTGTTTTGTTTTGTTCACATATCAGAAGCACATCTGAGCTGCCTGGTCCCGCTAATACACTGATGCTCAAATATGTTCTTCTAATAGGGTACCCAGAATTCATAGTGCTACTTATAGAACACCATTAAAAATTGCTCCCTCTCATTGTAAATTTCATCATACAAACCAGTGACAATTTTACTGAATCAAGTGGTACCAGGCACTAGAGATTAAAGGGTATTTAACTAAACTCAGAAAGTACAGAAGAGTATAGAATGTCAATGTAAAAAAAGGGTATAAAATGTAAAATGTATAAAATGCAAATGTGTCCTTCCTGAATGGATATCCATTTGGCCACCCATCCCACTCCCCCCCACAGAGGGGCACTTTGACAGTTTCTTATGTATCCTTCCAGAAATGTTTCCATGTCCATATAAGCTTGTTTAGAATATGTATATCCTTTTAAAAAAAAAATAAAGAGTTCATATTATAGATGCACTTTTGTACTTTGATATATCCACAAAATACATGCTATAAACAATATAAACTATTCATTATTAAACAGTTTTGAATGAAATAATAAATGAATTATGAATGAATAAATGAATGACACATACTGTATGCTTTGATATGGTGCTAAAATGATCATCTAGCTATAAACTATCCACAGACTGCTCTTATTTCCCAATCAGTCCCACTTTGTGGTTTTTGAAAGGTGCCTGCCCTGCCAGTCAAGTAGGAGCATGTGAGCATTGACTTCCACCCCACTTCTTCATCCAGAAATCCCTAACAAATGGGTCTAGGAAAGAGAAGAAGCAGGTTTGGTTTTTCATTGACAACCTAAGCATATATCTCTAAAATCTCACTAATTTACTTGAAACGAGTCTGAGTTACAGGCTAATTTTTTTTTTTATTTTTTAATGTTTATTTATTTTGAGAGAGAGAGAGTGCATGCACTCATGAGCAAGCAGAGGAGGGGCAGAGAGGGAGGGAAACATACAATCCCAAGCAGGCTCCCTGCTGTGAGTGCAGAGCCCAACACTGGACTCAAACTCATGAACCAAGAGATAATGATCTGAGCTGAAATCAAGAGTCAAGAGTCTGACGCTTAACGGACTGAACCACTCAGGCACTCCTACAGGATAATTCTATACATAGACTGTCACTGATACTAAAAACATTTTTTTCTGAATAAAGTTCAGGCCAGGTTCTTAATTAAGGAAAAAACAAGATTCCTATGCCACTTATTCAGTCCTGTGCATATCAACCTATAGATATTCTGAAGACTTTACATCAGATTCCTATTAATTACCTTAGCAAACACCTGGGCTGCCAAAACAAAGACTACCTTCATTCCACGCCTGTTAGTGTAAAGGAATGAAATCTGACCACATTCTTGAGCTATAGCTCTCAGGGTCTGGAGCCTCTGTACTTCTCCGCTCTAGTCTCTCCACCAAATTCCATACTGGGGGGAGGGTGGTGCATTTGGAGGAGCTGCAGGAAGTGCTAATCTAGGGAGGGTGCTGACCTGCAACCAGTGCTTCCAGGTTGCAATGAGCCATGGAAATCCCTAGAACCTCAACCTGACTCTGGGACCTCAGAGTGGGAAGCCCAACCAAGGCTGACTTCATGGTCTCCTCATCTTCACCCTTCCCACAGGCAAGCTCCTGACTCCTGCCTGACTCCCTCCTCAGTCCCTACCATGACATCCTGCTGGCCAAGCAGCTAGGGTTCCCATCAGGGGTGGCCCTCTGTACCTCCCATTCCAGAGAGTACCCCAGGATGCCAATCTCTACCACCCCATACCACAAAGGGACAAAGATCTTAACCAACTCAAAGGTCCGGGGGTGGGGGGAAGGAAACTGGTATCTGGAAGGTTCTTCCCTACCCAACTGAGATCTGTGGGAGTGTGAATGTAGGAGAGCTCACCTTTTCTCCACAAAGGAATCAGACACATAAGCATTAATATCCTGATTCTTTCACTCAATAGACTTACAGCTGATGAGGCTCCTTGACTTGTCTCAGCCTCAGCTTCACAAACAACAGAATGGGAAGGACATCACCTATTTTACGGGACTGTTGTAAGAACTAAGCTACATATAGCCTGGTGGTTCCCAGTGATAGACCATAATGCTAATATCCATTTTTGCAGCTTGGACTTCATCTTTATAATAGGACCCCTAACCTTGGTTAACCAAGTCTCTCCCCACTGATAAGAATCACTCTTATAATGTATGTGTATCAAGTAAGGAGAAGATATACTGTTTGTACTCCAACTGGGGGCATGTTTGGTTCTCCTTTGTATAAAATACAAGACAAGACTAGTTGGAGTTTCATATGGTTTTTGTCTTGTGCAAACATGCTTAAGCACTATGGATTAAAACAACAGGGTTTGGGTAACCCCACATGTTAAATGATGTGACAGTTGACCAAGCCATTGCCTTGAACTTTGAAACAGATAAAGAGCCCTAAGGTGACTCCTGGCGATGCCTGAGTTTGCCTCAGCTAACTACTCCATCAATCATGATGCACTTTTCAAGGCATGAGATTAAAGGTTAGTCTCCCTGTTCTCTCCCTTGTAAACAGAAAGATACCCACATACCTACAAAGGGAACTGACCATCCAAGGAGGTGTGTGATAAGTGCCAAAGAGTGGCACAGGCAATACTCTGATAGTATGAGCTGAACATCTTACTACCAAGCACAGAGATTTTAAAATTGGCCCTTCCCCAACACAACTTCTATGTTTTGAGCTGAACTTGAGCTGAGTTTTAGACCTTGAGGTCAGTTATTTATAACCTTGTCTATTTATAATCTTGTCCCTCACTAGAAAGATAACCAAGTTCCTCAAAGGCTTTCCTGATGGCACCTAGCATAATATTTGGAACATAGTACATGCTCAATTAATGATAAAACAAATTCACACTTCAGGTTATAAACTGTCTGATTTTTAGACCAGGCATGCATATTGGGATAGGTAGCAGGTGCCTGCTCCGGGCAATCCTTTTTTTTTTTTTTTTTTTTAAGTTTATTTATTTATTGAGAGGGTAGGGGGAGGGGCAGAGAGACAGAGAGAGAGAGAGAGAGAGAGAGAGAATGAGAAAATCCCAAGCAGGCTCTGTACTGTCAGTGCAGAGCTGCTCTGGGCAATTCTAAGGCTATTGTTATTGCTCCCTTTGATATTTCTTTGTAGAAATACAACACAAACATCTGGCAGGGTGTGGATGGGGACAGAAGTGGGGGAGGCCTCTTTGTTTAAAGGAAACTCAAAGGCTTATAGAGATAGAAGTGAGTGCTGATCCAACTACCGACAGATGTTCTGCAATCGCTCTTGGCTGCTGAAGACTCTGAGAGCTGAAGTTCCCAGGTGGGTGCAAACCTGCCTGAATGTGACCAGGAAGGCCATTCATTAGATCCCCCAAACCATTGCCAGAAGCCAGTTTCAGGGTTCCGGGCTGGGGCTGCCTTTCTGGGTACACCACCTGGGCCATGAGGCCTGGAAGATTACCTTGATGGCCACATCAATTTGGCAGAAACAAAAAGGCACTGAGATATCAGGCAAGCTGCTATTAGTGTCTGTGTTTGTGATCTTCTGGCACTTGTAGCCCATGCTGGCTGGCTTTCTAGCTTGCCCTGGCACTCAGGCCTGGCATTTCAGAAAGTTCTGGCAGCAGAACCTGCGAAATAGTAACTTTAAAAATTGTGGAGAAAGCTAATGTCGCATTGGCAAAGCTCACCTGGGGCCACCTCCATCTGTCGGCCCCTCTCTTTATGGCTCTCCATTTTACTTTCTCTTTAGTGGTCCAAGCCTCTGTTGTCCGTTCCATGCCCTCACTGGGGAGAGGTCTGTGGATGGTCTTCTACTGTCTCCTGGTTTATGACTCCCTCCTCCTTACAGTTTGACAGCTGGGCAAGACAGCTGAAGTAATTCCCATAAGGGTTGTCAGCTAAGACTGGAGTGGAGAGGAAATGGTTTAGAATGCAGTGCACATACCAAACTCCCTACCACAGATGGGTAGAGGGGCCTGGGCAGAACATGAGATGTTCATAACGGGGCAGCAGGAGTGATCTCAGGTCTCTTCTGTAGTCCAAGGCAGACTGAACAGAGATAGTTGTGCCATATAGGGCCTCTCTTGTTACCCTCTGGGCTTCAGCTGCAGTTCCGTAGTTGCAAGCAACAGAAACAAAGTATGTTAAGTTTTAAAAAAGGGATTTGCTGAAAGGGTACAGGGTAGCTCACAAAGCAGAAGAGGTTGATTAGCTTAGTCTTAGAAAGGGCAGAAAAAGGGAAGGTCTTGGGATCAAGGTAACAAGGCATAAGCACATATTAATCCCTTCAGAACATTTTTGTACCAGCTGCAAGCTGTTCAACTTTCCTGGTGAATCTTATTGGTTTTCCTTGGATCAAGTGACCTAAACAAAGCCAATAAGGTTGGCCTACTTTGATTGACAAGGAGCTCACTTGTGAGAGACACAGTAATGAAGAGACCTACCAAGACCTCACAGAGCACAGGGGAGGGCTTGTCCTCAAAGGGAAATAAGAGCTTTTCCAGGAGAAAGTTGGTCAACTACTGGGTAGCCCAAAGCAACAGGTGTCCATCACTCAAACCCAAAGAATCCCTTTCTCTTCACTCCCACATTTGCTCTAACTTGCCACCAAATGGATTTTACTGTGAGAAATATGGTGGAGGAGGTAAGGGAGTCAAGGACAGGAAAGCACCCATTACTGTTGGCAAGTCCAATAAACTTTGACAGGGGAGTCTTGGAACTGTTTCTACTTCCTTGAAAACCTGAATCAAAGTTCATTCATCCAAGCCAGAAACTTGGGGGAAACCCAGATGCTTCCATCTTCTTTCCTCTTCCCTCCAAATCAAATTGGGTACCAAGTTCTTTCACTTTATGCCCTGAACATTTCTCATCTCTACACAACTCTTCAGGCCTCCAGCCTCTCATCTGCCCAGGGCCAGAGCCTCCTAATCCATCACCTTGCCTCCAGGACGCTTCCTCTAATACTCTCTCATGCTGCAGCCAGAGAGATCTCTTGGGAACCCAAATCTGATCATGTCTCTCCTTCTCAGGGGCTTCCATTGCATTCAGGAAAGACTTGGCACACACACAGGGCCCCTTGATTAGTCTCCAGCTTACTTCTTCAGCCTTCTTGTAAGTTTCTCCTTTCTTCACAACTTTCACATGAAGTTTCTTGAAGCACTATTAGTGCTGGCTAATTGTTTGCATTGAAGAGGTGGATAAAAGAGTTATCTTCTCACATTGCCTAGATTTTAAGGGACTGAATTGTGTCCCCCGAAATTCATATGCTGAAGCCCCAATCCCCTGTGTGACTGTATTTGAAGAAAGGGCCTATAAGGAGGTAATAAAGATTAAGTGAGATCATAAGGGTAAGACCCTAAAATAATAGGATTCGTGTCCTTATAAGATGAGGGGGGCCAGAACTCTCTCTGTCACGCGAGAACACAGTAAGAAGGAGGCAGTCTGCAAGCCAGGAAGAAAGCTCTCATCACAAATTGACCCTGCCAGACTTTGATCTGGGACTTCTAGCCTCCAGAATTGTGAGAAAGAAATTTGTTATTTAAGCCACCCAGTCTGTGAGATTTTGTCATGGCAGCCAGAGCTAAGGGGCAAATTGTGAAAGAATCCATGTAAACCTTGACATCTCTTTAAAGTCTTTTTTTTTTTTTTTTTTTTTTAGAATAAGTTTTGGTATTCTTGCATTCTGTCTCATAATAGTCGTATTTGTTTTCATATATATATATACATACATATACATATACATATACATATACATATACACATTATATATTATATATATAGTTTTAAGACATATGCAGTGAATCAGGCCATAGTGATCTGCTGACTTCTAGTATCCCCAGCCCACCACACCCCATTCCACCAGCAGTTTCAAAGCCCACATCAGCTGTTCTCCTCAAAGCTTTTGCACACTTTGTTTTCTGCTAGAACATGCTCTCCCCACTCTCTTTTGCCCAACTGGTGAACTCTTTAAAGCAAAACTTAGTTGTTGCTTCTGCTTTTAAAATGCTCCTGGCATCACACCTCAACGTGGACATCTTCCTTTGTGCGCTCACTATGCCTTCTGCAGATGTACAGCCCTTTATTACTCGCACGCATGTTTATGTTTGACCCTACATAATTGTAAGGTCCTTAATGGCAGGGAGGAGGTCTGATTTATTGGCATGTCCCCAGGGCCTAGAAGATGGAGAAGCACAAAGTACATGCTTGGTAAATGTGGAAGAATGAATGAGTGAATGAATGAATGAACTCACAAATGAGTTTATAAAGCAGCAGTTATTCTGTGGGATATTCTTAGGGATAGTGACAAAATGTGAAATGTCTCACAAAGATGAAACATGAAGTCTCTGTGGCTAAAGGTGACAGCAGCAACTGAGCTGCTTCACAGAAGTGGGGGGATGGCTCAGAGGGTCTCCTGAGATTTCTGCAACTTGCATTGGTGAGCCTGCTCCCTAAACCCTCATTGCCTCTCCCACTAAACCCCCTTTCTGAGCTCTCTCTAACGTAGAAGAGCCCCTTAGTTTCTCATGCTTGAATTATCATTTATTTAATTAGGACAGTGGCCTAAAAGCACGCCCCTCTTTAATCACTCTGCATAGCAATGCCAGGGGTATTCACTCCACCCACAATGCTACCCCAATCCTCCAAATATGTGGAGAACTGGGTCGGAGGAATTTAAGCTTTTCTGGTTTCCAGCCTCAATTTATTTCTTCGTAATAGTCAACAAAGTGAACTGGTTCTAGGTATTCCCAGGAGTGAATTCAAGGGATGAAATTCCCAGCCCTCAGGGACTTTCTATCCTTGTAGCCTTATCTACCCCACCTCCCTTCACCTTCCTTCCTCACCTGCTCCCCATTACCTGAACATACCTCTTCATTCCCATTTCCTTGCCTTTGCATAGGAGTGTATCTTTTCCACTACTAGAATGTACTACCTGAAGGCCAAAATGGGTTTCTGTCTCCTACTGGGTCTTGCTCAGTGTTCCACACAGGGAACTCAAGGAATACTGACCAAAGCAAGGAAGTTAGTTGGCAGGGAACAGCTTTGTGGGGCTCTCCCTGACCTTGTTGGCTTCATTTCCCACTTCCCAAGATCCCCACTTCTTTCTGTGCCTCTGTCTGGGTCCTGTAGGCTGAGGCACTTGTGCTGATCTGTCAGTTTAGGATGATGCCCTGCACCAGG
Source organism: Lynx canadensis (assembly GCF_007474595.2). NCBI lineage: Eukaryota > Metazoa > Chordata > Mammalia > Carnivora > Felidae > Lynx > Lynx canadensis. The sequence goes on along the minus strand of NC_044310.1, from coordinate 165,226,365 downwards.
GTGATGGGGGAAGGACCCAAGTCTTGAAGGTGTCAGAAGGCAGCCATTTTCTTTGAAGTTTGATAGAACTGGCTAGGTCTTTCTTTCTTTCTTGATTTCTCCAGAATAGAGAAACTACATATATATATATATATATATATATATATATATATACACACATATATATGTATATATACTACATATATATGTATATGTATATATTATACATATATAATATATAAACTACATATATATGTATATGTATATATGTATATATAATACATATATATGTATATATACATATATATGCACATATACATATATATGTATATATATAGTTTATCATATACATATGTATGTATATTCAGTGTACATAGTATATACAGTTTCCACACACACACAACATACACATACTCTGAAACATATTCTAACTAGTGGGGATTCTTTTTATTTTTGTGAGTGACAAGGATGTTAGAGCAGAGAGGAAAAATAAAACAGCAAGAGGACCTCCAAAGAGCTGGGTGTCCTCTCAGGAACTGCATTACATATACATGTGTGCACATGTATGCACACCCACGCACAGAGGCACACAGGCCAGGGAGCCCACAGTATGCACCGCTACTAGAGTGGAGTCACAACATAGGTCTCATGAACATCATGTCCAGATGGCTTCCCTGGCAGAGCAGAGTCAGACAAAACCTGCTCAGAACACACAGACTGTGCAGGTTGTGTCTCTCCTTCACAGCAGAAGTCACGACCAGCACCATTTCTCACTATCTGTAGCCATTCATACCGCAATCTGCCAGAGGGGAAGAAAGGGAAGCAGTTCACTGACATCATTATCACTTGCTCAGCAATGTGGACTCCTCCTCTAAACTGGCTTTCTTGTCTGCCAAACATGGCAGCCAAGATAGCTCCTGCACTGAGACCAAACCAAAGAAGAGAGGAATTTAAGAAAAAAAGTTAAAATCCTCCTAGACAGCAAAGCCCACAGTGCTCTGGGGCCACATCCAATTAACTTAGAGCCTCCGATGTCAACAGCTTCCAAGGCTGGCATGGTGCATTCACAAACACATTCCAGGAGAGTCAACATGATCTGGTGTTGACACAGGCCCATAACTGTCAGAGGCAGTAATTTTCAATTTATGGATGCCATAAAGCTTTGGCAATATGATTGCTACAATGTGTGGTGTGTTTTTGACAATAAGCAGGAGGTGGGGAGTTGGGAGTACTGGCTCCACATTTGGCCAAGGACATGGGCACATGAGGGCAAATGTGTAGTGACTTCTGCTATTGCAAAGGAACTGCAATAGTAGTTCCAACAATGAATTTAACAATGTTATGTGGTTCTGTACTAGCAAACTCTAGACTTCTGCATCAGACCAAAGGTCATTACTTATTCAAGAAACATTGATCACCGCCTATCATGTGCCAGGCAAGTAGTGAAGAATCAGCACAATGGAAGCACAAGAAATGGAGGTAAGTTTACCTCCAGGGGACTCAATAAATGTTAGGTCTCCTTGCTTCCAAGAACCCTCATGGAGGAACAATGAAGGAAGGAAAAAAAGGAAGGATAATGAACACAGTTGTCATCAGCCTTTGCTCCTATCACCTCAGGATTGGAGTGTTCACAGATGCAGGTTTGGGACTGATTCATGTGGGCTGCAATAGCGAGAGTAATTCGTTCACTGTCTGAGAGACCCAAAGACAATAATGGGCCTGATTATTGACCAAAATAAAACATAACCAAAAATATTCGTCATTTATTATCACTTATAGACCAAGGCCAACACTTGGAGGTCCTCAGAGTCTAGGATTTGAAAGCCCAGGCAATGTGGTCCCAAGCTGGTATAGAAGAGTACCTGGGGTTTTTGTGTGTGTGTGTATGCATGTGCACATGTGTGCATATGCCCACATGCTGGTCTGAATCTCTCCAAATAGACCCCTATGGTTCTACAAAGCAAAGGTAGCCAGGTCATTGAGAGCTATGCAATCAGCAAACACTTTCTAAACACATAAAGGGTGCCAAGCTGAAACAGAGGGGCTAAAGGGCAAACTGTGTGGCTCTCAGAAGTTAGTGTACATGTGCTTAAAAAATAGAGAGGAGAGAACTCAGATTCATATTCACACACTCATTTTTAGGCTATTCCAAGCAGGAAAGGCTTTTATCTTTAACAAAAAAACAAAAAGAATAAAGGTTACCACTACCTATCAGAATGGCTAAAATCCAAAATACTGACAACACCAAGGAAATGGAGCAGCAGGAATTCTCATACACTGTTGGTGGGGATGCAAAATGGTACAGCCACTCTGGAAGACGGTTTCTTATAAAACTAACAATACTCTTACTATACATTCCAGTATTTGGAATACATATTCCAGTATTCTTGGTATTTACCCAGAGGAGTTGAAAACAAAAACCTGAACACAGATGTTTTTAAGGCAGCTTTATTAATAATCGCCAAAACTTAGAAGCAACCAAGATGTCCTTCAGTAGGTGAATGGATAAATAAACTGTGGTACATCCAGGCAAGAGAAATATTATTCAGCAGTAAAAAGAAATGAGCTATCAAGCCATAAAAAAGACATGGAAGAAACTTAAATTCATATTACTAAGTGAAAGAAGCCAATCTGAAAAGGCTACATCTTATATGATTCCAACTATATGACATTCTGTAAAAGGTAAAATTATGGGGACAGTAAAAAGATCAGTGGCTGTCAAGGGCTTAGGGGAAGGGAGGGATGAATATGTGTAACAAGAGATTTTTAGGGCAGTGAAATTATTCTGTACAATATCATAATGGTGGATACATGTCTTCATACATTTGTCAAAAGCCATAGAAGGTACAACACCAAGAGTGAATTCTAATGTAAACTACGAGCTTTGATTGATAACGATATGCCAATGTTGGTTCACTGACTGTAACAAATGTACCATTCTGCTGAGAGATGTTTGTCGTGGGGGAGGCTGGTGGTCGGCAGGGAAGGGAGTAAATGAGAACTCTCTATACTTTCTATTCAATTTTGCTCAATTTTTGTGAACCTAAAACTCTAAAGAATAAAGCCACAAACAAATGAATAAATAAGAGAAAATGGCATTCCAACCTGTGAACACTTGAAGAAAGGAGTGGATCTGATAGGTAAGTTTCTCAGCTAAGGCCCTGATCAGACTTCTTAGGTTCTTTTTGACATGGAAATACTGTGCATTTTTAAAAGTTTATTTATTTGTTCTGAAAGGGAAAGAGAGCAAGTGAGAATGAACAGAGGGAGGGATAAAGAGAGAGGGAGACAGAGAATCTCAAACAGGCTCTGCGCTGTCAGCACAGAGCCTGATTTGGGCCTCAAACCCACAAACCATGAGGTCATGACCCGAGCTGAAATCACAAGCTGAACGCTTAACTAACTGAGCCACCCAGGTGCCCCAGAAATATTTTACATTTTTATGCTATTATTTATTCTGTATGTGAGTATATAGCCATATTTAGAACTAGGACAGTGGCTCCAATGAACTTGTATCCAGCCCTAGGAGTTGGGCCATTACTTCCAACCCAGGAGCCAGAGGAAGTCTACACAGGGGAGCTGGTGCAGACAAGAGCTCCCAGTGTTCCACTGCCATGAAGAATTATGTCTAAGAGTGAGAATGCTTGTGGCACCTGGGTAGCTCAGTCGGTTAAGCACTGGACTCTTGATTTCAGTTCAGGTCATGATCTCACAGTCCTGAGATTGAGCCCTGTGTCGGGCTCTGTGCTGAGTGTGGAGCCTGCTTGGGATTCTCTTTCTCCTTCTCTCTCTCCCCTTCATTTCCCCTGCTTACGCTCACACTCATGCTCTGTCTCAAAATAAATAAATAAACATTCTTAAAAATCTTTTAAAAAGAGAGTAATGATGCTTGACCAGGCACAGGAACAGTAACATGGCTGTGATATATTAAGTGAAAAAAAAGTATTTTGCAAAAGAGCATAAATGGGATGGTCCCAATTCTATTCAATCTTAGACAAAAGACATACCAGCTGTTAACAGTAGTTGTCTCAGGTGATAAGCTAATGTGTGATTTTTATGTTCTGCCTTATGTATCTCTATATTCTAAATTTTCTATAATAGAGATGTATTATTTTTAAATCAAAGACATAAGAGAGAATGATCTTCCATCAACAGAGTTGCCATCGAAGATCTGGGTTTATCAAGATGAAAAATGACCAGCTGGTAAACCTCCCTAACATCTGACCCAGAGTGAGCTTCTGAAGAAGGGTTGGGGGACATCTGGGTTAAAATTAAAACTGTGCACATGAGAACATAAAACCATGTGCTGTTTTTAAGTTGTTTTTAAGTCAATCACTTGGGCCATAGCACTAAGGATCTGCTCAGTTCTTGTCCACTCCCAGGAGAAAAGAATCAAAAGAGCACAAGTATTTGAACATGGCAGGTTTTCCCATCAAGGCTCAACCTCTTCATGCATGGGAAGAAAAGGCTCTTTCCAAACCTGTAAAGGGCAAGCATGGTAGTGTCTGCAGCCCTAAAACAGATATAAATAAGACAACTGGAGTCATGGGCCTGAGGGTTCAAATCTTAATAGGTTGAGAGTAGGGAGGTGGGGAAAGGAGACAGAAATTAAATAAACCTGAACCACAGCCAGAAATCAAACCCAACACCTTCTACTTGATGTGATGGCTCTTCCAGGAGCCTGTTAACACCTCATAACTTAACTGACACCCACAAAAGAGACCCTTCCACAGCGGGAACATATGACAATCCACACACCCAGAAGTGATCGCAGTCTCTGGAGCAAAACAGACAATTCTTCCCAGAAAGGCTCAGCAGTGAAGAAGTAAAAGAATATAGGGACATTTTTTTAATGTCCCTCAACATTCCTGGGTGTGATTTGTCCATTCAAATCCTGGGAATGCACATTTTTGTATTTCAGTGAAGAGCTCCTCTTTGATATGTGAGATAGTGGGTTTCTAAATCCCACCTGGGAGGCTAGATGAGAACTTGAGGATGGGCTGTGAGTTCCTACCAAGAGCTGCTGGGCCACTGAGGTGCTGTCACCTTGGGTACCTTTAACATAATAAGAAACATCCTGAATCAAGGTCACAGCAGAGGTCAGGGGCTCAGCTGAAGGTCAGATCTGCAAAGTCAAGCAGGTGTCATTCCGAACATCCTGGGCCTTAAAAAAAAATTAGAGTTGAAAAATTCTCAGAAGTATTATGAATTGATAGATACCTCATTAGGGATTAAAGCAGTAGGGTTAGGATTAAGTATGTGTTATAAAACATTAAGTGGCCTTTCTAGATTTTTATGATGTATGAATAACATTGATATTCACATCTCCATTATCCTTCACAACAAAGCTATATGGTAAGTAATACTGTCATTACCATTTTATATGAAGAAACTAAGCCTCAGAGAAAATGCCTTGTCCAAGATGGTAAGCTAGTAAATGACAGATCTAGATTTGAACCCAGATCTGCTCTCTCAGCACTGTCCACTCTGCCTACCCTACAGCAGCTAGCAGAGGACTACAAAAGAACTTCCAAGCAGGACTTGGAATAGGAGCCTGGACAATCTGAGCGCCCTTCCAGAACAGGGATCATGCCCTATTTACTTTTGTCTCAGGGGTTGGTATATGGAACACTGTCATCATATATGTGAACGACGGAGGAAGAGCAGTCAGGAAGATTTGAAGCACCCAGAGGGACTCAGGGCCAGTTCAGAGACTGATGGCTTTGGGCAATTCGGTGTCTCATGATGGGCTTCATCAGAAGGGAAAGCAATGAAACTTCTTAGAGCATCTCTAAGAGTAGACATGGTATAGTGACTGCAGCTCTGGGCATCTGTGAACCTCCCTCCCTGACCTCTGCAGACTTTCAGAAACAATTTTTGGGCCACTTCTAAGGTCCAATCTTTCAGCTACTGAAGACTGAAGCAGGTGACATTTAAATTATTTTGTGTTTAAAGATAAGATCATACCTGTTTTTGAACTTATCAATCTAGAGTAGATATTTCTGTAAATCAATAAGTATATAGATCTTTATCACCATGGTTAACAGTTGTATTGTTCTCCACAATGTACAAGAAAGAACACAATACCTTATTTAACTGACACTCCATTGATGGTCATTTATGTTACTTCCATTTTTTGCTACTATAACCATGTTGCCGTGAACATCCTTGCAAAGATAGTTTCTGAACTTAATAAAGAGGATTGGATGGTCAAAAGAGAAAAGGTGACTTTCAGCCTGGAGAGGAAGATTATGTTCCAGGCTTCCTGGCACATATGGAATTTGAGCTGGACTTGGTGGTCAGATAAAACTTATGAGGTGAGGATGGGGAAAAAGGCAATCCAAGTAGACGACTGACCTAGGGCAAAGGCAGAGAGCTGGAAAAGCATGGATTGTACGTGGGGAAAGAGAACATTGTACAATGAGCTTGGAGCACAGAAGAGATGAAACGGAGGGGCTGGAAATAAGATTCCCAGGTAGGTTTGGACAAGACTGAGGAAGGCTTTGACTGAAAGAGAAAGGGATCTACTATTGTAGATCAACAAGATGGTTTCATGTTGACCCATTCATGTTAGATATCATCTTTCCGGGCCTTAGTGCTAAATGGGTAACTCAAAGTCAATTCTCCTGTTAATGGTAATAAAGGAAAAAGAATGCCTTTGATACCAGATTGGAAGATTGGAAAAGAAACTTCACAGAATCAGAAGTTCTGTGAGATATGCATGGAATCACTTAACATGCAGTAAGTGTTCAACTAAAGGTTAATTATTAGTATGCATAACCACAAGAAGAGGTCATTTTGAAATTCTGGGATTATGCAGTTAGAAACTTAGCTTTTTTCATGTTGACTTTGTTCCCTGCATTTGTGTTTTTAGTTTCCAATAAAGTTGCAGGGGGAGAAGGCAAGCTTGCTTCAAGGAGAGAAAAGGAGAAACCCCACACATTCAAGAGGCTACTGGAACTAGTTTTCAGATTGCTTTATGTCTTTAGTATTCAAATCCCCACTATCTGATCATCAAATTCATTGCAGTGTAAACGGGTCTATGATTTTTTTCTGTGTTTGGAGTTTATATTAGAAATTAAGATTTACTGCATCTGCAGACCATTTTTAGCCTTTTTATGAAAAAAGTGGAGGCAATAGAGACCCACTTGTCCAATGTGTCATTTTAAACACGGTGGGCAAAGCGGAGGGTGGCAGCTTTATTTATCACCACATGCTCACTGGAGTGCTGGTAAATGGAATTGCTTGCTCTGCCAAGCACACAGGGAATAAGCACAGCAGTGAGGCTGGGTTTTTACAGCAGCTCTGTGATCTTGAATTATGAAAGGATTAGACAAGGTTTGAGAGAAGGGAGGCTCTGTTGTTTTTCTTCCCTCTTTTGTGAAGATTTGAGGGTGAGGAAAAGCCTAGAATAAAGATAATAAAAAAAAGCCCACCAGATGATGCTCATTGGAAAATGGGTTGGGAGATTTCAGATTTATTCCCTCTGGTGATTTGCCAAGTCAGAAATCATGATGCAAATAATGACTTCTCTCTCTGGAGTGAGGAATTCATTAGTGTTAGACCTAAAGTCCTGCTGGGGCCCTGAAGCACTTGCTTTCACAGCCAACCTTACAGGCCACACAGTATTCCATTCCATGAATTTGAGAGTTGAAGCCCGTGTCTATTTAATGACATTACTGATAAGTGAACTGTATTTTTTGGAGATGCTTATCTTTTCTCTTTACTGCCAAACTGTGTCAAATCCAACTGACCTGCAAGCCAATAGCATTTGGATATTTTCTTCATGAAAGATGTTATAGATGCCACTAGTACCATTTCTAGGCCAATCCTTTTCTTCTCTCTGCCTGCTTAACCTTTAGAGCATGCTCCCAGGTTCCTCTCTGATCTTCCCATCATCCTTGGGTGCTACCGCAAGGCATGTGCCTGACAGAAGCCATCTTCCCAGAAACCTTATTCAAAGGCTTCAGTGTAATGGGAGGCTCTCTCCTTGCAGATCCAACCTTAGCTTATCTCTCAATCCTCATTGGCAGCCACCAAACTCCTTGAACAAGTCGTGCTCTACCTTATTTCTGGGCCTTTGCAAAGACTGGTCACTTGGGAAGAAATACCCATATGTTAAGGTCAGCAAGGGCTGTCATAACCAAATACCATAGACTGGGCAGCTTAAATAGACATTTATATCTCACAGTTCTGGAGGCTGGTGGAAGTTCATGATCAGGGTGCCAGCATGGTCAAGTTCTGATAAGGACTCTTTTCTTGGCTTGCAGACGGCTGCCTTCTCACTATGTCCTTACAAGGTGTAGAGAAATCGCTTTCTCCTCCTCTTATAAGGAAACTAATCCCACCCGGAGGGCCCTCCCCTCATTACCTCATCCAACTCTACCTCCCAAAGGCTCTGTCTCCAAATACCTTCACGTTGGGTCTTAGGGCTTCAACTTATGAGTGTTGCAGGGACACAAACATTCAGTTCCTAACACCATTCCACTATCAAATAGGCTTTGCTTCAGGACTTCACTTAAATGCTACCTCTGCTGGGAGTATTTCCCAAAATGCCCAAGGCTATGTTCTCGTACATCATCCTGTGTTTATCATGGTACTTCTCACACTGTAATGCAACTGTTGGTATACCTATAGGTCTTCTCCTGCCAGGCTGAACTCCTTGAGGGCAGAAACTGAGTATTATTCACTGATGGATCCCTACTACTCAACATAATAACATGCATACAGTAAGCATTTTAACACCTGTTGCCTGACTGCATTAGTCAGGATCATAGTAGTTGTTTCAAACAACAATAAAATGTAGGACAAAGAAGTGTATTCCTCGTACATATAACAGTCCAGTGCACTTGTTTGGCAAGAAGCATTCCATGGGGTGATTCAGGAACTCAGGCTCCTTCCACCTGTGGCTCCACCAACCCCTAACTAAGGCTTTAGACTGCTATTCTAGTCAGCAGATGGGAAAGAAAGGATGGAAACAACATACCTCTTGCCTAATCACTTCTGCCTGGAAGTGACATGCTTCTCTTCCAATCACATCCCATTGGTAACAAGTGGCTCCAGCCATATACAAGAGGGGAGAGGGCAAGGGGAGCAGACTGATAAATATGGTCTCTGATGGGCAGTTGCTTCCAAACAATCACTCCTTATTACGGAATGAATGAATAAATGAACAAACGAATGACATTAAAGACAGTACAATGGAAAGAACACACGAATGTTGGGACCAAGAGGCAATATATTAAATCATCCAACAACCTGATTTTATAGGAGAAGCAAGAGATTCAGAGGAAATGACTGGCCCCAAACTGTTTAGTGGAAGACCTGGGGTTTGAATTCAGGTAACCTTGGTTCTTGCCCTAGTTTATTGAATGGAAAAGCCACCCTCCCCCACCCCCCACCTCTCTGAACTTCAGCTTTGTCATCTGTAAAATAGTATTGTGCTAAATGCTTCCTAAGATCCAGTCCAGAAAAGGGGCCACAACTAAGATCTTGAAGGTTTGTTCTGAGAATGGTATAGTTCAGGTCCCTGGGATCACACTTGACAGCCAAGAAATAAAAATGTGATCTGTTGATTGGTTGTTTGACTGAATATCCTCTGTTGATCAGAAATAATCCTTCAATGAAATGAACTACATTGTGAAGGTATTTAGAACAGGGTGACAGAACACTATCCTCATACCTTTATTCATCCATAATTAGCCTGGATTTGCACCTGAGGTCAGTTGAGCATAGCCTGAAGGTCTGTGCCACTCCTCAGGCAGACCTTAGACCATCACACAGTGAGAATGAGAGTGAGACTGTTTCTTAGTTATTTGAGATGAGAATTTGACATCTGATGGTATTCTGATTCTTAACAGCAATCATGTTCTTTCTTTGTAAACATTTCTAACCATGCATTTCATGCTATTCAGATGTGCTCTAAATCTCAAATTTTAAAACAACTGGGTAGAAAAGATAAAAGAGGACTGAAAAGCATGCTAACTTCATTAGGAGCCTATTTTAGGAAATAAAAATAATAAACTTGAATGACAGTTTTCAAAATGAAGTTCAAATGGGGATAAATAAACTCAACTAATCATTTCTGAGAAGTTACTGTGAAACTTCAAATGTTTCTTAGCCCCAAGACTTTCTTTTAGCTATAATGACTTCCTAGACTCTCATTTAGCTAAATGACTTAGGCTTAAATTCTCAAAGTGCAAATCAGTAAGAAAGTGTCCTAGAACTCTTACAAGTTTTTATTTTCGTTTAGACCATTACATTGCCTCCGGGGAAAATAAAAGGCATCCCCAAAGTTCTGAAACTTTGTATTCCCATGCATATGACTCAATAAACATGATCACAGCCTCCTTTATACCTCCCAAACTCCAGGTCCTCTCACTGTGAAATCCTGTTCTGACTTATATGCCTTACCTCCTGTCTTATTACCCTCCATATATCCCTTGGGAAGAATATCCCCTTCCTGAGGTTGGCAAAAGGGTAGCATAGAAATGATGCTGCTTTGAGGGTTACCGGCAAAGCACTTCCTAGGCTCAACTTCACGAGGGAGGCCTCCCCACCCTCCCCCAGCTCCACCACTGCCATTTCACACAATGTACCTTCCACCCCAAATCTGGAGCACTGATCTATAAAGAAGAAAGGGAAAAGAAAGCTGTCTAAAGAGTCTTAATTCTTCTTCATGGAATAAAGCAACATGTTACTGTGGCTTTTGACCTCCAGGGGTTGGATTAGATGATTTTCCACATGGTTTATTGTGAAGGGTTTTATTGCACATTCACCTCACAGATCCCCCCAACAATTTAATTGCCATAAAAATAGCTAACATATGTGGCAGGTTTTAAAAATGTCCGCCCGCCAAATGGATTTGCTTTCCGTGCGGCCACCCAGCGCTGGCAGCTTTTCCTCCACACACCTCACTAAGGTTCTAAGCAACAGGGTTAGAGTCACCCTGAGGAGCTGTAATGAATGTGGCTCTCAAAAGAGAGGAGACAGACTCCCTGCTCCTATGACCCTCAGAGACATGTCTTGGTTGTCATTTGTCTTTTTCTATGCTGGTGGGAGTTTCGTTTGCTTGTGTTTCTTCTTTGGAAGGTGACATTTTAAAGAACATTCTGGGAAGGTGCGTAGGGGGATGGGCTAAATAGGTGATGGGTATTAAGGAGGACACTTGTTGGGATGAGCACTGGGTACTGTATGTAAGTGATGAATCACTGGGTTCTACTCTGGAAACCAATACTATACTGTATGTTAACTAACTTGAATTTAAATAAATAAATTGAAAAAAAAAAGAATATTCTCTGTGGAACATCAAAAGTTTGTATAGTCCTTGATTCCATGAACATAGAATAATCTAAAAGGGCCCATGGTCACTGTCTTAGTGGGCTAGTCCATCATATTCTCCCAAGTGTTTTCATTTGTATGCCAGCAACATTACTAACCTATCTGTTAAAAACATAGAGAAAGAAATCTATCATAATCTACTAAAAGTAATGCAATCATTTTCTTAGTAGGAAGTCACATCCCATTAGCTAGTAACAACAATACTAAAAAAAAAACATGGATGCGGGGCGGCTGGGTGGCTCAGTCAGTTGAGCATCCGACTCTTGATTTCAGCTCAGGTCATGATCTCAAGGTTCCTGAGATCCATGCTGCCAGCACAAGGCCTGCTTGGGATTGTCTCTCTCCCTCTCCCTCTGCCTCTCCACCGCTCATGTGCATGTGTGCATGTGCTTGAGTGTGCTCTCTCTCAAAATAAATAAATAAACTTAAAAAAAAAAAAACCATGGATGCACTTCTCTTTACATAACAGATGCTACTTCTTAGAGTAAGGCTGCCTTCTGAGAATTCCTTCTAGTTAATTAATGTTCCTCTACAGACCCAATAACCAGGTATGATTTCTCCCTTGACCTGTCTTGTCACTTGCCATAGTGTCTCCTAGTTATTACTGGGCAATCCAAAAGGCATCTTCATAGAAGTCCTAGAACAAGCCTGTTAACAGCAGTCCCCCATCCTTCTTCAGTCATGGTACCCCCTTCAGCTGCCTATGACCCAGGCTGAAGAGGACACTGCCCATCAGAGGAATGCCATTGTATGTCCCTGGGTGCCAGCAAGATTTCTTAAGCTCCAGGTATGAGAAGAAAGTTGGGGAAGATCAAGCAAGCCCTCCTCCTGTCCTGTCCCCTCAGACCCTCACCTTATCACCTGTTTCAGGCCCAGTGAAGTCTCTCTTGGGCAACTCCATCAGCTTCTGATCTCAAAATTAATCCAAAGGACCACAGAGGATCTTTCCTTTCTTTATCCTCCTGGCCCAACAGACATTTTTTTTAATCCCCTCCTCTTTCCCCTTTAGTAACAGCATCAGAGAGAGGAATATTGTTTTAGGAGCTAGTAGCAGAATTCATCTGGTGGAGACTTATTTTTTGTACACCAAAACATCTGGATAAGCCACTTTGGCTGTAGCAGATGGGCTACAGAAGATGGTCCATAGGAGATGAGCTGAATGAGACAAGAAGGTTTATAAAGTGAGAAGAAGTTTTGAGTTTCTAGGAGCAGTGCTGGAAGAAGATGGAGCCTGAGAAAGGGGAGAAACTAGGAGAAATGAGAAGAGGTGATGTGAAGAGATGACCCAGGAAGAGAGCAGGGAGTCTGTGACTCAAGAGAAGCCAAAGTGAGTGAGAAACCCCCAGTGCACAATATGACAGATGGACTTTTTAGAATAGGAATAGCTAATCTTTTCAATATAAAGTTGTTTATTCTGTCATGGACACCAGTCTTATATTAAAAGGAGCTGAATTAAATCCATTCAATGAAACAAGCAGTAGGTTTAAAAATAATGAAGATCATTACTAATTAATGAAGACCATTTTAATTAGCTCAATATATCAAAACATGTCATATATATAGGCACCCAAATAAACTGAAATTCTTTTTTATACACAGCTATATATTGTACCTGGGGTAAGAAATAGGGTTTAACTGCTTCTCTTTAACACAATCATTCTCACATACATCGCCTTAGCCAATGTTACTCCTACTCAGTACCTAGTGGGAATGGTACGGGGGAGAGGGGAAAGGAAATGAGTGTCTTCCATATTTGTATAGCTATTAGATCTAAAGAGAGGATATGCAATGAAAAGCAATAATTCAAAAAGTCAGTGGAAGTGAAAAATCTGAGTATGAAACATTGGGGGTGGGTTAGTCAGTTGAAATCCAGAATGCCCAGTTAAATTTGAACTTCAAATAAACAGGTGACTTTTCAATATATATCCCAAATATACTTCTCCTTATACTAGATGTCTTGCAGTTTTATTTGCAAAAGCTGGAAAACCTAGAGTAGGGGGATGCTGAATATGTTAGCAGGAAAAACCATTTTAAATGGCACAGAAGAGTATGATTTGGGTACAGTGAACATCTGGGTTAAATAATATTGTATAGTTTCAAAGGTACTGGATTTAGAATCAGGTTCAAAGCCCTTTAACTATGAAACACATAATCTGAATATATCCTTGCAACATCAACACCAGCTATGAGACCATCAAGGAGGTCCTAACATGACTGTCTTACTGATATGTCTAAAAAACAGCTATTTTATCTTTCAAGGGAATTGCTACTTAGACCCTTAAGCTTAAAGAAAAACCAATTCCTAGAGAGGCAAGTCAATAGCCTCTCCTTTGACTTCCTACCTTTAGGATCAACAGAATGAAATGCAGCCTGGGGAACCTACCTACCAAAGACTGCAATTCTCAACTAGCTTAGTCACCAAATAACCAAGTTGGAGGCCCTCTCCCCACTCTCCTACTACCTAGCCTTATCAGGCAATAATCATCACACTATTAAAATGTACAAATTTTGTTTTAAAAAAGATCTAAGCCATCCACAGAGGCAAAGTGAAACAATAGGAAATATTTTCCAATTAAAAAAAGGTTATTACAAAGGTGCTTAATAAAATACAAGGTAAATGCACTTAAAGTCATAGCTTAAAGTGAAATGTGGGGAACCTATTTCATTTTTATTAAAGCTGGATTTATTGCTTTGGTTTATTGGTTTATGTTCCCAGAATTTAATTTAGTCTCTAGATGATTTGCCCAAAGGTAAAGCAGATGGGTCAGCTGGGCGTTAGACTATACTAGCCAAGGGGTTGTGATATAGGTACTACCTCTGGCCCGTGCCAGCCACTCCCAAACAAAACGCATTCCAAAAAATCTTTCCAACTCACTCCCAACTTCATCAGGATGAGCTTTTTATAAACATACCTGTGCTTTTTACCTTTGCATTGGAACCCTACCTTTCTCTCTCTCATATTTGCAAACTTAAATCCTACCCATCCTTGAAGACTCCTTGATGGCATCACCCCACTTCCCTAGCCTGTCAGCCCTCAGTGGGGGCTGCACTACTCTAAGGGGAAATTTTGAATATCTGTGGGGATGTTTTTCTAGTGTCATCATGGCCTAGCATTTATATGTATATTAAACTACATACTGTTTTATAGAAATAATTTTCCTTTTATGTCTTCTTCATATTACAGCAGGAACATTATGTTGGTAGTGTTGATTTAAAAATTAGACATATATGAAAAAAGTAAAGGACCAAGAGTAGCCATGACACTTCACTTCTGAAAATGGAAAGTACAGAAGGGGTATTTACCCAGCCATATTTGGATTTATGATGGAACTGTAGACAATGATGCATCAGTCCAAAACTTGATAAACTAACAATGGAATAGAATAGAGAGCCCCAAAATGGGCCTGTATACATATGGAACTTTGTATACTACAGAGAAGGCATGTCAAATTGAGGTAAACGGAGAGAGTGTTCAATAAATGGAGCTGAGACAAAAAAGGTTTCCATTTGGAAAAAAATCTGAGTCTCTACCTCACATAATATACAAAAATCAATTCCAGATGCATTAAGATTTTAAATAAAGAAACAAAACTTTAAAACATATATATGAATAGGGGCAGTTACGTGTCTGACTTTGGCTCAGATCATGATCTCACAGTTCATGGGTTTGAGCCCCGCATTAGTCTCTGTGCTGACAGTGTGGAACCTGCTTTGGATTCTCTCTCCCTCACTCTCTGCCCGTACCATACTTGTGCTTTTTCTCTCTCTTTCAAAATAAATAAACTTAAAAAAAATACACATGAATATAACGTAGCCATGAAATAAAGAAGTTTCAAAAAGAAGTCATAAAAAGCGTTGACTATAAAAGATTAATAAATCTGACTACATTAAACTTAAGTACTATATCTTTTTAAAATTTTTTTTGATGTTTAGTTTTGAGAGAGAGAGACAGAGTGTGAGCAGGGGAGGAGAAGAGAGAGAAAGACACACACACAGAATGCAGAGCAGGCTCCAGGCTCTGAGCTGTTAGCACAGTGCCTGATGGGAGGCTCGAACTCACTGACTATGAGATTATGATTTAAACTGAAGTCAGATGCTTAACCGACTGAGCCACCCAGTCACCCCTAAGTACTTTATCTTAAAGAAAGTGAAAAGTTACAAACTGGGAGAAGAGGCTTGCAACTCATATAACTGATAAAGGATTACTATCATAGGTATACAAAGAACTCCTAAAAATCATAAGAAAAACACTAATAAGCTAATTTAAAAAATGAGCAAAATGTAAGACTGGGCTTTCCACAAGAGAAACTATAAATGGCCAATAAATATGAATTCTGACAATATGAAGTATTAGAAATAATGTGGATTTCTAGAATCTCTTATATGTTGTTGTGGGAATATAAATAAGACCAACTATTGTAGAAAACAGTTTGGCTTATATACTAACATTAAATATCCAAATACTCTAACAACACAATTCCACTTCTAGGCATATATACAGAAGAAGTCTTGGACACGTACACCAAGGAGTATGCATCAAAATGTCACAGCAGCACTTTTCAAAACAGCAAATATCGAGAAACAACCCAAATGCCCATCAATAGGACAGTAAATGAGTACGCCATGGAATGTTCACACAATGGCATACAACAATGTACTTGAAACCAGTGAACCACAGTGACACGTGCAACAATATGGATGAATCTTAGAATTATAACATTACAAAAGAGATACATGTGAATCTTTTTCATAAAGCTAAAATAAAAATGTGTTCAAGAAACTCATATAGATTCAATGAAACTGTATAAAAATGGAAGCAAGACAACACCAAACATGGGATTCAGGTTTTGGTTAATCAGGATGAGAGACAGGAGGATGGTTTGGAAAACCTCTCCAGAGTCAGATGTAGATTATGGTAAAGGTCCTACCTTTTATTTTGAGTGGTGGCACCACTGGTGGTTTTTACTTTATTAAAAATAGCTAAATAAGCAGAAGACTAGAAGAGGACCATGCATGGACCAATAATGGAGATTGTGTGGGTGATCAAGGATTATGACTGATCAGTTCATGAACCTAAGGTTTTTTTTTCCTTAAAAGAAGAAAAAACACGGGGCGCTTGGGTGGCTCAGTCGAGCGTCCGACTCTTGATTCCAGCTCGGAACATGATCTCATAGTTCCTGAGATTGAGCCCCGCATTGGGCTCTGTGCTGACAGCATGGAGATTGCTCGGGATTCTCTCTCTCCTTCTCTCTCTACACGCACCCCCTTGACCCTCCCACGCATGTGCTTTCTCTCTCTCTCTCAAAACAAATAAACATTAAAAAAATAAAAAGAAGAAAAAAGGGAAGGAAAGAAGGAAGAGAAATTATGTGCATAGGATGCTATATATCGTATATAAATTTCATTTCAAAACAATAAAGAGGGCCTTGGAAAATATTTGCTATAAAAGGGAGAAGCAAAGTACCTAATACAGTTATAAACCGCTACCCTAGCCAAATGCTGGTTTGTTTTTACTATAAACTCTGAACCTCTATGTCATGTTTTACCACTCATGAGGCACTGCACATATTGTCTGGGTTGCAAATTTTTAATGTACTTATAGTATCTCCCCTAGACTGTAAGTTTCTTGAAGGTTCTGGATTCTCCACAATGCACAGCGCCTTGGGTAAAGTAAACACTCACTAATTTGATGAATGAACAAATTGTACTATTAAATTTGATGCTTTAATAGCAGGTTTAGTGAAGAACAACAGATAATAGCTCCTCTACTTTCTGGAGTTTATCAGGCACTCTTAGGAATACAGCATCTGAAATGTCAGGAGAATGTCCACTCCTGGATGCAAACGTTCAACTTAATAGTTTTGACCTATAGTTATTTAAGCTTAAGATACTCTAATAAGAATCCCAAGGAATATCAATATCTCCATTTATGTAACAAAAACTGTTAAAATGTATTAAGTACCTACTATGAGCCAGATGCTTGGTATTATCTTGAACAAAGAAATTATTTTGGTCCCTGTATTGCCAATAAGGGAACTACAACTTAGTGAGGTTAAGAATCTTTTCCATGGCTATACTGTTGACCATGGAAGGACAGGTATTTGACTTCAGATGGTTTTATGCTGAACTAGTAGCCTCTTTCAACTGTGTTATGCCACCTGGGGACCTATTTATGTCTTCATTCAGTTTTTTATTTCTTTGTTGCTGTTTTTGTTGCTGTTGTTGTTTTTAAGGGTACTTTACAGATAAAAGGCAAGGTCTGCAGGGTTCCATTTGCTGAGGCTAGAGAAGAATAAAATCATTTCTATAGTCACAGAAAAGGCAAAGAACCCCTCTATGCACAGAAGTCCAGAGGTAAGAAAAGCATTTGATGTGCTTATAAAACAAAATAATGTTATTAAATTATTCAGTAGGAGAAGGTGATTAAATCAATTGAAGTTCTACATCATTCTCAACTTCTACTACCACATATAGCAACCATCCCTTTCAAAACCATTTGGAGTCTCAGTCCCAAGACATTCCCCTACATTCAGGCAGCAAGAATCATTAAAATGAATGACAACACTTACACACCTGAGACAGAAACTCTGACTGAGGAAGCAAAGCCAGTGGGAATTCTGTTTTGCACAAGGAGATCCCCAGAGTAAAACCCTTAATAAAGAAGGGAGATAAAGTGCCTTGAAATCTTTGTAAGGGCCCTAGGAAGAGATGAGGGGAAGTCATTTAGGAGACTTGTTGCAGATCTGGAAGAGAGATGGTGGTGGCAGAAAGCAGGGCAACAGTAATGGAATTTGGAGAGAAATACGCAGAGTTATTTCAAAGGCAGTTATTTCAAAGGCAGACTGTCAGATGTGTACTTATTGGATATGGGGAGTTTGGGAGCAGGAGGCTTGAAGGAGAGGCTGCGTT
This sequence comes from Lynx canadensis, assembly GCF_007474595.2. Taxonomy (NCBI): domain Eukaryota; kingdom Metazoa; phylum Chordata; class Mammalia; order Carnivora; family Felidae; genus Lynx; species Lynx canadensis. The sequence goes on along the minus strand of NC_044310.1, from coordinate 165,208,137 downwards.
TCTGAGTTGGGTCTCCTAGTCCACCAGCACAGGCCCTAGGAGTACATTCCACAACTTTCTGCAGAGAAAGCCTTAAAAAAGAGTACTGTACTTTTGAGACAATTGGATGGCTGGTTGTCAAAACCATCATGGATGGCTCCTGGTAGAAAAACAGTTTGGAGGCTTTGCAAGTCAGAAAATGTGTTCTGAGGCTGATAACAACTTTAAGAATATCATCCTTTGAGGGGCACCTGGGTGGCTCAGTTGGTTAAGCGTCCAACTTTAGCTCAGGTCATAATCTCACGGTTCGTGGGTTCGAGCCCCGCGCCGGGCTCTGTGCTGACAGCTAGCTCAGAGTCTGGAGCCTGTCTTTGGATTCTGTGTCTCCCTCTCTCTCTCTGTCCCTCCCATGCTTCCTCTCTTTCTCTCTCTCTCTCAAAAATAAATAAAACATTAAAAAAATTTGAAAAAAAAAAAAAGAATATCCTCCTCTGACCATTGACTTCACAGACCTTTCCCATTCAGTTTAAATGCTCAAATGAAGTGATGTGGGCACCAGCCCCAGCAGTGCATTCCACATCACACTCCAGCTGTGGGGAATACATTTTTCAGTGGCAGTACCACAACTGTGTCTACTCCACTAATTCCTTTTTATAAACCGTGTTATTGCGTTCTGCCTAATAAATTAGTTTGGATAATAACACCATAAACCTCAAAATAGAAACTATTCGATGAAAAGCAAGATATATGAAGAAGAAAACATATTAATTACTATATAAAATATTAATAGAGCTGGAGCTACCAGAGAAAAAAGATTAAGTCTCATTGAGGTTAAATTTCTCACCATCTGAGCATGTATGTTCCCCGGTGTGGATTCAGCATACAATCTTTTCCAAACGTCTTAAAAGATTGAACAGATGCCCCTAAAGGTCAGTGAACTACACTGCAAATTTGGCAGTAATTTATTCTTTTCTTCCCTATTTACAGATAAGAGGTGAGAGGTGGTAGAAAGAGGGTCAGTTCTATCATCATCAATAGACACAGAGGAACAAAAAAATCAAGCTGGACTCTAGAGGAAGCAAGGAATCTGAGCCTCTCAATCTGGCCATCCTGCAGAAAATGGCCTGGAATGGACGGGAAACAGAAATAATAACTTGGCAAATGGTTTTGCAGACGGTTTTCCTTTATTAAGGAAAATGTTTAATCAGAGCTAAGGTTGAAACACTTATAAATAAAGTGTTTACTAAGAGGAAGTGGCTATTTTTACAGGATAAATAAGAAACAATCATTTCCAATTAGCTTTATAAGAGAATGCCAATAGAGATGGGATCTGATCACCTCTTGTTTTGACAGGGAGAAACATAAGCATATGAAGAACCAAACATCATGCTTTTAGCTCCTACACATTTTGCCTGAATGGAATTCTTCTATATGGTGAACATGCTGCCCTTTATGTAGCAAAATCCACCCTGAGTCAAAGCCTAAATCCTTTCAATAAGGCACTAAATCATTTCATTGCAACCACCAAATGCTTTCTTATTGCTAGGAATGGTACGATACACTTACTTTTTGATACATGCTCCAATTTTTCAAGATTTTGTTGGAAACAAAACGGTCCTTTATGACATTTTATAATATTCCACCCCATTTATTGCTTTCCAGAATTTCTTTCATTAATTAAAGGGCCTTCTTTCACTGCTGCCCCTCCCCCCCAAACTAATCTATTCCCCAACTGCCCATCATAGACTAAATAAAAGTCAGTCTATCACAGCAGCAGTGATGGTCATGCCAATTTCACAGTGTGATTTGTGCATTCATTTCATTTTGAAAATGACCCTGCCCTCCATCTGTCTAAGCCGAATGTCCTGCTTTTTTCAAGCCAGGCCTCAGGAACAGCAGCACATGAAATAAGGGGGAAAACATAGGATGGCATCCCTCTTGCCCCCACTAGCTGCCACACTCACAGATAGATACTGACACAAAGAGGGGACCGCAACTGATGCCTGAAGGGATCAGAGAAATTTGGGGAAGACAGTTCTTCAGTTTTTCATACATTTCCAAGAAACCATTTGAAGGTGAATGCTTTCATGATACAACTCTGAAACAGACTAAAGAGATAAAAGGCAATTTCCAATTTCCATGTTCTGTCATTTTACCTTGATTTAATAGCAAATTACCAAAGGTAACAGCTTAATACATAAGAATTTAAACTACATTAGGATTTTTAAATATTGAGTCTTGTGGATGTTAATTTTTTTTCCCAAGCGGTGTCAATCAGGTAGTCATAAAAGAGAAGGCACCCTATTTCCTGATAAACTCAGGCACACTAGCTAGCATCCCTCAAATCATGTACCTCCTTTAGCTGAAGACCAGAAAAGACTGCAGCCAGAGATTGGGTTGGAAGAAGTCTTTGAGTAGGGTTATACTGGTCTTCCTCAGCTGCTTTCTCTGGAAATCTTGAGTGGCCCAGAGTCCCCCTCAATTCCTCTGAAATGGGTGGAGTTTGTCCTTTTGTCAGTACTCATGCAGTAGAAGGCTCCTCATCTGGTCCCATCTAGAAGAACACAAGTTTGACAAACTTCTCAGCAAGGGAGAATAATGTATAAATAGATGAAATCAGTTTCTTGATAGTATAGCATCCAGATGCCTTATTGAAATCTCTTTTTAGCTATAATAGGTGACTAGAAACTATGCTGCCATCCACCAATCACTTCTTAACATCTACTTACAGATGCATCTCAGGCCAGGAAGTTCACACTTTACTGCTCTAACCAAGGTGGCTTGTTTTTTGTTTTTGTTTTTTTTAAATGTTTATTTATTGGCACAACAACAGACACATAGACCAATGGAATAGAATAGAAACCCCAGAACTAGACCCACAAATGTATGGCCAACTCATCTTTGACAAAGCAGGAAAGAACATCCAATGGAAAAAAGACAGTCTCTTTAACAAATGGTGCTGGGAGAACTGGACAGCAACATGCAGGAGGTTGAAACTAGACCACTTTCTCACACCATTCACAAAAATAAACTCAAAATGGATAAAGGACCTGAATGTGAGACAGGAAACCATCAAAACCTTAGAGGAGAAAGCAGGAAAAGACCTCTCTGACCTCAGCCGTAGCAATCTCTTACTCGACACATCCCCAAAGGCAAGGGAATTAAAAGCAAAAGTGAATTACTGGGACCTTATGAAGACAAAAAGCTTCTGCACAGCAAAGGAAACAACCAACAAAACTAAAAGGCAACCAACGGAATGGGAAAAGATATTTGCAAATGACATATCGGACAAAGGGCTAGTATCCAAAATCTATAAAGAGCTCACAAAACTCCACACCCGAAAAACAAATAACCCAGTGAAGAAATGGGCAGAAAACATGAATAGACACTTCTCTAAAGAAGACATCCGGATGGCCAACAGGCACATGAAAAGATGTTCAACGTCGCTCCTTATCAGGGAAATACAAATCAAAACCACACTCAGATATCACCTCACGCCAGTCAGAGTGGCCAAAATGAACAAATCAGGAAACTATAGATGCTGGAGAGGATGTGGAGAAACGGGAACCCTCTTGCACTGTTGGTGGGAATGCAAATTGGTGCAGCCGCTCTGGAAAGCAGTGTGGAGGTTCCTCAGAAAATTAAAAATAGACCTACCCTATGACCCAGCAATAGCCCTGCTAGGAATTTATCCAAGGGATACAGGAGTGCTGATGCATAGGGGCACTTGTACCCCAATGTTTATAGCAGCACTCTCAACAATAGCCAAATTATGGAAAGAGCCTAAATGTCCATCAACTGATAAATGGATAAAAAAATTGTGGTTTATATACACAATTGAATACTACGTGGCAATGAGAAAAAATGAAATATGGCCTTTTGTAGCAACGTGGATGGAACTGGAGAGTGTGATGCTAAGTGAAATAAGCCATACAGAGAAAGACAGACACCATATGGTTTCACTCTTATGTGGATCCTGAGAAACTTAACAGAAACCCATGAGGGAGGGGAAGGAAAAAAAAAAAAAGAGGTTAGAGTAGGAGAGAGCCAACGCCTAAGAGACTGTTAAAAACTAACTGAGAACAAACTGAGGGTTGATGGGGGGTGGGAGGGAGGGGAGGGTGGGTGATGGGTATTGAGGAGGGCACCTTTTGGGATGAGCACTGGGTGTTGTATGGAAACCAATTTGACAATAAATTTCATATATTAAAAAAAATAATAAATAAATGTTTATTTTTGAGAGAGAGAGAGAGAGAGAGAGAGAGAGAGAGTGTGTAAGTGGGGGGAGGGGCAGAGAGAGAGGGAGACACAGAATCTGCAGCAGGCTCCAGGCTCTGAGCTGTCAGCACAGAGCCTGTTGCGGGGCTGGAAATCACAGACCATGACATCATGACTTGAGCCGAAGTCGGACGCTTAACTAACTGAGCCACTCAGGAACCCCAAGGTGGTTGTTCTAATGGGAAAATAACAACCAAAAAACCAACATACTAGTATTCTCTTAAAACCAAGCCCTTAAAGGGGAGCCTGGGTGGCTCAGTTAGTTGGGTGTCCAACTTTGGCTCAGGTCACGATCTCACAGTCCGTGAGTATGAGCCTTGCATCAGGCTCTCTGCTGACAGCTCAGAGCCCAGAGCCTGCTTCAGATTCTGTGTCTCCTTCTCTCTCTGCCCCTCCTCCTACTCACACTCTGTCCCTCTCTCTCAAAAATAAAATAAAAACATTAACAAAATTAAAAAAAGAAAAACTAAGACCTTAGCTAATAAACATATATTGAATTAATTCAACAGTCACTCTTTCCTAATAACTTAGCTTTTGGATATCATGGTCCAGTTGTTTCTTTTCTCTATCTACTAAGCAGAATACAGGGTGCTTATTAAGCTTAGAAAAAATATATGTAAATAGTCTAATAGAGTGCCCTATAATATGGTTGATATTGGCACCAAAATTTATTTATAGAGAAGACTTACGGGCTGCAACACTATTGAGGCAATAAGAGATTTGCATTGAATTCTTGAATTATATAGCAAAGACACGCTTTTACCTGGACTATGTTTATCTTGGATTGTACCAAGGCCAATGGAAATCTGAAAGACTGTGGAAGGCTATGAAAGAAAACCCCCTTACCTTAGGCCACCAGCAGAGGCACTGCCTATTATATTCGTAAGTTATAGCTAATTTTATTATCTTAAGAACTGCCACTACCTCAATGGGATAAGCCAGTTTTGTCTTCTGCTATCTTGTCTACTTCTCTAATTTTTGACTGATAAAATTGTGTTCATCCCCCACAAATTTTACAGTCTCCACATCAATCTAAATTATGGGTATGTTTTTTATTAGTAATCCATTATAACTTTATAGAATAACTAAGTCCCTAGTTTTCCACTGTTCTATGAGGGGCACTATTAAATTCAAAAGGATTTATACAAAATAGTTCTGAGGTTGTAACACGGAATCTAGAGCATCTATTCCAAATAAAGACAAAGTAACAAAAGGAAATTCAGAATTTGTGTGTGTGTGTGTGTGTGCAGTAGCAAATTTCCAGAGATCTTCAAACTAAGAATCTGAGGGGCAAAAATTAAAGTGTAGGAAATTTTCTTTTTCTTTTTACTAAAAGAAAATCCAATTTTTATCAGTTCAGTGATATCCCAAACATCATTAAAGCCTGACAAGTACAGGCTGGATGGATCGATCTCTCTCTCTCTCTCTCTCCCCCCCCCCCCCCCCATCACACATACACAAGCACACACAAACTAAGTAGGTTTGGAGAGTTAGAAGAGAATACTTTTGGTCTTGCTTTTATTCCCACTCCACCTTGGAAAAGACTAGGTCATGGATTTTTCCACTGTCTTCATCTGGTAGCGAAATTTGGAGTAAGGCAAGGTGTAGGGCCAGGTTTAAACGCCAATATGTGCTTAATAATGTTTGTCGTCGTGTAAAAGGGGGAGTAGCGTAAGAGGGAGACACCTGGAACTAAAGGCAATCCTCCCCAGTACCAGATAAGATCCACAGCACTCTTTCGTTCTGTGAACCTCTGGAAATAACAAAATAAGGACTCCTGGTCGCTGCACTATTTTGTTCTTATTATGTCCTCAATGAGGCCTGAAAACTGAACCTTCTCCATTTGGAGAATGCCCAGTTGACATTCCGCCTTTTCAGTTCCCGTTTCTTTCACTAAAACAACGTGCAACGAAACTACTGATATAAACCACATAGTCTATAAAGGCTCAAAAACGCAAAGGACTTCAGCCCTTAAACCTTCCTCTCCGCGCCAGAGACCTAAGTGACAGAACAGGGAGCCAGTAATCCTGCTGTCTGTAGAAAGAAAAGGTCCCTGAACTCTCACCTTCTGACGACCGCAGATCCTTCCGGCAGAGACTACGCCTCCCAGCATGCAGAGCGGCAGCGTCCTGGGCAGCTGCGCGATTGGCCGGTGCATGCCGGGAAGTGGAGTTTCGGTCACTGAATAACCGGAGGAATTTCCTCTTTGCTAACGCCGCTCACACTCTGGAGTCTTCGGGGACGAGTCCATATATGAGACCCTCACATTAGTGATTCCTTTCCAACCCTAGTCTGGTCTTCCCCCAGCAAAGTAACTTTGGGAGCACGCAAACCAACAAATATAAACCCGGAATAATCTTTGTGTCTTCCGTTTCCGGTGGGCTTGTTGCCATGGTAACCAGCACGCACCACCAGCTTGGCGGTTATGGCCGGGCTGAGCGGCGCGCAGATCCCCGATGGGGAGTTCACTGCCGTCGTGTACCGGCTCATCCGGGATTCGCGCTACGCCGAGGCCGTGCAGCTGCTGGGCGGCGAGCTCCAGCGGAGCCCGAGGAGCCGCGCCGGCCTGTCGCTGCTGGGCTACTGCTACTACCGCCTGCAGGAGTTCACGCTGGCGGCCGAGTGCTATGAGCAGCTGGGCCAGCTGCACCCGGAACTGGAGCAGTACCGCCTGTACCAGGCCCAGGCCCTGTACAAGGCCTGCCTTTATCCAGAGGCCACCCGGGTCGCCTTCCTCCTCCTGGACAACCCCGCCTACCACAACCGCGTCCTCCGTCTGCAAGCCGCGATCAAGTACAGCGAGGGCGACCTGCCCGGGGCCAAGAGCCTGGTGGAGCAGCTACTGGGCGGGGAAGGGGGAGAGGACAGTGGGGGCGAGAACGAGCCCGATGGTCAGGTCAACCTGGGGTGTTTGCTCTACAAGGAGGGACAGTATGAGGCCGCGTGTTCCAAGTTCTTTGCGGCCCTCCAGGCTTCGGGCTACCGGCCTGACCTTTCCTACAACCTGGCTTTGGCCTATTACAGTAGCCGGCACTATGCCCCGGCCCTGAAGCACATCGCAGACATTATTGAGCGTGGCATCCGCCAGCACCCGGAGCTAGGTGTGGGCATGACCACTGAGGGCATCGATGTTCGAAGTGTTGGCAACACCTTAGTCCTTCACCAGACTGCCCTGGTCGAAGCCTTCAACCTCAAAGCAGCCATAGAATACCAACTGAGAAACTATGAGGCGGCCCAGGAAGCCCTCACTGACATGCCACCTAGGGCAGAAGAAGAGTTAGACCCCGTGACCCTGCACAACCAGGCGCTAATGAACATGGATGCCAGGCCTACAGAAGGGTTTGAAAAGCTACAGTTTTTGCTCCAACAGAACCCCTTTCCCCCGGAGACCTTTGGCAACCTGCTGCTGCTCTACTGTAAGTATGAGTATTTCGACCTGGCAGCAGATGTCCTGGCCGAGAATGCCCATTTGACTTACAAGTTCCTCACACCCTATCTCTATGACTTCTTGGATGCCTTGATCACCTGCCAGACAGCCCCTGAAGAGGCTTTCATTAAGCTTGATGGGCTAGCAGGGATGCTGACTGAACAGCTCCGGAGGCTCACCAAACAAGTACAGGAAGCAAGACACCATAGAGATGATGAAGCTGTCAAAAAGGCAGTGAATGAATATGATGACACTCTGGAGAAGTATATTCCTGTGTTGATGGCCCAGGCCAAAATCTACTGGAACCTTGAGAATTATCCAATGGTGGAAAAGATCTTCCGCAAATCTGTGGAATTCTGTAATGACCATGATGTGTGGAAGTTGAATGTGGCTCATGTCCTGTTCATGCAGGAAAACAAATACAAAGAAGCTATAGGTTTCTATGAACCCATAGTCAAGAAGCATTATGACAACATCCTGAATGTCAGTGCTGTTGTGCTGGCTAACCTGTGTGTCTCATATATTATGACAAGTCAGAATGAAGAAGCTGAGGAGTTGATGAGGAAGATTGAAAAGGAGGAAGAGCAGCTGTCCTATGATGACCCCGATAAGAAAATCTACCACCTCTGCATTGTGAATTTGGTGATAGGCACACTTTATTGTGCCAAAGGAAATTATGACTTTGGTATTTCTCGGGTGATCAAAAGCCTGGAGCCTTATCATAAGAAACTGGGAACTGATACCTGGTATTATGCTAAAAGATGCTTCCTGTCCTTATTAGAAAACATGTCAAAACACACGATCGTGCTTCGTGACAGTGTTATTCAAGAATGTGTCCAGTTTCTAGAACAATGTGAACTTTATGGCAGGAACATACCTGCCGTGATTGAACAACCTCTGGAAGAAGAAAGAATGCATACTGGAAAGAATACAGTCACATATGAATCCAGACAGCTAAAAGCTTTGATTTATGAGATTATAGGGTGGAATATATAGAGATGCCTGATAATGTCTTTTATCATAATAGCTTTATATATCTATATTTGGTATTATTTTATCTATATTTAGCCATTGGCAGGGCACCTGGGTGGCTCAGTTGGTTAAGTGTCCGGCTTCAGCTCAGGTCATGATCTCAAGGTTCCAGAGTTCAAGCCCTGCATTGGGCTCTGTGCTGACAGCTTGGAGCCTGGAGCCTGCTTTGGATTCTGTGTCTCCCTCTCTCTCTGCCCCTCCCCTGCTCATGCTCTGTTTCTCTCTCAAAAATAAAAAACAGTAATAAAAAAAATAAATACATGTAGCCATTGGCATTTTTACATTTGTCATATGTTAAACTTTGTACATTTGCAAATCATAAACCTTATTTTTAAAATCGTCACAAATACTGAAAATTTGAAACCTAGAAAGATACGAAAAATTCAAAGCTGAATTGGACTCTCTGTTTATTAGAACTTGTAGTGCCTATGTTCCCTTTCCTATCACTTGTGCTTGGTTGTATTTGGAGAGTCCCTTGCACACGGATTACAATTTACAGGGACTTGGCACTATCAAGTCCAGAACAGAGTAGTTAACATATAGGATTTCTAGGCATTTAAGAGGTTTAGAGATTGTGCTCTATTCTCACTATTTATTTGGAATGCACACATTTTGCATAGAGTGTAAGATGTTTTAGCAGGGTTTTTCTACATAGAGGTAACACTTAATGTAACCCCAAATTCCTTAGGTGGTAAATGTTTGGGTTCCTTGTTTTGTTTTTTTAAAATGCAAGATTCAGTGGGCAGTCTTGTGCCCTTAACAAAATTATGGTGCTATGGTATAAAGACAATAAACAATTGTTTAAGAAACAACTTTATGTAGTTTTCTTTTGTTCCATTTGTTAATTTGTACATATGAACAAGATGTACTGTTACTATTTTTCGTAACTCTGCTCTCATTTATCTCCAAATAGCAACTAATAGCAGAGGTAACCTGAGAACTTAGTTCTTAATTCCTATTTTTGTGTTTGCCACTTAGGATAGGTTAATGCTGGAGTTATTTCTGTGTTGTCACCGCTCTGTTATGGAAAAATCTACCTTATTCCCATGACGCCACCAAACTTCTACCTCTATTACAGATGAAAAGTTCTGAAACCTTCTCTGGTGGATTCAGAATGCTGGTTTCACACCTGCAACATTCCCAATTAGAACTCCTCTCATTCTGCTTAGGCATTTTATTTTCTGAACTATATAAAAACTATTTGCTCACCTACCCCCTTTCTCTCCATAAATGTAACTGTGAACCCCAACTTGACATGGCTTAGAAAAAAACAAAAGTTTTAGGTTGAAGTATATGAAATTGCTGATCTTGAAAGTTACCGACCTACAAAACTAGCAATTTCTTATGGTTTAATCTAATAGCTTTCTACTAATAGTGAACCCCTCCCATAAGGAGATGATGATTTTTTCCTGCAAGGAGAAATCACTTAGGCATGTAGGTTCCCAGACAAGTTATGCTCAACATAAATCCTCTAGCATGAACTCCTGGGTGCTCAAATTCTGTCATACCAGAAAATCTGACTTATCATGAAGTCCAATGGTTTTGCATTTCTAAGCATTTTTAGTCTTTATTATGTACACTGATACCATTCACTATTTACTATTTACTGCTATTTACTATTGACGTTTGATCCCATGTTTGGAGGACAGTGTTTAATGACCTCTTCAGTGTATCCCATAGCACAATTCTATCTCTGGGAAATGGTCTTTGTTCAACAACTTTTGTACTAAAAGTGTTGCTACTTCTTTGTGCAGTAGTAGCTCTATGCCCCTCTCAATCTCCATCACTCCTTAGGATTTGGAAAGTAATGAACTGAAATCTCATTTTCAACAGCCATGTTAAAATTCTGATTTTTTTTTCTTAAAAAAATGCATAAAGTGTAAGTAATGTTAACCACCCAAAAGCAAATGTTTTCCAGATTCCCTTTTGCAAATAGCCTGGCCTTTATTCAGCCACATTTTATTTACCCAGGTGCTATGTGTTTGTGGTTTGCATGTATGTGTAATTTTGCTCTCCAGAACATAAAAAGCTTTTCAGAACTGTTTTTTAACCCCTTGCCGCTGGGCAGCTGGAATTTCCTGGTTAGCAATGAATCAGGAAATCCTGACTGCTCCTAACACTGAGTACAGGAATAAAGGTCAATCAAGGCATTTGTCCCCTTCCTTACCCATGTTCTCTGGAGAGGCACCCCCTCAGATTGACAGACTGACTGTTGCCTAGCAACAGCAAAGACTCCTGAACCACACCTAAGAAGCTGCCTAGCCTTCTGAGTCCTTGAGGAGACTGAAGGGTGAGGACATTCCTAACTCTCCAGAAACTTATTGTCCTTTATTTTCAGGATATATTTCTTTTAAACTCACCTTCGGAAGTACTTAGCTCTGCTTTTTGATACTATGATACTAACAGACTCTATATTTTGCCATTTAACCAAAGGCTTTCATCCCTAAAGTTCTGATGAAAAGCTTTTTTCTATGCTCCTAGAACATTATGTGTTCAGTGCTAAGGCACTGTTCTTGACAAAAAAAAAAGATTTCTGTGTATTTCTAAAGCTTTTACTCCTTTTTCATTCTATCTGCATGGCGTCTTTTATTTTTATTTAATGTTTATTTTTTAGAGAAAGAGAGAGAGAGAGCACACACAAGTGGGGGAGGGACGGAAAGAGACACAGAATCTGAAGCAGGCTCCAGGCTCTGAGCTGTCAGCACAGAGCCCGACGCAGGGCTCAAACCCATGAACCACGGGATCATGACCTGAGCTGAAGTGGGACGCTTAACCAACTGAGCCATCCAGGCACCCCTGCACGGTGTATTTCAAAGGGATCAAATATTAAATCTAGTATCTCGTGATCTTAGTCAAACCCCTATCTTCACACATGTCCAGAATATAAGCATGTTTGTAAACAAGTAGTTATTTCCATTTTCTCAGACATGAGTAACAATTTGATCTTCCCAGGACGACGAGCAGAGACTCCTGTGACAGTAACAAGACTGTCAAAGGATTCCTATTCCTCCAGCCAGCCCTTCTTTGAATTTGGCCTCAGCTGTGGCACGAACGTTCACCCTAACTCCATCTGTGAGGTCAGGTGTACAGTGGCCATCTCTGATCCATTCATAAGAAGCAGACAACTGGGAACTGTGGGGTGTGGGGACTGAAGGGGTGGGGTCATTGGGCAATGAAATCCTAGATGATACTCCCTTCCTGCAGGGTGAAATAGGAATATATAGGTATGGCCTCTCAGACCTCAGAAGAGCACCTCAGATGGGATCCATGTAGAACTGCCAGTGATAGGCGTGGCCCAAGATTATAACAATTTGTTTGTTTGTGTATGTAGGGCTATGGGGGTGTGGGGTGATGCCCAAATAAATCAGCTTACTAGGAAATGTGAGATAAGAAAAGGTCAATGGCTTGGAGGGGAAGCTTTAAAGGAATAACTTTCTGAAAGTGAAATCTTTCACTTCAGGTGAACACCAGCATTTTTGAATGTAAGTTTTTGTCTTAGGTTCCCTCGTCCTTTTCTTAATGGCTGTGGATGATCTGGAAACATGTGGGAGACTGTGGTTTCGTGATGGTATTCTCTGACACACGGAGTAGCTTCCTAGAAATGGTGTGACTTACAGCTATCTACCATTCCCTAACTGCCTTTAGCTTTTGTTGACCTATCACTGGGACTAAAGTGACATCTGGGCTTTTTTGTATTCACTTATTGGGCTGTACCCATAGTATTAGTCAAACAGCACATTTTGTGACATGACCTCCTGTCTAGGGTTAAATGCTCAGCACAGTGTCTAGCTAATAAAGAATGAATTAAAAAGATTATTAATGCAATAGTCATTTTAGGGTAGTATTCAGCAAAAATATCTAAACTTAATCAGAATCACTGAGACCAAATTAGAAGGAACCTTAGAGACTTTCATTATAAAAAAGAAATCAGGTCCAAAAGAGAAAAATGGAGTACACCCAAAATTCTAGAACTCTTTCCATTGTGTTCTTAGACTTTAGAACTCCATCTTCTCTTATTTTACAGCTTTATTGTGACAAAATCTGTTTTTAAGAAGTACCTTCCCAGGTGTAATACAGACGCAGTGAGATACCAAAGATGTGACAGAATTGTGTAAGAATGAATTAAAGAGCTTGTCCATCAGCCAACACTAGACCCAATCAACGAGTCACATCAGAAAATGGGCTTATGAGTACTATTGCAAAGAAAGAGACATATCCCTGAGGCCAAACATAGGCAAAAGTAAATGTGATTGGCAGTAAGACCTCATTTGCTTTCCCGATAGGGTAAGAAGCTGGACCAGCAAGCTTTACCAAAGGATTTCACTCTGGCAGCTGACAGTGTTAAGTGAAACTGCATGTTTAATGTTATCTTAATAGTTGATTCATCATTGAGAAAAAAGGGCTTATTTTTGGACAAAATGTAAACATGTAAGTAAGGTAGACAACAGCATGTCAAGTGGAAGAGTAGCTGCCTGAGCCCTGAATGCTCTCTCACGGATGTGTTGTTGGGCAGGCCCTTGTGTACCATAGCTATCTGCCATTACTGGCAAGGGAATCCAGACATAACATGTCTCACTTCCATGGACCTAAAACTGGATGGGACAAAAAATATTCTGGAGAAGAGTCAAGATTCTAAAGTTTTGAAAATCTGGAAATAAATCCAGTAAGATACAAATTTTAGTAAGGATATAGGTAAGGGGGCTTTGAAAAATCAGCTTCCAGGGAGGTGTGGCCAAAACGGCATATGCAGAAAAGACAAGCTTTGTGAAATTCAAGTTCAGTGTGAGGTGATAGTGCAATGTGTCCATCAAAAATGTGTTTATTAGTGACAGAAAAAGGGAATCATTGGCTCTACTCTGGCACATTCAGGCCTAGATACCTCACTTTAAGGACATCAAAGAGGCACATACAAAGAGCGATTGGGATGGTGAAGGATCTAGAACTCATAGGAGCAAAGGTTGGAAATGTGGGGGAACATGAGCTGCCTTTAAACACTGGAAGAGCTGCCTTTCATTAGAGCAACTGGACAGTAACTTATGACTACAGAAGACAAAAGTTACATCAATGGATAGAGGAGACAGATTTCAATCCAATAAACAAAAACCTCTTAACACCTCTTTAATATCTTAAAACCTCTTAAGATTTCAAGTTGGAAAAGGCTTCCCAGATAAGCAATACACTCCCATTTGGTCACAACAAATGTTCAGGAAGACTAGTTATCTGTGGCCTGGGGGATAGGAGAAAGTAGTCAATTATGTTTGGGAAAAGATTAAGATGATTTCTAAGGGTTTTTCAGTCCAAGTTTATATGAGCCAGGAAGAAAATTTCTTTAATTAATTACTGTAAGAGCCAAAATCTTAGTGACACAAGTGATTATTTCAATGTACCAAGGAAGACTAGGTTCAACACAAAGTTCAGTCATTTCAGAGCCCAGAAAACTACAACCCGCCCTCTAGCGTAGGAGCCACAGGCAGGGACAAAACCAGTATCTGTGCACATGTCCTTCACTAACAGAGAGGCTACTCATGGGTACAGATTATATTCTATCCATTCTCTGTGAGTATAGCATGATGCTGCCAACAAAGGTTACATGGAATTAACATGAAATAAGCAACAATTTCTGTAACAATGAGTGGTTTTGGTATTGTTTTATTTCTTCCCAGCACGTCTTAAAAATCACATGGGCATTTGCTTATAGAACAGTACAGTCTAGGAAAAGCAATAAAAGGAGAATCCAAACATACACCAAAAGCACAGTATATAGACCATGTGTTGAGCCCTTGTGGAAAACAACATGGCTCAGTCTGAACTGACAAAACTATGTTGAGATCTCTCAGGAATTTCCCTTTCCACTACATACCAATGTTTAAACCATAAATGTAAAGAGAAGAACTGTTTGTATGCATTAGTTACAGCAGTATAATGGCTTACATACAAGAGCTTACCCACATGTAGTTCCCAAAAGATTACTACAGTACTGGCAGGAATATGTACTGCCTTGGAGGAAGACTCAGGATAAGATATTATTCAAGTCAAGTTGTATCAGAGCCAAAGTATTCCACAGGCTTAGCTAAAAAGGACAAAAATTAAGAAATATAATCTACACATATTTCTCATAAGATTTATCATTGTCCAGGAACAGAGATACTCATTTTTCTGAAGGCACCATCACAGAAAAAAGGACCGACACGCAACATAAGGAATAGAACCCCCCCTCCCCCCACAGGCTCTGCTCCACAGGAGCTGTGTGAGCAAACATCCAGAAGCATATAGTGGGTGTCTCAGGGACTGAGTGAGTATGCCACATCCACTAAGCCACATCTTAGGGCTACGAAGTTGGGACAGTAGGAATGAAAATCTAAGAATGAAAGTACATATAAATCCCATTGACTGAACAGATATACGAGAGTACAGGTCCACCATATAACTAGTGAAACATACTAGAATAGGTGATCCAAACCCACACTGTGGAAAGGATTTTCAGTGTTTCTACATATAACTACTTAATTCCTGACATATTCTTGAAGAGGAACAGCCCTGAACTACTAAACAATCTCAGTCTTTAAACACTTACCCTCTCCCACCCATTTTAAATAATGGCTATTTCATGGAAAAAAAAAATCCCAACAAGGCACTGTGAACTTTTGGGGATATTCTTTAAGTAGCCCAAAAAATAATTATAGAAACCGTATACCAGTAGAAGAATTTCATGTCCTTCATGGATATGTGAACAAGGTTACTTTAAGGATTAAACAACATGTTTTCAAGGGTGCTCATGTTCATGAAAAACACTGCTAACAATAAGATGCCTGAAAAACAGGTATGCATGCTGCTTAGAAATCCACACTAAAGCATTTTCTTCCCTTCTCTTTCCTCTTTCCCTCTTAGATTTGGAAGTTCAGTCTCTGAAAAATGTTCTTAATGATGCTTATTATTTTCTTCCTTGTGAGAAAAAAACGTGTAAGACAATCTCCTTTGGGAACCAAAGAAGAAATCTTTTTATGTTCACTGAACTAAAGTTACTTTCATTCTGTGATGGTTCTTTGGCTTGAGTGTTCCATCTGTCAGTGGTTCTCATTGACGTTTGTTAAGGAATTATTGTGGTCAGAAGAGCACAGTGCTCATTCTCTGAGGAGCTTTCTAGGTTCAAACTGGAATGCTTCAGGTTCACAGGAGACTAAACACCTCCAAGAAATAGAACACTGATTTAAAAAATAATTAGGGTGATAAAACCTAGCTAACAATATACTCTAAAGGGACTTGATTATGCTTCATCAATAAAATTATAAAAATTGTTTTCAAATCAGAAATATGAAAATGAAAAATGAAAATTGAAAGAAAAACCCATATGTAAACAGAACAGTGAGCTTCCCACTCCCTTTGAAGAAAACAAAATCTCTTAGACCCGGGTGCATTTTATTAATAATATACGTTAATATAACCTGTTGACGTTACAAGTAGTTTTTACAAATTCCAAGCTAAAGACAAACACTGTGGCTTAGGAAGCAGAAAGCCGAGTAACTTACATCCTTCATAGTAGACACCCCATTCAATAGTTAAGAAAAAGACTTACATTTTCTGAATTTTAGCATCAATGTATACATTAATTCAGGACACTGAAATTAATAAGAATTCAATGAATATATTGACATATGGCTCATTTGGAGCCTTGAGCAAAGCCTCGCTTCCCTAACTTGTAAAGCCAAAGGTGATTCTGTATTCTTCAATCTGAAACTGGCACTTGTTTTCAGCTTTTCTCCCACCATGAGCTAAGCCGTAATTAAAATCAAAGTTACCAAAGATCAAGTGGTAAATGAAAAGCTATTAAAGCTGTCCTTAATGCCCATCTCAGTATTTCTTAAAATGTAGAGAACACTTTCCACAGCATTCCATTTTGGCTGCTTCACGTACCAAGCACATGCAGTTTGTGAATCAATCCATAATAAATAACTATTTGTGTTTCTACATTTATAATAGATGTTCAACCAAACCCAGTCCCATTTTTAACAGCTGAGGTTACACACTTCAGCTTGAGACTACAGGACTTCTTTGATTAGCTATGGTTAAGAAGTTGTAGCTATGAAAGAAAATGACGAAGAAATATCTCTGGAGCCAACATGCAGAAAGGCATTTTCAAAAACGCAAGCTAGGACTTAGCAGTTACTAAGGAAATACTCTGAAACACAGGTTTCCTTGCAACCATCTGTATCTGACACAGTACACATACTGATGGAAGCTCATCCTTTATTGCACTTTTGTTTTCCAAAATATGTCAACACAACTATGTGCACTAGAAAGCTTCCAGCTTCATAAATAACTCTTAAGTAATAGTGTAATCTGTAAGCAGTTAGGAAGCAAACGCCCAATTCCTCCGAAGAGGAAAGAATTCAATCCTCTTTCTCTGTGGTAAAATGCTGGGCACAATAAACATGTGGCTTCTACAATTCTTATGAAACTAAAAAAGCTCAAGTTACTCATTATAAGACAAAATTCACTTATGCCTGTACTTGTGCACCAAACATTAAGGCAACAGTTTCTCTAAGGGTCAATAAAGCCTGTTCATACTGAGTCTTTAGTATTCAATGCCACTTCTCACTAGCAGCAAGTTCCTAGTCCCACTAAAACCTCAACCCAAATGTGACATCAACGAATTATTAGAAATATGACTGATTTAAGAAAGACAAGTCAACGTTTATGCAGTACTAAAAACCAGATAGGATATGAGCTTTTAAAATTTTAAACAAACTTATTCAAAATGAGTTTAAAAGCCTCACATAAACAATGTTCTCCAGGCTTTAACTTTTATGAGGCCATTTTCAGATATTTCAGAAATACGAGGCAAGGTTTAAGTGCTTCTGTGCATATTCAAGAACTCAGTTCTCCACGGAAACTAAGTACATGCCGAGGTACCTCTCAGAAGCAGGTGTGAGAAGTGGGGAAAAGGCTTTCTGGTTTACTAAATCAGAGGGAAACAGCACTGGTGAGTGTTTGTGTGTTTCAAAATGATCCCTGTAGAAATGATTCCAACAACAGAATGTAGTCATCACTATAAAATCAAGATTGGGGAGTTCTGCATACATGGAAGAAGAAAAACAAAGACATAAATCACTAATTTCCGTAAGGTTCATGTAGAACAGTGAACACAACTTTCAGCTGTGACATTTATAGTTTCCTAATACCAAATACAGATTTCTGAGGTTGTTGAAATCTGAACTCCCTGGGAAAGAATGTTAAAACAATCACTTGCAAAGGAATGGATCTGCTTATGAATCTGTAAATTTTATTTAAAAAAAATTACTCAGAAACAAGTATACACTCCAGTGAGATATTAGTACTGTATTAAATTTTACATTTTGATCACCAGTTAGAGAAATTACCTTCATGAATAGATCCATTTTATAAAGCTGATATTTTTTTTTTTTATAATTCTAGAGGCAAGTGTAATTTCCTCATCAAGCATCCAACTATTTCAAATATCAAGGGCTTTTAATGCTAAGATTTGCTGGAATTTTTATAACTAAAAATAAATTACCAATGAAGAGAGGCAGCTTCTAACAAATATTTAGTTTTTGTTGTTAAACTAGTATTTAATTTTGATTTGCTTACAGATTTTAAGTTTATTAGTTTGAGGCCAATTTTATTAAAAATTGCTTATCATTTTGAAGTCTTAAAAATACTATTTTGTCAATTTAAATTTTTACTTTTCTGGTTAAGTATACTTTAGATATAAAAGGTATCAAACTGCCCCAAAATACTTTGGAGCTGTTGCTACATAGACAGACAGTGTGTCCTTTTAAAGGATCGTCTGCATCTTGACGTACATTATCTGATCAAATATTAATTTAAAAAAATTATCAAAAGTTAGGTATTGCATTAAGAAAAGAATCCATCCCGAAATGTGAATCATGAACCTTGACAGACAGTGATTCAAAGTAATCATTTCACTTCTTGTAACATCGAGGCTTGAATGTAAAAATGTTTGTGAAATGTGATTAATGTTCTCCCTATTACTTAAGAAATATGATATTTCAAACTTTTGATTATGGTTTGTGTATTAATACATTACATATTTTCAAAATTTAGGTTAAACCAGTAATTCAAAAAAGGCATTAAACCACTATTAAAAACTAAATTGAAACTTTACTTTTATATGACAATTTATCAGGTTGTTTGGGTTAATTAAAAAAAAAACTGTCATTGAAACTCTTGAGGTTTTCAAATTCAACAGCTAAATGGTAAGTGTGTTTCATTAGTCAAACAATTCTTCAAACTGGAGACATTAAGTGTAAGGAGTCTTCCTTCTTCTGCTCCGGCTGCAGTTTCTTCTGCATCTCAGCAACAAGAATGTGAAATCAGAAACATTAGGATTCTAAGCTGAATAAAGGCATTCATTTCATGGTAAACCTGCTGTTCACATACAATGAGTGATAAGTCAGCTTTCTTACAAAACATACTATGAAGGAACTAGGATATAACAAGAAGTTATCTCGGTGATACACATTCAACTCATACCCCAGTAGAAACAGAAACGTGGAGAATAGAAACATGTCCCCTAACAATAACTTTTTGCTCATCTCAGGTTTTATAAACGTATACTAATTTCAAAGAAAAATGTAGGCCAAGCATCTCACCGAACTGAAGGCATCCTAAATAACAGGTTGCCTATATTCTTTCATTAGTATTCTTCTTAATGACCTACTCACACTAGAATGCACTCTTAAAAAACATACATGTGTTATCACTCCTCAGTGGCATCCTTCCCCAGATAACTGCTTTCCAGAAACGTCCTTAAAAGGGAGGCTAGATAAGCAGTGGATGACACCAAAATCTCCCTTTGTTCCCAAGGGGAAGCATCAACATGAAACAGCTGGCAGCATCTTCCTCTGAAATAACAGCTAGCAGCCCTGTGCCACCTGACTAAAATTTGAAATGACAACCAGTTGGCTGTAAACTGATGCACCTACAATGAGAGAGATTTAGGAATACCATCTGTCAATCCATAGATGTAGAAACAAAACAAATACAGAAACAACTTATTTAAAACCAACAAAAAAATTTTGCTGAAATACAATCCATGATATATTTGATTACTGGTATAACCATAGTTGAAGACTTAAAAAAAAAAAAGTGACATTTTTTTTTGTAACAACAGTAATGGATTTATAAAAGGTTTTTGTTTCCAAAGATGTTATTGGGGTCCACATATTCCTTGACAGACTTCAGCATCCCAAAGCCGACATCAGAGATACTTTCCTTTAGCCACTGCTTCCGTAACTTGCCCACTGGAAAAACAAAATAAAAAATGCTTCAATATACACTATGATGCTGGGAACCAATCAATCTTGTGACCATGAATGAACAAACACTGTGTGATAAATGCTTTTATTCAAAAATGAGAAATGTTTTGCTTTATTTGATTTATTGAGCCCACCAGACTATCAAGCTCATTAAGCCCAATGTATTCCCAGGGGAAGCCTGTGCTCCAGTGTCTCCTTTCTCCAGAAACTATGAAATGGAGATGAAGGAAGCTTGGGTTGAGACTGCAGCCCATTTTACAAATAACAAAATGAGAAAAACATGCATTTCAAAAGAACCCACCCCCTGTCTGAACTACCAAAACATGCCAAAGTTTCAGAGAAAATGAAGTTAACTAAAGAAAAACATATCCAGATGAATTTGTTGGGTATACTATAGCAAAAATGGCAGGATATACATCCACAAAATATTTTAAAGCTTAAAATAATTAAGAAAATCTGAACCTTTAATGGGTTTAAGAAAAAAATCTGGTTATAAAACTTTTATTTGCATTTTACTTTCATATTACTTTTAAATAAATTTGCATGTTCCCAAATAATTCTTCCTATTATTTTTCCAGAATTAGAGATTCTTCCTAGGCACTAAATAAATCAAACACCTAATCCATCTTAAACTTATACTTTTATACACTGTATAATGTTCTTCTTCGTTGTTCCTAGCTCTTGCTAATTTATTGAGAATAAATTAATATTTTATTGAGAATATAATGGTCCGTAGCATAAATTATATTTTAAAAGGCACCCAATAAAAAACAAACTTTTCTAAGTAGAACTTTCATAAGAAAGGATATGTACTTAACCTGTAAAAAAAAAAAAAAAAAAGTGAAATGTTAACCTGCTTTGGCATTATGCAAAGCAATGTGCTAATTTATCTGTGGCAAAATGGATAAATCTTTTAATTTACAGATAGGATTCTTTGTGGCTAGTACTTTTCAAACATATTGTAATAATTGAATTCAAGTGGTCATTTTCCACAAATGTTCATTAATGATCCAAAGTCATCAACAGTGATTTAATTGGACAACCGAAATGGGAAACCTTCTTTCATTAAAGTATTCTGCCTGTCATTCTAAAACGCACTGCCATTTATCAGGCAGCAGTGATACACTGTAGCACCTGCCATCTGGAACGTTAAATACCATTTCAGGCTCAACTCAAATCATCTTTTGTGTCCAGTTCTCCAGGAAGCCATCAAATTGTCATTAAAATTATAGCATGAAATCCTTAGAAAGCAAGATATTTCTGCTTGGCTTCTAGAAATAAAAGAGTTTGCTGTGTTAATATTGGGGGGGGGGGAATGATGTACAGAAGAAAAAAAATCTTAAATTCAAAAAGAAAGTAACGTTTAAAAGAGCGCTCAAACTGGAAGCCAACCAGAACAAACTCTTACTCATGCAATCTCTACCACCTACAAGATGTTCTACCTGGTCCTCCTCCTGTCTCTCAAAAGGACAACTCACCACAATGCTCTAGCCTTGGTTTTCTCATCTTCAAAGGGACTGGAGTCTATGAAGTCTTTCACCTCAAATAGCCTATGATTTTAAGCACTCAAAAAAGCTGCAAATCAGTTATTTCCAGATTTGCTCCAAGGGATTAAAAAAAAAAAAAAAAAAGCAACTACTCTCTGAGTGACAGAAGTGGCATTATTACTAGCTACCCACAATGAGGTAGCTCAAGAGACAGGGGTGAAGAGCAGTCAATGCTAGTCTCCACTGTTATCTGTAATATAGTTTCACTGAATGTGTCCTGTTGTTATGGATGTAATTGTCCTGAAAAGACTGCAAACAACTGCTCCAACAAGATGGAGCACATTAGAACCTCAGCAGGATGCCCAACAGCTAGCTTGTCTGCCTGGTTTTACACCTCTAGTAATAATGCAATTCCACAAGGAACTGAACCATCGGCTGAGAAGCCACCCAACAGCCATTGCATATTTAATGAAGTTGCTCACCAAGCGCTGGAAAACAGAAGGTGCTTGGAGTGCATCATTAGTTCTGTCAGAAGGATAATTTACACATCTATCTTGTCAAATTTTCTATGGTTTATACTTTTACAATAATCAATCTAACATACATTTGATTAGTGAACTAGAAAGTAAAAAAAAAAAAAAAAAAAAAGACAAGACAGTATAGGCAGCATGGCTGTGGCCCCTCATAAACATATTTAATGGAAGAATTTAACCCCTTGATGGCAGAGGTTTGTGAGCTTCCATCAGTGATAACTGAGGTCAGAAATCATGGCCTATGTAATAAAGCAACTAGGAATCTTTTCGGTTTTGCTTGACAATTTAAGTCAACTACAGAAGTGCAGACAGAAAACACAATTTAAGTAAAAATGCTTCAGTGAGGCTTTTAAGCCTTTAAGATGATTATCAGAAATAGTCTTCACAAGGGTGCCTGGGTGGCTCAGTCAGTTAAGCATCTCTTGATCTCAGCTCAGGTCATGATTTCATAGTTTGTGAGTTTGAGCCCCATGTTGAGCTCTGCACTAATAGTGCAGAGTCTGCTTGGGATTCTGTCTGTCCTTCTCTCTCTCCCTCCTCACTTGTGCTCTAAGTGGGTAAATAAACTTGAAAGAAAGAAAGAAAGAAAGGGAGAAAGAAAGAAAGAAAGAAAGAAAGAGAGAAAGAAAGAAAGAAAGAAAGAAAGAGAAGAAAGAAAGAAAGAAAGGGAGAAAGAAAGAAAGAAAGGGAGAAAGGGAGAAAGGGAGAAAGAAAGAAAGAAAGAAAGAAAGAAAGAAAGAAAGAAAGAAAGAAAGAAAGAAAGAAAGAAGAAAGAAAGAGTCTTCATAAAATGCTAAAGAACCTTTGGTGGCTGTCTCTGATGAATCAATAAACTGTAACAACAGCAACAAAATACCAAAGACCCTAATCTCAAAGAGAGAATCCCACTTCAAAGTAGAAGACCTTTATTCTAGAGCTAAATAACAATAATAATGCCTTTTGTACAATCCTTATTTGCACTTATAGGCATTTAGACATTAGCTGACTATACTGATCTAGATACGTGTAACACACATGTGTGTACAACTATATTGTAGCTCCAGAGCTACAAAAAGTTAAGACAGGGATCTTGTATTCCACAATTCACAATTATTCTAAATATATGATGCCCAAAGTACGTAAGCCAGATATTTAAGAGCGTCAGATATATTTTTAGAGATACAAAAAATATAGACCAAATACTGAACATTACAGAAACAGGGGGAAAAGTTCTTTCTCTGCTTAAATTAAAAGTAGAATTCACCTTTTTACAATTTAATATCTAACAATATATATACATATTAGACAAATATTTTGTGTTCCTCCACAACATACAGTACATTAAAAAAAATTACTTTTCGAACAGAGGAAATGGATGCTTCAGGGATAGTCTTTGAAATCACAGGTTCAACAGTCCCCTTTGGATGCTAACGGCTTCAAGAAAGAACACCTGGCTTAAGTACTTTGGGCATCATATATTTAGAATAATTGTGAATTGTGGAATACAAGATCCCTATCTTAACTTTTTGTAGCTCTGGAGCTACAATATAGTTGTGCACATGTGTGTTACATGTATGCATTTTGTGGTACGAATGAACAGATGTGTACGGGCAGTGATGGGAGTGTTGGGTGCGAGATATGTGGACATGGTAGCCAACCTAGTCACCAAGAATTATCTGGAGCTACTCTTTGTGGTCTAAGGGACTGAAAACTTAGCAGAAGCTACCAAAGAGTCCTGTTTTAAAAGGGAAAAATCTGGGGTCTGCTAGCCAGAGTTCTTTTTAGCTAGATAAATTAAAAACCTTTGAATTTGAATTATGAATTTAATTATAAGGTTGAAAAGATTATATGCTTATTTAAAAAACAAACTATGAAACAGATTATATATTTTGATTACCAAAGCTGGAGCTCAAAAGCAGAATTTAGCCAAAGCAAAAAGCACCTAACCAATATTATAACAACTACAGTTTGAAAGTTCTAGTTTGAGTATCCTGGATATCACTTTAGCACTATTTTATCGGTCAGATTTTATTTTTTTTAATTTGTTTAAATGTTTATTTATTTCGGGGGGAGGGGAGGGAGGGAGAGGGAGGGAGACACAGAATCCAAAGCAGGCTCCAGGCTCTGAGCTGTCAGCACAGAGCCTGACGCAGGGGTCGAATCCACAAATCATGAGATCATGACCGGAATCGAAGTTGGACGCTTAACCAACTGAGCCACCTTCTCAATAGGTGCACCTCTATTGGTCAGATTTTAAAAAGACAATCTAGACTTAGCTGCTTGTATGAGTGATCTGAGCATTAACTTTGTATTTCAAGATTTAATTGATCCAACCAATTAAAGTTGGAAGGACACCCAACAACCTCTTGCCAGATGAGGTTCTGGCTCCATGATACTTGTTAGGTAGTGGTAAGAACAGAGAGCATGGGTAGTTTCCACTCTTTGAGGTGATCTGACTGCAATGATGCTTCTTCAGAGGGAGGTTTCAAGCTGAAAAGAGGATGTAGCTGTCCATGTGTTTGTGCTCTACAGCACATTTTTGTATGTTTGGTTCTGGTAGGGGTACATGCTGAATGTTGGCCAACAGATCACCAACTCAGGAATGCTAACATCCAGGCTTTAAAGGCATATGAGTTGGGACTATACCTACCTAAGAGTTTAATTTAGTGCTTTGTGGATGCTTAAAGTCATGTTTCCATTTCTTTACTAAGTCATTTGACTTATTTTCTACAAATGAAATTTCTGATATTGAGATGACAAATTCATGGCTACAACAGACTTTAACAAAACAATTAAAATCTAATGGGATTTTTATCTTATTAAATAATTTAAAATGTCAATTTTCTTCATGCTAAAATTTCACCTGTGCAGTTCACATAATAGCTCTAAGATCTTATAGATCCTTGAATAGGTCTTTAATGATTATGAAACAGAATAAAAATTTGAATTACTAGGGCAATCACAGGAGATCTGTCATCAGAACACAATGAAGTGCTAATTCTGCTACACGCCCCAAAAGATGGCTTGACACCTTGATATTTAAACCCAAGTGGCAATTACTGCATATACAACAGAGTAAAGTAAAAAGCAAGTAAACAGGTGAAATAACATGCGATAGATAAGGACAGAAAAGGATAGACAATATCATATGCTCCCTGAAGCCTAGAGCCATGTTTCACTCATTCTTGCATTTCAATTTCAAGACAGTATGCCACACAGTAAGAATTCAATAAATGTTAGTTGAACTAAAAAATATTGAGCCATGGTTATGTAGAAGTCATGTTAGATAAGGAGCAAAATTCAAATATCTAGGAAAAGCAATGTGGGTTTCCTTAATTTCCTTTGCTTCTATTTGCCTTGTACTCCCTGTATTCTGACATTATCTGTTGGATATAATCAGAGCTATTTTACAGTAGCTAAAACAGAAGGTATGGCACAGAACCTAAAACTCTTTCCTTCAAATCTCTAGGACTCTTTGGGCTATATCAGTCGTTCTCAATGGGGGCAATTTTGCCCTCCAGAGGACATTTAGTAATGTCTAGAGACGATTTTGGTTGTTTATAACTGGGATGATGTTACCAGCATTTAATGGGTAGAAGAAGCCAGGGATGCTGTAAACATCCACAACAAAGAATTACCTGACCCAAAATGTCAACAGTGCTAAGATGAAGGAATCCTGGACTATGTGCTTCCAAAGGGCTATCTCTTAGAAGCCCAAACAATTTCCATAAAGGCAACATACCTTCACTTCACTGCTACAACCAACTAAATTAGCAGCAAATGGCTGACTGCCATTTGCAAGGTGAACTTGCTCTAAATCGAGGCTACTGACCAAAGAGGGGAATTCTGGAGAAAGTGGTAGAGTAGATAGGAGTTACATCTGAGAACATCAACCATTCCATTAATGACAAATGCTACTTTATTTTTTTCAAATGCTACTTTATTTTAAAAGTTAACTCCTGGGAGCCTGGGTGGCTCAGGCAGTTGAGCGTCCAACTCTTGATTTTTGGCTTGGGTCATGATCTCATGGTTTGTGAGCTCAAGCCCTATGTTGCTACGTCAAGCTTGGGATTCTCTCTTTTCCTTTCTCTCTGCTCCTCCCCTGCTTGCTTGCAAATGTGCTCTCTCTCTCAAAACAAATAAAATAAAAGTTAATTCCTAAAAACTTGAATTTAGTATCTACTGAAAAAAACTTATAGGTCATTTTTTGGGCCATTTTTCTAGACAATGGGTGAATATAAATATGAATATGAATATATATGTTCACATAAATATATGTGAAACAAAGCTTCACAGCACTATCCAATATAAATCTCTATGATGACAGAAATGTTCTTTATCTGCACTATTCAACACAGTAGCCTCTAGCTGCATGAGGATATGAGCACTTGAAATGTGGCTAGTGCAAGTGAGAAAATAAATTTTTAATTTTAATTAATTTTAACTGACTTAAATTTAAATAGCCACAGGTAGCCTAGTGGCTTTTGTATTAGGTAACACAGAACAACATTAAAAATAAATTTTGAAATAAATAAATTGTAACTAAAGTCACTTTTTATAGATTCACACCTGAAAATATCTATTAGCATTATCTGTTTGCTAATTAGCATTATCTGTTTACTAATTATTCTCTAACAATATAATAATGTAGTACAGACATTCTTAGAGTAAACAAACATCTTATTGAAAAGAGTCTTGGACATAAAATTGCTGGGAAGAAAAGTTCTCTTTAGAGGTCCAAGATGCTCAACATCACTCCTTATCAGGGAAATACAAATCAAAACCACACTCAGATATCACCTCACGCCAGTCAGAGTGGCTAAAATGAACAAATCAGGAGACTATAGATGCTGGAGAGGATGTGGAGAAATGGGAACCCTCTTGCACTGTTGGTGGGAATGCAAACTGGTGCAGCCGCTCTGGAAAACACTGTGGAGGTTCCTCAAAAAATTAAAAATAGATCTATCCTATGACCCAGCAATAGCACTGCTAGGAATTTACCCAAGGGATGCAGGAGTGCTGATGCATAGGGGCACTTGTACCCCAATTTTAGAGCAGTACTCTCAACAATAGCCAAATTATGGAAAGAGCCTAAATGTCCATCAACTGATGAATGGATAAAAAAATTGTGGTTTATATACATAATGGAATACCATGTGGCAATGAGAAAGAATGAAATATGGCCTTTGTAGCAGCGTGGATGGAACTGGAGAGTGTTAAGTGAAGTAAGTCATACAGAGAAAGACAGATACCATATGTTTTCACTCTTATATGGATCCTGAGAAACTTAACATAAGTCTATGGGGAAGGGGAAGAAAAAAAAAAAAGAGGTTAGAGAGAGGGAGAGAGCCAAAGCATAAGAGACTCTTAAAAACTGAGAACAAACTGAGGGTTGATGGGGGGGTGGGAGATGGGTTGAGGAGGGCACCTTTTGGGATGAGCACTGGGTGTTGTATGGAAACCAATTTGACAATAAATTTCATACTTAAAAAATAAAAAACAAAAAACAAAAAAACCAAAGAGAAGTATTAGTATCTAAGCCACTTCTACTCCAGTGACACACCTGAGGCTGGAGGCTACTACAAGTATAGCACATGGACAACTGTAATTGCATACGTGGAAAGGTGCAGGGATTAATACATTTTTAACAACAGATTTTCTGTCAGTTTTCAAATCTGTTTATCCGAGGATATAGCTTTAATAGTTAAATGTTAAGCTAAATTATGGGTTAAATTGGCTTTTACAGTCTGGTCTTGGAATCTATTTACAACACTGCTTCAGTGGAAAAATATAATCAACTAATACGTTTCGTGAGAAAAAGCCAGCCACAAAGAAGAAACCAAAGGAAAAAAATTAATTTAAAGGACAAAACAAACTTTCTGCTATAATATGGTAATCTGATATTCAATATTGGAAAGGCTATACTCATCTGGTAGGCATCAAAAGATCAAAATCACAACCAGGACACTGATATTGACATAGTCAAATACAGAACAATTCCATCACCACAAGGGTTCCTGTGTTGCCTGTTTTACAGTCACCTCTTCTCCACAAGGGACTCCTGGAAACATTGTGTTCTCTATTTCTGTAATTCTGTAAATCATTTCAAAAATGTCACAGAAATAGAATCACACTGTATGTGCTTTTTTGGGATTGGCTTTCTTTTACTCATCACAATTACCTGAAGAGTCATCCAAGTTGTTTCATGCACTGATCGCTGGTTCTTTCTTATTGCTGAGGAGTTGTCCATGGTATAGATGTACCACGGTTTGTTTAGCCACTTACTAGTTGAAGGATATCTGGGCTGTTTCCAGTTTGGGGATATTACAGGTAAAGCTGCTCTGATTATTCATGCACAGGTTTTTGTGTGAACACAAGCTTTCAATTCTCTGGTATTCAATTCTCTGGTATACACGGGAGTACAATTGTTGGGTTGAATGGTAGCTGCATGTTTGATTTTATAAAACACTGCCAAAGTCTCCACAGAGTGGCTGTACCACTTTACATTGCCACCAGTAATGTATCACTAATCTAGTTTCTTCATATGCTCAATCAGCATTTGATATTGTCATTTTTTAATTTTAGTTTTCTGATAGATGTGTCGTGATTTTCCTTGTGGTTTTAATTTGCATTTTCTTAATAGCTAATGACGTTGAACCTCTTTTCAAGTGATTATTTACCATCTGTATATCCTCTTCAGTGAAATGACTCTTCATATCTTTTGCCCACTTTCTAATTGGACTGTTTTGCATCTTACTCTTTTGAGTTTTGAGAATTCTTTATATATATATTATATATCGGCCTTTTGTTGGATATGTGGCCTGCACATATTTTCTACAGCTCTGTAGTTTACCTTTTCACCACTTAACAGAATCCTTCACAGAATAAACGTCTTTAATTTTGATGAGATCCAACTTATCAATTTTTCCTTTAATGGGCTGTACTTTTGGTGACCAGTCTAAGAACTCTTTGCCTAGCCTAGCTCTAGACCTTGAAGATTTTTTCCTGTTTTCTTCTAAAAGTTTAATTATTTTATGTTTTACATTTAAGCCCATTATCTACTTTAATTTTGATAGAAGATTTGAGATTTAGGTCAAGGATTTTTTTGTTTGTTTGTTTTTGGTTTTTTGAGCCTATGGATGTCTGTTTACTCCAGCACTGCTTGTTAAACACACACACACACACACACACACACACACACACACACACACACACTTCCTCCATTGGATTGCTTCTGTATTGTTGTCAAAATCAGTTGGACTTCTTTGTGGGGGTTTTCTATGCTGTTCCATTGACTGATGTCTCTCTCTTCCAATAGCACAGTAATGATTATTGGAGCTATATAATGTCTTAAAATCAGGTAGATACATTCCTATGACTTTAGCCTTTTTTTTTTTCATAATTATTTTGGCTATCAAGTTCCTTTGCCTCACCATATAAATTTTAGAATCATCTTTTCTATGCCTACTAACATTATTGCTGACATTTTGATAGGAATTGTATTAAATAAATAAATCAATCTGGAGAGAAATGACCATCTTCACTATGTCTAGTTTTTTATCAGTCCATGAACACAGTACCATCTCTTCATTTATTCAGGTCTCTTTTTTGACTTTTTTCATCAGCATTCTATAATTTTCAGAGCGCAGATCCTGTATATATTTTGTTATATTTATGCCTAAGTATGTGCACACCTTGCTAGATATATGCTCATTTCATTTTCTTTGGAGCAACTGGAAATGGTATTGTATTTTAAATTTCAGTTTCTATAGGTTTGTTCTTAATAATAGAAATGTGACTGATTTTTGTGTGTGCTCTTAAACTCTGCAATCTTGCTAATTTTCTTTTTGTAGATTCTTTGGGATTTCTACATAGACAATCATGTCATCTATAAGTAGCAACAATTTTATTTCTTCTTTTCCAATATATATCTTTTATTTCACACTACAGGTTTTAACAAATGGCTTCAAAGCCAATATTTTCCTCATTCTTTTGAGAAGTCTCTTTTTACTTTTAAAGTTTCTGATACTACTGGATTTCTGTTAATATTACAAAAAAAGTTTGGAGAGGTAGCCTATAATTATTCTCTGAACGATAAAAAATAATTTTGGTTAGGCAAAGACACCAATATTTAAACTAGGGCTGGTTATATCCAATCAAAGAATTTTACTTTCTGACAAGGGCTTAGGTATAAATTTAGCCAATGAACAACTTAAAAAAGTCATAAATTGAAATTAAATACGTGGCTGATATAAACTCTGCTCTTTAAACTGACCAGCTCGTCAGTTACATAAACAAGCACTACGAAGATTAAGTTAAGCAGGCTTTATATTTCCTATAGCCTCCAGTTCCAGACTACATCTGTTTTCTTTGATACACAAAACCAGAGTTAAAATAGCTCCATTTATCACAGCATGATTGTAGGCAGACAAACCAGCCTGTCTGTTTCCAGATAGTGAAAGCAACTGTTATTAATCACAATTACAGGCCAAACCCTCTAAGAGAAATTGCATCAATATTCTCCCAACCCCCAGCCCTTCTACTCTCAAACTCAAAAATGGTACTGAGAATGTCATGACACTGGCCTGAAGGTCAGTAAATAAAGATGACACTAAGAGGTCAACTTGAGTTTTCAGTTCCGGATGCAAATCAAGGAAAATCTTTTCTTCACATAAAAAGAAGTGATCTCTCAAAAGCTCTATCATTAGTTAAGTTTAGCAGGACAATTAAACTCATTCTATTTCAAATTTATATAGAAAGGTTTCTGCTTTATGAAACTATACTGAATAGCACAGGGTATTTGACATTTACAAATTAGATGATTAACTTTAAGCAGAGAGGCATTTATGAAAATAGACATTTTTCTATAGTATATTTTGTAGCCAAGAGTGTGAAGGAAATTTATTTCTCTTTCATATATATAATAATAGAACTTCCTATAGAACGAGACCAACTGCAGGTTACAGTTGAAAACGTGTTAAGACAATTGTATCATATCCCTTGAATGTATGAATCTTTTTCATATAAACAGTAACCTTTTCTTCAATGGTTAAGAATACAAGCCAGAGTTTCCACCTGGAGTTGTCTATTGTTATTTTTTTTAAGCTACTGTGTTTTTTGTTTTGTTTTGTTTTGTTTTGTTTTGTTTGAGTACCTACAACATGCAAGGCACTTTAGATGCTCTACGTACACTATTACATTTAATTTTTATAATAATATACAAGGTAGGCACTATTATTCCTATTTTGTAGAAGAGAACACCAGCTCAGAGAAGTTATTTCCTTAAGGTCACAGAGCTAGTTAAGTGAAGACACAGGAGTCAAATACAGATATGATTCCACAGCCTATGTTCTTTCCCCTTTGTGTATAAGCCTCTTGACCTTTTATTTGCTTTAAGACAAAGTCTGAACGGGATCTTACATACATAATGCATCTATGAAAGAACACTAAAATGGCTGCTGTTGTGCAGTTGTAGAGAAATGCACATTATTTTACCCTACTTTTCTACTGAATAACTGGCTCTAATATACTTTCTCAGAAATATTATGGGACAAACTGAGCCTTTCCACGATTAAACATGACCCTATATTCAAACAAGGCCTGATTATTAAATGTTTGAAGCTAAATTAGTAATGAGACTACAGCCATTCCAATATGAAAGACTCAGAGCTGCTTAAGAATTTGCAAAACTGCCCCAAATTCTGTGAACACCTGGGCCCTTACCCACTCACTTAACATATTCATTGAACATTTCCTATATAGAAAGAGACAGTCACTGTTCTAGGGACTGGGAAACACAGTGACAAATAAGATAAAGTCAGTAACCTCATCGAACTTATTCAAATGAGAAACACAGAAACTAAACAAGAGAACAGGGAAGACATCTCAAAGAAGGTGACATTTTTATCAGGGAACTAAATCATGGCGAAAGTGAGCCATACAAATATCTGGGGGGCGGGGTGGGGGGACAAGAGAACGAACATCAGAAAAAGAGGGAACAAACACCAAAGGCCTTACAGAGGAAAGGTGGTTGGTATGTCTGAGGAATAGCAAGGCGGCCAATGCCGCTAGAGTAAAAAAGTAGTAAGAGATACAGACGGATAGACACATGTATATCCTTGAAGGTCCTGATAAGGAGTTTGGATTTTATTCTGCCTTGTGAGGAGAAAACACTGAGTTTTATAAAAAAGATTACTCTAGCAGTGACAGAAATGGCCTGAGGGGAGCAAGAACGAAAGCAGACAGACCAGTTAAGATGCTATTGCAGAAGACTCAGCAGGAAGAAATAGTGATTTGACCTAGAATGTCGTGGTGGTGATGCTTTCTGGTATTTGAAAGTCATCAGGATATACTTGGTGTTTTAAATCCTGGGAATGAGGTAATCACTGAGGGAGTGAACACAGAAGAACAGACTGGCTCAGCGCCAAGCCCTGGAGCCCACCAATATTTACCAGTTTAGAAGAGGACAAGCTGGCAAAGGGAAAGGATCTTCATTTTACCAGCACACGTGAAATATATTTTGTATTTAGGCTTACCTAGTTTCTTTTTCTAGGCAATGGAGGAAACCAGGTAGTTTAGAGTTCGTTTCTATGCAGTTATATTTCTGACCACATAGAAAATAATATGCGAAATACAACAGAAGTAAAAGATTTCTATTTAAATGAGGCAGAATTTCTTAATAAATTAATATGCAATCAAACCTAGATACATTCAAGTTCAAGCCAATAATTTCTAAAAATATATCATTTCATCAAACTTGGAGTCTTCAACAAATAAAGACCAATAGGCCTAGAACCTGAAAATGCACATAAGTTTTAGAAGTCTTATCATAACATGATCTGACCTATATTTGTTTTATTACCTGATACTGCCAACATGTTAGAAACTTACAACCAGGGAGTATAAAAACCACCAGAAAGTCAAACTGATTTACATGCAAGACAGAAAAAAAGGAAAGGTCTATGATGCAAAAATTAAAATGTTGACTCATTTCTGTTTTAACATCTAAAGCAGGGCAAATAATTAACTTCGTTTCTAAATTAAAGTACAGAGGTTTTATACTTGAAAATAAAAATGGTAATGTTTAGTATTTCTTCTGTTGGTTACTACCACAACTTGGGCTACCTCAGTAACAGACATAAAAACTCTCAAGAAATATCAAGTGCCTTCAAATTATGTACTATGGCTTTCCCCAACATTTTATCAAACCAATTATTTTTTAATAGTAGGTACAGTAGAAATTCTACCCCCAAAAAGAATACCTCCGTGGTGATGTGAGAGGCTCCCTCCATTAGCAAGGATTTCTTCTCTAGCAGCTGCCTGTATTTGAAAACAACACAACAAATAGTTGCTACTTAGGTTTCACTCTGAAGTGAAGGTTAAGACCAAGCCCCCAAGGAGGCATGCCCTTCCTAGGTTAAATTACAAACTGGATTTCTAATTTTCCTTTATCTTCCTTTGGTTAAGTACATTTAAAACGCAATTAAAATATGCAGCCTAGTTTTATACATTTTTTCTAGTGAATGGTCACAATGTCTACAACAGTCACCTCAAGATTCTAGAAAAGAAAAAGAAGATAAAATGATCGATTCAGCAGCACAGAATCGTTAATAGTAAGTTTTGTGAAGATAGTCAAGTCTTACTCTGAAGTAAACACCTCTCTACACCAACAAATGTTAGTAACTAACATGTACTGACTGCTTATTTTATATGCAGAAAAGTACTAAGCAATTTACCTGTAGTAACTTATTTATTTTATACTATAGCCTTGTGTAATAATTGCAATTATCCTTATTTCACAGACAAAGAAAATGAGGCTTAGATGTTTAAATTACTCCCTAAATATCATAAAGTGGGTATTGGACCCAAAATTCCTTGTAAAGCTATCAGAGATCAACCATAAAAACCCTTATGGAGACCATTTCTTAGGTCAATGTCTTGGAACAAGTTACTTGTCAGACCGATGGATATCTAAGTGTAAAAAAACAAACAAACCTTATTTTCTCCTCCTAACATGTTAGGTCCTAAGCTCCTTATAGAGCAACTAAGGTTAGAAAAATAAACACTTAGAGCAAAACAGAGAATGACTAAAGTGCAGAGTGGAAAAAAAAAAAGGGAACAGAAGTGGAATTACATTCAGTTCATAAGTATATATCAGCCATGAGGTGAAGTATCTAGAGTGCCTAGAACCTCTCAATTACTCAGGTGTGTATACAGGAGTTAGACCAGGGTAACAGGGCTCAGGCAGGACAGATGGATCACATCTCACAGCAAAGTAACTTATACGAACATTCATCACTTAGGATTTAGGGTTTTTCAAATGAATCAAATATATGCCAGCGTTGTACCTTCTAACAAATTATTTTAAATAACATTATTTTAAATTTAATAAATTACTGAATTAAACAAATGATTTTAAAATTTTTTTTTCAACGTTTATTTATTTTTGGGACAGAGAGAGACAGAGCATGAACGGGGGAGGGGCAGAGAGAGAGGGAGACACAGAATTGGAAACAGGCTCCAGGCTCTGAGCCATCAGCCCAGAGCCTGACGCGGGGCTCGAACTCACGGACCGCGAGATCGTGACCTGGCTGAAGTCGGACGCTTAACCGACTGCGCCACCCAGGAGCCCCTAAACAAATGATTTTAAACAAAGCAACAATTACTTGAAATTAGTAGTACTTAGAGAATGGCAGTTTGGATTGGGGAAAAAGGAATAATCTCACTCTTATAGTAGTACAGGGCCTTTGAATACAGCCCTTTGAGTAGCCAGAGGTCAACCAAAACACTGAAAGGCTAAGCTGATGGGGAAGTAAGTACTCCAACTTTTGAGGGTGACAGATATGTTCATTATTTCAATTGGAGTGATATTTGATTTGGGTGTATACATATGCAAAACTCATTAAATTGTACACTTTAAATATGTGCAGTTACTTGTATCGCAAATATACCTCAAAAAAGCTGTAAAAAAAGGGGGGGGATGAGGCATAGGAGGGAGCCAACCAAACCCTGTCTGTGCTTTGAGTCTAAAAGTGTGCCATTGAAATCACCACATGGTGCTGCCTTTGGCAGGCATGAAATAACATTAAGACACTAGGTTTTAAACACTAGTTTAAACACTAGGACACCTGAGGTTTTAACAAACCTCAGTCTCCTCCCAGTTTCTCCAGTCCAGTCTGTCTCTTCAACTTTAGGCATACTTACAAGAAATACCAGCAAACAGAAGGCTTTATAAAAACTGGAATCTTAAGGCCAGTTAAGGAATGTAACGAAACTAGTAGCAAATGAACCTCTATAGTCTATGTATAGCTATAACAATCAAACAATTATAAACCCAGAATGAGGATATTACAGCAACACAGACCAAGAACATTAGGGCTGTTGACCTCAACTGCAGCGAGCATCTGGAAATGGGTGAACTGCCAAAGTGATATCAAGAATTCCTATAGTCCTTTGTTATTTAACACGGTCTTACAAATTGTAAGTAACAACCAAAGAATCACAGGTTACAGAATATTAATTTTAGAATATTAAATCTAATATCTATAGATAATATTAATTTTAGACTCACAAGTCAATATACGACTCAATGCAACAAATATGTTTCTAATTTCTATTGACTATCAACCAGGTAAGTCATGGAGTGATTAAACAGAGTTGAACTAAAATTCATAAATTGATAGGAAAGTTTATTTAAATTAATAAAAGAATGTAAGAATATATTCATGTATGCAAAATTACCTCGGTTTGTTCAAACACAGTCAGTGGGTCACTTATTCCCCTGTAGTTAAAGGCAAAGTAGAAATAGATACATGCACCTGCATCATAAGTCTGCGTCACCCTAAAAAACAAACAGACAATCCCCAGAAGGCTTTAAGTTAAGTGAAATCAGATTTAACATCTAGAACTTTAAAGGCAAAATCATCTGATTTGCTTAAACCATAATCTCATTCTCTACCCACCTTCTTAATTCCTGTTTTTAACAACTTTTCTGAGGTAAGTCTGGATTATTACCCAAAGAGTTTAAAGTTTTAAAAACAATGTAAATGTTTCTCTAATTGGCCTGAAACAACCAACCTCTTCAGAGGATTTTTTTTAAATGAAATAGATAGCAAAGTTAAAGAAGCCCCAAACAGACTAGATGGGACATTCTAAGTCTTCTAAACTTCGTTGAGTCAACAGAAATAGGCATGAGAACTTCAAACTCAGAAATAAGAGAAATGTTCAAATATCAAAAATGATCAGGCTGGGTAAAATAAATAAAGCATCTTCTCCAACTTCACACTAATAATTACTAAGGACTTTGGAAACAAATTTAATGATCATATTAAATGCAGCAATATGGCTTTAAAGTACTGTCTCTGAAGGTTTTACACTCTGGGCCTCATACGTGTGCATGTTGTACGTGTGTTTACAAAAGACATCAAGAACATTAGATTATTAAATCATATATATGATATATACTTGGGCTTTCCAAATGCAATTAGGTGAAGCATTTAAGAGAGCCTCAGGGGCATCTGGGTGGCTCAGTCGGTTAAGTGTCTGACTTTTGATATTGGCCGAGGTCATAATCTCACAGTTCATGAGATCAAGCCCCATGTAGGGCTCTGCACTGTCAGCACAGAGCCTGTTTGGGATTCTCTCTCCCCCTTTCTCTGTCCCTCCCCAGCTTGTGCACATGCTCTCTCTGTCAAAATAAATAAATAAACATTCGAGAAAAAATGTAGAAGAGTGCCAAAATAATCATAGTCAAATCTGTGAATGCAATTTACAGAGGTTCCTACGAAGAATTTAATTTAACAGAAGGAGAGAATACAGAGGAAATACTCTTTTTACTACAACAATACAAATAGAATCTAATCTAAAATTTTAATGGCCTTTTAGGCCAAATGTTAGGTGCCTCAGAACAGAAGAAATGAACTGTTTAACAATGCTACTGTCAATTTGCCAGCTGTGTTTTTCTTCTAGTGTTAATTCACACTCATAAAAAAGATCCCTTGAATGTTTACATTTTAAGTACCAGATTTACAAAGTTTAAGAAAAACTGGAGAACCATCCTAACTATGAGGGCACTATCATTTAGGAATAACCAAATATAAATAAATTGAAAGGATACCTGAATGAAACAAATTTATAGCAAGTAGTAAAATATATATCACTTATATTTGAATCAATATCAATAAACAGAAAATGCAGTCAATATTAAGAAAGCATTGCTACCTTCCAACAAATCCAGGATGTATACCAAAGAGTTGTTTTCAATAGATAAGCAGGCTTTTATTTTTTTTTATTGTTTTAACGTTTTATTTATTTTTGAGACAGGGAGAGACAGAGCATGAACAGGGGAGGGTCAGAGAGAGGGAGACACAGAATCGGAAACAGGCTCCAGGCTCTGAGCTGTCAGCACACAGCCCGACGCGGGGCTCGAACTCACGGACTGCAAGATCATGACCTGAGCCGAAGTTGGCCGCTTAACTGACTGAGCCACCCAGGTGCCCCGATAAGCAGGCTTTTAAAAGTCACAACAAAGCTTCAGTGATCAGTATCTCAAGAAAAGATAAAGTAAAAATAATACAAAAACATTTTTGGGAAAACCTCAATTTGGGTGTACTTCAGAAAGTGACTCAAATCCAACACCTTTTAATAGATCAGTTTTATCATTTAAGACCCTTAACACCAACCTCTTCCAAAAATCATCTGGACAAGTGATAGCATGGCTACCAAAGTCATAGTATTATTCTTTAATTTCTAACAGGTTTTTGGAGTACTTTACTTATGTTAGACACACTAGCTAGGAATTCCTTCCCATAAAACTTCTTCGGAAAATTTGGGTTAGAATTTATCTTCCAATATACAAAATACATTTTAATAAATGAAAATAAAATAAATGAACTCAATAAATGCACCCTACAGCTAGTTATTTTCCTTGGGATCTTCAATTTCAATGAGAGTTAGAATTATTTCAGGGGCGCCTGGGTGGCGCAGTCGGTTAAGCGTCCGACTTCAGCCAGGTCACGATCTCGCGGTCCGTGAGTTCGAGCCCCGCGTCAGGCTCTGGGCTGATGGCTCGGAGCCTGGAGTCTGTTTCCGATTCTGTGTCTCCCTCTCTCTCTGCCCCTCCCCCGTTCATGCTCTGTCTCTCTCTGTCCCAAAAATAAATAAACGTTGAAAAAATATTTAAAAAAAAAAAAAAAGAATTATTTCAAGTCAGTTTTGGAATAACTTTTTAAAAACTAGTTTACAAAATGGATTTCACACATTCAACATTTATACTCAACACACAATAACCTCCTTGGCCACACTATTAAGCAGCTCAAATCAAACTAAACTAAAATCAAACTCTGGTGAAATGTTAGTTTTTATCAAGTATGAGATGTAAGAACTATATTTAAAGCTCCCATTTATTAAAACCATTCAAATAACTAGACTGTGTACATTCAAAATTTTGGTTTTATAAAATGATCATAAAAGCTGAGTATATAAGTTTTTATCAGAAAATCATTCTTAAAAAATAGCTACTGAATAAAAGACATATCTCAAATTTACTCTAAGCCCATCTACCTATAATACATAATGAAGATCCTTATTTAGACTTTATGAGCTCCTTCTGAAAAACCAAGACTTGTGTTGTTATAGAAGGTGTCCTGAGGCAGAATATTTTACTTCCCAATAATGTTCAATAAGTACTGGTTTATCATAATGATATTCTGATAATGGAAGGGGGGGAGTCTGGAGAGATAAACAGGGAGATAGGGCAGAAAGAGAAAGTGGGGATAAAATCTGTTAAATTGCTATTTAATAAAAAATAAAAAAATCCTCAGCTACACAAAAATAGATTCTACTATTTAAAACGTTTCAAATTTTACAAATGACTTGGATTATTAGGCCTGATCTGTTTTCTGAACTATAGTAAAGAGACCTGACAGACTAGACTGTCAAAAGAAGAATTAAGTATCAATTTGGGTTCATAATAAACAAACACAAAATTTTTTCTTAGACTTTAAAATAAAAGGTTTATTTTTAAATATATCTCCAAATTAAAAAAGAAAGAAACAAAAAAACAAAGAACATGTACATTCTTACACCTTTATTTGGAAAGGTTCTCTCCAAGATTAGTCCTAAGCCACCAGTAGGATTACCAAGTTATAAGCTTTTTGTTGTACAGAACAAGACCCCTATTTTCTTTTCTTTTTTTTTTTTAACTGGCTTTATTTTTTATTTTTTTTTATTTACATCCAAATTAGCATATAGTGCAACAATGATTTCAAGAGTAGATTCCTTAGTGCCCCTTACCCATTTAGCCCATCCCCCCTCCCACAACCCCTCCAGTAACCCTCAGTTTGTTCTCCATATTTATGAGTCTCTTATGTTTTTGTCCCACTCCCTGTTTTTATGTTATTTTTGTATCCCTTCCTTATATTCATCTGTTTTGTCTCTTAAAGTCCTCATATGAGTGAAGTCATATGATTTTTGTCTTTCTCTGACTAATTTCACTTAGCATAAAAAAAGACCCCTATTTTCTCATCCTTCAGATATATCAAACGACCAGTCAATAATCTCTAAGTCCACATTTTTAGCTTACGTATTCTCAGATTCAACCTCAAATATACTTCTTTAAACCCTGACTGTCTCTCCCACACAGAAGCAAAAAACACAATTTCAAAGAGATCCTTCTGGTTGACATGAACAGTTAATGTATACGAAAGATGATTTCCTCACATTTGTTAGAGTTTTGCTCTCTTACTCCAATGGAAGCACAAAAATTTAGCAAATTCTAAAAGGTATCTGTCCCAATGGGGGCAATAAGTAGAACTAAGAAACACAATATGGTACCAGGGAAGTACAAGATGAGGGTGTAAAAGATAGAAGAAAAAAAAAAAATCAGAAGAGACAGCAGTTTGAAGAATATAGAAACATTTCTGGTCTTGCAAAGCAAATACATGCAAATTATCATGCTATATGAAAATATCAAAGACTTAAGAATTGGATACCTTCATGAGGATTTGTCATTGGAGAAGAAAAATATTCAGATTTCCTTTACTAGCTCTAGTATAGGTTGTCTACCTCAAGTTTAATGTAATGACCTCACAATAATAAAATGACATTCATACAGCCCTTCATATGCTTTCTCAATTCATTCTCACAAGAGTCTCATCAAGTAGATGGTATTACCACTGCTTTACTAATAATCAACTTAGAGCGCAAAGGGATTAAATTCTTAATAAACAGCAAAACAGTGCTTTCACTTTTCAGACACATATAGTATTACAAAACAAAGAAATTCAAAAACTAAGCAGGCAGTTGCCACAGTAATACAGTAGTAGGCCAGCAAGGCCTGGTTCTTGGGCTGGAAGAGGCCCAAGTCTGCCCTCTTAGGCTGAGATTAAGTGATCCCAGGCAAATCAGAACAAGCATCATGAATAGAAATACACAGAAATGCCATTTTGGTGAGGCATATCTGCTGTTTCAGAGTCAGCATCTGGTGCACTTAACAATAAAGATATTATATTATTTCCCAAATTACTTAATTTGCATTTGTGCTTATATTGAAAATTTTTTGTTTCTACAAATTAATTGAGTTATATTCTTGAAACCCCCTTCCCTGACACATGGGAAAAAAAAAAAAAAAGAAGCAGTTATACAACACAGAATGTTTAATAAATTTTCAAGTGCTAGATTATGACTGAACCATCTACTTTAAAGATCCCCTTCACATAATCTGTCCTGATTTCCCTTTATTCTCCATTCCAATTAATTCTATAACTTTACAGATAAGTCATATGTTTGATTTAATCTTGATACATTTAATCTTCTTGTGTTTATACAGGTCTTTTAATTATCAGGTGATTGAATACAAAGTGCTCCTTCGCAAGAAAACCTCCTTTTGGACTGCTGCCATTTAACAAAGAGGACAAGATTTGCAGTTAACTGTCCACTATGGAAGATACCAGCTACATGCAGTGTTTTAAATTTAAATTATTAGAAATTAAATAAAATTTACAATTCAGTGCCACGGTCACACTAGCCACATTTCGACAGCCCCACAGCCATATGTGGCTTGTGGCACCAATACCAGACAGGACAAATAATGAGTATTTCCATTACTGCAGAAAGATCTATTGAAAGCAAAGAGTTAATCTTCATTTGCATACTTTGCTCTACTCATTCCTTTACTCCATGCCCATTCATTGAATCAGTAACTAATAAAGTGGTTAAAGTGCTTTTTGTCTATTGAAGAAAAGGCTACGTTGACTATGTATTAAATTATAGTTTCCTGAATATATACATGATTTATAATTTCAGTGAATTAAAAGGCACTCCTTTACTTATTCCTGGGGCTCCAAGGTTTGGCTTTTCACTGTCCTGCTGTCCTGAAGGGGTAGAAGGCTCACTTCTGGAAGGGTATTCTACTCCTAAAGGGCTCAGGACTGCTCTAAAACCCTAGTGGCACAACCCTAAGAAGGTGGCAAAAGTGAAGTTTAGGAAAGGAAAGCTTGCTAAATGGAACAGACTGAAGCTATTCTTCTGGTGGCGTGAATTACATTTCTCCATTAATTAAAATATGTTTTCCTCCCAGAATAAGCAGTAAAAGAGCAACAACAACAAAAAACCTCACCTGCATGTAGAAAGAGGAGCAAACTGAACACCCTTCTCTTTGCATTCCCTTGTTATTCGTTCTTTTACATTTCTACAGAGATCCACAACCCTAGAAAACAAAATTGAATACAATATTAAGTTTTCAAATAAATTACAAAATTCTAACAAATGTTAGTTTACCTGGCATCCTTCAAGTCAGAAATTCTAAGAAACTTTCATACTTATTCTGTCAAGAATGAACAAGAGCGTTGATCATTCAAATTGAGTCTTCCATTCATAGCTTCAAAGGGGCAAAGTTCTCCCTTTTTTTGCCATAGAAAAGACAGAAGTCAGAAGAGCACACTCAAGCTTCCTGAAGGCAGTTTCCTACACTTAGGTAAACCCAATTTCACAATTAATTTAATCACAAGATTTTAAAAGCTTTTTTAAAAAGCTATAATGAACATGTTAATGAAAATTCAATTCTGGGTTTACAGGAATACCAATCTGTGTCCATGTCTAAGATATTTCCCTTAATATAAAAATAATTTAGTCAATAATCGTGAGGTTATACCAAATGTTCAATAGCCTTTTGTCAAGCTCTGGGCTAAAATCTACTTTAACAAAGACTTACTGGATGTTAACTGGATGTCAGCAATGTATAAAGCTGTGCTAGACTGGTATTAAGAGTCAGTGAAAACAGATAAGTAAGAAATAGTTCATAAAGGGAATGGGGGGATTGATAATATTTAATAATATTAATCCTTTTTCTATCTTTTTTTTTTTTCAACATTTATTTATTTTTGGGACAGAGAGAGACAGAGCATGAATGGGGGAGGGGCAGAGAGAGAGGGAGACACAGAATCGGAAACAGGCTCCAGGCTCTGAGCCATCAGCCCAGTGCCTGACGCGGGGCTCGAACTCACGGACTGCGAGATCGTGACCTGGCTGAAGTCGGACGCTTAACCGGCTGCGCCACCCAGGCGCCCCCTTTTTCTATCTTTTAAATAAATTTTTATTTGAAATAATTTTATTATTTTTTAAATTTTTTAACGTTTATTTATTTTTTTGAGAAAGAGCATGAGTGGGGGAGGGGCAAAGACAGA
This sequence comes from Lynx canadensis, assembly GCF_007474595.2. Lineage (NCBI taxonomy): Eukaryota > Metazoa > Chordata > Mammalia > Carnivora > Felidae > Lynx > Lynx canadensis. Next base: position 165,165,444 of record NC_044310.1, on the reverse strand, counting down.
GGAAGACACAGAATCTGAACAAGGCTCCAGGTTCTGAGCTGTCAGCACAGAGCCTGATGCAGGGCTCCAACTCATAGACTGCAAGATCATGACCTGAGCCAAAGTCAGACGCTCAACCGACTGAGCCACCCAGGCTCCCCTTGAAATAATTTTAGATACAGAAAGTCACAAAGACAGACAGTGTTCCTCTTTCCCTGGTTTCCTCTAATGTTAATATATAACCATGACAGATTTGTCAAAACTAAGAAACTGACTTCAGGACATCACTATTAACTAGAACACTTTATTTATATTTCACCATTTAATTTTGACTCCAAGATACCACTGTTTTAAAATATAAAGGCATCTGATTTCTTTTGTTGTTTAGTTTTTGATATAATTTTTAAGGCCCTATTTTGGAGTGCAAGAGAGCTAATAGTGATGCATTCATACTTTGGGAACATGCTCAGGAAAAAGTTCTAAAATGGAAAACAGATGTCAATCAGAGCTTCTAGGTTGGAGATGCAGAGACAAAAGATTTGGCTGACAAAAGATTAATCTATTTTTTAATGTGAGCTGTAATATTTTGTTATTACTATATATTGTTTCATTTGGAAAATAAAACTCCTAAGGTACATATAAGCCATCTAATTCTTCAATAAACATCCTGACAACATACTGACGCTGATTCTGTGTTTCAAATCTTAGTCTGTTTAGAATCAGGAGAATGGAAAAGGTAACAAAGAAGCACAAAAGACTGGGCCATCTCTAGTCTAAAGACTGATTTGACTGTGTGAGAGCCAATTTGATAAAAACCATAACATTTACATGGATTATGCTTTATAAGACACATTAAAGTTATCCATATTTCCAATAAAAACAAAGAATATATGGTTAAAACATAAATATGGAAAGGGGTTTAATGGTTTGTTAGCTATTTTATTAGCATGTCAAATTTTATTTTTTTAATATATGTGTCTGAAAGTTTTATAAATTCTAATTTTACAAAACAATTCTCTTCAGTTAAATTGTGCTTAATTCTATGAGAGTGTAGACAAATACAATTTATCGGTGTTATTTATGCCTCACCTATGGAATGGTAAGGATGCATGTTTTTAAAATATCTCCTACTAAAGTATTTAGATTATTGGAATTTATTGTGTCTTTATTTTGAAAATCCAACTTGTAAAACAAATACTTCAAACACAAATAAAACCTACTAAGTAAGCTTTAATAGCTACAGGGATTAATGAATATTATAAATTTATAAATAAGTTCTTTATCATGACTCTAGAAAGTGGAATTTAAGTGCTACATAATAGTATATGATAATTTACAATAATAATGAGGAGGAAATGGGACAAATAACATGACCAAATGGTTAAAACCCTTAATAGGATACTTTCTAGAAATGATTTGTACAGAGGATCTTCTTTTTTTCTTAATTTTTTTTTACTTCAGAGAGAGAGAGAGAGAGAGAGAGAGAGAGAGAGAGGGACTGGGGGAGAGGGGAAGAAGGAGAGAGAATCTTAAGTAGTCTCTACGCTCAGCACAGAGCCCAATGCAGGGCTCTGGTCATGGTCATGGGATCATGACTTGAGCCGAAATCAAGAGCTGAATGCTTAACTGACTTCAGACACCCAGGTGCCCCCAGAGGGGAGTTCTTGAAGTATTCTGGCATAGAACTTGTACAAAAGCCAACACAGTCCACTTGGACCAAACATTCTATGTAAGATGAACATAACGGTGTATACATTTAACTTTTCACCTGACCTATTGGCAAATTTAACCCTGTTGACAATTTCCTACTTGAAAAAAATTTTCCTGGGCTTCTTTCACATCACTGGTTTTCCTCCAAATCCTCTAGATATTATTCTCTTTTGCTAGCTCTTGTTTGTATATCCAAACAAAATAAATTTTGGGGTTCCCTGGACTTCCTTCTTAGGTCCTCTTTTTTTTCTTCATCCATACTAGCTATAAGGGTTTGTATCTACTCCCTTGGTTTTAATCACAAGCCTCATGCTAATGTCTCCAAAATCTTTAAATCTCCAACTCAGACTGTTTAGACAGCTAATTTTATAGGCTACATTCTTACATTATTCCCAAGTTCATTCATAGGAGTCTATTCAGAATATTCATTGTGCACTCAATAGATACAGTTATTTTGGTAGGACTACTGAGAAATACACAAAAACTAGTAAGGCAAATAACCCCCTTAAGAGACTTATACATGAAAAGGCTAAGCAACCTAATAACGTGTGAGACTTGAAGACTCTGACTCCATGGGTTTCTGCTAAACATGGTCTCTACCTAGGTAAATGTTAGAGAGAAAAAACAATTTGTTAAATGGGTAACAAGTAAAGTTTCTATCAGGAATGTAGCTGCTTTCCATTCATTTTATTTATGAAAACTTTAGCTGATGAAGTTGTTTTAATTGAAAAGAAACCAAATATATAACCTGTATAAAACAGTCAGATGTCAGTAAGTTGATAATTTTTTTTCTTTACAAGATTTATCCCCTTGTTAAAATTTAGTTATCAAAAATTGTGAATAACAGATTGATCCTATAAACTGTTGTTTTACAATGCATGGAATATGAACATCAATGCACCAAAAGTCATAACCCATAGTAGACAAAGAATGAATGCAGAAAGTAAAAAGTCATCTGGGGAAGGGAAAAAAAGAGTTAGGGTAGAACAAAAATGTCAAGATATGTAATATCTAAAAGGTAGATTCATGGGAATTTGTCATGTACTTTATTATTGATTTAATTTGTAAATTTTATTTTTTTTTTTAATTTTTTTTTTCAACGTTTATTTATTTTTGGGACAGAGAGAGACAGAGCATGAACGGGGGAGGGGCAGAGAGAGAGGGAGACACAGAATCGGAAACAGGCTCCAGGCTCTGAGCCATCAGCCCAGAGCCTGACGCGGGTCTCGAACTCACGGACCGCGAGATCGTGACCTGGCTGAAGTCGGACGCTTAACCGACTGCGCCACCCAGGCGCCCCTAATTTGTAAATTTTATAAAGAAAACATAAAATGTAAGGCATGCCAGAATAAAAATGTACTAACAATCTTAACAGCTTTTATTATTGAGTTAACTCATGAGTCCATTTAAAAAAAAAAAATTTTTTTTTAACGTTTATTTATTTTTGAGACAGAGAGAGACAGAGCACGAATGGGGGAGGGTCAGAGAGAGGGAGACACAGAATCTGAAACAGGCTCCAGGCTCTGAGCTGTTAGCACAGAGCCCAACGCGGGGCTCGAACTCAGGGACCGCAAGATCACGCCCTGAGCTGAAGTCTGATGCGTTACCGACTGAGCCACCCAGGCGCCCCTCATGAGTCCATTTTTAATAAAACCACTTCACATTTCCTCCTCGGTTTTTATTATTAATTCCCTAACCAATATTTGTATACCAACATTTGTGTATATGTGTATGTGCATAACATAAAAATAGAAATTATACATAATATCTTAAGTTGGATTTCTTTTAGAAATCACTTAAATACAAGTTAAGATCTTGCTTAATAGTAACCATCCAAAATCAAAAGCTAAATCATACATTACAAAAGAAGTTTAACACTGGGTTTATAATTTTGGGGGATGTTCTAGAGAACCTTCAAGCATATTAAGCATTTAAGAATTTAAATCAAAGCTAGTAAAACTATAGACTGACACTTAAGTGCTCACTAAGATTCTTTAAAATATAGACTTCAATAACACCTTCCTTCTATGGGACATGGACAAATCTGTCTAAATAAAAAAAAAAAAGCTGGCAAATATGACATTCTGATGAAGGTGTTAATATAAATAAAAGTGATCACCTTGTTTCAATGTTTCTTTATAAAAATTTTAAAATTTGTTTATTTGTGCACAAAGATATATTATTTCAACAACTCCTATAGCATAATATGAGACATTTTATTATATTTTACCTGTCCCAAGGAGCAGAAGTCTCAAAAGACTCTCCTAATACATAGTATTCCAAACCCAAGTCCTATTAAAAAAAAGACACAAAAATCAAGAAATTACAACAGATGCAGAAGAATCAAGAATACTGTCATATTGTTAGTATTTCACGTAATTGTTAATATCACATGTTTCTAATTTAACCTCCACTGTTCTTTACTCTCCACCCCATAAAAGCAATGGAAAGTGGCCTTGAGTGTGAGCTACAACCTCCAGGAGGACAGGAACTTTGTCTTGTTCTCTTTTGTATCTCTGGCACCAGGCAGTGTGCCTGATACATGGCAGGAACTCAAATATTTCTCCAAGGAATGGAGCCTCTGAGAACTGTCTATGTACATGTAGAGGATACTAGCAGAACAGATTTTTTTCTGGAGCCTAAATAGTAAATTAAACAACACTAAAAAGTGGTCATCAGGATGGAAGGACCAGGGCAGCAGGAAAGTAGGAGCAGGGGGGACTAAAGGAAGAAGGTAGATCTCCCTTTCCTGAAATCAACTTTTCTTTAAAAAACAAATTAGAAAATACAGTGCCTCTCTTTGTAGTAACTAAATAAGATAGGATATCTGGAAGCACTTCTGCTAGGAAAATATATTTTTTTTTTAATTTTTTTTTTCAACGTTTATTTATTTTTGGGACAGAGAGAGACAGAGCATGAATGGGGGAGGAGCAGAGAGAGAGGGAGACACAGAATCGGAAACAGGCTCCAGGCTCTGAGCCATCAGCCCAGAGCCCGACATAGGAAAATATATTTTATAACACATAAGATATAATGCTTATATGATAAGTAACTTATAATACCCAGAATACAATTCTGTTTTAATATCAAAACTGGAAAGAGCAATTCATATGCCACCAGAGATGCAAAGATAGAAAGAATATTTTATAAGCAGAAAAATCAATAAATGTTAAGTTTTCACTTCTAGTAAAATGATTCACTTCAACTCTACCACTGGTTGGCAGGAAAAATCCCCAAATTACTGATCTAAAATGTGTCACTTTTTTCTTGTGCATTCATTTACGCAGTAAACACATATGTGGTGACAAAGGTATTAAGCACTGGGAAAATAAAAAATAAAACAATCCCTCCCATCTCAATACTGCTTCTGATTCAGTTTTAACAGTGTGTAAGCTGTATTTGTTACAGTTACACATCATTTTCTAGAATTCTGAATTTAGTAATATGGGAAAATGGTCAATATACTTAGAAAATGCTCAACAAACAAAAACTTGTGGATAACCAAAATGCTTACTATGGGAGACCCTGAGGTAGTAACAGTCTATGGAGGTAAACATTATTATAAGACCTAAAATCATCTATTACTTTTCATGATCTGTAAATCTCTTAATTACAATTTTTAACATAGCAAACAAGCAATAAATGTAATTTCCCTTATCAGCGTGGGGGAATGGAGTGCCCAGAAAAATGCATATGCTTCAAATTCACTGCAACCTAAAATTTAGATCTTACCTAAGATTAGTTTTGAAATAAGAATACAATTCAAGCTTTCTAGAGAAGTAAAAACAAGTTTTATATAAGTTTATGTAAGTATTTCCTTCAGAACAATTTCCAAGTGAAAAATTAGAAAATGCAGTATTTGGGAAAGTCAAATTCTCAATAGGATATCTGAGAAATGATGTTTTAAAATAAGACCTTTCAAATTACATAAATAAGCAATATTTAAAAAATATAACCCTAACAATAGCAGAAAACAACTAAGAAACTTGAGTTTATTACAGCCAAAGTAGAAAAACAAAATAAGTAAATAAACTTTTGAAAGAATACTTTCATATCAACAAGTATAGTAGACTCTTGGACTAATAAAGTTTCTCACAAGTAGAAAATGTGGAATTAGAAAAATTTTAGAGCCCAAATACAGACAAATTATTTCTTTAATTCTACATAGTAATCATCACCAGTGAACCAACTACTACTTAGAATCAAGTTAAATACCAATTTTTAATGAGTTAAAGAAAGATTATACATATTTAAAACTTGATTATGAATCAAGTGAGAAATGGTGCTAAATAAGACAGCTCGATTCTAACCAAGCAATGTTAGGAATGGCATGTTCAACTTCCAGACAGAGAAAGTCACCATTCTTTTAAAGAGGAGAATGATCTATATAATCTTCAAATTCCTCAAAAGCAATATATGGAAGATTTAATTGGGATTCTGAAGGTTTGTAGCTAGTCCTACATTCATGTCAAATGATGTGCTACATCATACTAGGTTAAAACTTAAGAAAATATTTTTATTCATTCAAAGTAAGAAAAAGGATTATTTGCAATATAAACTGACAAGAAAATATGAGATAACTTACTCGAATATACGCAATGACATAGGTCAGCAAATAACCTCTCTGTCCATTATCTTCTCCAATTGCCAACCCACTGTAATTAAACAAACTGTTAATATATTTCATATATATTTATGAAAAATATACAAAAATAACCAAACTAATATAATACCTCAAGGTAACTGTTTAACAGATTAACATATATTATACTGCATCTCATTTTTATTGTAATCTAATTTATCAGAAATATATCAAAGAGTTGTCAAAAGAATAAGCTTGGAGAACAAAAACCTAAAGATACTTTTAATATTTCAGTTTGGTCATTAATTTCAAACTTGCATCCATCAAACTAATAAAACTGACTCATGAACTCAACTACTTCTACCAACATTGACAAAAGTACAGAGAACTAGCCATGAGAAACAAGCTTAAGTAAACTTTAATAATCTTTACAAGCATACCAAGATACTTAAAATACTTATTTTATTCATATATTTTATCCATATATTCATGTGTTACTATAGCCCTATTCATATTTAAAGATGTATAATGATTGACTATATCTTCCAAATACCAAGAAGTTTTCTGAATACCTGGGTACATAGTATATGAAGTATTAGACACACTGTTTATGAAAATATGAAAAGTATGACAAAACATACTTACACAGAAATATTAAAGTTTATGAAGCAGCATACAGATAAGTACCAAACAGGTAAGGTTTTATTACTATGAACACATCAACTATCCATTTCAATTTGAAAGTAGTTTTATCCACAGAAATTATATTTGGTGATCTAATTAGAACTAATCCCATATAACATATAATTCAGTCCAAGCACTTTGCTTTGTGAAAGTCATTCTTATGTTAAAAGACTAAAAATGATTATTGATTTTACTACCTTCAGTAAAGAGCTTTTAATTTTGCTTGTTTTCATCATCAGGCAGAAATTAAATTTTAACTATTCTTAGTCAACTAAAGCAAACTTACCACAAACTCCCAAAGTATCTACCAAAAAAAAATCCCTCAATAAAACCAGATAGAAAACTGTGACTTTCTTGGGTCATAATGGATGGTTAACTTCCATGCCTCTCCCCTCAGTACCCTAATTGCTCCTCCTTTGTCTCAGTATGCTGAACCCTTAACCATGGTGTTGCCCAAGACTCGGGTCTTGAGCCTCTGTTAGTTACACCTCTTCCGGAAAAATCATTTTTCTTATTACTTCAGTTAACACCTATGGTGAAGTTCTTCCTTCCCCTGAAGTTTTGCTTGGATTTGGCAGTAAGTAAACATAGTAAGTGAACAACATAGATGTGCCCTTGTGCTATACAAATAATGTAAGGCAACTGTAGGCTAGGATGTATAGGCCAAATCAGATATCCTTATAGCTGCATACACACGAATCAGTATCACCCAGAGAAGTGGCAAACACTTGATGGAAGCGGCTCTAGTCTAGAACCACTTGGAGATGGGGTGCAAAGAGATGAAACAAGAGGGGTTGTTCGTATTACTAGAATGTTAATGAGCAAAGAAGACAGAACCTAGGTCAAGCAGTTGCGAGTGAAAAGTAAAAAGCAACAATATAATTCTGGGTTGGATGCAAATGGATTTGAGGTGAGAGGTAGGAAGTCAAAGTTCCAAAACAAAAAGGCAACTAGTCAGAAAATTGCTGTGGCAAGCACGGGGAGGAAAATATCTGAGCCTATACCTCACATAGATAACAAAGCAGTCAGATACTGAGTCCAAGAAAGAAAAAGCACTACTGAGCTGGGAAATAGGAACAATTCATTCTGGGCCTAGTGGTAGAAAGAGAGTGAAGACTAGCAAATGGTGCAAGAGACCTGCGCTGGGAATCCTTGAGAAGGTGCATTCTAAGTGGATATTTGGTGAGAAATAACAGATATGAACCTTTAGTAGGCTTCTTTTATATCGGATGAGAAAAAGTCCTTCTTGCAGTTCCAGGTCAAGCCATTTTTCCTTAGATACTCTTCTAGAATCTCTTGGAGCAGGGAGGGGTGGAGCAGTTCCACTTTGGAATTCAGTTCCACTTTGGAATTCAGTGTGACAAACCACACAGAAACATGCATTTTCTTATCCCAAACAGGAAGAAATTGATGTCCATTCTAAATTCATAAACCCCAGGGGCGCCTGGGTGGCTCAGTCAGTTGAACGACCGACTTCAGCTCAGGTCATGATCTCACGGTTTGTGAGTTCGAGCCCCACGTCAGGCTCTGTGCTGACAGCTCAGAGCCTGGAACTAGCTTCGGATTCTGTGTCTCGCTCTCTCTCTGCCCCTCCCCCACTCATGCTCTGTCTCTCTCGGTCTCAGAAATAAATAAACATTAAAATAATAATAATAATAATAATAATAATAAATAAATAAACAAACCCCAAAGGAGAAGGAAAGTCATTCTGGGCTTGCTTTTCTGAATCATAGGTTTCCCTGCAAATTTAGCTTTTTGTAACTTCTTTCTCACTTATTCTCTGTCTTACATTTTTAACTTTCAGAACTCCATCTTCTAGACAGGATTGCCTTAAAATACAACATGTAAACAATAGTAGGGCATTGAAATTAAATGCTTCTAAGTTGCCAATTACATAGCAGCCACTCCAAAAAGGTATACGAAGATTCAAACTGCTTTATGTTAAAGTAGCAACATCGATTCCCTACGTTCTGCTCCCCGTCGCAAATTTCAAACATCAATTAACAAGGTTCTTAAATTTAAACCTGTTTCATGAGAAAGGGCTGGGAAGACTAATGAAAGAGGAATGAGAGACAATCTTTTTATATAAAAGAGCCATCTGGTGAACCTAATCACTCTCATGTTGAATTACATTAAACAACTTAAGCACACACTTTAAAAATAACAATAACACATTACCTTAAGTTCTATGGTAAATGTCAGTACATCTGTCATGACTGCTGACAGGGAATGTTTATTCTGTTTAGCTCTTAGAGAAGTTAAAGTATATTACTAGCAAGCATAGATAAACAACCGAAGTATGATTACTCAACATTTGCCTATTATTTTTCCACTGGATCATATGTATTCAAAGGTATTTAACAGTGTTAGGGTAGGGGTGGAAGACAAGGAGGAAAATGGCTGAAATGACACATAAAAATGTCCTAAACTGTTGGGAGTGGTTTATTTAAAAACAATCAATTCAGAGTTAATGAGGGGGTAGAACAGAGGATAAAACTAAAGAACAGAAAATAAAGGATAGACTAATAATGCCCTAATTCAAAATAAAATACATGAGCTAAACTAACTTATGAAACTTTAGCAGAAAGGAATTCAGTGGTACTTTCCTCCTTCTAGTTATGTAGAAGAAATCATTGGGGAGCAAGGGTTGGCCCAGTGGCATCGTAAGTAAGAAAAATATGTCTGACGGACTTCCAAGCTGTTATTACAAAACTGTAATAATCAAGACCGTATGGTACTGGCACAAAAACAGACACTCAGATCAATGGAACAGAATAGAGAACCCAGAAATGGACACACAAACGTATGGCCAACTAATCTCTGACAAAGCAGGAAAGAATATCCAATGGAATAAACACAGTCTCTTCAGTAAGTGGTGCTGGGAAAACTGGACAGTGACATGCAGAAAAATGAACCTGGACCACTTTCTTACACCATACACAAAAATAAACTCAAAATGGATTAAAGACCTAAATGTCAGACAGGAAGCCACCAAAATCCTCAAGGAGATCCTCTTTGACCTTGGCCACAGCAACTTCTTACTCAGCATGTCTCCAGAGGCAGGGGAAACAAAAGCAAAAATGAACTACTGGGACGTCATCAAAATAAAAAGTTTCTGCACGGTGAAGGAAGCAATCAGCAAAACTAAAAGGCAACCAACGGAGTGGGAGAAGATATCTGCAAATGACATATCAGATAAAGGGTTAGTATCCAAAATGTATAAAGAACTTATCCAACTCAACACCCAAAAACAAAACATCTAGTGCAGAAATGGGCAAAAGACATCTTCTTGAATAGACACTTTTCCCAAGAAGACATCCAGATGGCCAACTGACACATGAAAAAATGCTCAATTTCACTCATCATCAGGGAAATACGAATCAAAACCACAATGAGATATCACCTCACACCTGTCAGAATGGCTAACCTTAACGACTCGGGCAACAACAGATATTGGCGAGGATGTGGAGAAAGAGGATCTCTCTTGCACTGCTGGCGGGAATGCAAACTGGTGCGGCCACTCTGGAAAACTGTATGGAGGCTCCTCAAAAAATTAAAAATAGAACTATCCTATGGCCCAGCAATTGCACAACTAGGTATTTATCCAAAGGATACAAGGATGCTGTTTTGAAGGGGCACATGCACCCCAATGTCTAGAGCAGCACTATCAACAATAGCCAAAATATGGAAAGAGCCCAAATGTCCATCGATGGATGAATGAATAAAGAAGATGTGGTATAGCTATACAATGGAGTTTTACTCGGCAATCAAAAAGAATGAAATCCTGCCATTTGCAACTATGTGGATGGAACTAGAGAGTATTATGCTAAGTGAAATTAGTCACAAAAAAGACAAATATTGTATGACTACACTCATATAAGAACTTTAAGATACAAAACAGATGAACACAAGGGAAGGGAAGCAAGAATAATACAAAAACAGGGAGGGGGACAAAAACATAAGAGACTCTTAAATATGGAGAACAGAGGGTTACTGGAGGGGTTGTGGGAGGGGGATGGGCTAAATAGGTAAGGGGCATTAAGGAATCTACTCCTGAAATCATTGTTGCACTATACGCTAACTAACTTGGATGCAAATTTAAAAAATAAATTAAATAGGGGTGTCTGGGTGGCTCAGCGGGTTGAGTGTCCAACTTCAGTTCAGGTCATGGACTCGCGGTTCATGAGTTCGAGCCCCACGTTGGGCTCTGTGCTGACAGCTCAGAGCCTGGGGCCTGCTTCGGATTCTGTGTCTCCCTGTCTCTCTGTTCTTCCCATGCTCGTGCTCTCTCTCTCTCTCTCAAAAATAAAGATTAAAAAAAAAAGTTAAAAAAAAAGAAAAGAAAAATATTTCTGAATATTTCAGTGATTAGAACCAGGAACTAGTGTGTACAGAGAAACATGAGGAAAACCAAGAGTGCTAGAAAACTACATGGAGATATTTCCAAGTATCAAATCAAAATCAAAATAGCCCTAAGCCATCTAATTACAGCCTGGATTATCAATACAGAAGATTTCTGCAATCTAAATGAAGGAAGACAGGATGAAAGCATATTAAGAAATTATAATTATAACATAACTAGTAAGTAGCAAATAACAGTAGCAAAAAAAATGAGACCTCAATCAGAGTTTGAGTTTTAATGCTTTGCCCCTGCTTTAAATAGGTATCTCATTTACTATAACCTATTTTTAATGGATGAATTTGATATAAGTTTTGTTTGGTATAAACAAATTGCTGGAATTAAATCAAGAGTTCTGGGGCTTCACTATCCGTATCCAGAAAGACCTGGATTCACCTTAAAGAAGTTCATTCTTACTTTTAAGTTGTAAATGTCTGGAATCACTTGAGAAAAACAAGACTTACATTACATGACAAGGGAGTTCATGACAGTTGGTGGCTCAACTTAAAACTGACAAAATGGCTCTAATAAATACCTAAAGATTAAAATATGCTCTTTTAAGGGTGGCACAGCAGTTAGACATAAATGAAATAGAATTTAAAATGTCAGGGAATGACATTCAGTTTCATTAATTCTTTCAACAAATGTTCAATTAAGTGTCTAGTATATACCAGGCATCAACAGTGATGTCCAAGAAGAGACAGTTGAAGAATTACGTCTTACCTCACACAAAAAGGCATTTTGTCATCATCCTACCCCAGTCCAAGAGGAAACGTAGCACATTACTAACTAGTAATGATTTTGTTGGCTACTCTGAATTTTAATTACAATTAGAGGTACTACAAAGTGGAATTTCTCTGCATCTGTATGCATGTGTTGGGGTGTATGCTGGAGGCAGGAAGGGTCACTGGGGGGACTGAGGTGAAACTAAGCAAATTTAACCTCATGTAAAGTAATTCAAATATTATAGCATCCATTTCCCTACAAGTGCTCCTGAATAATTTTGACGTCCCAATTAAATATTTCAATATATAAAAAACAATTTTTAAAAGTTTCAGCCTCTAATATTTAAGGCTATAACAGAAACTAAAAGATTTAATTTATATATAAAAGATTTTAATTTAAATCCCCTTAATTATTTCTAATACCATGGATTTTAAGAAAAGTGTTTTAAAAATCAAATTATATATATACTTCACATAACTTAGAAACTAAAAAATAGGTACATGTATATTTCAAAAATAAATTCAGAGATTAACCTGAAATCTAAGTCTTCTGGCTATTAAATGAATTTTTATGGCACAATTACTCTTAATTAATTTAGTTAAAAAAATCAGTTAATTCCCAAAAAAGGTACTCTGAGAGAGGAAAAGTAAAAGATTAGTGAATTTCATCTTTTACTAATTCGACTTGCCAATTTCAGAATAAGGTAAGAATAAAACTGAGAGGCTGATTTGCAATACTCAAACACAGTACCAAAGTAAATCAAAACTTAAGCCAAAGATTAGATCTTTTTCTAAGAATTCTGCACTTTAAACACAAAGTTCAGAAAATCCTAAAAATAAAGAGCTGAATATCATAGTGAGAAAAATATATAAAAGTGAGGCATTCTAAAACACAAGGCTACAAATTAAGTGCTCATTTGTTCTCATAAATAGCAAAAAAGGGAAACTAAAGTAAATATTTACAAAGAACTCAGATTAAGCATACATACATATTTTAAACTCTGAAATTATAATAAAAGAAAAAGAAGAAGAAGAAGAAGAAGAAGAAGAAGAAGAAGAAGAAGAAGAAGACGACGACGACGACAACGACTTGTATCCAGGAAACTTAGTTTACGTATTTAAAAAGGGAAGGGAGGGGCGCCTGGGTGGCGCAGTCGGTTAAACGTCCGACTTCAGCCAGGTCACGATCTCGCGGTCCGTGAGTTCGAGCCCCGCGTCAGGCTCTGGGCTGATGGCTCAGAGCCTGGAGCCTGTTTCCGATTCTGTGTCTCCCTCTCTCTCTGCCCCTCCCCCGTTCATGCTCTGTCTCTCTCTGTCCCAAAAATAAATAAACGTTGGAAAAAAAAAAAAAATTTAAAAAGGGAAGGGAAAAATGTAGTCCTGATAAATGGCATTTTCACTACAGTTCTCATCGATCAATCTCATAATCCATCAAGCAGACAGACAGAAACCACCCAGTCATTATTCAGTTGGTTATATATGTGAAATGTTTTCTGTTTCTTTATACCAGCAGAAAACAGTAAGTGACAAGGGGTGGAGTATAGATAATTTATCAAATTCTTTTGTTTAAAAAATTTCCTTTCACAAACATACTAATAACATGTTTTATATATATATACGATTACCATTAAATAGTAAGATGACTGAATTTTTTCATATTTTACTCTAGCATAACAAAAGCAAATATTATAAAATTAATGGGAAAATGTAATAAAATATTTAATATATTCTAATATATATGCTTACATACCAATCAAATTTTCTGCAAATTTTGGAAGTAACCAACACAACATTTTAAGTTGACTATCATATATTGCTACAAATTTAATCCTTTAGGGGTGCATTAACAACTGCTTACAGATACCAGAATTTTCGATTAACATTCTCTTGGCATTATGAACTTAGAGCCATACCCAAATTTTGCAGCAATATCATACACTTGTTTTTCATGTTGAAGAACCTTCTCACGGTCCCCCTCAAATAGTAATGTAGCAACAGTTAACTGATTTGGATCAAATCCTTTAAACTACAAAATAAAAAAAAAAAAGACATATACTTAGATAGATAGATAAATCTTTACCTGCGAAACAGTAAATCAAAAACATTTTGCTCTTTTTGTCCTTCTGACCTGGGCTCAAACATACCAACTCTAAAAATCGAGCTTTGGAACTTCACATGTCAATCAAAAACAATGTTTAATATACCTGTTCAGGTTGTTATAAACAAAACTACAGAAAATACCTAATTTCAAAGTATGCCATGGTGTCAGTAGAAATGACATATTGATATGTAATATAGCAAATAACTTGTAAGAATCATAACTGCAATAAAGAATCAAATAAAGATACCAAAATAATAGAACATAATGAATTAGCAAGATATAGGATGTAGATAAAAGTAAAAGCTAACAGGGACCATTTCTTCTCTTACATACCAACTATAACTTCTTAATAACATTTTCAAAGGAGATCTTACATATAAAATTAAAATGAAAAATATCTGAGAATAATCATAAAAGAAAATATATAACCTCATTAGGAAAATGTGCCTAAAATGTTCTAGAATGCCTGAACTAAGTAAATAAATCTGTGAATTCTTGCTCAAACTAATATAACAGATTTATTCCAATTCTGATAGAAACCTTAACGGATTCCCTAAAATGGTGAAGAGTTTTTAAAAATTTTCTATGTTGATAAACAGGTAGGTAATGATGGGTAACAAGAAAAATTCTAAAAACCTAGTAGATTTATAGTAATTAAATCCACTTAATTTTTCAAGAATAAAAACTCATTTTAAAAAAGTGATACCTTTTTTAAAATTCAATTTATTTAAACTAAAAACAAAAACAACAACAGTTCACCCGCTCCTTCTACCCCTCCACCCCTGAAAACAAAAAGTTTGCCTTTTTCTCTTACCCTTCACCCCGTCTCTGGCAATCACCAGTCTGTTCTCTGTATCTATGAACTTAGTTTTTTAATATTTTTTTTCTAGATTTTATGTATAAGAGATCATACAGTATTTGACACATTAAAATGGGGTCCACTTCTTGAGTAAGTATATAAGAAGATGTCTTAGACATGACAAATCAATTGTAAGCAAAGTAAGGAAGTTAATGGTGCTGTTACAACTGGTTAGCAACTGGAGCGGAAAGTGAAGTTTCATTCAGATCTTCATCTCACACCATAAAATTGAAATAAACTCAAATAGTAACAAAGATTAAAAATTTTAAATTCATACTTAAGAGAAACCCAAGAGAGAGAAGAAATAGTCCCAATTATAGCTCTGGAGAAAGGGAGACTTTTCTAAGCTTACAAGTAATTAAATAGGGGCGCCTGGGTGGCTCAGTCAGGTAAGCATCTAAACTCTTGATTTCGGCTCCGGTGATGATCTTGCGGTTCATGGGATGAGATCTGCATCCAGCTCTGCACTGACCACCCAGACAACGGGGAGCCTGCTTGGGATTCTGTCTCTCCCTCTCTCTGCAAACCGCCCTCCACTCCGCATGTGTGAGTTCACTCTCTCTCCCTCTCTCTCTCTCAAAATAAACAAACATTAAAAAAAAGAAGTGATTAAATAATCACAGAAAAATATATAAAAACTTGAAACTTTTGAACCAAAAAGAAAAACTCTTACTAAAAACAGAGTCACTTGGGGGCACCTGGGTGGCTCAGTAGGTTAAGTGTCCGACTTCAGCTCAGGTCATGATTGCACAGTTCATGAGTTTGAGCCCTACGATGGGCTCGGTCCAGATAGCTCAGAGCCTGGAGCCTGCTTTGGATTCTGTGTCTCCGTCTCTCTCTGTCCCTCCCCCGATTGTGCCTGCACTTGCTCACTCTCTTTCTCTCTCTTTCTCTCTCTCTCTCTCTCTCTCTCTCTCTCAAAATAAATAAATAAATATTAAACGAAATTTTTAAAAAAGGGAGTCAGTTGACTCAATTATTTACAACATTTGTAACAAAGGCATCTAGTCATTCCATTATTCAAAGGGTACACAGCAAAGCACCAAGAAAAAAATACCATGAAGCTGCCACCCCTGGCAAAATAATCACATTCAACTACTTCACACAAAAACTACATCCAGGAAATACAAGGAAATGATTAAGTCTCATTGGAGTTTCAATGAGAAACATTAAAAATACCACTTTTCCCCCTGGATTCAGTAAATCTGAAACAACAAAAACAAAACTCCTACATGAATAGCAAGGATGCAACAAAGAAACAGCACCTGTGTATCATGAGAGTGTAAGCTGGTATAACCCTTTAGAAAAGGAATTCGGTGAAAATTTAAAAAAAAAAAAAAATCCATACTCTTAGTACACTAGATATCGACATCTACTATAAAAAAATCAAACTATAAAAAATTGTACATGCATGAAACTGTTTAAGGTACTGTTATTTTTAGAAACTTGAAATCTGGGGAAAAAATGAAAATTTCTGAAATTAAATGAATAACTGATTTACTCAATAAAATATTTATTCCAACATGAAAAATAATTATTATGAAATTTACATTCATGAAAAAACATAATAATAGGTACATGTGAAGGGTGAGAAGGCAGGAGACAAAATTAGTATCATAAGCATTTAAAATTTTGGCATTTAATAAAAATTCTTACCTTTGTAATATAAAACTTTTTTAAGCCATCCAAAAATGATGTAAAAATAGAGGAAACCTGAGGTTTAAGAGCATGACCTAAGAAGAGAAAAGTTCATATTTTAAATTAATAGCAAATTCTGTTTTTCAGAAGATTAAGAGGATAGTTTAATTTAGTATCCTAAAAAAAGTGAATGTTTCATGACTCCAAATTTTTAAAATCTTCCTATGTTTTATGTATAACATACTGATATTAAGATTTACATCTTTCATCTTATCTTATTTCAAAAGTCACAACTATTTGTTTATTAAACCTCTCATTTCTTTTTGAACTCAAATTACCACATGTAATTAATACTACAAATAGTTTAGGTTATCTTTCAGTGGTATAGTTTATACATAGTAAAATCACTTCATTAATTTTTATTTCATTAAGAACACCCAATGGTGGCTGGTTTTACTTTTATTTTTTTTAATTATGCAGAAACCATTCAGAACTATAACCAAATATGGAGTCAATGCCAAGTTTAAGGTTGTTTCTTAATTAATTCCTAATTCTTCCAGAATTCTTGGCATAAAACTAGTAATTGCTTCCTTAATCACACCCAGAGAGTTAAAATTGCCAGAATAACATAAACGGTGTCTCAGAGTCTGTGAAATTAACATCTTTGCCTGCGGATTGAGTTTAATTGAGTGAAAGTCTTTTACTGTTTTCTCATTGTTTTCAGAGCAACTTCTTAACTCCCGTGACTGTTAGATTTAAGAGTCAGATACATCTGGCTTTAGTGCTATAAGGCCAATTCAGAAAAATGGGGCATACCATTTATATAGAATTTTTATAAAGAATTTTAAAGTCTCTAGTAAATCTGAAATTATCTCCAAGTAAAAAGTTTATTTTTTTAACAAGCTTTAAGATTTGGGGATTTTGTTTGTTTTTAAAGTATAGATCTGTTCTTTAACATTGGTGCAAATAGCAAACTAGTTTCTTTGGGGGTGAGAGGGTAGATTTCTAGGGGGAAAAGACTATGATTTGTATGTAGTCTTCCCCCCCTATTCTTTTTTTTTTTTAAGTTAGATTCTGAATCTGTAATACTTATTGCATTTTTACTGATTACAACAGGAAACTGTGTGATATAAAAGACCAAGTAACGTAAGTCTTAACCAGAGATTAAGAGTTAGATATCCATGCTATAACTGAACAAAACAAAAAACAAAAGACAAATGAAGGCCAGATTAGATAGAGATCAACCCAAAAATCTTTTTGAGTACCTGGATCACAAGCAAGATGTTTGGAAAATTTTTTTCTTTTACTGTAACCTGTCAAAAAATGCTTTCCCAACATAATCAGTGCCTTAAGAGATACCATTTCTAACAAGTATAAAGTTAGAAATAACATATCAAAATATTCATTTCCTGTCCTAAATAGAATTCATCCTACTTAAACAACTGGAAATACATAAACATAAATGTATGAGTGTGTGAGTTGTGTTCTTGCAAGAAATTGATCCACAATTGATCCTTCTGATCCACACATCTTTACACCATGTATGAGGACTCTAAATGTTACTACACTGATGTGGAATAGTCCTTAAGGGTAAATGTTCGTAACACATGGAAATTCATTTGCACAATTTCCATTAACACTAGTGGGACTTAGTCACCTGTATCCCAAATATGGAGTTGACACATTAGCTCTGAAGAATAATATTATAAAAGTGATACTAACTTTAAGTGGGTCAGCATTAGTATTAACCTAAGGGAATATTATTATCTTTTACTTATTAAATTAACATTGTCTTTCAAATTAATTACGTTCTAAATATCTTCTGACTACTGTGTTTTATTTTTTATAGTAAATGAAGGAACTAAGTTTTCAGATTTACTAAACAGTATGATTAGTAAATGCTGTGTTGTTACAGTGTTACTTTTAAAATTTTAAATTATTGGGGTGCCTGGGTGGCTCAGTCCGTTGAGCGGCCATTCAGCTCAGGTCATGATCTCACAGTTTGTGAGTTTGAGCCCCGCATTGGGCTCTGTGCTGACAGCTCAGAGCCTGGAGCTTGTTTTGGATTCTGTGTCTCCCTCTCTGACCAATCCCCCGCTCAACACTCTGTGTCTCTCTCTCTCAAAAATAAACATTAAAATTTTTTTTTTAATTTAAATTATTTAATAAATATCTACATTTCAAAGAAATGATCTCAAACAGTGGCAAAAGTTTTGGGCCTTGGAGTCCGACAGATTTGGGTTCAACTCCTGCTCTACGACATATGACCTGTGGGCTGAAATATCTAGCCTTTGAGTCATCTCTAAACTGAGAATATTACTTTTAGGGACAGCTGTAAGGAGTATTTGATAAATTGTGCTATTGACATTGTGCTTAGGACTACACTATGTGCTCTCCAAGATTTATTCACCCTCTTTGGCTAAGTAGATGATTAAGTCAATCAACATATCAGCACCTGTCATATGACAGGTGCAGGGGATATAAAAATGAATAAAAAACATCCCTAAATTTGACAAAATTTAGTGTTTCAGAGGAAATTCTACAGATCATTTCAATATACTCAATGATACCTATCACTTCAATACACTGAAAACAAATCATTTCATATAATGAACTAAGGGTTGTGTCAAGAGGTAGGAATGAAATTAAAAATATTAACATCTAATAATAAGGCTTGTGATTTGTTAAGGAGTATGGTACAAACACTGGCAATAAGCCATATGGCTGGTACAAAGTCCTGGACATCCCTTGCTGTGTTTAGCCGCGTGATCATGGAGCCATGGCAAGATATGTAGATGGCAAGGCTTCAACAGGTAGTGAGAAATCAAAAAGGTTATAGATAGCTGAGAAGCAGGAACAGATCTGTCTTTCCAAAGAATGACTTTGGCGGCCAAGTAAAGGGTGGAAGGAGACAAAAGATATAGTCAAGATGGAGAGGGTAGAGCCTACCTTAGAGCATGTTCCTAGATACAGCAATGAGAATGTGGAACAGGGATGAGAGATAGCCAGAAGGACATTTTCTTTAAACCTTCATCTTAAATTGCTATATATCCCAATTATAAATAAAATCTAGTCAAATTATAGTTAATTTTACAAAGGTGTTTATGACTATAACTCACTATAATAATAGCATATAAATGGGTAAAAGCATTATTAATCAGATACATGGCTCTCTTAAGACCTATCTCTAAATGCAGGCCAAAACACAGAAGGCTTGATTTCCATTTGATTTAACTAATTATTTAAGGGATGTACTTATCTTAAACTTTTACCAGTAGTATAGTATTTTGAAAATAATTTACTTAAAGAAATAATAGCTATGACTTAAAAGAATCAAATTTTAAAACTAACTCTTGATATATTATGAACATGACTTCCATAAGCTTCTTTAAAAAAAATTATTTTTTAATGTTTATTTATTTTTGAGAGAGACAGAGTGTGAGAGGGGGAGGGGCAGAGAGAGAGGCAGACACAGAATCCGAAGCAGGCTCCAGGCTCTGAGCTGTCAGCACAGAGGCCAATCTGGTGTTTGAACTCACAAGGCGTGAGATCACAACCTGAGCCGAAGTTGGAACGCTTAATCAACTGAGTCACCCAAGCACCCCTGACTTCTTTCAGCTTCTATACTATATAATCACTCTTCCCTAAATTAAAACCTAAACTACTCTTAAATAGAACAAACAAAAGTCTGCCTATCTTAGCCATTAGTGTTTACTATTGAGCAATCATTCCTATAATTTCAGGGACTGTTCTGAAGATACTTAAATTCTATGAACGTAAGTTCCAAACTCAATTTCAGCATATGGAAAAAAATATAAAAGCAATAAAATGAGAATTGAAAAGATGATAAACAGAGTCAGAAATTTTAATACTTTAACGCAAAAAGGGGGAAAAAGAAACATGGTTACCTGCTACTCAATTCTCTACCTGAATATTCCAACAGTACCTTAAAAACAACCCATTGTAATGTCTTTTCCCCCAAATCATCATCTCTCTCCTAGACTGTTCATCAGTCCACCCAGTCAGTCAAATCAGCAATCTTGGAGTTGCCCTCAACCCTTCCGTTTATGGAACCTTCCACATCTAGTTGGCAAACTGAGCTCTAGGAAATCTATGCCTAACTCTCCATCTCCATCGCTGCTTCCTTGATCAAGGCCCCCAAAATTGGCCTCTTGAACCATTTCCACTCCTCTTCCCCGCCTGCACCATTCTACTCCACCCTGCATAATGCTAGCAGAATGGAGCATTCTCAGATGTAAATCCCTTTGCTGACATGGTAAAATCCAAATCGATCCTGCAAAGCCCTACTCCACCCATCCACCTTCATCTCTTGTAACAACTCTCACCCACCCTCTATTTGAGCCACATCGAACTACTTGAAGTACAAAGATGCCACTGAGGTCTCACAATTTCATATTTTTTTCCTGATGAGTGAATAAATTTGGTAGGAGGGGAGAGGAAAACATCCCAATCAAACTTCTATTCCCCTTAAGATTTAATGTAAGCATTACCCTCCTTTAAGAAGCCTTTCTTAGGGGAGCCTGAGTGGCTCAGTCGGTTAAGCATCCAACTACAGCCCAGGTCATGATCTCGTGGTTTATGAGTTCGAGCCCTGCATCAGGCTCTGTGCTAACAGCTCAGAGGCTGGAGCCTGCTTCAGATTCTGTGTCTCCCTCTCTCTCTGCCCCTCTCCCACTTGCACTCTGTCTCTATCTTAAAAAATAAACATTAAAAAAAAAAAAAAAAAGCACCTTTCCTGAATCCCCATATTGACATCCAGCAAAATCCAGCAGGTTCAACCATTCCTTCATTTGCACCCAGGGTATCCAGTGCACTCTTCTTTCATAGCATCTCTAACAATCCTGCACTCCTTCATTTCTGTAATTGTCTGTCACCATTAGACTAAGGGCTTCCTGAAGGACAGGAACTATGACATTCATCTTCCTAGCTCTGTATTCAGTACTCTTCCTGGCATGTAACAGCTGTTTCACAAATTTTGGGGCTTCATGAGCAGATTTTAAAATGACCATTCCTTACTTACCAAACTGAAACTGTTGGTTGTCCATGAGGCGAATAGATGCAGGAGCACATCTCTATTTTAAAAAGAAAAAATGTGATACAAATTTAATACTGTAAAGAAGCTACACAGGTAGAATGTAAATGCCATCTTTCTGTATGTGACATCAAGAGCTTAGTTCCTAAGAATATAAACAGTAAAAAAAATCTTAACTTTTTATACAATTTTAAGATGATAAAACATCACTGACTTTATAAAATATTTGGAAGAGAAATCTATATATATAATACACACACATGTATGTTGCCAGATCTTTGTCAGCAACAAGATCTTCTCAATGCCTAGCAAAGATCTATGGAAATACCTAAAAGAAATATTGGGCCTTGAAGTAGATTATTTTAGAACAAAGTAGAAATTTCAAAGACTACAATCAACATTATACCATTTGTGAATTATAATGTATCTTCAGATTCTTATATACTTTTAAAATGAAGAAGATGATGGTAGAATTTTTCTGAGCAAAAACACCCCAAAAAATTATCTGTGATGTCTTCATACATAACTCTAAGAACTGTTGTTTTCCTTTTATCCCTTTCAATAATCCATTTTAAAAAGAAAAACTATCAGTGACCAGAATTCTAAAATCTTTCAAGGCATGAAAATAGCAACAAAATTCTGAAGGGTAACATTATGTATCTAGAACTCCACCAGTGTTAAATTTAATCTAGTCACCACACTAAAAGCTGCAAGGAAAGAAAAATGAGAACAGTCATATAAATTTTGTATGCTGAAATACTACAATACAAACACTAGCAAGATTTAAGTTAGCTACAGCTTTTCCATAGTATTAAAGTGAGCTGCACCCTAACGACAATTTTATTTTCTATGCAAATTTTTAACATGGTTAAACTTCTACCAAGAGGTTGCTTTCACATGACAAAATTTTGACTGTCATAAACTTTTTAAACATTTATCTTCTGCTAATAACATTTATAAATAAAATTTGTATCCATACAACATTAAGATATATGCAGATCATTCAAAAGAACAAAACACATAACTGCGCATTACAACATTTTTGCTATCATTTACTTTTAATTGAACAAATACTTAATTTTATAAAACCACTCACAATACACATTTTATTTCATCCAACAAAATAACCGAGTAGATTCTTATTTTGAGCACTACACAATTTACTCACCTTTGGTACTAAAGGTGATATTATTCAATCTATATTTTAAAAAGTCACTGCCAATCTAAAGAAAACAGTATTAGGTAATTTTACATATATACCATAACAATAACCTATTGCCTTACTTTTATAGAATCTTGTGATGTCCAGGTTGTTTTCACATCTCTAATATAAGAAATAACCCCATCAGGGTAGCAGAACTGGTGTTATCCCCATTTTTCAGATGAGGACATAAGAACCAGAGAGATTAAAAGACTCGTCTGAGGTCATATGACTGTTAAGTAGACAAACTAGGACCAAGATATCTTGACTGCTGGATGAGGAATATTTCAAATAGACCACAAAGCCTCCCAAAAAATCACCTAACACACACACATACATACATCACACACACAACACAAAGAGCTTTAAAGTCATACCTGAAACAAAAATTACATGAAAACTATGTGTTATACAGTTATTATACACACACACACACACACACACACACACACACACACACAACCTGAGTAATTTCAAATCTTGGCATAAGGGTATCTTTGTAATTAGGCTGTGCTTCTAAAAGCCAAACCAGTTTCCAAAATACTACAGAAAAATCAATTTTCGTAAAATGCTCTTATTCAAACAGGCGTATCAACTTCTAATAACACATATGATGCCTAATTAGACCAAGTTTCTTTTCTGCATGAAATAAACAATATCATATTACATATATATTTATATGTTTTGGCTTAAGCACACCAGTAACATATGCGAAAGAATTCAGAGCCCTTCTGTCATTCTTAGAAAAAAACAAAAAACGAAACTTTTTTTTTTTTAAGATTGTATTTTTAAGTTCTCTATACCTAATGTTGAGCTTGAACTCACAATCCTCACTCTACTGACTGAGCCAGCCAAGCACCTACCCTCCCCAAAAACAACTTTTAAATTTGTACCAACAACTTGTAAATTCCATCTCCTACCATCACCTAGTTTCTACTACCCCTGTACCTGTATCAAGTGTTATTAGGGAAAACATTCAGCACAGAGACACATATATCAGAAAATGGGGGAAAGTATGTTTAGTACAATAAATCTGTAGTGGAAATCAATCTCTGAAACAACTAAAATACAATAAATATGCAGGCCTTGATAAAAACTTGGTTTGAAAAGACTATCCATAAAATACATCTTGGGTAACTGAAATAATCTGTTTATAGAATGAACACTGGATGTCATTAAAGAAATTACTGTTGATTTTCTTCGACATGATAATAGTATTGTGGCTGTGAAGAAAAACACCTTTATTTTTAGGAGATGTATGTTTAAATACTTAGAGATCAAGTGCCATGATGTCTGCAACTTAATTTTAAACGGCCCAGAAAACACATACAGAAACATTTAAAACAAACATAAGAAAAAGTCAATTGTTGAATATACAAGATAAACATACAAGTGATCGCCATCCTCTTCTTTCAAAGTTTCTGTATGCTTAAAACTTTCAAATTAAAAAGTTGGAAAAATAAGTAAGGAAGCTTCAGGACACTTGGTACACATAACAACCAATATTCAATAATATTGAATATGATTTTAACTTGACAGCTGAGTCATATAAAGCTGAGTCAGTCATGGACTATTCCTATTTGTACTGAGGCAGAGTAGATGGTTACAGACACTTATCAAATGAGAATAACTACTAACACTTATCAAAAAAGAATAAAAAGCTAAAGAGAATTTGGTGTATGTAGATAATAAATATTAGTTTTCAATACTGGCTTTTTAAAAATGATCAAAATGAAACCACAGCTTTATTAAGTCTCATGTTTTAATAGTGTCATTTTTTTAAAAAGTCAGTAAATGAGTATTTTAGTTATCATCACAAGTAAATTCTCGTAAGTAAAGCACCCAAATTAAAAAACAACATCTAGATTGTTTTATGATCCTCTGGCCATTGATTATTTGCAAATCACTGTGCATCATTCTAAAAAAAAAAAGCAGAAAAGTCTCTTAGAATTTTATATGAAAACTTGCCAGTATCACTAATTGTAAGTTCCTATAATCGAAAGACCAAAATAATGTTTCTATTCTTAAAAAATAACATTCAATCTGGGTAACACTACCTATGGTTAAGACTACATTATGTTTCAATTGCTATGAAACTAATTTGAAAACCTAAAAAGATTTCGTTTAAAAGTTAGAGACATCACAAATTCGGAGAATTTGAGCTCTAAATTCACTCCCATGCTTTTCAATTATACTGAGTATTCCATAGATGAAGAAAGGGGGAAAAGGGTTCTTGAGTTAAAGTGACCCCTAGTGGTATAGGACCAGAAATAACCTGAGAGAGAATAGTTTTACCAAGTAATTTTTTTGGTGGGTTAATAATACATTCAGGAAATTTAAGGAACATCAAACAAAAACTGTTTACTCAAAATGGAGTTAATAAAATAACTGATTTATTTCCTACTATGATAAATTTATTTTTACTAGAATATCTGATGTCATCTGACTTGTACCCAAGTATACTTATATGTAATAAGTAGTCTGAAAAGAGATGAGAAACTCATTATTGACCTTAAGGAAATATCAATTATCTTTGTTTTACCCAAGCAAAGAAGAAATAAATAACCACATTGACCTCAAAGCACTAGTACGAGACTGACTAAGTCAAACTGCTGACAATTTCTTCCCTTTAATGATGTTACAACCAGGAATTTAATATATAAACCTGAAAAATAAATAACAACCACTCTCATTAGTCTTATTTAAGTCTGAGTACAATTCTCTTTACTAACAACTTAAAAAAAGCAACAGATTTCTCAATCTAACCATTTTCTCCAAAAAAAAAGTCCCTATAAGAAACACATCAAAAGATTTCTGCAAAATCTGTTTTTATGGAACTAATTCGTATCTCTTTCTTATCACAGAGAAAACCAGAACTTGCACTGCAGATGTGACACATTATTTGTGAGGGTTTCCCTTAGTTTACTAAATACTAGCAAAAGAAATTCGATATTAACATATCTCAAAAGGCATCGGGATTTCTACTATTCCAACTTCATAGACATAAAATATAAGCAGTGAATGTTAGTCCTATATCTTTGGTGCCTTGTTTAACACCTTTGAATTGAAAAGGCTTGTTTCTTCAAGAAGTAAATCACACATTCAGTGTAGACTCTAGAATGGCCCAAACTCCTAAACCTTGAGTCTATTTTGGAGATAGTCTAATAACCTCACACTATATCAGAAGCCAAAGCTCCAATACCAAACTCCTTGTACCTAGCCATACAAAAGTTTAAACATATAAAATTTATCATGATATGCAACATCTGTAGTGATTACTAGAAGACAGGAATCATGTCTATTTAACTTACACAATATCCAATATACTTTGTTGAATATAAAGTTAAGAGCACACTATCTTACATACAGATAAACAAAAAAATGTTTAAAAAAGGATATGTGAAAAGAATTCTGCTAACTGCAAATTTCTATATATAAAAACTTAAAATGTAGACAGATAATTGGTTCTTCCTCAGAGCTGGTACCACAGATAAAATCAGACAGTATTTAAGGCTATTCGTATAACTGGTTAGTCCTACTGGAAGTCACATACTGGCTTACAGCTACATATTATACAGTAGATATTTCCCTCCATTTATATAAGGGAAGAGCCAATAATGCCAAACAGTCTCTGGTTCATCATTTTCATTTTCACTTTGTACATGTATAATGACTTGTTCTGAGTAGCTCCTGCTTAAAAGCATGTCTTGTAACTGTCCTCAAGTTTAACACATTCTGCTGGATCACATAGTAAAGAATCCAATTAATCAAACTTTTGGCTAGGGGTTAGGTTATTTTTTCTGCCTCAGAGGGAGAAAAGCATCACACACACACACACACACACACACGTGCATGCACACACATAATGATTTAAAATAACAATGCCTTTTTCTACACATAACAAATTATTATTTCCAAGAATTACCACTGAATATAAAGCAGTTTTAATTATTTTATAATGTAATTGCTAAACCTAACTCCTTTCAATTTATTTCAACCCCTCCAGGGTAAGTCAAGTTTAAGACAGAACAATTCAGAATTGAGACATAATAGTCTGAGGTGTCAAATATGAACTATGTATTTCTTTCCAAATTATGGTCTAAGCTCTCTAGAAAAAACAACAACACCCTATCAGTTTAAAACTGTTTAAAATAAAAGTGATGGTAGGTAGCATGGGCCACACCTTGCCAAAAGGCAGAGAAAAACCTCCCTTTTCAATCTGTAATTCTACAAACCTAGTTCTGATACTGAGAAAGACAGTTTTCGGAGGAATGCATACGGAAATGTGCCACACATACAGTGTTTCCTCTTAATGGAACATATGGTCCTCCCTCAATACTACAGGGCATAACTCTTAAGTTTTTACTGGGAAGGGAAAATCCCAGACTTCAAAAACTGCTCAACTTGAGCTTATTTCAACCCTTTTTCCCTTAAAACTTTATAAAAATATCATTGTTATTTCTAAACAAACAATAAGAGAATAATAAAATATACCTGAAACTGATATTCTGATTAAAAAACACTATTTCCTCTCACCTGAGAGGCTACAGTAAGAAATCTATTTTCTCAAAGTCTTAAAAATCACTTACTTACCCATCTACTGAGTTAAGTTGGAGATTATACTGGACTGCCATTTATTAGATAGAATCACATTAATCTTCTACTAAATCTTCCTTTCTAGCTCCTCACAAGGCAGTGAAGTATTGAAAGAGGACAATCCTCACGTGGACAAAGATTAGATGAGAGACCTTAGTAGAATCCTTCTGCTGTCAGTATAAAGTTGCTTAATTTATTTCTTCAGTAAGAATAGTGATGAAAATATACAAAGAGCCCACTTTGCTATTTGTAAACAATCATGTATACTCCTTTCCAAAAGATACATATCCAAAATACAGTTTCCCATTTCAAAAGCAACTTGAGTCTGAAAATACCGTAAAAATGGAAGTGCTATGAAGTGACAGTGAGGAATTACAACCAGCCAACTCATTATTCAATCAAGAATTGGCACAATCATAAACCATGTATCATCTATTTTAATGGATCTTAATTCTCTTCCTATCAGCTGAAATTCCAAATTGCAAATTGAACAACTAGTGCCAAAATCTGATCATTTTCTCAATTTTTCTGCCTGAGAATACTGTTACAAAGCAGGGCAGCACACGTCGTTCCATTCTTGACATATGAGATTTGTACATTCTGTAAACTAATATGTAAATGTCTCTAAGCCATAATACAAGCATTTGCCCATTTCCAGGGCAGGTAAACATTCATACTTATCTATCTGTGCAGAAGTAAAATATATATGTTCCTCAAACAGTGGAATATCTCCAAATCACAGTAACTATTCTTAGCAATTGTTTCATTCATACAAGTAATATCTGAAAATAAAATAGTATCTATCTAGGCTTTTTAATCAGTTTCAAGAAAGACAAACTTTCTAGTCACGTGGTATGTATGCCTTTAAAAACTGTCTATTACCAAGTACACAGAACCAATTTATTAAAACTATAGATTAGAGGGGAGCTTTCCTTTAAGGTCTTTAACCACAGGGTAGCACTTTCTATCAGCTATCACCTTTGTTTGTTCCAAACTACATACCCAATACAGTTTTGTGTAGTCAATTTAGATTACAGTCACTGGTGAATATCCAAAGAATTTTTTAAAACGAGTAAAAGTGCAATTTTTACTGACTTATGCAAGGATGAAGGAAAATTTCACCCCCTGCTTTTCATTAGCATAAGTAGTTCTCTATTACTTTCTATCAGGGGCATATATTAAATTGTAACAAAAACTGCATCAGATTATAGCAACTATGTTTAAATCCAATATTTCCATTTTAATAAAATTATAAATTTAGGATTCTGATACATTTGTACATCATTTCTCATTAATGAAACCTAAGATATATTTACATATTTACAATGCAGAAAAGAGGAAAGCATAAATATGTCTACCTTTACTTCCAAGATCACCTAGCAACATTTTTCACAAGTCTACTAAATCTGTGTTCTACAGAGTGGAGAGCTTGTGAAGGGGCAGATTTGACCAACATAGACTGAATGTGACCTCATCAAAGATCTTTTGTTGAAAATACATATAAATCAGATAGTTTTATCGATTCTGTAATTATTTTTAAAAATCCAATGTGGCATTCTTGCTTATTTTGCCATAAAATATCAGACAACAATAGCCAATTAAAAAGATGTCATATTCAAAACTTGAAAAAGAGAGATACTACGAACTATAAATTTTATGATAAAGCTTTTTTGGGGAGGGGAAATAATAAAGCTTAACAAAGACAGAAACAAATAAAAGTACTTAACACCAAGAATAAATTATAATACACGGTGAAAACACTTAAAAAAAATCATTAAGGGAGATTGAAATTGATAAGAAAATACAATCTAATAATGGGAAATGTTTGGTTTGTTTTGATTTTTAATAGGTGAACTTACTTACAGTAATTTTCTAAACAAAGCAAAACAAACAAACAAAAAACAACATGAAAACTTAGCTTTCCATTCTTCTAGGTTTTAACTCACAGGCAAAACCATAACACTTTGCAATTAATTAGTTCTTTTATTCCTTAACATCTAGGCTATCTTAAATTTGAAATTGTCTTCCTTTGCCTTTAAATGTGGAAGGTTTTAGTGACAAGTATCAGAACACGCTT
The DNA here is from genome assembly GCF_007474595.2 of Lynx canadensis. NCBI lineage: Eukaryota > Metazoa > Chordata > Mammalia > Carnivora > Felidae > Lynx > Lynx canadensis. The sequence goes on along the minus strand of NC_044310.1, from coordinate 165,135,840 downwards.
GAACTTTACTACTCAGTGCTCAGATATCATGTCAGAATAACAAATAGTATTTACTCCTGACACTTATTTCCACTTCTTTATTCAGTAGTCCTGCTTTTAAATATAATATTTAATATTACATTAAATATATGATGTATATTGATATTTAATATGTAATGTATATTACATATTTATATATTAAAATAATATTTAAATATTATATCATCTCATTATTTTAGCAAATAGCATAATACTTAACTATATATTCTAGCACCCTAACCATAACATAATATCCCCAAGGTTCTAGGAATTAGGAGCTCTTCTTGTAAAAGTTTCAACTATTAACATTTGTTTTTGCTTTACCACCACCAAAGTAACCTGCCAGTAGTTTAAGAATGTTCATTCTAGGACTATACCTCTTTTTTAAATTATTCTCCCACCCAGCAGGAAGACAATCAAGACTAAGGGGCCTATGGTTAAATCTTAATGCAGGAAGCAATTTAACTGATAAGTAACTGAAGCTACCTGGAAATTATAGAAATTATCCTTGTCAACTGTTAGATTAAGTGACCATATAGCTGAACCTCCTCCAAGCAGAAAACTAACGGAAAAAATGAATGTCTCAGAAAGCAAAACTGAATATATGAAAGAAAGAACCCTAAAAATGGTAAATATGTGAGTAACTGTGAAATATTTTTGCTTATTTTAAATTTCTTTAAGACATTTATGTCGTAGAATGGTGGGAAGATAAGACTCTTGACCACTTTCCATTTCCGTACTTGAAAGAGTCCACAATGAATATGGAGTATTTGCTGGATATCATTCCTTTGCCTCAGCAGATCCTTGCTTCACTCTGCTCATGATATACCTGGAGGCTGACCTATATGGGTCAGGTTGGAAAGGTCCCTTGCCTCAAGATTCTAGTTGCATATAGCTGATGGGAAGTACTAAAGAACTCCAGGAGTTTGGAGAAAGCAAGAAGAAACAGGCTGCAGTATACTCCCTTGATTTCCTCCCCACTGTGAAATGCTGAAATGAGAATTTTTCACAAACCATCGTAGTTCAAATAATGAACCAAATACCTAAAGAAATGCAAGAATTTCTACACTGATACACAGAATACAGAAATAAAATTACTTGATACGACCTAGTCTTTTAAAAATCCTTAATATTATATCTTTTTTTTAAATAAGGGAGCAGAAAATGGGAATTCTTCTTAACTTATAGCTAAATATATTATGTTATATTATGTTATTTAACTTAAGCTATAGCCTAGGCACTATTATAAAACAAAGTAGGGTCTAGTAGTAGCATATTCTAAGTATTGATAAAGTTTGATTACCTATATTTAATTTCTATATTTTTGATCACTGACAATCAGCCATTTATTTTAATTTCAATAAATGTCTTAGTTTAAGAAAAATTATATATTACTTCAAATTAATCACAAAATATCTTACCTAAAAATAATTTAAGAAAACATAACATTCATTAAAGGCAGAGTCATTCAAAGCCATCAACCCAAGTATATACCTTACCTTGGCTTAAAATCACACAGCACTCTTTAAACCAAGAAATAAAGAAATAGCAACTGCACTTACAGGGATGATTTTACATTACCTTTTCATACAGAACTGGGGAAAAACCACATATATAACACAACTAAATATGAAGATTATATGTGACATACAAAATCAGTTACGCAGAATTTTTAAACTATAAATATATATGGGTGGGTTTTTGTTCTTTTTTGTTTGTTTGTTTTTACCTGTTTTGCAATTTCTCTTAAACAGGCTACTCCTTGTTCAAAATTAGGGAAAGCTACTGAGCCATACTTTTGGTATTCAGGGATTGGTCTGATTTTTATTGTAGCTTCTGTTATCACACCAAGAGTTCCTGAAAAAGAAGGGGGAATAATCCAATATATCACATGCCAATTTTCTAAGTCATATTTAAATCTATTTTATCTATTTATTCTATTAATTTATTCTATTCATATTTAAATCTATTTAATCTATTCTATGTGGGGAATAATGGCTACTCAAGTCTTTTTAGAAAAACAAACATTTTATAATTTCTGAAAAAAGTTTTTGGAATACATTTTTCTTATGTTATATATAAATACTTTAAGACATTTTTAAGGTAACCCTTCTCCAAGGTTACTTTTAAATCATTTGAAAAGCATTACAACCTACTAAAAGAAAACAAATTTAAAAGCAACAGGTTTTTATATCTCATATACATTCAGACAAAAGTATATTTTGATATTTGTGCCTACTTTTACTGTGAGAACAATTTACTGGGGCAAAAAGAAACCTCTATGAGAATTTAAAATGATAGAAGAAATTAGAGGGACTATTATTATCTCGCCTTTTTTCCTAAGAATTCATACAATGACAAAGGCAACACTGGAATGCCCTTGTAAAACAGAAAACAAAAAACAAAACAAAAAGAAAAAAAAAAACAGATATTTCAGAGACAAAATAGTTACTATAAATATCTAGCACAAGAGAACCACTAGTGAAACAAATGCTCTTTTCTTTATTACACAGAGGAGAGAAAAATCAAAGAGGAAAATAGCAAGTTAAATATAAACTATATTCTACATGATTTAAATAACTATACTAAAATATTTGAAGAGACATGGTTAAAAATTATTATATTCACAATGTCACACTTTTCAAATCAGTGATTTCTGATGTACAAATGTTAGAAATTATTAACACTAGCAGTATATTTTCTGAGAATCACAAAAAAAGAATAAAGACGGAAATCTTTGAATTGGAGAACTTAATGACAACACTAGAAATAAATAAATAAATAAATAAACAAATAAATAAATAGTATCACAAAAAAAGCGTTCAATAAATTTATAATATACTCAAAATGTCAGTATAGAATACAAGATAGAAAACTATGAAACTTTTTACTATGTAAAAAGTAAATTACATTAGATCACAATATGTTCCTCACATGTACAAATGACTGCCTATGGAGATAGCAAATATGACCCCATTATGACTTGTAAAATTACAGAAACTCTGCAAGTTTGGCCTGATTAGTATTTGAATAAAAAGTAGATATATCTTGTAAATTTTAAAAGATAACAAGTGACTAGACTTTATCTTTTATTTTAGCATCTTTATTGAGATATAATTCATAGACCATAAAATTCACCCATTTAAAGTGTAAAACTCAATGTTTTTCAGTATATGCATAGATATATGCAACTATCATTAAATCTAAGTTTAGAACATCTTCCTCACCCCAAAAAAGAAACCCCATATCCATGAAACAGTCATTCTCCATCACCCCCCCATCCCCACATACATACTCAGCCCTAGACAACTACTAACTTCTATAAATTTGTCTATTCTGAATATTTCATATAAATGGAATTTTACAATATGTGTTTTTTTGTGACTGGCTTCACTTAGATAATGTTTTCAAGGTTTATCCCTGTTATAACATGTATTAGTACTTCATTTTTTTAAAATTATGAACTATTACTCCAATGTATACAGAACTCATTTTGTTTACCCATTCGTTAGTTGATGGGCATTTGGGTTTCCACATTTTGTTTTTTACTAGCTTGTCAATGTAATATAAAATGATACTACTCAGGAAGAGTTAAGATGAAAAAAAAAAAAGAGAGATGCAGAGGGCAAAGTATGGTGAAAGGGGCTGAGTTTCCATGCCCTTTCCAGATGCACCACCCTCCCAGCACTTCCATGTGTTAACCAACATGGAAGCTCTCCAAAACCTGCATTTTAGTAATTTTTATGAAAGCTTCATCACAGAGGCATGACTGATTGAACCACTAATTCAATGTTCAGTCCCTCTCCCCTCGCAGAGCTGAAAGTTCCATAGGTTTCCACATTTTGGCTGCTATAAATAATGCTACTGTGAATATATATACAAATCTACACACATATTTTTGTGTGGATGTGTGTTTTCTTTTCTCTGAAATATATACGTGAAGACTTTTTTCATTTCAGAAAAACCTGTGATCCTTTTCCATATAACAACACTGCCCTCATCTACCTTTTCCTAAAGTTACATTCCAGGCACATACCACCAAGATGTGGGAGAAGTGGGGAAGAGATTGGCTCACTTCTAGTACCCAACCTTAGCTGGTGGGGCAGAGGCTCTACTTGGAGTGTTACACTAATACTGGGATCCCAATCACCCTTGGCCTGGCTTGCAAAGAGTTGGTATCTTGCCAGGAGAAGCAAACCAAGAAGATGTGTTTTCCTTCTCTCTTCTCCCTAGCACTGAGCTACTAAAGCAGGGATGTCCTCAGAGAAAAGCATGCCATTGCTCTGCTGCTCCTCTCTCCTCCCTTCGCCTCCAGGATCAAGGCTCAGAGATTTTACAGGGGTGGAGGAGGGAGGGGGTAAGGGAACACAAACCAAAAAATAGCTCCTAATCTCTTTCCAAAGAAAATTACCTTGTTTGCAACACAGCATGAAGAAGTTCAAGCCTAAAACACTCTCAAAACAGTGGAGGATTTGGTAAAAGGCAACTGGGAGAACATAGGTTAATTTATTGAAAATAAAGGCAATACTGTAGGCCAGTTAATTTGCCTGTATAGAAACAGTGGGAAGGACCCCAACCATGCTCAGAAAAGACTCTCAAACACTAATCTCAGGAACTATCCCTACTAAGGGATACACTTTAAAATGGGTGAATTTTATGGTTTGTGAACTGTATTTCAATAAAGCTATTTTAAAATAACCATTATAACTTAATTCTCCAAATGAATTACAAATGAAACTTCAGAGTTATTTCCTTAAATAAGGAACTAACCATCATGCATTTTACAAATAGAAAAATTTTAAGAAATAGATATCTTAGACTATAGAAAGAGTCTAAGAGAACTTCTAAACCTTTGCCAAAGAGGCAAAAGGCTGACAGGTAAACTATTAATACTATGCTGTCTCCTCATCCACCAGCACAGATTTTTCTATCACACCTGTTCTTTCTTACCAATACAAGTAGTACTACTTTAATTTTTAATGTTGCTAATCTTCCTACTACTACAGTGACACCATCACTAAACTTATTTGTAATTCTTTCAACTCTTTTCAACATTTTTAGAAGCTTCTATAGCCTTGGAACTAACATCTGATGTTAAAAGTTCTTTCTACAAATAAATTGAAATTTGACAGGCATGTACTCCTAAACACAGGAATCATCTCCTCTATTTAATCTGACCACAGATTACAGAAAAATTTAATAAATACTTGCTGAAACTCAACAGTCACCAGATTGAAATTCATTAAGGAAAAGGTCAATATAAGCTTTGACTGTAGACAGGAAAACATCTATTTAAAACTAAACTCCAAGTTCCCAGGTTTTTGTGAAATATTTCCTTAACATCTGACAAGTGAAGCCATTTGAAAATATTTCTTTGAATTACAGAATATAATCTAAACATAACCTAAATATAACCCAGGAAAAAAAGCCAGAAACCATTTAAATGCCAATCAATGAGGGTCTGGTTAAATACATCGGTATACATTCAAGTAGCTGTCAAAAAGAATGAAGTGGCTCTAAATGTAATGATACTTACATGGACTCAGCTTTATAAAATGAAGTGTAAAGCAAAGAGTAGTAAACTCCTGTTTGTGTTTTTAAAACTGCATACATATATACTGATATACAGCAGTTAAGTGTTTACTCTGAACAAGGGAGATGCTTGGAAGACAGGGATAGAAGGCAGATTTTCCCTTGTACATCCTTCAGTACCTTTTGAATTTTGTACATTTGTCCATATTTTAATTTTGTACATGTAATTATTCAAAAAGTTGATTTTAAAATATATATACCTTTACATTAGCAAACTTCCTTTAAAATTCTAATTCTACATCAAAATTCTAAGGTACCAGTGAAAAGTGACTATGCCTTAAACCCCTATATACCTGTACTGCCTCATATATAGTAGAGCAGGCACTCTGAAGTAGTAAAATCCAACATTATAAGTTAGGTTAAAAAAGATGAAAATCAGTAAAGTGAGACTTTGCATTATTGTAAGGTTAGTGAAATGCCTAAGGTGAGTCTCTGCAACTATCTAGCTATTAGCTCTACAGGGGGTCCCACTGTGAAAGCAAAATCATCTAGGTCTCAAACACAGTTTGAAGGAGGGCAGCTTCCATTCAGATTTACATTCAAATTAGCCCATCACAAATGGATATATCTAAATTCACTTAATCAAAAGGCTCATTTCTGTTCTGTTTTATTGTATTTATTGATTCTTTTGTTTTGGGAGTATTGTCAATGGAGTGATATGAAAGACTTGGACTACTTATCACTTGATTATATGTATATTATACCACTTTATACACTTCATATTTTATATCTACTTAGTATTATTATTTATAGGTAACTCCATGGCAAGATGACATCATAGAGGTTTATATATCATTCACTTTTCTTTCTCTTTTATCCAAAATATGTTGCAATAAATTTAAATATCTTCTGTTTTATAATTTTCAAATGTAATGTTTGTTCTCAAGAAAACTAAAAGCTTCAATTGCTACTTGATATAAAATGCAAGTATTTGCTTAAAGTAAATAAAATCTTTTGTAATTTGAAAATATACTTTCAGGTAACTTCAGGACTAAGAAAATGGCAGTCATTTGATTCTGAAACTTCTCCCCTCTCTACTCCCCCCCCCAAAAAAAAACCCCATAAAAATCAACAAGTAAAACAAAACCACAAATAATGCTGAAATAAAACCTTCATTTTTTTTTGGCTATCATTTTTTTTTAAATATATGAAATTTATTGTCAAATTGGTTTCCATACAACACCCAGTGCTCATCCCAAAAGATGCCCTCTTCAATACCCATCACCCACCCTCCCCTCCCTCCCACCCCCCATCAGCCCTCAGTTTGTTCTCAGTTTTTTTTTTTTAACGTTTATTTATTTTTGAGACAGAGAGAGAGAGAGAGAGCATGAACAGGGGAGGGTCTGAGAGAGGGAGACACAGAATCCGAAACAGGCTCCAGGCTCTGAGCTGTCAGCACAGAGCCCGACGTGGGGCTCGAACTCATGGACCGCGAAATCATGACCTGAGCCGAAGTTGGCCGCTTAACCGACTGAGCCACCCAGGCGCCCCTGTTCTCAGTTTTTAAGAGTTTCTTATGCTTTGGCTGTCTCCCACTCTAACCTCTCTCTCTCTCTTTTTTTTTTCCCTTCCCCTCCCCCATGGGTTCCTGTTAAGTTTCTCAGGATCCACATAAGAGTGAAAACATATGGTATCTGTCTTTCTCTGTATGGCTTGAAATAAAACCTTCAATACTACTAGGAGACAAAAAACACTCTGACCTTCCCATTACCTGTGAAGTAGAAATAAAGCGAAAAAATTCCAAAAGACCTTCTACGGCCTTCTACTTGCTGCAAGTTTGTAAGGGTAGAAAATAATGGGAGGCTTAAAAGATTTCATAAGAAAGGGAAGAGGGTATCAGAGGACCTGAAGAAAGCATAGACAGAATCACAGAAAGCAAAAGTGCAACAATAATGCCAAAATGCTATACAGGCCCTGGCTATGGAGAGGGGATTGAAAATGGGAGGAACCAGAAATGGCAGCCTTAGAGAAGCAAGGGGAGCATGATATTCAGAGAAGTGTGGTATTCCTTGGAGAAAAGGTAATGAAGGGAATGTATAATAGAAAAAATTAAAGATCCTAAAGAAATAAGAGAGAAAGAAGACGTGCCATCATGCCTTCTCCCACCAACAATACCACCATCCAAAAACAAGTAGCACAAAAGAGAGGAGGAGTGACAGAAAAGGACATTTCCAAACTAGGAACCCTTTCTAAGTAATAAATAGCAACAGAAAAAAAGCACACCAAATCCACAAAAACTACTGCAGTAAGTCAGAAAATATAAATAAAAGCTTTTCTGCTAATAAAAAGTCTCTCCCCTAAACCAACCACGATCCTAAAAAAAAAAAAAAAAAAAAAAAAACGTAAAACAACATTTCAAACTGAATTAAGTATTGTCAAGCAAGCATTTGGGGATTTTAAAAACAATACTTGAATCAGAAATACAACATTAAAGGGGCGCCTACATGGCTCAGTCAGTTAAGTATCCAACTCTTGATTTCGGCTCAGGACTTGATCTAAAGTTCATGAGATCAAGCCCCATGTTGGGCTCTGCATTGAGGACGCAGAGCCTGTTTGAGATTCTCTCTCTCCCTGTCTCTGTCCCTCCCCTGCTCGTGCACGTGCATGCTCTCTCTCTCAAAATAATATACTTAAAAAAACACAAACACTAAAAACATAAAATGGACAAAAAGCAAGAAGCAATGAAACAAGAGATGACCGATCTCAGGGAAGAAATAGAACAGCAGCAACAACAGCAACAAAACATATAAAAAATGAAGGCTAAGTTATAAGATATTTAAAGGAGAACAGAGAATAGATTCAAATGAAAACTTAACAAAGGGCATTGAAGAAAAGCAAGAAAATAACCAAGAGAAAGAAAATGAAATAAAAAGTTGAAAAAAAGGTCAGAGAAATAGGGGCTGAAATAGAACTTATATCCCTAAAGAAGAAAAATCAAAACACTGGGAGAAAACCCCTAATCATTGACACTACAATATAAAAAAACCTTTCCAAAATAGAAGAAGACCTAAATATAAACACAGAAAGGGTCCAATGGGTACCACGCAAAACAACCTAGGACAATCAACTCTGATCTATAAAAGTAGTAAACTTCAATAATAAAGAAAAAAATCCTCAGGACACCCAGGCAAAAAAAAAAAAAAAAAAAAAGGAAAGAAGCTACAAGGCAAAAGAGCTGGCATTAGATTTCTTTAAAACAACATATAAAACCAGGCAGCACTGGAGCAGCATTTTTAAGAAACAAGGAAAGAAAGTGCAAACCATGGATGTTATATCCACCCAAGCTGTCCTGCTGGTATCCAGGTCAGAGGAAAACAGTTTAAAACATTCTAGAACTCACGAGATACACAATGTGCCCTTCTGGAGGAATCTAGTAAAGGGTTAGCTTTATTTAACCAAAAGGTGACTAGTAAAATTACATAAAAGGACTGATAGTAAGCATTTTACTTATTTCAACACAGAGCAAAGGCTAAATCAAGGGTGCATCATGGGTTAAAAAATACAAATGTACTTTTAACCATTTTCCAAATAAAAGAGCAAGCTATTTGAAGTTACTAGTAAATTCCATACACCAGAAAAAAAATGCAAAGCACTTCAGATGCTTTGACTATTTATTATAATTTTCATTATATTGATCACATTCTAGCATCTAAAATGGGAAGAAGCTGCTTGTTGAAAAAAATCATTATGAAAAATTCGTAACTCAAAACAAGACAAAAACGTTAAATTTAACATGGTTAGTCACATGTACAACTTAGTAGGATCAGGAAAATACATTTTTGAACGATAACACTTTCAAGGCTGTCATCACATGATTTAACTGTAGCAAGAAAAAATGTTTCTAAAGCTTGAAGAAAAGCTTATGACACGCTTAAGGCAGCAGGTTATTATTTAGATAGTTCAAAATAGTAGATGAAAATACATATTATAAAAGAATATGAACTTGTGATGAGCACGGGGTGATACAAAGAAGTGTTGAATCACTATATTGTACACCTGAAACTAATGTTATACTGTATGTTAACTAACTGGAATTTAAATAAAAAGATTAAAAAGATAAAATTCAAAAATAAATAAATAAATAAAACTTAAAAAAATGATTTCGCATAAATTTACTTTCCCAATCATGCTGTCTCCTGGCCTATATTAAGATGACTCTATATCCACATACAGAGATGGAGATTAGGGACTATAAATACATTGGAAAGATCACTGATGCCAAAGTAATACACAGCAACAACAATAGTAATAAATTTAACTTACTAAATGCTTATAGACTGCTTATCATAATCTCATTTAATCCTCACAAAAAGCTTATGAAGATGGATTCTTTTATTATCCCCATTTTATAGCTGAGGACACTAGCATAAAGAATTACCTAACTGACACAAAGTCACAGAAATGTAGGTGGTGGAACCAGGACTGAAATCCAGATCTGAAAGATTTCATGTTATGCTTTTAGATCAGTATGGCATTTTACATGTATATTTATAATAAGATCTCATTTAAATACAGTAATTTACCCTAGCATATATGTTTAATAAATCATATTTCTTATCTTACTTTATTATTAGTTTACCTTCCTTAAATTCATACGATAATTTACTATTGAGAGAGGTAGTCCAGTCTTTTAGATCCAGTTTAAACTATTTTAAAAGGCATGAAAGACCAAATTATCTCTCCAGCCACCCTATAATCCTTACCACTCTACCCCTAGACCTGCTGCCTACTCCACCCTACAGTTGGATCTTATGTTCCAGTTATATTGAAAAATTCACAGCTTCACAAGGCAGACATAGCTTGTTCTCACTTTTAAGTCTGCCATGCAGTTCTCTCTGTAGGCAACTCCCTCCCCACCTTATTCCCTCAACTCCTAATCAACCTTCAAGGACCGCTTTAGGTAAGGCCCCTCTGGAGAGGTCTTCTTAAGCATCCATCAATGCAAACTTTGTCTATATTTCTCCTATATTTACTTCTATCACACAATTTATCATACTGTATTATAAAGGTCAATTATTACCTGTGTCCTTTAGTGTGCCAGCATAATACCTAGCAACCAAAAATTTTAAAATACTAAGTGATGGAAGAAAAACAAAATGTTTGATATGGTTACCTGAAAAGATAATATATATGTATAAAGTTTACTCCAATTGCATCAACAGTATAATTAATAACAATCACTTTTGGTGCCTGGATGGCTCAGTTGGTTAAGATCATAACCATGATCTCATGGTTCGTGGGATGGAGTCCTGCATCGGGCTCTGTGCTGTCAGCGCTTGGGATTCTCTCTCTCCCTCTTTCTCTGTCCCTCCCTGCTCACTCTAGCTCGCTCTCTCTCAAAAATAAACATTAAAAAAAATTATACAAAATATATTTTTAAAAATACCTATCAGTTTTAATACCTATTTGTTATCCAATTTGACACCTGATAGCAAAAAGTTACATATTTTAGTTAACTTTTAGATGTGTTAGTATGAAAAGTTGTAGTTTATCAAAGAATTGTATTATTTTAAGAGAATTTAACATTTTTTATTAAAAATGTAGTTCTATTGTTTCATAGAAGAGTATACTTATCAGAAAAGAAATGAGAGTAAACTGTTGAGACATCTTGACAAAGGTTTATCATTGATTATTATGAAAAAATATCTAAGCTGTACCACTGGTCATCAAATCAATGGTGACCTCTACCATGTCACTGAGACACAGTTTAATTTTTTCCCTCCTTGATATTACTATCAAAAGATGAAATTTATGCCCTTTCACCTTAGTTTATTATAATTGCTCTCGTATCCATGAATAAGCTAAATGTTTTGAAAGTCTCTTTTTTAGCTTGTACCACCTTCTAAATTAGTAATGAGTTCTTCCATTAATTTAGAAATACTAGTTTTATCTTATTTCTCCGAATTTAAGGGATATCCCTCTCTACCATTCTACAAATTGAAAAATAAAGACTATGTTCATCTTATCCATAAAATTTACCACATAACAGTTAGTTTGCAATATAGAAGGAAGGTTAGTTTCTTCCTGATCAGTACAGGAATGAAATGTTTTGTATAAGATAAAGAACTACATTCTAGTTCACCCAGCATTAAGTAACCAAGCAAAGAATACTAGTTAAGTAGTAAAAAAAAAAAAACAAACAAAAAAAACAAGTTTTAAAAGATATGTAAATCAACAGAATTTTAAATTCCACTTCTTCAAAGAATCAAATAGCAAGTAACAAAAGATACAACTACAGAAAGACAAGACACTAACACAATACTTTCTCAGTCCCTTCCCCCCTGATAATTCAGACAAGAATAGAGAATAATATAAAATTTTAAAGCAAACATTTTAAATCTTAACAGCTACTCTTCCTAAAATCATGGACTGAAACGTCTAAAATAAAAATAAAATACCAAAAAGACTAAGTTATCTCTAAAACTATAAAAAACCAAAATGTAAAAGGATGTTTAATAAGATGTTCTCATAATAAAAACTACTATGAAGTACTAAATTAAAGTAATAAAACTAAAAAAAAATCACCTTTAAATACATAAAACATGCCTTTCTTTCAAAGATCTTATATCACAATATCACAGATTTTCACAAAACTAGTCACTAACCTCTATTTTTTCATAATAAATTTAGTTATATTTACCTTCAGATCCCATGATGAAGTGATGGATATCAGGGCCTGTTGACATACGAGGTCCTTGAGAGCTTTTTTCTATTATACCTCTAGGTGTTACCATTTTTATATGAACCACCTGTTTAATACAATGCACGATATAAATTCTACATATTTGTCAGTGAATGGTGTGTGTGTGTATACACACGTCCATATATATTTAAAAAAAACTCTACTTTTAAAAACATTGGATTAAGTGATAAATGATGACACCCTTCAGAATTCTAGTACCTTCTAATAATTCTTAGACTAAAAATAAGTTTTATATAACTTTAAAAGGGGGGGAAATCATTCTAATAATATTAATGGTTTGGGTATATTCATCATCTTAAAAAATGAAAAGCACTTTTTTTTTTTAATTTAAAAAAAAATTTTTTTTTAACGTTTATTTATTTTTGAGACAGAGAGAGACAGAGCATGAACAGGGGAGGGGCAGAGAGAGAGGGAGACACAGAATCGGAAACAGGCTCCAGGCTCTAAGCGTCAGCACAGAGCCCGACGCAGGGCTTGAACTCACGGACCGTGAGATCATGACCTGAGCCGAAGTCGGACGCTTAACCGACCAAGCCACCCAGGCGCCCCGAAAAGCACTTTTCTTTAAACCAAATTTAGTTTGGTTTAAAGAACTAAAGGATGAAAAAAAATAAGCAATGGTCATATTTTAACAGGTTCATTCCTTCACTCGTTTAACAATATTTATGAAGCACTATTATTCACATCAAGCACTGATCCAGATGCTTAGAATTCTAAGAAAAAATTTATTCTTGCCTTATTCCCACCCACAACTTATTTGCTTTGCCCACTTAGTAGAAAAGAGTGAAAAGAATGAAATATTAATTATGATCAGGTAAAAAATGGGATGAAGAGGGAGATGATGTGATTGAATTAAAGAGAAGAAAAGAGGGGTGCTTGGGTGGCACAGTCAGATAACCATCTGACTTCGGCTCAGGTCATGATCTCACAGTTCATGAGTTCAAGCCCTGCATGGGGCTCTGTGAGGACAGCTCAGAGTCTAGAGCCTGCTTCAGAATCTGTGTCTCACCCTTCTCTGCCCCTCCCCCACTCATGCTCTGTCTCTCTCTCTCTCTCTCTACCCCCCTCTCAAAAATAAACATTTAAAAAAAACAAAAAAAAAGAGTAGAAAAGAGATATGTGTGTAGTATAGGTCTCACACCACTAAAGAAGTAAGCATATTGAAGGGTCACTCAAAAATAGTTCCTGAGATCCAAATCAGGAAATGGTTAAGTGAAAATCCAACACATTTTTGCAATGCCTTTTTGACAGATAAACAAAAATAGTCTATTTATTATTTAAGGAACTGAGCAGAGGACATCAATAATTCACAAAACAAAAACTAAAAATCACCAATAAGCACACTTTAAAAGTTTACGTTCAGAAGCAATTAAATAAATAAAAAATTAAAAGACAAAAATATAAATAAAAGGTCCAGTAAAATAAAGATTCTCATAATGCTAGTGGGAATGTTGATTAACAATTTCTATGAAGCAACTTGGCTATAAAGACCCAAAGACACAAAAACATAAACATCTTGATGCAACAAATCAAGCTCTAGGAACCTGCCCAAAGAAAGTGATTAAAAAGATGTATACTAAAGAAATTACTAAAAAGGATACTTTCCCCTTTATTTTCTACAATTTTAAAATCAAGAATAATTTAAACATTCATTAATAGGGAGTTACTTTAATAAACTATGAATTATTGGTAGAAGAATTATATGCATTCTAAAAATGATGTGTACATCTATGTTCATTTATAAGTTAATATATTGATAACAGTTTAAAGACTAGATCAAACACAGCATCATTCTTTTTTATATTAAAAGCTAGGTATACACATGCAAATAAGCACCTTAGGATATGTGCTTATAATTTGTGATCTTAAGGATTTTCAAAAAAAGGATTAAAATAAATTACATGCTTTAGCAGTACTAAATGTTTGCTTAACTATGATAAAGTTTTTAACAATCCAATAGCAAAAGGATTAAATTCTCTCCTCTGAAATTGAATTTGCAAAAAAAAAAAAAAAAATAGTGATTTCTAAAATATCCTCAATTTAAAAAAAACAAGGTAGTGCAAACATTTTAAGTGTTTATAATACACACTTAAAATAATTCTGTGCAGTGAATGTCATTCTACTTTACAGAAAAGGAAACTGCAATTTAGAAAGGTGATCCAATTTGTACAAGATCATACAACTACTCACTGGGAAAGCTACAGATAGAACAAATGATACCTAATCCCTAGCCAGGATGTCCATAGTTAAATTATTATCACACTAATTCCAAGACCACTGGTACCAGATGAGCTAAAATAAAATGGGGTGCACATAAACCATTATTGGTGATACTGCCACCTACTAGGACATTTTCAATCAGGCTCTTTAATTGTATACAGAAAACAATTTTTAAGAAAATTAAGTATAAACTCTCCTAAGGCACAAAAAGAGTAGCAGTGATGAGATCACCTAAATAGACTAAAACCTTGGTAGCTGAAGACTGAGGCTCCATGAGGCTTATAAAATAATATTTATACATTTTACAACTGATACTATGAAGCATCTACAAAGCTTAAATATCAGTCACTTGAAAAGGAGCACTCGTAAATAATGACCACATTTATCTTTTAACTGCCTCCATTATATATAGTCAACTTTACTATAATCAAAAAGGGTATACTGATTTAGGGCTCTACCATCCAACTCTAAAAAAAAGGCTTTAATCACTTTATAATAATAGACTAATCACTTATTACATAATAACCAAAAAAAAATTTACCAGGTCCTCAATATTGCCATAGATATTCTTTTTCATGCCCGATGCCCGAGTAGATACCCATCCTCCCACAGTGCTGAATTCCAGGGAATCCGGTTCATGACCTGTACAATAACCACTTTCTTTAAGCTGAAAAACAAAACAAATGTAATATTTTACTAGTGAAAATGATCCCATTTAACACAGCACTCAACACATTAACTCTTCACACTTTAAAATGTCTACTTGTCACTGGTATTTGGACTCATTAAAACCTATATAGAAAAAGAAATACTTTTGTCATGCTCATCCAAAACAATTTTTAAGCTTTTGCCTAGTGGAAAACCTTACAAAACTGAAAAATGTGGACCAAAAGACAATTCCACAGGTTTGCTAGCCAATCTTCTTCATTAGATCCTTTTATTTTAAAATACCAACTACTCTCCCTACTTTGTTTTTAACCACAAAGACACAACTTAAGTACTTATGGAGATCAGATTATGCTTAAATAACTGCCAACTTCACCTAAACACTTTCAATAAATAAAGCACTTAATCTCCTGATCTCCCTACCCTAATATAATATGCAGCAGGCCTGCACAAAATCTAAGCAAATTGCCTGCACTTAATTCTCTCAAGGAGTCATGTGTTTTAATGTACAGCCATCTGGCTAGGTTTCCTGTATGTAATACCATCATTTATTTGTGATGCAGATCATGCATTCCTGTACATTAGTCACTTGTTTCTCATTTTTCTATATTAGCTTGGCTTTGCCATCTGCACAGCACCTGAAGTTGAATGGATGCCCTTTACTGCAACACCACCAAAGCCATTCCACTGAAATCATTTTAAAGACTCAGCCATCTCATGTCAAATGGTACAGACACCACCATCTGCACATCCACTGTCTACTGCACTCAAGCCCATCAATCTGTATTGACCGTTTTGATAGTCATCCAGTTAAGCAACTGCTTCTATTTTTCAAGTAAGCCATGCAGAGATGTAGAATATGTCAGCTATGTTTGTATCTGTTAAGTATGGTGTAAAAGTTGTGATCCAAAGTGAGAGAACCTGGTAAGTTGCAAATTATTTATCTTTTCTAATTGTTTTGCTAGGAAAAAAAAGATTTAGAAAGACATCAACTGTTAATAGATTATTTTCACTAAATATTCAAAATGTTTATTTAATTTTAAGAGGTTATTAACTACTCACAAATAAGGAGCTTAAATACATGAATGAACAATTTTAAAATGAAGATTATCAGACTGTTATTTTATATTTCTTTCTAGTTCCCAATCTATATTTGTACTATTTACTCTCAAAAAAAAAAAAAAAAAAAAGACCACTATTACTCAATTTTTCTGAAATTAGAAGAAAAAGAAAAAACATTCATAGAGTGGCAGAAGCCGAGCTATCCAGCCAGCCTGACGGCAGGGCCCGGGTGTGGACGGATCGGGACTGCAGGGCGGCCCACCGACAGTGAAGCTTCTTGTACTCCTGCTTTTATGTAATTTGGCCTTAATAAAAGTACCTGGGGAATTGTCTGTTGGGGAACTGCCCTCGACAGGCCCCCTGGGAAAAGAACCACTGGGGAAGGAAATAAGGTTCCGCAAGGAAACTGTGCGGCCCTACATCTAGCCCTTGCCACCCCCTATAAAGACTCCTCTACCTAGAGGAAGGATAGCCCCATACATTTCCCAGCCAAGGAAGGAATAAATGGATTTAAAAGCCCCACTCCGGCAACTAAGGAGTGAATCTGTGGGCACAAGATACTCCAACCCCTAGGCCCACTTGGCCCCCAGGAGGCATTCCAGGTGATGACTGAACCTAGTTGGTTAAAGTACAGAATGGTTCATTAGTTCCTAGGTGCATTGTCTCTCTGAGAATGCATAAGGCGTGCGTTCCTAACGCCCTCTTGGCCTCCTCCTCACACTCGGACCGAGGCGAACACTTGTTCCTCAAACCACAAGTGGTTCAGGAAAACAACTAAGAGGTCATGTCCTGTAACTGTTCCACTTGAGGTGTTGAGAGATAGATGACCTTTCATGAAAACAGCAAAGCAAATGCTCTATAGATTATAGATAAACATAGATACATAATGAAAATAAAGTAAGAAATTAATCAATAAGCAAAGGGCAGGAGGGAATGTTATGAGAAAATAACCATGTTATTCCTTAAAGGGTGATTACACATAGGAACATTTTTAGAATTAGATAATGCTAGAAAACATAGATGGCGCATGCTACAAGGAAATTGCTAACAAATATAATGCCACGTTTGCCACAATAAAGTGGCCTGCTTTCATAAACAACACACTGCTGTTGTCTGTGTCCACTTTTATTTTTGTTTTGTTTTATTTTCACTTTTTCGCCAACGTCGTTCATCCTTCGGGAACCTGCTAGAGCTGGACTCCGGCAATAGAGCCCTTAGATGCCCTAAGCACTAAACAGGGAGTTTTCACATATTCTCATGACAAAATATCCATGTTACCTACACCAAAGCAAATTAAATCTATACTGCTTCTGTAAGTACATCAATATTAGATGTAATAATATGCCTCTTATGTCTGGTAGGCTAGTTCATTACCTTCTCCAATTATAAAGTCATGTAAAGCTATGAAATGAGGACAAAAGAAAGAAAGAAAGAAAGAAAGAAAGAAAGAAAGAAAGGGAGGGAGGGAGGGAGGGAGGGAGAAAAAAGACTGTCTCTATGCTCAGGGAGCTCTACCCAGCACACCATTTTAAATCTACTTCTTTAAAACCTAACAACCTGCCTACTAGGTAAGTGAATAAGTGAATGGTTAAGAAGCTGAATTTGAAACTTGTCATCTATTATTATGCTTCCCAGAAAATTTGCATGCTACAGTACACTAATAAGAAACAATTTTTGGCATATAGTTAAGTGCTTAATTAATGGTATCTCTGATCATATACATTCAGCCACTTCTTTTAAAAGTCTGTGCCTTTACTATGTCTTTGTTAATGCCATTAGCTGCTAAGAACAATCTGAAGAAAGATTTACAGATTTAACTCATACAGTTAACCAAATATCCCTTTTAAACAAAATCACCTCTCCTCTCCATCTGTATGCCATAAAAAGGAATAAGAATATTATCTTACTTCTGTACCCCATTCAATATTAAGACAACAAATATTTACTGACTCCTTATGCTCTAAGCCTCAGAAATATTACTAAGAGCAAATCCTAGATTGTAGAGCTTGTTATTATACAAAGAAGGGACTGAAGTTAACAAGAAACATAATTAAATTAAGACAGAACAATTAGAAGTGTAATGAAAAAACTAAAAGTACAGCAGGGACATCTGCCTCTACCCAAGTTTAAGCAAAAAGGAACTAGATTTACCCTCTCACATGAAAAAAACAAAAAACCCCAAACAAAAGTCTTTAAACACTGGACATGAGGTAACAAAGGACTGCTTATGAGAAAGCAAATAAAGGAAACGAACACTATGACTGTCCCTGGCTTAACTCCCGGCTGCAATGCAGAGAAAGGGAATCCAGGCACAACTCTGGAAAACACTGTGAGGTGAGGAGATGGGAGCTTGGAGTTGTGGAAAACCAAAGCATTAGAATTCACAAGACAAAGTACCAAAGAGAAGAGAGCAGCACAGAGAGAGAACCCTGGAGACTGGCAGATGGTCCCCCTCAAGTAGTCAGCAGAGCAATGAAAAGCATATACAAGTGAGGAAACTACCCAGGACCCGAGGAAAAATAATCCAAACTGATTACAGAAAAGTACCAGGACTCATACAGGGCCAGAAACCTGTTCCCACCAGCCTGACTTGGAATACTTTTCCTTCACAGAACATGAGGTAGAACACCCAGGATGGTCATTCCTCACTAATGAGGAATGATTAGTCTCAGATTGAGCACTTCTCTGAATCCACCTAAAAGATCATAGAAGCAATAACTAAAGGATCAAACTATTTCCAAATAACTACATCCCAGAAAAAAGCTAAAAAATACTTTTTATAGAATTGAAAAATATCTAAGACCTAGTAAGATAATATTCATGATGTCTGGTACTTAATAAAAAAATTACTAAGCATACAAAGAAGCAGGAAAACACAACCTATAATGAGGAAAATAATCATTATGAGGTGAATAATCAAAACCAACCTAGAACTAACAGAGACGTTATAATTAGCTGACCAGGACATCAGAATAGTTATTTAACTGTATTCCATATGTTCAAAGAGTCGACACAGAAAACACAGAAAGACCCAAATTAAACATCTAAAAAAAGTAAAAAATACAATGTTGGAGATAAAAAAAAAATACACTTGATGGGGTTAAGAGTAAAATATACTCAGCAAATAAAAGATTAGTGAACTCTAAGACATAGCAAAAGAAACTAAAGAAAAAACTGAAAAGAGCAGCAGTGAGCTGTGGAACTTCAAACAGCCTAACGCATGAGTAAACAGTCCCTAAAGGTCAGGTAAGGGAGGGAGGGACAGATATTTGAAGAAATAATAGCCAAAAATTTTCCAAATGTGATGAAAACTATAAACCAAAAAATAAAGGAAGCTCAACAAATCTTCAATATAAGAAACACACAAAAAACTACACCAAGTCCATCACAATCAAAATATTCAAACCAGAAATAAGAAAATCTTAAAAGCAACCAGAGGAAAAAAACACAGAATGTACATATGAACAAAGATAAGGGTAACATCTAATTTCTTGTCAGAAACAGTAAAGTGAGACAAGAGCAAAGCAACATCTTTATATTACTGAAGGAAAGACACTGTCAACTTACAATTCTACACTCAGTTAAAATATCTTTGAAAACACAGGTGGTGACCTCGAACTAATAAGCAATTAAAGCAAGATTACAGGATACATGATTTATACACAAAATTCAATTGCTTTCCTATATACCAACAAGGAACAATGGAATTTAAAATTTAAAACATAATACCATTTATATTAGAGCCCCCAAAATGAAATACTTAGGTATAAATCTAACAGATGTGTACAAGATCTATGATGAAAACTCTGATGAATAAAATCAAAGGTTTAAATAAATGAAGGGATATTTCATATTCATGGAAGATTCAACATTATCAAGATGTAAGTTCTTCCCAAATTGATCTATAGATTCAGTGTAACAATCCCAACCAAAATCCCAAGTTATTTATAGATACTGACAAACTAATCCTAAAGTCTATATAGAAAGGCAAAAAAGCCCAGAATAGCCAACACAATTTGAAGGAGAACTAAGAGCCAGGAAGTAGACTGACACTGCCCAACTTCAAGAGTTACTACAAAACTAAGGAATCAAAACAATGTGGTTTTGGGGAAAGAACCAAAAAATAGATCAATGGAACAGAACAGAGAGCCCAGAGATATACTTAACTGATCTTAGATAAAAGAGCAAAGACAAGGGGTGTCTGGGTGGCTCAATCAGTTGAGCGTCCGACTTCGGCTCAGGTCATGATCTCACAGTTCATGAGTTCGAGCCCCGCATTGGGCTCTGTGCTGACAGCTCAGAGCCTGGAGCCTGCTTCAGATTCTGTGTGTCTCTCTCTCTGCCCCTCCTCTGCTTCATGCTCTCTCCCTCTCTCAAAAATAAATAAAAACATTAAAAAAAATTTTTTTAATAAAAAAAAGAGCAAAGGAATACAATGGAACAAAATAGCCTTTCAATAAATATTGCTAAGACAACTAAACATCCACATGCAAAAAAAGAAATGAATCTAAAAACATCCATTACAAAAATGAATTCAAGTGGATCATAGATCTAAATGTAAAATGCAAAATTATAAAACTCCCAAAAGATAACAAAGAAGAAAAGTGCAATGAACTTGGATACGATGTTTAGATACAACACCAAAGACACAATCCGTGAAAGAAATAACTGATAAGCTAGACTTCATTAAAATTAAAAATGTCTGCTCTGCAAAAATAATATAAGGAAATTATAAGACAAACCACAAGCTTGGAAAAAAAAAATTGCCAAAGATAAAAATAATAAACCCACCTGATAGAAGATGGTTATCTCAAATAATACAAAGAACTCTTAAAACTCAACAATAAGAAAACAATCCAATTTAAAAATGGGCCAAAGATCTTAACAGACCTCACCAAAGATAGCAAATAAGCCATAAGAAAAGATGCTTCACATCATATATCATCAGGGAAACAAAAACTAAAACAACAAGATATCACCTATATGAACGGCCAAAATCCAGAACACTGACAACACTAAATGCTGATGAGGACATGGAGCAACAGGAACTCTCATATAATGGTGGTGGGAATGCAAAATGGCACAGAGCCTCTATGGAAGACTATCTGGTGGTTTCTTACAAAACTAAACATACTCTTACCATCCAGAAATTCTCCACTTTGGTATTTACTCAAAGGAGTTGAAAACGTATGTCCACATAAAAACCTGCACACAAATGTTTATAGCAGCTTATTCACGAATTGCCTAAACTTGGAAGCAACCAAGATGTCCTTCAGTAGGTAAATAGATAAATAAGCTATGGTAAATCCAGACAACGGAAATTATTCAGTGCTAAAAAGAAATGAGCTATCAAGCCATGAAAAGACATGAAGGAACCTTAAATGAATTATTACTAAATTAAGGCAGCCAATCTAAAAAGGCTACATACTCTATGATTCCACCTATAAGACATTCTGGAAAAAGCAAAACTATGAAGATAATAGAAAGGTCAGAAGTTGCCAGGAGTAGGAGGGAGAGAGAGGAGTTGAGGATTTTTAGGGTAGTGAAAATATTCTATATAATATTATAATGTTGGATACTTATGTCATTGTATATTTGTCCAAACCTATAGAATATACAACACAAAAGTGAACCCTAAGATAAACTATGAGCTTTGGGTAATTATGATGTGCCAACATAGGTTCATCCTTGGTAAAACAAACAAACAAAAAACCCCACCATTCTGGTGAATGATGTTGATAATGGGGAAGGCTATGTTACGTGTGGGGACAGGGTACATATGGAAACCTCTGTACTTTCTTCTCAATTTTGTTGTAAACCTAAAACTTCTCTAAAAAACCATAAAGTGTTAAAAAAATGAAATGAAGATTTTTAGCAAACAAAAGTAGAAAGAATTCATGAACAGCAGACTCACACTAAAAATATTTAAAAGAAATCCTTCAAATTTAAGAAAGAAAACAAAGGAGCAAAGAAAAACAGAAATGAACCAAAAAACAGATTCTTAACTATAGAGAACAAACTAATGGTTACCAGAGGAGAGGTTGGTGAGGGAATGGGTGAAACAGGTAAAGAGTATTGAGAGTACTCTTATCATGATGAGCACTGATTAATGTACAGAACTGCTGAATCACTGTATTGCATCTCTGAAACTAATATAACACTGCATATTAACTATACTGGAATTAAAACAAACTTAAAACAATAAAAATAGAGGGGCGCCTGGGTGGCTCAATCAGTTTATGTCTGACTTTGGCTCAGGTCATGATCTCGTGGTCTGTGGCTTCAAGCCCCGTGTTGGGCTCTGTGCTGACAGTTCAGAGCCTGGAGACTGCTTCAGATCCTGTGTTTCCCTCTCTCTCTCCTTCTCCTCCCCACCCCCCCAAATAAATAAACATTAAAAAAATAAAAATAATAAATAATAAAAGAAGGGAGCACTTGGCTGGCTTAGTCAGTAGAGCATGCAACTCTTGATCTCAGGGTCATAAGCTTAAGACCCATATTGCATGTAGAGCTTACTTAAAGATAAATACAATGCTGTCACAAAAAATAATAAAAGTCCTTCAAGCAGAAGGAAAATAACATCAAATGGAATTAAAAACATTGGAAAGGGTAACTAGATGGATAAATATATAAGATATTTTCTTTTGTTATTTAAATATCTTTAAAAGAAGATAATTGATTATTTCAACAAAAGTAGTAATAATATATTGTAGGCTTTATACCATATGTAAAAGCAGAATATATGACAACAATAGCACAAAGTAGATGAAGGGAAAATGAATATAATACTGTAAGGTTCTCCTACTAAACTCTGAAGTGGGGTGTTATATTATCACTTGAAGATAGACTGTTTTAAATTAAAGACATATACTATAAACCCTAAAACAACCTTTACAATAAAACAAAACAAAACGTTATAGCTAATAAAGAAACAAAACAGATAAAATGGTATCAAAAAACATGTTTAATCCAAAAAGTTAGTAAAAGTGGAAAAGAAAAAAAAACAGATGGAAAATACAGAAAACAAATACCAAAATGACAATTTAAACTGAACCACGTCAATAAACTACATTGAAGGTAAATGGTCTAAATATCCCAATTAAAGGTAGAGACTGTCAGGCTAGATAAAAAGGAAAAGACCCAATTTTATGGTGTCTACAAGAAAATTTTTAAATATAAAAATAAAAATCAGTTAAAAGAATGGAAAAAGGAAAAGATATCCCAAGTTAACAACCATCAAAAGAAAACTGGAATGGCTATTTTAATATTAGATGAAGCAGATTTCAGAGGAAAGAAAATGGTTCATTAATCAAGATGAAAAGAAGAAAACTGACAGAACTGCAAGGAAAAAAAAAAAGACAGGTCTACAATGATAGGTGATAGGTTAATTCTCCTCTCTCAATAAATGATAGAACAAGTAGACAGAAAATAAGAAAAAATATAGAAGACCTAAACAACACTGTAAATCAATTTGACCTAATCAACAATTGTAGACTACTCTCAACCAATAGCATCAGAAGACAAATTCTTTCCAAGTATAGATAGAACATTCTTTTTTTTTTTTTTTTCAACGTTTATTTATTTTTGGGACAGAGAGAGACAGAGCATGAACGGGGGAGGGGCAGAGAGAGAGGGAGACACAGAATCGGAAACAGGCTCCAGGCTCTGAGCCGTCAGCACAGAGCCCGACGCGGGGCTCGAACTCACGGACCGCGAGATCGTGACCTGGCTGAAGTCGGACGCTTAACCGACTGCGCCACCCAGGCGCCCCTAGATAGAACATTCTTAAGACAGACCTTACTGTGGGCCATAAAAGAAATATCAATTAAGTTGAAAAGATTCGTATCATATAAATGTTTTCTGAACACAATGATATTAACATGGAAATCAGTAACAGAAAGATGCCTGGAAAAATCCCCCCAATAATTAGAAATTAAATAACTTGTAAGTATCCAATGGTCAAAGAAAAAAATCAAAAAGGAAGTAGAAAAATACAGTACTTTGAAATGAATGAAAATGAATAGACATATCAAAATTTGTAGAATACCACTACAGCAGTAGTTGGGGGAAATTTAAAGTAATGAAAATCAGCTTTATTTAAAAAGAGGAATGGCCTCAAATTACCTTATCTTCCCCCCTAACACACAAAAAAGAATTCGACAAAATACAAAATCCATTCCTAATAAAAACTCTGAAAACTAAAACAGAAAAAACTTCCTCAACTTGATAAAGGGTATCTACAAAACCAAAGCAACAACAACAACCTATAGTTAACATCACACTTAATGGTAAAGGACTAAATGCATTTCTCCTAAATCAGGAATAATGCAAGGATGTCCACTTTCACTTCTTTTCAACATTGTATTAGAGCACAAACCACCACAATCAGGTGAGAAAAGGGAATAAAGGCATACAGATTGGAAGGAAAGAAGTAAAACTGTCTTTATTAAGAAAGGACATGATCATATATATAGAAAATCCAATAGGAGCTATAAGAAAACTTTTAGAATTCATGAATTTAGCAAGGTTGTTAGATATAAGATCTGTACACAAAAATCAATTGTATTTCTACACTTTTTTTCTTGTGTACTTTTTTAGTAATCTCTAGACTCTCAAATGTATTTACACATATTAATAAAGAACATTCAGAAACTGAAAAAAAATTTTTTTAGGTTTATTCATTTATTTTGAGAGAGACAGAGATAGCACGAGTGGGAAAGGGGCAGAGAGAGCAACGGGAGGTGGGGGGGAGAAGAGAGAGACAGAGAGAGACAGACAGAATATCCCAAGCAGGAGCCTAATGCAGCACAGAGCCTAATGCAGGATTTGAACCCATTAAGCCGCAAGATAGTGACCTGCGCGAAAACCGAGAGTCAAACGCTTAACCAACAGAGCCACCCAAGTGTCCCCCCATGCCAAATTTTTAAAATACCATTTACTATAGCATCAAAAATATATATAATACTTAGGGACAAAGCTTATTTTAAAAAACATGAAGGATTTTACAAAAAAAACACAAGATACTACTAAGAGAAATTATAGACATAAAAAAAAAACTAGGGACATACCATGTTCATGGGTCAAAAGAATCGATATTGTTAAGAGGTCAGTTCTCCCCAAATTGACACAGAGTCAGTGCAATCTCAATCAAATCTCAACAGGCTTTTTTTGTTTAAACAAAAGTTCACAGGTGATTATAAATTTCATAGGGAAATACAAATAACCTAAAATAGCCAAAACAACTTTGAAAAAGATTTATGATACAGCTGCAGTGATCCAAACTATCTGGTACTGGCATAAAGATATACAAAAGATCAATGAAACAAAATAGAGCCCAGGATGCACACATATATGGACAACAAACTTTTTATGATGGTGCTAAGTCAAATGAAAAAAGGGTAATCTTTTCAACAAATGGTGCTGAAAATACTGGATAGCCATATGCCAAAAAAAAAAAAAAGAACTTCAATCCATCCTTTGCACCATACATAAACATTAACTCAAAAACCTTCAAAACTCATCAGAAACTTGAATGTAAAATAAAAACTATGAAACTTAAATGGGAGAAAATCTTTGTATCCTAAGCTAAAGCAAAGCATGACAGCAACAGCATGATATATAAAGTAAAAACTTAAATATGTTTTGAAACTCATCAAAATAAAAAACATCTTTTCTTCAAAAGACTCTGTCAAGAGAATGAAAAGACAAGCCACAGACTGGGAGAAAATATTTCTGAAGTATATACCTGCAAAAGAACTTATATCCAGAATATGTAAAGAATTCTCAAAACTCAACAATAAGAAAACAAACAACCCAATTTAAAAATTGGGCAAATAACTTGAACAGACACCTCACCAGAGAAGATATTTGGATGGCAAATAGCACTTGAAAAGATGTTCAACATCACTACTAACTAGAAAAATACAAATTAAAACCACAATGAGATACTGTAACACATCTACTAGAATGCCTAAAACATTAACAAATATTGGAGAAGATGTAGAGAAATTGGAACTCTTACACAGTGCTAGTAGGAATATAAAATGATGCACTCTGGGAACATGTTTGGTAGTTTTTCAAAAATGTAAATATGTACCTACCATTTGATTTAGCCATTTCATTTTTTGATTTTTTACCCAAGAGAAATGAAAGTATACGTTAATACAAGGATTTTCACATGAATGTTCATAGCAGCTTTATTTGTAACAGCCTCAAACTGGAAATAATCCAAATATTCAACAATAAGTGAATGGATAAATAGTGGTATATCTATATGATGGAATACTACTGAGCAATAAAAAGGAATAAACTAATTGATACATGCAACAATATTCATTAATCTCAATTATGCCTAGCGAAAGAAGTCATACCGTCAATCTACCCTCAAAAAGAGTGCATGATTAGATTTAGTACAACTGTAGCACATTTGAACAAATCTACAGTGATAGAAAGCAGATCAATGACTGCCAGGGGTGGGGGTAAGACTGGGATAGAGAGGATTATAAAGAAGCAAGAGTAAATCTTTGGGTTTGGTACATGTGTTCATTATCTTGATTGTGGTGATGGTTTCATGGTTATACTTGTGTACCAAAACATATCAAGTTGTACATTTTAAATAAGTGGAATTTATTGTATGCCAATTATACCTCAGTGAAATTATTATAAAGTGAAACAAGAACAAATGACTCCAAGGATATTGCCCCAAGCTGCACAAGAACTGAATTCCCATCAACTGAGAATGAGAAGGATAAAGAATAAGCAAATTGTGAAGGGAAAACGGAAATTCAATTTTTAAAATATTGAGTTTAAAATGTCTATTATATATGCAAAGTGGAGACATCAACAGGGCAACTGAAAATATAAGTCTCTATAGAGTTCAAGAAAGAACTCTAAGATGATGTTATAAATATAGAAGTCTTTGGCACATAAAAGGAATATTTAAAGTCAGCTGTGCTTCAATGAAGTACAGATAGTGCTCAATAAAAATTAGTGAAATGAATAAAAGTTCTAAGCACTTTACATGATTAACTTATTTCTTCCTAAAATATATATAAAGTAGGAATTATTACCTCTATTTCATAGATAAAGAAACTAAGGCACAGGGAAACGAGTCCTTGGGAGTAAAAACGTAAGTCACACATCCCCAGACTATTAACTAATAAAATACAGTAGCCAAAACTTTAATAAGCCTAGAAACAAATTCCCAAATCCACAATTGACATATTAATGACCTCTCTTAAATTTTATGTATATTAAAATCAGTGTAAATCTATAAGCTGAAGAGATTAAAACCTGTGCTACCCAGCTAATACATTTGTGTCATTTAAGAATTTCTAGAAGGAAAAAGCAGGATGTTTTAAGCTGGTTACCTCAGCTGATTAAGAAACTGAAGGGTACAGAAGTTTAATGAGGAAAAACTTGAACTGGGATTGAAACAGCTATAGAAACTACATTACAGTCTACTGGAGGCAAAAAAGAAAGTTCTATATTGGCATTTAGGGAAATGAACTAGTAGGTAAAATATCAGAAGTTCCTAGTCTAGGAAAATGTCATTTAAATTTCAAGGAAATATGTTCGTTGAGTTTTAATTCTAACCTTTAAAAAAAAACTTGGAAAGGTTAAAATACTACATCAAATGCTATAATCAAAGACATAAAATTAGAGACATGAAAGGCCACTTTTTGTTATAAAAAAATTGCTGTGTTGCTAGGGCCTCATTCAGACATAATGGAAGACTAATACAGGACTTTTTACAGGTTTTTTTTCATTAAATACTATTATTCTGCCCCCACTTAAGTTCATTTTGTGTGTGTGTGTGTGTGTGTGTGTGTGTGTATTAAGTTCATTATATTATAAACTATAGTAATTAACAAAGGTAATTACTTTGACTTCTATAAAACCTTGGCTTATTGAAGATCTTTAACACTGCCTCAACCAATATGTTCAATTTCATCCAGTTCTTAGTTCATTAAATCAAAAATAAAGATAATAATCTAATATTTTTTTCAAAGCCTTTCATCCAGAAATGGTCAGTGGCATACCAATTTCATTCAACTTTTTACCAAGAAATAAGGAAAAAGACAATTAAAAAAAGATCAACAACCATCTCATCTCCATGTCCCATTAAAATGGAGAAGGGAGGAGTCTCTGTAACTCAAGTAGAACAAAGTGGTCAGTATTATTAACAACAAATTAAACTTTCTGATTTTTATTTACAACAGCTGAGTTATAGTCATCCTGACCATGTTTGCGGAGGTTGAAAATCAATACATTTTAATAATTACATGCTTAGAATCCATGAAAGGAACCTCAAGCTTTCCAAAAATTCATCAGGATACCAAAAAGTGTTACAAGGTCTCCAAGAGTTTGACTAATTCATGAGATGGGCAGTTTTCAATGAAACTAGGCACTGAAAAGTTCAATTAATAGCAAATACCAATATCTACCCAGTTGATCCAATTTATCATCGACTTCTGAGAATTCTATGTCCAATATGTTTCACTTTGCTCCATTTCTACTCTTTTATTGTCACTATCAGTTCTTGCCTGAATTATGCCAGAGCCTCTTACCCACCTTCATGTGCCCCTCCATCTATCCTCCACACAGGAGCTAGCCAGAACTACCTGAATACAGAGGTAAAGTTCAAACTTCTAGAAGGGGCTTTATAAGGCTCCTTTATAGTCTGATCTCTTCATGTTTTCCTGGCTTCATCCTCTACCACTGCTATACATACACCCACCCAACATATAGAATGTGTGTTCTCCCACACACACACACTAGACCTCAGCCACACTCAGCTGTCTGCAGGTCCCCAAGAGCAACAGCTGCCCTTAAAGTCTCTGCACCTGCTGCTTTCTCTGACTGGATTGCTCTCTCCACTCTCATTAACTTTTTTGCTTTCACTCATCCTGAAGTCTCATTTTAAAAGCTGCATTCTCTGCAATACCTTCTTTGTCCAGTTCCTTCCCTCCTAACCCCATTTGATGAGCCATAAAACCCTGCATTCAGCCTTCACCTTGCAATTCTCATTCTGAATCATAAGTGTCTATTTATCTAATTTTCTATTGTAATGTAAGCTTTCCAAAGGTAAGGGATGGTGTCTTATTCACTACCATATCCTCAGTATCTAGCTCAATGCCTGACCCACAATAAAAGCTGAACAAATTTGCTCAGTGAATGTACTGTGAAAGGTACTCCATTCATAGAGAGGACATATAGCAATTTTGAAAATGTTAATTAAAGGAAGTAACATACCTGTCTTTCCAAATCCTGTCCTGTTATACCAGCCTCTACATGAGCTGTCAGATTGTTCTCATCAACCCAGAGGATTCGATTCTGTTGCAAATGAAGAAAAAATTCTCATCTCTATGAACTATTGACATTTTCTCAGGAAATATAGCTTCCTAATTCAAGGTAGCAAGTTACAAGACAGAAAATAAGCAAGTAGGGTTACCCTCACTACAAAATTCCATTTATCCCAGACTATAAAACATGACAGACATAGCAACTTAGGCAGTATATTGCACAACAGTTGGTTTAAAAGATAAACTCTGTCTTTATTCATTATCAATTTGAATTAAACTGTACTTACCTTACGCAAATTATTTAACTGTCTACTTTTAGTGCTTCCTCATTGTACAGTGTGAATAGTAATACTACTCATAAGGTTGGTGTAAGGATTAAATGAGATGCTGCACATAAAAGCTTAGCATATGGGGGCACCTGGCTGGAATAGTTTGTGAAGTGTACAGCTCCTGATCTTGGGGTTGTGGGTTTGAGCACTCCACACTGGGTGTAGAGATTACTTAAAATAAAATCTCAAAAAAAAAAAACAAAAACCAAGTCTTAGCATACAAAGTTCCTGGCATTCTGTAAATACCATCTGCACTACTATTAATAGTTATAAATCATATCTAATTTAAGAATATCAGAAGATGGCCATTGTGAGATTAAAAAAAGACATGTGCATATAGTAAATGGCATTCCTACTATATTTTTAATCCAAAATAGGGCCAGAGGCTCTGGGTAGGAAACAAAGCACACTCCTGCCTCCTACTTGAAAAGAAGAAACTGAATATCATCTGGCTCAACTTACAAAATGTTTACAGAATGTTTTTGACATTCTTATTTGACCTAATTTTTTATATGTATGAATTACTTTGTACTATTAAAGTCAGACTTCTTTTCCCTTCTATTTGGCTGAGCAAACAGATTAACATATAGACCTTCTTCTGGATCCCACAGAAGCTTTCTTTGCACTTTGATATTTTCAATTTCATGGCAATAACTAATGCAGGTAAGTCTAGCTAATAACAAAAAGGAAAGAACGCAATAGACAATATGAAAATTGTCTGCTTATAGTCCAAATTTGAACACATACAAATAACTGCACTGTTTAATTCACAGGATTATGATAAACATTAAATAAGATGACATATGTGAATGTAATTTTTGTTTTATGTTATGTAAAGCTATCATTTTAATTATACTCTCACAATAAGACATAGTAATTTCAATATAACTATGGCAAATGAGTCTTTTGGTCTGTACTAAACTGTAAGGTAAAAAGACAGAATCCAGTAATCTGAATAACTTATACACTTCTCCCCGAGTAGACTGGTTGTTAAAGTGATTACATGCTTGTGGTAATTATACACCTTGTATCTACCAGTGGTCCCAACATATTTTTGGTAGATCAAAGAAACTGAAAGGAGGCAAAGAAAAACAAACAAACACCTTTATGGGCACTCATAGAGAAACGTATAGAAAATATATAGGATACCCTATTATATCTAGTATACACTACCCAATACAAGTTAATAATAAAATAAAAACTTTGAGATCAATAGGTCTTAGTATTATTGTAGATATTTAAGTAGAAAACTGGCATTACTAATTATCATATTTTGTACACATTGTACCAGAAGTACTCGTGCAAAATCTTGCACACATACCTTATCAACTTCAAAGCAAATCACAATTATAAGTACCACCCATCCACTATAATATTTAGGAGAGTTTAACATTAAAGGCAGTGAATACACAAGGTTTTTCTACAAAATAAATGGTTAAAATTCTGCCATTTAAAATTCTGCTGCAGAATTTTCAGCATCTATCTACTCAATGTAAAGACTTTTATCTCATTTAATCTTCACAATTACTTTCTGTATTATTACTATTTTACAAATTCAGTAACAGATTTAGTGGTAAATTTGTACACAGTACACAGAAATTCAAAAACATTCCAAAGTCTATTCCAGAACAGGCTACTCTTAGGTAATCTTCTAAGGAAGATTCTTCTCTTAAACTCAGAGATAAGGACAAAGGTTAATGGGAAACTTTACAGAATAATCAGCCTATCACCATCTGAACCTGCTGATTAATTTTAGCAATACTTAAAGTGGACAAACAGATATTATGTGTGATGTGACATGACATAAAAAAATATGTCATCATCTACAAGATACCCTTGCTGAAAAAAACTTAAAGCTATGCCTGAATCTAACTAGACTTTATATCTAACTTCCAGGTCAGAGGACATACAAAACCTAGAGGAAGAGTTAAATGATACCAAGATGAAGTGACAGGCAAATTCAAAATATGATATAATTTATACTACAAATCACCTAGTTCCTCCAAAAGTCAGCAATATTCAAAAAAGAAAGATAAAATGGGACTTAAGGAAACAACCAAAAGCTAACGTGGGTCTTGTCTCAATCCCCATATGAACTTGGGGCGCCTGGGTGGCGCAGTCGGTTAAGCGTCCGACTTCAGCCAGGTCGCGATCTCGCGGTCCGTGAGTTCGAGCCCCACATCAGGCTCTGGGCTGATGGCTCAGAGCCTGGAGCCTGCTTCGGATTCTGTGTCTCCCTCTCTCTCTGCCCCTCCCCCGTTCATGCTCTGTCTCTCTCTGTCTCAAAAATAAAATAAAAAAAACATTAAAAAAAAAAAATGACACAAGGAACTGTTTTTAAGTTTGACAGGAGCAACAATAATATAGTGAGAAAATGTTCTTTTAAAAACAGATACACAGAATAACTAAAACTATCATTGTTTGTGGGGGTGTAAAATGGTGCAACTACTCTGAACAAAGACCTGGAAATTGCTTGTAAAACTGACATGTACCTACTATGATTTAATTCCACTCTTACATATTGACCTAATAGAAATGAAAGCCTATGTTTACAAAAACACCTATTCAAGAATATTCATAATAACTTTATTTATAAAAGCCAAACCTGGAAAGAGCATAGGTGTCCATCCATAGAAAAATGGATAAACAAACTATGGTATAGTTATATAATACAGTATCACTCAACAGGAAATAGAAATGCACTAGTGATAAACTCAGGAACAGAGTAATCTCAAAAACGTTATACTGTGTGAAAAAAACCTGACACCAAAGAGTATGTAGTATATGATTCTGTTTATATGAAGTTCTAGAACTAAAAGTGATTTACTCTGGGTGATCGAAGAGGGCTGGGGATTTGTTCGGAATTTTCTGAAGTCATAGAGATTTGACTAGCACAGGTGTAGACATTTGTCAGAACTCACGGAAATGTACGCTTAAGACGTGTGTATTTTATGTAAACATGTCTTTTACCTAAAAAAAAGAACTATAAAAAATCATAAACTTTCAATCCTAGTAATGATATACAAGCCAAAGTATTTGGGGGGAATGGTAGTGATGTCTACTACTTTAAAAAATATCCAACAATAAGATAGGTTCATGGATGGACAGAGGGAAACAATGATGGTGGTGGGTATATGAGTGTTCATTGTAAATTTTTTTCAACTTTTCTGTGTGGTTAAACATTTTCACAATAAAATGTTACAAAAGGAAAAAAACAGATACACAGAAATATTTACTTGTAAGTAGCATAATATCAGGATTTGCTTTTAAAATAGTAGAAAAACGGGGGCACCTAGGTGGCTCAGTCAGTTGAAAGTCCACCTTCGGCTCTGGTCATGATCTCACGGCTCTTGGGTTCAAGCCCAGTGTCAGGCTCTGTGCTAACAGCTCAGAGCCTGGGGCCTGCTCCAGATTCTGTCTCCTTCTCCCTCTGCCCCTCCCCCACTCACACTCTGTTTCTGTCTCTCAAAAATAAATAAACGTTGGGAAAAAATAATAAAATAAAATAGTAGAGAAACAAAGGAAGATAAAGCCAATATTACAAAATGTTAATAATTCCTTAATCTAGAAAATGGATATACTATTTTACTTTGCCATTTGAAAAAAATTTCTAATTAATTAAATTTTAAAAACCTGTTTATACTAATGAAGGAATATGCAACCATGAATATTGTTGTTCATATAAAGATTAAATTCATACCCAAATTAAAGCTTTAACATGGCATAATGTCCAACTCTTGGACCACCATCAGCCAACATGTTACAAAATAATCCTATCATTCAAATTAGCTCTTTATTCTTCTACAAGCAAAAATGCAACAGCATTAAAATTTGGGGGGACAGGAGGCACCTGGGTGGCTCAGTCAGTTAAGCATCCGACTTCAGCTCAGGTCATGATGTCACAGCTCGTGAGTTCGAGTCCCGCATCGGACTCTTCTGTGCTGACAGCTCAGAGACTGGAGCCTGTTTCATTCTGTGTTTCCCCTCTCTCTCTGCCCCTCCCTGCTCATGCTCTGTCAAAAATAAATAAACATCTAAAAATATTTTTAAAAAATTGGGGGGACAGGGGTGCCTGGTTGGCTCAGTCAAAATCCAACTCTTGATTTTGGCTCAAGTCATGAACTCATGGTTTGTGAGGTCGAGCCCTGTGCCTAGCCTCGGGCTCTGTGCTGAGAGAGTAGAGAGCCTGCTTGGTATTCTGATTCTCTCTTCCTCTCTCTCTCTGCCCTTACCCCCTTTCTCTCACAAAATAAATAAAGAAAATAAACTTTAAAAACAAATTGGGGAGACAAGTTTTGGTGTTCCAAATTAACTTTAACCAATATTATGTGTTTTGCTTTTAACAATACAAATCAGGTCATCTACTATATCAATAGTCCAATCCATGACTCTCAAATTATCAATTTCTCAGGCTAATTTGGTAGAAACCACCAATATCTGTGCCTAAAAGTGAGTGAACTAAGCTTTCTGGGACCTGAAGACAAGGGTGAAATATAATGATGAAATAAATTTAAAACAAAATGAAAAATATACCTTTATAATGACAACTAAGACTGAGTCATAAGGAGTTTTTTAAACCAAACATTATCTTCAAGTAAGTCTAAAATTTTCAGGGGCGCCTGGGTGGCGCAGTCGGTTAAGCGTCCGGCTTCAGCCAGGTCACGATCTCGCAGTCTGTGAGTTCGAGCCCCGCATCAGGCTCTGGGCTGATGGCTCAGAGCCTGGAGCCTGTTTCGGATTCTGTGTCTCCCTCTCTCTCTGCCCCTCCCCCGTTCATGCTCTGTCTCTCTCTGTCCCAAAAATAAATAAACGTTGAAAAAAAAAAAAAATAAAATTTTCATATACCATTTGTGAAGTGTCCAAAGAAATAATTGTTCTTGTCTCATCTGCAGGACACATTAAGCCGTATGATACACTTGTTCCTCCTGCCAAAATAGGAAACAACAACGCTATGTTTAATATTCTATTTTTTAAGCTAAGTTTCTAGGGCAAATTCCTAATACAAAGTATACAAATAGGCCCACTAGAAAAGTAATACCTATTTCTACTTTGCAAAATGTAATTTGCAAATGCTAACACACTAAAAGCAAACTCACCTTTATTTTATGCTGCATGCCAAAATGAAGAAATATTATGGAGCTGAAAGCAATGGGATATGGCTCCATCCCCTGGGCACACTCAAGTGAAGCCCCTAGCAATTTGTGAAACTCCAAAAACATGATTAGAAAAGTTCTAAGCTAAAGATTACTGTGGCGATATCGCTTAAAAGAAAAAATACCCTTCCTAATTCAACTAAAGACACCTTACCTTAATTATGAGATTCATTTATCATTTGAAATAATATATTCTCATACAAAAAGACTTTAATAAACTAGAATATAAACAAGTTAAAGTTGCCTGGATTACACAATATTCAAACAAATTTATATGTCAATAGTGAAAAGATGATTTTAATATGGAATAAATAATATATAGAAGTATGTAAACAAAGTACTCCTGTTTTACATTAACATTTGTTATCAAACGAAAAATGCTTTCTTAATACCAGTACAAAATAATACCGTGTTCTCAGTAAACACTATTTGCTTATCACAGTCCTTTGATATCAGAAAAATATTTCCCTGAAAGTGACACTGTAGGGCCTTTTCTCCATGAATTTAATTCAACCCAAATTATAAGCGGAAGAAGGAATCTGGAGCTCCTGATTTGTTGGGGTCCCACTTCCATTCCATCAATGCTAACTGAGTTAGTGAAGGCAATTTCCTTTGGCTTGTGTAAGTTATTAAAAAAATGTGGTTCATAAAAGATCAAGAGAGATCAAATTTGTCTTTAAATGCAAAGCAATGCTGTTTTTCAACATTAAAAAGTATTGTGATCTGATCATCATTGCCTTAGTTGATCTTTCACACTGCATAGCATTCCTCCCCAAAAGTATACACTGGGTATATTTAGCCTTTGAAAAATAACATTCTCTCCATAAAGACAAAGGTTATAAAGTAATTGCTAAATTGGGAACATTTTCTTGGTTTAAGCATTAAGTCACAGCGTCAACTAGCATCCACATGGGAAAGAAGCCATGAGCAACATGTCTCAAACAGTTCAGGTAAACAGACCTACTATAAAATGATAACATAAACCAATTTTTCAGAAAAAACATATCATAATTACAAGAATGTTTGCTTTCAAAGGGATGGCACAAATATTTAGAATATAAATATCTTAAATTTAAAACAACACATTTACATAATATTAAAATTCAAAAGGCATAATACCTACCACCAATTGGTATGATACAAAGGTTATATTTGCACGCTAGATTCACAATCTTAACTACATCATCATGACATGCTGTTGAGAAAAGGGAAATAAATTAATCACAGGGACATGAGTAAACGCTAGGTAACCCTGCAAAATGAGGGTCTATTAAGTTCTTTAGTGTCTTTTTCATCATTTATGTACTCTTTAACACATTAAGTGGCTACATTAAAACAAAATGTTTATTATTTATCTTTTTAACTTCTTGTTTTGAAATGATTTCATACTTACAAAAAAATTGCAAATAAGGTACAAAAAATTTCCTTCACCCAGCAGCCACAAATATTAATATCTTACATAACTATAGTTCAATTAACAAAACCAAGCAATTTACACTTACACGATACTATTAACTAATTTACAGACCTTATTCAAATTTTGCCAATTGTTTCACTAATGCCCCCTTTTCTGGAACTGCCAATCACACGCTGCATTTAGCTGCCACGTCTCCTTACTCTTCTTTAATCTAAGACAGTTCCTTGGTCTATTTTTGATTCTCATGACCTTGACACTTTTGAAAAGCACGGGTCAGTTATTTCATAGAATCTCTCTCAATTTGGGTTTCTATGTCTCCTCATGGTTAAATTCAGGTACACAGTTAGGCAGGAATTCCACAGAAGTGATGCTGTGCCTTTCTTAAGAGCTACATCTAGAGGCACATGATACAGACAGGTCTCATTTCTGGTAATGTTAACTTTCATCATTTGGTTATAAAGAAATCTGCCAGGTTTCTCTACTATAAGAATGCTTTAATTAGTAAGTATCTTGTAGGGAGACACTTCATCTATATAAATATTTCTCATCATACTTTCACCCACTTATTTTTGCATTCACTGATGGTGTTTCATTCTATTTTTAAACAAATTTTAAAATACTATACATAATATACCACATATATTCCTTTCTATTGTACACAACTGGCAGAGTACTCTTTATCAGAGTGTAAGCTATACAAGTAACAAATACCTGACAGCAGGCGACTTTAAATACAAAGCATAAGATGCTAAACCTCAATTTGGCTAGCAAGAGGGCATTAAGCCAGGGAGCTGGCATGGCAAAGAAACTATCTGAGAAAGATTAATCTCCTGATAACATGGAATGGCAAGGAAGAGAAAAAGACTTGAGGCAAGGAAATTATGCAAAAATCAGGTATTATTTGCTAAGGGATTGAAAGGGAAATTTAAGGATGTAAAATATACAAATGAATATCCATTTATGAAAGTAAAAATACTGGTCTATAAAAGTTATCATTTCTCAGGTTTGTTTAAAGCTAGGAATATGTCACTTGTATCATTCCAAATTTTAATGAAGATTCACTTTCAAGCTTTCAGATTAAATTTATAAAACTTACTATTTGTGGTAAAAAAATGTATTAAATGGAATCCTAGTTTATTAATAACTAATAAAATACCCAAACATGACTATCAAAAACCTTTAACAAGGCAAAACTGCTTCTAGGATTGTCAACTAATCAAAAGGTTTCTTTGACCACGTTATCTGACATGGCACTCCTTCATCCCACTGCTCACCTAGATTCTTGAGGTATGAAACATGATGATAAAGGGAATATTTTAGAAAAACTAACCTCTCAAGAATATATATAGGGTGACCTGGAAGAACAAGAAACTCAAGATATGAGAGAGAACATTATAGACTGCTGCGAAAATTCAGCTATGCATTGATAAGGGCCTGGTTTGAAAACTAACATGAAAAAAAAAAAAAAAATAGAAGGACAAGGTTGGTAGGGACTGCCATACAGAACGGATTTTATAGAACAAAGAAACTTTTGTACAACAACTAACTCTGCATGTTTCCTAAATCTGGATTTTTAGAAATATCTGTATTTTCTAAAGTAAGACCTACATTTTCATTATGGTAAATCCTCAGTACTTTAATATTCAGACACATGAAGAACATACCTAGAAAGCACACTCCAAGTTCTACTTAAGATTTATCAAAAGATTGTCTATTAAGGTTTCCTATGATAAACAAAAATTGATAAATTTTGCTTTCATTTTTTTCCAGTAAAAAAATGGAATAAATCTTGCCCAAATCTTGGTAATGAAGTAGCCTAAAGCTACTAAAAGAACACTAGAAGAACATACCCCACAGGTATCAACAAAGTAATTTAATCTCAGCTACACAGGCTCTTGCATTTTCCCCCTACATATGTCACCTCCCTCCTACCTCCATATTAAAGTATGCTTTTTTTTCCCCTCAGATATTCCCTGTGAAGTAGAGGGATCACAACTAAAAACAGATGAGACAATATTTTGAAAAATAAAATACTCCCTATACTCCTTTATGGAGTTTGAAGAGGAAAAAAGATCAGATCACTGGAACTTTTGTAAAAGGTAATTATGGACAGTAAGGTACAAATATACCAATTCTACCTTAAATTTTCTACTAAAAGAGATGGGTACAAAAATCATATATATAAATATACTGCCTAATCATCAGCAAGAGCAAAATAACAACACAAAGCTCATCCTTCTTCTATCTCAAGCCAAAATCAGGAATGAAATTAATGTTTCAGAATTTAACTGTTTATATCAAAGACAATGGGTATCTTAAACAACTTGTTTCACCATTTGAAGACAATGCTTGTTAGCCCATGAAGTGATATCAACAAATTACTTACTAGTTTATAGTAATCAATAATTAAGAGTTTCTTTATATCTGAATATTTATCATTGATCAATATTAATTTCATTAAGCTTTCAAACCAAAAATACATTTTTCTACCTACCTTCCAATATGATATTTATGTTTAAAATGAAGACTTAATTAGCAACAAAAGAATCAATCATTAAAACCAATAGTTCAGGATGATCAGATCAAGAATTACACAACTTTTGGTACACTAAAAATACAGTTACCTATACTTTTTACAACTCCTATGTTTACAAGTATGTATTTCCAAAACTAAATTTATTTAAGATTTCACAATACTAAATTAATGATGCAAAGGAAAAAAAGAAACTTACTTGGCCATAAAACTATATCAGGAATTCGCTGAAACATTCCTTCCCTGAGCAAAAATATCTCATGAAGACAATGACCTGTTTTGTATTTAAAAAAGAACATGTTAAAAACATCTTAATTTATAAGAAATTTTAAAATTAAAAACACTGCTTATATAAAGTTGCTTACCATGAGCTCTAAATACTCGATCATCTGCTTCTTGTGAATATGAAATATTAGTTTCTTTAAGGTCATGAAGAAAATCTTCATTTACAATAGAAGGAGGTGTATCACTAGGATTTAAGGATGCCTAGAAAATAAAATTGGTTTCTTTGACTTATTTCTAGAAAAATAACTTTTGAATACCTGATTAGAGACAGTGACCATAAAATGTAACTGAGACAAAAGCATGGAAAAGTAACAAATAACCCATACAGATACGAACTCTGTGACAATAACAAATTACAAATGGTCTGGTTAATCATACTCTGTATAAGTAATAGATGCCTTATGTTTCCTCTTTCACATCTTTGGCCCACCTTCTCATTATTTTTGAAGATTGCAATCAAGAACAAAGAAGATGGCAAAGTCTCAAATCTTCCATTTTAGATCAAGGAAACTGGGGAAAAGCTACTTAACTTTTGCATCATCTACATTTTCACCTGCAGATAAAATTTACCATTTCTTAGATTTCAATTACCATTTTAAAATGATCAACAAGAAACCTCGTCTATTTTTATAGAACTGCTTTAAAACTCACAACATAATTATAATTTGATACTTAGTTTCAACTAACAGGTAACCTGAAAAATAAATCTTCAACTTTAAAGCTATGTGACACTGGGCAAATCACCCAACTTCTCTGAGCCTTGGCTTCTTCATCTGTTAAGTGAGATTATCACCACTAAACTTATACAGCTACCAT
The DNA here is from genome assembly GCF_007474595.2 of Lynx canadensis. Classification (NCBI taxonomy): domain Eukaryota; kingdom Metazoa; phylum Chordata; class Mammalia; order Carnivora; family Felidae; genus Lynx; species Lynx canadensis. The sequence continues at coordinate 165,095,742 of NC_044310.1, read as the reverse complement.
AAGGAATTAGAAAGGTCAAAAGATGGTAATTTTTGTGAAAAGCACCAAATACCATGCCTACCACAGAGAAAAGGCTGGCCAAATAAAATCTGCTATTAAAAAAAGCTATGATACAGTATCTGGAAAAAAGAAAATATAAGAATATGTAAAAGAGGCACCTGGGTGGCTCAGATGGTTAAGCAGCTGATTCCTGATTTCGGCTCAGGTCATGGTCTCGCAGTTCCTGAGATCAAGCCCCACCTCGATCTGTGCTGTCAGTGCAGAGCCTGCTTGGGATTCTCTCTCTCCCTCTCTCTCTGCCCCTCTCCTGCTATCTCTCTCTCTCTCTCTCCCTCCCAAAATAAACATTTGATAATAATATTTTATAATATTTAAAAGATGTGTAAAAAATACATATTTACGTAGTGTTAGTATCTTAGTAAAGAGTCTGTATTTAATATCCAATTATATAAGAAATATTTATTGAGTGTGTGCTATATACTAGGCACTATTCTAGGCCTTGGGGATATAGCAGTGAGATAATCAGGGAAAAAAATCCTTGGCCTCATGGAATTTACATTACAGTGAGAGGAAATGACCAGAGAACCCCAACAAAAGATACACTGTTATGATTTTATTAAGTTATTAAAAATTGAAAAGGGCTCAAAATCAGAAAAAAGTACATGGAAAACTGGTAAAATTTCTGAAAATGGTATACATATTACATCAATGGAAAAAAAGATAATTATAAACAGCCAAAAGAAAGAACTGAGGAAATAAAAAAGAAATCTTGTAAGAAAAGTTGAAAGAATTTGGTTTCGGAGGGGTAGGAATTAACTGTTCACATAATTTCTTTAGTAGAATGACATGTAACGGTGGATTTATAAATAAAGCAAACAAGTACTCACTAAATACCTATAGCCCTCAACAGCGTGTTGGATACAGCAGAGAATATAGCATAGAGGCACCTGGGTGGCTCAGTCGGTTAAGTGTCTTACTCTTGATTTCGGCTCAGGTCACAATCTCACAGCTGTGAGATTGAGCCCAACATTAGGCTCTGTGCTGACAGCACAGAGCCTGCTTGGGATTCTCTTTCCCTCTCTCCCCTCCCCATTCACACACATGCACACTCTCTCTCAAAATAAATAAAACAAACTTAAAAAAAAAAAAGAATACAGTGTAAGCCATAGTCCCTGCACTTATAGAACTTAAACCCAATTTAGAGGGACATGCAGAATACCATGCCATAGAAATAATAACAACAATAAATAATGAAAATCATAATAATATAGAGAAATGCTACTTCATTAGTTTGATATGAATACAGTTTAAAGTTTTTTAACCTCAACTACAGAAAAATGAAACTACATGAATAAACCAAAGTTCTCTATCACTCATACCTTAATCAAATTTTTACTTTTTTGTAAGTCTTCTAAAATTCTGAATGTTTTGATATTAAAAGTAACATTACATTTTTATTTCAAATTATCCTATATTAATCCTGGATTACTGTCAGTTTATTAAATATCCTAAAAATGATAGCAACTTATCCTTTTGTAGCAGTCCTCTCACAGAATGCATTCATTTGCACTTCACTACCACCCTAAGAGACATAGAACAGACAGTTATTATTCTCACTTCTCAAATTAAGGTAACTGAGCCTCAGAGAACAAAAAAAGTTTTGCCAGGCAACTCTCAGATAAATTCTGAGATTAGGATCTATATCTGTGATGCTGAAAAGCCATCTCTAGAAAACCTAGCAAGGCCGATTAAACCAGTAAACTTCTTAACAAAAAAATTACAACAAATGCATTAAAGCAATTATAACAAATTACAAAGATAACTCTAACTGATTTAGGATTAAACACATGCACGTGCACACACACAGAGACACAACACAGAGTTAAGTATGCTACTAATCATTCTTATTTCTTACTTTAGAGGTAGTTTTATGCTCCAGGCTTACTCCAAGGGTATTTTGGATCCAGTCTCTAAAAGTTGGTAAAGTCATGCCACTAAGAGGGTACCTAAGATTACAAAGAAAATAAAACATTGGAGTAAGGTATCTTCATTTAAATTTAAATCTTAACATTGGCTTCTAGTAATGGTCAAGTAGTTCCTACCAAAATGACCCTCCCACATACAACTATAAACTCTGGACAAAAAAAAACAAAAACAAAACCCAACTCTGAAGGCAGTACAGACAGACAAAAACAGGCAATAGGGGATAAAGGGGTGTGATACATTTAGAAAAGTATACCTTCCAGATCTTTTTTATTTTTAAAACAAGTTTTAGCCTGAGGGACAGCCCCCGCTGGTGCCATAACAGGAAACAAAAATACAGAAAACCTCTAGTCTTCCTGCCTTGAAGAACCAGAAGGCAGTGTTTGCAGTGAACACAACAGCTGGGAAGAGTATAGAGAAATCACAGGGAAGGAGAGAGTCAGAGAGTGATGTATGCATGAACTTTCTCCAGATGTCTGACTGACGTATGGAGCAGACTCGAGGCAGTCCAACTAAGTTTAAAAGAACCCAGCTGCTCACCACCACAAAAGGGAAGAAATGGGAATCTGAGGAACAGTCAAGTTAATTACTTGATGTTAAAAAAATAAAGCCTCTTCGGAAGAATATAACGGAATACAGAGTTTCTACAACATACCATTAACAATGTCCAAGATGTATTCCAAAGTCACTACACAAAAGACAAACAAAAAAGTATGATCCATAATCAAGAAAAAGGGCAATTAATAGGGACTGACTCTAAGACGATCTAAGATACTGGAACTAGCACACAAGCATTTTAAAACAGCTATAACTATGTTAAAGGGCAAAAGGGAAACGATGTTCCCAGTGAGTAAAAGAAAAAATCTCAGCAGAGAAACAGAAACTATAAAAAGAACAAAATAGAAATTCTATAATTAAAACTCTTAAAAATTCATTGGAGGAACACAAGAGCAGATTGGAGATGTCAGTGAACTTACAGACAGAGCAATAAAACATATACAATCTGAAGAGCAAAGAAAAAGATTGAAAAAATAAACAGAGCTTCAAGGACCTATGGAACAACAGCAAAAGACTAACATACATAAAACATAACATATACATAACATACATATAGAGTCCTAAGCAAAAAAAAAAAAAAGAGAAAGGAAATAAACAGTATTTGAAGAAATTAATGGCAGAAAGTTTCCAAATTTGATGAAAGACATAAATTTACAAATTCAAGAAGGCCAGAGAACACTGAGAAGATAAATGCCAAGAAACACACTACACACATCATGGTCAAATTCCAATATAAAGAGAGAGAAAGAGAAGGAGGATAAAAATGTTAAAAGCATCTAGAGAAAAATGACACATTACATACAGTGTAATAACAATAAAAATTATGACCGGCTTCTCATCAAAAACAGTGAAATCCTGGAAATAATAAACAGCTGTAAGGAGGGGTTCCTGGGTGGCTCAGTAGGTTAAGCATCCGACTTTAGCTCAGGTCATGATTTCACGGTCTGTGAGTTCAAGCCCCGCGTCGGGCTCTGTGCTGACAGCTTGGAGCCTGGAGCCTGCTTCGGATTCTGTGTCTCCCTCTCTGACCCTCCCCCATTCATGCTCTGTCTCTCTCTGTCTCAAAAATAAACATTAAAAAAATTTTTTTTTGAAGAAAGAATAAAATAAAATAAATAAAATAAAATAAAATAAAATAAAATAAAATAAAATGAAATTCTCAAATCAGTCTTTCTTTTTCTATTATTACTTTTTGTTTCTTTCCAAGATTTCATTTGAATTCAAGCTAGTTAACATATTGCATAATATTGGTTTCAGGAGTAGAATTTAGTGATTCATCACTTACATATAACACCCAGTGCTCATCACAGGCACCCTCCTTAATGCCCATTACCCATTTAGCCCACCCCCTACCCACCTCCCCTCCAGCAACCCTCAGTTTGTTCTCTATAGTTAATAGTCTTATGGTTTGCCCCCTCTATGATGTTTTTATTATTTCTTTTTTAAGAGAGAGAGCACACAAGCAGGGGTAGGGGCAGAGGAAGAGAGAGAATCCCAAGCAGCCTCCATGGTCAGCATCAAGCCTGACATGGAGCTCCATCCCACAACCCAAGGATCATGACCTAAGATGAATGAAAAGCTGGACACTCAACCTACTGACCCTCCAGGTACTCCCTTCTCTGTTTTTATCTCATTTTATTTTTCCTTCCCTTCCTCTATATTCATCTGTTTTTTAAAATATCAAATAGGAGTGAAATCATATGATATTTATCTTTCTCTGACTTATTTTGCTTAGTATAATACACTCTAGTTCCATCCACATTGTCGCAAACAGCAAGACTTCATTCTTTTTGATGGCTGAGTAATATTCCATCATATGTATGTATATGTGTATATACATATATACACACACCACATCTTTATCCATTCATCAATCAATAGATATTTGGGCTGTTTCCATAATTTGGCTGTTGTTGATAGTGCTGTTATAGACATTGGGGTGCATGTGCCCCCTTCCAATCAGTATTTTTGTATCCTTTGGATAAATACCTAGTAGTACAATTGCTGGGTCGTAGGGCAGTTCAATCTTTAACGTTCTGAGGAATCTCCACACTGTTTTCCAGAGTAGCTGTACAAGTTTGCATTCCCACCAACAGTGTAAGAGGGGTTCAAATAGTCTTTACATAAACATTAACAAAACAAAAATGACAGTGGAAAGGAGAAAAAATACATAAGGAACACATATGCTTTAACTAGTTAAGTTTCTTTTCATGCTAAAAAAAATCACAAGTGCTAAAAATCAAACTGAACGGGTATGTTTGAAGTACTATAATATGTTTTCATAAATCTAAAGAAATTGGAATGGAAGAAAGTATAAGACTCATAGCTAAAACAACTAAAGATAGTCATTCAGCATATAAAATTTTCTTCATTTCAGCTGAGGTAACAGTACAAATTCTGGAAAGCTGGTTATAACAGATATGCCACCGCTATGTGTTAGTTATGTTCCCCAAAAAGACCAGTTTGGAACTATTAGGTTTTAATGCTGGATCTTTATATGTTAAATGTACAATTAATTTGAGTCCCTGTAAAAGTTATTAGAACCTTGATTTTCATGACAGAATCAGACCTTTGTGAATCCCTTAATTAACAAATAACATTACCCATAAAATAAAAAGGTGACCACCTTCAAGATACTTGAATTAACAGATAGAGTTGGTGTTACTGTTTTGTGTAAAATTTAAAACTACATTCTACCACTAAGATAAACACAATATACTTCTACATCTGAATGCACAGTATTTCAGACTTTGAAGAAGTATCTTGCACAGAATATTCTATTTAAGATTTTGCTCCATTAACTACAAGTCCAGCACAAAACATACAAGAGATCCGTGTCAGAATGTAAATTTTTCAATTGTACTTTTTCTTGCATCTAATGCCCCAGGATTTGAAAAACAGTAAAAGAAACCTGACTTCATAATCATAAACCTAGCATACTGCCAAGGGTTCCAAAAATCTCACAAAAGATCATGAAGTAAAAATTAAAACTTTGAAATCAAAGAAGTAAATTGACTGAAAAGAAACATTATAAGAAAAGTTAAAGGAATCAGCAGTATCTAACTGAAGAAACAGCTATGGAACAACTTGATTATTACAGTAAAATAGTTTAGATATATATCCAGAATTATAAAAAGCATATAACACTCATATAAGACTGTACTGAGCACTGTAGGACACACAGAATTAATAGTATAACTTCAGTTCTTAAGAAACTTACAATCTAGTTTAGTTAAAGCTACAAAGACACTTAATTGATAGGATGAATATATAGGCACAAAATAGGAAAATTTTGCCAGAAATGTGATAAGAGGAAAGCCAGGTGCCTGTACCAATTATTGAAACAGGTGACTCTTAAATGGATCTTTACTCATGGTTGAAGATTAGTTTGAAAACTTTACGAAATGGTTCTTGTTGGGGCACGTGGGTGGCTCGGTTGGTTAAACACCCAACTTCAAGTCAGGTCATGATCTCACAGCTTGTGAGTTCAAACCCTGCGTTGGGCTCCGTGCTGACAGCTCAGAGCCTGAAAGCTGCTTCAGATTCTGTCTCCCTCTCTCTCTGCCCCTCCTCTGCTCATGCTCTCTCTCTCTCTCTCTCTCTCTCTCTGTTTCAAAAATAAACATTAAAAATAAAATAAAAAAAAAAAGAAATAGTTCTTGTTGTAAAATATAAGGTGAGATCAACTCACCACCTTTCCTCAGGACAGAACTGACCTATATTGTAGAAGATATAGAACCAGGGGAAGCTTTTAAGACCAAAGAAATCACTGTGTGGAAAGAAAATTCTGTGAACATAAATATCCAAGAATGAAGTGCACATCAAGATTTACTGTGACTAAAGACAAAGTCCTCTCACTCTGCGGCAGTGCACAGAGGCAGCAAAATATTAGTACACACAACTATCTATCCCAGAGTAAGTTCCACAATTGCTAAGCAATTTAGAAGTCTTTTATAATCAGATAAAACTTTAATACCACTGAAAATATAAAGTACAACAAACCCAAACAAAGTCTCTCCATCTAAACACTAACTTGTGCTTTGTAAGCACCAATTAATGTATAATACCTTTAAAGTCCAAGAAAAATGACACTTTTCAAAAATTTTAGTTTGTAGAAAGCTACAGCATTAGCTCTGAAGTATTGCCTTCTGCTGATTAAACCCATAAGGACTTTTTTTTTTTAATATATGAAATTTATTGTCAAACTGGTTTCCATACAACACCCAGTGCTCATCCCAAAAGGTGCCCTCCTCAATACCCATCTCCCACCCTCCCCTCCCTCCCACCCCCCATCAACCCTCAGTTTGTTCTCAGTTTTTAACAGTCTCTTATGCTTTGGCTCTCTCCCACTCTAACCTCTTTTTTTTTTTTTTCCTTCCCCTCCCCCATGGGTTTCTGTTAAGTTTCTCAGGATCCACATAAGAGTGAAACCATATGGTATCTGTCTTTCTCTGTATGGCTTATTTCACTTAGCATCACACTCTCCAGTTCCATCCACGTTGCTACAAAAGGCCATATTTCATTTTTTCTCATTGCCACGTAGTATTCCATTGTGTATATAAACCACAATTTCTTTATCCATTCATCAGTTGATGGACATTTAGGCTCTTTCCATAATTTGGCTATTGTTGAGAGTGCTGCTATAAACATTGGGGTACAAGTGCCCCTATGCATCAGTACTCCTGTATCCCTTGGATAAATTCCTAGCAGTGCTATTGCTGGGTCATAGGGTAGGTCTATTTTTAATTTTCTGAGGAACCTCCACACTGCTTTCCAGAGCGGCTGCACCAATTTGCATTCCCACACTCAATTCATGTATATCTAGAAGGAGTAAGAATAGCAAGATTATAAATCTAAGGATTTAGGGGTGCCTGGGTGGCTCAGTCAGTTAAGCCTCAGACTCTTGATTTTGGCTCAGGTCATGACCTTATGGTTAGTGAGTTCGAGCCCCGCATGGGGTTCTGTGCTAACAGCGCAAAGCCTGCTTGGGATTTCCTCTCTCTCCCTCTCTCTCTGACCCCCCTGCCACATAAATAAATAAACTTAAAAAAAAAAAAAAAAACAACTAAGGATTTATAAACTGACAAATTACAAATATGTTCAAAAGATAAGACTGTGTTCAGGAAAAAACTTCTGATATTTCCCAAAGATCTAGAACAGCTTATAATAATTGCTTCTTTGGCTGGGTTTGAAATGTCAATGTTGCCCTCCCCAAACTACATACAATCAACCACATTTGCTTATAAAAATTTATTTGGATCAGAAATAATGGAAATGGAATCCCCATAAATTTTCATTAAAACTCACTCTTGGTTTCTGGCACCTAAGAATTCTTTTTCCCCAGCTCTGTTTTATTTCATTCTTGGGTATTTTATTCGTGTTTTCTATGCAGTTATAGAGAGCAAAGATTTGTTCAGTTCAAATCAGTATTTTCTTATAACTCATCCTTTCTAATCACAAATTCCATTTTCTTTTTGAAGAATATCACAACCTTCTTTTTTTTTTTTTTTCAACGTTTATTTATTTTTGGGACAGAGAGAGACAGAGCATGAACGGGGGAGGGGCAGAGAGAGAGGGAGACACAGAATCGGAAACAGGCTCCAGGCTCTGAGCCATCAGCCCAGAGCCTGACGCGGGGCTTGAACTCACGGATCGCGAGATCGTGACCTGGCTGAAGTCGGACGCTTAACCGACTGCGCCACCCAGGCGCCCCTATCACAACCTTCTTTTGCTTATGCCCTGTGCCTTCCACTAGAACAACAGCAATTTTTGTCACAGGGTAATTTTTTACAAGATGACTAGCTTTACTGTGCTACTGTATAGGGGTAGAGAAGGCTACCATAAAGTGCTCCCAGAGTTTGGAGAGAAAACAAGATCAATACAATGAATGAGTATGGTTATCTGCAGAAGCACAATACAACAGAAACGGCACAAGAATGAAGCTTAAAAACATTTGGGTATCACTCACAACTTTCCACTGAGCAGGTGACCTCACGTAAGCTATTTAACCTCTCTCACCCTCAATCCCCTAATTATTTTTAAGAAAATATGACTATCCATCTTAGGGTTATTTTAAGATAATTCAGTAGCCAATCAATTAAGAAATAGCTATTATTATCTTTAAGAATGTTTGTAAATGTTTTCTGATACAAATCAGAGAAATCTACTAATTCAACCATTATCCCCAGGAAACTAGACTAGGTTAACAGAAAGCTATGATCCAATTCAATCCAGTTTATTATCCTCTGTGGTAATGGTACTTCTGGCAGCACTAAAATGGGAACTGAATATTATTTAGTTATTGGCTTTAGTTATTAAATAGTTTATGTAGTACGTATTTAATCCTAGAGCATTTAAATTCCATTTCTGTATTTGGAGAGCTACCCTCTGGATGAGTCGTAGTGAGGAGCAAAGGCTACCTTTCACTAAAGCAAATGTACCTAATATCTACTTTACTGGTCTCCCTTCTAGGCTCTGCCAGTTGGATGCACCCCATTCTATTCCCCTTTCTTCCACTGGACCCAACTCAGGAGTTAATACAAAGAAATGAGGCCTTTAAGGAACTCATTCTGGTTAGAATGGCAGCAGCAGCAATCTTCCAAAGTCTCAAGCCAAACATATAAAATTCTCCGGTTCTATTACAACCTGGATAAAAATCTCTCTTAAGACCACTGAATCTCCTTTGCTCTTAATCTATGCTCTCTGAACAACATCTGAATTACAAATTTTGTATTCTATATATCTTAAAATCAGAAAGGGCATTAACAAGTGCTCTATACACTGAAAAAGGAATAATCTAACCATGAATAAATACATTGGGGTTCTAATGTTTTCAATGAGTGTACCATGAGTGTGGCACATGTCAGACCTCTAAAACCTGATCCTCTCTGTGAAAACTGACAAATCAAGTGTCAGAACACCAGAAATAAGAACCAGATTCTGAACCCATGGCACTACTAAAATGTAATTACTTGAGATATTTTCTGTGACTAATCATTCATTTCAAACACATACGCTTCCAACACAAACCACTAAATAGCCTACAGTACCCTACAGAAGTAAGTGTCTAATGCTTTCAACAGCACTGTGCATAAGGGACTATTTGCCCCCTCCCATAAAATAAAGATGCTATTCTCTCAAGATCCAAAGAAAGGAAGAAATGAGGACAGTATCTGAAAGGAGAGGAAGTTGATTTTCTAAGTTCAGAAGATTTCTTTTCTCCTCAGAAGATTTGGCAAAACCAGCTTCTACACTGATAAGTTTCTGTATTAGACATTATTCTATTTAAAACGTGGGACGTTCAACATTTAGAACACTCGTAAATTTAATTTTAACCAGAAATTCCTCCTACCCGAATTACACAATTTCTTAACTAAGCCTCCACCAATATGCTTCCCAGTCAAACTTAAAGATGGGAATGAGAATATGTGTAATATTTATTTTTCCTATTAGAAAGCAAGTGTCAAATGTACATTTCACACCTTCATTACAATTAGTTCCTAATTACTACTCCCGAGGTTTTGCTCAGTTACAAAGTATGTTCAAGTCAGAAAACTGGAATGATTATGTTGCAAAGAAAAAGAATTTCTCCAAAGGAATAAAACATTTCTCATTAGTATTTCAATATATTGACATACCATGTAAGTTTTAAGAATATTAACCTACTCATATTAATCCCCAATAGATTTTAAGTCAAAACACAATCCTGGAACAGATTAAAAAAAAATCTGATCCTATTTTTTACCTACTCTCAATTTTTAATTTATAGAGCCAGCATTCAAATCTTACGTGTTTATACTCACTGTCCTTCCAAAACGATTTCAACAGACAAACCCAAAATACCAGCTTTGGCAGGATTGGTTGTTAAAATCAACTAAGAACTTACTTTACAATTCTGTCTGCATCTGGAACAGTAACAATACAAATATTCTTTAGAATTCTTATCAACACATTCCCAAAAACATTTCAGAAATGTGAAAGTTATCACACAAATGATTGTTCTTTCTTCACCACTTCTTCCCTAATGTGTCTCAGAAAATTAATTTTAAAAATACTATTTATACTCACAAAGACCTAAAATTGTTCACCATCCATAATAACCCACACCCAAAAGTAAATTCCCAGTCTTTTTAAAAAAATTTTTTAAGTTTACTTATTTTGACAGAGACAGAGACAGTGCAAGTGGGGGAGGGGCAGAGAGAGAGAGGGAGAGAGAGAATCCCAACCAGAGCTTGACATAAGGCTTGAACTCACAAAACCACGAGATCATGACCTGAGCTGAAACCAAGAGTCAGACACTTAACTGACTGAGCCATCCAGGTGCCCCTAAATTCCCAGTCTTAAACTGGGAGTTACTTTGAACAAGTCAGTGGCATGGAAATTGGGTGGTAGGATGATTATAGTCATTTTTGGGATCCTGATTCAAACTACCTACCTATAAAATGGCATTTTTTTAGATACCAGGGGAAATGTGGACTGGATAATCAGATATTATAAAATTGTCTTATTTTGGGAAATATGATAATCATATTATTATGATTAGCTAACATTAGATCCTTACACTTTCAAAGGAGACATATGTAAATATTTAGAAGTGACACAACGGAATTTACTACCAAAAAAAGAAGGAGCAATTATGTCAAAATGTTGATAGCTTTATTTACTTTTTATTTTTTTAATGTTTATTTATTTTTGAGAAAGAGACAGAGTGCAAGCAAGGGAGGGACAGAGAGAGGGAGACACAGAATCTGAAGCAGGCTCCAGGCTCTCAGCCATCAGCACAGAGCCCAATGTGCGGCTCAAACCCACAAATCATGAGATCATGACCTGAGCCGAAATCGGATGGTGTACCAACCGAGCCACCCAGGCACCCCAAAATGTTGATAACTTTAAATCGAGGGAGGAGTCATTATATTATCCTATGTATGTTATTTAACATGACATACATTTGTTATTTATGTTTAAAATTTTTTATAGAAAGAAAGAGGAAAAAAAGGAAAAGAATAAACCAACCAGTTACCTTTTCCCAGTCAACTCAACTTGGCCTTTCTTATTGAAGAAGAACTTGGAATCATTATATCCCCATCCATTCCATTTCATAACTTCTTGCCTAATAATAAAAAAAATACATAAATTAGACTACATTAAATATCTCAAAACTGAATAGTATATCATTGATATTAACTTTCACAATCATTTAAAAGACCTGATCCCACTAACAGTATATCAGTTTAAATAGAATGAATATGCATCAAAATGTCCATGTATTAATTAATATTTCAAATACAGAATCACTCTGATGAACAGCACCTGCTTCACAAAGGGCAACAACTAAATTTAATGAATTCAAAGGAAAAAGAAGGAACAAGGGAGAAAAATATAATTAGAGTACAAATATGCTTCATGTTGTACATGTTATTAGTTTACATAATAGAACAGTCTAAAAAATTCTGCAATTAAAATAAAACTCACTTGAATAGGAAACAAATTTTTGCACATATTAGAAAAATCACAATTATTAATCTTCTATGATGAAAAGATCAATTTACAGAATAAGTTCACTAGTAATGGCACTACTAGTAGTAGACACTTAATAAAGTATATAAAAAAATCTGAGATGTGTTTACAAACATTCTAAATCCTTCAATTTCCATGTAACCACCAATCTCTACCTTGACCTACATATTAATGTAACAGTTAATGACTATACTAGTTTTTAGTATTCCAAAACAATATGGTATTTTGAATTTCATTGTCTTAAAAAGCATTTTCATCCAAATCAATAATTGATTCAACTCTGAACATTACATAAGATCTGGACCTGTGCAGAACACAATAAGCAACCACACTGAAGTACTGAAGTACTCTGTCAGCATTTATTATTAATGCTGTGTTTTAGCATGGTGCCCTAGTATATCTGGGCAGTTATTTCAAAACTGATAACAAATCTTATTGCAAATTCAATTATGCAGTCTATGATGAAGAAAAGAAAACTCTTCTCTACACAGAAATTATTTGCTGCATTAAAATTTCAAAATAGGGGTGCCTGGGTGGTGGCTCAGTCAGTTAAGCGTCTGACTTCAGCTCAGGCCATGATCTCACGGTTCGTGGGTTTGAGTTCCACGTCGGGCTCTGTGCTGACAGCTCAGAGCCTGGAGCTCAGATTTTGCTTCAGATTTTGTGTCTCCCTCTCTCTCTGCCCTTCCCTCACTCGCACTGTCTTTTTCTCTCTCTCAAAAATAAACATAAAATAAATAAATAAATAAATAAATAAACATTAAAAATTTTTTTTAATTAAAAAAAATAAAATTTCAAACTACATCACAAGAAAAAACCTGTAAATATGTGTGGTGATGGATGTTAACCAGACTTACTGTGGTGATAATTTCACAATATATACAGATTTTGAGTCATTATGTGGTATACCTGAAATTAATTACATGTCAATTATATCTCAGGTTTTTTTTAATGTCAAAATAACAAAGATTTACTCATTAGAAAGCATTTTAATTCTCTATAATTCCCAAGGAAGAAGAAAATGACAACTGACAAGCAAATTTTTTATTACAATCATAATTCTTCATCCAATTCAAAGGCTTTTCAAACAAGTAGAACACCAACATAACAAAACTGAACCAAGTAAAGGTCATACATAAGATTAAGAAAATTAGAGACCAGGCATAATCTCGTTAAAACTAAAGTTGCTATCAATAAAAACTATAGTCCCTATATAAAAACAAACTATTCAAAAATATCTCAAGAGTATCAATCCAGAGACTGGATTTGTAGATGAGCCTGTTATGAACTGTTGCCCAATATTTTCTTCTAATTTCACATTCCTCATTGTAGAGGGAGGTTATGGAAGAAAGCTTTGGAAAAATCTCTACAGAAAAACCTCATGGCTAATATCACCACTAACATACCCATTTTCTTAAGATTACATTTTCTAAAAACTGAATAAGATATCATCTGCTTTACTTTTTTCATAATTCTCTTCACTTTTATGAAATATAATTCACTTAATATTTTATTATATTTCCATAATAATTTACATGAAGATGATATATATGTACATTTTAATTAACATCTTTAATGTTTTTTTGTAATTTTTGTAAACATTTATTTATTATTGAGAGACAGAGAGACACAGAGCGTGAGCAAGGGAGGGGTAGAGAGAGGGGGAGAACAGAATCTGAAGTAGGCTCCAGGCTCTGAGCTGTCAGCACAGAGCCCAACGCGGGGCTCGAACTCACAAACTGCGAGATCATGACCTGAGCCGAAGTCAGCGGCCTAACCAACTGAGCCACCCAGGCACCCAAGTAATATCTTTAATGTTTTATAATATGTGCATAAATTTTCACTTCTGAAATGCATTTTAATACTGAATTTAAACATTTGTCATGAAGGCTGTATTCTATAAAACAACAGTTTGGTGTTACACAAAATAAATGCAAAAATACCAATATAGTTCTTTTGCTTTGGTATTACAATCAGTAGGCACTGGGAAATTATTCCAGTACAGATGTTAAATTTGGCATGTTTACATAACTTAACAATGAGAATCCTTTGCCTTAAAATTATGTGTAGAATTTTAAACAATTATTCCCATATGGCCTCAAAGTAAAAAGCAAAACCTGACTACATGTGTTCACTCTTGGCACTGCACAAGAAAAATGAATCAAGGGAAGCAGGAAATATCTGCTGCTGTGCACTCAAAAATGAAAAGATTTACATTCTGAAGAATCACTGGCCTTAAATTTTCAGTTGGGTAATATCCTAAAGAATTCCCAAGTTTTCAACTATAGGCTAAAGCTACTTTTTTCTCTCTTTTCGTCTCAATTAGAAAATTCTGCCCATGATATGGGCTTACCATATTTATAACAACATTTAGAGCCATCCCAGAAGTTGAAATGTAAGCATTTGGAATCCATTTGTACCCCCCACACTCCCAAAACAGTGTTATGTTGCTTAAAATAGTATATATTTAAAATCTAGGTTACCCCAAAATCAATCTTCTGATATCTTCAAGTACCCCATGTGTTAAATAAAAAAGTAGGTGAATTTCCCGGGCTTCTGGTTTTAAACTTTTGTACACAGGTATCCCTTCAAATTACTAATATATTCTATGACCATTAAACACAACTATGTGATTACATTAAACTTTCAAAATAACTTCTTATACAGAAAATATAATGAGTAACTTGAAGGGCATTATAGCATTAACATTTTTAAAAAGTTAAAAGTAAAACCTCACACAATCACAGAATTCTAAAACTAAAAAAAAAGATCCTGAGAAATCACCTAGTTCAATTGCTCATTTTTCAAATGAAGAAACTTGTGCCCAGAGAAGCTCTCATGATTACACAGCTAAGCTAGTTGTAAGCAACAGAAAGTGAACCCCCAGTCTTGTGACTCTTCCTCTTTAGAAAGGTAATGTCTTAAACCGACCAAATCATGCCCTCAAGTAACCAAAATGATTTAAAGGAACCCTTTTTCATTGACATCAATATTTTTCAAAGCACTATTACATGTTATTATTATAGCCATTCTTCTGCACTTGACCTTAAGGGAAACATTTGAAAATCAAGGACTATGGTGACGTCAGGAACCCCAGTGCCCTCACTTCCTTTATGTATAGTATATGAATTCTGGCATTCAGAATAATGATCCCAAAACCATGGCAAGCACTAAAATGAGGAATGATCAAAGAAATATCAACATTCCATAAGATTCAAATAAAAAGATTCAATTTTCTACTGACCCCAAACATCAATTAACCAGACTGATCCCTCAGACTTTCCAATTCTTAGAGCTAACTTTACACTAAATTTAAGGTCTTCAAAATATAAGACCCTTCCTCCTGCCAAGAAAAAAGATAAGTCCGTTTGATTTTGTTACACGAAAAAAAATAAAACAAATGTTTTACCCATTTACATATCTGACCACAGTACCAAATGGTGAAGAAGCACTTTGTTTTAGCTGGCATAACAAAAGAAAATGGAGACATAATGTAGCATCATGTATACACAAGGTGGCAGTATTCTCCCATGATATATATATTATTTCCCAGTGCTGTGGTTTGCACAATTTTTAACTGAAGTATTTAGATTTAGCACTATTATTATGAAAACCAGAGATCTTTTCTTAAATTGGGAGATGTTCACTTTTAAGTCTCTATATACACATAGATTACTACTCCTCTAATACTAATAAATTTCAAGCATCCTGATATAAATGCATGGTTTCTACCACTGCTATTTCTAATTATACTTTTCACTAGAAAAAAAGGAAAAGGAAAACATGCTTTAACCTAATTTTATTTTGGCTCAGCAGTAAAAAACTCAGTTAAGTGATAACTAAAAAAAAAGAATTTTTTCCATATAATTCCAATAATCAAAATTCTAATAAAAGATACTTCATTACTTAGTTCTGATGAAAATCAAATTTTTATCTATCATTTCTAATTCAAACAATGAGAAAAAGGTACTATGATCTCAGAGCTTTTAGAAAATAAAAACTGAAGTATGAAACTTAAGCCTCAATGCTGGATTTCTAACAAACCATGCTCAGCATCAGATAAATTCAAATTAATCCCATATGTAGTACAAAATGTAGAAGTTAAAAATTAAAAAAACTTTCAGGATTTTTTTGTCCTAATTAAAAATCCTTACTATCAGGTTGTGTGCTTAATTACCTTAGGACCAAGATAACCTAAAGGAAATCATGAAAGTGAAGTAAATAAAGAGTTGAGATACCAAGAACTGATCAACAAATATATCCTTAAAAAGATCTTTTACAAAAATATCCCTATAAATGAAATAATAATCCTAACTTCTTTTATTAAAAAAAAAATGAAGCTAAGTTACCATTAGAAATATAAAGGCCTAATGAGGGAGAAAAACTATGGAACACTAATTCTAAATTTAATTTAAAATGTACATGTTTTAAAATAAATTTAAATATCATGTCTATTCTATAATTCCTACAAAATTATTTCTAAAAATTCAATAGCAAAACTATGTAAAACCATTTACAATACTTACTGCCTCAATCTAACAGTGCAACTAATTCTCTTTTGTTAATCTAAGTAACTTAGTTATTAGTATAATAATTTATGTATACTATAAGAGAAAGCCCCTTTACAAAAAAGAATAAAAAAAAATTTTTTTTAAAAGACATAGAAGGGCCACCTGGGCGGCTCAGATGATTAACCTTTGATTTTGTCTCAGATCATGCTCTCAAGGGTTCGTGAGTTCAAGCCCCACATTGGGCTCTGGACTTAGAATGTAGAGCCTGCTTGGGCTTCTCTTTCTCTTTCTCTCTCTCTCTCTCTCTCTCTCTCTCTCTCTCTCTCTCTCTTTCTCCCCCGCCCCCTGTCTCTCACAGAATAAACTTAAAAAAATTTTTAAAAGGTATGGATAAATTATCGTCACTTAACACTGCTACAAATCTCATGACTCCAAGACTATTAAAACATTTGACTTAGAAAATAGATGTCATCAGGCTTCGATAGCTTGATACAATCAAACATCTGAATCACAGAATACTTCCTTTTGCCCTGATATAAAACTCACCAACCAACTCTTCTGATTATATTTTATTTTCTACCAAGAAAAAGTGGCCAACTGAACCAAATAAACCAAATAAATTACCAGGTTTGATAATTTTGCTTTTTCACCATGAATTAGTCTATTGGCATTCTAATTAACTTTGGTCACTAATGAAGATAGTTTACACAAGACAGACCACCTGAATATGATTGACTCTGGTACCCTGACAAGATTAGGCTTCTGGACAGTTCAACAAGATAATATCCCTTACCTCTAGACAGTATACCTTCTCCTTGCAAAACATGGACATGATTCTGTGACACTTTAAACTTCAACATGAATTTCAATATTCCTTCCACATCCTCATTATAAGTTTTAAATCTCTAGTGGCCATAATAAAAATTTGGTCCTTGCACGTGATAAATTATTAATCAACTTTCTAATTTCTTCCAATGTGATAGTGTAAAATGGACTAAATATAAGATTTATGAGAGAGAACATTGTTAGCAAGAACATGGAGAAGGAAACCCAAATGCATTACTGATAAACTACTCCATGGATCAATCGTGTGCTAAGTTTTCATAGGTAATGCCATTTCTATGACCCAGCTATACAACTCCTGGGTTTATACTCAGGAGGAATTCACAGACAGTTCCATAAGGGAATAGCTTTGATATATTCTCTGGAGCATTATTTGTAAGAGTAGCTAGAGGCATCACTAAAGGAATGGATAAGTGTTAAGTAAATTCTGTGAAAGAATATGCAGCAACCAAAAGCAATAAGGAAGATAGAGACATACACAGAAACATAGAAAGGTTAAACAGCAGAGAACACAAAAGGAGAAAACAGGTAAAAGATCTACAACATACTATTTTTTTTTAGTTCATGGCATTTGTCTATGAACAAAAGAGGCCTCTCTTTTCTTTTCCTCCATCTCTGATTTCTAATCCTATCTGCCCCCTTCCAAGGGCATCCATAAATGTTCTCGAGTATATGTGTATGTGTTTTGTAAAATATGCAGTGTTACTTTGTGTATGTATTTTTAATTTGATTAAATAGTGTTATGCTACTTTATTAGCATTTTATTAATAGTATTATACTATTTGCAAATACCATGGACTAAAAAGGTATGATTACCGCAACTCTGTATCTGAAGCAAATATGTTGCTCAGCCCTTGAATCTCAGTGCAGTTTCTCTTCAAGAAAATAATTCTTTCTTTCACATATACATAGATATTCCATGATGGTTTATTATAAAACCCACTGTTGGATTTCTTAGCAATCCCCACAATTTTTTTTTAAATAATAGAATTCCATTCAGAATGAATCAGCTTCAAATATTCAGCAAACCAAATATGTATTTAACTTGCTACAGTCAACTCTTTAGAGTTCACAAAAAAGTGGTACTTCTCAGAAGAAACTTTTCAAAACCTGAATTCAAGGGTCAAAAATTGTGTCCCCAAGGTTGAAATCCTATTACATTTGCTATGAATCAATGAATGGAAGAAAAAGGAATGTATAAGTATGGGGGAGAGGGGCAGGAACCTTATAGACAGAGGCATAAAGAAGCAGGGAAAGAAGGGAGGTCTGGGGCAAATAAGGCAAAGCCAGTCTTACACCTTGACAGAATAATCTGGCACTCACTACTCACTGAGGCTCCTGGGATGACTTCCCTTACGCCCCAATCTTTCTTCATACACACCAAATTCTAACTGGAAATTCATTATCGTTTGAAAAATCTCTTTAAAAAAGAAATTCCAAGTATTTCATGCTAGGGCAGGCATGTTATATAAGCACATACTCCCAAAAGCCTGGTACCTGCCATTCCGAAGGCCTAGAAAGACACAACTATCCTTTTACCTTCATGTCTTAGTCTATGTAACAAGTACAAAAGTACTAATTAGTATCTGGGAGTTGTCTTGGCAAAAGACAAAGAACAAGGATGTACACTTCCCTTGACCACGTGAGCTCCATGATCTATACTTTAAATTATTCCCTCTACTGTCCGCTTGTAATCTAATCAATATGGCGATTTAGCAGAGAATTCCAGACTGTCTACCACCAGCTGGAAAATGCCAATTCACTTTTATTGTTTTCCTCCCTGTTTGCTAGTAATTGAAATAGGAATTGTATCACAAGCATGTTGAATTGACCAATCTGTAAGTGACCAAAGACCATTTCTGGTACAGTCTTCCATTTCTGCAAACAACAAAGAAACATGACTGTCTCCAAAAGTCTGTATGCCATTTTTCAACAGAAACCAAGCTTCTGAGTTCCCTTTTCCAGCTGTCTTCCTGGGTACAACCCAATAATCTTGACAAGACTCTAAAAAAGCCAAGACTAAAATCCATATCTGCTTGATATAGAGTATTCTTGTAACAAATGTTTTCTGTTTTTTGACTTAATACAATAGTAAGCAGCAGCCCCTTCTACTTTAAATGAACAGGTTGTTGGAGTTTTCACCTTTGCTTCTGAAAAAGCCACAGGAAAAAAATGAACCCCACAAAGTTCGGAGGGGAAAAAATATATATATATTAAAACCAAGGCCCAATCACAATTACAACTGAAATTCCCAATCGTCTTGGGAGTATAAACATCACCTTGGGAATTCATGTTAAAAGCAGAGTCCTGGATGTCACTCTAGACCTAGCCAATGATTAGAATCTTTGAGAGTGAGGCCTTAGAATCTAAACCTTTTAAACAAGCCCAGCCAGAAAATTGTGGGGCAGGTCATCCACAGACTCTAACTGTGTAAGCACTGCCTTGAGGCACGAGGTAAAGTTGACAGCAGAAGCCTCATCTGTTGAATAGCCACAAAGAGATACAAAGCATTAATGTAAATGGTTTATAAAGTTGCTCTCACCCAAACTCTATGAAAATCAGAAGGGACTGGAACTGCAGGGAAAGGGCGATAACTTTAAATTCACTGCACTATAGGACAGGATGGACCAGTGTGGAGTTCTGTGACAAAACAAGGCAGCAAGAGGGCAAAGTGAGAAATGTGGAAGACGGGAAAGAGCGTAACAGGAAATGGAGATTTGTTTTCCATGAGAGCAGAGGTAGACAGGTGCGTACCCAATTTTACAAAGGATTATCCAATAAGGGCGAATGAAGGCTATATAGAAATAATACTTTCTGATCCAAAATGTAGAAAGTCAATCTGTTATGGAAATGTTCCTAGTTTATACATGTTAAAAGGGTAACAAAACTAAAAAGGCGATGGTTTATCGAATAATTTATCTCTAGCACAATTATGTTTATTCAAATTTCAATACATGTGTTCACCAACGCCACACATCAAGTAGAACTGAAGAAGGCGTGCAAATGCCAAGTGGCACAATGATGACTATTGTGTACAAGATACTGACAATCAGCGCACCCTGCAGTACAAGCAATTGCTAATTCTCTTCATTCTTTGCATTCTTCCTTTTCTGCCTAACACATAAGGTGGTATTAATTAGAAACCTGTTCTCAATATTAAAATGTCATGGCTGTCATTGAGGACCTCCAACTTCTTATGCTTTCACCTTCAGACACTATTTCAGCACTGGATTTTCCTTATGCTTTCTATACAGTATACTGCAATAGAATATACTGTATAATACTATAAAGCTAAGGATTTTACAATCATTACTTCCTTTTCACATCAATGTTTGTGAGATTGATGATGTAGGTGTTATTATTCCTATTTAAAACATACAAAAGCTTAGAAAAACAGTAGCTTGTCCAAACAGTACATGACACAACTAGGATTTAAATCTTGTTCTTCTGGCTCCAACACTCCTTAACTACTAAGCTATGATTTTAATACACTTGCTGATTGCCACACGTGGAGTAAGAAGTATTACAAGAACTCAGAGAATATAGTGTTCATCTCTAGCTGAGAGAAGAAGGCTTCATTCTAGTTGCTTTGGAAGATGACAGAAATTCAATAATCAAGCAGAGGCAAAAAAAGCACAAGGACTTTCCCATGCTAATAGCCCAAATTGGCTGAAGCATAGAACATATGCAAGAAAGTCATGGAGAACAGCAGAGATGTCAAATTATAGGGATTAAGCCTTATTTCATCAAAACAGTATTTTCTATGTACCATGCCGTCACCAAAAGTAAAAAATCTAACAGTATCTGCTTTAAAGTTGTGCTGCTCTCCAGTGTGGATGAAATTCTAATTCTTTAACATAGCATACAATGTCCTTTACAATCTGGCTCCAAACTACATTTTCACCTTCCTTAACAACTACTCTTCCAGCCACACTAAAAGTTATCACAATTCCTTATACACACCATGACCTTTTATGTCTGCCTGTCTTTGCACATATACATATATCCCTTGTCTGAAATGCCTTTCTCTCTCTAGAAAAACTCCTATTTATCCATCAAGAACCACTCCAAAAGTTACTCTTCCTATAAAGCCTTCCTATCTTCCTCAGAAAGAATTTATGGTTCCTTCTGCACACACTGACTGTAGCATTTACTATGTCATACCTTCTATATATCTATCTATGTATCTCTACTGAACTGTCAATCAGTTTTGCAGTGTCAGAATGTAGCACAGCACTAGCAGGCAGCATGCACTCACACTTTCTCTGAACAAAGATTGGTCTGGTAATGGAATGGAGAATCATTTGAAGGGGAAAAAATAAAGGAAGACCAGAACAGATGTGAGACAATTTGAAGATTTCGTCTAGGGGCGCCTGGGTGGCTCAGTCTGCTAAGTGTCCAACTCTTGATTTTGGCTCAGGGCATGATCTCTCGGTCCGTGAGCTCTGCATTGATAGTGTGGAGCCTGCCTGAGATTCTCTCTCTCCCTGCCCCTCCCCCCTGACTTGCACACATGCACACACGCTCTCTCTCTCTCAAAATAAATAAACATTAAAAAATATATATTTCATCTATGTTGGCATCTATGGGAGAAAAACAAAAGTGTCTTGACAATCACAAGTAATAGAATCTCATCTGGGGGCGCTTGGGTGGCTCAGTTGGTTGGGCGTCCAAGTTCAGCTCAGGTCATGATCTCGCGGTTCGTGAGTTTGAGCCCCGCGTCGGGCTCTGTGCTGACGGCTCAGAGCCTGGAGCCTGCTTCGGATTCTGTGTCTCCCTCTCTCTCTGCCCCTCCCCTGCTCATTCTCTCTCTGTCTCTCAAAAATAAATAAACGTTAAAAAAAATTTCTTTTAGAATCTATCTGCTCTGTCAACAGCGTGGATGAGGGAGAGGGAATGGAGTTCGGCAAGGCCTTATGACTGAGACATTGGGCTTGTGTATTTCAATAACAGTAGAAGTAAACAGAAATAATGGAGTAGTAGGATTGAGGGCTAAAATAACAGCCTTATACATGTATACTAGATTGGAGAATTTAGCAAGATAGTCAGATAGAAATGTGCAATAATTTAAAATGTGAAAATGGAAGTTGACAGAGTTAGAAATATTAACTTAGAAGTTCCCCCAATAGTGGTAAAAGCTAATACAGTCTGAGTGGATGAAGTTATTAAGGAAGAAAATGTTTAAAAAAAAAAAGGACTAAAAATTAACCTTAAGAATTTGTAAATTTAGGAAGCAGAAGGAAGAAAAGTCAGCAAAATCATGGCCAGTAGGGTGGGAAGAAAACCAAGATAGTATGACATGGGAGCTAAGGAAAGAAATATTAGGTACCAGGTATTGGGAACTGGTCAAGAAAATGACTTAAGGATTTTATACCTAGATTATTGATGGCTTTTAAAACAACTGTTTCACAAGAGTGTTATAGGCTGAAAACAATTTCAGTAAGTTATTTGAGTGTGTTTTTAAGAAGCAGGCAAAGTCAACAAAGAAAAAAAACTGATGAGGTTCTGGAAAAAATGGCTAAGTAGGAGGATCCTGAGTTCACCTAGTCCCATGGACACACTGAGATAACAGCTACCAAAAGTGCAACTAACTCTAAAAATCACCCAAAGACTGGCAGAACAGACTTTCCACTGTTAATTGTAAAGAGAAGGCCACATCAAAAAGGGCAGGACAGGCAGAGATGTAATTGGGAACCAAACTCTGCTCCCCATCCCCACTCCTTCTCCTCGACCCTTCATCCTCTCCACCATCCCCACCATCCCCACCAACCCATGTCTCCACAGGACTAACCACAAACAGGAGGGACGTCACAAGCACAGAGAAGTGGAAGGATCAGACCACACCTGGCCCTAAAGAGACAAATCCTGTAACATTTGGCTTTGAAAACCAGTGGGGCTTAATTTAGGAAGTTTTTGCAATCAGCAGGGCTTAACTCCAGGTACTTTAAAAATAACTGGGTTTAGCTATAGGAGACACCCAGAGGGAGATTAAAAAATAGTCCCCACCCTTAAAGAGACAGCATAACAAATAACCCAGCAAGATACAACAATAGAAGCAGCAGCCTGAAAAGCACCTGGCATATACTGAAGGAGGTTTATTCGCTAATCTCCGAAGTGCACTGGAAAGACAGGGATACTTAGGAGAATTCTCTAAGAACAAAAATGCTGGCAGGCACCATTTCTCTCCCCCTGCACAAACCTAGATAGCCAGACACTTGCAGGAACCAGCATGAACACTCTCCATCTATCCTGCTAGCACTGGACATCGTGTAAATGTTCTCCTTCAGATCCACCCTACCCAACCGGACCCAGTTGGCAGGTGTCACTTCAAAGCACTCCTCCCCTAAGTCTTCGTACAAGCAACCCCAACAGGGACCAGTGTTACTCCAAAGCGACTCCTACCCTGGGAAGAGGGGAAAATAATCACATACCTGTGTGCCTGCAGTCCTAGCAGCAAACCTTATAGCTGGCAGTGCAGAGAATGTGCCCTCCCAATTAGTCCTGGACTAGGAGCAGGCATTTGGTCTGACAGCCCACCCTGTGCACAAATGAAAGCTTCTCAAGAGAGAATACAGGGAAAACACCCTTCAGGTCAGTATGACTGCAGCCCCAGCAGATGGGCTGAGGACAGGCATCTGGTTTGACTGTAGACATTACCCACCACAAGCCTACAGTGGCCCCAGACTGGCCCCTGAGCAGCACAGGGGCCGAACGCTGCCCAGTGCACCCACAACAGGCAAAGTGGACCACTGCAGCCAACTGAACTGAAGGCAAATGTGGATCAGTCACAAAAGGGCACACACAACCCACACAGGAGACACCTGAAGTGTCTGGTTCTGATGAACAAGGGGCATTCAGCTGCAAGGCACCACAGGACCTCTTCTTCATAAGGCCACTACTTTCAATATCAGGAGACACAGCTGACTTGCCTAATACACAGAAACAAACACAGAGAATTAGATAAAATGAGGGGACAGAAGAATATGTCCCAAATGAAAGAACAGGACAAAACTGCAACAAAAGAGCTAAATGAAATGTAGATAAATTATATGCCTGAAAAAAAAAATTCAAAGTAACAGTCATAAAGATATTCACTGGATTCAAGAAAAGAGTCAGTGAGACCTTCAACAAAGATAGATAGATAGATAGATAGATAGATAAAAAGAGATTAAGAACTGAGTAACTGAAATTAAAAATATACCAAGAGAGGGTATTCTGGCTGGTTCAGTCAGTGGAACTGTGACTTCTGATCTCAGGATTGGGAGTTTGAGCCCCAAATTGGGTATAGGGATTACTTAAAAATTAAAAAAAAAAAAAAATCTTAGGGGCACCTGGGTGGCTCAGTCGATTAAGTATCCAACTCTTGGTTTTAGTTCAGGTCATGATCTCATGGTTTTGCGAGTTTGAACCCCGCAGTGGGCTCTGACTGACAGTGCAGAGCCTGCTTAGGATTTTCTCTCTCCCTCTCTCTCTGCCCCTCCCCCACTCATGCTGCCTATCTCTCTCAAAATAAATAAACATAAAAAATGATAATAATAAATAAATAAACTGATTTTAAAAATACACTAAAGAGAATCAACAGCAGATTAGAGCAGGCAGAAGAACAAATCAGCATTCTGGGAGACAGGGTAATGGAAAGCCACTAAGCAGAATAACAAAAGAATAGCAAAAACTGAGAATAAGTTAAGGGAACTCAGCAACATCATCACATGTAATAACCTTTCCCGTATAGGGACCCCAGAAGGAGAAGAAAGAAAGAGAAAGGGGAAAAAAATGTATTTGAGAAAATAATAGCTGAAAACTTCCCTAATCTATGGAAGGAAACAAACATCCAGATCCAGGAAGCACAGAGAATCCTTAACAAGATGAACCCAAGGAGGTCCACACATAATTAAATTGGCAAAAAAGTAATGATAAAGAGGGAATCTTAAAAGCAGCAAAAGAAAAGTTACATATAAGGGAAACCCCTAAGGCTATGAGCTGATTTTTCAGCAGCAACTTAGTAGGCCAGAAGGGAAGGGTATGATGTATTCAAAGTACTGAAAGGAAAAAACCTGCAACCAAGAATACCCTATCCAACAAGACTATCATTCAGAATAGGAGAGATAAAGAACTTCCCAGACAGACAAAAGTTAAAGGAGCTCATCACCATTAAACCAGCCTTACAAGAAATGTTAAAGCCAATTCTTTGAGTGGAAAAAAAAATGGCCATAATGAGTAGTAAGAATTATAAATGGAAAAAAATTCACAGGCAAATTATAACATACAATAAAAGTAGATTAGTAATTTATAAAATCACTATGGAGGTTAAAGCACAAAAGCAGTTAAGTCAATTATAGCTACATAAATCCACCAAGGACTTCACAAAATAGAAGGATGTATAGCATCATATACGTAAAATGTGCGGGGGGCGGGGGGGTAGTAAAATTTACTGCTTTTAGAATGGGTTCAAACTTAAACGACCATCAACTTAACACAGACTGCTATACACATAAGATGTTATATGTAAACCTAAATAGTAACCACAAATCAAAAACCTTTAATACATACACAAAAAGTAAAGAAAAATGAATTCAAACATAACTAAAAGAAAGCTATCAAAACACAAGAGAAGAGAGTAAAAGAAGAAAGGAACAGATGGACTTCAAGCTGTATTACAAAGCTGTAATCATCAAGACAGTATGATACTGGCACAAAAACAGACACTCAGATTAATGGAACAGAATAGAGAACCCAGAAATGGACACACAAACATATGGCCAAATAATCTTTGACAAAGCAGGAAAGACTATCCAATGGAATAAAGACAGTCTCTTCAGCAAGTGGTGCTGGGAAAACTGGACAGCAACATGGAGAAGAATGAACCTGGACCACTTTCTTACACCATACACAATACTAAACTCAAAGTGGATGAAAGACCTAAATGTAAGACAGAAAAGCATCAAAATCCTCGAGGAGAAAGCAAGCAAAAACCTCTATGACCTTGGCCACAGCAACTTCTTACTCAACACGTCTCCAGAGGCAAGGGAAACCAAAGCAAAAATGAACTATTGGGACCTCATCAAAATAAAAAGCTTCTGCACAGAGAAGGAAACAATCAGCAAAACTAAAAGGCAACCAACAGAATGGGAGAAGATACTTGCAAACGACGTATCAGATAAAGGGCTAGTATGCAAAATCTATAAAGAACTTTTCAAACTCAACACTCAAAAAACAAATCATCCAGTGAAAAAAATGGGCAAAAGACACGAATAGACACTTCTCCAAAGAAGACATCCAGATGGCCAACCGACACATGGAAAAAATGCTCAATATCACTCATCAACAGGGAAATACAAATCAAAACGACAATGAGATACTACCTCACACCTGTCAGAATGGCTAACATTAACAACTCAGGCAACAACAGATGTTGGTGAGGATACACACAAAGAGGATCTCTTTTGCGCTGCTGGTGGAAATGCAAACTGGTGCAGTCACTCTGGAAAACAGTATGAAGGTTCCTCAAAAAATTAAAAATAGAACTACCCTACGACCCAGCAATTGCACTACTAGGTATTTATCCAAGGGATACAGGAATGCTGTTTCGAAGGGGCACATGCACCCCAATGTTTAGAGCAGCACTATCAACAATAGCTAAAGCATGGAAAAGAGCCCAAATGTCCATCGATGGATGAATGGATAAAGAAAACATGGTATATATATATATACAATGGAGTATTACTCGGCAATCAAAAAGCATAAAATCTTGCCATTTGCAACTACACAGATGGAACTAGAGGGTATTATGCTAAGCGAAATTAGTCAGTCAAAGAAAGACAAATATCATATGACTTCACTCATATGAGGACTTTAAGACACGGAACAGATGAACACAGGAGAAGGGAAGCAAAAATAATATAAAAATAGGGAGGAGGACAAAACATAAAAGACTCTTAAATATGGAGAACAAAAAGAGGGTTACTGGAGGGGTTGTGGGAGGCGGGATGGGTTAAATGGGTAAGGGGCATTAAGGAATCTACTCCTGAAATCACTGTTGCACTATATGCTAACTAACTTGGATATAAATTTTTAAAAAAAAGAAGAAGGAAAGAAAGAAAAAAAGAAAAAGAAAAAGAAAAAGAAAGAAAGAAAGAAAGAAAGAAAGAAAGAAAGAAAGACTACCAAAACAACCATAAAACAAGTAATAAAATGGCAATAAGTACATACTTATCAATAATTACTTTAAATGTAGGGGCACCTGAATAGCTCAGTCAGTTAAATGTCTGACTCTTGATTTCAGCTCAGGTCATTATCTCCTAGTCATGAGATTGAGCCCCACTTTGGGCTCTGCACTGGGCATGGAGCCTGCTTGAGATTCTCTCTCTTCCTCTTCCTCTGCCCTTCCCCAACTTGCGCATGTGCATGATCTCTCTCTCTCTCTCAAAAAAAATAAAAAAAATTACTTTAAATGTAAATGGACTAAATGCTCCAATCAAAAGACACAGGGTTAAGTATGCTGTAGTTTTTTTAATTATAAAAAAGCAAGACATAGGGTGTTAAATGGATAAAAAAGCAAGATCCATCTATATGCTACCTACAGGAGACTTACTTCAGACCTAAACGCACATGCAGATCAAAAGTGAAGGGATGGAAAAAACATTCAGCATACAAATGGAAGCAAATGAAAGCTGGGTAGCAATATTTATATCAGACAAAATAGACTTTAAAATAAAGCCTGTAATTGAGGTGTCTGGGTGGTTCAGTTGGTTAAGTGTCTGACTCTATCTCAGCTCAGGTCTTGATCTCAGGATTGTGAGTTCAAGCCCTGTGTTCATCCCAGTGTGGAGACTACTTAAAAATTTAAAAAAAGTAAAATAAATAAATAAATAAATAAACAAACAAAGACTGTAAAAAGAGACAAAGGATACTACATAACAAGAGAACAATCCAACAAAGGGATATAACAATTACATATATCTATGCACCTAACATGCTAGCACCTAAGTACATAAAGCAACTATCAACAGACACAGATACAAAGGAAGAAATTGACAGTAATAAGATAATAGTAGAGGACTTTAACACCCACTTACATTAAGGGATAGATCATCCAAACAGAAAACCAAGGAAATGCTTTAAATGACATCTTAGACCTAACATATATTCAGAACAGTCCATTCAAAAATAGCGGAATGTACATGAAACATTCTTCAGAACATATCACATTAGGCCACAAAACAAGTCTCAATTTTTTTAATGTTTATTTTTTTTACTTTGAGAGAGAGCGAGTGAGCAAGCAGGTGGGGAAGGGGCAGAGAGACAGGGAGAGAGAGAATCCCAAGCAGGTTCTGTGCTGTCAGCACAGAGCCTGATGCAGGGCTTGAATTTATGAAACATGAGATCATGACCTGAGCCAAAATCAAAAGTCAGATGCTTAACTGAATGAGCCGCCCAAGTGCCACTCAATAAATTTTAAAAGACTGAAAGCATATAATGCATTTTCATACCACAATGGTATGAAACTAGAAATCAATCACAAGAAAAATATGGAAAGAACACAAATACATGGAGGCTAAATTCACATGCTACTAAACAATGAATGGGTCAACCAAGAAATCAAAGAGGAAATTAAAAAATACGTAGAGACAAATGAAAATGAAAACAGAACAGTCCCAAGTATTTGGGATACAGCAAAAAGCTGTTTTTAAGAGGGAATATTAGAGGAGCACCTGGATGGCTCAGTTGGTTAAGCATCCAACTTCAGCTAAGGTCATGTTCTTGCAGTTCACGAGTTCAAGCCCCATGTTGGGCTCTATGCTGACAGCTCTGAGCCTGGAGCCTGCTTCAGATTCTGTGCCTCCTCTCTCTGGCCCTCACCTGCTCATGCTCATGCTCTGTCTCTGTCTCTCTCTCTCTCAAAAATAAATAAAAAACATTAACAAAAATTAAAAAAAAAAAAAGAGGGAAGATTACAGCATTACAGGTCTACCTCAAGAAAGAAACAAGAAAAACCTTGGGGCACCTGGATAGTTCAGAGTTCAAGCCCTGCATCATGCTCTGTGCTGACAGCTCAGAGCCTGGAGCCTGCTTCAGATTCTGTGTCTCCCTCTCTCTCTGCCCCTCCCCGACTCATTCATATTCATTTTCTCTCTCTCTCTCAAAAATAAACATTAAAAAATGTTTTAAAAAAACAACAAGAAAAATCTCAAATAAACAGGCTACACTTACACCTAAAGGAGCTAGAAAAAAGAACAAAGCCCAAAGCCAGTAGAAAAAAAGAAATAATAACAATAAAGGCAGAAATAAATGAAACATAGATTTTAAATGCAATAAAATAGATCAATGAAACCAGGAGCTGTTTCTCTGAAAAAAGAAACAAAATTGATAAATCTTTAGCCGGACTCATTGACAGAGAGAGAGAGAGAGAATGCACATGTGCTCAAATAAAACCAGAACTGAAGAAGAAATAACAACCAACATCACAGAAATACAAGGGATTATAAAAGAATATTATCAAAAATTATATGTCAACAAATTGAACAACCTAGAAGGTATGAATAAAATCCCAGAAATATATAACCTTCCAATACTGCATTAGAAAGAAGAAAATTTGAACAGAACGATCACCAGCAATGAAATGGAGTCAGTTATCAAAAAACTTCCAACAAACAAAAGTCTAAAAACCAGGTGGCTTCACAGGTGAATTCTACCAAAAATTTAAAGAAAAGGTAATATGTATTCTTCTCAAACTATTCCAAAAAATAGAAGAAAAAAAAAAGAAAGAAACATTCCAAATGACACATTACCCTAAAACCAGATAAAGACACTACAAAAAACAAACAAAAAACAAGAAAAACCAGCCAATATCTCTGATGAATACAGATGCAAAAATACTCAACAAAAATATTATCAAATCAAATCCAACAATACATTAAAAAAATCATTCACCCTGATCAAGTGGGATTTATTCCAGGGATACAGGGGTGGTCCAATATTTGCAAATCAATCAACATGACACAATCACATTAACAAGAGAAAGAATAAAAATCATATGATCATCTCAATAGATGCAAATAAAAGTATCTGACAAATTACAACATCCAGTCATGATAAAAGCTCTCAATAAAGTAGGTTTAGAGGAAACATACCTCAACATTATAAAGGCCATATATGAAAAACCCACAACTAACATCATCCTCATGGGGAAAAATTGAGAGCTTTTCCTTTAAGATCAGGAAAAAGACAAGGATATCCATGTCCACTCTTACCATTTTTTTTATTCTACATAGTACTAGAAGCCCTAGCCACAGCAATCAGACAACAAAGAGAAATAAAAGGCATCCACATTGGTAAGGAAGAAGTAAAACTTCCACTGTTTGCAGATGACCTGATAATATATATAGAAAACACTCAAGGAACACCTGGGTGGCTCATTGGGTTAAGTGGCCGACTCTTGATTTCAGCTCAGGTCATGATCTCTGGTTCATGGGTTTGAGCTCTGCATGCAGCTCTGCACTGACAGTGCAGAGCCTGCTTGGGATTCTCTGGCTCCCTTTCTCTCTGCCTCTCCCCTATTCATTCGTTCTCTCTCTTATTCTCTCTCTCTCTCTCAAAAATAAAAAAATAATAACATTAAAAAAAAACACTCAAGATTCCACCAAAATAAATGAATTCAGTCAAGTCACAGAATACAAAAACAAAACAACAACAACAAAAAACTTGCAATTCTACACTATAGACTAATAACGAAGTAACAAAAAGAAAAATTAAGAAAACAATCCTATTTATAATTGCACTAAAAACAATAAAATACCTAAGAATAAACTTAACTAAGGAAGTGAAAGACCTGTACTCCTAAAACTGTAAAACACAGATGGAAAAAAAATTAAAGATGACACAAACAAATGGAAAGATATTCCGTGTTCATGGATTGGAAGACCCAATATTTATTTATTTTTTTTACATTTATTCATTATTGAGAGATAGAGAGAGACAGAGCATGAGCATGGGAGGGGCAGAGGGAGGGGGAGACACAGAATCTGAAGCCGGCTCCAGGCTCTGAGCAGTCAGCACAGAGCCTGACGTGGGGCTCAAACCCATGAGCAGTGAGATCATGACCTGAGCCAAAGTTGGACGCCTAACTGACTGAGCCACCCAGGTGCCCCAAAAGACCCAATATTTTTTAAATGTCCATACTACCCAAAGCAACCTACAGATTCAATACAATCTCTATCAAAATACCAACATTTTCCTCTTTTTTAAAAACATTTTAATGCTTATTTATTTTTGAGAGAAAGAGAGACAGAGCACAAGTTGGGGAAGGGCAAAAAGAGAGGGAGACACAGAATCTGAAGCAGGTTCCAGGCTCAGGGCTCGAACTCACAAACCGTGAGATCATGACCAGAGCCGAAGTCGGATGCTTAACCAGCTGAGCCACTTGCCCCAAAATACCAACATTTTTCAAAGAACTAGAACAAATAATACTAAAACTTGTATGGAACCACAAAGACCCTGAATAGCCAAAGCAATATGAAGAAAGAAGAACAAAGCTGGAGGTATAACAATCCCAGATTACAAGATATACTACAAAGCTGTAGTAATGAAAACACTATGGTACTGGCACAAAAAGAGACATACAGATCAACAGAATAGAGAGCCCAGAAATAAATCCATGCATATATGGTTAATTAATCTATGACAAAAGGGCAAGAATATACAGTGAAGAAAAGACAGTCTCTTCAACAAATGGTGCTAGGAAAACCGAACAGCTACATGTGAAAGAATGAATCTGGACCACTTTCTTACAACATACACAAAAATAAACTCAAAATGGATTAAAGACCTAAAATTCTGACCTGAAACCATAAAACTTCTAGAAGAAAACATAGGCAGTAATCTCTTTGTCATCGGCTATAGAATCATTTTTGTAGATACGTATCCTCAGGCAAAGGAAAAAAAAGCAAAATTAAACTATTGTGACTACATCAAAGTAAAAAGCTTTTGCACAGCAAAGGAAACTATCAACAAAACAAAATGGCATCTACTGAAGATATTTGCAAATAATATATCCAATAATAATATCCAAAATATATAAAGAACTTATACAATTCAACATCAACCCACCGCCCCAAATAATCCAATTAAAAAATGGCCAGTGTACCTGAATAAGTATTTTTTCAAAGACATACAGATGGCAAACAGACATGAAAACATGCTCATCATCGCTAATCATCAGGGAAATGCAAATCAAAACCACAATGAGATATCACCTTACACCTGTCAGAATAACTAAAATCAAAATACCAAGAATTAATCAATTAATACCAAAAATAATCAGTGTTGGCAAGGATGTGGCAGAAAAGGAACCTTCGAGCACTGTTGGTGGGAATGCAAATTGGTGCAGCACACACTTTGAAAAACAGCATGGAGAGTCTTCAAAAATATTAAAATAGAATTTCCATATGATCCAGTAATTCTACTATTGTGTATTAACCTAGAGAAACAAAAACACTAATTCTAAAAGACATATGCACCCCTGTTTACTTAAGTATTATTTACAATAGCCAAGATATGGAAGTAACCCAAGTGTCCATCGACAGATAAATGGATAAAGAAGATGTGGTATATTATTACAATGGAATATTACTCAGCCATAAAAAAGAATGAGATCTTGCTATTTGCAACAACATGGATGGACCTAGAAGGTAAAATGCTAAGTGAAATAAACCAGAGAAAGACAAATACCATATGATTTCACTCATGTGTGGAATTTAAGAAATAAAATGAACAAACAAAAGAAAAAGGAGACAAACAAACAAAAACAGACTCTTAAATACAAAGGACAAACTGGTAGTTGCCAGAGGGGAGGTGGGCAGAGGCATGGATTAAATAAAGGAGCTTAAGCTTATATTTATCTTGATGAGCACTGAATAACGTACAGAATTGAATCATTATATTGTACACCTGAAACTAATACAACACTGTGTTAATTATACTTTAATTTTAAAAATATTCATCAACTAGGAAAAGGAAAAAAAAAACTGATGACACAAGGGGAAAGCAAAAGGATAACTCATGGAATAAGATTCTGGGGAAGGAAGCATCAAAAAAGATGAGCAGATGATCTGGCTGTGACATTTTTCAAAGCATGATAACCAGAGTTAGTTCAGCTCATTTAACTGCCTGGGCAGCTATTTTTGTACTAAGATCACCACCACTCCTTTCCAAGCAACAGCTGATTAGAACAATGTAGGCATGTGCCCCAGTTGTTGGGAACAAGAGGGTTCAACTATTCATTGCTACTGGTTGAGTATCCTGGAGGAGTGGGGTTGCCATATTTTACCATTTGGACAGAAGAGCCAAAAAGGCTTGTCTGCTTAAAGAAACATGCAGCAGACACTAGCAAGAAGTGATGCTAGCAAGAAACCTGACGGCTTTCTGGTTTTTAGTTCTAATTTCATCCTGAGGCCAAGCTCCACTCCTGCCCTGGAGTTCTTTGGTGCCCCTGTATTCTTAAAATAAATTCCCCCTGTTTTCACCAAGCTCAAATTAATTAATACTTATAAACAAAAGTCCTAATTAACACACATTCTAACAAGAATTCATTCTTAAGAAAGATTACCATTTGTATAAAATCTAAACATAGGCATAGCAAACTAGAATGTACTTTCTGAAAATAGTAGCAGATGGCAGGTAAGAACTTGGAAATAAAACCAAAATCAGACCAGCGGTCTAATAATTATGTTGTGAAGCTACAAATATTTTGTGAAGACACAGCAAACAAAATACTATCTGGAAAGCAAGACCAATATATAAGAACAAAAGTAGAACCGTTTGCTTCAAAAATACAGATTTTTAAATTTTTACTTCAAGAAGAGATTACCACCATGTCAAAACACCAAGACATTCCCAGATAAAAATGTCCAAATAATTCAAAATGTGAAAATGGAGACTGAAGAGTTACAGGTATTAACTTAAAAGTTCCCCTAATAGTAGTGAAAGCTAATACAGGAGATTTTACTTCAAAAATGAAGCTATTAATTTTCTTTAAAATGCATCAAAAAGGCTCAGTCTGTTGGAACGCCCGACTCTCGATATCAGCTCAGGTCACGATCTCATGGTTGTGCACAGAGCCCCGTGTTAGGCTCTGCATGGATCTGCTTGAGATTCTCTCCCTCAAAATAAATAAACACTTAAAAAATAAAAACATAAAATAAAATGCACCAAAAATAAGACAGAACAATATAGAATGGAGAAAAGGACGAATTAATGGACAGATAGGTGATAAGCAAGTATAGCAAGGCGTTAACAGTAGAATCTAGGTGGTGGGTATGAAATTGTTTATTATAAAATTGAACTGTGTAATGTTTAAATTTTTTTCAAAATAGTATGTTAGAAAAAGAAAACTACTCACATTATAATCCTCAAGGTACATCACATCATGTAGAAAGATATGACCAAACAGCACGAAACATCTGAACAAGCACGCAGTGTACAGTATCTACTTTTAACAGTAAGTGGTTTGAACGGCACATCGAAGCCAGCCGCCTCAGCTCTCTCCCCTGATCACCTCCAAGGCCCAGGCAAAGTTAAGCAATATTTCCTAGGCTCTCTGTGGTCATGTTTTGGTTTCCCCTTAACAGCTCAGGCCAAAACATCTCATTCCCTTTTATATGAATTTCTGAAAAGATGCGTTCCTAAATTGTAAGACATAAATCTGCTCAAACATGATAGCAGTCTTTCTCCTGGGATTCCAATAATTTCCATTTCTTTATTCTTGGTCAAAATTAAATACAAACAAGCAGCTGTCCTTTATTGCTGCCTCTGCCCACTGAGATGAATGAATAATGTATTCCAGTATGCTCTTTAATTCATTAAGCCCTTTCTAAACATATGCCTTAAGGAAATTTTTAGGCTTTTAACTGTAAAAAGTTTATCATAGTATTCTTTATAATAGGGAAAGACTGGAAACAATTAAAAGTGATACTGTACTGATTGAACTTGTAGTACCTACATATCATGCAGTCACTAAAGATGAGGTTGCCCATTAATATTTCTTGACATAGAAAGTTATTCACAAGATAGTGAAAAATGGTAGTTTCAACACATCATTACAGCATATCTAAAAGATGCCAAGATGCTGTAGTGGTTACCTCTTAATTACTTTTGATGTAAATCTTCATTTTTATTATTATTTTGTTTTTTCTTCAATAAAAATGTATAACATTTCAGCATCAATTATTTATCCTCCCATTTTTTTTTAATGGTAAAATAACTGCCAGATATCCTGCTACCAGAGTAAGACTTTTAAAAGCTATCCAGGTAGCTGAAGGTCCCCATCATCACTACAGCCAAAACTTTATTGTCCACATTCTCTTATTATAATCATCTGATTCAGTTCTCATCCAAATACTCTCATCAATGTTTTTACCTTGAGGTGTAAGAATTTTCACATAGCATCTTAACATAGAATAGTACTCCTCAACCCTTCTCATCTATGTTTCTTTGAAATGACAATGCCCTTCCACTGCTGTACCAGTCTTCATTCCCCTCCCATGCCTCTGGTATAGCACTTAGCACCCTGCAGTAACAGAAGACAAATCAGTCTTCCTTAGTAGACCTACAAGTCTCATAAGGCAAAAACTATGTGCTAATCCTCCCCAGTGCTTAGCACATAGAAAACACTGAATAAATTGCCAACAAACTTGGGTAGATGAAGTTTCAAACAGGAGAGAAGATGCCAAGAGGGTATCTAGCTGATTTAAATGAATTAAAGTCTCCAGGCCTAGATACTATATTGCATGAAACTTAACAATGATTTTAGAGTTACAATTCATAATATGAGAAATCATGGGGAAGAGGCAACAGACAACAGCCCAATATCACCTCTTCTCAAAAATAAAAAGAGGGGCTCCTTGGAGGTTCAATTGCTCACGTGTCTGATTTGGGCTCGGGTCATGATCTCACAGTTCGTGAGTTCAAGCCCTGTGTCAGGCTCTATGTTGACAGTACAGAACTTGCTTTGGATTCTCTGTCTCCCTCTCTTTCTGCCCCTCCCCTACTTGCACTCTCTCTCAAATAAATAAACATTAAGAAAAAACTATTTAAAAATAAAAATAAAAGATCCCCAAAACACACAGACCCTGAAGCCTAGTGTCAAACAAGCAAGGATCTTCCAGAGAGTGGCAAAAGAAAAGTTGTGTAAGCTAGAAAATGTAGCATGGATAAGAGACCTTAACTAAAACATGAGACAGGTGAATGAGAAGCTGAGATTTCAAAGGTACACAGTTTAAACTGTGGGGCTGGGGGGGATTATGAATTGACTCCAGCTACACTTGCCACTCTCCTAACACGACAAACATGTACCTCCCCTTCGGGTATTTGCACACACTATCCCTGTGCCTGGAATGCTCATCCACTAGATATCCATACAGCTCAACACTCATCTTCAAATATTTGTTTAAATGTCATGTTTTCCAGTAATATTCTACTTAAAATGTGAACCCTACCTCTTTACTGTTCTTTTTCTTTTTTCCATAGCATTTATCATTTTCTAACACTTAATAATTGACTTATTTATTATGGGTAGTTAATTATCCGTTTCACCCATTAGAATGTAAGCTCTATGAGAGAAGAGATCTTTGTTCATTTTGTTAACTGAAGTAGCCAAAGCACCTTGAATACAGCAACCAATAAAAATTTGTTTAATGCACAAAATGTATGTGAGAAAGATTGCGAAGAAAAAATGACCAGGATTGGTGATATCAGCACAGTATCAAGGAAAAAGCTCTAGACTTGAGATGAAAGACCTAGATTCAAGTCTAGGTTCTGCTACTTACTAACTAGCTAGCTAGCAAGTGACTATTTTCCGGCAAACATCTACGAACTTCAGTTACTAATCTGTAAAATGAGTGGTTGTGAAGATCAGATGAGATAAGTATAAACGGAAACAAAGTAACTACAGAATTAATTACTTGAACAAACTAATTCAAAAGGGAGTTCTACCTTAAAAGAAAAAAATGAAAAGAAGTTCAAGAGCAAGGGCTGAAGAATGTGACCATGGGACTAATACTAACACTAAGAGAAGAAAACTCAGAAAAGTAACTTCATTTGGAAATGAGAAAGGGCAGATAATGAGTTAGATTTCAATCTACAGCTGTGCTATTCAACATGGTATAACTAGTCACATGTGCCTATTTAAATTTAATTAAAATTGGGGCGCCTGGGTGGCGCAGTCGGTTAAGCGTCCGACTTCAGCCAGGTCACGATCTCACGGTCCGTGTGTTCGAGCCCCGCGTCAGGCTCTGGGCTGATGGCTCAGAGCCTGGAGCCTGTTTCCGATTCTGTGTCTCCCTCTCTCTCTGCCCCTCCCCCGTTCATGCTCTGTCTCTCTCTGTCCCAAAAATAAATTAAAAAGTTGAAAAAAAAATTTTTTTTAAATAAATTTAATTAAAATGTAATAAAATTTAAAATTCAGCTACTTGGTCAAAATGGCCGTATTTTAAGTGCTTAATGGCCACATGTGGTTGGTAGCTACCAATATTGGACAGCAGTTTACAGAAGATTTCCATCATCACAGAAAGCTCTAGTGCAGTGCTGATTTATAAACTCTGAGTTGACACAACAGAATTCAAGCGAGTGTCATTTTAATATTCCTGATTCTGAATTCCTGGAAAGTTCAGGATGAAGAAGTGCAAAACCAACCACATAAATAATCTGAGTAGGGATTGTAAACTGTGAATGTAACAAATGAAATTATTCATATTATTTGATTACAAGGTCCTGGAATACATGAACACTCCCCAGTTGATGGTATGAGGTCACTGATATGGCAACTAAAAATAGAGTTTGGAGAGGCCCAATGAAGTTGCCGACAAGAATTTGGTCAGCATCTTGGCTCAAATCTCTGGTTAGTAAATTCAGATATGCCACCAAGGGCAAATACTACATGCAATACAATAGTTTTCTTAGTGAGTGATAAGATATCCAGAGCTCCAAATCTCATCCAAGAAGCAAAACTCCTTGTCAAAAGTAACTGCAGTTAGTTAGAATGGTAGCGGACTTCCTTAATGAGTACACATATTTCAACTATAAAAAGATCTAGAATTAAATATACAAATTCTTAAGAAGGAAATCAAAGTCAGATGTTAATGTTTTTGTTTTAAGAAAGCTATGCAAAAATTGATCTTTTATATACTTACAAAATTTAAGAGGATCTGTCTTATGACTGGCTTGTAACAAATTTAAAATGTGTAACTAAGTTACAGATTTAGACTTGTGATTTTAAGCTGAAATCTTTTATTTTTAAGTTTATTTATTTATTTTAAGAGAAAAAGAAAGAACACAAGCAGGGGAGGGGCAGAGAGAGAATCCCAAGAAGGCTCTGCACGATCAGCACAGGGCCTGACACAGGACTCACACTCATGAACCATGAGATCATGAACTGAGCTGAAATCAAGAACTGGACACTTTACCGACTGAGCCACCCAGGTGTCCCTAAGCTAAAATCTTGTAAGTTCCTAAATAATATTTGAACACTGCAAAGACTTACATGTCATGGTATTTAAAAAGTCAATTTAATGTTTACATGAATGATTTAGTACCTAGAAGCATTTTATTACCTCAGACAAGGGAAATACTTAAGAAAATTGAACATACTATATACTAAATGCTATTTTAATTATTTTAGCCTATTTCTGTACAGCAATATCTATAAAAACACTAGTTAGATATGCACTCCATATTAAAATCAATAAATAACTGTTCAGACCTAAAACTAGCAACCACCTAAATGTTCATCCTTAACAGAATGGATAAATTGTGGTATATATCCACCCAATGAAATACTATTCTGCAAGAAGGATGAAAAAAATACAACTACACATAACATGGATGAGTATTACAAATATGATGATGAGGGAAAGAAGACATACACAAAAGAATACACACTGCATGATCCCATTACTATGAAGCTCAAAACAAGCAAATATAAACTTCAGTCAAGGGAGTGGTTATCCTGGTGGGAGGAGGCATTGGAAAGGCACGTGAAGAAGTATTTTGGGGACTGGTAATGCAGTTTCTTAATCCAAATACTGATAAGATGGATGTGTTCACTTTGTGGAAAGTAAGCTGAAAACTTATGATTTTCACATTTACTTTCTTAATAAATTATATAATAGTTCAATAAAGTTTTGAAAAAGTGAGTATGTATACAAACACTTATAACTATCCAAGTGAGATTGTAATCATGTACCACCCCAAATTATCCCAGGACTATCAGTGCCATGTACACTATACTTTCCAAACACTAACATATCAAAGAAAGAAGAGGGGAAAGGAAGGGCATGTCCCAGGAATAGCAATAATTCCGGGGTGTAGCTAGAGTACATAGTAGATATCAAGGAAATAAGGGGCCTAGAAAGCCTGATTTGCTCTCCTGGAGGACGTTAGGCAATGGGGATGAGACATGCAAATGACAGAGGTAGAAGACTTTTTACCTACTACAAAGTTTTCAGCCCTTTCCCTTAATTTCTCCAAAAATATACCAGCAATACCTCCATTCTCTGACATCCAGTTTCCAATCTGGAGGGACTTCAGAAGAGTAACTATCCTGGCCACCTCTCCCCAACTGTCACACAGTCATCCCTTCCCATGGGAGGAGTGATTTACCTCATTAGTAACTTCTGAGAACAGGCACCAAGTATCTAGAATCAGCCTTTTCTCTCTCCTTAGAATCCATCTATAGAGTGGTTATACTCCAGTCTCTATCAGGGCCATGCATAAGGCTTAGTGGAGCTGGCTCTGCCCTCCCAGGGGAGGCCTTCTGTGGTTCAGCACTATCTGTCACTGAGTCTATCCAATTCAGGGTAATTATTAGGTACTTCAAATCTAAGCCACATTCTTCAGCCAGCTTTATTTGTAATAAAGCTGACATTTTTACCTCCATATATCTATATTCTGTGTCTTCTCAACAGATTCTGAATTTGGATGTGAGACAGTGACATAATTAAATATGACTCCTAAAGCCCAACAAATAAAGAGAGTACTAATGAGGCGAGTGTGATTAGTACTTTATGTCAAAAGAATAAACTCTACTCAGGATACTTTGTTTTGGTTTAGAGTTGAATTAACATACTAATCTGTCCAACAACAGAAATTCTCTTCTTAATAATAAGAAAACGGGGCGCCTGGGTGGCTCAGTCGGTTGAGCGTCCGACTTCAGCTCAGGTCACGATCTCTCAGTCCGTGAGTTCGAGCCCCACTTCGGGCTCTGGGCTGATGGCTCGGAGCCTGGAGTCTGCTTCCGATTCTGTGTCTCCTTCTCTCTCTGCCCCTCCCCCGTTCATGCTCTGTCTCTCTCTGTCTCAAAAATAAATAAACGTAAAAAAAAATGTTTAAAAAAAATAATAAGAAAACAAAATTGACAGGAGTAATATTTGCTTAGCACTTGCTTTTAAAGTGTTCCATAAAACATCTCCTCTGACTACAAGAGCACTCCATTTCTCTGCAGCCTAAAAATAGATCACTTATTTTATTTCTAGATATTTTTATTAAGTGACTGGGGTAGGTGGCTTTATACTAAGTAACTTCCTGACATAAAGAAATCTATTTGCAGAAAATGTGGTCTATCCCAAAATTATACTTGCCGCCTAAGAGAAGTTTCTCTTTTATTCTCAACATTGTTTTCTCCTACAAATCAAACAGCAAAATTCACTCACAGAAGGAAATAGGTTGGTCTGTTTTTTAAACCATGCATTACATTTTCTTAAATTATGAATTGTATTTTGATAGGATCAATATTTTATAATTCATTAAGTACAATATAAACTAATGCCTTAACTATATGACACTGTATTTGATCATGATCTCTTTAATCACAAAAGGCTGAAACCTGGCATGACAAAATGTTCTTAGGAAACATTTAGAAGAGGTTAACTCAGCCTTTTTCCTTCTGGAAAGCACCTACCAAGGCTTCTGGTAGATGTTAAATAATACATTATTTTTTTAAAGAACTGTGTTTATAAATGGCAGTATAAGTAAATTAAACAATTAGTAGCATTCTTAATCAGATCTTCTTTTGATCTGAACAGAATTTATAACCTCTGTAAAAATTGCCAACAGTTCTGACTAACCCAAACCACAACTGGGAAAACCGTTAACAGTGAGGACAAACGGATGTCACAAGGGATTTTTTCTTCTCTTTTTCGTAGCATTACAATAGCTTTTTTAAAAACTGAAAAAAATCCAAAACCAAGGCATAAAAATGTCACACACTTAATTGGTATTTACAATGATTTTTAAGAATCTAAAACTGCATCCAGTAACAAGACCAAAAAGAATTTGTTCATGGAGTAGCGTGCACTTAAAAACAGAAGGTCCAAAAGTAAACCATCACTCTCAAAACTCTGCTCAGTAATTTCAAATAATAAGCATATATGTTCCCAGATAGAAGCAATCAGAACCAACTCGCAGGAGACTAATGTGACAAGTACAACAGGTTGCGATCTTAAATATCCACATTTGTCAGGACTCTTACAATCCTTTTTCGATCTTCATGGTCTCCAAATTCCCCTGGCATATAGTCACATAATGTTAAGTATCCCCTGATGCACTAATTTCCAAAACTCAGATCCATCCTCCCTTCTCTATTCTCACAGCCACCATCTCAGTTTAATACTTCATTATTTCTCATCTGTACTGCTACAACGGCTCCCTAACTGGTCTTCCTATGTACATCCTTATCTTTCTTCAATCCATTCTTAATACTGCAGCTGGATGCAAACCCAAACCCAGTCTAGTTGAATCTCTTCCCAGCTTAACTGCCTCAAGGGTTTGCCATTACCTAAACCCCCTTCGCTGCTTCATTTTTCTTCATTACATTTATCACCATCTGACATACCATATTACTTGTTTGTTTTGCTATCCCTGCTCCAACTAAAATATAAGTCCATACGGGCAGAGTTTTTGTTCACTGCTATGTTGCACAGTAAGCACTGAAATATTCACACATGAGTGAATACGTGAATGAATTAACTGACTGATGACCTACAGGCCAAAGGCTTCCAAGAGCTGCCAGCGCCTTCCTCTGTTTACTTCACTCCCACCTCTACAATATGAATTGTTTAGTTACCTAAATACAATACGCACTTTCATGCCCCTTGCTTTGCCATATGCTATTCCTTTTGCTTGGAATTCTCTTCACCATCCAATCAACCTGCTATACTCTCAACCGTATTTTAAAACCATCTCCAGAAAGCTTCCCCTGACCCCATGGATAGTTGCTCTTTCTTTCCTTTGTGCTATATCTGTACCTGTATTTATAGTAGCTCTATTCAAAATGTACTAGAATGTGTATCTCCCTTACTATTGTGAATTCTTTGAGGCCAAGGATTATTATTCATCTCTCTACTTTCAGTGTCTGGGACAATACTTGTCATAAAGCAAGTATTATATAAACATTAAATAAATTAACATATGCATGAGTATCCTGTAAAGGAAATGAAAACATGAAGTTTCAAGAAGTCACTCATCCAATTCCATGATGACAACCAGTCATAAGATAGAAGAATTACAACCAAGGACATCATCTAAGGTAATCAGAGAGAAGGAGTTACACAAATAACATATATCACCAAATGCTTCCAAAATAAGTGACAATACAGTCACACTCACACTTTATTAGATTTACATGCTGGCTCTTTGCTCCATTTATCTTCCCTTTAGACTCAGCTTTGCTGCTGGCAAACTGAGGCCCACCTAAGCAGGAGGGAGTAGAAGGGAGACCTTGGTTCCCCATTAACAATACATTAAGTAGATCACTCTTCGAGGGAGCTTTTGATGTTCCATTTAATGAAAGTTTTTATGTTCCCTCATATATTGAGTCAAACTTCAAAACAGTTATACAGGACTAGATTTTACCACTAGCCACATCTAAGTCTGAACCAAACCTATGCCAACAAGAGGTTACAGGTGTGTCTTCTAAGGAGTAGTCACAGACCAGTCACCTTTAGCCATGGGAACCCTCATTTGTTAGGCCAGTGTGCCTTATAAACACTACTATTTTTCTCTGACTGCTGCAGACCAAGGCCCCTAAATCCAACTATGAGGAACACCTGACCTACCTACTTAGTTCTAAGAATGTGAACATCATATCAATGTACAGAAACATACAAAGGAAGCCATTGTTACATGAAGCCATTTAGGAAGAAAAAAGTTTTAAACCCAATGACGGCTAATACAACATCAAGTGAAGCCTGATGCCAAGATGGGATCCTTGATTCCTCCCTTCCCCCACTATTCAGTAACCAAGTTATAAAAAACTTACGTCCTAAAATTTTTTTAACAGGCTTGCCTACTCCCAATATTATGCCTTAGTTCAGAATCACAGTAATTCTCATCAGAATAATAGTCTCCTAATTTGTCTCCTTGTCTTTGGACTCCATGAAAATTGCATCTACCGTTTCATTTGGTGAAGGGTTATATAACCAACAGTGCACTAAGCACTTGATCACTTAACTCTGTATTTTTGAATTCTCACAGCAATAGTGCAAAACAGGAATTACTGTCCTCATTTTCACAAAGGACTGATGCTCTAAGAAAGGTGAAGTGATTTGTCCAATGTCATGCAACTGGAATTACGTAGTGGAAATTCAAACTCAGGTCTTCCTTTCCAGATATTACATGCTAAACTGCTTAACCTTCTTCAAT
Source organism: Lynx canadensis (assembly GCF_007474595.2). NCBI lineage: Eukaryota > Metazoa > Chordata > Mammalia > Carnivora > Felidae > Lynx > Lynx canadensis. The sequence goes on along the minus strand of NC_044310.1, from coordinate 165,051,643 downwards.
TCAGCCCCCAATGTGACCTTTCTAAAAGGTAAATGCATTCAAGTTTTCCCCACATAAAATCCTGCAAACAAGACTGGCCACCAGCCCTCTTCCTCTATCATTCTCACCCCATCCTACCATACTGAACTCCCAACAGTTTTCTAATCTGTCTTTCACTGCTTTACCTGTGAACACACTATTTTTCTCCCAAGAACACTTTTCTCCTTTGGCAGGTTACTTCTAACCCAAACTTCAAGATTTACTCAATTCTCACTCTGGGAAGCCCCCTCCCCTTTACAAATACATACCTAAAACTGGGTTAACTGACCATTTGCTATGGTTATCAGCTAAATATCTTATCACAGGCTATTAGTTCCTTAAATAAATACTGTATTTTGCATGTAGCAGAGGAAGGGCTCATGAATGTGGAATTAGTGAATGAATTCACCATAGTGAAGGTTAAGAACTTAGCCCTAATGTTAATATGATGTGCTTTGGAATTCTAACCTGTACATCTGCAGCAGGCTTCTAAATCTGTTTTATTTCTTCATCTGTAGATAACTGCACCTACCTCAGACTTTGGAAAGGAGTAAAAGAAATAACTGACTTAACATGGTTTCTGGCACATTGACAGAACACATTAAACATTAGCAACACTTTTTTTCACTCTCGAAGTTCATCCACCTGACAAAGCCACATCTCAGAAAAGTTTTTCCTAGTAGCTTCCATCAGCACTTAAGATTTCTCCAAAAAAAAAAAAAAAGGAAGTCAAGATCTCCTAAAAACATCCTCATCCACAGGCAAGGGTCTTTCAGCTTCTGGTTACACCAGAGCTCAGTAGCTAGCACCACCGCCTAAATCAGTAACTAGTGTCAAGTTTTTTGTTTCTTACCCATCCCTTTCCCCCCTCAAAGTCAAAGACCATGCCCCTGAGCAAGCAGAATCATTAACTAGTGTCAAGTCTTTTGCTTCTTGCCCATCCCTTTCCTCCCTCAAACTCAAAGACCATGCCCCTGAGCAAGTGGAAACCTGCCCCTTGCAAACCGGTCAGCACCTTCTTCTAAAAACCATCACTTCTCCCCGCACCGCATCGAGACTTGCGTAAATTAGAAGAGATTCATCATCTAGTACAAACTCAAATCTTCTTGGAAGATCATAATAGAATCCTTTCTATCCAATGGAAGACCTTATCTCCCAAGTATTAATTCAAGATAATGAATTCCTAGCATTCAATAAGAATCCAAGAAAAATGGTCCCCTTAAAGCCTTCCCCAGTGAGAGTTCTTCATATTTGTTATTCTCAAATACTGACCAAAACCCACCATTCCATCCCTCCCCCTTCCTGCCAGGGTCCAGGGTCTCGTCCACTCCCTCCAGAGATGGGTCTTCACTTTCAGCGAACAAGGTGCCTTCCTCCCACCCGTGTCACTTCCCTTTCCACCTTGCCCATGTCCTTCCGCAGCACAGGCCTGGCCTGGTCTCCCGCCGCCAACCAGCGCCACAGAGCCGCTACTCACCGTTTCTTGGGGATGGTGCCCGACTCCTGCGCGGCGGGAGTGGCAGTGGGAGCCGCCGTGGCCGCCGACGCGGCTCTCCGCGCTTTGCACTCATTGGTACTCACAGCCTCCTGGGGCCGGCCCAGCAGATGACCGGAGAGAACCCGGAGCCTCCGCCCGGCACGGTCTCGATCCGGGTCCGGGTCTCGGTCCCGGTCCGCTGCAGAACAGCAGCCTGTGCCCACGCCCGTCCCGCCCGCTGCAGCCGCCGCCTCCGCCATGGCTTCCGCCTTGTGCCGCCGCCCGGGACGGCTGGGCGCGGGTGAAAGGTCAGTTAGAGCGGCGGCCCGGCGCGACCATTCGCTGCGGCGCATCCCGGCAGCCACCGCGGCGACTGGGCGGCGGGTGCCATGCGCCGGGAGCTTCACATTCTCTGCTCCCGCCCACCACATCCGCCCGCCCTCCGCGGTCACGCCTCGGACGGCGAGCACCTGCCAAGCAGGTGAGTTTGAGCTGCACCCGGATTGGCTCAGACTTAGCTGGGCTGGACCAGAATCCCAACCACAAGTGTCCGCGAGGTGTCCAAATACCCTGGGTGGTGTCGTTGGGTGTCCCCTTGGCCTCTGGAGTAGGTTTCTGGGGCAGACGCCTAGGACCAGGGTGCTGCTGGACCTGACAACTTAAGTAGGGACATCCTTTTCCTGAAGGAGCTCCTGCTGCTCCCCTATGTTCCCCTCCCAGCAGCGTCACTAAAGTAACTTGAAACTGACTCATTGTCTGTAACCATTTGAGAAAATAGCTATCATTTTCTCATCGCCTACTTCGCGCCTGGAGATTCTCATGTAATTTCCATTTTACAGTTGAAAAAACTGAGGCTCAGAGACATGAACTTACCTGAGGGCGTAAAGCTGAGTTGCAACGGAGATTCTCTTTCATTACTGAATGCTACTCCCTTATTTACCTTATTGGAGGCAAAGTTTTTTATTGCTACAGATAGAATTACCTAACAGTTGTTCTTAGAACTTCTCGCTTGTCTACAAATTAACTTTATGGAGAATGGCACTTGGTGAAAATAGGAGGATCTCAAAAGGCAGTGCTCCACAACCATCTTCAGCCAGTGGATTAGGTAGACTTTTTATAAGGCACCTTAAAGACCTAACCATAGAAATAAAATACCTTATTACATAATGTGCAATTCAAAAATGAGTCTTGGGAACGGTAAGAAAAAGGGTTGTCATAAGCTTCCCAAGCCCAATAAAGTCACCTTTCCAAATAATCACCTTTATAACACAGACTCTATGAAAGACATTCCAGGAGTTAATTGGACTAATACAAAAGAACTATTTAATAGTTCTGAAAAATTCAGGCAACAATGAGGACTTGATTTGAATGCCAGCTTTCCAGATCTTAAGAGATAGTTCAGCATTAAATATCCACTCTAGCTCTAGAATCACTGAGCCCCACTCTTGTGTAGCTGCTACTTTTCTCCATTGGCTATTTCAGATTGGATTAGGAGCTAAGAAAACAGAAAGGAGTAAATTGCTGAGTGCCTGAAAGAGAAAGCCTCCTGAAGTCTGAGAGTTTAGCCACTTTAATCCTCAAGCTTCTTACACCTTTTTTAGATGTTACTAGAACAGCATTGAAATACCAACTAGCACATTTGCTTGCAATTGCAAAATTCATATTTTTCTTGCCAAAATGCTATTATAAGCAACAACTTTCTCAGAATTGTTTTAGAATGAGACTGGTCTATTAATTTTTGCTTGACTCCCAGAGAGCTTAGCCTAACACTAGTGAATAGTTAACTGACTTCTTCAGTGTTGTCCAAATTAAAATATGAATATGCTTCTCACCAACTCTCAGGAGGCAATTATAAATTTTGCACATACCAACAGAATAACAAAAAGCCTTTTCTCCTGGGTGATGAAAAGGTTGATGTAAATCAAAATTATATACCAGTGGAAAAACTGATTTTTTTTCAAATATGTATACAGTAATGAAATACAGGCAGTAACAGCGTTTGTTAAGAGCCTATTATGTACCTAATTCATTACTATGTGCTATGAGATGGAAAGTATGTAAGTCAATGCCTCATCTACATGGCATAACCAGGCTGATTAGGAGCTGGGATATATGTGGGGGGGGGCACTATATTATACTGTTGGATGAAATAAGTGTGATGTGGGTGACCTTGGTGAAGTATTTCCTACCCCCACCCCCACCCCCTCTCCTTACAAGAGCAAAGGCCAAGCAGAGTGTCTTGAAATTTATTTTAAGGAAGGAATGCTTCACATGAAGTGTGGTCCATTGAGATGTTTATGATTCCCACATAAAGCAAAACTTCAGTGAGTATAACATTTAGGAGGGCCATCTCAACACACCTGTTCCTTCTGAGTCCTGACTTAGTCCTTAATAACATGGATCCCAATGGAGAGCAGACCACATGAGCATGGTGAACCCAAGAACATGAGGAATTTTAAATGGAATGACTTATATTTGCATTTATGACATCTCTTCCAATATGAGGAAGAAAAAAAGTCTAAATAGGACAGATTAGCATCTGAAACATGCACCGTATTTCTTTACTGCACTGATTCCCATTACTTCCCTACAGAGCTGCTAAGTTATCCCCAAATTAAGGAATTCTTGCATTTTTATACATTTTTATTATAAAATATAACAGACAAGTGAACCAAAGCATAAATTATCACAGATTGATCACCCATGTAACTTCCATCTAGTTCAAGAAACAGAACTTTTCCAGTATCCTGGAAATCCCTGCTATGCCCTCTCTCAATCTCTTTACCCTCCCTACCTGCCAGAGGTAAGCACCATCCTGAATTTTATAATATACATTTCCTTGTTTTTCTTATGGTTCTAACAATTAAGCATACATCCCTTACTTGTTTTTTGAATTTGTATAATCTTACAGTATGTTCTCTTGTGTCTGGTTTCTTTCACTCAACATTCTGTTTGTAATATTCATCCACATTGTGTGTAGTTGTAGTGCATTCATTTTCTTTGCCACATAGTATTCCTTCAAATATATATATCAGAGTTTATAATTAATGGACATTCAAGATGTTTCCAGTTTGGGACTATTGTGAATAAGGTTGCTATGAACACTTTTGCATATGTCTTTAGGTGGACATGTAGATGAATTTCTGTTAAGTATCCATTTAAGAGTAGTATTACTAGGTCACCAAGTATACATTTGTTTAATAGATAATGAAATGACAACTGTATTCCTAAGAGATTGTACACAATCTACCACAGCAGCATATGAGAATTGCCATTTTCCACTATATACTCTTGTCAGTATAGTTTTAGCTATTATATAGTATTATCTTAATTGTGGTTCTGATTTACATCTTCCTGATTACTAACGAGATCAAGGGTGTTTTCTATATGTTTGTTGACCATTTGGATATCATCGTTTGTGAATGTGTAATGAAGATACATCTCCTAAGTTGCCTTTTAGAAGCCTTATTATTTTTCCTTTCACATTTACGCCTATAGTTTACCTGGAATTGATTTTTATTTATGAGGTAGAGATCAGGTTTCATACTCCATGTGAGTAGCCAACTGGTTTAGCACCACTTGTTGAAAAGTGTTCTACATTAACCATCTTTGTCGTAAGTCAGATATCCATATAACATTAGTCTATTTCTGGGCTCTGTATTTTATTCCATTGATGTATTTATCTTATGCTAGTATCACACTGTCTTAACTATCATATATTCTTTTAGATCTTCTGCATAAGATTATATCATTTGTTAATGACAATAGTTGATTTATTTCCAATCCTCATACCTTATATTTCTTTGTCTTGCCTTACACCAGCTGATTAGGACCTCAAGTACAATGTTGAAAAGAAGTTGTGAAAGTAGCATCCTTATCTTGTTCCTCATTTCAAAGGAAAATCTCTCAACATTTCACTATTGTTCAAAGTGGGTTGCTGGTTTTTCTTTTTTTTCTTTTTAACCTTTTAGCAGATTAAGGAATTCCTTTTCAAATCCTAGTTTGTTGCGAGTTTTTATCATGGATGGATATTGAGTTTTGTCAGACGTTTTTTTCTGCATCTGTTGAGATGATCAAATGATTTTTCTCTTTTATTCTGTTAGTATAGTAAATTACATGGATAGGTTTCCACTGTCAACCAACCTTGCAGTGCTAGCATAAGTCCAATCTAGTCATGAAGTATAGCGCTTTTTATATATTGCTGAATACTGAATACAATTTTGTTGAAATTTTGTATATAGTAAGGTTGGTCTATTATTCTTCTAATAGGAACAGGTCAGCTTTTGCTGGCCTCGTGAAACCAGGCTCCTTTGTTTTATAAGTCTCAGGAAGAGTTTGTGTAAAATTGGTCATTATTTTTCTTAAATGTTCATTAGAATTCACCAAAGAAATGGTCTGAACCTAGAGTTTTCTTTATGGGAAGGTTTTTATTTATAGATTAAATAGTTTAATGTTATTCATATTTTCTGGTTCTACTTGTTTCAGTTTTTGACAGTGTTTTTGTAGGAAATTATCTGCTTCATTTACTTTTTCAAAGGTATTGACATAAAGTTTTTATAGAATGTCCTATTACCATTTTAATGGCTGTAAGATCTTTAGTAATGTCCCACCTTTCATTCCCAACATTAGTTATTCTACTCTTTTTTTTTTTTATCAGTTTGCCAGACAGTTATCAGTTTTATTACCTTTTTAAAGGACCAACTTTACACGGTGGCAGCATTGTAGCCAATGAAGTTTATCCACGGTGTGATTATTGCTAATTGAAAATTTTTCCCAATACTTTTTTAAGGGGCCAACTTTTGACTTTGTTGATCCTATCATATGTATGCTTTCTCTTTCATTAATTTCTGCAAATATTCCTTCTTGTTTCCTATCCTCCACCTTTTATTTTTTAAATTTCTTGAAATGAATGCCCTACTCCTTGATTTTCCACCTTTTTTGTATGTTTTCTGATATATATGTGTTTAGGGCTATGAATTTTTCTCTAAGTAATTTCATTCATGTTTTGATAACAGTATTTTCATTATTATTTTGTTTCAAGTAGTTTTTATTTGTCTTTGAAAAGAATGATTTGTATTTGCTCTTGTTTTGGGGTACTTGTTTCCCAAATACAAATTTGACCTAATCATTTGTATTGTTCAAATCTTTGATATCCTAACTGGTATTTTGTCTACTTATTTTTATCAGTTATTGAAGTATGTTAAAATCTTCCACCATTATTATGGATTTATCTAATTATCCTTGTACTGCTGCTAATCTTTGCTTTCTGTACTTTAAAACTATATATTAGATATGTCAAAATTATATTTTCCTGATGAATTGAACCTTTTATAATTATCAGATATCCCTTTTTGTTTCTAATAATGATTTTTGTCTTAACTTTAGTTACATTAGCATGTGTTGTGTCCTATCCTTTAACTTTTTTTAAAGTTTATTTATTCATTTTGAGAGAGAGAGAGAGAGAGAGTGCATGAGAGAGAGAGAGAGAGAGAGAGCGCGCGCATGAATGGAGGAGGGGCAGAAAGACAGAAAGAGAGAATTCCAAGCAGGCCCTGCACTGTCAACATGGAGCCCAATGCAGGGCTCGAACCCACAAACTGTGAGATCATGACCTGAGCCGAAACCAAAAGCCGGACACTTAAAGAACTGAGGCACCCAGGTGCCCCCCTATCCTTTAACTTTTAATCTTTCTGTATCTATATATATTTAAATATGTCTTCTGTAAACAGCTTAGGTGATTTCTTTTAAGCAGTCTGAGTATAAAATATTGGGTCACTTAGCCTATTTAAGTTTAATTGACTTACTAATATATTTGGTATAATGGCTGAGAGCACTAGCCTCACTGCCAGACAGACTTGAATTTGAATATTGGCTCTATCATTGAGCAGATATGTTGTCTTGAGCTTGTCATATTAAAATCTCTGGGCTTGGCTACTCATCTAATAAAACTGGAATGGTAATGACTACTTCCCAGGGGTATTAAAGGATTAATGAGCAAAAATATAGTGAATTTTAATTGCTATTGTAGAAGTGAAAGATAGGCTGGTGTAAGGATGACAGTCTTCCTAGAAAATACAATAGGTGTGAGAGGAAGAAAAAATAAGGTTGAATGGGTAATATAAGACCAAATCATCAGAGCATTGAAAACTTAGTGGAAGAGGGGCACCTGGGTGGCTCAGTCAGTTGACCATCCGACTTCAGCTCAGGTTGTGATCTCATGGCTCACAAGTTTGAGCCCCATGTCGGGCTCTGTGCTGACAGCTCAGAGCCTGTAGCCTGCTTCGGATTCTGTGTCTCCCTCTCTCTCTGGCCCTCCCCTGGCTCACACTCTGTCTCTCTCAAAAATAAATAAAACATAAAAAAAAATTAAAAAAAAAGAAAAGAAAACTTAGTGGAAGATAAACACTTGATCTGGTGAGAGCTATTATAAGTTCTTGAGCAGGAGATTAGCATGGGAAAGTCTACTACTTTGGAATTCATTCTCAAGTGGAAGTCAGCCTACTGGGTATACCTGAAGACCTGTTGGCAGTTGTAAGAAATGTACCAGCAAATGATGAAGACCTAAAGAACTACAAAAGAGGTTAACAATGTTTCTGAATGACAGGAAAGCATTGAGCTATGGTTAGCTGTCTGCTCCATTAAAGGAGACTGACTTAGCTCAGGAAGTGACAATATTTAATGTGAAATGGGCTTCCAGTGGTTCCATGTATGTTGCAATACTTTTCAGGATGTCACAATCTCATTAAACAGGTTAAGGAGAAACTGACTTAACTAGCCAAATCATTAGGGTAGAGTTGAAAGTACTTTATATTCTCTTACTCCTCTGAGTGAATGAAGTTATTTCTCTTACTATGCAATCTAAAATTCTATTTCTTGATTTCTTCATATTACAGGTAGGAGTAATTTTTAACCTGCCTACCTCTCAGATTTGTTGTAAAATAATAAGTGTGCAAACATTTTGGAAACCAAAGTCAAAATCACTTTAAAATAATTATTTTCTTTGGCTGAATGGGTGACAGGCAATAAGGAAGGCACTTGTTGGGATGAGCACTGGGTATTATATATAAGTGATGAATCACTAAATTCTACTCCTGAAACCATTATTATTATACTATATATTAACTACCTTGGATTTAATTTTTTTAATTGGCAAAACAAGTAAATGAATAAAATAATTATTTTCTTGGGTACATATGAAATTAAAATCTGATAGTTATCAATTAATGCTCTAAAGCAGTAAACTTTTAAAATTTGAAGTTTTTAAGTAAAGTATCTAGGATTTTTTTATGATCTTTAAAATTGATATCCCCCCAAGAGTTTTTGTTTATATGTATATTTTTAAATGTTTATTTATTTTTGAGAGAGAGAGAGAGCAAGCAAGCACAAGCAGGGGAGGGGCAGACAGAGAGAGGGAGACACAGAATCCGAAGCAGGCTCCAGACTGTCAGCACAGAGCCTGATGTGAGGCTTGAACTCATGAACTGTAAGATCATGACCTGAGCCAAAGTCAGACTTAACCAACTGAGCTACCCAGGTGCCCCTTGTGTTTATATTTATATCTACCTACCTATCTACTTATACCATATTAGATATTACAATTGAAAAAATATTTAAAATATTGATTATTTTATGATAAACCAATATGTATGAGTCTAAATGAAATACTTTTATTAAAAATAACTGTATTTCCCAGAAAAAAAGCCTGAGAAGAATGGCATTCCTTTACATTTTTGCAAATTTCTTTAATACCTAGCTTAATAGAAGACAGCTGGATTTTCCTATCTGCTTCTGAATTCAATCCATTGAGATATCCTATGCCATGTAATTATTGGAAAACTCTACCGTTGTGAGAGAGTGAGAGTGAAAAAGACAAATAACATCTTAGTCTTACTATGAAAATAGTTTTGGCCCTGCAAGTGTTTCAGGGACTCACAAGGGTTTCCAGACCACATCTTAAGAACTGCTGTTCTGAAGTACAGTATTTCTATAGATGTCTGCTAAAATCTTTGCTGGGTAAGCCCTAGACAACTGGATGTGAGAAGTAGTTCTATTGCCATAAAGTAATATGCAGTGCCACTGTTGGTAAAACAAAGTTGTCAAAAATATTTAAGTCCTAATTTTATATTTTGATACATTCCATATGAAATATATATATTTTTTTTAATTTTTTTTTCAACGTTTATTTATTTTTGGGACAGAGAGAGACAGAGCATGAATGGGGGAGGGGCAGAGAGAGAGGGAGACACAGAATCGGAAACAGACTCCAGGCTCCGAGCCATCAGCCCAGAGCCTGACACGGGGCTCGAACTCACGGACCGCGAGATCGTGACCTGGCTGAAGTCGGACGCTTAACCGACTGCGCCACCCAGGCGCCCCTGAAATATATATTTTTAAATTTCATATAATAACATTTTGAAAGTGATTCCTACATTTTAAAATCAAATTTTGACATCCAATTCATGTGTGAGCAGAAACTTATTTCTTATGGGGCACCTGGGTGGCTCAGTCAGCTAAGTGTCCAACTCTTGATTTGGGCTCAGGTCATGATCTCATGGTTCGTGAGTTTGAGCCTCACATCCAGCTCTGTGCTGATAGTGTGGAGCCTGCTTAGGATTCTGTCTCCTTCTCCCTTTGCCCCTCCCCCACTTGCTCTTTGTATCTTTCTCAAAAATAAATAAAAATAAAACTTAAAAGAAACCTAATTCTTATAACCGGGGTAAATTAATTTAATGTGACTTTGTGACTAATGTGATTTATTAGTTAATCATTAATTTGATTAATTAAATTATTGATTTACCTTGTAAATTCAGGCTCAATCCTAATTTTAGGCTTATGCAGTTATTTTGATCGTTGCATTTAGATCAGTAGTAAGAGTGTCCTGGGCCTATTGTTCCCAAGGTATTTTTTTTCTAAAGCTGCAGAGATCATAGCTTGGAAATTGGAAATTGTTGATTTGCAAATTCTAGCATTTGACCTTTTCATACTTGCAGGTTTCTTAAGCCTTTCGCATTAGCCCATTTGTGTGTATGAACAATAGCAGTTAAGCACCCAGGAGCAAGAGACATTATCAAAGGAAAGTCTTTTCTGTTGTAATTCAGGTATGGTGGGAATTGTTTTTTTTCCATTGCTCAAATATATTCTTTGGGGATAAAGAAATGAAGTAAGTCTTTGAGTGCACTAACACTCCTCCAGAACCCCAAAGAGAGCCAGGTTTGAGGCTATTGTGGCAAAAGTCAGTGGTTTCCAGGCACCTGTAACTCAGCTAAGTTACCTTTGGCTGCTTCAGGATTGTATACTTTTTTAGGAGTCCCTACTCCATATTCAGAAGAACTTGTAGTGGAAATAATTTTCCTGGTTACCCCTCTATCTGTGTCCCTCAGCTCTCACTCTCTACTCAACCCTGTCCCATTATTTTCTTTCCTGAAAGGGGAAGCCATCTTTACCCCCCACTGCCTTAGGTTATTCTGTAAGAAAGCTACTGTGAGTGTATTAGGGATGTACACACCTCTAATGGTCATCCTTTCCTTACCCTTTTACAGTTAAAGAAGTTTTCTCTCTAGTCTTACTGAACCATGGCACTACCTCCCAACACCAGCAATCACATCTCCTTGAAGCCTGAAGAGGTATGGAAGCTACTTTGAATCAAATACTTAAAATGATCTTCTAACTACCCATGCAGTGATTCCACTGCACCCCTAATATGCTTTTAAAAGAGCACTATCTGTTTTTGAAATCTGCTTTTTAAAATGTTGACGTGTTAAATGACTGTATTTTCAAACAAAGATATTTGGTAGCTTCTTCATGCTCTTATTTTTTGTTCCTAATTTTTTAACAACCCTCTTTGTATTTTTTTCTTTCTTTTAAAACCATCTTTTCTCTTTTGTTTTTCAACTTAAGTCAATATAATCAGAGTTAAAAAGAAGTTTGGACACAAAGTATTCAGGTCCAGTAAAATGAGAAAAAGTCATGGGAAGATAACCAAAGCTAATGTCAAGAGATCCCCCTAAGAGAAATGAAGTCAGGAAACATACCTCAAAATAGAGCCCTCAGTAGAACCACCAATAGACTGCAAGGCACAAATGTGAGGATGGTTGTTTGGAGGCCAACTAATTCTGTCAAAGGAGGACTTTTTAAAATGTTTTCTTTATTTATTGCGAGAGAGAGCACACACATGCAAGGGAGGGGCAGAAAGAGAGAGAGAGAATCCCAAGCAGGCTCTGCCTGCTGTCAGCACAGGGCTCAAACTCAGCAACCATGAGATCATGACAATCGCCGAGCCTGAGATCGGAGTCAGACACTCAACCGACTGAGCCACCCAGGCGCCCCTAAAGGGCAACCTCTTTAAAATACACTCTTTAAGGACATTGTCTGACCCTCTGAATATAGTCCTCAAATGTATCCTCTGATCCAGCTTGTTTTAAGCTGGTGTGCAAAATAATGGTGCATTTGAAATGTTAGATAATTTCCCATTTTCCTTTTGAAGGGATTTAAATATCAGAAGATGGTGATTCATTTCTTATTTCTTAAAAAAAAAAAAAAAAAAAAGAAAAGAAAAAGGATAGGAAGAAAAAGAAAGAAAATGGCCAAAGCTACTGGATCAAAAGTAATTGCTTATGTGTGGTTGAGGATGGGGTAGAGTTGAAACTCACATAACTGAAATTTTAATTGTAGTCAGTTCTGGCCCTTTATTTTTATGGTGAGCCATATGGTTTGTAAGCAGCTTTTAAGTCCATCTATTTAATCACAGTTGAGGTTAGAAGAGGTTGCCTATGTAGAATAGGGTCATAGGGTGAGCCTCCAGAGAGCAAACAGGAGGCTGGTAGAGGAGTGAACATCAAGAACCCTCCTATAGGGAGACAGTGCACCAGCTGGAAAAACATGACACCAGATGTAATAATAATCATGAAGACATCTAGTCCCTGCATCAGCCTAAGGGAGGTGAAGATATTTCAGTGAATGAGCTACTTTGTATGCTAGTTCTGGATGGTGATTTTAACAGGTCAGGGAAATCAGCCTTCAGTATCTGAAGAAGTGCCCACTGATTTGCCCTTTGGCTACTTAGCTACAAGTACATTTGTAGTCAGCATCCCAAGTTCTATCCGTGATTTTCTAAAGACTACTCCATCGTTGAGGGAGTTTATTTATTATAACCAATCTATGATCTTAAAATGCAGGAAAAAAATTCAGAAACCCAGAATTACAGATATGAATACATAAAGCCACCATAAAATATGTGAAAATTTCATTTTGCCTTACAGGAATTCATAAAATATAGGTTACATAACTTGCTTTAAAATAACATATTTCAGCTAAGGCACATTTTTCTTAGAACCAGTCCATAAGGACAACAGGTAAATTTCTGCTTTCCAGTTTGAAATGGGATTATTAAAATTACCTTGTCTTGGGGCACCTGAGTGGCTCAGTTGGTTGAGTGTCCCACTCTTGGTTTTGGCTCAGGTCATGATCTTGCTATTCGTGAGTTCAAGCCCCACATCAGGCTCTGCTCTGATAGTGCAGAGCCTGCTTTGGGATTCATTCTCTCTGTCTCTGTCTCTGTCTCTCTCTCTCTCTCTCTATGTATCTATCTCCCTCTCAAAAATAAATAAACAAACATTAAAAAAATAAAAATCTTTAAAAACAAACAAACAAACTAGGAGCTCCTGGGTGGCTCATTTGGTTGAGCATCCGACTTTGATTTTGGCTCAGGTCATGATCCCAGGGCTGTGGGATCGAGCCCTGCCTTGGGCTCTGCACTGAGGGTGGAACCTGCTTGAGATTCTCTCTCCCTGTTTCTCTCTCTCTCTCCCTCTGCCCCTCTCCCTGCTCACACACACTCTCTCTAAAAAAAATAAAATAAAAACTAATACTCAAAAGTAACTCTAAAATTGATAAACTGTGCAAATCAAAGAACGATTATTTAACTATAGTAGAAGAAAAATGGACAGATGAGTGACATCTTCTCACTTTCATAATAGTTATCATGAAAGAAATAGGTTTTATGATAATTTTACTCATTGGTAAAAGAGACTTAATCATTTTTACAATCATTTGAATAATAAACTCTTTTTAATGGAATGAGTTTGATGCATATGACTATTCATTCTGAATCTAATAGTCACTATTAATCATTATCTCCTCCCAGTCCAATGGTTCTCACGATATCCTACAATTCTGAGGTACAGATTCCTTTTTGAGTCCTCTTGATGTTATCAGAACATGTGGAATTATATTGTTGTATATTGAAGATATTTTCTTCCCGTCAGGGTAATTCATTGGTATCTCTTTACAGGAGATTTGGGGTTTCTGTTGTTGTTTGTTTTGTTTTTTTGGTGTTTTTTGGTACCACTCTAAGAATAAGGTATTTACTACATCCCCCCCCCCCATGAAATATTTTTTATTCTTTAACACAGAATTAAATAGTTTAGGATAAAAAGACTCTCCTCTCTGATTTATACTGTATGCATAACTATGTTTATGCAGCCAAATTATTTGGGTTTTCCTCTTAGGTTCACTTTAGCAGACACTTTTTCCCAGGGAAAAACAGTGTTGTTGATCATAGCAGTAGGTCCAATTCCTTTCTCATGTGTTTATTTTTGAAGAACTCCCACAGACTGGCTTGTCCTTAACCATAGGTAGAAGTTTATTCTATATGATTTGTGTGTGTGTGTGTGTGTGTGTGTGTGTGTGTGTGTGTGAAGTGACAATGAGGGTAGCGTAGGAAACAAATCTTGTTTTAAACAAACATGAAAGCGAACCCTCGAATAAGCTAGGTAACATCTCACCAGAGAATAATGGTTAATATCAGATTCTTCCTAACAGCAAATTTTGATAGGTCAGAAATAGAGATACCACAAGCACACAGACACCTAAGAGGGTGTTAAGAGGTCAGGTAGAACATACCTACATCTAAGACCAGTCCTGTTCTCTTATCCAGGTTCTGCCTAAGGACAGAGCTCCCCAAAGACTTCCAGAGGAATCGAAATGAATATATGCAAATTTTCCTTCATCTTATGACTTCAAAACTATTGTCAACCCATTAAAACTCTTTTCCTTGGTTTTTCATTTAATAAAACCTAATTGTAAAGTCAGTTATATTTTAGGTAATTTTCTCTGATACCTAGACAAGACTCCTTGAGGCTGAGCTGCCTGAGTAACATGAAGGATGGTTTTCATTTTATTAAAAAAAAAAAAAGATGAGAGAAAGATAAGTAAGAAATAAGATGCAATTTAAAATGGATATAAAGAGGAAAACCATTCTTCAATTGTATATATTAGAGGAAGAGAGAGGAAAATCTCACACATAATCCCCAAAACAAAGAAGGAAAAGTGATTATAATTGACCATGTTGTTTTTCTTTTTTAATGGTTTCTAGGTGGTGGTTGTTTTATCTCTAAATCTTAAAATAATTTAGTTAGGTACAGCAGTTGGCTTTGGTGAAATAGAGTAGAAAGCAAACATTGGATCAGGGGTGGCAATGGCTGATGTCTATTTTTAACTGCTGATCATATTTAGCATGAGGGTCTGATGTTATACAGCTGGCAATACTAGAGAGGGAAAGAAACATGTTTTTATAGAGATAGCTCAAAACTCTGAGTCAGAAGACCTGGATTGAAGCTCCACGAGTACTGCTTGTGCTCTCTTCTTTTCCTTACCTTTATTCACAGTACTTAGCTTTTGGGTAGAGATCTTAATCTTGTTTCCCTGTTGCGCTATTGTTAAATTCGGTTGAAGTAGTGCAAATGAAAGTACTGTTCAAAGTTAATAGTCCTGTAAAAATATCAGTATTCCTAAGAACATGTTGTTTTCATTCTATTTTACCCCTTGGAAGATAAACAAGGCTTCCTAAAACTAGCAAAAGGCTATTAACGCTAAAAAGAAGAGAAAGGACAATCCCAGTTTATTTTAGTTTTGATATACATAAAAATACTAAAACTGGGTGCCTGGGTGGCTCAGTCTATTAAGCATTTGACTTTGGCTCAGGTCACGATGTCACAGTTTGTGAGTTCGAGTCCCCCATCAGGTGAGTACAAGCTCTGCTTCGGGTGAACACGAGCCCCACTTCTCGTGCTCTCTCTCTCTCTCTCTCTCTCTCTCTCCCCCTCTCTCCCTCTCCCCCACTTCCCCCCCCCCGCCCTTTGTGAGATTCTCTCTCTCTCTCCCTCTCTCTGTCCCTTTCTCGCTTGCTCTTTCTCTCTCTCAAAAAAAATAATAATACTAAAACAAATCAATAAAATAAAATAATATATTAACCCATCAGGAAAGTACCAATTCCTTGCTAAGATAATAATTAAAATGGCTTCTTCAAGAGAAATGACACCAAATAGGTTCATTTTATAACATAATAACAGGCTATCCAAATAAGAGAAAAATAACAGGTAAGTCTGCTTCAGACACAGTTCAAATGCTCACAAATATTTAATATGATTGTAGAAAAACTAATAAATCTTTATATTCTATTTCACATTCCCTTTCTCAGCCTATGACTAATAATTGCTAATTGGTTTAGGCAAAGCTTTTGGCTTTAGCCTTAAGCTAGAGTGTTGAAGTATCTAGAGTGCTAAATGGAAAAAAAAAATTTTATGTTTATTTTTGAGAGACAGAGAGAGAGAGCAAGTGGGAGAGGGGCAGAGAGAGGGAGACAGAATCAGAAGCAGGCTCCAGACTCTGTCAACACAGAGCCTGATGTGGGGCCTGAACTCATGAACCGTGAGATCATGACCTGAACCGAAGTCGGGACACTTAACTGAGTGAGTCACCCAGGCGCCCCTAAATGGGAAATTTAATATAAAATATTTTTTAAGTTGAAGATTCCATACAGTTGTAAAGTACACACACACACACACACACACACACACACACACACCAAGTGTATTGATAAAACTGTCTACATTGAGTCTGGATTCCTTCATTCTCCCCTAGAACTAATTAAATAGGTGACCATTCCAGTTTGGTAGTTACACATCTGGTTCTGGTGCCTGACTGAAAGTTGGCCCAACACCAAACAACCATTTGGCATTTTCCAGAGGCCTATGGAATGTTCTACATTTTTCCCTTGGGCAGAAGAGGGGAAAAGAATGTGGATTGCAGGGATCTGCCACTTTGGAAATTTAGATAGTTGGAGGTTTCCCCGTGTAAATTCTGTAGGATGCTAGTTCTTCTGGGGACAGAGCATGTTTATATAGTTCCCCTGTCATAAATTTGGGAAACACTTCCCACTATAATTCTGCTGCCTTGAAAAGTCACATTGCCCATTTACTTATTAAAGGTTCTGAAATTCTTTGCAACTTTGTATAATACAGTGTGTTCATCCATAGAATGATTTCCCCCGACACCTACTTATATCCCTTTGGGATACATTGACTTAATTTTAAGGTCCCATAGAGTAAGTGCTCAAGATATGAATAACCAAGGCCAGCACCCAAAGAACAGTGACCATTAATGAATAATTTGGTGAATGGTGGCCCAAAATGGTCAATCTGAAGTGTAATTATTAATGTCCTGGATGAAGGTCATGGGAGCATATTCTTAACATTTGAATATGAGACTAAAGCTTAATCTGTGTAATCAAACCTTTTTCTTTTAGCCATAAATTCAGTCAGTTGTGCATAACTGACCCTTATAAACAGACCTAGAAAACCTACTGCACACACTCAATGTGCACATATAAATTCAGTGTTTCTATACGTGGAACCCATAATCAAGGTGGGTGACCAAGGTTTGTGAGCTCATTCCCTGCATGAAAGAACGAGAATTAATGATATACAAATGGTAGAACAGAAGAAGCAACGAGTCCATTACTTCTTGGTTAGGATGAAGGGAGGGTAGGGGTGCAGATTTATAAGAATGTTGGAAAAAGGAAAGGAAGGAACTCAGCACATGGAAAGAACTACGATGCTTCCAAAGGTACTCCTGTATTTCTCATTTGAGAAGATGATAGGAAAGTTGTATATGGTGGATGATGAGATATTAACAGCTCTGCCCTTGATATTTTACTTGAATTGGCAACATTATAGACAGATTTGAACACAATGTCGTATTTGTATAAATGGACCAGATTTTATACGTAAATTTTATGAGTTTAGGTATAAATTTCCCACCCTAGATTTCATGAATAATCCTCACTATCCTCTTTCAGCTTTTTTTTAAATCCAGGAAAGAACCATCTTTGTACATTTTTCCATTTTTTTTTTTAGAAGTGACCTTCTAAGACTGCATCCTTGGCATGCTCTTAGTGGGTGTAAGCATGCTGGGGGTGTTCAACAAACGATGAAAAAGAAGCTTAGATGAAAAGCGCAAAGTCAGAGTTAATAAGGTTCAATTCAGGACTCTGAAAGTCTGAGTTTCCAGCAAAGCCAGACCTCAC
Source organism: Lynx canadensis (assembly GCF_007474595.2). Lineage (NCBI taxonomy): Eukaryota > Metazoa > Chordata > Mammalia > Carnivora > Felidae > Lynx > Lynx canadensis. The sequence goes on along the minus strand of NC_044310.1, from coordinate 165,033,785 downwards.
TTGCATTGCTTTTAACCTGTGTCTTGGGCTTTAAAACATACTGGGTTTTGTTTCATTAATTTACTCAAGTAGTTCTGTTAAGTATTAACTTACAGTGCCAGCAGATTTCATTGTACTGAATTATCATGGAAATACCAAGTATTTTGAAGACATATCCGGTCAAGACATGTTTTGTTCTATTAATCTCTCTCCTGGCTGGGGAGACAGAGAACTTGCAGCAAACAGCAAGATTAGTGGATCACAAAATGGATTACTGCTTGCTTATGTGAAATCATGAACTGTTCTCTCATTACTGTTTTCGTGGTTTGTCATGCATAACATTTTTAGCAAGCCTGGTCTGAAATTTATGCCAGCTATTAGTCATTATTTTCTACAGACCTTATCAAGTCAGTGATGTCAGCTCACTTCTTGGATATACTCGTTACATTTACAATCTCTGTATGGTCTATACCTTGCATAGTAATTAGTTTTACAGTCTTCTCACTATATTCTAGAGTTGCAACTTCCAAGTGCATGCATTGGCTGCACCTGCAATAAATAATTTCTTCAAATCTGCTGGTGCTGCCACTGTTCTTCTCAGGCTCAGATAGAAACCTGAAAACCATCTTTTACTTGTCTCCAGTCCTTCCACTTCCATTCTGACCATCACCAAGTTATAGCAGCAAAGGAATTGCCTTTTCTTCACTATTCCCACCACCACAGTTTATGCTGGGCCACATCTCCTCACTCCTGGTCATTATAACTTTCTCCAGGTGCCCACTTTTTAATTATTCTTACCTACATTACTGCCAGAAGAATCTTACTAAGGTGCCATATATAAAACCCTTTAGCAACTCTGACTTCTCCAGACTTCAGTGACCTCTACAAACTCAGAGTACCCATAATACTTACATCCATACAGGTTAACCCTTAAATATTTTCACATGGCTTTATTTGAATTTATTTTGCCTTCCTTGAGGAAAGAGAGTTTGTCTCATATTTTCTTTCAGCTGCTATAGCCTTTAACACAAGACTCATCCAAGACCAACCCTCAGGATCAAGTACTGCCCAATTAGTACCACCTTCAATGTGCTGTATAATATTCTGTGCTACAGGAGGAAGAAGTATGTTACCATCCATTCCTGCATCATTCACTCATCAGGTATTTTCATGCAAACTGTGTGCCAGGCACTGTGCAATGGATACAAAGAGATACAAGTCTTGCCTTCAAGTTTCAGGTGGGAGATTTCAAGAAGTACAGTGTGGTGAGGATAGAATAGAATGTGTGCAAATGCCTATGGGCACCCAGAGGAAAACACCGATAAATCAGACTGGGAATAGTAAGGAATGGAACATCATTCAAAGTGTGCTTCCCAGAGCACTAGTCTGCAAGACTCTCCAAGAAAGAAAGAAAGAAAGAGAGAAAGAAAGAAAGAAAGAAAGAAAGAAAGAAAGAAAGAAAGAAAAAACAAGTTTTCATGGTCAAATAAATGAGAAACCCTGGACACTGTCATTCCCTCTGCCAAAGAGCCACAAAGCTCATTAGCACTGATGTCTTAGAGGAGTCGTGTGGTAAAGAAACCTGTAGAGAACCTCAGATGTGAAATAGAGATGTTCCAGTCATCAGGAGAAAAGTAGTGGCTGAGACCTCTAGATAGGTGAAGTCACTGAGGAATGGAGGGAGAACAGAGGACTGGGACCAAGAACAAGGAAGATACTCCATTTAAACATGGAGTAGAAAAAGAGTGGCCCACAGGGAGACTAAGGTGAACTGGCCAGGGATGTGCAAACCCCAAACAAAGTGGAAAAACAGAAGCAGAGGGAGAAGAGAGAATTTCAAAGATGGGTTGACCAGAAACATCAGAACTCCAGAGGAAGACATTAGAATGCCCCCAGATTTAGCAATCATGAGGTTATTAGGGACATTGGCAAGAGTGTTATCAAGGAAATGGAAGGAATTGGGATTGCAGTGAATTGAGACTGTCAGGAAGTAGAGACAGTAGGTGTACACTGGCCTTTTGAGAAAATTGGCTGGAAAAGGTTGGGAGTAATATAGGGAGGGGAAAGAGTTGCAGCATTGAAGGAGGGTTATTTTATGATGAAGAAATTGGAACCTCTTTGTATGTGGAGGGAGAAGTCAATAGAGAGGAAAGATTAAGAAACAGGGCAGTGGGGTGAGAGGTGCTTCATAGCTGAGAAGACAGAGTAGGGAACAAATCACAGGTGAGGTGGAATTAGCCCCAGATAGAAAGGGAAAAAAAGAAGAAAAGATGGGCTAAGAGAAAAAGTTGTAGGTGGTAAGAAAGAAAGTTATTAGTAGCAACATTAATTAATATTCACTGTGCCGGGCACTGTGCTAAGTAGTTTAGATAGGTTGTCTCATTTAATCCTTAAAATAACCACTTAGAAAAGGTACTAATATTATCTCAATTTTACAGATGAAGAAATTACAGTACAGAGAGAGAGAAAAGGCATCTCATCATATAGTAAAGATGCACAGTTGGGTTAAAAAAAAAAAAAAATCTCTGGCCTAACGAGTACTGTGTAGGAAGGAAGTTTTTCCTCAGTGTTCTCAATTTTCAGAATGAAGGCAAGGCTATTTCCTGAGAGTAAGCCAAGGAGTGGCAGGTAGGGATGTCTAAAGAACAGCATACTCACAATCGGAATACCTGCAGAGAAGAATGGGGGAGAGTTCTTCCTAAGGACACATTTGAGAGCCTAGCTAAGTTGAGGAACAAGCTTTACTAGAGACTAATTCCTATAACCTGTGACACTCCAGCCCATTCCACTAGCTCCCCCACTTGCTATACTAGGACCTAGATAACAGGGCAGAGAAAAGATAGGTTATGTCTTGCAGGCTCTTTGAGAAGAGATGCACACATCCTCAGAAGTGACCACCAGTAGATACAATTCGGTTTGCTCTCCTATAGATCTGAGCAAAGGGCTCCAAGGTACAGAGGTAAGAGAGCGATTCATTCCAATTGAGGGAATTGGAGAAATCTAGGGATATGAGGGAAATTTTGGAAATTTTGCTATATAAAATTGAGCAAATATCAAGCCTACTCTACTGAGAAATGAATTGACAGACCACAAAAGGAAGATCAAGTTTGAGTGAAAACCATAAGTCTAATTTCCAGACATGTTGATTTTGGACTTAAAAGTTATCACCTAAAGGCAATAGTTCAAGATTGTACACACCAAGTTACTGGCACACAGAGAAAGTAGAAAGAGAACACAAAGCTATCTCACAGTTTCCTACAAATACGAGCATAAAGATAACACAGCCACTTGAGGTATAATCAGAGTAACACAATGGTACCACTGGGCACTGGAGCACAGTTCTCTGGCAGTGAAACCATGATGGAAAAGGAGAAAAGGCCTAAAATACTTTCAGGGCATGGAGTGGGTAAAGGGTTACTGGTAGAGCCCTTAGGAGTGATTAGGAGATTGCATAAGGGGTCTAGAAAGGATTTCTGGCTATATAGAGGGAGGTAGTACCTGGAAAAACTACAAAATAACAAACGTTTCCTTCTTTCTCAAACTTGCCTGGAGCCAGCCTTACAGATTACAGCAAAATTATTTCAGGTTCAATATCTGTCGTAGACTCTGGGTCTGGAGTTCTCTCTTGTCCAGCAAGAGAGCAGACGCAGGATTGAAATGCAAGAGAGGCTAATATCCAGGAGGAGACAAGAGCTCCGAGTAAGGGTCCTTGCTCTGTTTTTATTAGGATCAGAAGGCTTATAAGCGTGATGGATGTGCACAAAGAGACAATGATATCGTGAACATTAACTCATGTGCGTGGGGGAAAGGGGATTTTGAACATATGCAATGTTAGGGGTTTGGGTCAATACAAAACAAAGTCCTGGTGCCAGGCAGCTGGTTGTTTACTGCAGGCATGAGGTGCCACATCATTTTATTTTAGCTAGCCTAGGGGACAAGACAGAGCATGCTACCTCAGGGTCAACAAAGCACCTTTCTTTTGCTAATTAGCTCTGCTCTGGGCAACTTTGCCCTTCTGTGGTCTATAGCCCTGTTTACCTGTTTGCCTATTTTGGTCCCTCCTTCCTGTGAAAGCAGCTTTCTGCTATTGTACTAAGGTGCTGGGGGGGGGGGAGGGAGGAGGGGGGGTGTACTTCTACCCTTAGTACCTAATCTTGGTTACCTAATTTTGGATGTTTCCATCCTGAGATTTCTTATTCCTATACCTTTGTCCTATACTGGGGACCTTTGCCCTATTCACCTAATCTGTTTTACCTAATCTGGTATGTGTACATCCTGTGACTTTCTATTTCTTTATGCCTTGTTAACCCATTGGTGCAAGCTCAGGGAATTCCTAAGCTTTTTCCCCACACAGTAGTAAGGCCAAGATGATTGGGCAAGGCCCTGAGGCACCAATGCTGTCTCATAACTTTTTCTAACCTCTGCATCTTCATTGTCCTTCACTCACTGACATTGCCTCACTTATGCCTCTTTGCCCTAAAAGACTATTTTTAACATAAAGAAACCCAAGAGTAACAAATTTGTAATATATATATATATATATATATATATATATATATATATATATATATATATATATATATATTTTATTGTTTTATAGTAAACTCTATTCCCTGTGTATATATATTTTATTGTTTTATAGTAAACTCTATTCCCTGTGTATGTTTTTGCCTGATTAAATCCCAGGCTTCCATCTTAAAACTTGAACATGTGTGGCACGCCTGGGTGGCTCAGTCCAGTGTCTGACCTCAGCTCAGGTCATGATCTCACAGTTCATGGGGTCAGGCTCTGTGCTGACCAAGCTCAGAGCCTGGAGCCTGCTTCAGATTCTATGTCTCCCCCTCTCTCTGCCCCTCCCCTGCCCATGCTGTGTCTCTCTTTAAAAATTAAAAAAAAAAAAAAAGCCTCAAACGTGTAGAGGCAACCAAAGACTACTTTAGGAATAGCCTATAGAGGTGAGATGAGACAAAAGCCACGACAACCACATCTGCCAAGTGTATAAAGAATTGTTGGTTAGGCACCACTTCCTTTATCTACATTTGCACTTATTTTTAAACACAAACCTTTTTTCTTGGACACCGCTCACCATAACTTAAAATTACAGTAATCCAGTTTCAACTCCATCTAAAAGAAAACAGCTACCAGAATTCAGGTCCTAGTCCCAAACTAACTGTTGGCTACCTGTGCTATTATAGGCAGGCCAACCTCTTGGAGTCTTATTTCTTCATCTGAAAAATAGAAATAATACCTGCTCCCCTTCTTCATAAGGTGGCCCTACATCAAACCAGATATATATCAGATGGAAACATTATTTTATGAGTATCATGATATGAAAATAAGGAATGGTTATAGTTACAATAATTTTATTGGTAGCAGTGGTAAAAATTGTTATTAACAGTAGTAAATGTGAGAAGTTTATTTTCCCATAGTCTCATGGTACAATCCCTGAGGGCTATATACTAAGATCTTAACATTAAAGGGCCCATCCATCTGTTACATCACTAAATTCAATAGCAGGCAGGGAGGGAGAAAGGGAGAAAAGGTGGTAAAAATAAAAGGAGCAGAGGGAGAGGAGAAGGAAGAGGAGGAAGAGAGAAAGAAAAATGGAGACAACAGATGGAGAGACAGGGGCACAGGGAAGTGGGAGACATGAAGGAAAAGCCTTCCCTGACTGCTTTGGGCCTCCTGAAACCCCCTTTCTTAGAGTTACTAAGAAGTGGCTTTCAGAAGAGATTCTTCCAGAAGAGGTTGTTAAATTAATGTTCAGTATAGAAAAATTGGAATGTGCCAAAAAAGACAAGGGAGAAAATAAAAATAATTTATAATTTCACCATCCAGAAAGATATGCTGATAATATTTTGTTGTATTCCTTTCTAGTATTTGTTTTTTCTTTAATGTTACACTGTTTGTTCAGTACAAGAAAAACAGTGTCATTTGATAATTTCAACACTGCTGAACAAGAAATGAATAAAACATGCAAAAATAGAAGAGAAACAATAATTGCACCCAGTTAAACTGTGGGGAGTTGTACCAGCCTCCAGAACTAAGTATTTGAAGAAAGAAAGCAGTCGTGAGCAATCAGCAGAGTGGAGTGGAAAGTACACACAGGAGATTTTGTCCTACTACTGTCTTACTGTTACCTAACTCTGTGACCTTAGGGGTAGCGTTTAATTTCCCTAGCCTTCATTTTCTTTATCTTTAAAGTAGGGGACTGTAACTCAGCAGTTCCACAAACATTAGTAGGTGTTTTGCCATGTGGTGGAGACCAGAGATGACACATAGGAAGTATCTAGTCTAGTCTTCTGGGTTTAACAGCTTAGAAATGAAATTCAGGTAAAATTCTGTGATATCCCTGAAATGCCTCCTGAGATTTAAAAGAATAGAATTTGCAAATTCATGGTTTAATGGAGTAGACCAGATGCTACCCAAAATTCCTCATTCTGAAATTCTGTAATATAATGTCATCAAGAGCCAACTGCATCTTTAAGATCCCACCCTAAACCAGTGTTGACCATTCTCATGCTGAGAACAATCAGTAAATTTCTTGAGGGTCTAAGAGGACCCCACTTTCAAAGCAAACAGAAACCAGAGCTGAATACTCTGTCAATTCAGTTGTCATTATATATTCCCTAAATGCCAAAGGCCAAGCTTTCACAAAATTGAGCAATAAAAACCTATCCTTACTCCATACCATTCTTCTGATCCTTCTCTTCTCAATCGTTCCACCTCAATCTAGGAATTTAGTAACTTTGAAATTTCTCTTCCATTTCCAATGGTAGATAGGAGTCATTACAGCTTAGAGTATTTCTCCCAAGGATATTTGTACTAAATCTTTATATGTAATTGTTTAATAAAAGCTTTTTCTCCCTGTTGAAGGAACATACATCAATAAGTAGGTAGAAAAGGCATATTTAAAGCAAGACAAAATGATCTTCTGCAGTTCCCTAAATTAATACGAGGTACAGAGAGCCTTTGTCCGGGAGTCTTTCAAATTCAGGAACAATGTGGATTATGTCTTTAATATGGGCATTCCCCAAGCTTCACTAATAAGGACTACTTCTCTCTCTACTTAGAGCTACATTTGAATATAGTTTTAACTTTTTAACAACTTACAGAAAGACCATTCCAATTACTACAAGCCTTAGAAGAGATATAATATTAATGAACCCTTTTAAGAGGTGGAGAGGTGCTTTTTTCAGTTTTTGTAGTGAGGCTAAAAGTGAGGCTAAATTTAAATGAATTACAGGTTGAATTAGTAATTGATATATTTATAAATAAAGGATTCTTTTAGATCAGTGCTATCCAACAAAACTTCTATGATGTTGGAAATGTTCTATAACTACACTGCCCCATGTGGTTATTGACACTTGAAATATGGCACTTGAAATTCAGAAACCAAATTTTTAATTTTTATTTAATTTAAATAGCTATATTTGGCTAATGGATATGATATTAGCACAATTCTAGATGATTTTTTGTGGAAGCTGATTTGGTGCCAAATACCCTATTCTGACCCTGACAAGAAAACTTCATCCAAGTAGGGTGAATATGTCTTTAGAATTTCAGGTCCATTGTAATTACATTAATTGTCAACTCAAAGGCAGTTGCTATTGACAAACCAGAAAATTTGCAGAATTGCCATGGAAACCCAATTGGAAAAACTTAGGGCAAACCAGTATATTGCTATTTAACTAGACTCCAATAGGCCTGATCCAAATAAAGCCAGTTTAATGCTTTCTGGTTTCTTAAATTTGTGTCTACTGGGAGTTTTTCATGTTTCTGTTGCAGAAGATCTTGAAAGGATTTCTGATGACCAAAGATGCCCTGCAATCATAATTTTTTCTGACCAATGGAATGAGGAGACTATGGCTATTGTCTATTCTTTTTTTTTAAAGTTCATATTTATTTATTTTGAGAGAGAGAGAGAGAGCTGGGAAGGGGCAGAAAGAGAGGGAGAGAGAGAATCCCAAACAGGCTCTGTGCTGTTAGCCTGGAGCCCGTGGCAGGGCTGGATCTCAAAAACCCATACGATCATAACCTGAGCCAAAACCTAGAGTTGGATACTTAACCAATTGAGCCACTGAAGCACCCCATGATAATTACATTTTTACCTAAAGGCTCTTTGTCAAAATCCCTTTTTGAGAATTATGCTTGCTGACTCCTCAGATAAGAGTTTCTATTTAAAAAAATCAGTTAAGTGTTGGACTTTGGCTCAGATCATGATCTCATGGCTTGTGAGTTTGAGCCCCGCATCAGCCTCTGTGCTGACAGCTCAGAGCCTGGATCCTGCTTCAGATTCTGTGTCTCCCTCTTTGCCCCTCCACCACTCACAGTCTGTCTCTCAAAAATAAATGAAAAACATTTAAAAAATTAAAGAAAGAAAGAAAAAAAAAGATAAGGGAAATGCTTGCCTGTTAGTGTTTCAAATAAAAAGGTTATAACATGTTACCACTAGCCATTAATTTCTACCTTGATGAAATATTAACTGTTCTTTTGGAACAGTTAAGCTTGCCAGGGCCTCAGTTATCTATTACTTGTAGCCTAAAGCCCAGTGAGCTCCCCTAGCTACAGAGGCCACTGTTTTCAAGAGCAGATATGCATAGAGATCCCTGGCCAGTTTCACCATACCTGTGCTCATTCTCACATAGAATAGAATTCATTAGAAATTATAAAATCATGTTTATTGCTAAAGGTTAAAAGAAAATTTTCCCCCTTGGTCCTTAAAGACTGATGTGCCTGGAAAGGAGGCTGGAGGTTTGGCCACCCTGGGTAAGGGCACAGGCTGTACAGAGCTGAAGAAACTGAGATGGACCCAGGTCCTTGGCAAGGAGGCTGGGTTTCCTGTGTTGTAAGGAAAGTTGTTGGGAAAAAGGACTTTAGTGAAGTGAAAATACTTGTTTTAGACAATAATAGCTGCTGGTATGAACAAAAACAGGTAACAGGAACCCCTTCCTAGTCAGGGGCCCAGAGAGAGGAATGAGCACTTGAGAATTTTGAAATGTTGGAATGTGCACTTGAGCATTTTGAAACGTAAGAATGCTCACTTGAGGGGCACCTGGGTGGCTCAGTTGGTTGAGCGTACAACTTCGGCTCAGGTCATGATCTCACGGTTGGTGGGTTCGAGCCCCACATCGGTCTCTGTGCTGACAGCTCAGAGCCTGGAGCCTGCTTCAGATTCTGTGTCCCCCCCTCTCTCTGCCCCACCCCTGCTTATGCTCTGTCTCTCTCTGTCTTTCAAAAATGAATAAACATTAAAAAATTAAAAAAAAATGTTCACTTGAGCATTTTGAAATATAGGAGGGAAACCTTTCCAGTTGCCTCCAGTAACTGGTTTGCTTTCTTTTCTTTACCCTCCCCAATATACTGAGTTTTGGGGCCTTCTTTTCTGTACTACATTAGACTAAACATTACATTTAGAGCCCATTTGATATAATCTCCTTACTTTAAGAAAGCAAAGACACAGAGTTGGTCAGCTAGTTGTTACTAGAACTCCTGGCCCAAAACTTACTTCATATGCCACAAAGTTCCTGTTACCACAACAGCAACTTCCTTCTCCTTTCTACCATAAAATGATAGGAGTTGAGGACTGTAAATTGTGCTGAGAATACATAGCCTTCAGGATCTTGGGGCAGCCTTTACACTTTGTTGTAATCATGCTTCCATTCAGCAAATATTAACTAAGTGACTACAAGGTCCAAGCCTAGTACTAGGTGTTGCTCCAGCAGATAAGAGCCTCAACCATGGTTGCAGCTAACATTCCCTCTAAAGGGTGATTTCATCTCCGCTCAAGACAGGGAGGCTGGGGAACTCATATTAATATATTTTTCCAACTTAGTGCATTCAGTTTACCCACATTTACTTAGCTTCTGTTTTCTTTCTAGCTGATTGCAGGTTTCCTTTTTCCTCTTATATCTTCCTAGCATCCTTGACTATTGCTTCTGTTTAAAGTTGAGCACAAAATTGAAATAAGTCAGAGAAAGATATATATGTTTTCACTCATATGTGCAACTTGAGAAACTTAACAGAAGACCATGGGGGAACGGAAGGGGAAAAATTAGCTACAAACAGAGAGGGAGGGAGGCAAACCACAAGAGACTCTTAAATACAGAGAACAAACTGAGGGTTGATGAGGGGGGCAGGGGAGAGGGGAAAATGGGTGATGGGCATTGAGGAGGGCACTTGCTGGAATGAGCACTGGGTGTTGTATGTAAGCAATGAATCACAGAAATCTACCCTGAAAACCAAGAACACACTATATACACTGTATGTTCTTCAACTTGACAATAAATTATATTAAATAAATAAAGTTGAGCACAAGATTCTGGGAAAGGAGTGAGAAAGCCTAGAGTGTGACCCCACAAGCCAAATCTTGCACAGTTTCTGTATATGGGGATTAGGAAAAGAATGACTGATTCTTGAAGTTCTGGTCTGACTTGGGGGCTCTTTGGGGAGTGTGGGGATTCTGGCATGAAGAGAAGGAGAGTATAACTAAAAACAGTGCAGACTTGATATAAAATCTGGTCCCGACTTATACACATACACTATCTGACCTTGTCAAGCCATGCTCTCTTCAGATCGTGCCATCCTCCTCCCTTTCTTCTGGACTCTCTCTCCATCTCACTGTCTCTCACCCTAGTCCAAATCACCCTCATTTCTTTGCCTGGACTTTAGCAGACAGGCCTCAATAACCTGCTGACTGGCCTTTCTACACCTATTTGTCTCACTTTGGTCCTTTCTCTATTCTGCACTCAGAACGACCTTTCAAAAATGCATTGCTTCCTGGTGTGCAAGGGTAATGACCCAAATCATGGTGTGGCCCCCAGTGCCATGCACAAAGAGGCTTTCACCCACCTCCTTAGACTTCTCACTGTGGGCCACCCACACTGGTGCTACCACCAGTCTTGTTTCCCCCTGCCCCCACAACCCTGCTTTTTCTTCAGGGTTCAGCTCAAATGTCACTTCTTCGGGACAACTTCCCTAATACATAAGGGCCCTGGTCAGAAGCTCTCCTAACATCTTGCACTTCTCCTTCACAATGCTTATTACAGTTGCAATTCTATACTTAGCTGTTGTTTAAAGACTGTCTCCTTAGTCAGAATATAAACTTAGTGAAGTCAGAAACCATGGTGGTCTTGTTCACTGCTCTATCCCCTGTATCTATCACAGTGCCCAGCACAAGGAGGGGCTTGTTAAATATTTGTTGAATGGCCACACTTGTGTCCTACAGATGGACATAGCACCTTTCCTGACACACTAGTTCTGAGCAGAGAGAAACCACCCTGTTCTTATTGTATCATCTGTTGTTGTTACTTTTTTGTTTTCAAGAAGTCTTCACGCCCAGCACAGAGCCCAATATGGGGCTTGAACTCATGACCCTGAGATCAAGACCTGAGCTGAGATCAAGATTTGGACACTTAACCAACTGAGTTGCCCAGGCGCCCCTGTGTTGTTACTCTTAATTTTGATTTGGCTTGCTAATTTTTATCCTCTGTGCTTTATATTTTGTTTCCAAAAGGCAAGAAAGAGCCCTCGGGTGGAATTGCAGCTGGCAGTTGCAGCCATACCAGTGTTCTCAGAGCGCACATGGCCATTTCCCAGTTCTTTATATACTGAAATCACTAAGAGTTTTGGGTGGCAGGTCTTGAATTCTGATTCTCAGGCAGATGAAGCAAGGTCTGTCACGGTCCCAATCACATGCCACTTTCTCTCTGAAATCCCACCTAATCTTGTCAGAACTTCTCTCTTCTTGCCAAAGCATTTTGTATTTACCCCTGTTAGGCAGTTATATTCTGGTTTTGTTTTGTTTTTTTGTGTTTTTTTTTTTTTTTTTTTAGTCACAGTTGTTTTGATACCCATCTACCTAACCTTCTAAATTCTGTGCTGAGGGCAGGTACACTGAACTAAAATATTGTCTGAATCCTCTCTGTATCTCAGTATCTATCTAACACAATGTTAGGTGTCTATTAAACTAAATTGATCTTTTCCATTGTGATAGACTGGGGCAAAATTCTTTAGCTTTATCGGTTCTGTTCATCAATTTCATCATGTGTTCTCCTTCGCTACCACAAAGAACTGCAGAGAATAGAGACATCCTGTCCTCTTTGCCCTTCTTACAAACGGTTGCCAAAATCACTAGGTAAGAAGAAAGAAGAAGTTTATAAAACTACAGAACAAACCAAGTATGCCAATAAATACATAACATTGGGTGTAGTGCACATTTAAAGTCCCATTGTTCTTTCCCAAATCAGATGATAAGAAGTTTTGGGGTGCCTGGGTAGCTCAGTTGGTTAAGCATCCGACTTCAGGTCAGGTCATGATTTCACAATTCATAAGTTTGAGCCCCACATCAGGCTCTGGTCTGACAGTTGAGAGGCTGGAACCTGCTTCGGATTCTGTGTCTCCCTCTCTATCCCTCCCTGGCTCACTCTCTGTCTCTCTGTCTCTCTTTCAAAAATAAATAAACATTAAAAAAAAAAGTGATAAGTTTAAAATAGCAGGGGCATCTGCTAAAACTAATATCTTAAAAAAAGAAGGAAAAGAAGTAACCTGTGTGCCAATAAATTGAACATGGCTTATTGTTGATTCTTAGAAGGATAATAATGTGCATGGTATGCTTTGCAATGGAAATCATCCTCCTGCCGGAATCCCGCTCCAGCAGGTCCAGGGGTTCCTGCAGGATGAATGGCGTCGGCAACAAAGTGAAAATAAAATAAAATGAAAAAAAATGGACACAGACAACAGCAGTGTGTTGGACTGGCCACTTTATTGTGGCAAACGTGGCATTATATATTTGTTAGCAATTTCGTTGTAGCGTGCGTCACCTGTTTTCTGGCATTACCTAATTCCAAAAATGTTCCTATGTGTAATCACCTTTTAAGGAATAACATGGTTATTTTCTCATAACATTCCCTCCTGCCCTTTGCTTATTGATTAATTTCTTACATTATTTTCATTATGTTCATTATGTATCTACGTTTATCTATAATCTATAAAGCATTTGCTTTGTTGTTTTCATGAAAGGTCATCTATCTCTCAACACCTCAAGTGGAACAGTTACAGGACATGACCTCTTAGTTGTTTTCCTGAACCACTTGTGGTTTGAAGAACAAGTGTTCGCCTCGGTCCGAGTGTGAGGAGGAGGCCAAGAGGGCGTTAGGAACCCACGCCTTATGCATTCTCAGAGAGACAATGCACCTAGGAACTAATGAACCGTTCTGTACTTTAACCAACTAGGTTCAGTCATCACCTGGAATGCCTCCTGGGGGCCAAGTGGGCCTAGGGGTTGGAGTATCTTGTGCCCACAGATTCACTCCTTAGTTGCCGGAGTGGGGCTTTTAAATCCATTTATTCCTTCATTGGCTGGGAAATGTATGGGGCTATCCTTCCTTTAGGTAGAGGAGTCTTTATAGGGGGTGGCAAGGGCTAGATGTAGGGCCGCACAGTTTCCTTGCGGAACCTTATTTCCTTCCCCAATGGTTCTTTTCCCAGGGGGCCTGTCGAGGGCAGTTCCCCAACAGACAATTCCCCAGGTACTTTTATTAAGGCCAAATTACATAAAAGCAGGAGTACAAGAAGCTTCACTGTCGGTGGGCCGCCCTGCAGTCCTGATCCGTCCACACCCGGGCCCTGCCGTCAGGCTGGCTGGTTTCTGGCATCCTCCCTAACGTGTCAACATCTAAAAATGATATGTTCACTGAAACCAAACATATAGACCTGGAACACATTCTAATCCCTTTTGCCCCTGTCTAGCACAGTGACTTGGGCAAGTCAGATTACCATCTATAGTTAGTTGCCCCATGCTACACGTTTTAAAATAGAAAGCCTCCTAAAGGAACTTCTTTTATTTAAACCAGCCCTCATGGAATCAGGTGTGGACTTGTGGAAGGACTCTGTCAGGCCATGACTGTCAGGTGAGAAACTACATTTTGCCACTATCAAAGATATGATATGATATGATATGATATGATATGATATGATATGATGTGATATCTGGAGAAATAAATCTTTTTCAGGTAAAACTTCTTGTCAATTCCCAATTAATTTCTATTTTGGTGGGTTTTTTTTTCAGTTCAGCTTGGGTTTTTTTTAATTATTTTTAATATTTATTCATTTTTGAGAGTGAGAGAGAGCGTGAGCAGGGGAGGGGCAGAGAGAGAGGGAAACACAGAATCTGAAGCAGGCCTCAGGCTCTGAGCTGTCAGCACAGAGCCCAATGCGGAGCTCTAACTCACAGACTGCGAAATCATGACCTGAGCTGAAGTCGGACTCTTAACCCACTGAGCCTCCCAGGTGCCGCCAGTTCAACTGGTATTTATTAAAAGACTGTTACTCAAAAGAAATAACATAATATGGCAGAACTATCAGTTAGGAATCATGTGCTCTAGATCTGACTGTGCCACTACAAGCTGTGTGATCTTAGGTGCTGTAAGTGACAGTTGCCACTTATGAGCACCTACTCTCTGCTCACTGTGCTAGGCACTTTACGGGTATGATTTCCTTTAATTCTCACAAAACCCTTCATGATAAATTTTATCAGCCTTTTATACAGATGACAAAACTGAGATTCAGAGAAGTTATGTAACTCACCCCAGGTCACACAGCTAGTAGAGGAAGTGAGATGTTTTTTCCACTGACTGAATTCTCTAGACCTCAGTTTGTACCATCTGTAAAATTGGGGAATTATGTGACATCCATTGATAATATTAAATAATTTAACTTATTTGTTGACTCTTCATTATGGAAATTTTCAAATTTGCCCAAGAGTTGAGACCAGTGACCCATCCCCCAGCCACAATAGTAAGCCCCTCTCAGCCCCTCCCCTTCATCTGTTCTCTACCCACTTTCCCCCCCATCCCTGTGCCCACTGGATTCGTGTGGAACAGTCTAAATATATTATTTGATCTGTAAGTCATTCAGTATTTATCACTAAAGAGAAAGAGTTTTTAAAACATAGCCCAATACCATTAGCACATCTAAGATATTTACAATGATTTCTTTTTTAAAAAAATTTTTATTATTATGTTTATTTATTTTGAGAGAGAGAGAGGGAGAGAGAGTGAGAGTGGGGGAGGGGCAGAGAGAGAGGGAGACAGAATCTGAAGCAGGCTCCAGGCTCTGAGCTATCAGTGCAGAGCCCAACACGGGGCTTGAACCCATGAGTGTCAGATCATGACCTGACCCCAAGTCAGATGCTCAACTGACTGAGCCACCCAGGCACCCCTCCAATGATTTCTTAATATCATAAATACCTAGTGTTTAAATTTCCCCAATTTTTTAATGATTGGTTTGTTTAAATCAGAAACTGAAGTCCTCATATTGTATATGGCTGCTGTGTGTTTTAAGTCTCTTTTAATCTGTGGTTTCCTCATGTCCCCCATCTTTGTTACCCTTGCAATATATTTGTTGAAGAAACTGGGTATTCATCCTAAAGAGTTTCCACATCTGGAGATGATTGCATTCTTGTGGCATTGATTAACATGTTTCTCTGTTCCCTTTCTCACCTGTAACTTTCTAGTGCAGTCTAGAGGCTTGATTTGGTTCAGACTAGATTTTTTTTTCTTTACAAAAATGCTTCACAAGGGTTATGAGTATCTCCATCAGGATACAGTGATGTCTAATTGTCTTTGTTGTTGTTGTTGTTAACAATCCTTGATGCTAATTGCCTAATTCCGCTATTTCCATCAGGGGTTTGCAAAATAGTAGTGTTCTAGTTATATCTTTTCTTCTTCATTTAATAGCTATACTATTTCTATAATATCTATTTCTATACCTTTCCTGAACTCTACTATTTCTATAATATCTATTTCTATACCTTTCCTGAACTCTACTATTTATAAACATGAGATACAGTTTATAAAAGAAAGTCAGGTTAAATGCTTGATTCTCTCCCTTTACTAACCAATTTTCAGAATAATGAGTTGGTTCATTATCATCTTCCAAAGGTGACTGATGAAACTATTTTTTTAAATACCATTATGATCTCAGGAGTTTAACACATTTGATCTGTTCGATCAGTTGCAGTTATTCTTACTGATGCTCAAATTATAGGAACCTCCTCAAGTTGGCTCCAGAGTCCTTTGGCCTGGAGTAGTCTTTGACAGCTTCTTCACTTTTTGTATGACAAGATGTCCAGCCTCATCTTATACATTTCTTGCCCCAGATTTAAAATCATACATTTCTCTAAGAATCCCTAAGGATCACAATCTGGGCAGTAATAGTATTCACTTCTATGGAGTTGTTCACTTCTGGGCCTCTTCAGTGAACAGAAATAGGAAAATGCATTATGAGTTCATACTGATATTTTCAATTCAAATTTAGGAATACAGAGTTTTATTTCTTTGATTTTCCAGTTGTATTCCTTTCTTTTTTCTAAAAATGTTGGTCCCTCCTTTTAGAATACTTTAATGCTTTCAGAATTTTTATGGATAATTTGGTTTTTAAAGATAATTTGAAAATTTTTTTTGTAGGTTTTTTGTTGTGGTGGTGTGTTTGTTGTTGTTGTTGTTGTTGTTTTGTGGGGGGTTTTGGTACTATATTCCCACCAGGAGTCATATTATACACTGTGTTTTAATATCACTGTATTCAAAATATTAAACAGCCAGCTGGAACCAGTCATCCCCCTACTATACCATGATGTAAGCCTTTAGTTGTTGGACTGTGCAGAGGTGGTAAAGGGATAATATCTCAGGGCATGAGCCATTCACCAACCCATATAAAATTGTTCCAACACTTTAAAAACTGGGAATGCCATATTCTGCATCCTGGCTTGTGTTAAGCTTTGGTATCTTGTATCTGAGTTCCCTTCTAGCTCCAACAGGAAACTATACATCACTCAATTGAGATACCCTTTTCCTGGTTCCTTACCCTGTTAGACTTTTATACATATATCTGAAAATTTTACAAATTTTTAGTGATTATACAAATGATTATTTTATATGATTCTGGAAGCTCTGGCCTATAAAAGAAGCAACAAAACAGAAACACAAGTTATAACTATTAGGAAATAAAATGAACAGTATTTGAAACCATTATGATTGGATACCCTAAACAAAACAAACAGAAAATCTAGATAGAATAAGCAAATTAGGAACACAGATTTGTAGGCAAGCAGGCCTACAAATGGTGGAGCCAGCTACAGGCCTAGATCAGTTAGTAATTATAATTGAAGTTCAATGTAATTAATTCTACGATTTTCAGCTTTTTTGATTTAATTCCACTCAAAGCACTGAAGAATTACCATAGTGGATGTCAGTGATGCTGCCTTCCCCAAAAGTTCTTTCCTAAGAACCGGTATCCCACTTCCCCACTACCATCACATGGCTATAAGCAGAAGTTTTTTTGCTACCTGACACCACTCCCCTGGTCACACTTGATGGGTCCAGGGATAGGCAGCTGGCCTCAGCCAGTACATTCAGAAGCTTTCCTGTGGATTTTTCAAGCTGGAGTCAAGAAAGAGAGTCAGTTATATGGTTTTTAAAAGATACTGGCCCAAAGACCTGTTGTCCGTGTTTTCTGGTTTGGGGGGAAATCCTGTCTGCAATGAGAGCAGATGGAGCTGACACACAGAGGAGAGCCGAACCAACTGTGAAAAGGAATTTTGACAGCAATGGAGTTCCTGCAGTTGTTCCTGGGGCCAGTGGCAGCGTGCCCATCTCTTAGGTTAGCTTCATAATGCTTCCTTGGCATCCATAAGCCAATTATTTCTAATTTTCACCAAGGCTAATTGAAATTAGATTTCTGTCAATTGCTATCAAAAGAACTCTCACTTCTTTGACAAAAGGCAATACATAGAATAAATTTTTTGTAAGTAATAGATTTATATTGGAGTAATGTCAGTTTTATTACACTACATATAAATCCTCTCAGTTCCCCACTATCATCAATTTAAAAAATTCAGAATGTTAATGGATTTTTGATTATGTGATTTTTTTTTAAACTTAGGTTTTCTTAGTCTGGGATGTGGTAGAAAGGCAGGACATAAGTCCGGAAAAGGAGACTGAAATTAGAACATGTAGGGCCTTAAATGTCATGCTAAGAAGTTTGGACTTCAACTTGTAAGTAGTAGAGGTCTAATTGGAAGGTTTTCAAGCAGGGAAGTGATGCATTTGGATCTTTGGGGTATCCTGGTGGCAGTGTGCAACTTCATTTAAAATGGGAAAGTAGTTTCCTAGGTCCTTATTCTGGAAACCTAATCACTTAAAGGGTATTCCAGATATCTGAGGCCAAGTTGATAAGGGACTCACCTGGTTGAAAAAGGGAAGAATTCAAGAGAAATTTCAGGAGTAGACGTGGCACTACTGAAGGACCAGTTGGACACAGGGAATGAAAGTGAGGAAGTATAGAAGGACTGTGAGTAAATGGAGATACCATCAACACAGGAGAAGGCAGAGGAACAGATTTGAGAAGACACTAATCTAACAGAACATCATCACTGACCTTTATGGTCCATTTTAGAAGATGTGGTTGCTCTGTCCCTATGTAACACTCACAATCTGTCTCATTTCAAAGACAATCATAGTATGATTATATCTTGGCAGTTGTTTGTACTTTATTGGAATCCCTCCACAAGGTAGGAGGCCAAGAAAGTCATTAAATTCTGGAAATTTAGGATTCCTATTTGGTCTCTGATAAGGAAGGCATTAACCGTGGTCTTGTCATGCTGGTGTGTATTGGAATAATATATTTTATATGTAATATATCTAAGATAGTATATTCTATTTATTTATTGGTTTTATTTAGTGAATATAACTAAAAGAATAATTATAGCCAACCTAAAATTTGTATATCACACATCATAAAGAATCCCATAAATTGATTGTCTACTCTGCGTTCATGGTTACAGGCAGACAAATTAAAATTTTATAGTGAAATAAAATTGGAAAGAATATAATAAACTGATATGAGGCTCAAATTTTCAGTGTAAATATTTCTGTGTTCAAAGCAATTAACCAGAAGGCACATTTTCACTATACCTTCCCAGGAGAGCTAAAGAGCTCTTATCTACCTGATTTCTAAAGCAAAATTATCAAATGCCAACAATGTAATCTGTTCTGTGTTAAAAACAGAATTAGACACTGCCCCGACTTGCTCACTGCCATTCCAGTATTTTCTGAAAAGTGCAGGATTCCAATTTGTGAATGGCAATTTTGTCAACAGTAAAAACTCAGCAGCTCATAGACTTGGGAATTGTGAGAAGTGAGATGATTAATTTTCAGAAATACAAATAAAAGCAGTGCTGTCTAGTTAACAATAGGTTTACAACTTATTGGAAATATGTATGAACCACCACCCCCCAAAATAGAGTCCCAAGTCCTTAGACACTTCAGTTCCTGGTTCTTCTTCCCCTCTCCATTTCGCGGGCTTGTTTTCGAGCGCTTATTTTCTCCGGCTTGCCAATGAGCATGAGCCAAAGAACTGAAGTCTGCATCACCTCAATGAATGTACTTTTTGCCCTACATGGGCATAGGCGACTTCCAGGTAAGGCTGTAACCTCTGCAGTACTTAGCCAATGAGGAATCAGGGGAGGGACTTGCACACTAGGAGATAAATTGCCGGCTATGACACCCACTCTTGCAAGTAGCAAGCCTCGTTTCACTGTGCTCTGAATCTCCACATCTCTCCTTTGATTGGGTCGGTGGGCTTATTTCTCACGGGAATAAACTGATATCTTTAGAATTCTGACAAGTCTAATGAACTACCAGGAACTTTGGGCAAATTCCCCTCGGTTTGGTTTAATTTCCTTATATCAACATTGATCAAGAGAAATTAAAGCAAACTATGTATGTAATTTTAAATTCTTTAGTAGATACATTAAGAAAAAAGTAAAAAGAAATGTGTGAAATTAATTTTAATAATATATTTTATTTAACCAATTTTCCCAAAATGTTATCATTTGAACATACAATCAGTATTTTTTTTAATGTTTTTATTTATTTTTGAGAAAGAGAGAGAGAGAGGGAGACAGAGCATGTGCAGGGAGGGGCAGAGAGAGAGAGAGAGGGAGACACAGAATCGGAAACAGGCTCCAGGCTCTGAGTTATCAGCACAGAGCCCAACATGGGGCTCAAACTCATGAACCGCGAGATCATGACCTGAGCCGAAGTCCAATGCCTAACCAACTGAGCCACCTAGGCACCCCTACAATTAGTATTTTTAAATTACTAGTGAAATGTGTTACATTCTTTTTTTTATACTTCAAAATCTGGTGTATGTTTTACATTTACAGCATATCTTAGTTCAGACTAGCCAAATTTCAAGTGCTCAGTAGCCTCATGTGGCTACTGGCTATCATATTGGACAGTACAATCTTGGGTAAGAGAAAAGTTACAACTGGAGACAGCATCTTTTAAAAGACTTAATCTGCCTTCCCTTTAAATTACATGAGGACTACAACATGCTTCGCACAGTGTTTGCCACTTATAGCTGGAAGGCCATTTCAAGTCTGAGGGGAAAAGCTTACATACATATTACAAATATGCATTCAAATATTTCATCTTTTTTATTCTGCCCCTGCCATTCTGTTTTCCAGTTTTTAAAGAATGGTAAATGGTGGTGCTTTTCTGTCATGACGAGTTACAGATTAGGTAACAGGGAAGAATGGAGCAGCCACTAAATGGGACTTTTACCAATTACAGAATTAATATGCTGCTCTGGAGAGGCACTAACTTAAAAGGCAGACTGAGTTTCATCTTGGCTATGCCACTAATGTATGGCCTGAGACAGGTCAAGCAAATTCTTTGGACATTTTCTCATCTCTAAAATGAGGATGGACTAGATTCGTTTAGGGGATTATAAGAGAAGAGTGAGGAGGAAATAAGTGATATTTTCCACACACATACACATTCCCCCCCCCGCTCCCCCCCCCCCGCCGCCGCACTCAACTACTGCCGGATCAAGTTTGTTTCAATTATCAATCTTCAGTATAAGCTCCAAAGCTAATTAAAATTTTACATATTATAACCAGGGAATTTAGTCATCTCTACTTCTCTTTTCAACTATATAGGATATATTCACATTTCCTGGTCCATTCCTAAAGGTCCTTTCACATACCATTTTTTCAAACTTCCTTGTCACCAGTCTTACTCTTACTCCTCCCAAGTTGCTGGTCAGGTGACCACATCGTTAGCCACTGATGATTCCAGGCAAATTGAACAATGAAGTATATTAGTTCAAGTTCTGCCCATTGTGAGGATTATCCTTTTCCCTTATCCTTCTGGTGTCTGAGTGAGCTGTAAATGCTAGAATAATCCACCTCAAGCCAGTAAGTAACATATGTAAACCATGGTTTTAATTTTTTCCACCTGAGTTAATTGGTCATTGTGACTACTCCCATGAGGTGATATATGTAAGGGACAGCATTCTGACATGAGTCAGTCTGGCCAGTCAGGCCTGGTTCTATATTTATGTTTTCAACTTGGGCCAGGAGTCTCAGATAACACCGGGATCATGATGAGCAATTCAGATTGCAGTCACTTGGTGTCTCAAGGTTAATTGTTGCACAGGGACCCAGTAGCAAGCCTCTAAAAATCCAAAGATGTCCACCAAAATAGTGCCTCTTCATATTGGTCAAGGGCTCAGGTACAATGCTTTCTCCCTCATTTTATTTTTATTTTTTTAATGTTTTTATTTTTGAGAGTGAAAGAGAGAGCGTGAGCAGAGGAAGGGCAGAGAAAGAAGGAGACAAAGAATCCAAGCAGGCTCCAGGCTCTGGGCTGTCAGCAGAGAGCCCAGTGCAGGACCCGAACCCATGAACTGTGAGATCAGGACCTGAGTTGAAGTCAGACACTCAACCGACCGAGCCACCCAGGCACCCCTCTCTCTCACGTTAGAATCACAACCACACATATTCTGTATACCACTGGATCCTTGAAAATTTTCCACTCTCTTGATCTTACATGTTTTTTCAAGATTTCAAAGATGTATAATACTTTTACTCTTTTGCCCCCAGCCTGCCTAGTATTAACAATCTAGTAGTAAGTCAGTGTGATGTCCTGTAAGGAGGAAATAAGCAAGCTTTCTGTCTAATTGTGGCCCAGAGCCTCAAAGGTGATATAATCCTGTGGCAAGAAGGTAAAACTACATACACTATTGCCCATATCAGATGAAAGCAAACTTTTTCTGCCTTATCATTTACAATTACCATAATAAACGGCCATATGTCCCTTTGCATGGCAGAAGGAAGATTCAAGTAGGCACTTCAAGGGTACTCAGATTTTTTTTAAACTGTGCCTGAGAACGGATTTATGTCTGGAAATTGGATACTGTCTCTCTTTTCTAGACCTAAGGGGTTTTGTTTGCTTCTTTGATATATAAATCCAGAAGGACCTTAGTGGGCTGCCCATCTACTTCCGTCTTAGGGACTCCATAACCAGCTAGTCACCTATGGCTTACATCATTCTGATTTTCACACTGACTCTACTACTTTCAAGTTAGCCACATGCAAATATTAAATGCTGCTACTTTGACCCTGCCACTCTGGGATCCTCCTGTCCCATGTAACTCTGTAAGCCAAATTCAGCTCTAGCCTCTTTCACCATCATTCCTGGTCTACAGGGAACATTTTCCAAAGCCCATTCAACAATGCTGACCTCCCCTTATAGATTTGTTTCTAAAGGCTTTTGTGAAGAATGGCTTTGGACCTTTTTGAAAGACACAGGTGAGGTGAGTGGTTGGGTCAGAAATGATCAATCCATGCCATCATTCCTGTCTCCTGAAATTGTTAAACTCATTCTTTTACATTTTATCGAAGACATTTGCATCTCAACTTCATTTTACGTGAGTCACCCTTATATCCAGATTTCAGTTAACCTTTAGCAGAACAAATAGAATTACCCCCAGCTTCTGAAGCTAAAACAGTTAATCCAGAGTCTTTTGTGAGCCCTATTTGTAAAATCCATCCATGCTACAATTGTGTCCTCTTCCTCATTCTGCATTCTTAAAATCTATTCTAATCCACATTCCACAGATTAATTAGCAAAACTTTTCCAATTCCTTTGGTGCTTGAGCCACCTCTTCCTGAATTTCACTTTGTAATTGGCCTCTTGAAACATACTAAAATTCAACTCGAATTAAAGATCTGCAGATATGCAAAGTAAGAGTAGGACATAAGAGAACTGGCCTCCTCTTAAAAGGTAACTCCCTCAAGCTAGAGTGCTTTAGTATCATCAGACAAAGTACAAACAGCCTCATAAGCAAAAGGAGATAACTGCTTCAGCCAGCAAGGGAGCCTCAGTGGAGTTCAGGGGTGACAGTTATCTAAGTTCTCCGAATTCTCTCCTATGTAGCATTTTAACTTTAAAGCTGTAACTCTTTCTGGATCAGCACCTTAGTGTATGTTCATATAACACAGGTAAGGAGGTGAATTCAACTGATTTGTAAGCAATCAGCAAAAACAAATATTGGTTTACAGCTATCTCAGTCCTAGGGCTATAAGAATTTCCTTTAACAAGTTCACAGTTTGGGTTTCATTTCATATTCTTTTTTTTAATGTTTATTTCTTTATTTAGAGAGAGAGCACATGAACAGGCAGGAGAGGTGCAGATAGAGGGAGAGAGAGAATTCCAAGCAGGATCCACACTATTAGTGCAGAGCCTGATGCAGGGCTTGAACTCATGAACCATGAGATCATGACCTGAGCTGAAATCAAGAGTCAGATGCTTGGTGCCCCTCAGTTCATGTTTTAAAAATGAGCATCTTGAGGTTTCCATTTGTCATTCTCTTCAATGGAAACAACTAACCTCACCACACAGCTCTTGAATTCCTCATATTCTTCATGCTGTTCTATGGCAACAACAGTTAGGTCCTCCATGGTCTTGTCTTCAATGCCCACCTTAGTCCTAATGTCAACAGACATTAATTTCCTTAGCTGTTTCACTATAGCAAGCCATGGACTTCCAGCATCCCATCTCTGAATTTTAATTGGGTTTTTATTATCTTCAAACATAATGAGTCTGCATAGCTAGTGTCTCATCATTTCCTCAAGAGTCAGTTGTTTTTAACCAACTCCCCATCACCTGTTTCTCTATAAGTCAGGATTCATATTTGCAAGCATTAGTAATCAACTCTAGGTAGCTTAAACAGAATGGAATGTGATGGAAGAGTACCATGGGCTCACAAAATCTATGGGAAAGTTAAAAACCAGGCTCAGAAAACGGATAGAAGCTAAAAGAGGCTGGCAACAGAAAACTCAGCCAAGAACCTCTAGGAACAGTCTGGTTAGAATGCTGCCAAAGCTTGGCCAAGAGTTGTTACAGGAAGAGGTTAGGCAGAATGTTTTCAGTGACACTGCCACCGGCAGACACTCTCTTCTCCTGGATGATTGAGATCACTATCATTTCTGTAAATAACTTGCTAGTCCCTGAACCTTTGTATCAATCCTTTTGGATTCGGTGTCAGAATCCCATTCAAAAAACCTCAGCTACATCCTGATACCTTTGCTGTCTAGAAGAGTAAAGATCTGCTCTTTTTCAGTTTCCATACTGGGAAAAGTGTTGGGATGGTAGATAGCTGACACACGCATGCGCGTGCGGGCGCGCGCGAGCGCGGGCGCGCGCACACACACGGCCAGGCCACCATACTTGGGTTTATTTCTGGACTTCCTATTCTGTTTTATTGAGCTGTTTATTTTGTTGCCACTATGACACTGCTTTAATTGCAGACATTGTATAATATGTTTTAACATCTGATAACTCAAAAGGTTAGAAAAATTTTCTTGGCTCTTCTCATTTTAATATTTCTCAATGAATTTTGGAACTCTTTTATCAAGTTTCCAAGAATATCACATTGGGATTTTGAATTGGAATTGTATTATTTTTCTGAGTACATGTGGGGAATAATTTAAAATTTTTACACTGTTGAATCTTCTTATCCAAGAACATGGTATGTCTCTATTTTCTTAAGCCTTCTTTTATACTCCTGGATAATTATATAGCTGTCTTAACTCAGATTTGGCACAATTCTTAAGTTTATGTCTTTGTTGTTAGGGTGGCTAGACTTTGTTCCATTTAATTTTCCTTTAAGAGTTTCGAGGCCCTTCTTTTGGCTCAAGCAAAATCTCAACATCTCATAATTTTATGATGCAAATCCTTCTATAATTCCAATTTTCCTACTAAAATTACAAACCATTGAGCTAAATCCTTCCCAGGTTTATCCAGCATCTATTACTGAATTCAATCATACACTTTGTAGTATAAATTTGAGTTTGAAAGTTAAAGGTAAGGAATGTTTCTAAGGGGAGTAAATTCAAGTAAAAATTACCAGAATTGGATAAATTGGAAGATGGTGGCCACTGCACAAGTACTACAGTGCCCCCTAGTGGACACAAAGAAACATGGTCTTGCTTATACCAGGAAACAATCTGAAAGAGGCTTTAGTGATCAACTTAGGTAAACACTCTAGCTTCCAGATAAGCAAACTGAGAAACAAAAAGGAGGAATGATTGGCCCAAGTTTACATGGCCAAACCAAGGCCAAAATCCAAGATTCCTAACTCTCATTTTTCTTTCTCTTCAACATCCTTTTATACCCTCCCCACCGCAAGGCGGTCACATGCTTGCTTGCTCTCTTCCTTCTTTTTCAACATGTGCTATACACCTATTATGTAGCAGGGCACTAAGAATACAAATATAAAAATATTTAGTCTTTGCCTTCAAATCTAGTTTTCTTTCAAGCCCACTAATTTTATCCATTTTCAGGGACTGGATTTGTTAGACTGACCGTAAACCATGCTAGGATAGGTTCTCAGTCATCCACAAATTGACTCACAATGTGATTAATCAATTACTGAGATTTGATTGGAAAGTACATTTGCAAATGTGTTTACTGCCCTTGACCAGGTTCAGATCATTCCATGAAAAGAGAAGACTTTACAGACCCATCACTGTGAATTCTTTTGCAAAAAATGACAATTGGATATTGAAGGTGTTCATGTGTGCCTACCACCCAATCCCAAAAGTTATCATTTGTGTGTACTTCATTGAGCAAATCTTTATTGAGGACCTATAGGCCAAGCAGGTACTGAGCACTGGGTTTAGTATGGTAAAGAGAACAGATATGATTCCGTGGTTTCTGCTCTCATAAAGCCTACAGTGTCATACATATGTATGTGTGTAATTTTTAAAATCACAGGAAAATTTTTTCCCATTTAAGTTTGGCAAGCCATATTTTTAGGTTATGGAAATCAGGGTATGTAAACGTTTTCTAAAATTACTCTGCCCCACCATAAGGGACATAAACAATTAGAATTTGGGGCAAACAGGACTGGAATTGAACCTCAACCCCACAATTTATAAGCAATTAGACAAACTGATTTCTGGGCCCCAGTTGCTTCTATTAAATGAAATAATAAGTATCCCTTGTGAATGATGACAGTTTATCATTATCCTTATTAATACCTAAACAGAGGCATTACTTCTTAAGTCAAAAGCATGAATTATATATTTCTTTTCCCAAAGTGCAGAAAAATTATCGGAAGAGAAACATTAATATTGTTCACTTAGTTTCACCAAGAATGTCACTTTTCAGAATTAATACAGAAATACACTCATGGCCACTGACATTTTAACTGAAAAAAAATAATAAAGGGGCACCTGGGTGACTCAGTTCGTTAAGCATCCAACTCCTGGTTTTGGCTCAGGTCATGATCTCACAATTCTGTGAGTTCAGGCCCCATGTCGGGCTCAGTGCTAACAGTGTAGAGCCTGCTTGTGATTTTCTGTCTTCCTCTCTCTCTGTCCCTCTCACACACTCTCTCAAAATAAATAAATAAACTTAAAATAATAATAAATAATAATAATAAGGCAAAATCCTCTAACAGTGGATGCTACTATAACAGTATTTCTTTAAGGCTCTTTTCTTCTATGGGGGAACATGTCCTTGCTCCACAGAGACAAAGCCCTGTTATTTCAGTTATGATGAATAAATCTGGTATAACCATTATTTATAAGGGATCTTTTAGTAAATTGTATCTAACCTTATCACTCCACCTGTGTAATGGTTTGACAAAGACAGGAATCATGTTGAACTCAGCTTTCCCTGTTCTCTCCACCCACTGGTACTTTGCATAGACTTAGAGCATACTAAGTGTGGCTAAGAAGACCATATCTTATTATGTGCTATTTGACATATAAGCTGCAAGAGAAACTCTGGCCTAAATTCTAGGTAAACTTACTTTGTTTCACCTAGAAATAGCAATTATCAAACAAATTCTACTCCTATAACATTTCTGCTAGGAAAAAAAAAAAAGTTAAATTCCCCAATCTCTACTCAAGCCAAAGCAAAGCTTCAAGAGTATTTAGACATAGAGAAAAGGAATAAGGCAGATTAGGAGAGAATGGGTATGTTTGTAAATGGTGTGCACGCAGCAGGCCAACTTCCTTTCTCTGCTGGAATATTTCCTAAAGTTTGCTCCACACAATGCCAGTTCTAGGAAAAGCCCAGGATTTCAAGGTCAAATAACTTTGGGAAATTTTGCCCAGCATTTTCCTGTCTTGAAAGTTCACAGTGTACATTGGTAAATTAAAGCTTACCAGAAGTCCTGCCTATAATAAAGAAAAGTGTTTAAAATTGTTTACCTACCATTCCCCTGAATTTATCTGGCGAACGTTTCACATATAAGCAGAACTAGTAGTTTCTTTTTTTTTTTTTATTTTTTTTTAAACTCTTTTTTTTTTCAACGTTTATTTATTTTTGGGACAGAGAGAGACAGAGCATGAACGGGGGAGGGGCAGAGAGAGAGGGAGACACAGAATCGGAAACAGGCTCCAGGCTCCGAGCCATCAGCCCAGAGCCTGACGCGGGGCTCGAACTCACGGACCGCGAGATCATGACCTGGCTGAAGTCGGACGCTTAACCGACTGCGCCACCCAGGCGCCCCAGAACTAGTAGTTTCTATGAAACACACTGACTTCAGGAAACTGCCCCACAGTGTTGAAAGGACTTCCTTACCTTGTTGATTTACACACATACAAAAATCCTGGCATTTTATCTCTAAATCCCACAGGACTGAGAATGTGAGCATTTTCGGGAATATTTTAACTAAAGACACCAGTCTGGAAGTACCAGAAAGTTAACACAGTTGAATTTTACTTATGTAAGAAGTCAGTTTGAATCCAGGAAGTGGTTCCCCAGCAATGCCTGGAATGTTGTCATAAAAACCAATCAACAGATATCCAAGTCCTGTTTTGTATGTGGGAGGGACAGAGAAAGAGGGAAAAAAAACATATAATTATCACCCCCAAATGTCACTGATGTTTCTTACAGTTTTCTACAAATTAATACACAGAATCCATTTTCCTACAACTCCATCTTGGGACTTCCAGTTTACCTTTGTGTATTTCTAATTCTCCTCTCTAGATGGCAGCACAGATGAAAAAATGCCAGAAAAGCTTGGAGCCAACTGACATCCAGAGCAACAAGCAGCTATCAACTGCCTACCCTCAGCTCACCCTTCTTTTGTTTTTTTAAAGTGAAATCTAAGGTATGATGATTACACTTAATCTTTTTAAATAATCAGTGACATGGGGATGTAAAGAATTAATGACAAACTGATATCAGTGAATGAGGAACTGACCACTTAGCAACATCTCTCCCATATAGTTGTATTTTCTGTATCTCAGCAATAATGTCATCAGTGTTCCTATGTCATGCAGAATGTCATATAAGCATGGTCATTTGTGTCATGACCCTGGGCATCTGATACAGCCAAGCTCCAAGCCACCTGCTTTGCTGTGAGTACTGGATTCATTTAAGATATAAACAGTGCTATTTACTGACCCTTTTGTCAACCGATGCTTTGAATCTGCTGTAAAGTGATCACCATGTCACCAGATGCTGCACTGAAGCTTAAGAAGTTAGCAAGAAGGTAACACTTCATTAAATGCATGCAACTTATGGTTGAATTAATAATGGAAGAGAAAAGAAGTGGAACAGACCTTTATACTTTACATCAAAGCCCCACTAAGGTTTTTTGAAACATTATTCCTCATGGTGTTAAAAAAACAACATTCACATTCAACTGAGTAAATTTAAAGATCAAGTTAGCTTTATTCAACAATTCATGAATGGGCAGCATCCCATTTAAGCAAATAGGAGCTCTGAGGAGCTATACAAAATGGAAGGCTTTTGTAGGGGCAGGGATAAGGAAAAGGCAGATTACCTTATCTTTCTTTGGCGGGGTGGAAGGGGTCTATCAGGTGGATTACCTCACTACTGCTAACCAGGAAATTTCAGATTGATTGACTCAAGATTACATTCCTGGGAGAGGCTGAAACTGCAGTTAGGTTAGGTATTAAGTATTGGTTTGGTGATGTAGGCTTAGCACAAATGACTCCATTTTGGACCTGTTGTTTCTTTTTTTTAACAATGGGGTCTACCAGCAAGATGTTGATAACAAAAAAACATAACATAGGGAAGGTGCCCCTTCAACACATGGCATTTCAAGGGCTCAAGAGTACACTAAAGAACACTAAATTGTTCATGTGCAATGACCTGGATAGAAGCTAAAAGGTGACCCGTGCCTTTAAACAAACAACAACAGGGGCACCTGGGTGGCTCAGTCGGTTGAGCATCTGACTTTGGCCCAGGCCATGATCTCATGGTTCATGAGTTCAAGCCCCGTGTTGAGGTCTGTGCTAACAGCTCAGAGCCTGGAGCCTGCTTCAGATTCTGTGTCTCCCTCTCTCTTGGCCCTTCCCCAGCTCACACTCTGTCTCTCTCTCCCTCTCCCTCTCTCTCCCTCTCTCTCCCTCTCTCTCCCTCTCTCTCAAAAATAAATAAATAAATAAGCATTTTAAAAAATTTAAACAAACAACAACAAAAAACTCTCACCATGGAGAGTGAACATAACTATAGTACATAAACCAACCTGAGGCCAAGTAGATTGTCATTCACATCCAAGAAAAAAATCTATTTGCAGTGTATCAGTCCTTTTTAAATTCTTCCTCCTCCTCCTCTTCCTCCTCCTCCTCCTTCTTCTTCTCCTTCCCCTTCTCCTTCCCTTTCCCCTTCCTCTTCCCCTTCTCCTTCGTCTTTTTCTTCTTTCTTAATGAAAGCAAACATTCCAGAAAATTACTCTGAACACCACATCTTTCCTTGAAGGAATACCTTTTAATATTCCTCAGGTTATAATCAGTTATGATGAGTCTCCTGGTTCTCTAAGGTTACTGAATGCTTTTCCCTGGGCTGTAGGTTTAGAGACAAAACTGAGTCCTAAAATGACTAGATGGAGAGGTACTGATGTAATGCAGAACATGAGAGAGTGAAGGAAGTTAGCATATTGAGTATGACCCAGTCACTGGCCTGCATACATCTCAAGGGCCACACCATCCCACACCATCCAGAGCTGCAGGCCAACAGCCCTCAGCTCTGGGAATTTCCGTGTAGCCAAGACCCAGGTTACTCCTTCTGAGACCCAGGACTCTTGGAGGTGTCACATACCCAGCACAAAGATGAATCCTGAGAGTCCTGACCCATTAATTCCGTTGCATCTGTACAGCCGCCAAACCCGCCATTCCTGAGACCCTTGATATCCTTGATGTGTGCCCAAGAGGGAAGCCCTTTCAAGGAGTTATAACCTCTATGAAACATCATCTTCATACTTGATTCAGCTTCCAACTCCTCCTTTTCCTCCTAGACTTCTCTTCTGTGACCTCAGAAATCCCATTCATCATCAACAAAAACCCTGATACTCCTAACCTCTTCACTGGACATTCTTTAGCTTCCTAACCCTAACCTGGCTTTCCCTGCAAGCTCACTGCTTCCCCTGCAGCCCTTACAAGTGGAGGCTGCTGAGTTGGGTTCTTTCTGTCACACACTGTCATTTCCAGGGGTCTCAGTTCTCTGCCCTCTGAGACCCAGACCACATAGCTATCAGGTCACACTCTCTACCCCACCTGTCATCGACTGACTGCCTAGCCATGCCCTATGTTTGTTAGAGACGTTAGCAACGAACCCCAGTATCCCTTTTCATTCCAAATTCTGCTAACAGTCTAGCACATTTGGTATGTCCATGAGGCATAGTTGACCTCTTTCAATTCCTTGATTCCATCTCTGGTTTCCTGCCCTACTCTGTTTCAGTCACCCAATCCCATGACCACTCCAGACTTGGTCATCAAGAAACCATAGCACCTCTGAACCCATGACTTTCTATTCCTCTAGTTCTTCTCCTTTGGTTATTTTTACTCTATTGATTTTTTTTTTTGAAACTTACTAAGAACTCTGTTTTCTCTTTATCTGTCATCCATTTGCTGTCTCCTTTTCCTTCTCTATCCAGAAAATATTCCATGCTTTCTAATCTTAGCCCTATGGCCTCAGTCCATTACTCCATTATTCTTTTGTTTCATATTCCTGACAAAACTTGAATCTAGTTGTTTGCCTTGGCCATTCTTTTGCCTGGGCTGCTGGACACTGCTGGAGAAAACCACATGGTCACACAGATCGGGCTGCCCTAAATTCATGTTCAGCAACCTTAAGTGGGACTTCAGTACTGCCTGCAATCCTACCACATTCCCCTGACCTGCTTGCTCGTTCTTTCTGAGTCACCAGAGCAGCTATTTTGAGAATTCCTCTCTCTTTCCAAACCCCCATGCTTGCCTTCTTTACTATTCTCTGCAGGTGATTTTGTTTTCCACTTACCAAGGGGGTGAAATAGAAGTTATGAGATGGGAGCAGCCTCAGTGTACCATCTTGCATGTATCAACTTGCATCTTTGCCCACTTCACCTCTTTCCTCAACTTTGCCTCTTTATGAAAGATGTGCCCTCCCCCCTCTAGGGCCCATCTCTTGGCCCATGCTCTGGGTCCCATCTCCTTCTGATTTCTCAGTTATTCCTTCTCACTCTTTTCTATATATTCCTCTCTACTTCCTCTATACTTCCTCTCTACTGGTTCCTTCCTCCTCAGGTTAAAAAAGAAAAGCCACATTCTCCTCCATCTATAGCCTGCTCTCTCCTTGCCAGCTAAACTTCTTGGAAAAGTTATCTCCACTCACTGTTTCAACTTCCTCACTTTCCATTCACTCTCCCAATTTGCTTTCTCTAAGATAACCAGTGATCTCCCTGTAGCTAAACTCAAGGGACACTTGTCAGTTCTCTTTATTTGACCCTATGCAGCATTTGACATGTTCTTGTTCTTGGTGCTTTCTCTTTCCTGGGCATCTGTGACACCACCTACATGCTCCTGGATATCTCTTTAACCCAGACCTTTCCCTTGAGCTTCAAACCCAAAGAGCTACCTTTTAGTCAGCTCACCCTGTAGGTTCTACTGGCATCTTAAAGTGAATTCATTTTCTCTTCAAACATGTACCTCTTCCTGAATTTCCCCTATGAGTGGTGAGCACAGACTCACTGATGCAGCCAGAAACTTGTGTATCATCCCTGACTGGTGGAAAGAGGATGGACGGCCATGTATGATTGGCTGCATATTGTCATGAAGTCTAAGCTCTTCATCTAGTCTCATCTGGGTGGTCTGAATGCTGGCATGAGTTGTTAATGCCACTGTTGCCTACTCTGTGAGTACCAGAAGGGCCCAGTGTGCCCTCCAGGGTTTTTTTTGTTTGTTTGTTTTTTTGTTTTTTTTTTTTTTTGTGGGGGGGGGGGGGTTTTTTGTTTGTTTTATATATACAAGTGGTTTTCTTTTAAGTAGGCTTCACATCCAGTGCCCATTGCAGGGCTTGAACTCATGTCTGTGAGATCAAGACCTGAGCTGAGATCAAGAGTTGGACCCTTAACCGACTAAGCCACCCAGGTGGCCTCCCCTCTAGGTTTTTGACCCTGTTGGCTCTGGTGGATGGTGATGGGCTGGTGGGGTGTACATACAGGCCCCATGTAGCTTCATCTTGCAGAGGGGCAGCCACATTCCCCACAACCCCGGCAAGCAATCCAGAAACATCTCTTCCTTTTGCCCAGCATATCCCCTTCCATATCAGGTTACTTCTTCTCCACTCATAGCACAGATAAGAAAAATCAATTCATAATTATCCACTTGTATAAAGTGTTTAATCTCACTAACTCACATGTGTGAATTGCGTTAATCTCAAATAATAGAAGATTATTTAAAGCTCTCTCAAGTTCAGTTTAATCTCGGAGTTTAAGAGGAGAGTCCTTTGTATTTCATTTTTATTATGTAGAGTCTGGGTCTCTCTCAGCATCAGATTATCTCCACAAGAATTAATTTACTAATAAGAGTCTGGTGGTGGTAGTGGTGGTGGTGGTGTGTGTGTTTGTGTGAGTGTTGGTTTTGTATCAGGGTACAGGTTGGCAGCCCAGCACCCAAGAAGATGAGCAGAGAGAGCACATTCCATTAATACTTCACATATCATCCTATCACGTGTCCTTTCAAAATCATAAATCTGATCAGGTCATTCACTTGCTAAAAGCCTGTCTGTACCTTCCCATTGCCTTAAGGATAAAATCTCAACTTTTAAACTTGACTTACAAGCTAAGATCTGTTCCCAGCTTACCTCTCCCAATTCATTTCCCACAATTTTCCCTCTTCTTTCAGTTCCCTGGGCTCACCATGGTCTCTTTTGCCTCTGGACTTTCTCACATTTCTATAAGTTTTTCTCCAACTTTTCTCTATGCCTGGTTAATTCCTACGCATTCCTCTGCTTAAATGCCAGCTCCTCAGAAGTCCTCCTTGACCTTCCTCCCACCCCTGACTTTGATGTGTCACTTCTGTGTACTCCCACAACTTTGTCAGGTCTTAGCACTTATCATATTTTAATTTTTTTTTTTTAACGTTTCTGCTCTCTGACTAGACTATAAATGCTTTCAGGGAAAGATTGTTTCTATCTTGATCACTGTACACCCTCCAACCCCTAACATGTGTCTGATACATGGTAGGTGCTCATTAAATATTTGTTAAATAACAACCGAATGAATGAATGAATGAATGAAGAATAAATTGAACTTGCAACCCAGATAACAGCTGGCTTCATGTGTACTGTTTTTCACCTTAAAGCAGGACTCGGTACTTCATTGTGTTTCTCTAAACATAAGCCAACCCCACAAAGCAGAGGTGAGCGATGTAGATTTATGTAGATTTGACTGAAGATTTTATAAAGAGACAGAGTGGGTTTAAATGGCAGGCATTTCTAGTGTCCCCTCAATGTCTCTCTTTGATTTCCACATGTTGGGTCTTCCTCCCTTTTGACTCTCCCTTCCTCCCTGCTCCATCACCCCCAACTCAGCCTCTACTTCCTTCTCTAAGGAAATATCCCTCTGGGGAGATTTTACAGGATGGATTGAAGAGAGATGAGGTTAGTATCAGTATACCATTTAGGAGACAATTGAGGGAGGCCAGGAAGAATTGATGAAGGCCTGAATTAAGAAAATGACAAAATGAGGAGGGGATTATGGGTTTAGGAAATGTTTAGGAGGGAAGCTCAACAGAATGTGGTTACTAATTTGATTGAGGTAGAAAATAAAGAGAGGAATATAGAGTGCATTCCA
The DNA here is from genome assembly GCF_007474595.2 of Lynx canadensis. Classification (NCBI taxonomy): domain Eukaryota; kingdom Metazoa; phylum Chordata; class Mammalia; order Carnivora; family Felidae; genus Lynx; species Lynx canadensis. The sequence goes on along the minus strand of NC_044310.1, from coordinate 164,999,363 downwards.
GATTTTGGTGAATGCAAAAGAAGGGAAGGAAGAAAGGAAGGAAAGGAAGAAGGAAGGAAAGAAGGAAGGAGAAAAAAGGGAGGGAGGAAGGGAGGAAAGGAGGAAGGCAGAAAGAGAGGAAGGGAGTAGGGAGGGGAAGAGAAACAGAAAGAGGAGGCTTATGTTGTAGAATCTTAATTTCTTCCATTAAGCAAGATGGGAGAGTGATATGCAAGAGGTAGGATTGGCACTTGAGGGAAGTAGGAAAGATTTAGAAAAGGAGCAATGGAGAATGTGGTAGAAAGGCACACACCTTGATTAAAAATTCAAAGAATCGCTGTTAGTTATAAGGGCTGAGCTGGGAGCAGTCACCTGATATAGCTTGGATCAGATTTCTAAATTTTCTCCAGTAATATCTTCTGCTTGGGAGCAAATACAGAAAATATATGGTGGATTTCATCCAGGGTAGGGATTAGGAAGACAGGAATGAATGAAGGGCCAAAGGGATGAGGGTCACTGCAGAAATCATCAAAGCTAATATCGGGCTGAGAGGAAGACAAGGGCTGATGGGTTCTTGGCACTATGAGAACAGTAATGGGTGAGAGAGCAAAAGTCACAACATGGAGAAGGACAAACAGAGAGTTCAGTGGCCCTTACAAAAATAACATCAGAATCTTCCAGACATTTTCTCCATAAAATGAAAAGTGAGCGCCTCTTTGAATCATTAACTAAACTGGCATTCAAATCTGGGCAGACTCTCCCAGGTTGGGTTGTTCTGTTTTGCCAAGAATTGATAAGCTTCTGTGAACCCTCCAGGGTGAGTGAGGCATGATCCATCTTCCCTGTCTGGACAAGCTTGATCTGGCCTCCTTCCTCCTGCTGAAGCAGGCCTGAGGTATGCGCCAGGATTCCGTGTCTTAGACTAATTATCACATTCCACAATGTGGAACTCCTGCTGATACTGCCTTTCAGCTTCTAGAGGGCCCTGCTCTGACCCTTCCTGGCTGAGCCCCCCACCACAGAGCAAGGAGGCTAGGACCAAGGGGACGTACCCACTCAGAACTCGTGTTGATCACTACTAGACCGCAGTCTGGATAACTTGGACCACCTTAGAATTCCTTGCCTCAATGCCCCAAGTCCACTTGCAAGGCTTGCCTACTCTTCTCCAGTCTTATCCTTCCCAGGGATACCACTAGTGTATGCACTCCCCAGCCTGAAGGCGGCCAAGCAGAGCCTCAGGGATATGCACAGAGTGTGGATATGTGGGCCGGGGCACGCACACATGCCTGGCAGGTCTTTCTCAGTCAGAGCTGGGGATGGGAAGAAAAGGGGAGCAGCTTCAGCTCTTCCCATGCCCTCATGTCCTGGTGCAGAATTCCGAAGTGTCCAAGAATTACATATTCACACTTGGCCTTTAGGTCATTAGGGAGACAAAGTTATCAAGTTAGGAAAACAGGACATAAATTATTTATAACTTTTATGTAGTTAGACATATGGAATATGGACCTCCATTTGTACTCTTGCCCTTGGTCCCACAAATTTTAGAGGCGGTCCTGGCTCCTGCAATATATTACATACCTGTTGTGAAGTGTAGCTCTTCAAAATTATTATTCTAGGTTTATTTGACATGATAGGTCCAAAATGTATCCCAGATAGTAAAAAATAGAAATCCATTAAAAATCCTGTCTGGATTTCTAAAAAGTTTTGGTACCCTAAGCACTTTTCCCAATTTTTGATATCATGTGAAGTCATTTGATAGAGTATCTTTCCCTGATTTACTAATGTCCATATTTAGGGTAAATTTTGTAAAAAGAATCAGTGAACGTTTTTAGTATATTTACAGGTATGTGCAGTCATCACCACAGTCAATTTTAGGACATTCTCTTGACACCCAAAAGAAAACAAGTACCCATTAGGAGTAACTCCTAGTTTAAGACCCTCTGCCCCAGCCTTAGCCAACCACTAATCTATTTCCTGTCTCTTTAGAGTTGCAAGTTCTGGACATTACGTATAAATGGAATTATATAATATGTGGTTCTTTATGACTAGCTTCTTTCACTTAGCATGATGTTTTCAAGGTGCACCCATGCTTCAGCATGTATCGACACTTCCTTTTTATTGCCAAATAATATTCCATTGTATGGATATAACACATTTAATTTTTCCATTTATCAGCTGATGGAATTTGGGCCGTTTCCACTCTTTAGATGTTATGAATAATGCTACTGTGAACATTTGTAGGCCAGTTTCATACGGACATATGTTTTCATTTATGTTGGGTTATATACCTAAAAAGGGAATTGCTGGATCATATGGCAACTCAGTGTTTTAGCCTTTTGAGAAACTGCCAGATTGTTTTCCTAAGTGGCTGCATCATTTTACATTCCCTCTAGCAATGTATGAAGGTTCCAAATTCTGTACTTCCTCATCAACACTTGTTATTAGCTGTCTTTTTTATTCTGGCCATTTTAGTGGGTATGAAGTGGTATCTCACTGTGATTTTTACTGCCATTTTCCTGAAGGTTAATGATATTGTGCATCTCTTCATATGCTTATTGACCATTTATATATCTTCTTTGGACAAATTTCTATTCAGATCTTTTGCCCATTTTTTAAATGTTTATTTATTTACTTATTTTGAGAGGGCGAGAGCAGGGGAGGAGCAAAGAGAGAGGGAGAGATAGAATCCCAAGCAGGTTCTGCACTGTCAGCATAGAGCCCAACACGGGGCTCAAACTCACAAACCATAAGATAATGACCTGAGCTGAAATCAAGAGTCAGATGCTTAACATACTGAGCCACCCAGGTGCCCCATCTTTTGCCCATTTTAAATTGGTTTGTCTTAGGGGCGCCTGGGTGGCGCAGTCGGTTGAGCGTCCGACTTCAGCCAGGTCACGATCTCGCGGTCCGTGAGTTCGAGCCCCGCGTCGGGCTCTGGGCTGATGGCTCAGAGCCTGGAGCCTGTTTCCGATTCTGTGTCTCCCTCTCTCTCTGCCCCTCCCCCGTTCATGCTCTGTCTCTCTCTGTCCCAAAAATAAATAAACGTTGAAAAAAATAAAATAAAATAAAATAAAATAAATTGGTTTGTCTTCTTATTATTGAATTGTAAAAATTTTTAGTGTATTCTAGATACAAACCTCATGTCAGATACATGATTTACAAATATTTTCTCCCATTCTGTAAATTTCTTGTTGGTGTCCCTTGAAACACAGTTTTTTAATTTTGATAAAGTCAAATTTATCTATGCTTTCTTTTGTTGCTTGTGCTTTTGGTGTCAGATCTAACCAACTATTGACTAATCTAAAGTCGCAAAGATTTATACCTATGCTTTCTGCTAAAGTTTTAGAGTTTTAGATCTTACATTTTGATCTTTGCTCCATTTTGTGTTAATTTTCATATTTGAGAGGAGGTAAAGGTTCAACTTTCTTTTTTGCATATAATATTCAGTTATCCCAAACTATTTGTTGAAAAGACTGTTCTTTCCCCATTGGATTATCTTGGAACCCTTGACAAAAATCAATTGACCCTAAGTATGAGGATGTATGAGTTTTTAAAATACCCCTTTTCTGAGATCTATAATTTCTTTTCTAAAGAGATATGCAATAGGTCATATCTCAGATTTCTATGACTCTTTTACATCAGAAGGTTTGCACTAAAAACTACTTGGGAGGTACCTGGCTGGCTCAGTTGGTGGAGCATGTGACTCTGGATCTTGACGTTCTGGGTTCAAGCCCCATGTTGGGTGTAGAGATTACTTAAAAATAAAATCTCTTTAAAAAGAAAGAAAGAAACTACTTTAACAATTGTTTTTGCTCCCCTAGAGCTATTTAGAAAAGTCTACTTGCAGCTAAAACATTCTTTTTCTTTAGAGGCATTTTACCCAGACAGGAAACAGAGATCTTTTAAACCTGGAAACTGAGGACACACTAAGGATCTTATTTTCTCCTTTTTGTCCTTGTTTTTCTCTTATCCAGAAGAGTAATATTAACCATTTACAAAATTCATGGAGATTGATCATCTCTCTAGTGTTTGGGGCCAGAATATATTTCTTGGCTCAAAGATCTCTTCCCCACACTTTTTTTTTAATGTTTGTTTGTGTGTGTGTGTGTGTGTGTGTGTGTGTGTGAGAGAGAGAGAGAGAGAGAGAGAGAGCGAGCAGGGTAGGGGCAGAGACAGAGAGAGGGAGACACAGAACTCGAAGTAGGTTCCAGGCTCCATGCTGTCAGCACAGAGCCCAATGTGGGGCTTGAACTCATGACCTGAGCCAAAGTCAGATGCTCAACCAACTGAGCCACCCAGGCGTCCCTTTCCCACACTTTCACATGTTGGAAGAAATTAAACATGGGCCTGTACTCTCCTACATGGGGAACTAGGGTTGTTTCCTCAAATGAGACAGGGTTTGGGATGAGAACATTTTTGGATTGAGATGGTTTTCTTAAACCTAGTTAGCTTCAATTCTAGGTTTATGTTATTGTTTACTGTATTTTGTTCCCATTTATACTGATGAATAATAGATTGAATTGTTTTCTATCATTTATATCATAAATACTTCCTCTAGGTTTGAGTACTGTGAAGTTCTCCTTTAAACTTGCTTAGGGATTAAACTTGGCGATGATTTAAGGTAATTAATTCATATGTCAGTTGTTAGCAAGGTCCAGTAATTAAAGTCTACTTCAGAGTAAGTTATTAACTCTCCAATAAAAAAAAAAAGTACTTTATCAACTTATCAGTTTTAGCTATTTATTCTAGTTGACAGATGAGATAGGGAAGTTATTGACTGTACATAATCACCTTGTACTTTTACCACTTAACAGTGGGGTCAAATGGAAGTCTAGGTTGTTCAAGGTCCTTGTTTAAATCTAGAATAAACCAGTTCAGGTTGATGGGGGTGGAAGAGGGTGCCCTTGGATCTTGTTTCCTTTGCAATACTGTCTCCTTAAATTTTGCAAAGTCCATTTTTGCTCTGTTCAATTCCTCAAACTTCTAAAATAAAAACAGCCTAGACCAAGGATTTCATATCGAGATGTGAGATATTAAGTTTCCTTACTGTTAACATTTTTTTTTACAGTTTTAACTATAATCTCCATGCTGTGCATTGTATCCCCATGACTAATTTATTTTACAACTGGAAGTTTGTACCTTTTGACTCCTTTTTATAATACTTTTTTAAATCCTCATATAAGCTTTTTAAAAACTATTAAATGCTATATGTCAATTATATCTTAATTTTTCAACAGGTAAATTTTTTTTAAAAAAGTTAACCCTTTAGATGCTCTCCTTATGAACAACACAGAGGAAAAACTCTAGTTCAGTGTAAATGCCTAAGACACAACAGGAACAGGCTTTTTATTTGCAGACATAAACTAGTCACGAGTTTCCCTCTCACAATAGCAAGTTTCCTTTTATTCTGCTTTGTTTCTTGCCTGACATCTGGTTGTAGTCACACAATTTGAGGGTGCCCCATATGTGCCCTTTGCTCTCCCCTGGTTGGCTTGTGATGAACAACTACCGAGGTCATTCCAGGTCTGACTACTACTCTTTCATGTAGTCGGCATAACTGTAGTAGTGGTTCCTAAGCCTAGCTGATCATCAGAATTTCCTGGGGTGGTTTTTAAAGAGTCTTCAGGCTTCGCCGCAAAGGTACTGAATCTGGAACTTTAGGGTAGAGCCGGTGAATCTGTATGTTTCAAACCTTACCAAGGTGATACTGATATTCAACCAAGTTTGGGATACGGTCCAGGATTCTCTCCAGGAGGTTGGAGGTCCCATGGGTTTGGCCTCTGAGAGGTAGCCATCTACTTCCCAGAAGATTCTAAAATGATCAGGGATGCCTATCCAGAAGATTCTAAAATGATCAGGGATGCCTACTTAATGACTATCTCCTACCTTGGCAAAGAGTCCTGTGTTCCTTCTCTGTCCACTCTCACTTCCCTCAGACTGTCCTTGTGACTTATTTGCTCCTTCAAGCTGCCTGGTAGTGGCATTAGTGGAAATAAGATAATAAACTTTGGTCCTGATAAATCTGCCATGGACTTTTGGCCTAGCCTCTTGTGAACACCATTTGCCTCATCTGTGAAATGAAGATAATATCATCTTCTTAAGGATGTTATGAAGACCAAAAGAATATATTTACATACCACCTAGAACATAGTGCACCTTGCGTTATGCATTATTATTTGTTTGGTTTTACTTGTCCCCCTCTATGAATATGGTGGCTTAATGAAGCTTGCTCATTAGTTTTCCCTGATTGTAGCCCCCTAGATTGCTCTAAGCAGTATTTCTCAAAGTAAGGGACACAGACTAGCTGCATCTGAATAGGAGGGAGAGAGGACAGAAAGTTACTCTTATGCAACTCTAACTTTCTGCACTTTATTTATTCATTTATTTTTGAGGGGAGGGGCAGAGGGAAGAGGAGAGAGAATCCCAAGCAGGCTCTGTGCTGACAATGGGGGACTTGACGACGTGGGGCTCCATTTCATGACTGCAACCTGAGCCAAAATTGAGAGTTGGATGCTAACTTTCAGCTCTTTAAAATTTTTTATTGCAGTATAACACACACTTAGAAAATTATTATTTTTTTCAAAATTTTTTTTTAATGTTTATTTATTTCTGAGACATAGACAGAGGATGAGCAGGGGAGGGGCAGAGAGAAAAAGGGAGACACAGAATCCAAAGCAGGCTCCAGGCTCTGAGCTGTCAGCACAGAGCCCGACGTGGGGCTCGAACTCACAAACCGTGAGACCATGACCTGAACCGAAGTCGGTCGCTCAACCGACTGAGCCGCCCAGATGCCCCTAGAAAATTATTTTTTTTTTTTCTTTTTTTTTTTTTTTTTTTTTTTTTTTTTAAATTTTTTTTTTTCAACGTTTATTTATTTTTGGGACAGAGAGAGACAGAGCATGAACAGGGGAGGGGCAGAGAGAGAGGGAGACACAGAATCAGAAACAGGCTCCAGGCTCTGAGCCATCAGCCCAGAGCCTGACGCGGGGCTCGAACTCACGGACCGCGAGATCGTGACCTGGCTGAAGTCGGACGCTTAACCGACTGCGCCACCCAGGCGCCCCTAGAAAATTATTTTTATTACAAGTGAACAGCTCAGCAACTTTTCATAAGCTGAACACACCCATGTAACCAGCACCCAGATCAAGAAACAGAACGTCACCAGCACCCCAGAAACCCTCCTCCACACATTAACTTTCAGAACCACTGTTAGAAAAGCCCAGCAATGCAGCCCTCTTTACCACAGTCCCACCTTTCTCTCGTGGACCCAATCTGCATGCTGTGTGAGCCCTTCCCAATCTGAGAGGCTGGGCCTGTGGCCTCACATGCCCCCTTACTAGTAATGTGACTTTCTTTGTAAGAAGGGTCACAAAGGGTGTTTCCATCATTTATATTCCTAGCATACACCCTAAACTGTTTAAAGTAAATGAATTCAGATCCTGGCCAACAAGGAGTGGAGATCAGTCATTGCCTGAAAGCATCAGCTTATTACAACACTCCAGCATTTTCTCACGGAAGGGTGAATGAGGTGGATTCTAGCGTAATTACCTTTGTGTAATTGAAAACTAAATCACTGATGACTGCATAGTTTAAATATCCATTTAAATACTTTCATTTTATTGCACTTATTTTTTGCAGGACATGCTACCACCAAATAGGCTATTAATTTTTCTAGGGAATTAAAATCTGAATGGGTACATTAAAAACAAGCACAGCTCAAATAGATGCCTCTTTTTCCAGAGATCATTAGTTTTTCTTTTTATTTAATCCAGCTTTTCAAATAATGTATTGGACCAGGACCTGTAATAATACAGGTCTTGCCCAAAAGAGATCACATTTTGTATGTAATATGATTTAGGCAAGATTTTAAATAGCAGGACAAAAATCTGGGGCGTCTTTGCCTATACAGTATCTTCTCAAATACTCACATGCACACAAATTACATGGGGGTCTTATTAAAATGCAGATTCTTATTTGGTGGGGCTTGAGGCCTGAGATTCTGCATTTCTAACAAGCTCCCAGATGGTGCTGATGCTGCTGGTCTGAGGACTACACTCTGAGTCACAAGAGTATTCAGAATAAGCACTGACTAGAAGCCTGAATACATATCTGAGCTTCAGTTTCCTAGTATATACAGACTATTTCTAAGGTCCCTTCTAAATGTATGAATCCACAATTAAATAATCCGTCTTTGCCTGTTAGCTAATTTTTCTTTAGGCTCCTGATTCTCATTGTTTATAAGTGGTTATGTTGGATATTGTTCTGTATTGGAAAGCCAGAAAAACACTCTTGCTTAAGGTTGACAGGTTTTATTTTTTAACCTTCTACAAGTCTATATCAATCCATGGAAAATTTTGGCTAGCAGTAACTTACTATCAGACCAGAACCTAAACTTGAGTCAGCAGTGTAAGACTTTGGTCCGATAAGCAAGAATGAACCTGAGAGTATAACCAAAAGAAAGGGACAGCTAGTTCCAGTTCCAGGTGATGACATAAGAAGATCCTGAACCCACCTCTTCCCAGGGACACACCAAATCTACAGCTGTATATGGAAAAATTGGCAGAGCAATCCCTTCACGTCAGGCAAACAAGAGGAAACCACATCAAAGGGGGTTAGGAAAGGCTGAAACACAATCTTGCCATAAACCCCATCCCTGCTATAGCAACCCACAACTGGGAGTGAACTAAAACCCAGAGCTTCTCCCTGAGGAGCAAAGAGTTCAAACCCCACAAGAGGCACTCCGACCTTTTAGACGGCACCTGAGAGATGAGCGTCCAAAACACCTGGCTTTGAAGACCACTGGGGTTCATGCCCAGGAGGCGCATGGATCTGTGGTAAACTAAGAAACATCTATTAAAGGGCCTACATGCAGGCTTCCCTGCCCAGGGCCCATGGCAGAAACAGCCCGTTAAAAAGGGCCCAGACTTTATGTGAAAGAGACTTATTTCCTAATTTTAAAGCACTGGTCTAAGGGACAGGGGCCTTCTGGGTAACTCGCCATGGTTGGAGGCAAGTGCCATCTTGCACACTCTCCCTCTACCTTGCTAAAACTAGTGGTGCCATCTTTTTTTTTTCTTTACTTTTTTTTTCTATTTCTTTTTTATTTTCTTTGTTTGCCCTTTTTTTGGCAGGTGCCATCTTTGCATTTTCCATCTGCCCTGCTCCAACCAGTGAGCACCACTTGGCACTCTCCCTCGGCCATTCTCCAGAGTGCCAGTATCTCCCAGCAGGGAGATACTACACACATCTGATGCCCCAGTTTTTATATCCAGTGACCTGGTTTTTGCAGCTACCACCCAGGGGACACCCTTTGATTGTCTGGATCTAGATGCCAGGGGGGCTTACATTCCTGGGTCTCACAAGGAAAATTAGAGGTCAATATCCCTGATGGACATAAATGCAAAAATCTTCATGAAAATATTAACAAATTAAATTCAACGATACCTTAAAAGGATCATACACCATGATCAAGTGGGATTTATTCCAGGATACAAGGATGGTTTAACATCCCAAAATCAATCAGCAAGATACATTACATTTAAAAAATGAAGGAGAAGAAATAGACACTTTTTGTTTTATTTTTTTGAACGTTTATTCATTTTTTGAGAGAGAGACAGAGAATAAGTGGGGGACGGGCAGAGAGAGAGGGAGACACAGAATCTGAAGCAAGCTGCTGGCTCTGAGATGTTGGCACAGAATCCAACATGGGGCTCGAACAGTGAGGTCATGATCTGAGCCTAAGTCAGATGCTTAACTGACTGAGCCACCCAGGTGCCCAAGAAGAAATAGACTCTTAATTATAGAGAACCAGAGGGGAGGTGGGTGGGGGGATGTGTTAAATAGGTGATGAGGATTAAAGAGCATGTTTGCGATGAACACCAGATGTTATATGGAAGTTTTGAATTACTGTATTATAACCTGAAACTAATATTACACTGTGTGTTAACTAACTGGAATTTAAATAAAACCTTTTTTTAAAATGAAGGGAAAAATCATATGATCATGTCAATATATGCAGAAAAGCATTTGGCAAAATTCAGCATCCATTTGTGATAAAAATTCTAAAAAAAATCTCAGTAAAGTGAGTATAAAGGAATATCCCTCAACATGATAAGCGTCATACATGGCAAGCCCACAGCTAACATCATATTCACCAGTGAAAAGAGGAAAGTTTTTTTTCTAAGATCAGGAACAATACAAGAATGCCCATTCTCACCACTTTCATTCAACACAGTACTGGAAATCCTCACCAGAGTAATTAGTCAAGAATAAGAAAGGACATCCACGTTGGAAAGGAAGAGTAAAACCATCACGATTTGCAGATGACATGATACTATATATAGAAAACCCTAAGATGCCACCAAAAAACCTGTTAGAGCTAATAAATGAAGTCATTGAAGTTTCAGGATACAATATCAGTATCCAGAAATTTGTTGCATTTATGTACGCTAATAACAAAGTAACAGAAAGAGAAATTTAAAAAACAATCCCATTTACAATTGCATCAAAAAGAGGAAAACAATTAGTGATAAATTTAACCAAGGAGGTGAAGGACCTGTACACTGAAAACTGTAAGACACTGATGAAAGAAATTTAACAAGACACAAATAAATAGATATGCTATGCCTATGGATGAGAAGATTAATATTGTTAAAATGTCCATATTACCCAAAGCAATCTACAGATTCAGTGCAATCCCTATCAAAATTCCAATGGCATTTTTCACAGAAATAGAACAAACAATTCTCCAATTTGTGTGGAAACACGAAAGACCCTGAATAGCCAAAGCAATCTTGAGATAGAAGAACACAGAGATGGGGGGTATGAGAAGGGAAATAGGTGAAGGGAATCAAAAGGTACAGATTTCCAGCTATAAAATAAGTAAATCAGGGGGATATAATGTACAGCATTATCTATAGTTAATATTTTATTGCATATTTGAAATTTGCTAAGAGAGTAAATCTTGAAAATTCTCATTACAAGAAAAAAAATCTGTAACTGTGTATGGTGACAGATAACTAGAATTATTGTGGTGACACTTTCACAATATATACAACTAGTAAATCATTATACTGTATGCCTAAAACTAATATAGTGTATATAAATTATACTTCAATTTTTAAAAAAGAAAGAAAAAGAAAACGACAGCTCATTCTACCAGAATAGGCAGTCCTTATATGAATACTTAATTCAAATAGCCACCACTGGAAAGAGCTGCAGAATGTACAAAGAAAAGTTCAAAGAACTGGCATTATTTAGCTTGTGGAAAGGGGACAAAGGATACCTTAAGAATCATTTTCGAATGGCAGCATAAAGCAGCATATCAAGGCATCAGAATGGATTTAGGTTAGCTCTAAAGCAGATCTTATGGGGTGCCTGGGTGGCTCAGTCAGTTAAGCGTCTGACTTCGGCTCAGGTAATGATCACATGATTCATGAATTTGAGCCCCACACTGGGCTCTCTGCTCTCAGCACAGAGCCTGCTTCGGATCCTCTGTCCCCCCCTTTCTTACCCCTCCCCCATTCACGCTCTTTCTCTTTCTCAAAAATAAACACTTAAAAAAATAAAGCAGATCCTATGATAATGATGATCCTAGGTGATAGGATTGCCAAGGAAATTTCGTTTTTCAAACATCTTTAAAACCAACCTGGACCCTACATTGCCTATCAGCTGTGTTATGAGTTCATGTATCAACTGGGGTTCGGCGCAGACACCACTCTAGGTATTGAATACAAGGAATTAGATGCTTACAAAACAGATGGGCTGGAAAAACAGAGGCTAAGAGGGCTGCCTTTCCGCTTCCAAGTCAGACCACACAGCAACAACCTAGATAGAGATCAGGAACCTATGGAGACCACACAGCTGGCATCACAGCCACTTCTCACCAATAGAATTGGTGTCACTGCAGAGGCGCAGAAAGTCTGATCATTGAAAATCACGCCTCATGTAGCATGCTCATCAAAAACTAACAAAGGAAAACTAACAGGCAGGGAAAATAGCTTCCATTTTGCTTTTACCTTCCAGTCTCACATCATTATACCTGATTGGCAAAATGTAAATTGTATACAGAATCCCATTAACAGGGAAGTCTAAGAAACGTTGTTGGGGTTTTCTAAAGTCAATTTTTTAAAGTAGGCTCTACACCCAGCATGGAGTCCAACGTGGGACTTGAACTCACGACCCAGAGATCAAGACCTGAGCTGAGATCGAGAGTCAGACACTTAACTGCCTGAGCCACCCAAGCACTCCTTCAAAGTCAATTTTTATTGAAGTATAACATAATTACAGAAAAATGCACAAATCACAATCAGGTACAGCTTGATGAATTTTTATAAAGCAGATGTACCCATGTAACTATAACCCAGATTGGACAACAGAAATCACTTACACACCAGAAAGCCTTCCTCATACTCGTTTCTGGGCATTATATTTCCAGAAGGTAGCTGCAATCTTGGTCTCTCACACCATAGAGCAATTTTGCCTGTTTTCGAGCCTTAGACAAAATGGGATGATGCAGTATGTACTCTTTTATGACTGGCTCTTTTCACTCAACATTATAATTGTGTGATTCATACATTGTATATAGTGATAGCATCTTCATTTTTATTGCTATATTGCATTCTTTTGGATAACTATAACATTGGTTGTACATTTTACTGCACATGGACATTTGGGTCGTTTCTATTTGCGGATTATTACAAATAGTGTTGTTATGAACACTGGTGAATATATGTGTACACTTCAGGTAGATATATAAGAGCGGGATTTCTGGGTTATAGGGGATGCGTATGTTTAGCTCGATTGGACACTGGCAAACAATTTTCCAAAGTGATGGATATGCCATATCCTCACCAAAACTTTGTATTTTCTTCTTTTACATTTTAGCTATTCTGTTGAAAGTCTAATGCAATGTATTGAAATTGTATTGTGGTTTTGGTTTTTATTTTCTTGATGGCTAACAAGTGAAGCACCTTTTCATATGTTTATGGGCCATATGGGTGTCTTCTTCTATGAAATACTTGTTTTTCACCCAATTTCTTATTGGCTTGTCTGACTTTTTCTTCTTCTTTGTAGTTCTTTATTCTAGGAGTCCTTTGTTGAACTCCTTTTGTCACTCCATGGCTTGTTTTTTCCATCCCTTCAGTAGTGTCTTTTGATGAAGACATTCATAATGTTGATGTAGTTCAGTTTATCAGATGTTTTCTTTTATGGATCATTTATTTTGTATGTATCCAATTTAAGAAATCTTTGCTGACTCCAAGATCACTCTAGTATTTTCCTATGTTTTTTTGTGAAAACTTTATTGTTTTACTGTTCACATTTAGATTTACAATTCATCTGGTATTGATTTTTGTGTATGATGAAAAGGAAGGGGTGCCTGGGTGTCTCAGTCAGTTAAGTGTCCGACTCTTGATTTCAGCTCAGGTCATGATCTCATGGTTCATGAGATCAAGCCCCGCATTGGTTTCAGGGCCTGCTTGGAATCCTCTGTCTCCCTCTCTCTGCCCCGTGCCCTGCTGTCTCTCTCTCTCTCTCAAAATGCATAAATAAAACTTAAAAAAAAAAAAGAAAAGTAAGAAATATAGTTTTAAGCCTTCCATCTCCTGTAATATTGCAGAATGGGAATGGGGTATCTATGGAAGGTGGTGAAAATGAATGATGAGTGCCAAGAGACCATGTCTGACACAGTGAGCTGGTGAGTTTTTACACTGTAAAATAGGTAGCTCCAGACTGTGAATTTTCCTGAACCTCTTTTCAAATGTGATCTTTTATGATAGTGATTTCCCACATTCCACCCTTCCCCAATGTTAGCGATCCACCTCAGGCAGTTGCTTTGCCTCTCCTTTCTTACCCCGCCTCTTGGAATGTCATTACTGTGGTCAGAGCACTGTGGTCTTTTTCAGAAATTGTAGCAAGACTTGATCTGCTTTCAAATAAATGAAAAGAAGACCAGAGTTAGACTTGGTGGGTAAATGTGAATGTCAGTATACTTGTAAAGAAATGTAGTTTTACTAGCCATTCTAAGAAAGTGTGGTCAAGTACAGGTCATTGTTCTAAATGGTTTGGGGACATGGAAACAACTTAAGAGTTCATGAACAGATGAATAGATAAAAAAATAAAGTTGTGGTATAAATATACAATGGAATATTATTGAGCCATAAAAACTGAGAAATCCTACCATTTGTGACAGATACAGATGGACCTAGAGGGCATTATGCTAAGTGAAATAAGTCAGAGAAACAGGAAGCCTGGGTGGCTCAGTCAGTTAAGTGTGTGACTTCAGTTCAAGTCATGATATCATAGTTCGTGAGTTCCAGCCCCATGTCGGGCTCTGTGCTGACAGCTCAGAGCCTGGAGCCTGCTTCAGATTCTGTGTCTCCCTCTCTCCCTGCCCTCCCCCACTCACGCTCTGTCTCTGTCTCTCTCAAAAATAAATAAAAACATTTATTAAAAAGTCAGAGAAAGACAAACACTGTATGATCTCACATGTACAATCTTTAAAAAAAAGGCCAGGGGGCGCCCGGGTGGCTCAGTTGGTTAAACATCCAGGTCTTGATTTTGGCTCAGGTCATGATCTCTCGGTTCATGGGATCAAGCCCCATATTGGGCTTTGCACAGACAGCACAGAGCCTGCTTGGGATTCTCTCTCTCCCTCTCTCCCTCTCTCTCTGCTCCTCCCCGACTTGTGTTCTCCCTCCCTCCTTCTCTCTCAAAATAAATAAATAAACATTAAAAAAAAAAAAAAGACCTCATAGAAAAAGAGATCAGAGGGGGCACCTGGGTGGCTCAGTTGGTTAAGTGTCCGACTTTGGCTCAGGTCATGGTCTCGTAGTTAGTGGGTTCCAGCCCCGCGTTGGGCTCTGTGTTGACAGTTCAGAGCCTGGAGCCTGCTTTGGGTTCTGTGTCTCCCTCTCTCTCTGCCCCTCCCTTGCTCTCTGTCTCTGTCTCTCTCAAAAATAAACATTACAAAATTAAAAAAAAAAAAAAAAAAGAAAAGAAAAAGAGATCAGACTTGTGGTTACCAGAGGCAGAGAGGGAAGAGAGGGGAATTGGAGCAAGGTGGTCAAAAAGTAGAAACTTTCAGTTATAAGATCATAAGTACTAGGAATGTAATGTACAACATGATGACTATAGTTAACACCCTGTATGATGCATATAAAAGTTTTAAAGAGAGTAAATCTTAAGAGGGCTCATCACAAGGAAAAAATATTTTTATTTTTATATTTTTGCTTTTTATTACATCTATATGAGATGATGAATGCTAACTAAACTTATTGTGTGATCATTTCACAATGTGTGTAAGTCTAACCATCACGCTGTAAACCTTAAACAATGATGTATGTCAACTATATCTCAAAAATACTGAGAAAAAATAAATAAAAGACTTGAGGAAAAGTGGGTTCTCCCAAGTGGGTTAAACAAGCTCCTTAATGCTATTACCTCTCCCTGCTTATAGGCACAACAACTCTTGAAGTTTGTTTTTTCATGTAGAGCAATTGATGTCTCAATCTGATATACGGTATTATACAAAGGAGGTTTTAAAACCAATTCCCTAGCTTTCGTACAGTCAGACTTCTCCCCGTGGGGTCCTTCTCTGGAAATTATGGGGTGGCCACTAGAACAATAAAATATGTCTAAAGCAAAATTCTCAATTACCTTGTGCCTGAATCCCTGCTCTTCCCTTTGACGTTTGTATATATCCTTTGTTCCCTAATAATATCAGGTGAAGTGGCTTGTGAAATATGACTCTTTTATTATTCAGCTCAACTTCTATTTCATGTCCTAATATCTCTGGACCATTAGGAAAATTAACACTGGTCATTTCAAAACACACTGAAATGGTCATTTCCAAACCAGACTACACAGTTTCAAGATCTTACATAGTGCCGTGGCCCCTAGAATGGGATGGGTATCTTAGCTGGTGCTTAATTAGTTCACAATGATATGTCCAAGACTGATATATGTTGTAGGTGTCCCATGGCCCCTTTATGTCTAAGAAGCTTCTGTTGTTTCTGGGTCCCCTAGAGTTTTAACCAACTGCATAGATGCACCTGACAGCCATTCTAGGTTCTTCCAACTCCCATTTGCCAGGCACTCCTCTAATTACTCTATATGCATTGTCCTATTTAATCCTCATAATAATCTAATATGATAGTACCTATTTTTATCCACATTTTACAGATGAGGACTTTGAGGTTAGGTAATATGCTCAAAGCTCTCCTATCTTGTTAGGGGTAAAGCTTTCTCTGCGGACTGATTCTCTTTACTCTTTTGTGTGAATTCTCATTAATAATTCATTTTCCCACTCTTGTTCTGCCTCTCAGATCTGAGAGAAACCTCTTGCTATCATTTCCACTTGCTTTCAAATTTATCTTTGCAAAGACCCAGCACAGCAAGACACGCCAGTCATTTTAGTTAATCTCCTTATTCAATTCACGAAGCAAGTATTTCTAGGCAGCAGCTATATGTTCAACATAAATTCTGATGACTAATGTGCAAAAGAAATACAAGAGTCCCTTTCATAGGAAATACAACTGTAATTTAATTTAATTAGAAAGAAACCTTAGCTCTTCAATCGTTAACTGTTAATTTGACACTTGGGACTCAAACATACAAACAGCTATTGTTGTTTTTGATGGTTCTTTCTTCTGGGTCATGTCCCAGATGTAGCATAACTCTCTTATGCTCATTTGAGAGCTACTGAACCCCAAAGGGCCCACCTCCACCCACAGTCCTCCTCAGGGTCCAGTGGGTCTCAAGTCTCAATTTCCCATCTCTCTAATATGCTCAAGGTTTCCATAGGGATTAGAATGAGGATGAAATCTTTAAGAAATTCAAAGTGCCATTTTAGAGTCAATGTAGTTTTGATAGGTTTTAGGGATGACTCTGGAACCTAACCACTAAATATAAGTTCTTTATGGAAAAATATGAACATATTCCCCCAAAACAAATTTGGAATCCAATCTGGTTACACTCCTTGATTATAAACCATGTTAAATTCTTTGCATTTCTTGGATACCTTAAGTTGTAAACCTGGCCACTTTATTTTTTTTAATTGTTTTTTTTAATGTTTGTTTATTTTTGAGAGACAGAGAGACAGAGTGTGAGCAGGCGAGGGTTAGAGAGAGAGGGAGACAGAATCTGAAGCAGGCTCCAGGCTCTGAGCTGTCAGCACAGAGCCAAGCGCAGAGCTCAAACTCGTGAACCGTAACATCACAACCTGAGCTCAAGTTGGACACTTAATCTACTGAGCCACCCAGGCGCCCCGAAACCTGGCCACTTTAAAAGGAAACTTCTGATATTTTCTCTATTCTTAGACAGAAGTAGATGTTTTATTCTGGACACCAATTCTCAACTTAAGCAAATTAGTGCTTCTAGCTACTTCAGGGAAAACAGAGCTCTCTGGTAGGAATCATTTAAGACTTTACAGAAGTGTTTTACAGAGTTCTAATTACACTTATTTATCTCAAAAGTAATCCCCCATTAGCTGAATGTAAGGTGACCTACTGTGGAAACTAGTTTTACTGGAACATTTTATTCTGTATTTCTGTGATCATGAGTTTAGTCCTAGGGAAAGGAAACTCAGAACCATTTGCTTCTCTCCGTCATGTAGGTCTGGTTCAGGAGCCTGCTCAAATAGTCCAGGATCCTGATGGAAAGCAGAATGTCAGGGCTTTATAAGAAGAAACATAAAATTCCTGATCCCAGAGAGTGATCAGTTCATCTTATTGCTTCCTCCTCAGATGAAGAACAATTTCAGTAGGATGAGATCCCTGAGCATAGAATCTGCAGGAAGGGGAGAGTACTGAAATGGAGGATAACCTTAAACTTTGTCCTGAGTAATTTTTAAGTCTCCATCCACCTCAGTTTTGTTATCTGTGAAAGGGGGTCTTGCTACCTATTTAACAGGAATATTATAAGATCAAAAGAGTTATGTGAAACTCCTCTATGAAATTTAAAACAGTATATACCACTACAGATTTTGAAAATTCATTTTTATATTTCCTTTGCTTTTTAACCTAGAAAATGCACTGACCAGCCATAATGACCCCATTACCTACTTTAAAAGCATTGCTAGACTTTGATGATGGTGGGAGATAGTAGCAATAGCAAGAAAAACAGAAAGAGGAGTATGAGTGGTGGGGAATGTGTGTGTGCTGTCCCCTGTGCTGGATTTTCTTTGTGTCGCAAGACTTTCTGTGAAAGCTGTCCTGTGTTCAAAGGGAAATGAACACAAATTAGATGGGCAATCTACCCAGCTATCAGAATTCACATTAATCTTACCACCAAAATAACTGTCCATTGCAAGTTCAGTTCACTTTTTTTTTTTTTAAACAAGCTCTGGCTGGTTTTATTTAAAAAAAAATTTTTTTTTCAACGTTTTTATTTATTTTTGGGACAGAGAGAGAGCATGAACGGGGGAGGGGCAGAGAGAGAAGGAGACACAGAATTGGAAACAGGCTCCAGGCTCCGAGCCATCCGTCCAGAGCCTGACGCGGGGCTCGAACTCACGGACCGCGAGATCGTGACCTGGCTGAAGTCGGACGCTTAACCGACTGCGCCACCCAGGCGCCCCTGGCTGGTTTTATCAAAGAAAAATTTTACAGGATTTACTTTCCACCAGTCTGTTCTGGCATGCTTCTAACGATAATACAATCACCTGGGTCAATGATAGCCAGTGTGCATACTCTGTAGTATTTCCCACATGTTGTGCCCAATTCAACATTATTCCCATTGTATTTGTGGCCAACATGGCATAATATTCTATTTCAGATTTCCTCAAGGCCGGGCAGTTGTTAGTGAGGATGACCAGTTTCGCTTTGCCATGTCTGACTGTTCAGAGTCTGCTTGTACCCCAGCACATACTTTCCACTTTCCATAATGAATTGAAGCCTAGAGTTAATCACCTCCACTGACTTTTTGTCTTCTTGGTGGCCACCATCTTCCTGCTTTAGGTGTGGGATGGCCCCAACCGAGAGCAGCAGCCAAGATGGCTGGGAGTGAGAAAGGGTCATTATTATTTTCTGAAATAGCCATTTTTATTGCTAATAGTTGCATAGACTTGTGGAGATTTCATTTTGCTTTGTTAAATTGGTTAAGATATCTTAAATTAGCCGTTAGATAAGAGTTTACCTTAAGAATGCTGTTTTAAGAGACGAGATAAGTTCCAATCTGGAACCAAGAGTGACCTAGAACAAATACATCTTTCCAATTCCAATCCAATGGAACCCTTAGGCTGAATTCTACCTCTTAAAAAAAAAAAAAAAAAAAAAAAAAAAAAGGAGGGGATATATAAAGGTGGAGAAAAGAAAGCTGATAAATCACTCCCTCCAGTTTTTGGAAGGAGGTAGATCATGCTTCCACTCCCACAAGGCTAGTGCTGGGAACTCCCCATTTTGGAAGATGAGGCAGATCTTGACATGAAAAAAATTTGAAGTAGTGTCCCACCCTAGAAAATAAGCTAAATTAACTTCTTAGAGTACACAGTTAAGATGTAAAAACAGTAAATACCCAGCACACTCAAAGGCTTTGGAAATGCACATATCTCAGGAGCGCCTGGGTGGTGCAGTTGGTTAAGCGTCCGACTTCAGCCAGGTCACGATCTCGTGGTCCGTGAGTTCGAGCCCCGCGTCGGGCTCTGGGCTGATGGCTCAGAGCCTGGAGCCTGTTTCCGATTCTGTGTCTCCCTCTCTCTCTGCCCCTCCCCCGTTCATGCTTTGTCTCTCTCTGTCCCAAAAAAATAAATAAACGTTGAAAAAAAAAATTTTTTTTAAATAAAAAAAAAAAAGAAATGCACATATCTCTTGGGGAGCAATTTAAATTTCAGAACTCTATCTTTAGAAATTGGGGTGCTGGGGGGGGGGCTCAGTCAGTTAAGTGTCAGATTCTTGATTTCGGCTCAGGTCATGATCTCACCATTGGTGAGTTTGAGCCCTGCATTGGGCTCAGCACTGGGCCTGGAGCATGCTTAAGATTCTCTCTCCTTCTGTCCTTGCTCCTTCCCCACTCACACATGCACACGTGCTCTCTCTCTCTCTCTTTCAGAAGAAAGAAAGAAAGAAAGAAAGAAAGAAAGAAAGAAAGAAAGAAAGAAGAAAGAAAGGTAAAGAAAGAAAGAAAGGTAAAGAAAAGAAAAGAAAAAGAAATAATAAAGCATATATGCAAAGATTGAACTACCAGGCAGATCATCTCAATTATGTCCAGTATTTTTTGCCATAAGCATCTTTGCCAAAGACGTCTTTGCCACCAACATTTTTGCCCTGTAATAATTGGCTATAAGGCAATTTTGCCATGAAAAATAAAATAACTGGTTGACAGTTTGGTTTCATTTCTCCATTGGCAAAGTTTCCATTTTTATATTATATAAATCTTGGCTAGCTCTCATAATGGTCTGAAGAGTGATGAGTAGACATAGTGGTCTTAAGATAGTAGATGATAAATACATACATTGCCTTATTAGAAAATATGGTAACAAAACTTACTAGAAGTGTGAAATAAGAGAGTATAAAGCCAGACTGCATGCTACACTACTAGGAAATGATTACATTATCAGTTACAATGATAACAAAGTTCAGTTACAAATGCATCCCAGAGTTCGCATTTCTTCCACATTTCCCATGGAACTTTGGAACATCCATCAAGGGACGTGTGACAATAGGTGAAGAATGAACATCCATGTAGAAGGCTTTCACAACCCAATACAAAGCTCAGTTGCAAATATACATCTTAGTGTTTGGAAAACCGATACCTCTCTTAAAGAAGGAAGAAATTAATACATAATTTTATTAGTTTTTTCATGTTTCATTATGTCCTTTTCAATATCCCTTTTTTCTTTTTCATTATTTTATATTTTATGACAGAATTGCCTTATAGTCAATTAGTTATGCAGTGAAAATGTTTGTGGTAATGCAAAGATGTCTCCAGCAAAGATGTTTATAGTGAAACTACCTGGAACACATCGAAGCAATATGCACCATACAGGAATAGTAAAAGCAACTACATATCCAATAATAAGAGTTTAGTTAAATACATCCAGATGATGTGTACTATTTGTATTTAATGTAATGTTATAGATAAATATTTATTAATGTGATAAAGATTTCTAAAATTTTTTAAAGACAAACACAAGTGACAACCAATATGTACTCAATGGTTCCAATTTTATAAAATAAATAATGTGTGAATATAAGTATGGTTTTAAAAGCTCTTAAAGGGCTTCTGGTTCAAGATAGTAGACTGAGAATATGCATTTAATCCCCTCTTGCTCTCCAAATCCCACTAAAATTATTTTATTTTATTTTAAGCTTATTTATTTATTTTGAGAGAGAGAGAGAGCGAGAGCACGTGTACAAGTAGGGGAGGGGCAGAAGGAGAGGGGGAGAGAGAATCCCTCTCTCCTTGAGGGCTCAAATTTACAAACGGCAAGATCATGACCTGAGTTGAAGTTGGATGCTTAACTAACTGAGCCACCCAGGTGCACTTTTTTTTTTAAGTTTATTTATGTATTTTGAGAGAGAGAGCGCGCACACCCCATTAAAATAATTTTAAAACACACATTCACAAAGAACACAGTTTATAAGAGTGCAAAAAGTACCCCCTGCCCCCAGCTTCATTTCCAATGGGCTTACTCCTTCTCTCAAAGTGGAAAGAATCCAAGCAATGAGACGAGAAGATGGAAAAAGATTCTTACTTTTCATTTCATACTTTCTGTACTATTTGAATGTTTTCATTAATATGTATGTATTTTTATAACTCAAAATTACTGAAGGATAGATGCAAATGTATTAATACAGTAGCATCACATTTAGCATTTACCTCAGCTAGGATTCACCTAAACTTAGTAGAGTTGGTGGTAAAAGAGAAAGAATAAAGGAAAGAGGGAAAGGAGAGAAGGAAAAGAGGAGGGGAGAGTAAGTGAGAACCTTTTAAGTGGTACGGTGATTTCTGCCTTACCTTCCTTTCAGTTAGCTCAAACTTAACCCAAAGTAAATATGAAGGAAGTAATATGAATTTGATCCATTTCTGGTCTCATGTGCTTTTCATGCGTTGAGGATCTAGTCATGCGGAGTGTGATTCTAGTGTTAACAAAACCTTTTATATTTGTTTGTTTGCATTTAAATAACATGGCTTATAAACACAACTACTTCATTAGCTGCTCAACTGAGGAAGCAACATTCTGTTCCATCACTGAGCGACGTAGGGTATTTTTCAAGGATAATTATCATTCCTCCCTGAATTTAGAAGTCAATTCCCAAAACTATGGAAAGCTACTGCAGAAATTAGTAATCAGTGGTGGTAGTAAGGTGTATTTTGTTTTCTCCCCCTCTTTTGTCATATTTTCTATTTGAAATATGAGAAAGTCTTCCTTTTTAATAAGGAAGCTGTATTTGAAAAAAATTGTAACAGTACCTAACGCTCTCATCCCACCCTCACCTGGCTGGTGGGCATCCAGTGGCTCCTCTTTCCCAAAGGCAACAGGTTTCATGACCCAACTTGAAGAGCTATCTCCTTTCCTCCTGCCGCCCCAAATGGAGCCCTTTTTTAGTAATAAGATGCTATAACATACTAATTTTATGCCTTACAAAACTCACTCAACTGCAATCTGCATCAATGGTATATGTAACTAGTCCCTCAATTTCTTTTTCCTTATATATAGTGCTTCATGAAATTCTAAGAAACTCAAATTTATATTCATCAGTAGGAAAATTGTTTTGGGGGGGGGAATTTGAAAAAAACATAGAGAACAGCATTTTTAGCAGAAACATTCAAGAGGCTACTACTTTATTTTATAAGTTAAAAAGTCATCCAAGAAACTTCAGATAGCATAGAAGAGGAACTCACATACCAATGATTAATCTGTTACTTCTGCCTACAACATTGAGCAATCAGGGTTGGGCTGTCCCCAAAGAACAACTTTGAAATCCTGGAAGGGCAATCAAGCACTTATCTCAGAGGCCTATGGGATTGCCAAATCCTTTGGATACTTTAGAAGTTAGAGAGGAAGAAGCAGCTGAGCACTGTCTGCTCTTTCAGGGGGCCAAGCCCTGATGAAATCTGTCCAAACTGATAGCCTAGCCAGGCTTCAGGGTTAATGGTTCGGGTCTGTAGAAAGCAAGACTCCAAGACTGCATGTTCTCTGTGGAGGATAGGTACTTGGATAGGTACCTAATCGCAAATCAAGGATCCAGTTTTAATCCTTATTCTGTGATGCAAAACACTTTGCTTTAATCTCCCGGACTCCTTTATTTTTATTTAAAATGGAAAACATACTCTTTATTTTGCATATTGAGAGGCTCCTTATGGGTAGATAGTGCTGGAGTCCCAAGGTACCATAAGCTTTAAAATACATATTTTAGAAAAAGGATAGAACACTCTATAGCAAAGTTATTGGGCTTTTGTAGTGTGGGAGGTAGCAGACAAGCAGTTCCTGATGAGCCCAGTGGGAAGCAAGCCTGGAAACATTTTCATGTTCCTCTTTAGCATTTTCAACTTGTTTGCTTGTTAAATTAATACCTTGTCAACAACAATCTCATTTTTCTTGCATAGCATCCATCTCTAAGAAAATGTACACCTAGAAACCGTCAACAACGATTTGCTTACCAGGTTAGAGTGAACCCATTGACAGTGTTGGTACGGATCAGCCTTAATTCTTTCTCAGGGCATTGAAGCAAAAGACACAGGGGAGTAGCTGTCAGGGGTGTGCAGGTGAATCCCATTCTGCCTGACGGTCCACAGGAGGCCTGCACCACAGCCACCTCCCCTGTCATCTGATGTTAGGACTATGGGGAGTGCTTTACAGTAAGCTCAACTGAACCATATTCGAGGAATCTCAAACAGCTACAGGTCCAGATAAAAGTTCTGAAAATCCTTCTTGAGACAAAAGTCTCTCTTCTCAGATTTACTGAGATTCCTGACCACACCCCAACCTGGGCCTCTTTGTTCTCCACCTTCAAGATCTCAGACTTGCTGTTAAACCACTTACCTAGTGCCCACCCACACCCCCATACTCAATACATCCTGTCTAGGACATACCATCTATTGCACCATTTCACCTAAAACTTAAGATATGCTAAAATTTCTTTCCAGCTCAGACTGTGCTCAGCAGCTCCACTGCCATTCTCACCACAAGTCCCGTGTCCCATCCCTACCAAGCCTACTGGGATGAGCCTATCCTGGATCTCCATCCTCCCCCATCACCCACTTCTCCCTACCCCACTGGCTTCATCCAGTCAGTGCCCACTTGAAGGAGGCCAGAGTGTAAACTCTGAGAGTCTATACCACTCTTCTTTCCCCTTAATCACGTATGATAGACCTCCGGCGTGTCCCTTAGCGTCTACAATACTTGATAATAAAAGAGATGCCGGAGGCATATTTTCTACGCCTCCTGATCTTTAATTCCTCCTTCTTCCCCTACTTCTGAGATGGGGACTGACTAGGGAGATACCAAATTGATCTGGAGAGGATGAACTAGATATGCTCAGCTTATGGAGCCTGGCCTCCATGAGAGGACATGGAATCCTAACCTACCCCTCCAGCTGTGATATCCAATTTTAA
Source organism: Lynx canadensis (assembly GCF_007474595.2). Taxonomy (NCBI): domain Eukaryota; kingdom Metazoa; phylum Chordata; class Mammalia; order Carnivora; family Felidae; genus Lynx; species Lynx canadensis. The sequence goes on along the minus strand of NC_044310.1, from coordinate 164,974,829 downwards.
GCTTTAAGCATCTAAAGCAAGAACAGTTGTGAAAATACTAGCCTTCTTGTGAGAGCGAGATCAAACAAGGTCATGGATATGAAAGCACTTTGCCAGCTAAACTATTTAAAACAGATAAATCACATTAATAATTGTAGTGATTCTTTTCAAAGGGAAACAGCCAAGACCTTGAGTGAAAAGTCAAGTACATCTTTTCCTTGAGGAAAAGTCAGTACATCTCCCCTCTCCTGCCTCCTTCTCCCTGGCCGCACTCATCAAGTTCCAACACTCACTGCCTTCTGTCACACCCAAATCTCCGACTCCTTTTTCCTCACGCGAGTTTCCACCCACCCTCCAGCACCAGGGGAAACTTCTCCACTAGCTGTTGATTTCATTATCCGATTATAGAAATTCACAATAAGGCATGAATGAGGATTAATTCTTCTGGAATATATTTATATATTAAAAGAATTTGTTAATCGAGAGAATTTCATATTGTTGGAATGGTCTGTAGAGAAAAAAAGAGAACATGACTTTTTATGTAGTTTAGGTTTATTTTTTCAGATTTTAAATTAATACATGCACTAGTCAGCAGAAACATATTCATATTTTCACCAAAAAATATGTGCAAAAATGTTCACAGGCACATTATTCACAATACCCCAAACCAGAAACAACCTGAATGCTCATCGGCAGAACAGATAACATGTAATCTAGTCACAGAATGGAATACAACATAGCAATGAAAATGAAGGAACTAAAACTTTACACAGCAACGTGGACAAATCTCACAAGCACGATAGTGAGTAAAGGAAGCCAGGCACAGATGAGTACATACCACATGATTGCATTTATATAAAGTTAAAAAGTGAGACAAAAGGAATCTCTGATGTTAGAATTCAGGACTGTTCACCCATTTCGTGGGGAGGTGATAGTGACTAGGCAGGAGACACAAGGTAAACTTCTGAGGTGGCAACGGTGTTCATGGTAATGATGTTCTGTTGCTTGATCTAAGGATTGGTTACATAGTTGTATAGATTTTGTGATTCACTGAGCTATAAATCTATGTATGCACGAATACATATGTAAATTAAACATGCATGTTTTAATTTAGTATGCATACATGTTATACTTAAATTTAAGTATAGCATGTGTTAAAAGTTTATTTAAAAATTAGCAATACACGTTTACTGTGTAAAATCTAGAATATAGAAAATATATAGTGTTAAAGCATAGCTTTCAAGAAAGGTAAAATCATGACTCAATCAATATAAAATGAGCCCACATCAAAGATTTTATTTAACTCATTAATTAATGAAAGAACCAATAAGATGTTATAACATGTTCAAATGGATTTGATTTATATTATCTACCAGACAAAACTCATTTGCATTGCATTAATAAGAATCATTTACACAGCTACAACAGGATATATTTGCATTACTATCAATTTTCTACATGTTAATTTCTTTCTCTACAAAGTTGTAAAATAATCTAGCCAAGAACAATGAAAGCAGAAATAACCAGAATGGATGAACTAAATTTCACTCACTAAATTTCAAAGATTTTCTTACAATACAGTAAAACCAAAACAACCTATATTCCTTCTAGTCAGGGATAACATATACAAATTTTGTGCCATATTTTTTTTTTTAATTTTTTTTTTTTCAACGTTTATTTATTTTTGCGACAGAGAGAGACAGAGCATGAACGGGGGAGGGGCAGAGAGAGAGGGAGACACAGAATCGGAAACAGGCTCCAGGCTCTGAGCCATCAGCCCAGAGCCCGACGCGGGGCTCGAACTCACGGACCGCGAGATCGTGACCTGGCTGAAGTCGGACGCTTAACCGACTGCGCCACCCAGGCGCCCCAGTGTGCCATATTTTTTAAGATCATGTGAGAATTGTCTTATCTGTAGCAAACTTAACCTGACTAAAAAAAAAAACAAAACAAAAAAAAAAAAAACTTACTTAACTGTTTCCATTTTGAGGACAGATTTTTCCTTAGTTCCAGAAAGTATTTGTTCACATTTCTGGTTATTTCCTTAGCATGCTTTCTTAGAAGAAAAAGTACTAGATCAAAAGATACATCATCTTAAGACTCTTGATACATATTGTCGAATATTATAGAAATACTTTGGAACACATAGTTGGAGGAACCTAACTAGGCTACCTGTGTATTCCAGGAACTACTCCTGCCCATAAGATTTCAGGAGTAAAATGTGTATTTACAGTCTTGCAACTACCCACCATCTGCCCTCTTCTCCTTTGCTTTTGGACTTCACCAATATTGAGTAAAAACCTAGTCACTGACTCAGGAAAAAATGTGGGTTGGCACAGCAAACTACAGAAATCTCAAGTGCAAACACAAATCCATGACTACAAGAGGGCTGCCTGCACAGATGGCTTCATCTGTATTAGGTTATAAATCCCTTGAGGACTTTTCCAGAACACAACTCAAACCCCACTTCCTCCATAGGACTTCCTGTGTTCACATGTATTTTCTGACCTGTTTGCCAGTCTGGATTTAAAATATTCTATAAGTGATGTGTATTTATAGTGTTTATCGTTGTCTATTAAGTGCCAGGGAGTGGTATGCTAGGCCTGGGGTAAGTGGTAAGCAAAACAGATTTCTTCCTGGACTGTCCAAAAAGTCTGACTACCATACTTCTATAATATACAAGATATAACCATAGGCATGGAATGAACATCGTGCATTTTAATGTCAGGGTATTTATTGTTTTTTTGTATTTGTTGATTGTTTTCAGGAGATAGGTCTTCTCTTTCCAGCTAGATAAGATGCTCCTTGAAGTCAAGGGCCATGTCTTTACTTCTCTGGCACCTTCCAAAATATTGAGCTTTTAGTAGGTGCCAGCAGAGAGCAAACTAATTGAAAACATTAGTGCCTCTTGTCTGCACAGATCAAGCAAACTATTCCTTCCAGCTCCTCGATATCTCTTAGAATCTCTGTGGGAATAAGTAACAAAAGACTGGGAAACATTAATTTCTTATGTAAGTGATCATTTTACATTTTATATCTTCACCAATAGGTGGCACCATCAATTTTAAAGTTACATTTTATCTCATTATAGACCAAAATTCTTAAGTATGGAATTCATTCAGTAAATGTTTATTGGGCACCTTCTATGAGTAGGCTGCCCAGCTGGCCACCACCAACAGTAAAAACAAAAACAAAAACAAAAGCAAAAACCACTACAGATACACTTTTCATATTTCCTTTTCTGATAATACCCTAAGGGATATTTCACTGCCAGATTTCATCCTCATTTTAAAAATAACATCTAAGTCTTGGGTAATGACTCATAAACAACAGTTTTACAATTGTGTGTGTGTGTGTTCCAACTCAACCTAATATCTTATTTAAAACGAGGGAGAGTAATGCAAAGGTAACTATAAAGCAAACCAGAAAAATCTGGATGGGGGGGTATGGGGATTCAATCTGCAGCATTTAATCCATCTTGGCTTTTTAATTAACACAATTTACCACTTCTCAGTGAAAGGAACTTTTCTTTCCTTTTGGGAGATAAGAGAAGTATGATCCAGGCATTACAGAATTATTTCTGCAGCTTCCAAGGCAGCACAGTCCCATCTGGAGATAATAAAAGGTCCCATTCCTCTCTGTTTATTTCATTTCAAAAGGTTCATTCTCTGGAATTGCCTGAGGTTGCAAACTGTAGCCATATGCCAGCTAGAGAGGGCTGCTGCCTGAGAACTGCTCAGGGAGTCTCTAGTCCCCAGAGAACTCGTGTAAGGTTGTCTCAGAGTAGAAACAGGTCCCTTACACTCTCCCCAAAACATTGCCTTGTCCACAGTCTGAACACAGAAAAGGAGCAAAAAGAAACAAGGAGGAGGGCTCAGCAGGGAAATGCAGTATTTGGAACTGCAGTCTTTGTATGAAACACCATTATCATAGTCACTAATTTACCCCCCTATAGATGAGAGAAAGGGAACATTTGACCAAGTCTGTTCCACTTTTCGCTAAACTTCTTTAAAGTGCGGTGAATGTCATTAGCTACATTGGGAGATGCAAAGATAGGGCACACAAGGATTTTTGCCATCCAAGAGCTCCTTGTCCAGCAAACCACAATAGTGTCTTGTATAGCAGCTGTGAGAAGTAGGCTCTGGGGCTCTATTCATTTGAACCCTGGCTTCCCCACTTATGCATTGTTGAGTAAATCATTTAGTCCCTCCATCCCTCCGTTTTCCCAACCTGCAAAGCGGAGATAATGTAGTTACCTCATAGAGCCATTAGGAGGATTAAATGAAATAATGCATTAAGATTTTAACAAGGGATGCCTGTTGTTAATACAAGTAACTTTAATACAAAAGGAAATGTTAAGTGTCAGAGGTCTAAATAAAGAGCTACAAAACCTCAGAGGCTGGAGCAATAAGTTTTCAGGGGCCAAAGCAGAGCAAAGCATTCATTGATGGCTTTATGAAAGTGGCATTGTAACTGAGCGTCGAAGAATAAGTAGTATTTGCCAATGAAGAGTTGGGAGAAAGGAGGGTACTCCCAGAAGACGGACTATAGACAAAGATGGTAGGGAAAGGAGGTGAGAAAGGGAAGTGTTCATAACAGAAATAGTAGTTCAGTTTAGCTGGTGGGAGGGCACATGAAAGAAAAGTGAATGGTGAAAAAGTTAGCTGTGATGGTAGGTTGGAGTCATGTGCAGTGCATATGTCAGGCAGGGGAGGCTGGACTTTATACTTTGGGCCATAGGAAGCCACTGAAGCTTTTTTGAGCAGAAAAGTGTCATGCTCACAACCATGCATTCACAACTGAGTTGGCAACCATGCTTGACGTGCCTTGGAAGGAAGAGAGATGGGTGTGTGGCAATAGTTGACATCTGCTGAGTGCTAATGTACAATCCATAAAGTGCTAATCCTTACTGATACTAAGGAAACCAAAGGTGGTTGGGAACTGAGAGAGAAAAGAGATAGGAGATATTGGAGCAGTTAGAATTTGCTAAATTTGACATGTAGTGCATGTGGAAGACAAGTCAGAGAGAAGTCTTTGGCTTGGGAAAGTAAAAGTAAGGACCTAGCAGGTCTGAAGGGACAAGCTTAGTGAGTTCGTTTGTTGTCGTATTGAGTTTAAAGTAGAGAGACAGTCAGGCAGTATGTCCAGGAAGCTGCTAGAAATGTGGACCTTGAGAGAAAGGCCCAGGTCTGGAAAGATTTTCAGATGCCTTGCAAGGTTATGCCAGTAGATGGCAAAACAGGAGATTGGATCAAATTACCAAGAGGAGGTAGACCCAGGGGCAAAAGGTGACCTAGGTGAGTGCTTGGGGTACACTCCTGTTGGGGAAAGAGAGAAGGAAGTAGAGCCAGAGGAGAGACAGTTGTTGAGAGATGAAAATTCTAGAAGAGAAGCAGATGCAGAAGAGATCATTTCAAGAGAGAGGAGGAAGTCACCGGTTTCAAATGCTACAGAGAAGCTAAGAACAAAGAATGAGAAAAAAGATCTTTAGATTTGGCAACCAAATGGCTACTGGTGATCTTTCAGTGAACAATTTTATTGGAGTAGAGACAAGCAGCTGGGTTGTAGAGTAGGGTAGAATCAGGCAAACCTGGATTCAAATCCAAGTTTTCCTACTTATTTTGTTTTGTTTTTATTTGTGGGGAGAATACAAGCAGGGGGGGAGGGGCAAAGATAGGGAGACAGAGGATCTGAAGCAGGCTCTGAGCTGACAGGATGACAGCAGTGAGCCCAATGTGGGGCTCAAACTCACGAACCCGCAAGATCATGACCTGAGCCAAAGTCAGACATTCAACTGACTGAGCCACCCAGGCACCCCAGGTTTTCCTACTTATTAACCTCAAACAGGTGACACTGCACAAAGGGAAATGCTACAGACCTTTACAATCCTTCGCAAAACATAAAAAATCACCTACCTCCTGTAATGTTTTTAGAAATTTAAAATACAGTTTTTAATAATGTTATTTATTTATTTATTTATTTATTTATTTATTAATATTTATTTATTTTTGAGACAGAGAGAGACAGAGCATGAATGGGGGAGGGTCAGAGAGAGAGGGAGACACAGAATCCGAAGCAGGCTCCAGGATCTGAGTTGTCAGCACAGAGCCCGACATGGGGCTCAAACTCACAGACCGTGAGATCACGACCTCAGCCGAAGTCGGATGCTCAATCGACTGAGCCACCTAGGCGCCCTGTGTTATTTATTTTTTTAAAGTAAGCTCTATGTCCAGCGTGGAGCTTGAACTCAAGACCCCAAGATCAAGAGTTGCATAGTTTAACTCCTGAGCCAGCCAGGTGCCCCAAGAAATTTAAAATACATTTTATTTATTTATTTGTTTGTTTGTTTGTTTATTATTTGTTTATTTTTATTTTAGATATAAAGAGCATGTGCAAGCAGGGGAGAGGGGCAGAGAGAGAGAGAGAGAGAGAGAGAGAGAGAGAGAATCTTAAGCAGACTCCACGCTCAGCACCGAGCTTGATGTGGGGCTCAATCCCACGACCCATGACCCAAGCCAAAATCAAGAGTCAGATGCTCAACTGAGCCACCCAGGCACCCCTAAAATAAATTCTAAATGAAGTAAAGCAATGAGGCAAAGTTTTGATTTCAAACTATGAGCTCTAACCACCACTCCTCCCTTGTCCAGTGGAGAATCTCTATGGTGCTTAGTTCAGTGTGATGAAAGATTGCTCAGGCTCAGAGAGGGGCAAGTTATTGTTGGAGACAATGACTTTGCAACATAACCGAGTCATCAAATTTCACTATCACCTTATTAGCCTGTGAACAGGAGTAGAGAAATTAGATGATGTGATCTATCAGAGTTGGGATTGGCAGGATTGGCTATACAGGGAGGGCAGGGGTGATGGAATGAGAGATGTTGGTCAAAGCCTTGTTTAAATGTCTCCCTATGAAGCCCAGAAAGCATTGTCCAGCCTTGTACTGGTTTGATAGGACTGCCATAGGATAGATGGCTTAAAACAATAGAAGCTTATACTCCTCCAGTTCTGGAGGCTGAAGTCCCAAATCAAGGTGTTGGAAGGGTTAGTTCCTTCTGAGGACTGTGAGGAGGAATCTGTTCATGCATTTCTCCCAGCTTCTGGTGATGGCTTGCATTCCTTGGTGTTCTTTGGCTTGTAGATAGATGCATCACTCCAATCTCTGCCTCCACCTTCATGTACGTCTCTCTGTCTACACATGGCCTTTGTGTAAAGACACCAGTCATGTTGGATTAAGTTCCCACCGTACTCTAGTATGACCTCATCTTAACTGATTAACTGATTACATCTGCAATTGTCCTATTTTATGAATCAGGTCACCTTCTGACGTACTAGGGATTAGGACTTCAACATATCTTTTTGAGAGGACACAGTTCAACCTGGGAAAGAAGAATAATGTGAGGTAGGGGTGAGGGGGAGAATGGGGCCTAGTGTGGGGCAGAGGTACAGGTAGAATTTTTAAACACTAGGGGATGATGGAGGGGCTTTTGGCCTCAAATGGGTCTTTAGTTTGGTATGACTATATTGGTTTATACAGTTTTAATTATACCTCTAGCTTTAGAATATCATTTTTTAGGGGTGCCTGCATGGTTTAGTCAGTTGAGTGTCCAACTCTTGATTTTGGCTAAGTCATGATCCCAAGGTCATGGGATTCAGCCCCACATTGGGCTCCACACTGAGCATCGATCCTGCTTGAGATCCTCTCTCTCCCTCCCTCTCTCACTCTCTCTCTCTCTCTCTCTCTCCCTCTGCCCCTCTCCCCACTCATGCTCTCTCTCTCTTTCTTTAAAATAAAGAAAAAAACAAAAAATGAAAATAAAAAGAGCGTCACTTTTTTAACCACCAGGAATTGACTTGGATATGTGAGTTAGGTGCTTTACCAAAGTACCAGTGTACCTGGACCTGGTCCTCTGCAGAGGCTTGGGATGCTACTCTGGTTGGAAGCGGGAGGCTAGGAGACTTGTCTTAAAGCTATGTTTTATGGCAAATGGGTCATATCTACATAGTTTGTTGTTATTTGAGGTGACCTGGGGTTAGAAGAGCTGATGGAGGGAAAGCGGACCATACTTCCAGCCAACCTGTGGACTTCCACTGATCTCTAGTTTATCCTTTCGTTTTGCTGACCTTTCAAGATCTATTGTAACTAAATGAACCCAAATCTGTTAGTTGGAAATGGAACCAAGACTACATGATTTTCATATTCTCAGACTCTCTTGCTGGGTCCTTGCACATCAACAGAGAGAGAGAGAGCACTGTGTGAGTTAACTTTTCTAGTACAGTAGTTCAAGCATCGTGGGACAGCCTGTAACAGCCGCAGTCTTGCATAATGGTGACACAGGCCTTGCTACCCTTGGAAAGTGGATAAAAAACTGTACAGAACATAACAACACAACCTGTGTTACAACACATATTTGCAACATCTTATGAAAACAAGATATACGTTAAATTAAGTATACTAGAATGGTTGCTTCTAGGCAGAGGAAGGAGAATGGGAGGAGATTTAAATAAAATGAGGTTCAAATAAAAATCTCATTTTTCTATTATTAGATAGATAAAAACAACGGGGGCCTTGCAGAGACTGATAAGGAGAGGGTACTAGGGATCAAGGAATGTGAGAATTAAGTAAAATAATCCATATGAAGTGCTTAGCACAACATCTGGCCCATAGTCATCCTAATTCTCATCACCATCATTTCCTTACATGGCCAACACCATTCGTTTAGTAAGAGAGATAGCTAGAGATGGTTTTCCACAATGAAAAGACAATGCTTTCTCTTATACTAATTCTACCTCCAGCATTTCCTTTTGTGTAATATTAGGCAAGTCACTAATTTCAGTGCCAGCCTCCCCAAACAAGCTTCCCATACCTGCCACCAGCATTAAATCTCACTCTTGGCCCATCACTCCTTTGGAGGCTCCTTTGGAAGCCCCACTCTTAGTTCATGTTAATTATTGTGACAGGACCGAAAGCCAAGACCCTCAAGGAAGTCACCTTGGTGACTTTGCCAGGCCCCTTAGGCATCCGTGCCCTATAACACAAGCCCCATCAATGCAGCCTACGACGTGTCGCCCAAATATGGGGTCATTGGGAACTGTCGGTGTTACATGGAAACAGAGGCCCAATCGAGATGGGATAATCTGGGTCACCCACCCTTGTCTCAGGGATTCTACTTACCTTGTTCTGTCTTTGTATTTTCTATTTTGTGTCAGAGTTACCCTGGACTTGCTTTGTGTCAGGTACTACTTCACATGTATTCTCTCCTTTAGTCTTTTTAACAACACTGTGAACTGTCCTCCTTACCATTTTATAGATGAGGAAAATAAGGCACAGTGATTTTGAGTAATTTACCCCAGGTTATACAGCTAGTTAAGTGGCTAAGCTAGTAGCTGATCCCAAGCAGACTGCAGCGGAACCCGGCTTCTGTACAGCCTCTTAATAATTCTTAGGGAGTTTGGCAGTTTGGGTCAAAATGAAAACTGGACGTGATCTTTTTTTTTTTAATGTTTATTTATTTTTGAGAAAGAGAGCTCACACACACAAGTGGGGGAGGGGCAGAGAGAGTGAGAGAGGGACACAGAATCCGAAAGCAGGCTCCAGGCCCTGAGCTCTCACTCAGCACAGAGCCTGACGCGGGGCTCGAACTCACAAACCGTGAGATCATGCCCTGAGCTGAAGTCGGACTCTTAACCGACTGACCTCCCAGGCGCCCCTGGCCATGATCTTTAATCCAGCCATTTAACCTTAACGAATTTATCTGATAGATTGGTTTGACTTGTTGTTTGAATGCCTATAATAACAAAAGAGAAAAGTAAACATCTATTTATAGGAGACTTGTTAAGTAATTTATGCTACCTAACTGCAATAGGGTGATGCAGACTCATAAAAAAAAGTAATGCAGCTTTGTATGCATTAATATGAAACTATCCACAAATACAATCTTGGGTGAAAAAAAACCCCATAATTTGCACAATTATGTATATTTTAAAAAGATTATAAAACAGTATATGTAGCATGCTATCATTTTTACTTTTGAAAAAGAGGTGGACACACACATACGTATACACGCACAATTGCTGTTGTATCTACAACAAATATCTCTAGAGGCATCTATAAGAAATTGGAGTTAGTGCTTGTCTCTGATGAGCAGAACAGGACTGGAGATCTCCTGGGAGAGGCAGAATTACTTCTCACCCTTTTGTACAAATACATATTTTAAATCCTAAATGTTTATTGCCTTTTCAATAATTATTTGAGAGGGCGTAAAAAAAGAAGAAAGACTCTGAGGTATGGAGGTTTCACCCCCTTCTCTGAGGTTCCAGTTCATTTCTGGTTTTCTGGTAAAACATAATTTAGCATTGTGGACTAGCATTGTTTGAGGGTTCGCTTTGTGGCCACTTTTGTGCTAAGGGCTTTGTGTGCCTTTTTGCAGTTAAACCACACAACTATACAGGTCATTTTATTTTACCACCGTCATACAGATTACTCTCAAGCAGACCTGAGTCTGCCATGCACCCTGAACAGATCCTCCAGAGGTAATAAAAATCTTGAGTAGGCCTCCTCACCCCTATCCCATCCCCATTCTACTCAGTTGTTAGGGATACGGAGGGTCTCCTAGACCAGTGATTCTCAAATTGTGGTCTCCAGACCAGCAGCATCGTTATCTGGGAACCTGTTAGAAATGCAAATTCTCAGGTCCTGCCCCAGACCTATTAAATCACAAAACTCCAGAGGTGGGACCCAGGAATCTCTGAGCCCTCCAGGTGATTCTGATACAGATTAGAATGTGAAAACCACAGTCCTAGGCCTAGGGCTTCACCTGGCAAATGTAAAAAATTACCAATGTCTGAGTCTTACCCTACCCCAGAGATTATGACCTAATTGATTCACCATGTGGCCTGAACACGGGTTTTTTCAAGTCTCCTGGATGATGGGAAACTACTGTGACCTAGACATTTGAAGCAGCCACTGGCATCTGGGAATGGCTGATGGCACACTTACAGCATAAAAATCAAGCTGCAGGGATTCGCAAATACGTAAGAGCATCACAACTTCCCCACTTTAAGTCCTATTCCCTTCTCCAAACCCAGCACCTAACCCAGGAGACAGAGCCATAGGTGGGCAGTGCTGTTTGGCTAAGCAGATATGAGCTTAGTGTGAGTACTTTAGTAATGTTATTTACTTTGACCCTATATAAATGCAGTCTTTAGTGAATGTTGAAAACAGGCAGGAGAGAAAATATCAAATTGTCCACAAAATAATTGAGTAGAGGAAATGAGATCTATCTATCTATCTATCTATCTATCTATCTATCTATCTGGCATAGTAAAAGCCTAATATTAGCAGCTCACTATTTCTTGGACTTAACTATTTTGTACTGAAGGTCACATCATATCACATAGTATATCTCCAGCACACTAGGTGTTCAATTGGCATTTGTCTAATAAATGAATCCACTAATTAATAAATGAATGAATGCTTACAGTTGAAGGAGAGGCTGATTCCGTCTTTGACATCTACTGCCCAACTTACTACCAATACTGTTCTGGGAGTGGAGCATGGGAAACAAAAGTCCATTGACAATAAACGGGCTAGGATCAGGTGAGAGAGCTGAATGTCACTCGAGGAAGACTGTAAACCCAGATAGCGGAGGAAAGGGCGAAGCAGGTATGGTGGTCCTAAGAGCTGGCAACCAAATATGTCTAGGTTTTCTCCCCCTGATATAGTGGGGATGGCACATCCCCACCTGTGATATTGGGATTTATAAGTAATATATATTTGGTCATTCAGATGCCTAAAATATATTTCTCATGTATCTGATCTTTGTCCACAGTTCCTGACTCACAGCTCCCAAAACCCTTGGAATTTGCTAAGTGATGCATGCTACAGAGGTGTCTCTTGTTATGTTAATGAAGTGATTTTTGGACCTTACTGTATGGTTGGGGGCTGGTTGACAGGAGAGCCAACCCTGTGATTGGAGGGTTGGAACTTTCAGTTCCACTTCCCCTGCCCCCAACCTCTGAGGAGAGGACAAAGCCAGGAAAGTTGAATCCATCTCCAACGGCCGATTATGTAATCAGTCATGCCTATGTAATGAATCCTTCATAAAAACCCAAAAAGAACTGGGTTCAGAGAACTACCAGGTTAATGAACACGTGGGGGTACTGGGAGAGTGGCATACCTGGAGAGGGCATGGAAGCCACACCCCTTCCCACAGACCTTGCCCTATGCATCTCTTCCATTTGGATTACATCTGTATCCCTTATCATATCCTATTATTATAAGCTGGCAAACGTAAGTAAATGTTTCCCTCAGTTCTGTGAGCCACTCTAGCAAATTAATTGAACCCAAGGAGGGGGTCGTTGGAACCTCCATTCTATAGCTGGTTGGTCAGAAGCACAGGCGGCAACCTGGGTTTGCAATTAGAGTCTGAAGTGGGGAGGCAGTCTTATGGGACTGAGCCTTTGGGATCTGACACTATCTCCAGGTAGACAGGGTAAGGATTGAATTAAATTGTAGGATATCCATCTGGCATCAGAGAATTTGTTGGTGGGGAAAACACGTCCACACATTTGGTGACCAGAAGTGTCAGAAGTGTCCTCTGAGAGTAAAGGACATAAGCAGGGAAGAAAGAATAGGGAAGAACTGGGCTTTTTTTTCCTACTCAGGAAAGAAAAAACTTGAGTTTTTCCTTTACACCATCCCTCGGAGGTCTCTGTGGCCATGTGACTTGCTGGGGTCACTGAAAACATCTGAAGTGTCGTCCTTTCTTTGCTTTGAGAGCCAGCGTGTGATCTGTCCACCTTCTCTGTAGGGTGACCAAACTTTCTGGTTTGCCTGAGATTGAAGAATTTCCTGAGATGTGGGATTTTTAGTGCTAAAATCAGGACAGTTCCGGGCATCAACATTTCAGGCAGAAATCATTCCACCAACTTGGGTCCAGTCCAGGGGTGGGAGCAGTTTGAAGCAGAGCCCTATCAAACCAGAGACTAGGAACGCTGAAATAACTTACCCACAGACACATTTAGTGAGTAAGTTCAGGGATGGATTTCAGACCACATCTGTCTGAGTTCCGGGTCCGTAGTCATGCACCACTCTACCCAGTCTTTATTGCAGGTATCTTTTTAAATTTTGTTTTCAGCCTTTGGAAACCCTGGTCCACAAAGGTAGGTGAAAATACCAACTTTGCTAAATTCATTGAATGGTGTTCATTCCACAAACAGTGATTGTACCCTACTGTATTAAAGGCTTTCTGCCTCAGTGTTATGGGTTACACAAGGATGAAGAAATGCTGCGATTTCTTTTCTCAAGAAACATATAATGTAGAGGGGAGTATACCAACTATATCACAAAACAGAAGCAGATAGATGTTATTAAAACATTTTATATACTTCTCTGTACTTGGCAAATTTATCACAGTAAGCAAAAATTACTTTTATGATTCTAAAAGCATTTATTTTAGAAAGCAACAATGAAAACATTTAAAGTATCTTTACTCCTCAGGTGATCAATTCTCAGTATAACAATAATAATAGGGGTGCTGGCAGACTCAGTCAAAGAGCATGTGACTCTTGATCTCAGGGTCATGATTTCAAGCCCCATGTTGGGTATAGAGCTTACTTAAAAAAAAATAGTAATAATATCTAGCAAAAGTATATTAATGCTTTTTTTTTTTGAAGGTCAGTAACATTCATTCAAGGATGATGGTACAATTGCACTTGTGGCCTTCAGAAAGACAAGGACTTTGAGATTTCATTCATTTTTGCTGACAGATTTCTCACTGTATTCATGGTTTCTCATTCACCCTGTGTGACCAGTGGCTCAAGTCTGTATGCCCACTGGGCAGGATTCTCTACCACGGATCAAAGCCAGCCAACTGGTCCAAAAGAGGGTATTCTTTGATATAGAATGAAATGACCAGGCCTCCTTTGGGATCCTTCCCAATGGTCCAAAGCATTAAGAATAAAGATTTAGGGGCACCTGGGTGGCTCAGTCGGTTAAGTGTCGACTTCGGCTCAGGTCATGATCTCTCGGTTTGTGACTTCAAGCCCCACGTCGGGCTCTGTGCTGACAGCTAGGAGCTTGGAGCCTGCTTCAGAGTCTCTGTCTCCCTCTCTCTACCCCTCCCCTGCTCAAGCTCTGTCTCTCTCTCAAAAATAAACAAACATTAAAAAAATTAAAAAAAAAAAAAGAATAAAGGTTTACCCAGAGAGAAGGTGGTGACCAGTCATGACCAGGCATGTGGCAGAGGAAATTTAAAGCCCAGGGCCTTGAAGATAACTGGGCTCTCTTGCCAGTCCTGGACAAAGAGAGTGTAGTTTTTGGGGAAAACATACTGTCCTTCTGTGCAGAGTTGGACGGCCTCCAGGACTGCAGTGAGGTTTTGGTCTCTGAGCACAGTCAATAGTACCAGTTGCTCTGGAGGCTTGAGCAGAAGTTAAGCTGCAAACGTATGTATGTTGGAACTGTTTGGGGAATGGAGGTGGCAATAAGCAAACATGCAAAACCTACTGGTTTGAGATGTTTAGTAACAGCTGTGCTCCCTACAGAATGGATTTCCTCATTGCCTAGATCCAAGAGAATCTCCTGGGTCCTCCCTGTTAGAATGCTGAGTGTCTATGGGGAGTTTGAGATGAGGAGAGAGGTTGTCTTCTGCAGAGACGGTGCAGTGATCGTGCAAGGCACCACAACTGCAGCAACTGCAGTGAGGTAGTACAGAGGGCCTGGTGTGTGGCAGAGCCAGGGTTATAGGCGACTGTGCTTCCATGGAGCAAGGCAGATAGGGACTTGAATGTCCTCATAACCTGCACTTGTGATATCTTTGCCCAAGAGTAGCACGAACTGAACTTATGTGTTCTTCATTAATATGGAACAAAAGATATTGACCAAAACACTTCTTCATACCTTGAGACATCTCATTTCATATATATATATATATATATATATATATATATATGTTAAATATCATATCATATATGATATATATATAATATGAAATAGGCATATATATTATAATAATATGTTATCTTACTATTATAGTACTATGCCAGCCAGGATAGGCTAGATAGGTTGCATGAATACATAACCCGAAAATATTATTGACCTAACACGACAAAAGTTTACATCTTACATCACAATCCAATGTAGGTAGGGAGCTGTCTTGGGCATCTCCTCCAAGTGGTGATTTGGCAGTTCATCTTAGAATGCCATCAGCTTCAACATATGACCTCAGCAGTTGCCACAGTGGGAGAAGGGAATGTAGAAGACCACACAGGGGGATCTGTGGCTAGGTCTATAAGCATAGTTTGTTTCTTCTGCCATGTCCCAGTGGCAGAACCCAATCACACGGCCCCTCCTAACTGCAAGAGAGGCTGGGGAATGTTATCTTTTGTGTGCCAGGAAAAAAAAATGAAGTTGATGAGTCCTACAAGCTTCTACAAGTGCAAGTTGGACAGCCTCCAGGACTGCAGTGAGGTTTTTGTCTCTGAGCACAGTCAATAGTACCAGTTGCTCTGGAGGCTTGAGCAGAAGTTAAGCTGCAAATGTATGTTTTTTCTAGATTTTTCTTCTAATTATGATTTGCACTTGATACTGTTTAGGCTGACTCCTTGCCTTGTGCTATATGTAATGACATCCACATGTAGCATCCCATTCCTCACAATAGCACTATGAGTTGTGAGGACAGGTGTTCTTATATGCATTTTATAGACTGAGGGCCCTGAGGCCCGCCCAGAATAGTTACATGACTTGTCTAAAGTCACTACTAAGTGACAGAGCTCTCTCTCTCTCTCTCTCTCTCTCTCTCTCTCTCTCTCTCTCTCAGGTTAGTGCCTCTCCACTATACCATACTGTCTTCCACAGAAACTCAAACTAGATGAGGCACATACCTCAGTATACAAATGCAAGTATGTAAGAAGTGTATCTTTACTCCGTTATAATCAACCTAGTTTATCTTTTAAGCTACGGTTCTATGTTGGAAGGTGTCAGCATCGACTTCCATCATTTTGGTATTTTTCTATCTTTGAGGGTATGTCTTAGTTTGGAGTGGGACATGGCAGGGGTGCGCAGGTTAGTGTAAGGTATTGGGAGATCCATTCATTCCTCGAATCAAGTGTTTGAGGAGGCACCAACCAAGATGTCTACAGTTCCTTCTAGTCTTCCTGCTGATACTCATACATCTGTGCCTCCTTCCTGTTCACATGGCCCATTTGTATCCAGCAGCTCCCTGCTACTTTGGAGCCACTCCAGGATCTGGGAAGTTCTGTAGGCCCACACCACACAGCCATTCTTCTCCCCAGGCTTGTTGCCTTCCTGAGATAGAAGGGTAAGGTAGGAAGGAAGGAACCATTCATGCCTTTGCTATCTCACTTTTCATCCATCTCTCCTCCCACCCTGGTGAAGGGAAGTGTTTCTAGTCTTCCAAGAAAGCCCCACTCTCCTCAAATATTGTTCTTCCAAACTCTGGCTGTACTCCAAATCTCTCCAGTCCTCTGAGGGCTTTTATAACACAAAACACAATTCACAGAAGTTTTGTTCTTGTTTTGCTTGTTACCCTGTCACATCATTCCTGTACCTTAAGGCAATGAGACAAGGGCATGCTGTCCAAGGCATGGAGGTGGGGATAGGGGAATACCAAGGAAAAAAAAACATTTCGTGATCACATGTGTATAACATTTAGCTTCATCAAGTCCTTGTGAGGTGAAGTGTCTGTGTCATTTTCCCAAAACTAACAGTGAGGAGGGATGCCTGGGCGGCTCAGTTGGTTAAGAGTCCGATTTTGGCTCAGGTCATGATCTTGCGGTTCACAAGTTTGAGCCCTGCATTGGGCTGTGTTCTGGTATCTGGCAGCCTGGAGCCTGCTTTGGATTCTGTGTTTTCCTCTCTCTCTGCCCTTCTCTGGCTCACACTCTGACTCTCTCTCTCTTTCTCAAAAATAAATAAACATTAAAAAAAAAAAAAACTAACAGTGAGGCAAAGAGGCATTGATAGGAGCTCTTCTATCAGGGGGAACTAGCAAATTAAGTCCCTTTCTGCCTGACTGGTCATTGAATGTACTAGTCTCTGTCTCCCACTTCAACCCCAATGGCTCCACCCTTGACGGTTTGATCCTATAATCTTGGCAGTCAAGTTTTCACTTAAGAACTGGGGGCCCCTGGGTGGCTCAGTCCATTAAGTGTCGACTCTTGATTTTGGCTCAGGTCATGATCTCATGGTCGGTTGTGAAATCTAGATGGGCGCTGGGTGTGGAGCCTGCTTAAGACTTCTCTCTCTCTCTTTCTCTCTCTCTCAAAACAAGACAAGACAAAACAAAACAAAACAAAACAAAATTGGGAACCTGGTCTTCCCAAAGGAAGACTCACAGCTGTGAAAGCCTGTCTGTGGATGATTTACTAGTGTTCTCAGTGTGGAAAAGGTGATTTGTTTCTCTGAGTGTTTAGTGTTTATCCCTTCCCCTACCTCAGTTATGAGCACACACCCTAGAGGAAATCTGCTGCCAGGGGACAGGTCACTGTACAGTAGGCAGTGCTGAAGGGATAAGAAAGTGTTAAGACCGTGTAAGTGGAAAGATCACCTACTCCTAGTGAGAGCTGAAGAACTCAGACCAAACGACAGGCAAAGAGATGGCTGCGTCAAAGCAAAATATCATTTAAAAAAATCTGATTTGTACCAAATTCTACTTGTGAAGTGGATTTTAAAATCATTTCAAAGCACACTAGGCTTTCAAGAGATGTTTGTTTCAAAGAGTACAGTTGGCTTTGGGTCAAAAAATGAAGTTCAGTAATCACAGTAACAATTGTAGTATAATTACTGGCCACAAAATACCAGGTGTTCAAACAAGTCTTTTCTACCCACTTAAGAGAGCCAGGCCAAGCAAAAATGCCCTGCCTAGCCATACCCAGAAGTTCAAAAGCTCAGCCTTTGTCACCAGGAAGGAATTCATTCAAAGAGCAAAACCGTTAATAGGCACAACCAGGCATTTTGTTGTAAACACCTTATTCTTAATACATCTTGAGAGCTAAACTTTCTCACATTTGAAAGAGGCCTACTTGAGAGAGAATTTAGACAAGCTCGGTTCAAGGTTGTTTTTTGTTTTGTTTTGTTTTTTTTTAGATTTCTGATGACACATCTATGGGATGTGTAGGGTAGGGAAGTGTTGGCTTCGGAGTCCAAGGGCTCCTCCAGCTATCATTTGACCTAAGAATGGTAGTGTTTCCAGTTCTGTGAACAGATCACTTTAGTGTCAAGGGAATGAAAGTGCAGAAAACAGACAAAACAGAGAAGTGTTATAGGGAAGAAGTGTATTGAGAGACCTAATGATGCACTTCCTCATTATACGTAAGGAAACCATTTCCTGGATTCCTTGAGCTATAAAAAAACCAAGTGAATTTACTTAAGTTAATAAATTTTATTTAATTATATAATGACAGTACTGCAGCAAAATGTTGTGTTTCCTCTCTTTTTATTGCTTCCTGTTAGTTATTGAGAGAAGAAATCCATCGTAACTTTTTTGCGCTCTGCTAATGATGAGGCTCTCTCATTTGTTTTGTTCCTGCTTCACGATATATGTGTATTTGCGTGTATCTAATCCAATTGAATAAGGTGGCCACTTTGTGTGGTTGCTACAAACACAGATGTAAGGCTACAAATGGGGCCCAGTTTTGCAAGAGCAAGACCCCATTATAAAAGCCCTTTGCTATGCTTTAGAATTGGTTGTTCTGTCCTGAGAGAACCTCAGTTCTCAGAACAACTGAAAAATCTGAGGTGTAAACCTGATTCTCCTTTCCTAACCCTGGGATGAGAATGAAGCTCTCCATTCAGTTAAGGTGGCCGATCCTTGTTGGCTTGTCAGTGCTCCACATCCCGAAGCAGTGTGGGCATCCCCATGCTCGTGGGCCCTCTGTGCTTCCTTGCCAACAGTGGCAGAGGAGGCAGCGGTATAATGGATACCACTGATCGGGGGTGTGACAGGGACCATTCTGAGCACATGCGGCTTCTCTCACCTAGTCCTCTCTGCATGCTCTCGAGGTGAATGCCTGTCTGCCTTTCACACATGAGGAGACAGGAAAAGAGAGTAAGTTATTAGGCTTAACCATGTGGAATTCCTGTTTTCGCAGGTCCAAGAGGGTCTAATAGTGGCAAGTTCATATGACTCAACCTAATACTTGCCCGATATTACAGTTAGTAGGTGGTGATTTCGGAGTTTGAACTCTCAAGTACCCCAAAATGATAGCTGTGTATCTGTATTTCAGATGACAGACCAGGGCTCAGGGCAAATTCATTTAAAAATAAATGAATGGTGTGATCAGTGCAGTACTTCCTTTCTTCTGCAGTCTCTGGTTTCGGCTACTGACTTTATTCATGTCACACTGTGAAAGTTGGCTCAAGTCAGACAAGAATGCCCTGACCGTGGCTACCGTTCCTGCCGTGCAGCTGAAATCAGCCCATCAAACCAGCTCTCTCAGGCTGGCAGCCTTGAAATGCCTGTCTAAAAACATTTTCCTTGAAGGATGGCACAGAGCCACATACCCCATCTCCCCAGCTGAGCTCCTACCGTTCGAGCCACTTAGCTACAGCTGCACGCCTTCCTCCCAGAACCATTGTTAAAATCGCTCTGGGAACCCTATCAGCCTTTCCTGTTAACATACCAATGAT
The DNA here is from genome assembly GCF_007474595.2 of Lynx canadensis. Classification (NCBI taxonomy): domain Eukaryota; kingdom Metazoa; phylum Chordata; class Mammalia; order Carnivora; family Felidae; genus Lynx; species Lynx canadensis. The sequence goes on along the minus strand of NC_044310.1, from coordinate 164,955,202 downwards.
CAGTTTATCATCAGATTACATGAACTCAAGGACTTGGATCAAGTGAATTTGATTTGGGAGCTGACGGGTAAGGTCAGGAGCATGAAGATGAATCATGGGCTGTTAGATGTGGCAGTAACTTTAGAAGCTGTATCGGCCAGTCCCAACATTTTATAGCTGCAGAAACATAGTCCAGTGCCAGAGTCTTGGCATCTTAATTTTTACGGTGACGAATCACCCCAGTTTGCCTGGGACTGAGAGGGTTTCCTGCACTTTCAGTGCTCGGGACTGGGAAATTCTAAGACAAACCAGGAGCAGTTGGCCACTCTACTCCTTAGAGCTTCAAACTCTACTGCTTTTCTGGAGAGGTCAGACTTGAGCAGAGCCTTGCAGCAAGGGCTCCAGAGCTGCTTGGTAGAGCTCAACAACTCCAGGTAGGAGATGGCAGCAAACCCGTATTCACATGGCACGGTTGAATCAAGGCTAGCTAAGTGGTCAGTCTCTAGGCATGAACTTGGATGCCCCAAGGAAACAGCCATGCGAGGTAAGGTTGTATCTGCCTCATGACTGAACCCTCACGCTCCGGGGCCATCGCATTTGGGAAAGCTGTTGATGGAGTCAGTCTCTGAAAATTAGGCTGCGGTCTGGTTTATTCGCTTCATAGAAATGAGCTGCTGTGTGAGCTGCAGCCACGGAGCGTACAGAGCTCGCGAGGAGAGGGCTGCTCTGGTCCGTCCGCTCCCTGCAGCTGCAGGGAGAATGGAATGGAGAAGTACTCAGGCAGGGAGAAGGGTCAGCAGGGTGCCCCATGCTACCATCGCTTCCTTTTTCAGAAGTTTTGTCATTCAGAGGTTTTGAATCCTGCAATAAGCAGACGTTCTTGGCTAACTTTGGACTTTTTTCCTCAGATGTCATGCACCTAATTTTTAAATAGATCTTGGTTTTACTTCTCCTCCTGGTCTATTTTGTCCCCAGCCCTTGGTTGCTTGGCGGTTGTCTCCCCCACTAGGTCTCCTGCTTTCTGTTCTGCCGGAACCCAGCCTCTAGTTCATGCCCTGTATGTGGGAGCAAGTATGTATTGAATAGAGAAGGGATGGAAAGGGGGAAGAAAGGAAGGAACAATGCAAGGATCCTAGTCAGGCAAAATTGTCAGACAATACAAGTTCTCTCTTTTTTTTTTTTATGTTTATTTTTGAGAGGTGGGGGGAATACGAGCAGGGGTGGGGCAGAGAGATGAGGACAGAGGATCTGAGGCCAGCTCTGCCCTGACAGCACAGAGCCCAATGCCGGGCTTAGACTCATGACCCTTGACATCATGACCCTCGAGATTATGACCTGAGCCAAAAATGGGACACTTAACCAACTGAGCCACCCAGGCGCCCCAAAACAAGTTCTCTTTAATATTCTTTTCTCTGCAAGCATTCCTTGAAGCTATGCCCCAACACCCCCACCCCCATTCACACCTGCTGGATTCTAAATTTGTCATGTCCTCAGCCACTCATAAAATGTCCTTCTTAGTGCCCAACAAACTTATTGATCGGATAAACTAATCGCTATTAATGGGATTTGAAGTAAGAGGTCAAGGCCTCAAAAGTAAATCTTAACTGTGACCTGTACAGTTAATACTCCTTCTAGGTTGTCTTGGCACTTTAGTGAACCTAATTCCAGTGAAGGGATTTGAAATTGGGGGAGGAAGTGTCAGCATAGTGGAGGATTATTTGGGGAAGAGTTCTGTGGTAAGGGTTGCCAGATTCAGGAAAGAAAAATTCAAGATGCCCAGTTGAATTTGAATTGCCCATAAAACAATACATAATTTTTTAGTATAAGGGTGTCCCTTGCAATATTTGTGTTATATTTATACTAAAAATTATTCGTTGTTTATCTGAAATTCAAATTTAACTCAGTATCCTATATTTTATCTGGCAACCCTGTGACCCACGATGTCGCCCAAATATGCAGCCTGTGAAGTAGAAGGGCAGGACTGCTACGGAGTTTGGAACACTTTCCAAATGTCTGGCAGAAGAGAACCAGTCCATCTGAGAGAGCATCACGTGGTACAGTTAGGTGAACTCTCCGCCCTCAAAGCCAAGTCTGGTGACATATGGGGGAATCTGAAGTAGGCCCAAACCAAAAACCCCTGGAGACTGGCCAAGGTGTCAGTGAAAAGGGCAAGGTCCACTGGATCCTTCGCAGAAGATACTGTGTCTGCTTCCGGTGCTGACAACTAGCCCATCTGATATCCATCACACTAAGACATTATTTTTAGATCTGAGGAAGGAGTGGCAGGGTTTTAAAAATAAAGTACTAGATGTAGGGAGAACTTATTTGAGAACCTTAATCCTGACCAGGAAATGCAGGCCATGGGCCTGCTAGCACTAGACCTGGAAAAGATTGGTACCAGCAGCTTTCCATGTAAAAATGACTAAGACTGAGACTCCACACGTCTCATAAACAAAGGTGATGCTACTAGCTTCAAGAAAATTCCTTTTACCACCTGTAATAATCTTTTCTCTTTCCAACTATTGAAGAGTGAGGTTGTTTTGTTATCTGGTTTTGATTTCTGCACTGGGTATACCCTGTCTGCTCTTCCAGATCTACCTACAGTCCTTCTTCTCTACCCTGCTCCATTTTCTGGGAAAACACTTAGGGACTCACTTCTCCTCTGTCTTCTGGTTAGGACCAGCCAACAGGAGATATCAGCAAGAGATTGGAGGTTGGGAGGACAAATGGTCAGAAGAATAGCTTTATTGTGGGTAGGGCTTATTAAAATGCTCCTGGTTTCAACAATCTGATAAAAAGCACTCGAAATTGAAATAGCTGAATACTTTAATATGATTAAACCTATGCCATCACAAAGCCCAGCATTCTGCTTGATAGAGAAACATTAGGGGCAGCCCCACTAAAGTTAGGAATAAGACGGGAGTGCTCACTGCCACCATTATTATTTAAAATTTTACTGATTGTACTGGCAGTCACAATTAGACATGATAAAAATTTCAAGTATAAAAATGGGAAAGGAAGAAAAATACTCACCATTTGCATTTGATATGATTGTATGCCTTTAAACCCTAGAAATTCAAGTGATAAATTACTATAAACAATGAGAAAATTCAGTAAAGTAGAAGGATGCAAAATTAATATACACAAACCAATCAATCTAACATATACAAGCAATATCTTATTAGAAAATAGAAGGATTGGGGGGGTGGCACCTGGATGGCCCAGTCAATTAAGCGTCCGACTCTTAATTTTAGCTCAGGTCATGATCTCATGGTTCATGAGTTTGAGCCCTGCATTGGGCTCTGTGCTGACAGCCTGGAGCCTACCTGGGATTCTCTCTGTCCTTCTCTCTCTGCCCTTCCCCCACTTGCTCTCTATCTCTCTCTCAAAATAAATTAAAAAATAAAAATAAAAACTAGAAAAAAAGAAGATAGAAGGATGAGAGACCTTATTTAATGTAGCAACAAAAAAGAGGAAGTACCTAGGAATAAATTTAATAAGAAATGTACAAGCTCTATATGTAGAAAATTCAAAACAAAACCAGAAGACCTAAAAAAGATTTGAATGAGTGGAAAGACATACCTGGAGGAAAATTCTAAATTGTTATAATGTCACTTTCCCTAACTTCATTTAAAATTTTAGCACAATCTCAATAAAAATACCAACTCTTATTCTTTCTACATGACAAAAATTTCTCAGATTTGTACTGGGGACAGGAAGAGAATAGCCAGGAAAGTCTAAAAAGAAGAGAAATATGTACGTCTGTGTGTGGCAGAAGGTGGAATGGTTAGCCGTACTAGATATTAGAACACATAATAAAGCCTCAGTAATTAAAATAATGTGGGCCTAGTCCATAAAGGAACATACAAATGAGTGGAATAAATGAGAATGTCCTGATACAGACCCAAATAGATGCAGGAATTAGTATATGATAAAGGTAATGTTGCAAATCACCAGGAGAAAGAGACTATACAATAAATAGTGTTGGTATAACTTAAATAGCCATCTGGAATGAAAGTGGGTCCATATTTCACACTATTCAATAAAGTAAATTACAAAGATATAAGTATTTAAATGTAAAAAATTATAACTAAAATCACTAAAGAGGGGCACCTGGATAGCTTAGTGGGAAGAACAAGTGACACTTGATCTCAGGGTCATGAGTTTGAGCCCCACATTGGGTGTAGACATTGCTAAAAATAAATAAACTTTAAAAAAAGAATTTATGGTATTTAAATAATAATAATAATAAAATCACTAGAAGAAAACAATGGGAGGATTTCTTTATAACTTTGGAAGGTCTTTGTAAATGTGACTGAAAATCCAGAAGCCATTTAAAAATTGATAAATTTGATTATGAAAAAAAATTCTTTCACCATAATTAAAGTTAAAAGACATATCACAAGCTGGGAAAAGCATTTTCAACTTATATAACAAAGTACTATTATTCCTTATATACAAAGCACTACTAGAAATAAGACAAAAAGTTGACATCCCAAGAGAGAAATGGGCAATGGAAATGAATAAACAACCAATGGCTTCTGGTACCAGTTCTAACAAGCAATTCTCAGACCAAGCTGGGTGTCCTACAATTGTACTCCATTCTGAAACTATTTAACCTGGAGATTGGCTCAGATCCCATAAGTTAAGGACTCAGTCGTACAACACTGCCTGTTCTCCACTTCAGATGCCAACAGCAAGTCCAGGTTGTCACCTGGGTGGGTTATAGATTAGAGGTTCCAACAATCCCCTTCTTGGGTTTAATTTGCTAGAGCAGCCCACAGAACTCAAAGAAACATTTTATTTCCTAGATTACATTTTTATTATAAAAGGATATAACTCAGGAACAGCTAGATGGAAGAGATGCATAGGGCAAGGTATGAAGAAAGTTATGGAGTTTCCATGCTCTCTGACAGCTCCAGTCTCCACATGTTCACCAACCCAGAAGTTCTCTGAATCCCTCTGTTTTCTTTGGAGGCTTCATTTCCTGGGCGTTATTGATTCCATCATTGGCCATTGGTGATTGAATACAATATCCAGTTCCTCTCACACCCCAGGAGGTCAGGGGGGTGTGACTGAAAGTTCCAAGCCTCTAATCAAAAGGTTGGCTCCCCTAACCCACCCCCATCCTTAAATTCTTTCAAAAAGTCACCTCATTGAGGGGCGCCTGGGTGGCGCAGTCGGTTAAGCGTCCGACTTCAGCCAGGTCACGATCTCGCGGTCCGTGAGTTCGAGCCCCGCGTCGGGCTCTGGGCTGATGGCTCAGAGCCTGGAGCCTGTTTCCGATTCTTTGTCTCCCTCTCTCTCTGCCCCTCCCCTGTTCATGCTCTGTCTCTCTCTGTCCCAAAAATAAATAAACGTTGAAAAAAAAAATTTTTTTTTTAAAAAGTCACCTCATTGACATAACAAAAGATATCTTTATTGTGCCCATCACTTAAGAATTCAAGAGTTTTAGGAGCTCTGCCGTAAACTTAAGGAGGCCAAATACATATTTCTTATTATAAATCACAAAGTCACAACTCACAGAAAATTTCATAAATTATATGAAAAGATATTCAACTTCACTCATAAGAGAAATGCAAATTAAAGCTGTGCTGATATATCATTTTTCATATATCAGATTTTCAAATATTTAAAAATTTGATTATCTTTATGGGATTATAAATTGGTACAATTCCATGGAGGGCAATTTGGCAAAATCCATCAATCTTACACATGCACATATCCTTTGAGCCAACAATTCCTTCTAATCAAATATATCCTTTGAATACATTTGACACATAAAATGATCTAGGTACAAGTTTATTCCTTGTAGCATTACTTGTAATAACAAAATTGGAAACAACCCAATGTCCATCAATACGAAACTAGTTAAGTAAATCATAATGTATCCATGTAATGGAATATTATGCAGCCATAAACATAAGAAATACATAAAAAAGAAAGGATATGCTGTATGGCGTGGGGCTCAATCGCACAACCTGGGATCATAACCCGAACCAAAATCAAGAGTTGGGCACTCAACAGACTGAGCCACTCAGGTGCCCCTCCAAGATATTTTTAATGAAAAATGCAGTATGCACTATCTTCTGTGTGATAAAAGAAAAAAATGTAATATATATATATATACACACACATATATATACTATGTAATGTATATATAATGTAATATATATCTATGTATCTATGTATGTATGTATGTATGTATGTATGTATGTATGTATGTATTTGCTTGTATACCCATAAACTACTCTGAAATGATATCCAAGAAACCAGTAACCATGAATTGGGAGGAGATCTAGTGAATGGGAGATAGGAAGGGAGAGAAATTTTCGCCTTTCATATTTTGTAGATATTTGAGTCATGGGCATATATTACTTATTAAAATATTAAATATTTTTAAAGTGCTTGTAAAAAAGATCAAACAATACAGAAATGCCTAAGGTAGGAAATGAATGGTCCCCTACCTCTAAACCTACCACTCAGAGAAAACCAATGCCAACAGACGGTCATTGACTTAAGAGATTTAGTCATTGAGAAGGAGATAGGATACTTTTTTAAAAATTATGTATTAGGCAAGGAAAACATTATTTTCTGAGTCTCTGAAATGTTGTTGTGGTGTTGCCAAATCTGCTTAGACCAAAGATAAACAGCTGAAATAAATATTGACCTCTTTCTGCATGCTCAGAGTGAGCCACTGGACTTACATAGCACATTCAATCCTATGTGAGTTCAGGTATATGTAAAATTAGAACTAGAAAATAATTCTGAATTAGGTAGCAATGTAAAAGTGAATGGTAAAGACCATTAGCTCTAACGGGCTAAGTATCATGTGTATGTGAAATTAAGACATTAACATTTCAGCAAATGAAAATGTTTATGTAGTCTGAAAATTCTTGGCACTGGAACCACAGAATTCAGCTAGCAAGGGCATCTAAATTACAAATGTAAAAGAGTTGCAAAGAACACTAAAAATTATTCCTAATTTTCCACTGCCATTATTAAAAATTATTTTAAAATATTTTCTAACTGGAATCTGACATTCCACTAGTGCAATGAAGCAAATATCATGTTACAAGGCCCCCCCTTGAAATCATGTTCCTTTGATTCAAAAAATTCCTTGATGAGTAGGAAATGAATGTTATAAATATCTGTGACAAAAAACATACATATCGCCTCCCTGTTTCAAAATAAATTGCAGGGTCTCTAGCCAAACCAGCAGTTGATATTTTTAATACATGTGCCTTAATACAACACAACAAAACAATGTTTATACAATACACTCTCTTTCCTCTCTTCTTATAAAAGTAGTGTGTTGATGTTGAAAGAAACCTTAGAAATCAACAAGTCCTCATGCAATCATTCATTCATTCATTCAACAAATAGTTATCAAGTGTCCCCATGTCTCAGGCAAAGTAAAAAGCAATAGCATAAGAAGATGAATAACACAGTTCCTGGCCCTTGAGAAGCTTACCTCAGCTAACTCCTTTATTTTTATTTTGAAGAATCTCCAGGCCTCTCAAGTTCAGACCAGTGCTTCTTTTGATTACACCAAACATCAAGCATTTATGAAAAGAACTAAATCTAAAAGAATGGCAATTATCTATTATTAATGCTTTTCACATAGTAATTTTTGGATTACCATTTTAGAGGATCTAACTTCTCTTTGTCTTCACAAGTAATTTTATATACATTATGACAGTTACCTCACAAAACTTTCATTTCACAGGTGAGGAAACTGATGTCAGTGAGATTAATCAACTTTCCCTGCATCACACAGCTAGTAAGTGAATCCAGATCTGTCTCTAGCATTTATATTCTCTCTACCGTAGTATCCAGCAGGATTTGTCAAAATGTAAGCTGCAGAAATTGTAATTAATATTAATACTTGCAGAGTATATGATTGTAATTTGATTGTTAAATCTGCTGCTGCTTTACAGAGATTTTCTTTCTTTAATGTTTGTTTATTTTCGAAAGAGAGAGAGAGAAGGGCGGAGAGAGAGGGAAACAGAGAATACTAAGCAGGCTCTGCACTGTGAGCACAGATCCTGATGCGGAGCTTGAACTCACAGACTGTGAGATCATGACCTAAGCCAAAATCAAGAGTTGGACACTTAACCACCTGAACCACACAGGCGCCCATCACAGAGAATTTCTTACAGAAAAGCACACTATAACTAAACAATGTATTTCTGAGCGCCGTAATGTCATTTCAAGAAGAACATGAAATGACATTGGATAACTATTTGTTTCAATCATTACAATACTCTGCATTAAAATGAGCAGTGTATAAATGAAATTACTGTTTTTTCCCCACATATTCCTTTACCTTTTTTTTTTTTTCAACGTTTATTTTTTATTTTTGGGACAGAGAGAGACAGAGCATGAACGGGGGAGGGGCAGAGAGAGAGGGAGACACAGAATCAGAAACAGGCTCCAGGCTCTGAGCCATCAGCCCAGAGCCTGACGCGGGGCTCGAACTCACGGACCGCGAGATCGTGACCTGGCTGAAGTCGGACGCTTAACCGACTGCGCCACCCAGGCGCCCCCTTTTTTTTTTTTCAACGTTTCCTTTACCTTTTTATCCATAAACCTGCCTGTAGCCTTTTGTTCATTTGAACTGCTTTGCTCTACGTCTTTTGAATATCCACATCGAGTCTATTATATTTTTTAAGTTACTATAATATTTTTACATTATATTATTATTGTTTTTTAAAAGGTGCCTGATTTTTCTTCTTTTAACCACACTGGTGTGACTCACCTCCTAACATACATGCTTCTCTACTTTTAAGTCTTCAAGGAGCAGGACATTCACTTTACAATAAATTATTGATGCACAGCTCGCTCAGAGCAAGGTTTGGATTTTTGCAATGAAGGTGATCTGTATAGTAAAAGAAATAATTTGGGTAAAATCTCATGATTGAATCTGGCACTGATTGGCAGTTAGCTTTGAAGACCTTGAACCTTGGAATCAGACCATAAAATCTGAACCATGTTCTTTGGAGTGATATTGTTCAAATTCACCTGTGAGCAACTAGCAATCAGATACAGGTTTCTAGGGGCCCTTGTAATCTTTCTTTCTTTCTTTCTTTCTTTCTTTCTTTCTTTCTTTCTTTCTTTCTTTCTTTCTTATGTATTTACAGATTTGGGTCAATAGTAAAGGGCTGGCAAGCAGCAATCAAGAGAGAAAAACAAATATTTGGAAATCTGAAACTGAATTTCAACATGAAAATTATAGCATAGTTTATATAGCTTTATTATATGCCGATAGCATAAAATTATGCTACACCCTTCAAAGTGTGTCATACACTTAAATGGGATCCATGGCAAAAGTTATGGTACAGATCATAGTCCCTACTTTGTTTAATTATTCACAAATAATTAATTTATTATGAATAAATTATTGTAAATAATAACTGGGTGGTATCTTGGGACCTAGGTTGGCCCAGTGAAAAGGCAAAGGTTTTGGAATGAGCTAAACCTAGGATATCATGTGAACTCTGCCATGGAAGCTTGGCTAAGTTACTGAATCATAGAGTTGTGACCTTGGCCAAGTTACTGTATTGGATTGAACTAAGCTTTATCATGTGTAAAATGGTTGTTGTGAGGATTAGTAATGACTGATAAAAGGTTTGGAAGTAGAGGTTCTTACATAGTAGGCACTCAATAAACTCAAGTCTCACATGGGATATTTCACGAAGTAATAATTTTGTATTGAATAATTACACAACAATTTTTTATCGAATTGATTGCAAGGAAATTAAGTGTTCGTAGTATGTGACCTTCCTCCTGGAATGGACAATTGAAATTGAAAGGGCGTATTTCTTGCTGCTGACAATGCAGTTCTTACTTCCCCAGGAGACTAGAACAGACTAACTTTAGCAAAAAATGTCCCCATAATGTTCCTTTATGGAGAAGTCTATAGTATACACAAAAACTTCCTTTATCTTATAAATAAGTATTGTCACAAAATATCTGTTTACTCAGTGTTTAGGGCTTGTTGATGTTGTTATTAATAAATCTGCAGTGACCTTGTTAGGGTACTTAATAAATGATTTTAACCAACTTGGTTCAAATTGTTTATGGTAACAACTAGGGTTTCAAAGAGAGAGGAATCAAGGAGATAAAAGAAACAGGTAATAGCTGTTGCTTCTCAACACAGTTCAGGAAGTATGAGTAAGTAGGTCCATCAATGCATAGTATATGTAGTATTTTGTAGTATCTTTTTTTACAAACTCAAATTTGCATTAAGATGCATATTTTATATTTTTTGGAATTTTATGTCATTTAAATCAATAGTTAATGATATTGGTTTCCCATAATTTCTCTTTGATTATCTAACAGCAAAGTTTCTAACAATGAAGTATAGTGTAGAGGTATATCCCCTTCCTTTCAGTCAATGTATAGAAAACATTATATTACACATTAAAACTGCTGAGCTCTGAAAAGATAATCCGCATCTTTAGTCATTAGAGGAATTCAAATTAAATGCAAATTAAAACCACAGTCACACACACACACACACACACGAATGGCTATACCAAGCAGTCTTGGCAAGAATGTGAAGGAACTCTAATAGATTGCTAGTGGGAATATAAAATGGTATGGCCACTTATGAAAATATCTAGCTGATTCTTATGAAGTTAAAACATACTTCTACCATATGACCCATGCATTCTACTCCTAGGTATTTACCCAAGAGAAATTAAATGTATATTCTTACAAAGACTTATATGTGAATGTCCAGCAGCATTATTCATAGCTAAAAAATGGAAACAACCCAATGTCTATCAACATGTGAATGAATAAATAAGTTGTGGTATATCCACACAGTGAATACTACTCAACAATAAAAAACCATTAACTAGTGACACTTGCAAAAACATATATGAATCTCAATTATGTGGAGTGAAAGAAGCCAGATTTAAAAAGAGTATACATTGAATGATTCCATTTATAATATTCTAGAACATGGAAATGAATCCATAGCTCCAGAAAGTAGATCACTAGTTGCCTAGGGGATAGGGGATAGGGGAAAGTAGATCACTAGTTGCCCATCCTAGGGGATGGGATAGGGGATAGGGAGAAGCAGAATTAAAATGAGACACAGGCAAACTTCTGGGAGTGATGGACATATTTATTATCTTGATCGTTTTGATGGCTTCACACAAAAACATCAAAACTTATTCAATTATTGTATGTCAGCTATACCTAAAGCTGTTTTAGAAAAACAAACAAACATTGTGTCAATTTTTCATAAAAATGAAGAGACAATCCTGACCTTGTGCCATCAGGTTGGCTAGATCCACTGCCTCTTTTCTGTGGCATCCACCACTTCCTGGCTCTGGGCAATGGTGATGTTTTACTATGGACATTGACCTTAAGGGTAGAATCCATGTTTAATTCATTTTGGCCTTCCTTCAAATGCCCAGCATGGTACCCCTCATCAACTGTTATTTTTTAAATGAATAAATTACCTGGATACTTTTTGGCAAAACATTTCAGGAAACTGTTCTACCCAAATTCCCTAACTAACTCTTGCTATTTTTTTTAACATCCAAGTGAGGCAGCAAATCTTCATGCTTAAGAACTTTAGTGCCAGAGTAAACTGCTCAGCTACCTACTAACTACTCAGCCATAGTTAGAATCAGCTAGCCACTCCAGGCCTCTCTTTCCTCATTTTTATTTATTTATTATTATTTAAATATTTTATTTTAATTAATGAATTAATTTGTAATTTACATCCAAGTTAGTTAGCATATAGTGCAACAATGATTTCAGGAGTAGATTCCTTAATGTCCCTTACCCTTTTAGCCCATCCCCCCTCCCACACCCCTCCAGTAACCCTTGTTTGTTCTCCATATTTAAGAGTCTCTTATGTTCTGTCCCCCTCCCTGTTTTTGTATTATTTTTGCTTCCCTTCCCTGATGTTCATCTATTCTGTGTCTTAAAGTTCTCATATGAGTGAAGTCGATATGTGTATTTCTCTGACTGACTAATTTCGCTTAGCATAATATCCTCTACTTCCACCCACGTAGTTGCAAATGGCAAGATTTCATTCTTTTTGATTGCTGAGTAATACTCCATTTGTGTGTGTGTGTGTGTGTGTGTGTGTGTGTGTGTGTGTGTGTGTATACCACATCTCCTTTATCCATTCATCCATCAATGGACATTTGGGCTCTTTCCATACTTTGGCTATTGTTGATAGTGCTGCTATAAACACTGGGGTGCATGTGTCCCTTCAAAACAGCATACATGTATCCCTTGGATAAATACCTAGTAGTACAATTTCTGGGTCATAGGGTAGTTCATTTTTAATTTTTTGAGGAATCTTCATACTGTTTTCCAGAGTGGCTGCACCAGTTTGCATTCCCACCAGCAGTGGAAAAGAGATCCTGTCTCTCTGCATCCTCACCAACATCTGTTGTTGCCTGAGTTGTTAATGTTAGCCATTCTGACAGGTGTGAGGTGGTATCTCAGTGTGGTTTTGATTTGTATTTCCCTGATGATGAGTGATGTTGAGCATTTTTTCATGCGTTGGTTGGCCATCTGGAGGTCTTTTTTGGAGAAGTGTCTATTCACGGCTTTTGCCCATTTCTTCACTGGATGATTTGTTTTTTGGGTGTTGAGTCTGATAAGTTCTTTATAGATTTTGGATACTAACCCTTTGTCTGATTTGTTGTTTGCAAATATCTTCTCCCATTTCATCTGTTGCCTTTTAGTTTTACTTATTGTTTCCTTCGCTGTGCAGAAGCTTTTTATTTTGATGAGGTCCCAATAGTTCATTTTTGCTTTGGTTTCCCCTGCCTCAGGAGACGTGTTGAGTAAGAAGTTGCTGCAGCCGAGGTCAAGAGGTTTTTGTCTGCTTTCTCCTCGAGGATTTTGATGGCTTCCTGTCTTACAGTTAGGTCTGTTTTGAGTTTATTTTGAGTTTATTTTTTGGAGTTTGTTATTTTGAGTTTATGTATCCATTTTGAGTTTATTTTTGTGTATGGTGAAAGAAAGTGGTCCAGGTTATTTTTCTGCATGTCACTGTCCAGTTTTCCCAGCACCACTTGATGAAGAGACTGTCTTTGTTCTATTGGATATCCTTAACTGCTTTGTCAAAGATTAGTTGGCCATATGTTTGTGGGTCCATTTCTGAGTTCTCTATTCTGTTCCATTGATCTGAGTGTCTGTTTTTGTGCCATAAATATTTGATTTTTAAGTCATCTCTACACCCAATGTGGGGCTTGAACCCACAACCCTGAGATCAAGAGTCCCATCATGCTCCACTGTCTGAGCCAGCCAAGTGCCCTGTTTCCTCATTGTTAAAGGAGATTATAATATACTTATGTCATTGGTTTTCTGAGAGGATTAGATAAAATAATCCATGTAAAGTGCATGGTCCATAGTCAAAACTCAATTTTTAAAATGCAAATGAATTCATACATTTACTATCACAAAGCCTTTCAAAGTTTATGAACCTCAAAGATTGAAATATTTCATCTTTCATCAGGAGAAAGAAATGTGATGAACAGGTACCTAAACCTCACCAGGAAAGATAGCTTTTTTTTTAAATGTTTGGTTGGTTGGTTTTTCTCTCTCTCTCTCCAAATAGTTAATAAATAAACATTTTTTTTTAAACTGGCATTACATTTGCAACTACGTGGATGGAACTAGAGGGTATTATGCTAAGCGAAATTAGTCACAGAAAGACAAATATCATATGACTTCACTCATATGAGGACTTTAAGACACAGAATAGATGAACATCAGGGAAGGGAAGCAAAAATAATACAAAAACAGGGAGGGGGACAGAACATAAGAGACTCTTAAATATGGAGAACAAACAAGGGTTACTGGAGGGGTGTGGGAGGGGGGATGGGCTAAAAGGGTAAGGGACATTAAGGAATCTACTCCTGAAATCATTGTTGCACTATATGCTAACTAACTTGGATGTAAATTAAAAAAATAAAATAAAATAAAGTTACCTACATGTTAGGCTTTTTAGAACCACACAACGAGAGGAATTTAGTTTATTGGAAGAAATGCAACGGTTATAATAGTTTATAATCTTGTCAGTGTATTTTATACCAAGGCTCTTAGACCTTTTCATTAAAACAGAAAAATAAAAACTCTACCATTAGGTAGAGAGGCTGAAATTGCAAACAGTCCATTTAGTTTTTTCCTGCCCTTTACTTTGAGGTTCTTACATGTAGAAATCCTGTTCTCATATTTGTTTGCAAGTTTTCTCTCTAGTGAAAACTACTTTATCATTCTGTCCATGGGGAATTAATTAAACAGAATGTGGAAAAATGTAATCTCCAGGGTGCCTTGCTGTCAGTTCCCTCAGTAAATACAGCACAGCCAAGGGACTCTACAGAGACCTGACCTAGAGTGGACCGAGCCTGGGCTTTAGAACTGGACAGTTTCAGAGAATACTTTTCTTGAGCTTTGAGCAACTCATGTCATTGTTTTGTCGTCTTCTGATTTATAATATTGGGCCTAACCACATGGGCCTAACTCTATGATTTGTAGGAATATTTATAAAATATATGAAATAATTATCATCATTAATAAACTGGGTTATTAATCTCCTCCAAAAATAAGGTGCTGGCATGTAAGTAAAATTTACAACTAACCCTTTAGATCTGGTCCAGTACTTAATTTGCCTTCCAAAGCCCTGGTCAATTTGTTGTGTGGGAAGAACATAATACCAGGATCAGGAAATGTTGTTCTACTCCTCGCTGTGCCAATAGCTAGCTCTGTGATCAGTGGTAACCACTTCACCCCTCAGATTCCTCAAATGTAAAAGTAGAGAGTTGGACTAGATCAGGAAGGGAAAACATGTGATATGTGCCACTACTCCTACTATTCTGTGTCCATGGCAGACATTATTAATCAATCGCTGAAATTTTTCTACCAAATTGGGAAGCTGCTTCTGAATTCTCAACAAAGCATTGTAGAGTTGGCAATCAAAATTAAACTTTCTGGCCATCTTTGGGTCAGTAAATCTTTAAAGATTCTTTTAATTCTCATATTATGCAGAGGCCAAAATGAGAGTCCATGGAATAGCAAATGCCAAAAGATAAATACCTTGGCAATTCTTCTCTTTTCACATTCCAACCTCTGAGATTATTAAAGACTCTGTCTGCAAGGCCTGTCCATGAGGATACTTTGCTCTTCCGTGATTGCATTCAGCTTTTTGTTTTTTCAAAATGAAAATAGTTTAATTGATTTTCCCCCTAATTCTAAAAATGCTTACTATAAAAATTTGAACAGTACAGAAAAGTACAAATAGAAGTGAAAATTTTCTGATATTCAACACCCATTATTAATATTTGGTAACTGGCCTTGCAGACATAGCTCTAGGTGCATGTTTCTGTACTCTGTTTATTTTCTTTATATTGAAGTGTTATGTATAGGCAACTTTGAGTATCATTCTGAAGCTGTGATTCTTAGTCTCTACTCAATGTCCTCAAAAAATTCCATCTTTGTCTGGGGGCTCCTATTCGGCTGAGTGAACGTTGCAAATATAGCAGTAGATTGAAAGCGCAAAGGATCTTTAGACCCTTACCACAACTGCACTTAAAGATATGGTTGAATTCTCCAGGCTCCACTCTAGTAAATACAGAATGGAACAATTTGCAAAGCTTGTGGTTAAAATTCAGTTTGAAAATGAAATGGACCCAGTGGCTTGGGAGAAAGCAAATGTTCCTCCTTTACCCCATACCTCACCCCCACTTTTTTTTTTGCTTATTATTATAATATAAAGTAATATATGTTTATTTAGGAAAACAGGCAAAAATGAGAAAAATAAAATCATAAGCAATCTAATCAGAATGATTATGATTAACATTTTGGAGCATATATGTTCAGTCTTTTTTTTCAATGCATATATATTTATGGAAGTATCAACACATAATTCAAAAGCACTCTTAAACTTCTGGGTTTTTTCTTTGCTCACTGCACTGCAGTTTCTGCAGAGCGTTATTTCTATTATGAGCAGGAAACCATACAAGTTAAAACTGGCTTTGGAGACATACACTTCTTTCTATCAGTAGTTTGCATAGTGACGTATGGACACCAAGGACCCAAGGTTATGGGTGTGTTTTGAAATTAATACACAAATTACTTTGAACACTGATGTATGTGAGTTCAGTTTATCCACTGGGCATGCTGCTCCTGAAGTTTAAATTCCCTCAGCAGATATTCAGCAAGTATCTTACATAACTAGTATAAATGAAGTCATGTCACAGCTAGAATTTCGATATGAATTTTATCTCCATCTATATAATTGATGAAATGTCTGTGTTCCTTCAGTGTATTTTGACAAGAATATCTCATCATCTAACAACATCTATCTAATGGTATACTGGTGCATGCTGTGATAAGGTGACTTATTTTGTATGTAGCAAAAAAAAAAAAAAATATATATATATATATATATATATATATATATATATATATATATATTATAGGAAAGATACCTTCCTCACTCACAGGGAAGTCAATATGCCTCTAAGGGTTTGAGACTATTACATTGCAAAATATCATCCCTATATGTACCCCCCAATGATGGTTAACAAACAAAAAGCAGCCAGGAGAAACCTTGTCTTTGTTATCTATTGCTGAGAAACAAGCCACCCCCAAAATTTAGTGCCTGAAAACAATTGATTATAATCTCTTGCAATTCTTTGGGCTGATTAGACATAGCCAGGTAGTCTTCTACCTGTCTTGCTTGGAGTCTCTCATTGATGGTGTTAGATAGCAGCTGGGGCTAGAATTCTCTGGGGGCTTGACTAGGTGGACTGGAAGGTTCCAAGGTGTTTTCTTCACTCACATGTCTGGTGCTTTGGTTCACATAGCCTCCCTCTCCACCTGGAGCCTCTTCCCCCAGGGTTTTCTCCATGACCTCTCTTCCCATGAAGATAGACTTCTTACATGACTGACCTCTATGAGTGTAAAATTAAAAGCTCCCAGGACTTTTTAAGGCAGAGGTAGAGGCCTGGCATAGTATCACTTTCAGCCTCTTTCCATAAGGTAAAACAACTCAGGGCCAGCCTTGATTCAATGTGGGGGGACTATACAAGCACATCAGTATGAGCAGCAGTGGTTCATTGGGTGCCATTTTTGGAAACTAGTAACCCAATATTCTCCAACTATAAACAGAACAAATTTAGAATTTCAACTATAATTCCAAAAATCTGGATATTTTCTGGCTCAAACAGAGTACAATTAAAGAAATGAAGAGATAAGAAGTATCAAGATGATGAAGGATTTTGAAACAGTTGGTGTTTCCTTGTCCTTGCAAACCTGGCAGATTAGATCAGAGAGAGGAACGTGAAATAAACTGGCCATTGCATCCCCATTATCCAAATTTTGTGTACTCAGAAGGCTTAATTAATGATTTTTATTTTTTTGTGAGAACTCTATAACCAAGTATTACAGTTCTGACACATTTGAAGCATATACGCAGGGTTGTCTTTCCAAAGACAGCAAAAAATTCAGACAGCAGTGGAAATGTGCAAGGGTTAGTAGAATGCAAAACAGATAGGGGGGAAAATAAAATAGTAGCTAGGAGAGCCGGCAGTAAAGATTCCCATGGTACCAGAACAGGAGAGGAAAACCAGCATCCTCTTTCCTGTTCCTCTGGAGCTTCTCAGTGCATAGTATCTGTGCCCTCACAGCACAGTAGGTAAGTTTAGAGGGCAAGGAAGGACCCAGGTTCTCACATGAAGACTATCTAATTCTGCAGAGTGTCTGCAAAGACTAGGAACCTCCTTGACATAGATGGTCTGAGACTGGGGTTCCCTTTTCTTGTGCTGAACCACCATTTAACACCAAGCAGCTTTTTGTTAATGTTTATTTTTCTTTGACATGTTTAGACTGTTATCATATTATTCTCCTCCCTCTAAAAATATGTACTCTGGAGGTGCCTAAAATAATACACTCCCAGCAATTGCAGTTTTGAAAAATAAAGGTTATTTCATTCATTAAATTCAATGGAAATTTGTTGCTTAACAAGGAAATAACAAACGCCTTATACTTGAGGGCAACTACTGTGTCATACATGACTTTAGTATCTCCTACCCCCTGGGTTCACTGTCTACTTTCTCAGATGTAGTAGTTTTAATAAGTAACTTGAATTGTTAAGCAATATGCTCTTGTGCCCTTTGACGCAGAAGTGTCATTTCATTATGTCTCTGCATGTTTCATATCAGGTTCATTGTAAATAATTTCACCTAAGCTTGTTTTCAGTGTGCAGGTCATTTTGCAGGCTTTTCAAATAACAGCTGAAAAGGTTTAATTCAAGTTGAAGAAGCTGGTTTCAATTACAAGCAATTAATTTAGTTAGGCTTCACTTAGCTCAAGGAATATTTGAACATATGACTTTACAGATAAATCTTGGCAGTGTCAAATTATGCAACCAAGAGAAAGTAAGTTCTTTGCAGTTTTTTGGGCGTTGATCTGCTACAGTCAGGCTT
Source organism: Lynx canadensis (assembly GCF_007474595.2). Taxonomy (NCBI): domain Eukaryota; kingdom Metazoa; phylum Chordata; class Mammalia; order Carnivora; family Felidae; genus Lynx; species Lynx canadensis. The sequence goes on along the minus strand of NC_044310.1, from coordinate 164,936,753 downwards.
TTTTTTCTTTTCTTTCTTTTTTTTTTCTCCTGTCAGGTTTTTGAATGAAATAGTAAAACCTCTGCCAGCACTGTCTACTTCACCTGGCTTTGCATAATTCCAAGAAACTAGAAACTAAAAACAAGGATTACTAAAGAGTTAGAAAGATTGTTAACACATAAGAGAGAAAAAAACCCCAAAACTATTTATCTCTTCTCTCTTAAATCTGAAAAGATTTCACAATATTCCTGTTTTCAAGTACTTGAAGTTTTCTGTGGACAATGCTTAATTTTTAAATAATTGCTTTTAATGTAAAAGGCAATATATATTGTAGATTTAAAATATACTTAAAGTAACAACGAGAAAGGTAAAAATCTTTCGTGAGCTTACAGCTACGATTTTAGTAAACATTAAAGTTGTTTTATTTTTTTCCTAGACACCACCTGTTTTTACAAGACGGGTCCATACTACACAAACTATTTTATAGCTTGGCCTTTTTTATTTTTATTGTTTACATCATATGCTGGGTACGTGAAAAGAAACTTGTGAAGATTCTGGCATGTTGTAGTATTGCAGTCTTAAAAGGCACCATCTGTGGTGTGACGTGTGCGCTTTGGTGGGAAGAGAAGACTCCTGGTGGGCAATACTGACCATTCTCCGACCAAAAGAGACCTCCCCGTTTGCCCACAGCGATGGGCCAGCTAGAGTGCCAGCGCGTGGGAGTAAGCGGAGGGCGTTCAGGGTGACCGAGAGCACGAGCTACCCGCGCGGTCCACGGCTGCCCTGGGCAAGTCCCACTGGCCCCGGCCCAGGCATGGACGGAGGGCGAGAGGGCAGTTCGCGTCGCGCACGGCCTGGGTCTAAACATTTAACCCCCACCCCCAGGGCTGGCGCCACTCTCGGGCGGTGGAGTGAGATAAAGCCGGGCAAGGTTCTGCAACTCCAGATCAGGGAGGCGCAGCTCCGACACCGGCGCCTCCGCGGGGTCTCCAGTAGTGTTTGTTCCAACTGTTTAAACTGTTTCAAAGCGCCTGAACCCAAACGACCTTCTGCAAACAACTCTCAATCTCGCGGGCCGAGAGTTTAGGTTTTATTTGCGGGGAGAGGGAGGGATTGAGCGCGGGGACCAGGAAGCCAATGCAGCCCTCCTCCCCGCACCCCGCTCGCCTGTCCGCGGGGACCCCCGCCCGCGGCCCTTCCCTGCCCCGGGCCCACGAGCTTCTTGCGTCAGCTGGGGCGGGGGTGGGGGATTTTCGGAAGCTCTGCCTGCGCAGCCAGCCCGGGAACGACTGGCCCGGGCTCTTGCCCCGCCCTCTGGGGGGGCGGGAGGCGGAGCGGGGCAACAGCCCAGCGGGCCACTCGGGCCGTGTCGCGGGAGTGCTGCGGTGAGCGGAGGAGCAGCCGTCGCCTGTGCCGCCCAGTCCGCGCCGCGCCTCGGCACCTGGGACAAGGCTGCCGTCGGGGAGCGCCACACCACGGTCCCCAGCTCATCATGATGGACTTGGAGCTGCCGCCGCCCGGACTGCCGTCCCAGCAGGTGCTGCCCCGGCCCTTGGAGCCCATCGGTGGTGCCAGGACGGGGACAGGGGCTCAGGGAGCTGCGGACTGGGCGGGACAACCGCAGCCGGCTTCTCCCGTCTACGGCCTGAGTCCGGACTGCTGTGGCCGCGCACTAGAGCCGCTGCGCTTGCGCTGGGGCCCGGACGGGGAGGAGGAGCGGGGACCCAAAGGGCTGCGAGGATCCTATGGGACGCGAGGGGAGTGGGAGTGCGACCCCCGAGGGCGACTATGCGGAGGTCTGGAAGCTACTTCCGTGTGCGTAGGGCGAAGGGGCCTCTCTAGCCGCGTCCCCGGCTTCCGGAGCTGGGACTCGGGAGCTCCAGCTGGAGTTTGAGCAGCCCCAGAGGTGGCAGGGCAGGAGGGGGCGGACGCTGGCGGTCTGAGCCGGCGCGGCCCGGCCCTTCCGGGGCTGCGCTGCTCCCCCGCCTCGGAGCCGGCAAAAATGTGCCTAGTCACGGGGCCGCTCTCGGGGGAGTTGAGGTCTCCTCCGGACTGGGACCCGGAGCCCCTGCCCTACCGCCGCCCCCATCCACGTTCTCCGCGGGCGCGGGCGGTGGCTCTGCGCGCTCACCCTGCTGGCCCGTCTAAGGGCACCCCTTGGCAAAGTAATCAGTCAATCCATCCATCAGATCGCTCGTAGGCAGCTTGGCGAGAAAGCCCAGCCCCCAGGGTGGGGGTAGGGAGGAGGTCACTAAGTGCCCAGCGCTCTGCGATGCCCCGACGTGCGGCGGCGGGACCAGGCGCTCCCTCGCGTGGTGGGAAATGTTCGGCCTAGGAGATCCGGGGTCGGCCTCTGGCAACCGGCGGGTAAATGCGGGCGGGGCAGCGAACTGAGGTCGGACGCGGCTTCCCGATACCCGCGTGGTGCCTCCCAGTGGCGCACGCCGGGTGCGTGGACTCGGCCTCCAAGACAGTGGCCCGTTGGCTGTCACGGCGGCCCTCGGTTGGCCCTTTCCTGCTTTATAGCGTGCAAACCTTGCCGCGCCGGGGCCAAGGGACAAGTTGGAGCTGTTGATCTGTTGCGCAATTGTTATTTTCCCCAGGGCGGCTTTGTCTTTGGATTTAACGTTTCAGAATTGCAGTTCCAAAATGTGTAAGGCAGGATATTCTGTGCTGTGCTGTCAAGGGTAAGAGTTTCGAGAGTGGATTAGAATTTCTATTGATTTTAGGCTGTTAGTAAATTTTTTGCTGTCATATATTATTTCTTCCTTGGATGCTTTCGTTTTTTTCTAGTTGAGAATTTGCTTCGATTTCTTAGCATGTTTCTTTTGCTAGGGCAGAAGGTGGGACACTTGGGTTTCGTAGTATTTTGCTAGCGAGTTTTGTAAATTGTTATAAAAGTGAAAACAAGTTACTGTTCATACTTTGTAGGGACTTTCAAAGAAGTAGATATTTATATTTCCAAATATTTTTGGTAATTGGGTTTTTAGGAAAAATACTTAGTACTTGGTTCAAGGAAATGTGTAGCGTAATAGGTATAAGTAAGAGCATATGTTTATACTGTTAAATGTGAAGTTTTACATTAATCTTGAAGATTTAAGATTTTAAGTTATTGACAATATATTGTGCTTTTTTTGTTATTTAAAGCTGTTTGTCTTAACCTCCCCCCCCCCTTAATGATTAGGATTGTATTCCCTCAGTTCGCGCTACTATGAAGTATATTGTACTTTCCGATTTAACTGCTATTCAACAGAATTTATATAACCATCTAGCTATTTATACAGTAATCTATATAACCAAAGGATATAAAAGGCTAATGGACTTTTGTTTTTCTAAACTGTGTTCTAGAGTTCTCTATTATTTTTAATTTTTTTCCTGTGTAATTTAACATTCTATATATACAAAAGTTCATTAAGCATGTGTATTGCTTTCTCTTTTAAATGTGAATTTTCAGTTATATTTGATAAGGTAACTACTTTTCCTCCTTTGTAATCAGACACAGTTTTCATATTTGAAGACTATGAAAAAAGGAAATGGAGTAAAATTTGAAATCAAGTTCATGTGTGTAACTGTTAATCATATTAAATAATAGTGGTAGTCTGGAAAGATTTCAACAAAAAGTCAAGAATGGATTCTGAACTTTGTCAAATAAATTCCAGGTATGAGGTGGTACTAGGATTCAGTTTTTCATCCTGTGGGCAGAGGAGGTATTGATAAACAGGGTAGAAAGCAGAGCCTGAGATTCTGTATTTCTGTTAGCTGAAGGAACCATCCATTACCCCTTTCAATGGTGTCTCAGATAAAGTACTTTTATATATGAGGGATGGAGTTGATCTTGGACTAGACTGATTAAGATTATTTTTAAAGGAACATAAGACAGGCCTCTCATCTGAATGAATGTTAAGCAAAGAACAACTTGACTTTTTAGATACGACTTTTTAGACTTGAGAGATTATGGAAGCTGCATGTAGGAGAATAAATACACAATTCATATCAGTCTTTCTGCTTTAAAAATAATGGGTCATTCTGGAATCTTTGTTGTTGGGTTTTTATAAACAATGCTGGATAAAAAAGAACTCCTGTCTTTCTTTAGGATTACCAGGATCAGTTGAAAACCAAATACAGTTTTTCTTAATATTTATTTTCATTCAGGATGAATATTCTTCAGAGCTACATGAGAAAAGGAAGCCTCTGTGGACTATAAGCACATTTTTTTGTTGTTGTTGTTGAGAATTTCCTACCTACTGGCTGAACATAACTTAAAGTGGGTTTTGCATAAAAAATATTTTCTCTTGAATTTTTCTTTGATCTGGGGTTAACTTTTCAGTGCAAACTCTTGGGTGCAGGAAGAATTTGGCACTAAGATGATAATAGATGAGTTATTGGGCACTTCCTTGAGTGCCAGGAGCTGCAATAATTGCTTCACCTGCATAATTCCACACTAACCCCATGGGAAATACTATTATCTCCAGTTTCCAGGGGGAGAATAGAGGCACAAAGAGGCCAAGAGTCCTGCTTAAAGTGCCCCCAACTATTTTTTATTAATTACTTTATTTACATAAGTAATCTCTGCACCCAACATGGAGCTTAAACTCACTACCTGGAGATCAAGAGTCCCACATTCCACCTACTGAGCCAGCCAGGCGCCTGAAATGCCCCAACTATTGACTGGTGGAGATGGGATTCAAACCTAGATAGTCTGACTCCAATGGCTTTAAATCACCACTTCCAGACTAGACCAGGATTGCTTAAACTTTAAACAGGAGGAATAGCTCACATTTTAAAAAGTGGATTAATTGAGAAGAACTAGGGGAAAGAGAGGCAGGAATTAAAAAGATTAACTTCTGCACCTTTTCCACTTAACAAGAAATTCATTAACTTTGTATGTATTGGAGGAGGCGGGCCCTCTTAAATTCAGTGAAAGTAAATACAACCTGGCGATTAATTACCACATGGGGGCTTTTTAAGGAAGACACTGAGACCTAGAGGCGTTTCATTTGGAGGGGCAGGACCATTTTCTTTCTTTCTTTCTTTCTTTCTTCCTTCCTTCTCTTCCTTCCTTTCCTTCCTTTCCTTTCCTTTCCTTTCCTTTCCTTTCCTTTCCTTTCCTTTCCTTCCTTTCCTGTCCTTTCCTTTCCTTTCCTTTCCTTTCCTTTCCTTTCCTTTCCTTTCCTTTCCTTTCCTTTCCTTTCCTTTCCTTTCCTTTCCTTTCCTTTCCTTTCCTTTCCTTTCCTTTCCTTTCCTTCTTTCTTTCTTAGTAATCTCCACATGGGGCTCAAACTCACAACCCTGAGATCAGGAGTCACACACTCTGCTGACTGAGCCAGCCACGCGCCCCAGGGCCACTTCTCAATATAATAATACTTCTAAAAATTCATGGGATCTCAGCAGTGTTCAAGATTAAGGTTAGGGTTATGTTAGGGTTGGGGCATTACATTTTTCAGGGACCATTTTTCCTTTTTCTTAATTAAATCTGTTAGCTGCTAGACCCCCCTTTGCTTACCTTTATTTGCCTTGTTAGTTGGTACATTCTCCTGTTCATTGACTTGTTTTGCTTTGAAGTAGTCAAAAATAAGTTTGATAATATATATATATATATGTATATGTATGTATATATATAGTGAAAAGTGGGATCGACAGGGTTAGGCCAGGTTGAAAGTCACTGGGTAGAATGGGGAGAATTTGAATGGAAAATGGCTAGGAGAAATTTGTTGGCTCAAATTAAACACCAGTCTCTTGTTTAGGGCATTTCTGAATTGAAGCAAGCATAAGGGCTCAAGTTATCTCAATGAAGCTTATTTAGGGTTTTGAATATTTCAAAATCAAATATATTATTTCTTAGTCTTTATTGTTAAACAAGTTGTTTTCAGAATTATCGTCTTATTTGTGTGAATTAAAGATGGTGCAGGATTTTTAGGACCCGGTGGGTGATTTGCCTGAAAGTTAGTGTGAGTAAACCCAGGGTATTTAAATGCCTGGTCCAGGGGTGCTTGGGTGGCTCAGTCGGTTTAGCATCTGACTTCAGCTCGGGTCATGATCTCAGTTTGTGGGTTTGAGCCCCGCATCGGGCTCTATGCTGATAGCTCAGAGCCTGGAGCTTGCTTTGGATTCTGTCTCCCTCTCTCTGCTCTCCCCTGCTCATTCTCTCTCTCTCTCCTGTCTCTCTCTCTCTCTCTCAAAAATAAATAAACATTAAAAGAAAATAAGAAAATAAATGCCTGGTCCAGCCATTTCTGAAAGTTTGCTGAAATCTGTTGCATACCAGGGTATGGGAGGACAAATTTACTAATGCTTTATTTAACATACCTCCTTTACCTTTGGCTGTATGTTTGTTTTAAATTTACTGTTAACATGAATAATAAGAGTTTATATTTTGATAATATGATTTTTAGGAGTTACTAAAATTTCATTGCCACCTGCTTTTAAATATGGTCCAACAGACATTTATTGAAAGGGGTCTAAGATACAGGCCTAGGCTTTTTCAATTGCCCAGTTGATGTGGCATGTTTTCTGGAAATGAAAGCAAAAATTTTATAATATTTACATTCCAAAACAGTATTAGGAAAAAAAAATGGTATTCTTATGCTAACCTTCCCCCACACACAGTCACCCTCCCTCCAAGAAAACACCAAGACTGCTAAACAAAATTCCGTTCTGCCTAAAGTTGTTGGTTTTCTTTGTGTCAGCCCCTGCCACAATAATCACTTTTCAGTTATTGGTATTAACAGTTTTAAGAACCTGGGCTGGCTCAGTTGGTAGAGCATGTGACTCTTGATCTCAGGGTCATGAGTTTGAACCCCAGGTTGGGTGTAGAGATTACTTAAAAAAAAAAAGTTAGGAACTCTGAGGGTAGGAGGCACTTTTAACCGATCATCTTTATGGCACATGGCCTATAATACCTGTGTGTCATAAAGCCTCCTATATGAGAGTCTTTCTGTGTGTGTAAGCATGTAAGTTTATTTGACCCAAACTCTGATAGTGAAGACAAATCCAGGGCATAAGAAGGGTTTAGAACACCAAGTCCATCTATCAATGGCCCTGTTGATAATTGGCTCTTGAGAGTCATTAGAATCCCATCGACAGCCTGTGTTCTGGAAGATTAAAAAAAATCCTTGGCAATGCCAGGTAGTCACTCCTTTCTCATAAACTCCGAAATGGAGACTTTGGTGCCTGTGGTAATAGCATACTGGCCAGATCTGAGCCCTCCGTTGCTTTTTTTTAAAATAAGAGAATGATTGTGTAAGAAAAGAAAAAAAAAATCAGGTCATTTTGACTTTGAAGCTTTCTTTTGAACTTCAGAGTTTTTATTTTCTGCATTAGGCAATTCTGTTGCATCGCCTTTTAAAATCTCTGATATTTGTCTTGACTGTGTATTTTTCCCCCCTCTACAGCTAGATTGTGAATTTCTTGAAAGCTGGGCATAGAATTTGTATTTCTCTCCTTTTTAAAAAAAAAAAATATTTACTTTTGAGAGGAGAGAGAGCGAGAGCCTGAGCAGGGGAGGGGCAGAGAGAGAGAGGGAGAGAGAATCCCAAGCAGGCTCCACACTGTCAGTGCAGACCTCGACTCGGGACTCCCGAACCTCAAGGTCATGACCTGAGCTGAAACCAAGTCAGACGCTTAACCAGCTGAGCCACCCAGGTGCCCCTGTGCTTTTTTTGAAACAGCTATATGAGATAGAATTCACATACCGTATGGTGTACCCATTTAATATAGACAGTTCAGTGATTTAGTGTATTCAGAGTCGTGCAGCCATCACCACAACCGATTTTAGAACATTTTCAGTACCCCAAAAAGAAACCGCATAATTATTAGCAGTAACTCCCCATTTCCCTTCAACTCCCTTAGTCTCTGGTAACCACTCATCCATTTTTTATCTCTGTGGAGTTGTCTGTTCTGGATATTTCATGTAAATGAAATCATGCCTTATGTGGTTTTGTGTGGTTGGCTTCTTTCATTTGATACCTTGTTTATAAGGTTTGACCACGGGGTAGCATGTATCAGGACTTCATTCCTTTTTATTGCCGGCTGCTGTTCCACTGTATGGATACACCACATTTAATTTCTGTTCTCATCAGTTGATGGACATTTGGGTTGTTTCTGCTTTATGTATTTCTTTTTGTTCCCTACAGCAGTGGTTCTTAAACTTTGTTTTCTAGTTGAATCAACCATCAGTATTTTAACATGCTGACATCCGGGTCATATCCCTCATTAAAACAAAATCTGTGGTGGTGGGACCCAAACATCAGTATTTTTTTTTTAAGCTTCTGAAAAGAGGTTTTCCAGTGTGCAGTCAGGTTTATGAACCAGTGCCTTAGAGCACCTAGCTCAGTGCTTGGTACCCACTGAAGGTATTTATAGTGATTTAGAAAATCTGGTTAGGATATTTGTCGAAAATCATGAAAAGAAGTGTCTTTGTATTTGATCACTGACCTTCACAACCTAAGGTTAACACCCAAATCTGAGATCTGTTTTAAGGTGCCTGGCGAATGTTGGAAATTCAGTAAATATAACTTGAGCTCTTTAATCCCTCATGGGGATTTGGGTGATAATTTTGTTATCAAGAGGTTTTCCCCAAGGGGGTCAGAATTCCTCTGTGTTTGGTCAGGAATGTGACCTGTGAGAACGTGCAGTCTCAATCATTTAGGGTGAGCCTAGGAAAGGCAGTGGGGACAGAATGCTTGGGCTAAGTGTTGGAGAGCCTGGAGGCTAGGACACACTTTGCCTTCCTCTAGGAAATTCCGTGCTCTGAGTTTTTCGGCCTTGTTATCCTCTCCATTTGAAGAGAACAAAAACCTTACATCTGCAAGACAACTTTTAGCAATTCAATTTTTTGGCTCCCTGTAATCTGCCTAGTGAAGTATACTTTATATTCTGACTGCGGTAGCTGCCATTTGTACTTATCCAAATGGCTTTCTGGTTTACATCTTTGGAAACTGGGGCTAACTTCTGAATCTTTTACGAGTGAGTGTGTGTGTGTGTGTGTGTGTGTGTGTGTGTGTGTGCGCGCTACAGCACTGCAGTACCACTCAAGAGACCTGAAAGTATGGTCCCATACTGGGATTGGGCCCAGAAGGGAGCAGACACCCGGTTCCAGCCACAGCCTCTCTCTACTGTGGCCAGGTAAAACTTTGGCAGCCCACCTCCAGCCTTTCTGTAGCCATCAGTAGTTCGAAATTCTTTTAACCCATTCTTCCTTTTTGCTTTAAGATTTAAAAAACAATATCTTATTCTTTCATTTGTTCCTAAGAGTTTTGTCCTGAGGATAGGTGTAATGTGTGTTTAAAGTACCCTCAAACAGTGGGATTTCAGTGTTAACATTTAGGCTGTATGCAATGCATACTTGTATTTCAGTGAATGACTTGCCCCGGTAAAGGCTGTTTTCCTTCTTTGCTGGGATGTAGCCATCATCCAGGGTGGGTTAGTGCCCGTCTCTCCCCCCACCCCATGTCTGTGTAAGATCAGGGACAATACTGACTGCCTGTGTGGGTGGCCTGCTGATAAAGAGTATGGAACTTTGCTGTACTCCAGACTTGACAGCCTTTTGTCTGCTCTGCTTCAGCACAAAAGTATAATGCACATGGATGTAGAACTCAACCTGTTCTCAGTCTAAGGGATAGAATACCGGGGAAAGTGATTATCCTGTTCTGTTGCTTTCTGTGAACAGAACTGAAACAGAAGGGTGACACATGGTCGAATTACTCTACTTTTTCAGGTGCTTGAGGGCTGACTACAGAACCTGTCCTTTCTGTTGCTGTGGTTTTTTTTGTATTGGATCTAGGGAGTCTTATTGCTGTGTCTAGAGACTGGAAGAGCCCTGAATTTTTTTGACGTAGCAAAAATATAAATCAAAAATTTTTTAATGTTAAAATCCTGGTAATAAAAACCACCAAAAATTAAAAATATATTTTTTAATTGCCATAGGGGAAATTGCCAATTTTGAAGAAGTTGTTTTTGTTCTTGGTAATTCTCAGTGAAACAGAAGTAAAATATGCTTTGAGGAACCAACCCCCAAGGACAGGACCAGGGCTGGTTCACTTTATGCTAACTGCGGTCCCTGCCCTGTATGTTCTTCTGCTGAGACCAGGACCAGGAATGAGAACCATTCTGTGAGTTCAGGCTCTTTCTTCTCCAAAGACAGAGGCTCACCCTCTGCTGGAAACTTCTTTACTTAAGGCTGCATGTTTGGGAGAACCTTGGGGCATTGGATTGAGAGTAAGGATGGTGACTTCAAGAGGGCAAATTCTGGGTTCTATTTGACTTGGAAAAAAAGGTGCTAGCATGAAAGGGAGAGAGATTGGGAGGAAAAAGAAAACTAGTTTAAGGAACTTCTTTTCATGGACCCAGGAGGAATACAGACTTTTTGGACTTTTCCTGAGGAAAGCATCAGATGGACTTGGAATTTGTACCTGAAGATCTCCTAAATGTTTAATACTTGGATTTGCTCTTCAGTGTGCAGCCGGCACTTACGTTCTCCATGTGAGGAAAGAAAGCAATTTTGAGTATTTACTTGTGGTGTTGACACTCGTTGTCTTTAGTTCTTTCAACAACCCTGTTAATGTAGGCTTTGTCTTTTCCTGAGAAGACTCTTTGGAGAGGTTAAAAAACAGCCCAGAGTTCAGTTTAGGAAACCAGAAACCACACGAGATGTTTCAGACAGGGAATTTAATACAGGAAATTAATGTATAACTGATTGGACAGACAACCCAAAGATTAGCAGCCTCAGGAAGCCACTCAGAAGCTGGCACCGCATCAGGAGCTGGCAGCACTGAGAGGGGTTCTCCCTCCCACCCTCCAGCCCCTCTCCTGTGCCCCTTCTAGTTGATGGAGTGCAAATATGTGACCACTGGGTAATTCAATAATGTCATCTTAGAAATCCCTATAGAGTACAGATGGAGTCTCTATTCGACGAGTTCCCAGTTTGGGTGAGTATTCCCATTGTTGGTAGGCCAAGTGCCTCCCTTTCCCTGTGAGGTGCCCCTGGGATGCCAGGGCAGGATTGATTCTGTGTAGCCATGTTTTTGATGTTGCTGAAGGACTTGGGCCTCTGGCTCTTAAACTTCTGGGGAGGTTCAGAAAGGAGGGAAAATATCTTAAGAGCTGGGGAACTTCACGTCTTTTCTCAATGATCCTGAGAAATAAAGCCTTTTCTCCCCCAGAGAGATGGGAGTAAGAATGACACCCCTAGATAACTCATCCATCTTCCTTTCCTCTGTGCCTGTGGGACTCTTGGAAGTCTGGGACTCCTGGAGTACATGGTTCAGAGTCCAGTTGATAATGGTACTGTAAAGCTTTAGCAGTTGTGGCTGTGCTGGTGGAGGTGGTCATGATGAAGAGACGGAGGGGACAATTAGTCTTCCCTTGCAGTCACGTTTAACCAGCTTCCTTCCAACGTCATGAAAGAATCAGCCTTTTGATGTTACAAGGCATCTGAATACAGACAACCAGCTATTTCATAGGGAAGGAAAGGGAAAAGGCTGACATTTACTGAACACCTGGTAATACTGTAGTAGGTCTTGGACATGTTCTCTTACTTGATCTTGACAATAAATCTGTGGTGATAAAGGCTATTACCTCCATTTTACAGGTGAGGAAACCTACTCAAAGAGGTAAAATAAGTTGTCTGGGGCCATGTCACTCATGATGGCAGAACAGGGATTTAGCATGTCCATAATCCCTGCTCTCCTGTCCGTTTTCCTTGTTCCTTCCGTTTCTTTTCTTGTCTAGTAACTGTGGGTATTTTGTTAGAAACTAAGGAATGAGGTACTCCTTTACAAAGATTAATTAAGGCAGTGTCCTTACCTCAAGGAGCTTTACTCAGTGTTTTCCAAAGGGAGTGCTGCTGACACATGGGCTGGACTTCTCTCTTTGGAGTGGAGGACTCCCCCACATTACAGGATATTCAGCACTATTGTGACAGCTCGGAAACCCCCCCCACCCCCCATTTCCATCCAGTTTCGGTTGCTGCTCAGTGGTGGTACAAGCCCCAGTGGAACTGCTGTCCTGCACGGTCTTCTAGAGACTGTTGAAGCCAGGATATTACTGTTCCCAGGAAAGCTCAGGGCATTACAGGAGTCCCTCATGATCCAAGATGCCCAATGGTTACCTGAAACCGCAGATAGTACTAAACCCTATATACACGATGTTTTTTCCTATACCTGCATACCCATGACAAAGTTTAATTTCTAAATTAGGCACAGTAAGAGATGAACAACAACATGATAAAATAGACCAATTATAACAATGTAATGTAATAAAAGTTATAAATGTGGTCTTCCAAAATACTCTTCTTGTGATGATGTGAGGTGATAAAATGCCTATGTGTTGAGATGAAGTGAGCGACATAGGCCTTGCGACGTAAATTAGGCTGCTGTTGACCTTCTGACAATACATCAGGAGGATCGTCTGCTTCTGGACCTCGGTTGACTACAGGTAACTGAAACTGGTGGAATAACGGGACTCCACGTGTACTTCCTGGTTCTTTGTAGAAAGGCCCCATCTCCTCAGATGGCAGCCTGTTCACACCTTTTATCCTAAACCTGAAGGGAGTAACAGAGAGAGAGAGCCACGAAAGCTCTAGAAACCAGAGGGGCCAAGAACATTTCATTTACTCAGGTAGAGTGTCTAGTCCAGTTCACTTAACACAGAGGTCATTGTCATTTGATATGGTAATATCGTCATTGCTGATATTCACCGTTTCTCAGGCCTACAGCTACAAGGAAGCTTTCCTCAAAAGATAAGCTAAACATTATTTTAAAATTTCAAGATGAAGTTAAAAGCCATGTACCATACCTCTCTGGATCTTTACTGCCTTTTCTACTGGGTACTTCGTGAAGAAGGCTGAGTCTTGAGTATAGAATAGCTGAAGAGGTTAATTATGGTAATAGATTGATGCTTTGGAAAAAAAAAAAAGTCTAGAATATGGGGGCAAAGTGAGGTTACCATGTTCCACCGTCAGTCTGAGGGACATAACTAGGGGCCTCTAAGGAAATATACTTAGCATTTATGTTGACTGACGTGTTCAGGTTGCAAGGTGTTTTTTTTTTTTTTTTTTAATGTTTATTTTTGAGAGAAAGAGATAGAGCGTTAGTGGGGGAGGGGCAGAGAGAGAGGAAGACACAGAATCCGAAGCAAGCTCCAGGCTCTGAGCTGTCAGCACAGGGCCCGATGCAGGGCTCAATCTCAGGAACTGCGAGATCATGACCTGAGCCGAAGTCGGCCGCTTAACCACCTGTGTCACCCAGGTGCCCCCAGGATATTTGATTCTCTCAAAAAATCAATTTTATTGTTAACTTGAAGGAATATGTGTTTATAGATTTAAGGTATAATACTTTATTTTTAGTAGAGCACCCAAAGAATAATTTGAAGTATTACTACTATGAAATAACTTCGATAATTTTAAATAATTTTTCTACGATTGGTAGTTGGGTCATAAGTGATAGGAAACACGGTACCTTTGTTATGTAAGTAATTAGAATTCTTTGAACCCAGACACCTTATGTACACAGTGAAAATACTGAATTCTGAGCCTAAATGTGCACCTACTCATTCCACAAAAATTTATTAGGAATTTACACACCCTAGGAACTTTCAGGGCATGAAGTTGTTTTAATCTTCCAAGATAATGTGGCAAATGTGTTGTCTTCCTTGAAAGACATTTGCTTTTCAAGTTTTCCCTCCTCCTAATCAAACGCTTTGCTCTTTGTACACCTGGATTATAGGGCATGTTTCATATCATTGAGCATAATTTACTTTATATCTCTGTTTTCTCTGCTTAAGGTCTTCCTCTAGGGCAGAGACTGTATTTTATTTCTTTTTTATAACTCTGGTGTCTGGCATCATGCCTAGACTTTACATAATAGTAGTTGCTCCCTAAACTGAGGGTGAGTCTTACTGCCCTCCAGGTGCTCGGTATTTACACAGGCTCATCTGTGACACGTGACAGCTCCATGACAGTGCAGAAGAGAAAGTGTCACTTCCAACTGGGGTGCTCGGAGGACATCCTGGAGGAGGTAGCATTTTAACTACAGGTTTTTATTTTTGTTTTTGTTTTTTAAGTCCAAAGGATTTCTTTGGCTCAGACTTCATTTGGAACCCTGAGGAAGGGTGCAGGCACAAGCCAGACTTCTGGCAACCGATTGGGTCACTAGGGATGAGAAGGTTAATTTGGGGCTGGTTGTAGAGAGCCCTTCACTGCCTATGTGTGGCATTTCAAGTTTTCTGTAAGTATCTTGAAACACAGAAGGCTTTGGAAAGGGCAAGACACATGAGCTGAATGTGGACAGGAAGTTATTATGGCCCATGCATCAGAAAATGGAGAGGTTGGAGACAGAGGGATGGTGGGGGGGGGGGGGAGTGGAGAGGTGTGGGTGTGGTTTGGCATCAGCACATGTACTGAGGATCTGTCTTGTAACTCTAATCTGTAACTACCTTTGTTAGCCATTTAAGAAGAATTTTTTAAGCCCCCTTTTCATAGGAGAGGAGTAGATTTCCTCTTTCTGTTGGCCCCATCATGATACCATTTGTGCTCAAGCTGTTTCTATGTTTTAACAGAAACTCATCCACCGGTGTGTTCATTCCCCTGATGAAAGGGGAGGGAAACAACCCAGAAATTGCTGCTTTGCTTGAGGGATGGATTGTTTTTTCTCCAAGGTGGCATACAGGGAGTTTGTCTCTTTGTGCCCTTCTCTAAGATCGATTTACTCTTACTGCCCATTTTCAACTATAACAGTCTTATCCTTGGCTTCCAAGACCAGTGATTAGCAGTATTCACCGAAGAAAAGAAAGAACAGACAGTATCCTCTCTTTTTCATAAGCCCCAAGCTAACAGAGGTAGGCATCTAACCATATTGGTGATAGCAGCCACAGTCTCTCAGGCTCTTCTCAGTGCTGGCCAGGGTGCTAATGCTTCAACACACTGAATTTGTTGTTTGCGCTCCTTATTCACCCTGTGAGGCAGGCATTATCCCAGTGTTGCAGGCCAAGGGCTGAGGCCCAGAGAGTTTGAGTCGATGGACGTTACAGTGGCATGTGCTTCAGTTCCCTCAACATTGGAATGTGTATGACACCTGCCACGGTGCTCTTAGAACTGAGTAACAAAAGAGCTGGGCATAAGGTCTAGCGCACAGCACACATTCAGCAAATGGTGGCTGTGGTGTTGTTACCATGACTGTATTTCTTTGGCGCGGGTGGCTCGGTTGGTTAAGCGTCCGACTTCAGCTCAGGTCACGATCTCACGGTTCGTAGGTTCGAGCCTCGCATCAGGCTCTGTGCTGACAGAGCCTGGAGCCTGCTTCCGATTCTGTGTCTCCCTCTCTCTGCCCCTCCCCTGCTCACGCTCTGTCTCTCTCTGTCTCTCAAAAATAAATAAATGTAAAAAAATTTTTCTTAATAACTGTATTTCTTCTCTGTCGGGGATGTTTGATGTGTGGGGAGCTGAGATTTCTTAGGCACACTTGAAAAATTCCTTTCTTGAATTCTGTGTAGTGGCATAAACACTCATACTCTTTTCGCTCTTTGCCGTAAACTTATTCTCCTGTGGTCTTCCCTATGTGTGTCTTTCACGTGGGGACTGAAGTCTCTAGAGACAGAAAACCAATCCGTGGCAAGACCTTACATGTGCCCTGTGGCAGCAGAGGGCTACCTGCTGGCCCAGTCTCCCCTGTGGGACCCTCCAGCCTGTCTGCTGGATTCCCTGTACTAGTGTGGATTGATAAGCTGCCATCTCTTTGAGCTTCTTCCCAGACACACTCCTTCACTTGGGGCAGAATTTCTTACTCTGGGGTTCCGGGCCTAGAAAAGCAGCAGAGTTTGGGGAATGGAAGCGCGTTAGTGGAAGTATAAATCCAAACATGAGCTGAGCTGACCCCTGCAGCCTTGTCCTCTTCCCAGCCCTGCCCTACATCATTTAGTCTTCAAAGTCTGAAATGGTCCTTTTGTAATGCTACCCCTGAGTAACTCACACCTTAAAAAAAGGAGGGGGGCAGTTGGGGAGCCTGGGTGGCTCAGTGGACCAAGCGTCTGACTCTTGGTTTTGGCTCAGGTCATAATCTCATGGTTTCGTGAGTTCGAGCATGGCACTGTGCTGCTGGGTATGGAGCCTGCTTGGGATTCTCTCTCCCTCAATCTCTCTCTCTCTCTCTCTCTCTCTCTCCCTCTCCCTCCCTCCCTCCCTCCCTCCCTCTCCCTCTCCTCTCCCTCTCCCTCTCCCTCTCCCTCTCTCCCTCTCTCCCTCTCTCCCTCTCTCCCTCTCTCCCTCTCCCCCTCTCCCCGCCCTCCCTGGCTCACGCTGTCTTTTTCTCTCAAAAATAAATAAATGAACTTTAAAAAGGATAAAAAGTAAAGGGTAGAGTGGTGAAGGGAAAGAAGACCTTCTATAAAACCCTTGAGGGGAGGTAACCTAGCTGAAAACTTCTTCCATTCACTACCCTTTGGTATTGCCATAATGTCTCATGCGTGCATAAATTATGACCTCACCTTCCATTTCTTATATAGTGGTTAGACCCAGAAGCTTAAAATTTAGATTCTTCTCGTGTTCACTTGACATTGGCAATGGCAGTTGAATTTATTAATGGTTTTAATTCTTCACCCCTGGTTGTCCTTTATATTTTTAAGGGGCCTTGTGTACTTTTTTTTTCATATGAAAAAAAAGCTCTGTGAGGCTAGGCTTAGTGTCTTGATTAGTCCTGGTAGGAATGGCACAGTGAGGTTGGGTGGCGAGGTCCACGCTCCCCTGTGCAGCTGGTTAGCAGCAGAGCTCTAACTGGTGCCACATTGGGCGGTCTCTCTCTGAAGAGGCCTAGGTTATTCGAGTGACTCTGTGACCTACACCTGGGTTGGAGCTCACTGTTCCCAGTTAGTAGATGTGGGTCTTCAGGCAAAATTACTGAACCTCTTTGTGGTTCAGTTTCTTTGCTCCAAAAGGGCAATGGTGATAACACTCCCTGCCTTGCAGATTGGTGTGAGTAAAGGAGATGCTAGATACAAGTGCTTGCAGTCATGTTGAGTCAGAGAAAGTGAACTACAAATGGTAGCCGTTATTATTAACATTATTACTTACATTATGTCATACCACTCTTAATCTGGATTTAGAGTACCGTACTATGATCTTTCATTCTCAAGTCTTATTGTGAAGGCTCACCCGCTAACCAGTGTCCTTACATATTTATTTAGCAAGTTAATTGAAAAGATTGACATTAAGGAAAAGAAAAGATTTCTGTACTGATCTTAAGAGCATGAGATACAATATAGACACTAATTATAATTTTCTATAAGAGGTCCAAGTTGCCACCTGGAGGTTGGCAACAACAGTGGGTACTGTGTGTTTTCAAACATATGCATCTGAAAGCAGCTGAAATAGAATTTCCAAACTCAGCTTCATTCATATCCTTAGTTGGAATAGACAGTGCTTTCCTGTCACCTAAGCCCCTTATTTCTCCCCATTCTTCAGATGACCTTTGCAATAATTTGTAATTGTGTGGTGTCTGGACCACACCACCCTGAGTAACATCCAAACGGTCCGTTCTGTCATTACGAGCCCCTTTAGTCATTCAGACTCACACTGGCACTTGCAGGTCACTGTAGGAGCTTTTTACAAATAATTGCTAACAGTGTAAGTACTACCTGGTGAAGTTTGGGAGGGTTCATGTTCTCACTGTAGAAGAACTAATTTGCAAAACAGAAGAGTTTGGTTCAATAGAATCTGAGCCCCCCCCCCCCATTCCCCCCACCTTGCAACTGCACTGTCACTAACCAACGGACCTAGTGCAGCTGAGGAACTGAATTTTTAATTTTAATTAATTTTGACTTACATTTTAAAACAGGAAAAATAAGTAAATGTAAAACCAGAAACATTGTTAAGATCTTTTGTTAATTCTTTATTCTGGAAGGCAGCTACATTTCATGTGATCATATCCGTGAGATGTGTTGTAATGTATATTGTGTTCATCACTTCTGATACCTCATTAATAATTTTAAGTTTTTGGTTAAATGTTAAAATATTTTTTGATATGTTGTATTACACATATTGCTAAAATTAAATTCACTTGTTTCTTTTTTGTCTTTTTAGTAAGGCTACTAAAATTTTTTAAATGACACATGTGGCTTGTGTTATATTTCTATTGGACAGTACTACTTTAGAGCATCTATTACAGGTAGCTAAAATTGTCTTGTTTTAAAATTCAAAATTAGGGGCACCTGGCTGGCTCAGTCAGTAGAGCATGTGACTCTTGATCTTGGGGGTGTGAGTTCGAGCCCCACATTGGGTGTAGAGATTACTTAAAAAAAATAAAAGCTTAAAAAAAGAAATAAGTAAAATTCAAAATTAGATTTGAGACTTGCATTTTGGATATCATAGAACCAGAGGTATTTAGAGGAAGGGATCTCAGGAGTTCCCTAACCCAGCCCTGTCCTTTGGCAGAGAAAGAAACCGAGGCTAAAAGATAAGGTAAAATGGCATGATTAGGTGGGGACTGGAACCTGATGTTCTTGATGGCCTCCTGCTTTGGGTCCACGGTTTGCTTGGCCTTGGAACCTGGTGGGCATCAGGGCTGCAAAAATCTGAAAACTCCTCCCAGAGCCAGACTGAAGAAAAGGCCTTTAAGAAAAAATTTTGAGTGGTAAGGAAAAATAATTTTTTTGCTTTGCCTACCAGTGGATGGACAAGAGAGTCAATTCCGTGTTTGACATGTATTTTTGTTGGGCAGAATAATGAATGATACAGTCATGGGGAATAGTAATAAGGTAAAAATAATTCCCACGCTTTGTGTGAACATTTACTTTGGGAGCCTCCATACATCTGGCTTTCATGTTTTAATTTAAGAAATTCTTGGGACACCTGTGTGGCTCAGTCGGTTGAGCGTCCGACTTTGGCTCAGGTCATGATCTCACGAACGTGAGCTCAAGCCGCATGTCGGGGCTCTATGCTGGCAGCTCAGAGCCTGGAGCCTGCTTGGAATTCTGTGTCTCCTTCTCTCTCTGCCCCTCCCCTGCTCATGCTCGCTCGCTCTCTCTCTTTCTCTCTCTGTCAAAAATAAACATTAAAAAAATTTTTTTTTAATTAAAAAAAGAAAGAAAGAAATCCTTTTCCCAAAGCCAGAGATTTTAAACCAGACCCACAGCTTTTGTCCTGGAAAAACAGACGAAGAGCTCTTGACTTCACGTGTTTATCATTTAGGCAGGTCGTCTGCGGTCACTTGGTAAAAGTCTAGGCCTGCTTTATGGTATTGTTTCTTTACAAGCGTAGCAAAACAGATTTAAAGGAAGAAGCCACCAACAAACTAAAAGGAACACCTTTGAGCAAACCCGAATTGTATTTGTTTTGAGGAGTGGAAGAAGAAGGGAAGGCATTATGATTTACTAAATGGCGATTTGATTTATGAGTATGTCCGTCAGATTAGAGGAGGCTGCTTGTGCCTAAAGTGCAGGTGACAAGTGGGCGACCTTTGATTTAACATTTAGCCTTTCTCAACCTCCATTTCTTCATTTCACTGATCTTCACACTTAGTGTGAGGATTACATGACATAAGAATGCAAGTGAAAGTGTTTTGTGATCTTAAAGCACTACAGATGTGTGGGCGGGTGTCTGCAGGGCCTTCGCCGCCGCAATGCAGGACTATTTCTTGGGTCACGCTTGCTCTCGGTGAACACTTGGATGATTCTTTCAAATTTGGAATGTGCATTTGGTGGGTACATGACCTTGACTCCGTGATTTGGGGATTCTTGGGGGTCCACACTGGTTCTGAGTTGCTTTTGTTGTAGCAGAGATGATCTGCCTGAAGGGGGCTTAGTTCTGTTATATTGATCAGGGACACAGTCTTTAGGAAATTACATGGTATTTAGAGCTCGGCTGTGAGGGAAGGAAAGTTTTGTACAGAAAAATGCACATTAGACATTCGTCACATAGCAGGGTTTTATAGGCCATTAGTTTGGCCACAGGGTTCAATGCCATACAACAGTTTGTAACTAATTTTGTAACTGTTTTCAAACTAATTCCTAATACTTTTTGAGTCGTAAGAGAAATTGCAATAGAAAGTCTACTTTAAAATCTAATTTGTGTTAGGTTTGACCATATGACCTCTTCGGGGCTGCTTCATCAAACGAGAGACAGGTCGGATACTCATTTAGCATCTCTTGGCCTCAGGAACCTCATTTATAAACCTGGGGTTTAGACTATGGTCTCCAAGATCACTGTCAGCTTTCCTTTTTCCCTTTGTAGTTTACCTTGTCTGAGAAAGGCGGAGTCACTGACTTTGCCTGACATGCTTTGGTATTTCAGCTATTGAGACCTTGCCCAGCCTCTGTCTTACCTGTCTGTGCCATACCCTTTCCTTTTTTTTGCTACTGCAGATGCTCTGCTGGCTCCTAAGGTACCATCCAAGGTTAAGTTGGCTAGAGCAAGGCCAGACGTAGACTGGTGTTTAAAGAAATGATGCTTGCTAGCCAACCAACTGTGTAATATTCATTCTCCTCTGTAGCCTTAGTTTCACAGTGAAGATAGAGGGAAGGGCTGGTTTGAAGTGATTCCAGAATTAACATAGGGGACCTTGTACAGTTAGTATGTATTTGTTGTGTGGGTACTGTGTGCCCGTGATGCAAGCTATGAAGGACACACGAGTGGGGAAATGGGCAGTCCCACATGTGGCTACAACCTCCGTGTAGAACTGTTGAGCAGTATCTGTCATGATTATAAATACAGATGCAGTTGACCCTTGAACAACACAGCTTTGAACTGTGCAGGTCCACTTATACATACGTTTTTTGGATAAGTGTATTTTCTCTTTCTTCTGATTTTCATAATAACATTTTCTTTTCTCTAGCTTACTATATTGTAAGAATACAGTATATAATGCATATAACATACAAAGTAGGTGTTAATCTACCATTTGTTACCAGTAAGGCTTCTGGTTTTTGAACATGGATTTTTGACTGGGGGAGGGGAGGTCAGTGCCACTAATTCCCACATTGTTCAAGGCTCAACTGTACTGTTTGACCCGGCAGTTCCACTTATGATTATTTATCCCGTAGATGTCTCCACACATTTTTATGAAATGATTTGTGCACAAGGATATTCATTGTAGCATTAATTTGTAATAGCAAAAGATTCAAAATATCTTAAAAGCCCAATGAGGGACTGATTAAATAATTATATTATTAAATAATATATTATTCTAGTGCACCTTTATGATGAAACACTGCTCAGCCATTAAAAATAATGGAAGCAGGGTTGGGGGAGGCCTGGGTGGCTCAGTCAGTTAAGCCTCCAACTTTGGCTCAGGTTATGATCTCGCGATTCGTGAGTTCAGGCCTTTGTGTTGGGCTCTGTGTTGACAGCTCAGAGCCCGGAGCCTGTTTCGGATTCTGTGTCTCCCTCTCTCTGACCCTCCCCTGCTCGATGCTCTGTCTCTCTCTCTCCTTCAAAAGTAAAAAAACATTAAAAAAAAAAAAAAAAGTGGAACAAGGGCACCTGGCCAGCTCAGTTGGTGGAGTATGTGACTGTTGATCTCAGGATTGTAAGTTCAAGTGCCTCGCTGGGTGTAGAGATGACTTAAAAATAAAATCTTTTTAAAAAAAATAATGGAACAACTCTAGGCCCTGATTTAGAACAGTCTCTAAAATACATTAGTAAGTGTGCAACACTATGATTATATGCTGTTTGTATGTGTGTGTTTAATAGAATATCTTCCTAAGAAAACACAAAAAATTGATGCCAGCAGTTGCCTTGGGGAAAGGTAACTGGGATATTACTTTCGCAACTTTTAAATTTTTTTCCACATATGTTATCTATGTTAAAAAAGACATTGTCGGGGCGCCTGGGTGGCTTGGTCGGTTGAGCGTCCGACTTCATCTCAGGTCATGATCTCACGGTCCGTGAGTTCGAGCCCCGCGTCGGGCTCTGTGCTGACAGCTCAGAGCCTGGAGCCTGTTTCAGATTCTGTGTCTCCCTCTCTCTCTGCCCCTCCCCTGTTCATGCTCTGTCTCTCTCTGTCTCAAAAATAAATAAACGTTAAAAAAAAAAAAAAAAAGACATTGTCATGCTCTGCAGGAGTTTACAGTTTAGCCAGACCATTATAAGAAAGCCCAGATAAGACATATCGAGTACAGGGTCAATATTGTCTTTATGGGAAGATAGATTTAAATGCTGACCTCTCCTGGTGCAGCTAAGTTGACCTGATTTACCCATGAGTCATCAGGATAGGCAGGTCCGAGTGTCAGGAGGGACAGCTTCCAGGTCTTCATGTCCTGCCTAAGGGGAGGGTACTGGGGCTAAAGCAGTTTCCAGACCTTGTCCTGGTGCGGCATGAGTGCCAAGGAGCGGCACCACGGCTTGGGAAGAGCCTGGCAGGCCCGGAATCATTTCTGGGTTGGAGTCCTGGCTCTGCCACCTGCCAAACATGTGATTTGGGGCAGTGCTGGTCAGTGCCCAAAGCCTAAATGTGCTCATCCCTAAACGAAGACGAACCACCTCCCTCAGGCCACCGCAGTGAGGCTGGAATGAGATGCCACCTGCGAACACCCTGTAAACCATGAAGTGCCTGGCAAACGCCAGCTGTAATAGAAGCTGTTGGGTATCTGCAGGCTGGCAACGTACAGCAAGAGATGCTAATTTAAAAATGAAATTGAAGCAAAAATGTATCTTTTTCCCTCTGTCAAATAACTTGACATGAGCTGTAAAGTAGAGGTTAGGTGGTTTTGGCATCCTTGACCTGTCACCTTGGGCCAAGTCATTTCATCCTCTGGCCCGTTTCCCTATTGGAAAAATGAAAGGGGCTGTCTGTGTGAGTCCGGTGGTCCCTTCCAGTTGTAACATTCCGTGACAGACATTGTGGCATTAGCAGTGATACGCAGCTCAGCTGAGATGAGTCACACTGACCGAAAAGTCCAAATGGGAGGAGGAAGTCTCTGGGTGGTGAGAATTTTCCTCATGCTGGAGGATCTGAGTCTCTGGAGAGAGGGGGTGAGACACTGCCGCCATCAAGAGGGGAGACTGAGAGGGGTGCCTGGGTGGCTCCGTCGGTTAAGCATCTGACTTTTGGCTCAAGTCATGATCTCACTGTTTGGGAGTTCAAGCCCCGCGTTGGGCTCTGTGCTGACAGCTCGGAGCCTGGAACCTGCTTCAGATTCTATGTCTCCCTCTCTGCCCCTCCCCCTTTTGTGCTCTGTCTCTTAATGAATAAACGTTAAAAAAAAATGTAAAAATAAAAAGGAGGGGAGACCAAGAATGCATAAAGCGAGTGGCAATGTATTCATTGTTCTCTGTTCTCTCCATCTCCATAACCTCCTTTGCTTTCGAATGTTTCCTTGGATTAGACCTTTGGAAACCAGGCTTAACCCTTGTTTATTGAGTAGGACATTCATACAGTTGTGACCGCAGTGTGGTCTTTCTGTGCATTTAGTGACACTTGCCTTCGTGCTGCCTTGCTCCTATACACTTCTCATCATGTCGAAAATTAGATCAGAGACTATCTTATCTTTGTGTCCCCAGCAACTAGCATGGTTCCTGGCACCTGAGAGGTGATCTGTACACGTGTATTATTAGATGGGTAGATGGACTGATGATCTATTGGAGGGCAGTATGTACACGAATCTTGTTGATCTTGACTACCACTACCATTATTATAGCTACCACCACCCTTCGAGTAAAATGAGGTTTTAGCCTTTAGTGGCTTATTTCTAGAAATATTTCATACTTGCAAAAGAGTGCATGCTAAAAAAGCTTAAACAGACCCCGTAAGAATGTATTTTAACAGAATCTACAGTTTAAAAAAAGGCTAAGGGTTTTAGGCAGTTTATATAGATTATAGTATATAATACACGTGTATCTAATATTCAGCACCACCCCCACCACAGCACACAAGGTCTTTGGCTTGTAGCAATAAACAGTATAAAGAACAGTATAAAGTACTTACTCATCCTGAAAGCCTGGGTGACTACCCTGATTCTTACTTTCTAAAGCTAACGGTACACAGTGAAATCTGAAAAGAAACTTTAAGATTGAAATAATTTCTTTTTACAAACGCAGGACCCAAGGAGGGAAAAGTATCACACAGGGCATTTAGAAGTAGCGGAAGTGGCTGTAAAGAGCCCCACCAGTTGGGTCGTGGCAGTTGGGTCCTGCCGGATGGAGCACTGTTCTCCCTCACCGTGGCCTCCCCGTAGGAGGGAGGGCCACCAGGATGAGCAGGCGGGGCTGTTCGACCTCCAGGGGGATAGCTGAGCCGTGTAGGGAGACCACACCCAGTGAATTTCAGGGTACATTAGGTAAAGTCGGTTGAGGAGTTAGACCCGGTGCTCCAGAAGGTTCTCTTGTGCCGCGCCTCTGTGTGTGTGTGTGTGTGTGTGTGTGTGTGTGTGTGTGTGTTTTCCAGTAGAATCATTCTAATAGTGATGGAAGACGTACTCACAAAGTTCCTTTCATGTGTGGAGGACAGCATCCAGAACTGAATATATACATGCTTGTTAAAAAATGAGGAAGGGATTAGAAAATTGTATTCTGAAGTTTGCTTACCAAACCAAGCCATTCTCTTGGCAAACTCCTCGTAACCCTTATAGAAGCCCTTCCAGGCGTGGCAGCATCATCTGCTCAAATACAGATGCCAAAAAAAGAAGTCTTTTGGGGTCCAGGTGTGAAAGTTCTCATGGAAAAGCTGGAGCCAGTGCACTTTTTATAGCAGGTGGGATCACCTACCCTTATTGGAAATTAACTGCCCTTTCTGATTTCTTTTTGGCTAAACAGCTATATATCTCTTGAGAAAATCAGCAGTCCCAAGTTCCTATTCAGTTCACTTACCAGTTTTGCTTTATCTTTGCACAATTTTTGCAGCTTGCAGACAAGCATAATGGGTGAGAGTTCCAGTAAACTGGCTGGATTGTATTTCTTAGATTGAGTCATTGCTGAGAAACTTGCTTGTGAACAGGAAGCAGCCCATGAAAATGTCTGTACATAGTAACATGCCAGACTGAGGAAAGTGGACTGTTCTCTAGTTGAAAGACAAAAGGGTGGAAGGATGGGTCCACTACTCGGGGAATAGCAAACTTGTGATCTCGGGTTTTAACTTGTTGAATAATTCATCTCTTGGTGTATGTTTGAAAATGTTTATTCTGTCAGAAATGGCTGGTTGTTAGAGATTGAGGAAATAATCCTTAGTAAGATTTCTCTAGAAGGAAAACTTGGACTATTGGTAACTATTACTACCTACTAGGATCTCTGCTGACACATAACTGCTTACTAGGCCAGTTATTTTTAAAAATGGAGTTGTAGTTACACAGAAATTAACTCAGTGACATTTACACTTGGCCTAGATGGCTTTATGACCCCTTCCATCTCTAACATTCTGTGATTTTATATATTTTTACACACACACACACACACACACACAGACGCACGCCTTGTGATTCATTTTAATTACCTACTTCGTAATTATTATAGCAATATATTTAAAAGTTAGCACATCAGTCCAGTAGAACTAAAAATACTTGACTGTGGGCAAACTAAAAAGAATAACCTGTCCTCTGTCTTCTCCAGAATGCTCACTGTAAAAACAATGGGCATTGTTTGTGTATCTTCCTGTAATGAAGCAGTGGGAGAGATGCAAAGAGAAGTAAATAGGCAGATAACTATTTATGAAATATAATCGTCATCAGTGAGATGTATTTTAAAAATACACCTGCTCGGTGTCATTTTACTTTGTTTAGCAAGGATTGTGACTTGTGAACTAAGGAGTAACTTGTTATTTGATCAATTCTTCAAAATTCACATGCACTTGGTTGTTTTTGTAACCACCGGTAGCTTTCATTTGATGTGATTCATGTTCCATCTGGTTTTGCTCAAAACTATTTGAGCAG
Source organism: Lynx canadensis (assembly GCF_007474595.2). Lineage (NCBI taxonomy): Eukaryota > Metazoa > Chordata > Mammalia > Carnivora > Felidae > Lynx > Lynx canadensis. Next base: position 164,910,932 of record NC_044310.1, on the reverse strand, counting down.
CTTCAGTGGAGAAAATATTAAACCAGATTTACTTTTTACGTGAATAATATAACCACCGGGGCATAATCCATCTAAAGACTGAAGTGTATGAGGAAAAAATTACCAAAAAAAACCCCCATAGACTCTGAATGTCAGTAATTAATATTTTAACAAAGTAATTAATATTTGAAAGAGATCTCAGGGGAATAAAATTTAAAAGACATTATTTTCATGCTGGAAGTACATGATTTTAAGGGGTAGCTTGACATCAATTTGCTCTTACACAGTGAAGTTGGAAATGAGGAGGGGCACGGAAGTGGCTCAGGTGGTTGAGCATCTGACACTTGATTTAGGCTCAGGTCTTGATCTCACCGTTCAGAGTTCAAGCCCCGAGTTGGGCTCTGCGCTGACAGTGGGAGGCCTGCTTGGGATTCTCTCTCTGCCCCTCCCCCCTTGCACAGGCACGGGCTTTCTCTCTCTCTCAAAAAAAACTTAAAAAAAATTTTTTTTTAATTTGGAAATGAGCAGCTTTTATTTTCTACTTACATTTTTAGTAGTCTGTGCAGTTTTTTTTAAGTTTATTGGTGAAATTTATTTTTATAAACAAACCTCCTACCACCTTCCCATCCTAAAGACAAAATAAAGGATGGGAGAGGGAGGGGAGGACACTGGGTTGGGAGGTGCAAGCCTCATTGACACGTGTGAATATATTATAGAAACCATCTTATTTTTCATTTCAAATACTTCCCCAAAGCCTCAGTTTACAGAATTACCTTAAGAGAAGATTATGCTATCTTGCCTTATCTTTTCTGATTTTTTGGATCATCTGAGCATGAAAAATGCTGGTTTGTTCAAGGTACAAAACCTTATTTTGAGAGCGAGAGCAGGGTAGGGGCAGAGAGAGGGAGAAAGAGAATTGTAAGCAGGCTCCAAGTTGTCAGTACAAAGCCTGATACAGAGCTCGAGCTCATGAACCATGAGATCATGACCTGAGCCAAAATCAAAAGTCGGATGCTTAACCGACTGAGCCACCCAGGCACCCCTGAAGACATATTTAATATGGGATTCAGTGTTCAAGGCCTCTCTTCTTTCTTTATCCTAGAACAAAGATACTTGTTTCGAAGTGGTATGAGTTAATAAACCAACTTCAGATTCCCCATAAAACATGTAATAGATTACACAGATGGCAAATGATGATATATACATTTTAAATATGAATATTTCCGTTGGACCAGATGGTGATTTAATGCGAATTGTCAAACATTTATGTTTCTTATTAAATTGTCATCTTTTGTGTAAGCCAAGCTAGCAGCATAATTTGCAACACACTCAGGAATCACTAAAGGACAACAACAAAAAAGTCAGATGCTAAGTGGCTCCATATGGCCTGTGAAGGCTCCCATCCAGCGCCTCAGTTGCTCTGGGAAGTTTTTCCCAGGTCTTCAGGAAAAATACCTGTTGGAATGCTGTGGAAAACCATCCCCCTGCTTTCCTCTCCATCCCCAGACTCTACCGATCTGCCATTTTACCTGGTGGCCTGCCTTTTTGGGGGCCTGGAGAGGATAAGAAGCTCTTCTTTCTCAGGGCCTCAGGTTTATGTGCCAAAGAGCAGTTTTAGCTTTTCCTTAGGCATTTCCCTTCCCCGCTGTCCTGCGTCCTGTTCTTGTTTGTTATAGGCTCCACCCGGACTACTTCCTCTTAGATGGTTCACGAGCCTTGCAGAGGTGGGTCATTTGTGGAGTAAGTCATGTGCCTAGTCACAGGGTTCCTTGCAGGAAATGCTCACTGCCTGTGAGGGTAGCACAGAACAGTCCCAAACCCGTGGGGTTCCCCAACAGCAAGTCTTAGGTGGACACATTTCTGCTGTTCTCATTTTCAGCATAAAGCTTTGTTTCATACACCATCAAATCTCTGCAGGTTTTTTTCTTCTGAAGTTGAAGTGAAAATTTGAGTAACAGAGTATAATATGTTAAGGCCATGACAAGAAACCCATTGTTGCTTTATTCAAAATTTGATCAGAACATTTGTTTTAAGGAATTCAGGGTAGTTAAAACTACCATTGCTTTTATTTTCAAGCATAAGTTTTCTTTTAGAGACTTCTCATAGCAACAGTAAATATTACATAAAATAAACTTTGGGGTGCCTGGGTGGCTCAGTCGGTTAAGTGTCCAGCTTCGGCTCAGGTCATGATCTTACTGCTTGTGAGTTCAAGCCCCATGTCAGCCTCTGTACTGACAGCTCAGAGCCTGGAGCCTGCTTTGGATTTTGTGTGTCTGTCTCTCTCTGTCCCTCTCCCACTAGCACTCTGTCTCTCCCTTTCCCAAAAATAAACATTAAAAAAATAATAATAAAAATAAACTTTAAAAGGGGCGCCTGGGTGGCTCAGTCGGTTGAGTGTCCTCTTGATTTCAGCTCAGGTCATGATCCCAGGATCATGAGATAGAGCCCAGTGTCAGGCTCTGCACTGGGTGTGGAACCTGCTTAAGATTCTGTCTCCCTCTGCCCCTCACCTGATGCTCTCACTCTCTCTCTCTCTCTCTCTCTCTCTCTCTCTCTCTCTCAAAAAAATATATATACAATTTTAAAAATTCAAAAAATAATAAACTTTAAATACAGAGGAGGGGTGCCTGGGTGGCTCAGTCAGTTAAGTGTATCCAATTCTTGATTTTGGCTCAGGTCACAATCTCATGGTTTGTGGGATTGAGCCCCATGCGCTGACAGCTCAGAACCTGCTTGAGATTCTCTCTCTCCCTCTTTCTCTGCCCCTCCTCTATGTGCATACATGCGTGCTCTCTCTCAAAATGAATAAACTTAAAAAAAATACTGAGGAAAACCTCCGAGAACACTTTGAAACCTGCTTTGTCCCCTGTGATCTCACTGAAGGCTGCCCGGCCTGCACTAAGAACAATTAGATGTTGTCACATGTAACATCTTTTGGTGGCATTACTGGTGGAGACAGTAAGCTAGAGTGGTAGGAGCTGCTCTGCCCCCTAGGGTCCAGCATTGTTTCAGATCAGAGAAGAATGGGATGCTCAAGAGCTGATCCAAACGATTCAGGCTTTATTTTTCCTGTTTGTGGATGAGGATCCATTAAGGTGCCCTTTTCTGATCCTGTTATGGGAAATTTTAAGAAATTGAATTAGTTTGGCTGTGCATTGAAGGGTAGTCATATCAGGAATTGAATGGCTGTTGAATGGATATATATGTGCTATCCATGCTTACATAAAAGTATAGCTTACTGTTTTTGTTTTCAACCCATGTTGCACAAGCCAGGGAGTCAATTTCAGACCCTCCCTGAGGAAGAACCGAGTAGCCTCCCTGCTGAATGTTTTTCAGGCTCCCACTACAGTTAGGTCCACAGCTTCTTTATTATTCATTGGCCTTGAGTTTGATCTTGCTTATATTACAGCAGGTATTAGAACCATCACTGTCAACATGCATAGCAACATTTGCATATACTTTACATATAGAGAGGTTTCTTTCACATCTCACTTGATCAGCCAACATCTGTATGGCAGGAGTGGGACAGAACAGTTATATACTAAATTTATAGCTAAACCATCTGAACCCATTCAAGCATCTCATCTGGTGGGGAAGGAAGGGGGAGAAAGGAAAGAATAGACTTGTATGAACTCTTGGTGTACTTGCCTCTGTTAATTTTAGAGTAAATTACATTAGACATTTTCTTTCAGCCCATAGGGCTGGGTTCTGGGGATCCTCTGGAATAGTCTGATTTGTGAGCAGGTGTTGGCAACATGAACTGCTTCAGCGTTCTTTCAGTTCTTTTATGAAAAAGTCAAAGCTGGATGTTGGTTTTTATCCTGAGATCTCTTAACAAGGAGAAGGCCCTGCGTAGGCATTCTGGGGAAATTCAGGAAGGGATGTGTCAGAGTGGCCCCTAGGTGCAGGGGCAAGTGTTGGGGTTTCTCTTTGATTCGTCTTCTGAAGAGCTCAGCACACTGTCCACATCAGTTTTTCTTGGGGGGGGGGCGCTAGGAACAGGTACTGCCTGTCTTATAATTATAGAGAGAAACTGGAGTTCAACTGAGACTGTGTGATCATGCATGCCTTTAAATTCTAGTGCTAGCATTTAGTGGGTGTGAATATACCGAACACCTCCTTAATACCTGGCTCCTTTAGCTCCAGCTTGGAGAAAGCCTAGATAGGATACCCCACTGTTCTAAATTCACTAAGAAGATATGGCCCAATCTAATTAGAATTTTAAAGTAGGTTTCTCTAATACCTTGGACCATTCTCGTTCAACACCTTTGGATAAACATGTCCATTAGCATGGAAACACATCATTTTTAAAATGGAAATTATTTTCATGTTTTGTGTTAGTGGGGAGTTCCCTGTGGAGATAGCCATGTATGAATAAATGCTCTGTGGTTGCTATTCTGTGTCGTGGCCAGGAAAGCGAATTGAGGTGATGTGCTCAATCCAGCCTTCTGTAACCTGGCCACTTTTTCACATCCCCTAGATGTTAAAGCAGAGTATATATACGACAATGGATTTTATATCCTGCCCGGTTTGGGAACCACTGGCCAGTGATCAGATTGTATTTTTTTTTAGTGTAGCTTGTGGTTAAAAAAGCATGAGTCCAGGATTGAGACTACCCAGGACATATCCCTGTATACTTCCTAGAAGTATCCCTTCTTTCTAAACCTCAGTCTTTTTATCTGTAAAAAATAGGATGTATGTTATCTTCATATGGTTGTTTGCAGATTAATTTGTATATATATAAAGTACTTTGAACAATGTTTGGCATGTAGAAAGCCTTTAATAAACGTTGGCTTAAAAAGATACACGTTAGCCAGTTCTAAAGAGCTACAGACGGTGTTATAATTATACCTACTCTGCTGTAGACTCTTTAACACTGCTCAAGGCTAGAATACTGATAAACCCCATGGTCAGGAAGGGTTTCACAGCATTTAAGATTCTACCACCAGGGCTCGAATGCCATAGCCTCTGCTGTCCATGTAGCTGTGCTGCCTTTAGGCTGGGTGGCCTGCCCCCTCCTTTGTTGGGTAAAAATAGCCTGACTGCTCAGTGAAGCAACAGCCATGTTATTTTTGTCCTTGGAGGCAGAAAGTAGAGTCTAGACACACTGGGCAACCCTGTGCTGCCAGCCATCATCAGAACCAAAATACATGTGATGTTTGTGCATAGTGTCTACTGGCTTTCAGGCCCCAACTGCCTTCCCCCCATGTCTTGATTTTTCCAGTCTCAGTCTCATTTTCTTATTTTCAGTATAGATGATTTCTTAAATGGAAAGTGATTTAAATTTCCTACCTGTGAAGACTTTTCCAAAAACTAAAGTTATAAGTCAGAAAATTGCTTTTGACATATTTGTGGTTAGGAAAATCTGGACGTGGTACCTAGGCCTAGTTTTGTTATAGAGATCAAAATAACCATTCCTTCATTGTAAGATCTCCCCATGTCTTAAACTTTCAGTACCTTCCATCCTTCTGTGGAACCATGGTTTTTTTTTTTTTTTCTCCTGTGTGTGTGTGTGTGTGTGTGTGTGTGTGTGTGTGTGTGTGTTTAAGAGGGTTATCTGTGATTTCTTAGAAGTGAAACTAGTGGGTACTACCCCTTTTCCAGGGCCAGCCTCTTGCTTTACCCATGGGTCACAAGATTACCATTAGCTAGGACTTTTTTTTACCAGTTTGTTCATACCTCAGGAGCTAAAACTCAAATCAAGAGGAAATTGTTTTAATAAGTGAGCCACAGGGATTAGAGTAGCAAGAAATGATGGGGGAAAGTAATCCAGTGTAGGAAATACCAAAAGATTGGTGATATTTCGCAACTGCTAGATTGACATTTAACCAGGGTTTTTCCCCTTTTCTCTGTAAACTGGATATTTGCTGAGGTTTAGAAAAAATTCTACATATTTGATCATGTTTTCCATGTCTCATAATACCAGTGGCTTGGAGTGTTTGCTCCAATTTCTATATTCCACTAAACAAGTGTGAGATTTCTTTTAATTCAAGAGCTGTAGTGTGCAACATGTTACTTTGCTCTTTAGTGACCTCTACTATCACCCAGTCGTTAATAATCCAAGTAATAAGTGATTAGAATGGATGGCTGTGTTTTTAGGTTGTTTTTTCTTTTAATGAATAGATTCATTGAATGGAATTAACTGTGCCCTTCCAGAACATTGGATCTGTGTTCCCATTCAGATTGTTTCTAATTTCCCTATCCTGCAACATCAATAATATAATATATAAATTATATTATAATTTTAGGCATAATATAAATTTTAGGATATCTGCCATTTTAAAAACCATCTTAACCATGGTCTTTCCTTTTTTTTTTTTTTTTTTTAACATAGGACATGGATTTGATTGACATACTTTGGAGGCAAGATATAGATCTCGGGGTAAGTCGAGAGGTATTTGACTTCAGTCAACGACGGAAGGAACATGAGCTGGAAAAACAGAAAAAACTTGAAAAGGAAAGACAAGAACAACTCCAAAAGGAGCAAGAGAAAGCCTTCTTTGCTCAGTTACAACTAGATGAAGAGACAGGTGAATTCCTCCCAATTCAGCCTGCCCAACACATCCCATCAGAAACCAGTGGATCTGCCAACTACTCCCAGGTATAGAATTCTCAGTTCTTGGGAAACTGTGTGGCAGGGTTTAAGGAACCGATACTGACCGGTGAGTTTAAAATATCTGCATTGGAGTTCCAGATTTGCCTTTTTACTGTCTTCATGACCATATCAAGTCAACTTCCCAGCCCCAGCTTCCTGAGGAGTTCAAAACCTGACTTTCCTCACAGAGTCGTTGTAAGGATTGAGAGGACATAAATTACATGAAAGTGCTTTGGAAGCTGTGGAAACGTCCTGTAAGGATCGAGCGAGCAGCAGCAGTAGTCATAGTAGAAACTGTAGTACAAGAGTACTAGCGTTTTATTTCCAGATGGACAGTTGAAGCTCAGAGATTCAGTAACTTGCCCGGAGCACACAAGAAATCAGGGAAGCCAAGATTTGAACCCAGATAGTCTGGTCTGTTTGATTCTGTGTGCTATACTACACTAAACTGATTTCAGGAGAAGAGAGACATTTGATTAACCAAATCGTAATCATTGTAGGACACTGAACAATATTTCTCTTCTTCTATGTGTTTCCTTTTTCTCCAGGTTGCCCACATTCCCAAACCAGATGCTCTGTACTTCGATGACTGCATGCAGCTTTTGGCAGAGACATTCCCATTTGTAGATGACAATGAGGTACAACATTTGGTTAACAGCAAAACACCCCAACTATATCTTATACATCCTATGAGTGTGCCTTCATTAAAGAAGTATTTTAGGGGCGCCTGGGTGGCGCAGTCGGTTAAGCGTCTGACTTCAGCCAGGTCACGATCTCGTGGTCCGGGAGTTCGAGCCCCGCGTTGGGTTCTGTGCTGACAGCTCAGAGCCTGGAGCCTGTTTCCGATTCTGTGTCTCCCTCTCTCTCTGCCCCTCCCCCGTTCATGCTCTGTCTCTCTCTGTCCCAAAAATAAATAAACGTTGAAAAAAAAAATTAAAAAAAAGTTTAGGGGGAAATTTTGTCAAAGAAATCTTAGCCTATAGATAACGTTATAATTCAAAAAAAAAAAAAAAGAAAGAAAGAAAAGGTCCCTACACCATGCAAGACCAAATCCTCTTATCCTTGCATAGCCAGAAGCATGGATCTGCATAACCATGAAAACAGGTAACTCATTTGATACGTACAGGTACTTAGAAATAAATTTGGGTGAGTAAAAAGCAAGCTGGGTAACAAACCAAGACTTGCTCAGTTAACAATTCGTTTGTTTTGTGTTTGAAGCACTATACTAGCTATTATACAGGGAGATGCAAATTAAATCCAAAAGTGTATCACTTTCCTTGAAATTTACCTTCAAATGCATAGGCTAAAACAAGCCAGTAAATGAATAAATGTGGAGTTATTTTGTCAGGGGTGGGGGGAAGATTTGTTTCATTATATAGAAATAGGGGCCACAGAACTGTTGGCTAATTCCAGTTTAAAGTGTTGTGATGGTGCCCCGGCATGTACTTCTTTCTCCACTGTTGCTGGCAGACTCACACAGATAAATGCTTTGTCAATTTTAGGTTTCTTCAGCTGCGTTTCAGTCACTTGTTCCTGATATTCCCAGCCAAATCGAGAACCCCGTCTTCATTGCTCCTAATCAGGCTCAGTCACCTCAGAGTCTTGTCACTCAGTCAGTCATTGCTGATTTAGACAATATGCAGCAGGACATTGAGCAAGTTTGGGAGGAGCTACTATCCATTCCAGAATTACAGGTAACTAAGATCTAATAACAGTTAAGTGCCAAAAACACTTTCATATTCAGTGCCTTTAAATTATTTATTCCACTTACTCTTTATATGCCACCTACTTCTAGGAAGGATTGGAGGGTGCTTTTAAATTAGTCACGAGAGGGGCGCCTGGCTGGTTCAGTCAGAAGAGCATGTGACTCTTGACCTCAGGGTCGTGAGTTCAAGCCCCACATTGGATGTAGACATTACTTAAATAAATGAAATTAGTCATGAGAGCTGCCCATGCTCACTTAAGTATGCTTTTGTTAATTAAATGGACTGGATGTCTTGAGGAAAGATCAAGTTGTAAACCTGAAGTCTGATCTAAGAACTGTGAAAATAATACATATGCTTAGACATAAATATCTGTTAGAAATAGGAATTATCTGAATTATAGAAGACCTTGGGAAGAATGAGGGTGGGGAGAGAGTTTACCATCAAATATAGATTATCAGCTATTAAAAACATTTGCATTCAGGGGCACCTGGCTGGCTCAGTCTGTGGAGCTGGAGCGTGTGACTCTCGACCTTAGGGTTTTGAGTCCAAGCCCCACATTGGGTGTAGAGATCACTTAAAAATAAAATCTTTCAAAATAAGTAAAAATATGTGCCATCAGATACAGATTATCAGCTATTAAAAATATTTAACTTGACTTACATTTGGTAAAAATTTCTTTTCTGTGCAGTGTCTTAATATTCAAAATGACAAGTTGGTTGAGACTAGCACGGTCCCAAGTCCAGAAACCAAAATGACAGAAATTGACAACAATTATCATTTCTACTCATCGATGCCCTCACTGGAAAAGGAAGTAGGTAACTGCAGTCCACATTTTCTCAGTGCTTTTGAGGATTCCTTCAGCAGCATCCTCTCCACAGAAGATTCCAGCCAGTTGACCGTGAACTCATTAAATTCAGATGCCACAATAAACACTGATTTTGGTGATGAATTTTATTCTGCTTTCATAGCAGAACCTAGTAGCAGCAATAGCATGCCCTCCTCGGCTACTTTAAGCCAGTCACTCTCTGAACTTCTTAATGGGCCCATTGATGTTTCTGATCTATCACTTTGTAAAGCCTTCAACCAAAACCACCCTGAAAGCACGGAATTCAATGACTCTGACTCTGGCATTTCGCTGAACACGAGTCCTGGCCTGGCATCACCAGAACACTCAGTGGAATCTTCTGTCTATGGAGACACACCGCTTGGCTTCAGTGATTCTGAAATGGAAGAGATAGATAGTGCCCCTGGGAGTGTCAAACAGAATGGTCCTAAAACACAACCCGTACAGTCTTCTGGAGATACAGTCCAACCCCTGTCACCATCCCCAGGGCACAGTGCTCCAGTGCGTGATGCCCAGTGTGAAAACACACCCAAGAAAGAATTGCCTGTAAGTCCCGGTCATCGAAAAACCCCATTCACAAAAGACAAACATTCAAGCCGCTTGGAGGCTCATCTCACAAGAGATGAGCTAAGGGCCAAAGCTCTCCACATCCCATTCCCTGTTGAAAAGATCATTAACCTCCCTGTTGATGACTTCAATGAGATGATGTCCAAGGAACAATTCAACGAAGCTCAACTGGCATTAATTCGCGATATACGCAGGCGGGGTAAGAATAAAGTGGCTGCTCAGAACTGCAGAAAAAGAAAACTGGAAAATATAGTGGAACTGGAACAAGATTTGGATCATTTGAAAGACGAAAAAGAAAAATTGCTCAGAGAAAAGGGCGAGAATGACAAAAGCCTGCATCTACTGAAAAAACAGCTTAGCACCCTGTATCTTGAAGTCTTCAGCATGTTACGTGATGAAGATGGAAAACCTTACTCTCCTAGTGAATACTCCCTGCAGCAAACAAGAGATGGCAATGTGTTCCTTGTGCCCAAGAGTAAGAAGCCAGATGTGAAGAAAAACTAGATTTGGAAGGATCTGACCTTTTCTGAGCTAGTGGGTTTTTTTTTTTTTTTTTTTTGTACTGTTATACTAAAAGCTCCTACTGTGATGTGAAATGCAAAAACATACTTTATAAGTAATTCTATGCAAAATTATAGTAAAAACCTAGTATAGGAAATAATATAAACTTAAAAAAAGCATTAAAGTCAGTCATCAGTATGCTGAATCAGTAGTTTCACTTTAACTGCGAACTTAATTTCTTAGAACACCATTTGGGCTAGTTCCTGTATAAGTGTAAATACTACAAAAACTTATTTATACTGTTCTTATCTCATTTGTTACATTCATAGATTTATATGATACATCTGGCTAAAAGCAAATTGCAAAACTAACCACTATGTACTTTTTTATAAATACTGTATGAACAAAAAGCATTTTTTTTATATTAAATTGTTTAGCTATGGCAAAAACCAATTTAGTTGAAAAGCTGGTACTAATAAAGGAGTATTATGACTGTTAAATTATCTTTGGAATTCATTTGAGTTTATTCGCAGTATTTTCCATAACACACTTAACATATTTAGAAACATTCTTAACATTCAGAACATTTCCATTCATTATAAATATGAAAAGCATTTTATACTGAACTTCTGGTTCCAGAGACCTAAAGAAATAAAGTATATCCAGAAGATGTTTTATGTCTTCAATAGCAAACACAGCTCAACCAAGGAAAATATGTGGACATGGAAACATTCAGTTTACTTACATCAATACATGTATGCCTACCATGTACTAGGTATTTTTTGAAGAACAGGACATGAAAATCCCAGTACTCCTGGAACTGAAGGAAGACAGCAAACCCACACACACCAGGATTGGAAAGACCAGTAGAAAGGAAACATTGCAATTTAAACTAGGGTTGCAGGGACTCCTGGGTGGCTCAGTTAAGCGTCCAACTCTTGATTTCAGCTTGGCTCATGATGTTGTGGTTCAGGAGTTCAAGCCCCTCTTCGGGCTCTGCGCTGACAGTGCAGAGCCTGCTTGGGATTCTCTCTCTCTGCCCCTCCCTCTCAAAATAAGTTTTAAAAAAATAGGGTTGAAAACAGTAAAAGCCTATTGAGATGGCAACGTTTGAAGGTGACCCACTCTATTAACTAAAGAGTGTAACAGCCATGATACAGGATGTTCAAAGGCTCTGAACTCTAAAAACAAGGACTATACGGCTGACCAGCATTCACTTTCAAATGTCCCCTCTGTAAAGAGAGCTTCCTTATATTCTTGCTTTCTCATCTTATATTCTAATAGACTTTTGACTGCTGCTCAAAAAAAGTATACAGCTGAAAATGGAGGGAGAAACAAAGCAGGTAGAAGTGGAATACGGCATAGAACCTTGTTACACCTTCATGAGGACTTTGGCTTTTCCCTAGGAAAGTGGGGAGCCATAGGTGTTAAGGAGTAACATCTGATTTTTAAGTTTCCTTAGCCTGTGTATTGAAGACAGTCTAGAAGGTTAAGGTGGGAGCAGGAAGACCAATGGGAAAGTTCTGGAATAGATGGGATAGTGTTTTGGTCTAGGGTGGGGATAGTAGGAACAGTGAGAAGGCACTGGATTCTGGTTTCAAAGGTAGAACTAAATGAACTTTCTGATAGATGTTGGGTGAAGATGAGAGTCAAGGACTTGTAATATCTTTAAGAACTGAGGGGCATCTGGGTGGCTCAATCAGTCAAGCATCTCTTGATTTTGGCTCAGGTCATGATTTCATGGTTCACGAGTTCAAGCCCACTGTCGGGCTCTCCTGGCAGTATGGAACTTGCTTGGTCCCTCTCCTCTGTCCACTCATGCTCTCAAAAGCAAGCTTAAAAAAAAAAAAAAAGTGGGGTAATGGGAGATTCATCTTGAGGATTAAAACACATTTAGAATAAGTACTACAATGCAGAGGCCCACAGGCCCTAGAGGCGCTGGGCTTTCTGCTGCCATTTTGCTAAATGACCTCCAATAACTGAAGACACTCAGGCTCATTTCCTCCTCTGTAGAGGAAGTATTGAGTTACTATGCAAAAAGTATTGTGCCTAGCTCACTAAGCACTCAACAGGCATATTTTCCATTTTCCTTAGCCTTGTATTGGGATGCCTTTTAGTCGCTAGTGAAAGAAACTAAAGTGAAATTAGCCAGTAAGAAAACCTGGCCTGAATGACAAAGCTTGGGGTTGAACACGACTTCAGAGACTAATGAATGTAGCAGGCATTCAGATTCTGCTGCTGGCCTCTCTGGCACAGTCAAGAATCTCTTCTGTAACTGGTGGTGATGAGACATTTTTCCAACCTCAAGACAAAAGACTGAAGTGCTCCACCCTTAGGCATTATGCGGGTATGTGGCATGAATCCATTACCTGCAGCCCCACCTGAACACCTGGGATTGGCACACCTACAAGGGGTGAGAAGCACTGCTAGGCAGACTGGAACAGACTTCTAGCCTGATAACAGTTGAGTTCACTGTGGTGACTCATTTTTTTTTTTTTTTGTACAGGATCTGAAAAAATAACTTGTAAGTACAAAACATTCTCTCTAGTTCTCTGAAAACAATAAATAGGCGTCTGAGTGACTCAGGTTAAGTGTCCAACTCAGGTCATGATCTCAGTTGTGATACACTCCTGCCCAAGTCAGGCTCTGCTGAGTGGAGCCTGCTTTGGATTCTCTGCCCCTCCCCCACTCTCTTGCAATTTTTAAATAAAATACGGCATTATGCAGAACTTAATGTTTAAATATAACAAAACCTACTTATGACAAAAATTAAAGCCAAGTTTTCATCTTTTGATCTAGACTTGTTAGAGCTTCATACTGTCCTCAGTTTAATTTTGGCTATCCAGTTATTCAAACACTAAACTCAAGTTCCTAGTTTTAAAATGTGTACCTTTGCAGGATACCTGGGTGGCTCAATTAAGCATCCAAATTTCAGCTTATATCATGATCTCAAGGTTTGTGGGTTCAGGCCCCACATCAGTCTGTTGCTGATAGGGAGCCTAAAGCCTGCTTCAGATCCTCTAGCTCCCTCTTAGCCCCTTGCCCTGCTCCCACTCTCAAAACTGAACCTTAAACATTTTTTCCAAAAAAAAAAAAAAGCGTATTACGGGGCGCCTGGGTGGCTTGGTCGGTTGAGCATCCGACTTCGGCTCAGGTCATGATCTCACGGTCCGTGAGTTCAAGCCCCGCGTTGGGCTCTGTGCTGACAGCTCAGAGCCTGGAGCCTGTTTCAGATTCTGTGTCTCCCTCTCTCTCTGCTCCTCCCCTGTTCATGCTCTGTCTCTGTCTCAAAAAAATAAACGTTAAAAAAAAAAAAAACATATCTATGCCTTTTACATTGATTCATAGCAAGCATTCTTAGGAATCTTAACTGAACGATACTGCATTTATTACGTAAAGAAACATTTTCTTGCTGAGATTTCTCAAGCCCATGTTTAGGGAAGGAGTGGCTACTCACATTAACTTACTTATCCTACCCATACTTGTTTTTAAGCCTCTGAACGTACACAAAGTAATTGCCATTCCTATTTTACAGATACTTATCAGGAACAGGTTGTTTTCAGTTGCTTTTATACTTTTTGAGAACTGGAAAAATTTCTTTAAAAGTTTTGTTTTTTTGTTGTTTAAGGTTTAGAGACAGAAACAGCGATGAGTGGGAAAGGGGCATAGAGAGGGAGGAGGGAGACTGAATCCCAAGCACGCTCTGCACTGTCAGGATGGACCCTGATGCAGGGCTCGAACTCACGTAATTGAGTCATGACCGGAGCCAAAACCAAGAGTTGGACGCTTAACCCACTGAGCCACCCAAGGCACCACACCCCAAGAAAACTGAGAAATATTTAAAGGCCACAAAAACTGTGTGGAGAGAAAAACTTGTAGGACATTGGCATAATTAACTTTATTGTAACCCGTTAAAATATTAAGTATTCTTCAGGATAGTAAGAAAGCACCCATAATTACCCCAAATATCTTTAGAGACCGTGGACCAGATGCTAGGTTAAGTTCCTTAAACCCAGCATCAGATTCAACCTCCAGACTCAATGAGAAAGAGGGTGGGTATCATCTCCGCTTTACACAAGTTATTAGGTAAAAACAGCTCCTAATCTGTATAGAATTTAAGTTTGAGTTTTCATGGAGAAAGTTACTTCTTTTCACTAACAGTTAATGAATTTAGTATTTCCTTCAACACTACAGATGACAATCCACAGTAGCATTAACAGTAAACTGTCAGTTAAACATTATCAGGTTACTGTTATTTCTAAATGCCATTCATACATAACTTCAAAGTCAGAAGTCAGACCCTCCTAGCCTCATTTGATACTTAAAGCATGTATTACTAAACAAAACTTTGATTACTATTTTCAGTGTAATGTTTAATTCTACGTACTTAATGCATATGAAACCAAGATTCCTAGGGTCTGTGTTGGCATCAAACTGCCAATGGGTAGCATGCATAAAGAAACCCCAAATAACTTGCCCAAGCTCACAAAACAGCTTAAGTTCTGTATTTAAATACTGTACTGACTTAAACTTGATATAAACAAAAATCTAATTGCATTATTCTAGTATCTACTAAAGAGAAGACAAAAGATTAAATCCAAATAGACCACCTATCAGAGTTCTTTTCAAGAAGTACTTATAGGTTACTCAACATTTCTATCAACAATGTATGGACTAACAGTGTATTCTAAAGTGAAAATTACCTGTATTTTAACTTCCAAACTAGTTAACATTTCATAGAATTCATCTTTTGTCATTATAGGCCCTTTTAACATATTATAGCTATATACATGGATATGGTAAAACCTAACCATTTCATATTTCCAAGTATTTTAAAGCTGCCAGTACCGTTGTATTTAACACATCAACAAATCTTAGAAGTTGAGTATCCTGGGCAAATTCCTATTTCCTAGCTTTCAGCATAGTACCCACTTAACCTCTAGAATGCAGTTCAATGCACCCTTGCCATTACCAGTCTTTATATAAAGTGTTCTACTGGAATTATAAGGTACTTACTGCTGCAGAGTTAAGACCACTGCACACACCACGAAAACCAGTGTTGAAACCAAACCCAAGCAAAATGCGTTGCAATTCTAACAGCTAGAATTCCTTACATGGCTACAACTCCTATTCAACATGTTCTTAATAGCTACTAATGCTAAGAATCCAAATATTTGTGCTACAAAGTTTCCCTAAAAGTCACAATTCTTAAAACTCTACCCACCAAAGTTCTTGCTTTAACAGAGGACTATTACCACCTTTATTTGGATAAAAATGCAGTATTCCAGTCTGGCTGAATTTCCTGTTTTCTCCCAGTCCACCCTCACACCACAGAATACTCAACCAATCCACTGAAACCCAATGCATCCAACAGCTGAAACTCCTTCATCTTTCCTATCTTTTCAGTCATTTAAGTATCCTTAACTGCGTTGTTTTTTTTTTTTTTTAAGTTCAGATTCCTCATTTACCACCCAAGCATCTCATACACTGGTATTCAAGACTTAAATCCTTAAGCAACAGGCTTTCAGTTCATTTTCTGTCCCCATTTCCAGTGTCATGTATGTTTCCCACTGAATAGAATCCATAACCTTGAACTGCTATGTAAAGGCTCATTTCAAGTTTCCCATTATTTTATTACTAATAAAGTATGTAATATTCACCTAGAGTGTTTAAATCACACACTGGAAAGCAACAAAACAACACACACATTTCTAAAAATATTTTAATGAAAAAGTTATCTTTCTGTAAACATTTCATTAATACTACAAATGAAACATTTGAATCCATTACAGACCACCTCTTAAGTCTTAAAAATCAGGATAAAACATTGAAATTTAAAAGTAATCTTGAGTATTATATAGGCTAACAATCCTTTCATTACCCCTGCCATTAACTTGCTTATTCAACTATTTGTGACATTCAATTATTGGAACTCCGATACTGTCCCTTCATTAGAAATGTTTCAAGTTGTGACATACCAGAACTCTTAAAACCAAGCCTATTCCAACCGTTCAGTTCCTTAACAAATGATCTTTAGTACCAAATTTTCTTTTTTAGAACTTGAGTGTCTATCAGGCATTTTTTTTTTTAATGTAGTGTGGGAAGCAATAACCTGTAAGTTGGTTTGACAAAATCTGTTAAAAAGCCTGGCTCAACCATTTTCCCCCTTCTAGAACTTCCTTATTTGGCTTACTGGTGCTATGACTAAAGAGCACATTTTTCAGAAATGACAGTGGAACTACATTTAAATAAAATCATTTTATTTCAAAAGAAAGGAGATGGACTGTAAAGAATATTACCTATCTTGGTTAATTTGCTTCACACTAAAAGAAAATTTATCATTAAAAGACTATTATCTTCTTCAACACTTCATTTTTATGATGATGTGTGGAAATTTAGTCCTGATTTAGTTGGAGGAAACAGAGCCAACCATTTTGAGAATAAACTAAAACTACACCTATGTATTAACTTTGTAATTTAGAAACTGTTTTAAAAGCCTGTCCCCCAAGTTTTTTTCAAGTACATAAACATCAAATCTCAATTTTTCTGAAGTTAAGTCCAACATGAGGCTTGAACTCACCCATGACCCCATGATCAAGAGTTGCATGCTATACAAACTGAGCCAGCCAAGCACCCCTCAAATTCTCAAATTTTTAATAAGCCCTTTGGGACAGTGATAATAGCCCTTATGAATGATTAGCAACTGATTTAAACAGTGATTAATATTTTAATTACTCTTTGGGAAATCTTTTAAGGGAGTATTAGCGTAATTAGGTCCCCCACTACTTCTGGTTAACTGATTAAAACACAAAAGAACCAAAATGTATCCTATTAGTTCAAGTAATTCCCTGGATTTATATGCAAGAGAACTTTATGAGGCCACTTGAATGAAGACCATTCTTCTATCACCTGACAATTTTGAAAGTTCATTCTAAGGTGTTTTTCATGGAATAAGGATTAGCAGCTTAATGCTTCTGTTACAAGTGTCATGCTTATTACAAAACTTCACAAAATTTAAGGTTACTCATCAAAAATCAACTTTACCCTAAATACACCAACAATGAATTGTATATATGGGGCAACATCTGACTCAAGATAAATATTCATGGCTGTTGCAGGGCCTGAAACTGTTTAAAATGTGTTTGTTGGATGTGGTTCTAAAATGTTGGATCTGGTTCTGAAATAAAGTATTCAGCTGAGTAATTTTGCCAATGTACCTAATAGTTTCAAAATATGTCATATAAGTTTGTAGGGAAACAAATGGTGTCATGAGCTTTTACTGTGAGCTACAAACCTTACCCAGCCAGAAACCTTCGTATATAAGATGGTAGGAAAGACATTCCTCATTTAGGCAAGTAGGGTTCTCATTCAACCTGCAAATCAAAAAGATTACTCTTACCTTGCTTTACAAAAAATTACTCTTTAATTAGTGAAAAAATTCAAATTCAAGCCTTACCTAATGCTTATTGCCCTTCCTTGCAGGTCTAAATGCTAGACCTAGTGACTGTGGCAACTATCTCTCATTGTGATGTTCCAAAAGGCGAAGAGCTCCTTCCTGCTAGACTTTCTTCGATATTTCAGTTGTAATAAGCAGATTTAACTAGCTTTTGGAAAGTTGCTCACTATCACCATAGTATCTTATGCCTTCACTTCTCTGTAGTTGAAGCTCTTGCTGCTGCCTTGTCATTCTTTATTTATGCTGACTTGTCCATACTCAAAAGGCTGCTGAAGTCCTGTCTTAGTGAGTCTCCTTTGATCCACACTGTGCTTAAAATGCACATCTTAGGTCCTTTAAAGCTGGTTAAATCGCTCTCCTCATGGCTTACTTTTCCACACTGTTCACAAGAACTAAGCTAATACAACTTATAAACAGGTCACATACACAGATTTCACCTGCTTATAGGTTGCAAACATTAACTTACTGAAAATATTTTCACTATTAAACTAG
The DNA here is from genome assembly GCF_007474595.2 of Lynx canadensis. Taxonomy (NCBI): domain Eukaryota; kingdom Metazoa; phylum Chordata; class Mammalia; order Carnivora; family Felidae; genus Lynx; species Lynx canadensis. The sequence goes on along the minus strand of NC_044310.1, from coordinate 164,892,792 downwards.
TTCCAGAACACAGAAAGTTTGTTAACAGTACAATTAACCTCAGATGCCATTAAAGGATACTGTCAAGGTTGTGTCAAACATTTTCACAAACATAGAAACAGGAAATGTCAATCTCCCCCATTCCTTCAACCTTTATTATATGAATAAAAGAACTTGAGACAATTTAGCTCAATTTTAATAAAATGTTTCCCAAGCATTACTTTGACCAGGTACCCAGGTTTAAATTATGAACATTGACAGTGTCCATTTATATAACCACATTTGAAGTTGTTAAAGACTTAACCATTTTCTAATATTAGCCTATTTTCTACGCTGCTTATTCACATATGTCCGTTAACAAATGGAATGTTGTCTGTTACATTTATTGGTTTGTGAGTGTTTTCTGGAAAACTGCAGTATCTGTGAAGACCGATTTCCATGCTGGCATTGCATGCATCCAAATATTAATAATGCACAGAGGCACAGAATTAGAGCAACAAGAGAGCATATTCAAACACTAGCACGCCCCATTCCCCTTTTTATTGCTTGTTTTGCTTAGTACTTCTGAAAACAAAAATAATCTCGAATTCAACGTTCAACTGCCGAAGAAAGAGTAACAGCAGAGCACATACTCAGGGCTCGAATGAAATTGTAAGCACTAGCTGGCGCACAACAGTAGACATTGGTTTTTATATTTACGACCTTATCTAAAACTCTTCTCAACCAGGGTCTTCCAAACCAAACTGTTAACTCATACCAACATGATTTATATGTTCAAACATACATATGGAATAACAGTGTGTTCTTGTGGATTTTTAAAGTGAGCAAAAACTCAGACTATTCAAATTTGAATTTGGGTCTCTGGGAAGTGAGAAGCTTGTACTAAGCAACTATGCTACACTGCTACTGTAGGAAGTCATTTGGGATGATTTTATCTAGACTGTCCTTGGTTTTATCCAGCAGAATACAGAGGGTACACACAGGAAAGCATGCCAGCCAGTTAAGGGTTCAACAATGCATGATTTTTATTCTCTTGCTTCTGAAAGCTTGTATCAAAAAAATAGATATATATTAAACCAAGGAAAATAACTGAAGACTTATGGGCCTCTTGTGCTTTAAAAAGGGAAAATAAGAGTAGCCACTAATTTGCTCAGATACAGCAGGCTTAGTGGTCCTGTTATTTTGAAAAATTTTTAAGAATGGTTTTTAAGGGAAAGGGAAAACATCCACTACCCCTTTCCAGAATTTAAACAGAGGGCAGTAGACATTCTTTACACCCAAATAAAACTATGGCAGTTCACATGTGACCATGGTGAATGTAGAATGGAGATGTTCTAAACACAGCTAGGACTCTCAGCAAAGCTAACACACTAAAATCATATGATTACATTTTGAAATAAAATGCACAAAAACCAAATAGGAATTTTGAGATTTTTCATTTGAAGGTAAATCTTAATGCTATTAAATTCACAAATATGCTAATTTAAATACCCAATTCTATTTATCTAAAACACACATTGCAAACATACAAATATCTATTCTCTCCACATGTCAGAGCCCATTCATTTCATGGTTTGGAAATGCAGAGAATAGATTCCCCTTAAACTGCAAGTCAGCAGGTGTTTCTTTACAGTTAACTTTAGCAAAATTCATACAAAATAGTAATTAACAATGATCTTCTTTACTTGTTAACTCACAAGGAAACACCTTCAAAACTGCATTTTGTTAAAGTTTCTGTACTAAAATGTAGAAAAACTGAACTACACAAATATTGAAAAGTTAAAAATTCCTTAATTTTTTATTCCTGGTACCACTACCACAATTTACAGGGCAATATACCTGATGTAATGAAAAGAAAAAGAAAAAGACAAAGCTACAACAGATAAAAGACCTCAGGAATGTACATCTAATTGACACTACATTGCATTAATCAATAGCTGCACTTTTTGCAAACTGTGGCTATGACAGTCCTGAACAAGAAGGGTTTCCTGTTTAAGCTGCAGTAACTTTTCTGACTATGGATCATCGTTCCTTCTGTGGCAGATTTTTACAGTTCCTCTAATGCATTTGGGACGACTGTCTCAAAGTAACCTGCAGCTTTCCTGACAACTCCTCGCTCTCTCTCCTGCTAAGAACTGTAGCCTGTTGAATAATACAGGATAAAAAAATTATTACACTCAGTGAACAGTTCCACATATTCTTTATCATCATGATAAAAATTTAAAGATACCTACCCTTTTCTTCTGAAAATTTTTAGAACCTTCTGCTACCATATCCACCACTTCCACCACCAGATCCATAACCACCTAGAAATACACAAGTTTTGTTTTAAAAATCTGTGTATGTTTTTAAATTAAGAAGTCTATGGAAAACTTAACCAGAAAAATAAAAAAGTACTTACCACCATAGGGACTGCCCGAGCTTCTTCCACCAAAACTGCCCCCTTTCATGGGTCCATAATTTGATTGCTGTTGTCCACTATAATTTCCAAAATCATTATAGTTCCCACCACCACCATAGTTACCTGAAATCACAAAAGTTTTGTTGGTGGTTGACCTATACAATTATTTTCCTCTTTTAACGTATGTACCCATTCTTGTGACAGCACACTTGGGAACACTTAAAATGCAACCCATTTGCAGTTTATAGAGCTACCAACTCTACCAACAGAGGCCCACTAGCAGACCTCAGGCATAAGTAGGAGAGGAGGAATCAGTGAAGATGGTCCAGGAGAGCTCCTATGTCCGCATCAGATGTTATGCCCCAGTTCATGTTCTTGCCTTCATACTACTAACACCATCAGAAATGTGCTTGATTCACTCTAATTCTAACGTAGTACAACTTTTATATCAATGACAAAGAACATACTCTAAATGAGCTACTCAAAAAAGAAGAGTGGCTCAATCAGGTAAGTGTCTGACTCTTGATCTCAGCTCAGGTCATGATCTTATGGTCCTGAGACAGAGCCCCACATGGGGTTCCACGCTATCAGCATGGAGATTCTCTCCCTTGCTCTCTGCCCCTCCCCCACTCTCTAAAGTTAAAAAAAAAATCTTCAAGGGGCACCTGGCTGGCCCAGTGGGTAGAGTATGCAACCGTTGATCTTGGGGTTTTGAGTCCAAGCCCCACACTGGGCACAGAGCTTACTTAAAAATTAAATAATTTAAAATGACAAAAACTTAAAAACCTTCTGTTGTTGACACATTAACATCCCAACAAAACTCAATGTATTCGTAACAAAGCTCTTCATCTACAGTATCATGGAATAATGACGAAAACCGGATTATCTGAAAAGTACCTGACATCAAAATTCAAAATACTCCTGTCACCTAAACCCTAGATGACAACTGAGTTTTCAACGTGTCTGTATTTAACTTGCAGTTCCCATTTGCCCAATTTTAAAGTGCCTAGAATTAAGTTAATTCTGGCAATTACTAAAAATATGTCCATTTCGATTACATAACAGTTGAACACATTTTACCAATTTGCTAAGTAGCCAGCAAAAAAATTTGGTTTCATCACCCATCATTTGAGTATTTTCTAATATTATGATTTGACTAAATGCTACATTTTAACATTTTTTTAAGACATCTGTAACGACCTATAAATGATATGGAATATTTAAAACAAGTAAAAGCTTACCACCTCCAAAATTTCCTCCTTCATTGTAACCATCATATCCTCCACCACCGCCACCATATCCACCTCCTTGGTTTCCATATCCTGGTCCACCGCCACCATAGCCTCCTCTACTACTATAACCAGGACCACCACCATAGTTTCCACCTAAAAAAAAAAAAAAAAAAAAAAAAAGAGTCACAAAAAAACCCACAAACGTACAGAGTCAAATTATTGAACTACATTTATATCACCACCAACCAACTGAAAAATAAACCAATGACTTAACACTCTAAAGGCTGGTAATACCTCATTAACACAGCATCAGAAACCTAGGCTACTGAGAATGAAGATAAAAGCTTAAATATCTTTTCATACTAAAAACAAAATTGTTCTACTTTTTCGAAGTTAAAGTTCACTGAAGAAAATAGTGAACAGTATCCACTGACACAGTCTGGCTCAACTGCTAGTACAATAAACATTAACCAAAGAGAACTAGCTGATGTTAAAAATTAAGGGGGGGGGGATCTGGTCTTTCACGTCATTAGTTATAAAAAATCACACTTTGTAATAAGCCATGGAAGTTTTCACTAAAACTCAGAATATAAACAAATGCTTAACTACCAATAAAGTACATAAAGTCAAAACATCAAACAGTTAAAAACTTACCATCACCTCCAAATCCATTATATCCACCATCACCTCCTCCATAACTACCTCTGCTGCCACCACCTCCACCACCATAGCCTCCTGAGGAAAAGGTTATGAATTAAAAATAAATACTCCACTTAGCAAATTTTAGGTAGACACATTAAAAGATAACTATCTTACCTCTTCCACCAAAGTTTCCACCGCGGCCAAAGTTACCACCACCTCCAAAGTTTCCTCCACGACCCATAAAGTTGCCAGATCCACCTCCACGACCTTTAACACGGGCAAGGAAGATCTTTAAAAACCTTACAAACACCACTCACTTCTATTGTGTATATATACATTGTTCTACTCACCTCTTTGCGATCCAGCAGACTGCATTTCTTGTTTAGAAAGGGCCTTTTTCACTTCACAATTATGCCCATTAATAGTGTGGTATTTCTGAACTAAATTTTTTTTTAATCAAACAAACAAACAGAAGTTATTTGATGTTTGGAAAAGCACATATAAATGATAGCCTTTTTAAAACTCATTAAAATATCATCAAGAAGGTAGTGACTGAATGGGAATGAGGGAGTGTTCTGGAACAATAAATAAGGTTTATTTCTTGATCCGGATGCTGGTTACACAGGTGTAGTCATTTATGAAAACTGAACCATATGCTTTATATGCTATGAAACACAATACAAAATGATAAGCAGTCTGGCAAATCTAGCATAGCACAAAGGAACCTTTTGTTTTCTCATTCAAGCTCCAATAAATTCCTACTTACCAACAATTTTATCAACTGTATCATGATCATCAAAAGTTACAAAAGCAAATCCTCTCTTTTTTCCACTCTGCCTGTCCTCCATAACTTCTATGGTTTCAATCTTGCCATACTTTTCAAAGTAGTCTCTCAAATTATATTCTTCTGTATCTTCTTTAATACCACCGACAAAAATTTTCTTCACAGTTAGATGGGCACCAGGCTTTACAGAATCCTACGTATAAAAAATACATGTCAAAAACCAAATTCAAATTCTTCAACAATTCCGCACATTATGCAGCATAATATCAAAATACCTCTCTAGAAACAGCTCTCTTTGGTTCCACTACACGCCCATCAACCTTGTGTGGTCGAGCACACATTGCTGCATCCACCTCCTCCACACAAGAGTAAGTCACAAAACCAAAACCCCTGGAACGTTTTGTTTGGGGGTCTCTCATCACCTATAAAACAGAAGTTTTAAAGTACTGAAATACATCTGTACAGGTCCCACACCCCTTAACAACCTTTTTTTGCTGTTAACTTACCACACAATCTGTAAGTGTGCCCCATTTTTCAAAATGTTCTCTTAAACTATCATCTGTAGTTTCAAAGCTCAAACCACCAATAAACAGTTTTCTCAACTGCTCTGGTTCCTTTGGATCATGGCCCTGAGAAAACAAATACATGTTAATTATTTCTTTGAGCGGATGAATTGCTAAGGTGCACAAAGCTTTAATCTGCTACAAATGATAAACTCACATCAAATTCCTGTACCATTAACACTTTGTCTAATTAAAAATTGGAGTAAGATCACGCATCAACTGATTAAAGGTACCAACGCCAAAAAATTCTGTAGCCAGTCTTTCAAATGCCAACATCACTTCAACTACATTGAAGTCCAAGAAAACTTCAGAATCAAAAGTCCCTTAACTTTAGACTTCAACTAAAAGTATCTGGGGACAGAGTTTAGAAGTTGCTACTGGCAAACTATTCTTTAAGAAACCAATGTGTTGGGGCGCCGGGGTGGCTCAGCCGGTTCAGTGTCCGACTTCGGCTCAGGTCATGATCTCGAGGTTTGTGAGTTCAAGCCCCGAGTCAGGCTCTGTGCTGATGGCTCAGAGCCTGGAGCCTGTTTCAGATTCTGTGTCTCCCTCTCTCTCTCTGACCCTCCCCTGTTCATGCTCTGTCTCTCTCAGTCTCAAAAATAAATAAACGTTAAAAACAAAAAACAAAACAAAAAAAAAGAAACCAATGTGTTGTAGAAGCAGTATTCCATCCATGCCATTTATTTTCATGTCTTCCCTCCTCAGTCTACGTTTCAAGCATTTAGTTTTAAACCACAAAACCGTGAAGAAAAACTTAAAGGTTCTTAGTGGTAAACTTTTAAAAATTCATCAATTTCAAGAAAATCAAGATGTTAAAACAGGTATTCCTCAATACCAGGCTAAACCAGCATTCTTCCTCCAAAAATTACAAAAAGAAACCCACCATTTATCTTGATCGCTTTCTATAACCAATCTGTATTTGCACTTGTATCACATGGCAAAAATTTCAAAAACATAGGATCACAAAAAGGACAAGTTACATTAAATATAGTATGTAATGTTCGACAAGAATGGAGAACAAAACAAAACGAGATTTAAAAAAATTAAGGTGTGATATGGACGGAATTGTTTTGCAATTTAACTAGTTCCTTAATAAAGTTACATGAACTGCCATTTAATGCATGCATTAAAATTAATTCATCCAAAGTCCTTAAATAAAGGGGCTCACATTTACATTCTAATGTCTTCGTGTGTCTTCCAAAGTAGAGATGTTAAGGCATTTAATATGAAAAGACTGTCACATGCTAGAAAAAAATGTTAAATGATTAATAGCCTAAAGCACCATTCACGTAATCTTTTCAAATCTTGGTTAACAGCATTTAATCGACAAAACACAAAGATGACCAAAAAAAAAACTTATAACCGCATAAAATTATCTCAAACACAGTAAAAATTCAACTGTGGTTGCAGTCCTCTACAACAAAAATCAAAGAAACCATTACAGCCAACCCACAAGGCGCGAAAATACGTATAATTCTAAGTACTTTAGCAAGAACAGTAAATCAGTAAGTATTCTAAAGCAGCAAACTTTTTAAAAATTTCATTATTGTCAACTGGGTGCTGCGAAGAAAAAAACAGGAGAATTAAATTCTCGTCGCCTTAAAAATATCTGAAAGGACGAGAAACGCGCGGGCATAACTTCAGCGAAAGCACTAGGCCCCAAAACCCAAGAACGTTTGTGGCATTTTCTGCCGGGCCGCCTCCTCCCGCTTCCTTCCAATCCCGCGCTCTTTCCCGGCGGCGGAGCGAGGCGGCGGCCATTGCGGCCCAATGCGCCATTTCGTAACGCGGCAGCGGATCAATGTCAATGTGGCCGCCGCCCGGCTGCTCGCTCGCCCGGATGTGACTGCTCGTCCCCTCCCCTCCCCCACCGCCTCCTCCCAACCGCTCCCGCCGAGGCCCGCCATGCCGCCCTCGGCCTTGGATCCGAGGCCGCGCGGCCTGCCGGCCAGCTCCTCTCCCGACATCTCCCCAGCCACGCAACGCCTCCGAGGGGCCACCTGTGCAGCCGAAGGAGAAGGCAAGGGGAGCGAAGGGCCCCCAGAAGGCCTCCGAGGCCCGCTCCCCTCCCCCTCCCACCGCCCGTCTCAACGCAGAGCGCGGGACAGTCGACACGGTCCACCCGGCCTCCCCGCTCCCACCGAACTAGGCCCCCCACGCCGGCCACTACCCGTCAACCCCCCGCTCTCCCCCTAATACCTCCTCCCCCCGGCGGCGGCGGCGACGGCCGGAGTCGGGCTGGGGGCGACCGGGCGGCGGTTTTACCTCCATTTTGAGACCGGACTCGCCTCTTCCAACTCGAGTTCAATATGGGACCGAGAGGAAGAGGCGGGGCTAGTCATCACGTGACGCGCTTTCCGCGCGCCACCGGCCTGTGGGGGAGGGGCAAGTTCGGAAGGGGGCGTGGGCAACTAGGCGCGAAGACGGAATGGACGAGCGGGTTGGCGGGCGGGGAGCGGGGGCGGGCCGGTCCGCGGGAGCGCGCGCGCCTCGCCAACTTCCAGTGCGGTGCCGCCTTTTCCGACGTTCGCGCCGGGGCTCAGGCGGGGACGTCAGCTGGGACTCAGCCAATAGCGAGCGCCCACGTCGGGAGAATGCCTCGTGACCGCGCGTCACCGGAGAAAAGGCTTTTCTCTTTCTTCTCGCGCTTTTTTCCCCTCCCCCACGTAGGCTTCTCGGTTTGCTCTTACGAATTCATTTCATTCCCGTGCTGAATAAAACCGCACTTTTCTCACCTGTGCTTTAAGGTTGCAAGAAAGCCCCGTGGGCCCCTCAGCATCTCCTCGCACGTTTCCACATGCCAGAGACCAGATTCTGTGACTGCGATGCCCACTGTGAGGTATCCCTGCGACCCCGACATGTGTGATTCATAGGCACCTTGGAAAGGCCTCAAAACGCGGCTGACCTAGTGAAATTTCACCCTTAATGAGCTGAGGCAGGACTGGTCGAGGTCAGTTCATTAGGTACTCACTGAACTTAAATCTATCGCCACAGATTTCTAACTGGTTAACGTGGAAAGCTGAAACAGCTGTTCTCGTGGACGTAATTTCAGGAATGATTTACAAGATTTCTAAAAGGGTGGTCAGTTAGGCTTCTTTTACGCGAGTGATCTTTATCTTAATGTTTCCAACTCGATTTTGAAGTATAACGAACGAGACAGATAGAAAACCGATCTAATAATCCTTTATGTAGTGAAGTGATTTTACATCATTCGACCTTACTGAGCTCTAGTTTTAGTTTTTTAAATGAAAAATGGAGGTGAGTCTCCAACACCTATGGGAGCTGTAAATTAATAATCTACCGATCCGTGTCTAAACGAAGGTACTGATAAAAGTGGCCACAATTGGCAAGTCTCCTACCCTGCTAAGAAATGCCCGGTATTTTAATGTAACGATCCGTAAAGAAGCAGTCAGCCACTTTAGAATTGGGCAAGCGCTCCTTTGGAAAGATTAGAAATCTAATCAAATATATTATATAAATCGCTTGAAAAACAGTTTGTGTTAAATAGGGAATGGTGGGCTTGGAGTTTGGAAAAGGGAGCACAAAGAATAAGAATTTGTTGATGTTTATCTAGCGCTGCCAAGTGGAACAGGTGTTTTATTTAGGAGGCATGAACAAAAAGTACTCTGTTCTGAGGCAGAACCCAGTCACCAGGCCTTAATGTAACTTGGATGAAATAACCCTCTAAAGTAGCCTCTTCCTATTATGACTCCACATCACAAGCAAACCATTATGTATTTTTATCAGGTACTCCTGATAGCCAACAAAAGTAGTTAAGACATTCAGAAAATATATACCCTTAGTGTCTGGTTAATACATCAGGCTTTGTGAGTTTGAGTATTGTGAAATAGTCATGAATAACTTGGACAATTCTGAGTACTTAGAAAAACACAAAGGGGCCCCTGGGTGGCTCAGTCAGTTAAGTGGCCGACTTGGGCGCAGGTCATGATCTCGCGGTCCGTGAGTTCGAGCCCCGCGTCGGGCTCTGTGCTGACAGCTCAGAGCCTGGAGCCTGTTTCAGATTCTGTCTCCCTCTCTCTCTCTGTGACCCTCCCCTGTTCATGCTCTGTCTCTCCCTGTCTCAAAAATAAATAAAACGTTAAAAAAAAATTAGAAAAAAGAAAAACACAAAGTTAAAGACTTCTTGACTTAGGAAGGTAGTGTCTACACCAAGATACCTAAGAGCCACTGCAAAGGTCATCAAGAAGACTGATCACTTGGGGCGCCTGGCCTGCTCAGTCGGTACAGCATGTGACTATTGATCTCAGGGTCACAAGTTCAAGCCCCACATTGGGCATTGAGCTTACTTAGGAAAAAAACAAAAAAAACTGATCACTTGGCTTCACCATAGGGCATGTTTGTCTAGGTGTTTGCTAACCAAGTTAGTTCTAATTAGTAATAATAATCATAATTTGCTATTATTCTTTTTTTAATTGTATTAAATTCTTATATTCATATGAGAAATGATGGGGGATGGGTTATTAAGTACTTCCATCCAAGAATATGATATGTCAGTACATTCATTCACGTCTTTTGTCCTTGAGTAAATATGGATTCCTCTCTTTGGATTTATCCAGGTTTGCTGTTAAGTGATTTTTCGACATTAGCTATTTGTTATGCTTTTGTCTAAGTTTACCCTCCGGCCCTGGAGCCACATAGTATCTCATACAAATATCCATGCTGGAGTACTTGACCCTGTTGGATACAGACTTAAACCCTGGCCACTGTACACTGTAGCCCTGGCACTCTTTGAAATGTGAGAAAGAGAGAAAGAAACTATATGGTGTGGGAGGCAGGGGACAAGGTCCTAGGGTGAGATGAGATGGCAGATGCACTTTATAAAGAAATTATATCAGGGACTCTCAACATCTTTCATATCATAACACATACAGAAAAGGATAATTTTTGCACAGCAAACTAGTAACATAAAAGAAGAGATTTAGAGGCATCTAACTGATGGTAAAAAAAAAAAAAGTCATAGCATTATCTTTATATAATTATAAAATAAGTAATAATGCATTAGAGAATATATTAAAAATTAAATTAAAATAAATCTTTCAAATAAAAATTTTCCACATTTTTTAATGATCAACTTGATCATTAAAGATCATCCTGTGAATACATTTTGACATTAGGTTTTATGGTCGAAGTGGCTTTATGCAGTTTCTGATCCAGACTTCTTAATAATAAACTTCTCATATTCCAAATAGTAATTATCGGTGAGGGACTCTGATCACATAAGTGGGTGATAGAATATTTAAAACCATTTTATACAACCATTCAAAATTTACAATTATAATTATATGTAAAGAATAACAACCCTTTTACTGACAAATGTCATATTGCAATTTCATAAGATAATGAAAATGGATTTGGAACCCAATAGTATATTTTTATATCAGGATTTCCATATTGAAACTCTAGCTTTCAGAACATGCATGCATTGTCAACAGCTAGCCTGGACACCAGAAAAAGAGTACATTGTTACAAAGGGATAGAAATAACCACTATATGTTAAGACAGATATGAAGGGCATTGCCTGGAGTTGAGCCCACTAGAAACCCCACTCTGTCCTCTTTCACCCTCTAACAGACCACCCCTGAGGCTGTGTGTTGTGACCCTTGGATATCTGGACCACAAATTTGAGCACTGGCTCTAAAATCTCCAGTCACTGATGGGCAGTGAGGTCCTTTGCATATGGATGCCCAAGTGATAGGCATCTCCTTGGCCATGCACATCCGACAGGACTGTAAGTGCTGGTTGTTGTCCACTGTGCTTGCTGCTGCTTTAGGATACACCCCAGACTGCTTTGCACAGGCTGCCCTAAAGAGACCTAAACAAGGCTGCTCACAGCCAGAGGTACTGGCCCAGAGGACTCTGGCTCTCCCTGGCCCTTCTTAATTGCCCAGTTGCAGGAGAAGTCAGTTTCTTAACCCACATCCAGGACACCAGCAGGCCAAAGTGCAGTAGTTGGGAAGCCCTACCTAGATTGCATGCCTCATTTTGTGAATGAGAAAACTGTTATGCAGATCAAGGAATTGATTTTTTCCAAGATTTACAGGAAATGATGACAAAGTCAGAACTAAAAGAGAATGGAAATTGAATGAAAATATTTTGGACACGTAATTCTGAGAAAGGAGGAAGTGTAACATACTATAAGCTTTATCATCCACCACTATATTCAGAATATGATAATAGTTTTATTTCTCTAAAATCTTGGTTTTTAAATAAGGAGTATTTAAAGTAAAACACAAAACAAAATTCTCTCCCCTACAAATCCTATTACGTAGATTTAACCACAGTAACAACTTAGTGTCTCTCCATTTATATTTTCTTCTAGGCTTAATCGATGCCTTAAAAATATATGAACGTGTATGTATAACCATAACTTTAACTTAGTTTAGGCTGCTTAACAAAATACCACAGACTGAGTGAATTAAAAACATTTATTTTTCAGTTTTAGACTGGGAAGTCTATCAGACTGCCAGTATGGGTGGGTTCTTGTAAGAGCCCTCTTGCTGATTGCAGATGGCTGCCTTCTTGCTGTGTCCTCACTTGGAAGAGAGAGAGAGCTAGCTCTTGCGTTTCTTCTTTATAAGAACATTTATCCCATCACGAGGACTATACCTTAATGACTTAACTGTCTCCTAAAGGCCCCATCTCCCAACACATTGGGGGTTACCAACACATTGGGGATTAGGGTTCCAACATATGAATTTGTAGGCAACACATTCAATCCATAACATACCTCCCTAATCCAGGGACTGGTATTACTGCCTATCCCTCCTTTTTGGTGTTCTCCTACCTTGTCTTTATTTAGGATGTTGATTCTCCCCTTAAGGGTTCTCTCAGCTCCTCTCTGGTCCTTTCCTCCATTGTCTTCTCCCTCTGTTTACACAAGATTTGTAATACTGAGAACCCTCAGGGAATTTGCATATACTTCCCAGGGAGGTTAAAGTTGTGGTCAATTTTGGTTTTTTAGTTTTTTTGTGGGGGGAGGGGGGAATGATTGTTATTTAGCAATTTTTTTTTAATTTTTAATAAATTTTTATTGAAATCCAAGTTAGTTAACATATAGTGTAATAATGATTTCAGGAATAGAATTTAATGATTTATCACTTACATATAACCCAGTGCTCATCCCAACAAGTGCCCTCCTTAATGCCCATCACCCATTTAGCCCATCCCCCCACCCAACTCTCCAGCAACCCTCAGTTTGTTCTCTGTATTTAAGAGTCTCTTATGGTTTGCCTCCCTATGTTTTTATCTTATTTTTCCTTCCCTTCCCCTCTATTCATCTGTTTTGTTTCTTAAATTCCACATATGAGTGAAATCATATGATATTTATCTTTCTCTCACTGACTTATTTTCCTTAGCATAATGCAGTCTAGTTCCATTCATGTTGTTACAAATGGCAAGATTTCATTATTTTTGATTGCTGAGTAATATTCCATTGTGTATATACCACATCTTCTTTATCCATTCGTCAGTTGATGGACATTTGGGCTCTTTACATAATTTGGCTGTTGTTGATAGTGCTGCTATAAACATTGGGATGCATGTGCCCCTTTGAATCAGTATTTTTGATATCCTTTGGAATATACCTAGTAGTGCAATTGCTGTGTTGTACGGTAGCTCTATTTTAAAACAAAAAAAAATTTTTTTTGAGAGAGAGGGCACAAGTGACCAAGGGGCAGAGAGAGAGGGAGAGAGAAAAAGATTCCTATGAGGGGCAGAAAGACACAGAGAGAGAGGGAGAGAGAGAAAAGCGTGACTCACCTGAAGCAGGGTTCGTGCTTACTTGAAGTGGGTCTCAAACTCATCTGAAGTAGGGCTTGAGTTCACCCAAAATGGGACTAAAACTCAAGAATGGTGAGATCATGACCTGAGCTGAAGTCAGATGCTTAACTGACTGAGCCACCCAGGTTTTTTGAGGAACCTCTATACTGTTTTCCAGAGTGGCTGCACCAGCAGCAGTGCAATTCCCATCAACAGTGCAAAACTGTTCCCCTTTCTCTGCATCCTTGCCAATATCTGTTATTTCCTGAGTTGTTAATTTTAGCCATTCTGACAGGTGTGAGGTGTATCTCATTGTGGTTTTGATTTGTAGTTCCCCGATGATGAGCGATGTTGAGCATCTTGTCATGTGTCTGTTAGCCATCTGGATGTCTTCTTTGGGAAAGTGTCCGTTCATGTCTTTTGCACATTTCTTCACTGGATGGTTTGTTTTTTGGGTGTTGAGTTTCATAAGTTCTTTATAGATTTTGGGATACTAACCCTTTACCCTATCTGTCATTTGACAATATCTTCTTCCAGTGGCCAGTTCTGATGAGTGTGTTGAGATGATAAGATAGATCACACCCTCTTCCCCAACACACACGCACATACACACACATACACCAGGCACACCCCATAGGTGGGTGATTTAAAGGATGAGGAGGTAATTTGATACTAGAAGTATTAATGAATCATGCACAGTGATTATGTTCTTTCTCAGGTCCCAACTTGGAAATTTGAAAAAGCTAAAATCTTTGTAATAGGTTTTTCACAAATGACTTCCCTGTGTTTCCCTTGTCACATCTTCTGGAATGAATATCTGTGATTTCACCTATCTAGCATCCAGTTCCCTTCTAGTAATAGCACTCTGATTTTCCTATGGAACTACCCACTTCTCATTCTCAGACTACATGGTTCAGCAAGAACTGATACCATCCCTGACCACAGGGGCAGCATGTAATTTAGGCCTGGCCAATTGGAACATTGTATCCCTTTGTCACTGAACTAAGCAGTTTGCTCCTTGGTGAGATGGTGTTGTCACGCAAAAGAAACTTTATTTGAAACAAATAAGGAAATCACAGGGAATAACTTCCAAAGTGTGCTCCCCAAGCAAGGGTGAGTGTGTTCCTTTTATTTGGGATTAGGGTAAATATTCAGAAAGGAGAGTTTTGTTATCCTATGTAGAGGTGAGCATAAGGTCATGCATACATACTTAGGAAACATGACTATACATGCATGGTATGTGATGTTAGGTTTGTGCTCCTCCTTGGGTGGACATTTTAACATTTATCTCCTCTAATGAAGTAGAAGTAGCTGTTCAACACTCCATGGCTCTTATGCAGAGGTCCATCTGTGCAGGTGAGTCATTGGTTGAACTCAAACTTGTCTGGGCCAGCAGGAGCTCTTCCTGTTGTTTGCCTGTAAAAGATAAGGTTAACATTCTTGTGAAGTAGTGGGGGTCATTGGGGGCCTTGCTGATGACACCTCTAAGCTATATTTATTGGTTTAAGATTGGACAAGTGAGCTTTTCATTGGTTCATTTGTTCACTCAACAAATATTTATTGAGCACCAGCCATATGCCTAAAAATATTTTAGGTGCTAGGGATACCTCACACGAAAGAGAGAGAGAGAGAGAGAGAGAGAGAGAGAGAGAGAGAGAGAGAGAAGACAACATTTATGGAGCTTACATTCAAACTGAGGGGAGCAGACAATAAACAAAATAAATTATATAGGAATAGAAAATAGCAAGTGCAGAGACCCTTGTTAAACAGAAAAATTCAGCTGAGTAAATTTTAAAGGTTGAATTGGGGAGCCTCTCACCTAGCAAGTAGAGGAGCTTCTTTTGAGGAGTTGTACAAACTGGAAGGCTTTTATAGGAAGGAGGATGGGGCAAGAAGTTATTAGCAAAAGAAAAGAGTTGTTTCTGGCAAGGTGACCTTCCCCTAGGAGGAAGGACTGGGGATATGGGGGAAGGTGTTTTATTAGGTAAAGTACCATATCTTCCTTTAGGGGGAGATGGAGAGGACCCATGTGACAGTCTCTGGTGCCTACCAGAAAATTTCCAGATTGATTGGCTTAAAATTCCACTCCTGGAGAAGTTGAAACTGCAATTAAGTCTTGATTTGCTGTCCTGGGGCAAGTGACTCCATCTTGAGCCCCTGGTTTTCTCTTTTTTGTCTGGAGTATTTGAGCAAGGAAGCTCTTGGGTAGAAGCAGAGTGAGTGTGGAGAAGAGAACTGGAGTAAGATCAGAGGTAGTAAGAGATGTGATCATGAAGGACTTGTAGGAAATTGTTAAGAATTTTGGTTTTTACTGTGACAGGAGAAACCATTTGATAGTTTTGAGGCTTCAATTTTTACAGGATTGCTCTGAACTCTATCAGGTAAAGCACTTACCTTTGTTAATTAAGGTCTGTTTTGGGAGTTTTATCTTGTCCTTTTTTTTTTTTTTAACATATTTTTGTTTCTTCAGTTTTCTTAACTCTTGTCACCTCTCCCAGTCTTGAGGGAATAGTCTTGCATAGGAGATGAACCTTATCATTCAGCCCTGCCCTGGCTCTTGGTTGTCTTTCAAGTCTTTGTGATTGTCCAAATGGAAGCCAAATGTTACAGTCAGGGAAATGTGACACCAGACTATTAGGTTAGTTAGGCATGAACACTGGATTTATCCATGATGACAATAGGACTTGGTGTAAAGAAGGAAACTGTGGTAGATGCCACATCTTACATTAATACAGGAAAGCGAGAAAACACCTTGGCTAGAAATAAAATATAGAAAATAAGAGACTTTTTGTGGGATTTGATGCTAGGTAGTTGAAAGAAGATGGAAGGTGAGCTTTTGAGTCAGCAGATCCAGCTTCCAATACTTAGTAGCTGTGGAAATAGTGATATATTCTTTAAAGGGTTAAATGAGATAGCATTAAATGAGATAAAATGCACAAGTGTACTTACAATACAACACAGTGCCTATTTGGCACTCCACTGCATGGGAGGGATTTGGAAAGCCTCAGGTCTTTAAGGGAGACAACCCAGCTGCAATTCACATTCCACCCAGCATGAACTGAAATAAACTGGGGGTAGAGTTTATATATATTTATTATGTATCTTTTTATTATAGAAATTTTATTTATTTTTCTAAAGGCTTTTGGGGGGGTGCCTGAATAGCTTAGTTGGTTAAGCATCCGGCTCTTGGTTTCTGCTCAGATCTTGATTTCACAGTGAGTTCAAGCCTCATATCAGGTGCTGCTCCTGCTCGTGCTCTCTCTCTCGCCTTCTTTTCCAAAAAGAAAGTTTATTTATTTATTTTGTGTGTGAGAGAGAATGGGGGGTTGGGGAGGGGCAGAAAGAGAGGGAAAGAATCCCAAGCAGACTCCACACTGTCAGTGCAGAGTCCGATGTGGGTCTCGAACTCAGGAAATTGAGAGATTATAATCTGAGCCGAAGTCAGATGCTTAACTGACTGAGCCACCCAGGTGCCCCTATAGAAATTTAAAAAAATACAGAAAAGTCGAAAGAACCGTACGAAAATCACCTTTTATACCTACCAACTAGATTTAACAATTGACCATGTGCCATATATTTTTTGTTTTTGTATGGAAATAGATTACAAACATGATACTTTTCCCTTAGTACTTTAGCCTGCATGAGCTAGAAATAAGGACATTCTCTTCTATAGTCACATTACCTTGGTTTTTTTTATTAAATGTTTTATAATCAGTTGCAGTCATTATTCCTTTTGATATGTAAATTGCCCCAAAGTTGGCTTCTATGTCCTTTGTGTCATGCCCCACTAGTCTTTTTTTTTTCCCTTAAGATTTTCTATTTTGGGGGGCGTCTTGTGGCTCAGTGAGTTGGGTGTCCAACTTCAGCTCA
Source organism: Lynx canadensis (assembly GCF_007474595.2). Lineage (NCBI taxonomy): Eukaryota > Metazoa > Chordata > Mammalia > Carnivora > Felidae > Lynx > Lynx canadensis. The sequence continues at coordinate 164,875,539 of NC_044310.1, read as the reverse complement.
GGTCATGATCTCATGGCTCTCTGCTGTCATTATGCAGCTTGCTTTTGACCCTCCATCTCCCTTTCTCTCTGCCTTTCCCCCTCTCAAATATAAATAAACATTTTTTAAAAAGATTTTTTATTTTTAAGTAATCTCTCTACCCAACTTGGGGCTCGAACTCACAACCTCAAAACCAAGTCACATGCTCTATTGACTGAGCCAGCCAGATGCCCCAGGCTGGCACTAATCCTAAAGAGTTTACTTGAATTCTCTCTTAGGTGCATTTGAATTGTATTAATCAGAACAAACTGGAGAGGGTGGAATTTTAGGCAATATGTGGAAAGATTGGGGGACGAGGAAAGGGAGAAAGTGGCTGATATGTATGTGAGCCAGCAAGATTGTCCTTAAAGTCAGCCAGCCTAGGCTCATCCTGAACTGGGGAATCATCCCTTCTTTCACATTCACAGCCCAAGATTCACCAAAAGCTCTATTGCTTTTCAGAATTTATCTGCATCAGGAGGCTGAAATTAGTATGTGAGTATTTTACTTGTTTGTAAATTAAGAACTGTCTATGTGTTTGTGTAGGAAGAGTCAAGAGAATATAACCCAAATATAATTAATTAAAATTAAATATGCAGGGCACCTGACTGGCTTAGTAAATAGACCGTGCAACTCTTGATCTCGCCCGGGTCGTGAATTGAAGCCCCACATTGAGTGTAGAGATCACATAAATAAATAAACAAACAAACACTAATTTAAAAAAAATTAAAGGGAAATAGTTATCAGTAGCAATATGGGACATTAAATGAGGAAAGTATGTTGTTAAAAATAAGACAATAGACCTGAAATGGAGTTGTTTAGGCTAAATTCTCCCACCAATCCAAGACTTGATCGCAGTTTCACTCAAGCAGAAATGGACTCCTAAACCAGTCAATCGGGAATCATCTGATCAGCACTATTTAGGTAACATAGGCCCCTGCCATCCCTTAAAGGAAGGTAACCTTGTGATAACCAACCCATTCTTTTGCCTAGTATAACTTCCTCATGTCTGCTCCCTCCTGCCAATATAAAAGTCTTTCATTTTGTACAGCTCTTTGGAGCACCTTTCTTTTTGCTAGATTGGACACTGTCCCATTTGAATAGACTTTTGCTCAAAATTCGAAAATTTTAATATGCCTTGGAGTGCCTGGGTGGCTTAGTGTGTTAAGCATCTGATTCTTGATTTTGGCTCAGGTCATGATCTCACAGTTCATGAGACCTAGCCCCATGTTGGGCCCCTGTGCTGACAGTGTGGAGCCTGCTTGGGATTCTCTCCTTCTCTCTCTGCCCCTCCCCAGCTCATGAGTGTGCAGGTGCACACACACACACACACATACACTCTCTCTCTCTCTCTCCCTCTGTCTCACAATAAATAAATAAATAAATAAATAAATAAACATAAAGAAAATAAATCTCCAAAAAAGTTTTTTTAAATATGCCTTGTAATATGTATAGTGACAAGAGACTTCTGTCTGAGATGTTGAGAGAGCATACATTTGGAAATCCAGCTGTCCTGCACCTCGTTCCTTCCATGGTCTTCTGAGCTCCTGCTGACAACAAATCCCACAGCTTGGGGTTATTGTAGCTATCCCAAGGGAAAGCTACGTCTTAAGAAAATTTCTTCTGACAATAATACTTAACCTAAAGCAAACATTTTCCAAGGGTGGGAATTTGAGTCATAGAGGCAAGTCAGTGGAGGAATTGGTTTTGGACAGAGGCTCTTTTCATAAGTCACCACCATAATAGCTACTTCCTATTCTGCTACCTATCTCTCTGGCCCTGGCTACAATCTTATCAGTATACGGCTGTGAACACATAGAAGGTAGAGAAGATTAAATTACCCTGAGTTATGCAATCTCCTCTCTTATAGAAGAATGGACAAATGCTTTCATGTTTCTGCAAACGTAGTAATGCTCAAGACATATTTAATGGAGGACATTTAAATAACTCTCTGTGAGGAATTGAAGAATGGAAGACACTTAAGACTGCCAGTCTTTTCAATCATCCCCCTATCTCTTTTCATTTTATTTACTTAGATTCCCACATGCGTTTTAAATCCTTTTGTTTTATGTGCTCATTTTCATTTCCCTGTATTTCCCTTTCTTCTGGTTCATCTGGTCCATTTACTATCATTGCCTTAGTTAATATCCTGGGATCTAGTGTCATGTGCTTCCCACCAAGAACATTTTCATACTTCAGTTTTCCTAAAATGGAGCTTTGGGATTTCTTCATTTAGTTAAATTATTTCCTGGAGACAAAATATGAAAGGGATTCTGGTAATCCTACACACTATATAAATTATACATACTCTTAGAGAACAAATAATATGTAAACTAAACAAGGATGTAGGTTTCACAGGCTTACATGTAATTCAGGTGTTCTCTCTCTGCTTTGTTACATGGAGTAGCTAAAGTGGTTTTGGTCCCAATCTCTGGTTCTCTCTCTTTCACCTTAGAGTTCTGCTCAAAGTCTCTCTCTGTAAACGGAATCTTGGTATGGGCTACTAAGAAGTCACTTCTCCTTAAGGAGGGCACTTATGTCGTATGTAAGTGATGAATCACTGAATTCTGCTCCTGAAACCAATATTGCAATGTATCTTGACTAACTAAAATTTAAATTAATAAAAAAGTTACTTCTCCTTGTGCCCACATCATTGAATATAGATAAAACCATATACCAAGAGAAGTGATTTTATTTACAATTATTCAGCTAAGCAAACAAAATATGCTGGTTACCATGGCAGTGTGTCTTACATTCCTTAACCTCCAGAAGTATACATAAAAATTAGAAAATAGAATAAAAAGAAGTAAGTATGGGAAGAGGCAGATTATTATAAGGCTTAAGGGTGGGCATCATTCTCTTTATTCCCTTAATAGACATTTTTTTCTGGCACTTTATTTTCACTGTGGTAAAATACATATAACATAAAATATACCATTTTAGCTATTTTCTAAAATGTTTATTTATTTTTGAGAGAGAGAGAAAGACAGGATGCGAGTGGTGGGGGGAGCAGAGAGAGAGGGAGACACAGAATCTGAAGCAGGCTCCAGGCTCTGAGCTATCAGCACAGAGCCCAATGTGGGGCTCAAACTCAAGAATTGTGAGATCATGACCTGAGCTATAGTTGGATGCTTAACCAACTGAGCCACCCAGGCACTCCCCCCCTACCCATTTTAGTCATTTTTAAGTGTACAATTCAGTGGCATTAATTACATTCACAATGTTGTATAACCATCACTGCTATTTCCAAAATTTATCTACTACTGTAAAGAGGAACTCTGGAACCATTAAACCATAACTCCCCTTCCTGTTCCACCCTCCTCCCAGCCCTGATAATCTCAAATCTACTTTCTGTCTCTATGAGCTTGTCTGTCATTTAAAAAAAAAAAAAAAGTTTATTTACTTATTTTGAGAGAGCGCACTGTGTGCATGAGCAAGGGAGGGACAGGGGGAGAGAGAATCCCAAGCAGACTCCATGCTCAGTGTGGAGCCCTTCTCGGGGCTCTGTCTCAGGACTGTGAGATCATGACCTGAGCTGAAATTAAGAGTGGGACAATTAACCAACTGAGCCACCCAGGTGCCCTATGTCATTTTTAAAAGATGAACTTTGGTGGCTATGTGGATGGGAAATATGGCATGAGGAATGCAAAGGAACAAGACTTAACTCTTTTCCTTCAAGTGACTTAAAAGGGATAACACTTTGAAAACCATTTACAGTGCCCTTCTCTTTTGCTTTCCTTAGAATGCAATCTTTGCTCTAGTTGGCAGAAGTGTGGATCTAGCTGGCAGAACTGGGAAATTAGGATTTGAGATGGAAAGGACACAAAAGAAAAAGCTACATGATATTCAACTTCTAAAAGCAAAATAGTATTATGCATGTCAGTAAGCTTGCATGCTGAGTTTTTATCTCAAGAAAGGATTTTTCCAAATCCTTTTAGTATTCTCTGGCTGAATCGGAAGGAACCAGCACCTAAAGTTCTGTGGTGTATAGAGAGGCTACTCTTGTGTTTATATTAACAAAGCCACAAGTCTTTGTACTCAGTAGTAAAAAAGGGGAATAGTTATGTTAAGGTTGCCTGCAAGTAACAAAAATACTCCAGATAAGAGTAAGTGAGGTAGAAATTTGTTTCTCCATCATATTCCAGAAGTCTTTTTTTAGTTCTCAAGGTTGTCAGTCCAAATCTGTCATGGCATTCAATAAGACTAGGAGATGTAGGCTCCTTCAGTCTTGTTATCTGCTATACTTCACCCTAGAAATTTAATCTGCGTTGCAGCCAATTTCATTTGCAGCAAAATGAAAGGGGGAATGAAGGGTACTTCACCTTCCTTTAAGGACATTTCCTGTAAACTGCACATACAATGTATGTTCTTACCCTACTGGGCAAAACTCACATGGCCATAACTAACTGCAAGGGAGCCAGGAATCAGGAGCTCTGTCATTATGGAAGAAGGAAGATACAGATATTGAGGAATAACTAGAACTTTCTACAACAGAAAGAGAGGTAGTTTGAAGAATGAGACTTCCAAGATGGAAGGCAGTGCTGAGTGGAGGGCCTTTGTGAGGGCTCTGAGCAGCCCAAAGGCAGCCCTTGTGAGGGAACTGAGTGTCAAAATAGGATAGTTCCAAATAATCGAGAGGCTGGCAAATGGGTTTTGTTGGCTGAGAAGGTACCAAAAGTTCTCTATCTTAGCATTTTGGCTAAGACTAGTCCTGTCCCATCTTCACCGTAAATTGTATGTGAAATGGCTTCTTCAGAAAACGAGTCCCAGGAGGGAAGGGAGCCTGGTGGATACCCTTCTTCATCATGCTGCCTCAAGAGTCTAGAGGTAGGATTAAGGGGAACAGGAAAGACCTTAATCAGAACCTCTAATACAGGACCTGGACCTCTGGCCTGCTGAGGGAATGGGCTCTGGTGAGCAGCAGCAGGAGAAAGTGTGGATGCGCACAGCTCTGATGCCTTCAGTTTGTAAGGGAACTCTGCTTTGATCTGCCATTTAATTTGTGATTTACAGCAAGGATTTGGGAGCCAGACTATGTAGTTTTGAACCTCAGCACTACCCCTTCCTATCTCTGTAACTTTCCTATATGAAAGGAGGTACTGAATACTAGAACCTTCTTCATATTACAAGATTACAGGATGTAAACAAGACCAGAGATATGTAATCATTGTAAAGTTCAATATGGTTAGTCCTACCAAATTGAGATTATTTGCCTGTGTTTACAAATAACAACAACGACATTTGAGATGCTATCTACTTAATCCCTACTACTCTGTTAGTGTCTCTCCTATTATTTCAGAGTTCTTACAAGTGATCCTATTTTGGGTTTTTACAAGGTTTTTATAAGTTTCTTGTAAGGATTAATTTAATTAAAACATGTTATATAGAAAAACTCAAAAAAGTTAGCTATTATATATTAATGTTATTATTATGTCTCAGAACAAAATGGAGAAAATTGCTAAAAAAATGGAGCTATAAGGAATTGACTTAGGCTAAGGAAATAGGTATTTATTGATTCTTCATCAGCATTGATCTAGCATGATTTAGATGGTGGTAACCTACAATCCTTTCAAAAGTTAGCAGGCGAATAAATATGCTTTCGGTTGTGTTATCAGTTCACGCATTGGAAATGACCTTAAATCCATACCAAATGACGGGCACAAATGGGATGAAGGTTGAGTTAATGAGTTATTTTTACAGTTGAGCAACATTAAATCCAAACAATGTTATTCTGCAGTGTATATGACAGATCTGTGCTTTCAGTTAGTCCCTTGTAGCAATTATGACAGTCACAAAACTGTAAGAAGAAAACAAGGTGCAATTTAGATTGCTCTTGGGAGTGAGCATAAGAGAACAAACAGGACCACAAGTAAGAAATTGGACATTGTAAGAAATACACTAGGGACAAAGTTTTGTAGGGAGAAAGTAAGTATAATCCTGAACGTCTTCTTTTTTTCCCCCCTTTCCTTTTTGCAAGGCATAAGCAAACTCCTTCTGGTAGGACTAACCATGTTGACTTTCTAATGATAATACAGCTCTGGATTTGTTTACATACCATATAGCTTATTCACAGAGCGTGCTAACCAGCATATGCTGTGTGTTTACTTCAGGCTTGCAATATTGACTGTGAATACTGCTCAGTCCAAATACTACCGTGGTCTTTTGAAGCTGTAGTTATAATATTTTAAATACTCTCAGATGTACTAGATTGTTAATCAGTAAAGCATCCAACTTCAGCTCAGGTCATGATCTCATGGTTGGTGAGTTGGAGCCCCACGGTGGGCTGTCTGCTGTCAGTGTGGATCTGCTTTGGGTCCTCTCTTCCTGTCTCTCTGCCACACTCGCCCGCTGTATCTCTCTCTCAGAATAAATCAACACTGAAAAAAAAGAAAATCAGAAACTTATTGTTATTAGATAATAGAGCAATAAAAATATTTTGGGGGGAAGGGAGAAAGGAAGGTTCAAAACACCTAAGCAGTGACCCAAGCAGCTTAATAAACCATTTGGCATGAAGCACCTCAGAATGTGCTAACGTGTTCAGAACACTTAATTCCATGTATCTGAGGGAGAATTGTCACATATTTTGATTCCTCAATTTGAAATAATTTTGAGCTTTTTCTTCTTTTCCAAAAAAATGACCTTGATTTCCCGATTTTGGAATTACACATTTCTTAGTCTAGACCTTATAATACGTAACAAAGACAAACTGGCCACATACTGGTGTAACCATTAAAGTTAGAACTGTCGATAATTAGGGTTAAATCCCTAAATTTAGAAAACTGACTCTCCTTCAGTGAGTACTGCTGTTTACTGAAAGGGAAAATATTGTTAGCATGGTGTAGCTGATAGGGTGGGTAAGCTCCAGCTGGTGGGTGCTCTCTGCTTCCTCAGTCTCCCTGGGTCACCCAGTCTGCCTTTAGGAAGCACTTCAGGTTAGTTAATTCCAGGCGGGGCACTCATACCATTGTTCCCAGTAAACTAGCAATATTAAACTTTGTAAACCAAGACCTTAGATGGTCCATGAAGTCCTTCCAAGTGTTGCTTTCTGTTTAACTCCCTATCCCAGGTCAAGCCAGCCCTACAGGCAGTCACTGGGGGTATATCCTCAGTTGTTTCATCTTCTTTTTTGTAAGTAAGGAAGAGAAATCTACTCTAATTAATTCAAATAAAAGGGGTGGGGACATGTAATAGTAAAGACCTCACAAAATCAAACATAGTCAGGCTTCATGGGAAATCAGACTATAACTGAAGCTATCAGGAACCAAGAAATCCATATTCTTCCTTTTTCTGTCTCACTGGGGCCAAGTGGTGTCTCCTCTTCCTTTCTCTTAGTCCATCTACTCCATTTTCCTCTTTCATGTAGCCAGCACATTAATGCACATGTTCCCAAAATAGCAGACAGCCTCCAAGTTTGTATGACCTAATCAGCATAGCTACCTTCAAGCTTTAGGTGTCTGATCAAAATATTTGAGAGGGGTAGGAGTGAGGGGAGAGAGACAGAATATGATGTGATACAGGGAGGCCAGTGGACTATTTTACCTCAGGTAGCTATCTTTGATCCATCAACCTTGGCCTTAGGGCTCCTGGATGTTAAAGATCAGTCTTATTCATCACAGCAAAGAAAATGGGAGATGACAAGTGAAGCAAACCGGAGATCAATGACATTTGAAAATAGTAACAATTACTACATTTTCATACTCCTTGACATTTTCTCTTTGTATGCGAGCTAGATTTTATGATATTCAGTTGGAGCTTCAACACTTTGTAGGAGCAATACTGGTATGAGAGAGATGATTTCTTCTCTGCCATGTGAGGATCTGGCAATATTGCTGCCATCTGCAAACGAGGAAGAGGGCTCTCACCAGATACCAGATCTGCTGGCACCTTGATCTTGGACTCCCCAGTCTCCAGAACTGTAAGAAATGAATGTTTGTTGTTCAAGTCACCTACTGTGTAGTATTTGTTGTAGTAGCCAAAATGAAGACAGGCAGATAAAATCTAAAAATGTTATTGAAATATTTTTCTCTTCATATTTGATCATTTTAACACTGCACTGAGTTGACTTGTAGCTGTGAGTATGCTGCTTACTCTCTAGGGACCTCGTTTCTTTTGAGTTACTATAATCTGCAATAATGAAGTTCCAAATATATATTCAAACCCATCAAAAAGAAATTGCCTGATTGGATTTGAGAAAGGATTCTACCCCTCAGGCGTTTCACTTAGTTCATGTTTCTATGATGATGTTATTCACCTCTAACTTTCTTTATGAAATATTCTTATAATAGAACATAGAATATTAGACCTGGAGGAAATATTAGAAATTATGTAGTCCAACTCCCTCATTAGTTTATACCATAATTTACCCTTCTAATTATTGATATAAAACACTATTGAGATAACAAAAAGGAATAAGAAAAATCTGGGACTACATAAAATGAAGCACTTTTTAGAGAGGAAACAAAACTCAAATGAGGCCTCACCTTTATCAATAAAGCTTTGTTCATTTACCCCATAATTATTACCTGATAGATTTTTAAAATTTGTATTATCTGAATCACAGTATTCACAGATAGGAAATAAGAAGTGACCATGTTTATGGTTTCTGTTATAGGAAAAACAACTTTTAAGTGATTCTCCTATATTCATAATTAGTTGTGGCTCAAAAATATAAATAGACATTAAATACATCACTAATGTTGAGATTTTCTATGGAGACAAATTTGAAAAACTTCCTTTAGTCTTATAATTAAGTTTTGAACAGTATGCTATTTGATAACAAAAAGCTTATTTCTATATTTATTAATATTTGCAATGCCATGATGGACAAGGCGCCATCTCAGCTATAAGAAACATGTGTTCTGAAGTCCTCAAGCTAAAGTCCTTAGGCCCAAACATTTCAGTTTTGTTCATGCTTTAATGACCAAACACCTTTCAGAACTGGAAGGAGTCTTTCAACATAGAGATGGAAAGGACAGACAGCAGGCTATTTTTAGTTGCCAAGAATAACACATTCTAGCCAATACATTTTTTTACATGGTAGTGTGAGCCAAGTCCAAGGGTGTCATTAAAGTATTCCTTGAAATGTGGAGCAAAGATTGTTTCTAAAAAGCATTCATAGGGGGCTCCTAGGTCCCTTGGTTGGTTGAGCATCTGACTTCGGCTCAGGTCGTGATCTCATTGTTTGTGGGTTCGAGGCCATAGCTGTCATCTGTGCTGACAGCTCAGAGCCTGGAGTCTGATTTGGATTCTGTGTCTCCCTCTCTCTCTTTGCCTCTCCTCTGCTTGTGCATGCTCTCTCTCTCTCTCTCTCTCTCTCTCTCTTTCTCTCTCTCTCTTAAAATAAATAAACATTTTTGGGGCGCCTGGGTGGCTCAGTCGGTTAAGTGTCCGACTTCGGCTCAGGTCATGATCTCACGCTCTGTGAGTTCCAGCCCCACGTCAGGCTCTGTGCTGACAGCTCAGAGCCTGGAGCCTGCTTCAGATTCTGTGTCTCCCTCTCTCTCTGGCCCTCCCCTGTTCATGCTCTGTCTCTCTCTGTCTCAAAAATAAATAAACGTTAAAAAAATTTTTTTAAATAAATAAATAAACATTTTTTAAAAAGTCTTACAGAGCTCTCTCAACCTTTGCAGGTTGGGGGATTAAAAAAACATAAAATAAAAAGCATTCACAAAGTCCAATTCTTTTTTCTTTTTTTATGTTTATTTATTTTTGTGAGAGACAGAGACAGAGACAGAGGATCCAAAGCAGGCTCCAAGCTGTCAGCACAGAGCCCAAGGTGCGATTTGAACCCACAAACCATGAGATCATGACCTGAGCAGGATTCTGATGCTTAATCGATTGAGCCACCCAGGTGCCCCCACAAAGTCGAATTCTTAAATAGTAAAAAAATTTAAAAATCTAAACATTTTAAGAATTCTTGCTTATTCCTTTGAGAATCTGTTTCACTGGAGTTAAATAATTCTCAGGTCAGAACAATACAGCCATTTCCTCCATTCTTGGCTCTCTGTCGATTTCAACATTAGATTTTGCTCTATTTCCTCTGCTGTGAGTTTGAATTTCTAGGCAATAAAGATAACAAGATAGGAAGCAGTGTGACTTCTCCTTTCCACCTATATTTAAAAGGTAGGAGGTGGCTAGAAACTTGCTTAAAGAGCCCACTGTTATCTCCATTTTAGAGAGAAGGACACTGTGGGTCAGAGAAGCTAAGTAATTTTCCTAAGGTCATATGGCTAATAGTAAGACTGGAAGAGGACTCTGAACCTGAACAGAAACAGATAGAGTGAGATAAACATCTCATTTGGTGAGCCACTCACCCTCATCTCTCTTCATGGCTCTTCTGCACAGACAGTAGAGGTAGTAATAGCTTTGGCTGCCCTGGGCCTCTGTGCAGAATTTAGATGCCATCCCATAGAAGCTTTAAACTTCTAATATTTTTTAGAGAAACTTAACAGAAGACCATAGGGGAAGGGAAGAAAAAAGAAGTTCAAACAGAGAGGGAGGCAAACCATAAGAGACTCTTAAATACAAAGAACAAACTAAGGGTTGATGGGGGTGGGGGCTTGGGGAGCAGGGAAATAGGTGAAGGGCATTGAGGAGGGCACTTGTTGGGATGAACACTGGGTATTGTATGTAAGTGATAAATCATGGGAATCTACTCCTGAAGCCAAGACTACACTGTATACACTATATGTTAGCTAATGTGACAAAAATTATATTTTAATTAATTAATTAATTTTTGAGAGAAAGAGTGTGCAAGTGAGTGAGGGGCGGGGAGGGGGGAAGGGGGAGAGGGAGAGAGAATCCCATGAGGGGCCAGAGAGAGAGAGAGAGAGAAAGAGGGGGAGAGAGAAGTGGGGCTCACCCAAAGTGAGGCTCAAGTTCACCCAATGCAGGGCTCGAGTTCACCCAATGAGGGGCTTGAACTCACAAACCACAAGATCATGCCCTGAGCTGAAATCAGAGGTTTAACCGAGTGAGCCACCCTTGTGGCCCTGAAGTTTTAAATTTCTGAAATAAAGGCCATAACCTGCCAAGTATATTTGTAGTAAGATGCCTTAAACATTGAAGGTATAATATTGAATTGCTTCCTTTATTAGCAGTTTTGTAGTGAAAATTCTCCATGAGGAGTCAGTATAGCTCACCATGCATGGTGATGTGGGACACCTGTACCAGAGCTTTCTCTTCTGGTGGCCTCAAGCCTTACAGGCTTATTTTTTGTGCTTTCAAATCTTTCCTCACTTGATTCTTTCAACTTACAGGCAATTCATTTCTTAAAACTCAGAATTGGCTTTCCAAAGTGGTGTGAAATTTAGATGCTAATTATGTTTTATTTAATTTGATGTGTGAGTTAAGGGGTTAAAATAAGCCACTAACTACTTTCTCAAAAGATACAATAAATCTCTCAGATTGAAGAGCAAAATAGAATAAATTGTAATCAGAATAGTGTATGATATTGGGGTGCCTGCCTGGCTCAGTTGGTAAAGCATGAAACTCTTGATCTCCAAGTTGTGAGTTTGAGCCCCATGTTGGGTGTAGAGTTTACTTAAAAAAATTAGTGTATGACAAGTGTGATGTTTCAAAGGGGCACATACACCCCAATATTTGTAGCAGCGCTATCAACAATAGCCAAAATATGGTAAGAGCCCAAGTGTCCATCGACAGATGAATGGATAAAGAACATGTGGTATATATATGCAATGGAGTATTACTCAGCAATCAAAAAGAATGAAATTTTGCCATTTGCAACAACGTGGATGGAACTAGAGTGTATTATGCTAAGTGAAATTAGGGAAAAACAACTGTATGACTTCACTCATGTGGAATTTAAGATCCAAAACAGATGAATAGAAGGGAAGAGAAGCAAAAATAATATAAAAACAGGGAGGGGGATAATACATAAGAGACGCTTAAATATAGAGAACAAACTGAGGGTTGCTGGATAGGTTGGGGATGGGGGGATGGGCTAAATGGGCAAGGGGCATTAAGGAGGATACTTGTTGGGATGAGTACTGGGTGTTAAGTGTAGGGGATGAATCACTGGATTCTACTCCTGAAATCATTATTGCACTGTATACCAACTAACTTGGATATAAATTAAAAATAGAAAAAAACAAAAAGAAAAAAGTGTATGATACCTTTTCATGCAAGAAAAATGAATGATTTGTAAGAACTCTCCTGAGAAATTAGGTTCAGAGACAGGCTCAATCCTCCATTCCTCCCCTCCTCCCTACTTCTTCATCCACAAGACAAACAAAGCAGGTATTTTGCAATACACAATTTAAAGTGAAGCTATAATTATCACCTAGTAATCTCTCATCATAGAATTCCTAACATCTCCACACCATCCTGCTTTGATAATTCTCTGCTCAAAGTAAATGGCTGCAGTATCAACTGTTGAATGTCAATTATCAATTCCTTGGTAGATTACATAATAGAATAACAAAACAAAAAATTGCTGCCTAACAAACAAAGCCTTTGATCTCTCATTTGGCCACTTGTGCCAAATGCCTGTATGTCATCTGCAGATAACGAGCAGTGCTGACATGTCAGACAGGAACATTTGGGAATGGCCTCCAGGCCTAAATCCAGCAGAACCAGTCTCCTGCTCTCAACTACCTACAGAAAAATCTGCACCTTCATGATTTTCTTGGGACAACTCCCCCTTCTGGACCATGTTATGGCTTCCTGGGACTCCCAGGAAACAGCTTGTGCAAACAGCTTGGAGCACACATCAGAGCCTGCGGTGTCCCCACTAGGTTCTTTGGTTGGTCTAATAATTAAATTGACAGGACAGATGAACAGGAGAGGGATTTAATTTCAAACATTAAGGAGCCCATAAAAATATGAGACTCCCTGAAGTGACCAAAGCAGGTAAACTTTATACTTTTTAAGCAAAGGAATAATTATTTGCGAAGAACTGACAAAAGGATTTGGGCTTGGGGTGTCAAATAAATGAGGGGCAATATATAGCCTTCTTGGCCCTGAATTCTCTGTCTCTGGTGATAAGGATGCTTTCTACCCTTCAGGTGCAGGGAGGGTAGCCTTCACTGGTGTTTTTATTTCCTACTTTCAGGGGGACAAAGGGTCCTTCCTGTACCAGCTGTTTCTTAAGTAAATTTAGTTCAAAATAATCAATATGTTGGGGCACCTAGGTGGCTCAGTCTGGTAAGCGTCCGACTCTTGATTTCAGCTCAGATCATGGTCTCACAGTTTGTGAGTTCGAGCCCCCGATCGGACATTGTAGAGGCCGTGCAGAGCCTGCCTGGGATTCTCTCTCTTTCCCTTTCTTTCCGTTCCTCCCTCACTTGTGTATTATAAAAAAAATACAATAAAGTTTAAAAAAATAATATGTCAAAGTGGCGGTGTGGGGCGACCCACACTGACTCTCACCATTCCTTCTCATTGGCTGACTACCTTGTGGCACTGCTTTCCCATACAGCCCACGTGTACGTTGCTTCCCATTCCTCCCTGCCTCTCCTCCAGCTCACTGCCCTGGGTTTCTACCTACCACATAAAGCAAGAACACTTAGTCTCCTTTACATTTTGTTGTCTAGTAAATTGGGCTTACATATAAGCCCACTATATGAACCAGAAAAAATAAAATTCTGGAAGTATGTAAGGTACAAAAGCAAGTGGCTCTAGGAATAACTGATAAAAACCCATTTTTATGCTAATATCTTCAAATTGCATACATAATAAATCATTGTTACAATATGAATTTAGAGGCATTCTAGTGCTTGGATGTAAATTTCATCTTTCAGATGGGGCGCCTGGGTGGCGCAGTCGGTTAAGCATCCGACTTCAGCCAGGTCACGATCTCGCGGTCTGTGAGTTCGAGCCCCGCGTCAGGCTCTGGGCTGATGGCTCAGAGCCTGGAGCCTGTTTCCGATTCTGTGTCTCCTTCTCTCTCTGCCCCTCCCCCGTTCATGCTCTGTCTCTCTCTGTCCCAAAAATAAATAAACGTTGAAAAAAAAAATTAAAAAATAAATAAATAAATAAATTTCATCTTTTAGAGTCCTGAGATTCTTTGTTATATCCTAGTTAATTAAGAATTTATTGAAAATCATGTACATGTGCAGCACTATGTAAAGCTTTGGAAATGCTAAAAAGGGCCCAAGACACCTTCTTTGTCCTCATAATATAGTTAGAACAGGGAGACAATATAGAAGTACTGATTTGTGTGGCCTAAAGTGCCTCAGAGAAGTGAGGAAATTGTTGATGGTCTCAAGGATCTTGGAAAATTTCATGATGGAGATGTAAGGGTTCTGCATCCAATTCCAACGTGGAAGAGGGGTTTCCCCACACCAACAGGCAATTCTTGGGCACCAGCTGCGCTACAATTCAATTCAATGCTGACATTATCTATTCTGAGACAGCATCAGATTCCACAGATTAAAAGCTCAGTCTTGCAAGACTGCCTCCCACCCCCTTTAGACATGAGTTGCAGGCCCTAATTGTCACCTGTGCTTCTGATGGGCCGACTACAGATCGGAGAGGTTCCAGAGCCCAGGGAAACATTTTGCTTACCAGATTAGTGGTTTATTATAAAATGATGAAACTCAGATGGAAGAGATGCATAGGGCAAGACATGGGGAAAGGGGAAAGGTTAAGGAGCTTCCATGCCCCCTCTGGGTGTGCTGTTTTCCCAGTACCTCCATGGGTTCACCAACATGGAGGTTCTCTGAACCCCATCTTTTCGGGTTTTTATGGAGGCTTCATTAGGCATGATTGATTATATCACTGGCCATTTACTCAATCTCCGGACCCTCTCCCCTCCACAGAGGCAGGGTCGGGGAACTGAAAGTTACAACTCTCTAATCACAAGGTTGCTCTCCTGGCAACCTGCCCCCATTCTTCAGTGCTTTCCAAAAGTCACCTCATTAATATAAGACATCTTTATTGCTTTCATCACTTAGGAAATTCCCAGGGTTTGAGGATCTGTGTAACAGAAACAGGGATGAGGGCCAAATATACATCTCTAGTGATAAATCACAACATGACAAGGTGAAACTTTTGAATGGTATTTTTAAAAAATATTTATTTTGGGACGCCTGGGTGGCGCAGTCGGTTGAGCGTCCGACTTCAGCCAGGTCACGATCTCGCGGTCCGTGAGTTCGAGCCCCGCGTCAGGCTCTGGGCTGATGGCTCAGAGCCTGGAGCCTGTTTCCGATTCTGTGTCTGCCTCTCTCTCTGCCCCTCCCCCGTTCATGCTCTGTCTCTCTCTGTCCCAAGAATAAATAAACGTTGAAAAAAAAAATTTTTTTTTTTAAAATATTTATTTTGAGAGAGAGAGAGAGAGAGAGAGAGAGAGAGAGAGAAAGAAAGAACAAGCAGGGGAGGTGCAGAGAGAGGCTCTGTGCTGCCAGTTCAGAGCCCTATGTGAGGCTTGAATTCATGAACCTTGAAATCATGACCTGAACTGAAATCAAGAATTGGACACTTGGGGCACCTGGCTCAGTCGGTTAAGCCTCTGACTTCAGCTCAGGTCATGATTTCACAGTTTGCAGGTTCAAGCCCCGTGTTGGGCTCTGTGCTGACTGCTTGGAGCCTGGAGCCTGCTTCAGGTTCTCTGTTTCTTTCTCTGTCTCTCTCTGCCTCTCCTCCACTTGTGTGCTGTCTCTCTCTCACAAATAAAAATAAACATTTAAAAAAAAAGAATTGGACACTCAACTGACTGAGCCACCCAGGTGCCCCACTGAATGGCTTTGTTAAGGATGGATAATATCTGAATGGGTAGAGAGGAGAAAGAAAGGTGCTTCTGGGTGCACTCACTATCCCTGCATTCTTTTTAACACCCCAGGGCGTTATAGACTGCTTGAATCTTACCAGTGAAACACACATTCATCCATAATATAAAAAAATTAATGGTTTGACAATTTTCTCAAAACAACAACAAACAAAACAAAGCTGAGTCTAAACCTCAAATCTGAGGGTGCCTGGCTGGCTCAGTAGGTAGAGCATGTGATTTTTATCTCAGAGTTGTGAGTTCGAGCCCCATGTCAGGTGTAGAGATTACATAAAAATAAAATATTTAATAAATAATAAAATAAACTTCAAATCTGGGTCTTCAAACAAATTCTCAAAAAGGCCCTCTCAATTTTGTTGATAAAAATAAGCACTCTTGGGGCGCCTGGGTGGCGCAGTCGGTTGAGCGTCCGACTTCGGCCAGGTCACGATCTCGCGGTCCGGGAGTTCGAGCCCCGCGTCGGGCTCTGGGCTGATGGCTCGGAGCCTGGAGCCTGTTTCCGATTCTGTGTCTCCCTCTCTCTCTGCCCCTCCCCCGTTCATGCTCTGTCTCTCTCTGTCCCAAAAATAAATAAACGTTGAAAAAAAAAAAAAATAAGCACTCTTGATGAAGGGTCCCTTACTGATAACTTAGATGTTTAAGAGTAGGTAAATTAATAACTGTGTATGGTGACAGATGACAACTATACTTATTGTGGTGAGCATTTATCTGCGTACATAAAGGTTGAATCACTATGTCATATACCTGAATCTAACGTAACATATGTCAACTATACTTTGATTAAAAATTTTGTTTGTTATTTTATGTTAAGTAGCCTCCATGCCCAGCATGGAGCCCAATGTGGGGCTTGAACTCATGATCCTGAGATCAAGATCTGAGCTGAGATCAAGAGTGCGATGCTTAACCCACTGAGCCACCCAGCCACCCCTCAATTAAAAATTTTTTAAAAAGAAAAGAAATTCATGCATATTAAATAGAATAGTCAGAATATAGGATTATTTATACAAGAGTGAAAATAGATAATACTTCACTTTAATATTGAATTATGGGATATCCTGGAAATAAGTGACTTAATCTCATTGACAAATGATTATCTAGGCCCATATTTAACATTCAAGTATGTGACCTATAAAGTGTTGTTGATCTGGGAGTAAAATTCAAGAATTTAATTTTACTTGAGGACAGTTTGTTAGTTGAGAACTCCCAATTCAGCATAAAAACTCCTACTTAAATTTAAATAATTGAATTCAATATAATTGTTAAACTTAAAGAGAAATTTATGAAGGAAAGGAAGATAGATAATTAGGAAAAATTCCTAAAGAAAAACCCTTGTTAAGGGGACAGATTATGTTCTCAACTGTTAGCCACAAATTTCTCCTCTCTCTTTCTTTGAGTGATACTAAAATTTCAAAAATTCAGTATATGAAATACATACTGGTGAGCCAATATGATGAACAAATTTGCTTCAAAATATTCCAGGAGAAAAAAAGTTGGGAGAAGAGCAGACAGGAGGAACAATGAGAGGTGACAGGTCATCAAGCTTCATTATGCCTTCTCTCCTATGTATTTGTAATTTTTATAATACGAATTATTTTATAAAATCCATGTATTTTCAGTAGATGACAATTGATGAATTAAATCTTAAAAAAATTTTTAAAAATGTTTATTTTTGAGAGAGAGGGAGAGAAAGCACAAGTGGGGGACGGGCAGAGAGAGGGGGACAGAGGCTCCTAAGCAGGCTGACAGAAGAGAGCCAGATGTGGGGCTCAAACTCACGAACTGTGAGATCATGACCTGAGTCAAAGTTGGATTAACCAACTGAGCCACCCAGGTGCCCAATGGCAGGAATTAAATCTAAATTTTTTTCCTCTTTTTCAAGGTGTTTATAAATATACATTGTCAAAAAGAAAACCATAGACCAAGGGACACCTGGTGTCTCAGTTTAAGTGTCTGACTTTGGCTCAGGTCATGATCTCGTGGTTTGTGAGTTCAAGCCCCATGTCAGGCTCTGTGCTGGCAGCTCAGAGCCTGGAGCCTGCTTTGGATTCTGTGTCTTCCTCTCTCTCTGTTCCTCTCCTGCTCATGCTCTGTCTCTCAAAAATAAATAAACATTAAAACAACAACAACAACAAAAACACACCACAGACCCAAAATGGAGTCATATATTATACTAGGCTACATCAACAAACTGGGGCATAATACTTAGCCTAATTGTAACCTTCCCAGAAATGCAGTCTTAACCAGTCAGTCAGGAAAGTCAGTCAGGAATTTTCTGATCGGCACCAGGGAGGTAATCTGTCACATGGGCTCTCTCCATACCCCAAAGGAAGATGAGGTAATCTGTATAATAAGACCACCCCCCCTTCCCCATAAGGAAAAGTGACCTTGCCTGAAACAATCATTTCTTTTTTTTTTTGGCTTGATAACTTCCTTGCCCCACCCTCATTCCTATAAAAACCTTCCTTTTTATACAGCTCTTCAGAGCTCCTTTGTACTTGTTAGATGGGATGCTGCCTGATTTATGAATCACTTAAGAAAGCCAATTAGATCTTCACATTTACTCAATTGGATTTTTGTTTTTAATGCATCAATTATTTCATTTCAGCTAACTGTATTGCTATTAGGGGTGAATAAGGCAGAGGAGGGGTTAGACTAGTCAGGAGTGATGGGGCAGAGTTGTTGGATATATGTAAGGAAAACAAACACCTTCTGAGGAAGTTTACAAGATTTAGTAACTGCTTAAATAAAGAAAGTAGGGGGACATCTGGGTGGTTCAGTCAGTTAAGCATCTGACTCTTGGTTTCGGCTCAGGTCATGATCTCTCGGTTTGTGAGATCAAGCCCTGTGTCAGGCTCTGCGTTGACAGTATGGAACCTACTTGGGATTCTCTCTCTGCCCCTCCCCCACTTACTCTCTATCTCACTCTCTCAAAAATAAACATTAAAAAAAAAAAAGAATAAGGTAGGAGTTGAGTTTCTTAAACTGAGTGGATGATGACAGTACCAC
Organism: Lynx canadensis; assembly: GCF_007474595.2. Taxonomy (NCBI): domain Eukaryota; kingdom Metazoa; phylum Chordata; class Mammalia; order Carnivora; family Felidae; genus Lynx; species Lynx canadensis. Next base: position 164,856,770 of record NC_044310.1, on the reverse strand, counting down.
TAACTCCTCAGGCTATAAGGGTAAGGTAGGAGTCAGAAGGGATAAAGAAAGCTATAAAGAGAGTTGTTTGGCTGGGCTGATTTTGAGGCATCTAACAGATATTCTGCTCCAGGAACATGTTTCAGTTTTTTACCTTGAATTAAAATACCCCAATCCTTTTGATAGGTACTACATCTTGGTATTTTCAGAGGTAGTCTTCCTTTAAATGGGTTTGTCTGCATAGTCTCCTATGGGCAGCCTCAGGAAGATTCTGGAACCTCCTTGGCTAGCATCATGTTGCTGAGAAAATGTTGTTTTCAGGATTAAGAAATTAAACAGTTAGTTTATGTTTAATCTCAAAAACACACATAAGAACTACCAAATCTTAAGCACCCGGGTAATAGGTAGTGGGGTGCTTGACAATGATTCATTATCATTTCCTCTCAGCTCAGTGAAAATTGCTGTCTCCTCATTGTGGTTTGAGTAATTTGACCAAAGTTTAATTACTAAACACAGGCAAAGTCCAAATAAAACTTCATGTTTTTATTCTTTGTTCTTTTGCTTTATTTTTTTTTTAAATAAATCTCCATAGCAATTTATAAAATAATAACAACATATCTGAACCAGTAGCATGTTCCTGCGGGTAGTGTTTCTCAGCTGAGCTCCAGGTAACAGAGACCAGAACCAGAACTCCCTCCCTTTCCTATTGTACCTTCACCAGGTTCTTTCATTAATGGAGTATTGTCTCTGCTTCTTTCTTTTTCAGTTCACTGGTCCATAGCTTCCAGGTTAAACAAAGAAATTTCAGTAGATCATTTTTATATATGTATTTATGTATGTTAACTTCCTCTTCACTGCATTCCAGGACAAATTTCTACCACTAACCAGGCACCTTTTCTGTGAGATTTTTGTGAATATTTGGCTTGTTATTATTGGATAAAACACAAAATGTGACTTCAGATTAATTTCCTTTTTTAGTCTTTATCCAATTTTCCACAAACTACTTCACTCCTAACTTAAAGGGATCACTCCTAAAATAAAGATAGTCTTCTTTTTTCTTCTTTTTTTTTTTTTTTTAACGTTTGCATTTGTTTTGCCTCAGGTACTTTTGAGACTGCTGGCTAAGGGTTCAATCAAATTTAAGGAAGATTAGATTGTTTTGAGGTTGGACAATTCTGTTCTCAAACTTGCTTTGAGATTTTATCATCTGATTGACCACATGAAAGAATATAATGAGAAAAGAGCTAGGAATCTGAATCAGGCTAACAATTGATCTAGTGTCATGGTACAGAGAGGTGAGCATGACCTTTAACACGCAGTAAATCTGCTCAAGTGTAAACTTGGCCTAATTTGATGTGTTGGGCTCTGACCAATCAACAACATTTTTCTTTGGGGATTGGTTTACGCAAAAGTGAGAAAAGAAATTAGAAGAAGGGAAGAGAGACCTCAACTTTCATAAACCTAAGGAAACAGAATACAATAAGTTTTTGGCGAGTGAAAGCCTACGGGTGACAGTATTCGGGATAAAGTTGGAATGACAGGCCTGGGAAGGGCAATGTAACGGGGTTCCTGCATGTCAAGAAGAAGCCTGAAGAAGAGGATCTCTGGTAGAAAGGGGTTCTTGAAGGGAGAAAATGGGTCCTCAAAGATCAGTGTTACCTACAATTTTACCTAGGCTAGGTCCTAAAACACTCATTATCTTTGGCTTAAATCGTACCAATTTAAGATCTGCATTACTCCACTGACATTTGAGTCAATAAAGTAAAATATTCAGGAAACAAAATGCAGAGTAGATTATATTACACTTTTTTACTTGATGCCTTAACTTTTAAGAACCAAGATACTGGAATGCTTGAAGGTAAACTTAAAAAAATGTTTTTAATGTTTATTTATTTTTCAGAGAGAGAGACAGAGTGCGAGCAGGGGAGAGGCTGAGAAAGAGGGAGACACAGAATCTGAAGCAGGCTCTCAGGCTCCGAGCTGTCCGCACAGAACCCCATGCGGGGCTTGAACTCACAAACCCCAAGATCATGACCTGAGCCGAAGTCAGATGCTTAATGGAATGAGCCACCCAGGTGCCCCTTGAAGGTAAACTTTTAAAGGAGAAATGCAAATGGTGTGGGGGTAAATGAACATTTTCATACATGATTTACTCTAAGGTATTAGCCGATCAAACAAGTATTTCTTGGGGCACTGTGCTGACAGCTCAGAGCCTGGAACCTACTCCAGATTCTGTATATGTCTCTCTCCCTCTGCCCCTCCCCTGCTCCACTCCGTCTCTTTTTCAAAAATAAATACACATTAAAACACACACACACACACACACACACACACAAATATTTCTTGAGTAAACAAGGTGGGTATATGGATCACACTCCATGTTAATTCTTGCCTCAATAATAATTCTGTGCTAATGATCTTTTTTTTTTTTTTTGTAAATGCTTACAAGTCATCTATTTAATTGTGCTATTGACCTTTATCCAGGATAGTATTAAAATCATACATCTTTGTATTGATCCCCTATTAATTTTGTTCTCTTCACACTCTCTTGATCTATCTGCTCTTAATATGTCATTTTATTTAAAGATCTGATTTTAAAGCAAGTAATTTCTTCTTTTCAAACACCATTTGAAAATTATCTGAGGAGTATGTTTTTAATTCAAATTCAGGAAAATTAGATTTATTGCAAAACTGATAACATTTTGAAAATGAAATGATATCTTTTGGAAACTGAGAATTTTAATTTTGAACTTGCTAACATGAACCAATAAAAATGTTCCTAGAAACATCCATGGTGCTAAAATATCATTTTAAAAAGTTATACATAATTTTCATGCAAATATATAAAGAAGATGTATCAAAATTTCATCAACTCATTAATTAATGAGGGAACCAGTAAGAGAGTAAGATCAATTCAAAGGATAATTTGAAGAACAAATTCTTATCAATAAATATCAGTATTATATTGCTAAATATATACACACATATAGTCAGGAATGTTGAAATGATTTGATCAATAAATACAAAACTGGTTAATATCCCATAGGCAATAAAATAGAATGTTTGCTTTTTCCCTGGTCATCTACCATAGACTTTACCAAGGCTGAACATCTGGGAAACAGATGCCCTACAACATTCTTCCTTCAGTAACATTTCACGAAATGTGTTTAGGATAGATCACAATGACAAAGGACAAATATGCGTAGTTTGAAGAAAGCCTGTAGCCTAGGCTTCGTAGGCTTCCAGACTATGAAGTACTCTACTAGGAGAATGTCCTTCCTTATCCTTGAAAATCACTCAGCATCCCCCTTTCCCTTTCAGTGAACCTTTTCTTTGTCCCATTCCTACTGCATTTTGTAAGAATGTAGGCTTGCTTTTTTGGTTCAATTAAGGTGTTAAGTAGTACACTTACATTTCTTGTATTACATTTCTTGGAAAACATATTTTTGGCTTATCAAGAGCCTTCATTGCCTTAATGCAAAGAAGTTACAAGTGCAGAGATTTCAGGCAGGATGGAAAAATGGGGAGGCAGCTAAGTTTTGTCTTTTGTTCAACAAATATTTCCTGAGAATCTAGTAAGGGCAACACACTGTATTAGGGGCCATGAAAGAAATCAGTTGTACAAGACTTCGTCCTTCCTTTCACAGTTTCGAAAGTGAAAAAAAAAAAAATCTACACAAATAACTATAATGTAAAACATGTCCTTCAACATTGTGAATTTTTTAAAGTTTTTATATATTGTTTTTAGTAATCTGTACACCCAACATGGGGCTTGAACTCATAACTCCTAGATCAAGAGTCGCACATTCCACTGACTAAGCCAGCCAGGCCCCCCATATGAATTTTTTTAATAATAGAAATGATGGGTAATCAATGGAGAAAATTGTGAACAAAAGAAAAGTAGAAAAACATTATCCAGAGTTCTACCACCCAAACATAACCATTATTAATATTTTAGAGGAATTTATTTTAGTTCATTTTTTTTTGATGGTCACCTTTTACCTTTCTTTTTCCTTTTTTTAAAAAATTGTTTTGCACACTTGCCATCTTACAAATACAATTTTACATCTTCTAAAAAAATTAGTATTATATTTTAAGTCCTTTGCATGGTTTCACAGATATCTGTCAGTTTTGCGTTTATCCCATAGCTTATATTTTGAGAACTGCTTCTCTCTTGCTCTGAGTGATTAGGGTTGGCCAAGCAGAGTAACCCACGTCTCAGGAACTATAGACTGGTCTAGGAATGAGCTTGTGACCTGTCTAAGCAGGACCAACACTGTTTTGGGAGATTGATATGAATGCTCAGAGAGAGAGAGGTATCTGAACTATCAGGGCCCATATTCCCCAGCACATGCAGAAATTCTACCTAAATAAACCTAGTAAGGAAAGGGACAGGGCGGGGGGGGGGAGAGAGAAGGACAGAGGATGACAGATCAGAGAACACTGTTTGAGCATCTGGATATTGGCATACTAAAGCTAGCCAGGAACTGGAACTTGTTGTGAGCAAAAATATTCTCCTTATTTGTTTAAAATAAGTGAGGTGGGGTTTCTGCCACTTGCCACCAAAAAATTCTGACAATATACATGTGATTATGTAGTCTTAACCATCATTCAAAAAATATCTGGTTTCTATGCAAAGACTTTATTTCCAGCAAGGGTAATAAATGTGGCCAAAACAGAAAAGGTTCCATACTAGGGTTTGTGAAGTGTTCTCCCATTTTATTTCCATATTCTCCTTTACTCCCTCCCTCCCTTCCTTTTGTTCTCTTTCCGTGTTTATTCTCACTAAACAAACATTTATTAATTGATTATTTTTTGTATGCTAGCCACAGTGCTAAGTGCTGAATATACAACAGTGAATAAAACACACTTGGTCCCTGACTTCTTGGAGTTTATGAACTCATAGACTTCCTTTTTCTTGCATTGTGTGACATCGTACAGGACAGCATTGGCACTGTAGTGTTGTAACATGTTCTATTTTCAGGGAGAAATGAAACTGCTTTTTTTTAACAGCATATCATAGTAATATGTTAGTGCTATTTGAAAAAATCTCTCGTGATCCTGAGATAACTACAAAATAACTATATAGATATTGACCGGTATAACTCAAATAATAACTAGAAGCCTTTGAAAGTGACAAATGCTATATATATGACTCTATATAATCTGTTGACTTGTTTGCCTTTGAAATATACGAGCCTTAAGTTGTCCTTGTTTTTTGACTAGACACCAAATTAATATATATGTATATATATATGTACAATAGTAATAAAATCAGTGCACAGAGAAATGCTACAGGTACATTATGTCTGGTGAGTGGAAATAAGTAAAATGAATGTCATTTATAGAAGATTTCCCCAAGTTTTTTGCATTTGCCCCTAGAAAATATATAATTCTTTCAAAATGTTTTGACTAAAATAAAAGGTGTTAACCTCCCCTGATAAAAACTCTTGTAATATTTTTAGAATGAAATAGATAAAAGCATGTGAATAAGATGATGATAAATGTATTTAGAAGAAGCAAACTTTGGAACTGAATCCATCACAGAAAAGTTCTCTTGGAAGTGAAGGTAGACCACCTCTCCCACACAAGAGTGCAGCAGGCTTTAGAGCGCGTTTGGCTTTCCTGCCAGGAGGCTGCACTTCCCAAAGTGCTCAGGGATACAGCTTCTCGGCATTCCAGGCAAGATCTCTGTACAACGATAGCAGAGACATGTGGGGAGAAAGGTTCGGAGGTGGTTCTAACTTCGCAGAAACTGACTTCCCTCATCATGTCAGGAGAAGGATGGTGGTTCTGATAATTGGGCTTAGCATGGCAACAGAAGTGCATGGCTCAGGTGTGTTTCCTGTCACTATGTCCTCTCTGGAAGGGATGGCCATCAAAGCCACCCTCTAAAGGGTCAGTGGGGTATAGCCCAGATTCTGAACCAAGGGTGAAGGCTGTCCTGTTTAGACACAGCACATTAATTATGTTAAAAAAATTTTTTTAATGTTTATTTTTGAGAGAGAGAGACAGAGAGGGAACAGGGGACGGTCAGAGAGAAAGAGAGACAGAATTTGAAGCAGGCTCCAGGCTCCAAGCTGTCAGCACAGAGCCTGACACAGGGCTTGAACCCACGAACTGTGAGATCATGACCCAAGCCGAAGTCAGATGCTTAACCGGCTGAGCCACCCAGGCGCCCCTAATTATTTTTAAATAGATGAAAGCCAATCTTGTCTTATGTTTCAAATCTGACACTGATGATTTTCCACATTAGAATCATATTATATATTTATGTATTTATTTTTTTAAGTAGGCTCCACACCATGGAGCCCAATGTGGGGCCTGAACTCATGATCCTGAGATCAAGACCTGAACTGATATCTAGAGTTGGATACTTAACAGACTGAGCCACCCAGGTACCCCAAGTCAGAGAGCTTTAAAAGTCTTGATGTCCAGGTTGTACCCCTGACCTATTCAGTCATAATCTTTGGGGGTAGAACCTGGGCATCAAAAGTTTTAAAAATTCCCTTGGATGATTCCAATTGTCCAAGTGGTAACAATTAGCTTTTCTTTTTTAAGCCTATTGGCTTTGATTACTTTAGAAATGTTGACCAAAGAAATAGTCTTGTTATAAAGTGGCACTTGCTTGGAGGATCCCAGGGAGAAGAACAATCATGGGGATCCTTATGAAGATCTCATTATATCATTTTTATTCCTCTTGTTGTTATATTTGTCCTATATTCTCACTTTTCACTCTTAGGACTTGCTTTCATGCGGCGACTGGATCACTCTGTGTGTGTGTGTGTGTGTGTGTGTGTGTGTGTGTATGTAAACAGAACAAATTAATTTGGGGGATAGTGCTACCTTTACTTGCCTTAGGTTGTTTTGTTTTTCCAACAAAACAGGATAAAATGGGAGGTCCAAAATTTGAACTGGGACCACAGTTGTTCCCAGAGACCCATGCTTTTCCACCAACCAGTGAGGGGAAGAGTGAAAAGAGTGTTGAGATCACCTTGCCAACCAGGAGCTTTCTGACAGAAATGCAAAGTAGAAGGTGCCTGGGTGGCTCAGTCAGTTAAGCTTCTAACTCTTGATTTTGGCTCAGGTCATGATTTCAAGGTTTTTGGTTCAAGTCCCATGTTGGGCTCTGTGTTGACAGCATGGAGCCTGCTTGGGATTCTCTGTTTCCCTCTCTACCTGCCCTGAGTACTCTCTCTGTCTCTCTCTCTCAAAAATAAATGAATAAACTTAAAAGAAAAGAAATGCAAAGTAGGTTAAGTTACTAAAGGGGCTTTATTCCACCCCCTATAAGATCATGACCTGAGCCAAAGTTAGAAGCTTAACCCACTGAGCCACCCAGGAGCCCCAAAATTTTAATTATATTATTATTATTATTATTATTATTTTTAGTTTTTAACATTTATTTATTTTTTGAGAGGAAGACAGATTGCAACTGGGGGAGGAGCAGAGAGAGGGGAGACACAGAATCTGAAGCAGGCTCCAGGCTCTGAGCTGTCCGCACAGAGCCTGATGCAGAGCTAGAACCCACGAGCTGTGGGATCATGACCTGAGTCAAAGTCGACGCTTAACCGACTGAGCCACCCAGGTTCTCCTAATTATGTTTTTTAAAGGAATCTCTACACCTGATGTGGGGCTCGAGCTCACGACCTTGAAGTCAGGAGTCAGTTGCTCTAGCAACTGAGCCACCCAGGCACCTCCGTTTTGTGTGTGTGTGTGTGTGTGTGTGTGTGTGTGTGTGTGTGTTTTTAAGTGTGAGGGTTTTTCTCTATCGTGCATTCTCCAGTAATAACTTGTGACCACTGAGTTCTCACCCTTGACTGTAAACTCCATGAAACCAGGAACTCTATCATTTAATCTACTGCCTGGAATAGAGAAGGTCATCAATAAATATTTGCTGAATGCATATATGTTTCTCTTGTACAATATGCTCAAAATGTCATGTGAGCAAATGCCTTTACTATGACATAAGAGAACTTCAGGACACATTTTAGTGATGAATGAAGTAAATTGTAAAAACAATTCAATTACTCTCTTGAAAACATTAACTTGTTGTTCCCCATTTTGTTCTGTTCTTCTTTTTTAGTGCTACAGCATAGGATTGTGGGTGTGGGCTCTGCAACCACAGAGCCCTGGTTTCAAATCCAGACTACATTACTGAGTAGCTGTGCAGAAATAAATTAACCATTGTGTTTCTCAATTTTCTCATGTGTAGAATGGTTTTAATAGTAACACCTATCTCACAGAGCTCTTTGTTGATGGTTAAATGAGCTAATACTTGAATGTACTTAGAATAGTGCCTGGCACACACTACGAGTGTTAGCTCTTCTAGCTCCTTCCCTGGGCCAGCCTATGCTAGTTATCCTATCATCCTATTCTGAGATCTAGGATGAATGGTCTCTCTTGTGGCCTTCTGGTTTCTGGAGAAGCGGGCAAAGTCCTGGCTTTGCTTTCGTTCACCAGATTTGCCCTCCAGTTTTGATTCTGTTCTTTCCGCAGCCATGTGACTGGCATGTGGGCAGCACATCCAGAGCTCTGGGTGCTGAAATCGCTCTCCGACACTTCCTGGTTATGAGCAGTTTCCCGGTGGTGAGTTTCCTGTCAGGAAGCGATCTCTCTGTCCTCTCCTGCCTATCTCCTTCCCGGAGCTCTTCTCTCCTAAATTAGTATATTCTATATCCTGTCCTATGATTTCTCCTGAAAGTCTTTTGCTCTTCACAACTCCCTCTCCCCAAGTTCTCAAGCCACCTAGCCTGATCTAGATGATATATCTGTATCCCTTCTCCACTTTCCTTTCCCAAGTCACCGCCCCTCCCTCCAGGGACACAGTGTAGTCCCCTCTGGGGAATGTTCTCTTCAAGTCTCAGACCCGTCTGTGGGTGTATGCAAGGTATTTGAATGTTGCCTAGAATAAGAAAAGATCACCCACCTCCCTGACTGCAAAAAACAACAATAATAGTAAAATGAGGACAACCCAGGGCTCTTGAATAGCAGAACCAATTTCCAGAGCCTCCATACCTAGTAGCGCCTAGCGCTTAGGGCCTCCATAAAGGTGTGTGGAACACTGAACTGGCTCAGCCTCCAGGCCAGGCCACAGTCTGGAAAGGACAGCCTTCTAGCGCTCTTGACTTCACTTAATTCTGGGGATCAGGCCCCACCCTGTTTGGTTAACTTGACCTGTACCTGTGAGAAACTGCAAATATTTCACTGTAGGTTCCTACCATATCTGAGGAAATGTTTATTTCCTGTCCACTGCTAGCATAATCCAGCAATATTAAAAAAAAAAAAAATAGGGTAGCTAGAGACAGCCATGAAAAGAAGGAGAAAAATGAGTGGTTACTTGCTCACCAGAAAGCAAACACATAAAAAGAAGGAAGAAAATGTGGTTATTGCTAACAAGTGGCACAAACTCCCAGTTCCTTCTTTTATGCTTCTGTCCATAGGCAGCTGTCTCCCGTGCCCTTCTCTTACTGGGCGTCTCTCTCACATGACCATCACTGACTGATGTGACTCTGGGCTCTCTGCGACAGAAACACCAGGAAGGTGATTTGCTTCTGGCCTTCCCTCTAGACTCCCCCACATCAAAAGGCCCATATCTGCTAAGTCTGAGACTGGGAGGGGAAGAGATTGAAATGTTCTCCCCTTCTGTACAGATTCCTCATTCAACCTGGCTGATTTTTTTTTTTTTTTTTTTTTTTTTTTGGAGAGAGATAGTGAAGGAGAGGGAGGATGAGGAATGGGTTGAGAGAATTTGAGAGAAAAAGATAAGGAAAAGGAGAGGGAGGGAAAGTGGGAGTTACATCATATCTGTGCATCTGACTTTTAGAATTTTTAAGAGCAAATTTTTGTGTGTCCTCCTTAGAGTTCCATACGATGTGAAATTTGAGACAAGATGTATATAAAGTGTATATTTGGAAGGTCATACGATGAAGATCAAAGGTTATTTAAATGAGGGGTGGGAGTTGTCTCTTGGTGGTTACTAAATCTCTACTGTGTATTTTTAGAGCTTTCATTGAATCTTAAGATAAGGTGAGGAAAACAGGATTTCTTAAGTATCGATAAGTGGCAATTTAACAATCTTTGTGATAACCATCAAAAAGTTTCCTTGAACAAAGTTATCTTGCTAAGAGTTTTCAAACTGTGCCCTTGGGTGTTAAGGGAGAGGGAACTGAATGGTGGGGTTGGCACCGGGGTGTCTGAGGCATGCTGCCCACTGGCAAGGATTCGGTGCACCTCTTACAAGTCTTCATTTGTGATACCCAAGGTGGGAGCATTTATACCACAGAAAGCAGCATTTATACCTCCAAATCAGTGTTTCTCAGAGAGCCCCTTGTTAAACGTTTACCAGCACACCCCTGCTTTTATTTGTATTTGTAGATAATGTCTGTGTAAAATACAGCTTTTGAAAAAGTGTTTGGCCTGAAGCAAGTTTGAACATGATGCCTCAGTTGGGGTTTTCTCTTCCTTTCTGAGTAAAATGCATAGTGAATATTATCCACATTTTCCTCAACTTGTGCTAGGGTTAAGTCCTGATAAAGCCATCAGAAATCAAAAGTACATATAGTGCACCCGATCTACTGAGCATCACAGTTTAGCCACACCTACCTTAACCGTGCTAAGAACACTTAGATTGGCTTACAGATGGGCAAAATCCTGTAACACAAAGCCTATTTGATAACAAAACAGTTCACTGTATGATGAAATTTATTGAATACTGTGCTGAAGGTGAACACCAGAATGGTTGTATGGGTGCAGAGTGGTTCTGTACAAGTGTCCATTGTTTACCCCCTCCCCCACCGATGGATGGCGGGGCCAACTGGGAGCTGGGGCTGCTGCTGCCCAGCGTCACGAGGGTCACGGGAGAGTCGTGTGCTGCATATCCCTAGACCAGGAAGAGATTGAAATCAAAATTGGAAGTTCGGTTTCTACTGAACCATGCACCATGCATGGTAAAGTAAAAAAACCATTAAGTCAAACCACTGTAAGCTGGGGGCCATCTGTAATTTGAAGAACTATTAATCATTTTATTATTTTTATACCACTTTTTTTCAGAGATCACAGTGATTTTATTTTGCTAAAACTATAGCAGTTATATGACATACCTTGAGCTTTCTAATAAATCTGCATAAAATGACTGCATCATGTACTTAAAAATGTTTTAAGATAAATCAAAAGAAAGAAAGATCTTTGGTTGTGGGCTTGGGGTTTAGTAAATGTAGCCTTTATTGGGTTAGTCAGCTGAGTAAATTACAGAAATGGATGTGTTCCAGAAAATTGCCACTCCTTCATGTTTTATGTGCCAGGGAGCAGTATTAATATTTCTTTAAGTTCTGATTAACATTTTTGTTCTTTTTGGATTATGGTATTGGAATACTGTATTGATTTCTTCCCCACTACTTTTGACTTCCTGGCTGTTTTTTCCTTGCATGTTTTTTTTTGTAGTGGCACTTTTTGTAAAGTGGCACTTTACTTTTTGTAAACTTGCACTTTGAGAACTTTGATGGTTAAGCCCATGAACAAGAAACGTTGGTGATTTAAGCCTTAGATCACTCTCCTCAGGTCTCCCCCCACTCCTCTCAGTGCTCCTTTCTCAGGCTTTGTTGGGTCAGATTTCGGGTCACTATTCAGGCTATTTTTTTGGTCTCTTATCCCAGGAGGCTAGCTGGCTTAAGGGATGGAAGATGCCAAGATCTGAGTTGAGCTTAAGGGAAGGGAGGGAACTCATTTTGAGTTAAGCCTAAACCATGTGCTTGGTCTATAATCAGAGAGCTCGGCCTTGGGGTTTTAGGTGTATGGTTCTTTGACTTCCTTTTCTCATCACTTTTAAACTTCTTCCCCAGGGCCTGTGGAGAGAAGATGTGGTTGTACCATGCAGGAACTGGGTACTTTGGAGTCCTTTGGCTTCGTAGCATGCCCATTATTCCAATGAGGGTCTCCAGTTGTGGTTGTCTGGTTTTGAACTGCTGTTACCTGCCCTCAACCTCTCCGTGACCAGGCTCTGATGAAGAGCATCTTTTTCTAATGTATACAAAGGTACCCTTAAGGCTTGTTTTCTGATCTAATAGCAAATCCTGTGTAAGCTAGCAACAGTGACGATCCCATTGGGTATACAGATTCTGACCCTGTGTCCCAGTTTCCTAGGACTGAAAAACAATCAAAAGAGTTATTTTGAGTGCTCACTTCGGCAGCACATACACTAAAATTGGACTGATACAGAGAGAGTTAGCATGATTAGTGCTTGCCAGTGGCTGGGATGGGGGTGGGTGAAATGGGCAAAGGGAGTCAAAAAGTACAAACTTCCCATTATAAAATAAATAAGTTGGGGATGTAATGTACAGCATGGTGACTAGAGCTAATAATACTGTATTGCATATTTAAAAGTTGTTCACAAATTAAATCTTAAAAATTCTCATCATAAGAAAAAAAATTCTGTAACTATGGATGGTGTTGGATGTTAACCTGACTTCTGTGATCATTTTGCAGTATATACAAATATCCAATCATTATGTTGTACACTTGAAACTAAGATAATGTTGTATGTCATTTATACCTTAAGCATAAAAAAAAAAAAAAGAATTACTTTGACAGGGGAAGATAAGTCAGTCCTTGGTCATGCAAATAAGACTTTTGCTCTTCCCTGAAAATGGAGTTCTTCTGCTGGAAGCCTTTTGTGCATCTCACACATATGGCCTCCTCCTCCTACTAATTTGCCAGACTTGTCTGGATCTGTTTGAATTGAAGTAGCAGACCCAGTTTGAGTGCATTGCCAGAGGCCCCTCAGGCTTCTGCAAGGCCTGCCCCACCAGTTTGACAAACATGCTCAGGCATACTTGAACTCCACCATGGACAATAGATTTCCCACCATACAAATAAAGCAGGGGAGCAGGAAAAGAAATGGTGGTCAAGGAAGGAGAATGAAAGGGCATGACCTGGTGCTGCTGCCTGCCTTAGGTCCTCTTTTGATTTGCATTTTGGTGGTTAATTCGGCAATAAAAATTGCTGTACACCCACTTGCCTGCCTTTCTTCTCTCCACATCTTAGACCATAAACTCTTTAGGGGTCCGGCTCCTTCCTGGCTTAGGTGTAGTGTTTACCAAAAATGCTTAGGAAACTTTTTTGACAATTAAAAAAAAAATTTTTTTTTTTCCTGCACAAGGAGGAGTGACCAAAAATGAACTTCGATGTGAAACTGAAGCAAACAAAAAAGCTTTTCACTTTGCTTTGAACTGAGGACTTTGTTAAAGGAGCAAGGCTCTTTCTGCATTGATATAATTCTACCGCAGCCAGTTTCACCAGGTCTGTCCAATGACTGTTGTAAGGCCTGGATCAGCTGTGCTGTGTATACAACATGGCATCACTAATTCTCGCTGCTAGCTTCGGCTCAGACACAATGGAAGACAACTCCCCAAAGTTAGATTTAATCATCTTGATTGATTTTTCTTAAGTTCCAATCTTTGCAAGAAACAATGAATGTACAGCCAAACTCACTCTCCTTGTATCTTGTATTTCTGGGTTTGGTAGTGAAATATCATATAGATAATATAATATCAATACATACATACAGATAATACATACATATGTACAAATAATATAAATTTGTTTTTTGTGATTTTTAAAAAAGATTTTATTTACTTTATTTTTTTTAAGTTTATTTATGGGGGGGGAGGGGCAGAGAGAGGAGAGAGAGAATTACAAGCCCAATGTGGGGCTCGAATCCACGAACCATGAGATCATGACCTGAGCCAAAATCAAGAGTCAGATGCTAACTGCAATGCTGACTGAGCCACCCAGCTGCTGCTTTAAAATTTTATTTATTTTTATTTTTTATTTTTCTAAAGTTTTTAATATTTACTTTTGAGAGAGAGAGAGAGAGAGAGCGAGAGCAAGCAATCGGGAGAAATAGAGAGAGAGAGAGAGAGACAGAATCCAAAGCAGGCTACAGGGTTTGAGCCATCCACCCAGAGCCTACTGTGGGTCTCGAACTCACAAACCTGGAGATCATGACCTGAGCCGAAGTCAGACACCCAACCGACTGAGCCACCCAGGGATCCCCTAAGATTTTATTTTTAAGTAATGTCTACACCCACCGTAGGGCTTGAACTACAGTCCTGAGATCCAGAGTCACATGCTCTACCGACTGTGCCAGCCAGGCGCCCCCAGTGTTTCTTTAAAAGTAGCCAGATAAACAAGTGCATGGAATTAATACAAATAGTATCATTTCAAATCTTGTTGAAGGTTATAAATGAAGATTCTGGTCTCAGAATCTCTTACCAACAAAGATGTTGGGGAAGGAAAAAAACCTTTCCTCAACAACAAAATAAATTCGGGTGGCCTCAACCTCTCATTATCCACATTGATCAATCTTCTGATTACTTCTGCATTTTTATAAAAAATGGTTGTGAATGGGGCTGTGCTGTCCTACCACCAGCCATGTTTACAAAAGGACGTTTTAAGAATGAAGGGCAGAGTGGCAGAACCTTGTATCCTCTTATGTAGGGAAACGGTCCATGAGTTTTGGCTGAGCCTCAGGTAACTTTCATCTCCCCCCCTTCCCTTGCAGTTCTAGGCGTAGCCCTGCGACCAAGTTCTGGCCAAGAGGGATATGAGTGGAAGGGAGACCTCTTCCAGGAGCTTCCTGCTGCTTGGAATTTTAGAACATGAGCACATGATTATGCTCGCCTGAACAGCAAGACAGAGGAACTTGGGTCCCTAAAACCATATACCACTATATTAGTTCTGTCCTTCCCACCCCAACTTTTATGTGAGAAAGAAACTTAACCTGTGGCTTCACACAACAAAAGTTTATTTCTTTTTTTTTTTTTTTTTTTTTAAATTTTTTTTTCAACGTTTATTTATTTTTGGGACAGAGAGAGACAGAGCATGAACGGGCGAGGGGCAGAGAGAGAGGGAGACACAGAATCGGAAACAGGCTCCAGGCTCTGAGCCATCAGCCCAGAGCCCGACGCGGGGCTCGAACTCACGGACCGCAAGATCGTGACCTGGCTGAAGTCGGACGCTTAACCGACTGCGCCACCCAGGCGCCCCACAAAAGTTTATTTCTTGATCACACCACTCATCCCATGCTGGTCAGCAAGGGCATCTGCTCATCGAGGGCACTGAGAGACCTGGGCTGAAGCATTCCATCTCAATCAGTGCTTCCACTGGTGTAGAGCCAGGCAAAGGAATGTCATGAATTCTATGCTCTTAAAGCCCCCACCTGAAAAACACACGTTTTTGCACACGTGAAAACACACGTGTCACTTTGTTGGCTAATGCAAGTCGCATCACAATGCCTAGCCTCAAAGAGGGTACGGAAGTACAATCCTACTATGTGCCCCAATAGGAGAACTAGAATGTGTCAGCTATCCTAATGAGTACTATAATTTCTGTCTTGCTTAAGCCACCGTTATTTTGGGTTTTCAGCTACTTGCAGCTTCACTGATTCCCAACCAATACAGGAATGATCACATTAATGCTGTAATCAGTAGGGAGTGTTGGTCTCAGTCTCTGGAGTTCCCAGGAAACATGCTTTCGTATATTTCATAGTAAGATTAATAATAGTAGATAAAAGCAATCATAGGCGTTGTGGACACACAGTTAACTGCAGTATTTGAGTAGTTTAGGAATGTATTCTGATCTGCTGTAAGTAAAATCATGTCTGTCTGCCGCTGCCCCCCGCCCCCCCCGAATGTAGAAACCATCTGCGGTAGAAGGCTGACATAGATATTTATTTCTTTAAACCAGACCTATTGTGCAACTCAGGCATTAAATCTGTAATCCAGAGCGTTTATTTACTGTGTGTCACCTAGAAGTAGGCACAGTTCATTAAAAACAACAACAAAAAAATCACGTTAGTCTCATGGATAAAAATTCTACAGACTATGGACAGAGGAAGTCTTTCCTGTTACTGCAGAGCAAGCCCACGCACAGAATGGACCACTCTTGCTCTCTTACAGTCTCATTCTTGAGCAGGAAAGCAGAGCTGTATCAGATAGGAATCTGAAGGACAAAAGCAGCTCTGGAGACACCAAGCAATAGCCTATGTTACAGGTTTAACACACTCCTTTAATTTCATTGGAAAAAATAATGAAACTGGAGAAAAGTATTTATGGAACTGGAGGAGAGCATATTTTGCTGGTTTTACTTTATGTTTGAAGTTTTGGGTATAGCTCTGCCCATAAATACTGAAATGCCTAGCATAAAGAACGCAGCCTGGGGCATACCCCATAAAACTTACAGTGCAATTAAATGAGCAATTTCCACTGGAAATAAAACGGGCATGTTGAGTGGAATATGAATTAAACTGTGCATAGGACTCAGGCTTGCACTAGGAACCTTCTGGTTTCAGTAGCAGCTGATGCATCTATCTATAGGTCAAGACCAGTAAGTAACAAAAGACAACTGCGGTTAGCATGAAGATCAAGGCATTCCCAATTGTGGCTAATGTAGTCCCCCTGTCATTATGTCTGTTGGAAAGGCCCAGCAAAATCATGACTGATAACAAAGGAGTAAATCTGACCCTCCATTACACTGCAGACACACTGAGCTCCTCTGTTGTATTTGCTGTGCAGAATTTTTGACAGTCTCAAAACTTTATTTTCACCTGAATATTCCTTCCTTCATTAAAGTCACCTAGGTATCATTAAGAGATGCGTTCGTAAAGATTTCAACTGGAAGACTGAAAAGCCATCAAAACAAACATGTTTTGGTAACAGACCACACTCTGTCTGGTTCATTTCTGGGCCCTTATTTGGAGAGGAAAGGACAATGACTCACTGATATCCCAAGGGAAAAGTTCAGGAAAGGTTTAGAACTGCAAGTCTGAGGCACCACATGTATACTTTGGCTGAGAGAGGGACTGGCTTCTAAGTAAAGAAAACACATTTATCTCATTTGTCATAGAGGTGAAACAAATACGCCCAAGATAAAGCTTAGCACTCATTCTTTGAGGAATTAGCATAAGGGCGAGGAAAGGAAAGCTTGACGTCTTTCTGCCGGTGAAAACCAGAGGAAAGCTGGGAGAAACTGGTTCTTTCCTTCTCAGTCCCAAGTGGCCCACCTCCACTGTCCTGGAGGATATAAGGGGGCAGAGAGGGCAATAGGTCACATGGTTTGAATGGGTATTACCAGCCATTTAAACCGTTCATAAGTTAAACTAAAAGTATTGCTTTAAAAAAATACAGTAGGAGTGCCTGGGTGGCTCAGTAAGTGCCCGACTCCTGGTTTCTACTCAGGTCATGATCTCGTGGTTCGTGGGTTCGAGACCCACATTCTGTCTGTGCTGACAGTGCGGGGCCTGCTTGGGATTCTCTCTCTGCCTTTCTCTCTCTCAAAGTAAATAAATAAACATTAAAAAATAATTTTAACATATATTTCCCTGTAATTTTGTCTGAATTCTCCTCTTGCCAAAATAATCAGAGTGTGATTTTTCTAATTGTAAAAATGTACTATGTAAAAATGTATGAAGTTTTCTCAAATGAAAAACAATGTTTTCCATGGCAGCAAATGCTTTGAATTTTTTGTATATGGTTTTGCTCTAGCCATACCTAAATCTCAGCATATCTTACTTGCATGATGATAATTTATGTTGTGAACCCAAAATGCCATTTCCACTCTTTTGTCCAGGGGCCATCTTTCCCTAAAATGAGCAATTATTTGTATTTGGCTGGCATTTCTCGCCACAGAAGTGCAGCCATGGCGGTGTCTGGAAGGGCGGTGTTGGGTTTGTACGGGAGGAGGCAAGGGCAGGATGAGAGAAAGCTGGTGGAGCCCGCATGCCAGGAGTGGAAAGCTGAAGCTAGTTACAAGGAAGGAAGGTGTGAGAGTGAATTAAGAGCTAAGGCAGTAAAGTCGCTTTTCTTGTATGACCCTCCTGTGTTGGACATTTCTGTCTTAGACTGAAGGCATAATAAAAAAGGCACTTTATTTAGGTTAACAGAGCATTATATAACCGGAAAATTTTACAGTTTTATATGTATAGTGAATAGTTTGTAGAGGAAAAAAAAAAGACTTCTATGTTTATTATTTAGATTAAAAAAAAACTCCTCAAATTCTTTAATGATTTTCTTTCTTTCCTTCCTTTCTTCTTTCTTTTCTTTCTTTCCCTTTCTTTCTTTCTTTCTTTCTCTCTTTCTTTCTTTTGACAAAAGCTTGGAGGCATAAAATGGAGTTATTTTAATCGAAATGGCAACCTCTGTGGTGCTGCTTTACTATATGCTTACAGTTAAAATCATTTCATGTTTTCCTCAGATAACTACGGTCAGTTTGAAAACAGCCTTGTTAATTAGCAGGCTGTGACGCAATATATCACTGCATCTTTAGGGTTCTGGCGCCAGCTAGTGGTAGACAAGGGGAGCCGCGCGGTCGCTCTCAAATCAAGGGCAGGCGGCTATCATCATGAAGCCTCCCATTAGCCCTCGTTCTTCCCCATTTTTACCCCCATCAATAAAATGGGGGATCATTGTCGTGTGGCCGGAGAGGGGCAGGCTGATTTGCAGATGAAAGTAGAGAAAAACGGTGGGCAGGGGCGGACAGAGGAAAGGCCAAATGGATTCCGTTCTTCCAATGGATTTGAGAAGAGAGCATTTATTTGAAATATTCCTGCCATGTTGATGGAGGAGCTCAATCTTTTGCCAGTGAATGCTTAGCTTTTTGTTTTTCATTTGTAGAGATATTTGAATGTATATTTAGGATATGTAATAACCATGGAACTTCACCACAAACACCACTGAAGACAGACATGTTGTAAGTTTAAATTTGTGTTCATTTTTAAGTAGCAAATATTTCTACTGTGAACAGGCTCTGCTACCTTCTCACTGATACAACTCTAAGATGGATAACTCTCAAATGCTTAATAAAACAGAAACCTCTTAAGACAATATTTGCGGCTGGCACATTATGAAAAAAATATATAAAAATTTCAGGCAAAAGACACTTTGTTGGGGATGTATGAAGTAAATTTAGGCTTGGAGCCCGATCTATCCTCAAGTTGAAATAGGTTATAAGGATTTGCAGGAAAACTGCAAACATACAGTTATGTATTTTAAGGACAAAGAATTTTGGCAGGCCGTTTTTCTCATTTAATTAAGCTATAACTGATCTTACTAAGGTTATGGAGGGACTTCAAATGCTAATAAATAAAACCTGAAGCTGAGACATTTCTTTCATTAAATAGCAGGAGTGTTTGTTACTAACTGCTAAAATCAATTATAAGTATTAATATTCTATGTGGAACTTATAATGAAAACAAGTTGAAGCTTGTAAAGAACTTTTTAAAAATGTCATTTGTGTATCTCTATGTCAGTTCTGGAGACTAAGGATAATCTGAGCTACCATTTCTTGTGACAATATTTTTGGAAGGCAGGTCTAATTTAAGAGGAGGTTTTAGGCAAGAAAACTTGTCACAATCTTACCTGGCAGCCTAATACGTTACTGTGCTGTTGGGGAAATACATTTCTTCTCTATGGGAGACATCAGATGGTAAATTAGGCTGGTCCTGGTGCTGCTGTATGAGATTTATGGAAACTACAACTTTGAGCTTCCTTTGCACTTTTGCTAAAATCTGCATATTGCATATGAACAATTCACCTTCTTACCCACCAAGTTGAAAGGCAGACATCTTCTCTTTGGTTTTAAGCATCTTGTAACTTTTGGTATATCATAAAGCCCTGGATAAAATTTTTAAAATCTTCAGTCTATCTGGTTTCCTCTGAGTCTCTATTATCTCTCTTTATGATGGAAGCTGAGCTTATCCAATTGAATAAGAGTTTTAAATCAGTACCTCAAATGGGATATTATGATTATTTTGGAAAAAGAAAATTAATTTTAACAAGACTCTTTCAATGACAGTAGATTAATTGAAACTGAAGTGAATGATAGAGTGGAATTGTCATAAAATTTTGAGAATTACAATGAGATAAAATAATTTCTGCTCTTTTAAAACAGTTTTGTAGTGTGTAAAGACTTAGTTTAAATGCTGAGTTTGTGATTAGGTCTATCTTTAAAACTGTTTAATGGTCGCCTTAAAATATTTTGATGCCTACCATAATCCTTATGTAATTTCCCATATGCTGCCAAGTAAATGCTTTGAAATGTCATTCCATCATAATTTGAAATTTACTCATAAAGATTTTCAGATTTATCATTTGGCTTTAATTTCTTATTTCTTTTTGAGATTATAAAGTTAGAAATTAACTCTCCATTGCAAAATGAACACATTTAAAGGAAGGAAGGAATATATACCTGAGTACATATATATTTTTTCCTCTTTGGAGGTTTCTCTGATGACTTTGAAATGGTGATAGCAAATAACTGGTTCACTCAATCTGGAATCTCCTTTCATTTGAAATAGTCTATAAAGTTTTTACAAAAGAAATAAACGTAGCACATCATTTTTACTTGTGGATGTCCCCAAATGTGATGGCATAAAAACAAACTTATTAATACACTCGCATATTCTGATGTTCACATCTGAAAAGAAGGCATACTAAAATGCATGTATACATATAATCAGATATTGGTTTGGCCTCTAGATTACACGGTTCCTAAGTAGCACAATCTTGCCTCACAGAGTGATCCAGAAGCCCTCTACAGACCTTCTCATTAGGAGACTCTGGCACAGTATGAAGAGGGGCACGCATCTGCCAGCAAAATGCTACAGATGGTTCCCCTCATTAGCCTACAGAACTCCGAGCAGCCGTCACGGAGGAGGCCTGGGACCTCACTTGGACAAGACGTTAAGCTAGCCTCCTGTTCAATGTCATTAGGATTTCTCCAAAATAATCTCCTTCGTGTACCCTGTTGGGCTTAGGCTGGTCTGCATGTCGCACTCGCAGGGAGTCAAGATGGCGGCACTGCATCCAGCTTGCCAAGGGGCTTTGTCTGATTTTCGGATTTGACAAAGCCCCATAGCAAGTCAGACTTATAAACTTCTTTATCTAAATGCAGTGGCAGGACAGTCTTGTCCCCAGAAGCCCATTAGTATCACTTTTGGAATTCCAGGTAATGCTTGCCTCCATGTAAATGCTTACTTGTCACACTAAATGCACTGACAATCTCGTTTCCCCTTTTCCTTTCGACCTACTGATTTATTGATATAATGGCATTTTAATTTTGTTTTGTTTACCCTTTGTTTATGAATCAGCCTTAAAATCAGGACACCAAGCCGTGGCAACCGGAAATGTTAGTTAAGTTTAGCAGTAGAAACAGCAGGGGGAGCCCATACTGTTTTATGCTCTGCAGTTTCTCTGACTGGATGATTATTATTATTATAGTTGTTGTTTTACACTTATAACAAAGATGTTTACAATTTATGTACACTTATAACATAGATGTTTAGAATACAGATAATCACCATGTGCTAGACTATTATGATTTTAAGTCACAGAGGGTCTTTATTTTCTTTATGATTTATTTATTTATTTTTAAATGTTTATTTTGAGAGAGAAAGAGAGCACGAGTGAGTGTGAGAGGGGGAGGGACAGAGAAAGAGGGAGAGAGAGAGACTCCCAAGCAGGCTCTGTGTTGTCAGCGCCAAGCCCAACGCAGGGCTCAGTCTCACAAACAGAACTGTAAGATCATGACCTGAGCCGAAATTAGAGTTGGAAGCTTATCCCACGGAGCCATCCAGGTGCCCCTTTATGCTTTAATTGTATCAAATTGTTAGGATACTGCTAAGAATAATTGATAGGTAAGAATTTGACAGTAAGAATTTTTCTCCCTGTCTTTTAATCCAGGGAAAAACCTGTTCTGAATTTTATTTCTCAAAAAATGAAATCAGCTAAAATCCCTATATAATTTCTTGTGGCTGTTCTCTCACATTTACACCTTTTTTTTTTTTTTTTTTTTTTTTTTTTTTGAAATAAAGTGTAAAATATACCATCTTAGGGGCACCTGGGTGGCTCATTTGGTTAAGCCTCTGACTTTCGATTTTGGCTCAGGTCATGATCTCTCAGTTTCCTGAGTTCTAGCCCTGCATTGTCTAGCTCTGCTGACCTGCTTGGGATTCTTCCTCTCTCTCTGCCTGTCCTCTGCTTGTGCTCTCTCTGTCTCTCTCAAAATAATTAAATAAACTTAAAAAAAGAAAAAATATATATACCATCTGATATATTTTCAAGACTGTGGTAGTGAGGGCAAGTCTGACCACAATCACTTTGATGTTCTAATATGACCCAGACTTAATTTTCAATTTTGAAGTTAATAAAATGCAAAAGCCCAGTGGCCTTTAATATTGTTTTCTTATTCTTGATGAGCTCCTTGGGTCAGTAGGTTTTCACTACCATAAAATAATTCAGAATATCTGAATGACTTTTTGCTCCCTAAGTAAGCCATTGTAATGTCTCTGGGCATGCATTTTATATATTGTAGCCCATCCTAGATTATTCTGCTCTATTGGAGGGGAAGGAACTCTAGAGTGATATTCACATACCTGCATTGGTGATTTTGCCCATAATATCAGAGAAGCCACCTGATGGTGTGCCATTTCATTGTTGTGTTAAAAAGGGTTTTGTAAATTTAAGCAATTTCTATTGAATAATTTCTGAATTTCTTAAGAAATGGCTTAAAACTAAGCATCAACTGTACATTGACAAGGATGTTGAATATGGGTACAACACATACAACTTTTTAAAAAATTAAGAAAGAGTGAATTTTTTCCTTTTTGCCAAAAGATTATAAGGCTTAAAATTCTATGATGGATCGACACTTCTGCAGATCCATAGTTCTGGTTCCCTCCATGCTAAAATAAAAAAAGAAAATGCAGTCTCAGAGTGATCAGAAAAGTTTAGGGAGGAGTAGCACTTGAGCAGAGCCTTGAAGGTTAGGAAGAACTTTATGGGGATGGTGGTGGGGCTGTAGTATGTAGTTGTGGTAAGAGAGAAAGATACTTTAGGCAGAAAGAAGGTCACAGAGGGTCACAGTTGGAAAGGGTCACAGTTAGACTAGGGCATAGGAACCTTGGCTACCTATGGGAGTGGGGTGCCATCATGAGAGTTTTGATGTGCAGTTAAGCAGTTAAAGCTTCATTCTGGAGGCAGAGGGAGACAGGGAGGGTTTTAGAGGGAGACATACTCATAGGAATAATATTCCAGAGAGCCAGAGAGATTGATTTGGTGACAGGGAACAGGATCCTTGAAGATTTAATCAAATTGATTTAGCATCAGCATTAGAAAGCAAAATAAAGAAGTTATAATTTAAAGTCTCTGTTCACATAATTTTAGAATGTGATTTAAGGTGTTTTCATATCATCTTCCTTGATTATTATAGTCAATGCTAAAAATCCAGGAGAACAAGTCCGAGTAGAGCTGTGTGTGGGTATTTTCTTTCCATGAATATTAATAATAACATCTTGCATTTGGGGAGCATATTTTATTTATTTTGTTTTGTTCTTTTGTCAATCTGATAAGGTTAATGGATGCTTATGAAAGTAAACAGGTATTACAAGCCTGTCCCTCCACCCACATGATCTCTCTTTAGTTGCATATGTAAATGTAGAGTGAGAGATTAGACTGAAGTTTATGGCTGTGTCAGTTTTTCTGTGAAGAGTTGACAATATTATTCCATGGCTATTTGTTTTAAACAAGCTTTGAACTTCATTTTATGTCTTAGACCATGGTAGGTGTATTATTCCACAGTACTATTGTTACTTCAGTTATATGCTCATAAGAAACACTTTTTGGAGGGAAATAGAATGCCATCCAGTTATATGTAAGTGTTGTTTGGTAGTATCTTTATTTTTTTCTAAAAAAATTTATAATTTACAGATATAATATACTAGTATATCATGTCATTTACTTGATCCAGAAAGATGGAGAAAAGGTATAGTCACTTGAAAAAAGCAAAAAGGAGTCCTTATAATTATAAGACAGAAAAGAGATTTTTAACATTTTAGTAAAATAATATTTTTTAAAAAGTTGAAGAAAATAGAGTTTATATAAAAATTTGAAGAAAATACAGTTTACATCAATACACTTAAAAGCCACATAGTAGGGGCACCTGGCTGGCTCAGTCAAGCATCCTTGAGAGTTGGTTAAGTGACTTTTGATATTGGCTCAGGTCATGATCTTACTGTTCGTGAGTTTGAGCCCCACGTCAGGTTCTGCGCTGACAGTGTGGAGCCTTCTTGGGATTCTTTTTCTCCTTCTCTCTCTGCACAACGCCCCTTCCCCCAAATATATATATATATATATATATATAGAGAGAGAGAGAGAGAGAGAGAGAGAGAGCGCCACATATGATATTAAAAAAAAAAATCCCAGAATATATTGGCAGGGGGAACCCAGTAAGATAATCATTTTTTTTCTAAACTACCTGATGCAAAGTGGGAACTTAGATGAGATCTGGTGTATTCAGGGTAGTAAAAGAGTGGAAACTTAGAATAGCTAGCTGCTCGGTGTTCAGATTCTTTTAATGCACTACATATGTTTGTCTATTGAACTGATAGTGCCAGGATTCATGCAACACATCATTTGTGGCTTATGTGGCCATAATTGTCAACTTTGACCTCTATGTCAATGCTCGGTTCATCTAAATTTATAAAAACATATAGGGCTCTTTAGACCCCGTGTTTGGCATTATCACAATTTTTGCTTGGCTCAGACAGGGCAGGTTGATTATCATTAAAGTGTTATTTATTTCTATTTTATTAAGCCCCTTTTACATTCATGTTACAGGTTAATTTATACTTTTATTTCATGCACTACTTGGCTTTACTGATTAATATGCCCCATGGCATTCAATAAAGTCAGGCAGTGGAGGAAATAAGAGTGGTATTAATTTCTAACATTGCTATAAATTTGCCTTAATAAAACTAGCTCAATACCATTGCAGAAGTAATACAATGGATGCTTCTGAATTGTTAACAAAGATGCAACTAAACATTTTCCTTCCTGAATTTAACATACCCCAATTGCCTTTTCTTTCAAGTGTTGAAACGAAGCCTGCCATATATTTTTTTCCCTCTTTAAAAGGTAATCTGATAGTTGGCATAATACGGCAGACTTAAGGTTACAAACTATGCAAATTAACGCAGGCCCATAGGCCCTTGGAAGGGGGATGACTTTGTTCATGTAAGAATTTTAATACAGATTAAAATGATCTAAAAAAAGTTATGTCTCTAGCATCAGTTTTTTGTCCTTCTTTAATGTATTAACACTCAGTCCCAATGATAAATGTTATCACTGTGGTATCTGATAACATGAAGAAGCTATAGCAAGAATCTATGTCCTGGAATTAGTTTTTTGTCAGTTACCCCACCACTCCCACCCTAACTGCTCAATTAAATAAAGTTAGAATTAGGACTTATAGGAATTTATCAAGACAAGGACACACTACCACCCACTGATTTTTGGGTCACAAAATTTTGATGATAAGGAATATACTCCATTGTTAAGTAACCAAATTCATGTGTTACACGGTAGCACTTACTCTTTCCCTTTCATTTGTTAGACTGTAGCCAGACTGGCCAAAAAAAAAAAAAATTGTTACAAATCTAAAATTTGCCTTCATTTCAATTATTCTGAAAGAATAAGTACGTTTTATTCACTCTGAAATTTCCCATTTTTTCACTTTCCAGTAATTTCTTTAAATTCTAGCATTTCCAGATTAGAAAGAAAATTGATTGAAAAAAAAGCAAACAACATTAAAAAACTCTCCTTTGCATACAAGTGTCAGGAAATGTGTTCATTCAACAGATATATGTTTATTGATTAGCGTCTGTGGTAGGCACTAGTCTTGTCCTGGCAATGGAACTGTGAGATAGTTACGGTCTCTGTCTCCCTAGAATACACAGACTTGGTCTTTTATTTACTTTAATGATGCTGAAATTTCACACATAGTAAGGAAGATATTTTGAGACAGGAAAAAAAATTCTTCTTTTGGGTCTATTTGTCTTTTGAATGAAAGAGGAGCTTCTAGATTCCTAAAATTCCCCTCAAATCACACCAAAGTAACAGGCATCTTTGCCCATAAAACAGTTCAAGAAACAGTAGAAGAGTGAGTCATCCTATATCCATGCTGTGCTCAGGAACATATTTTTTGGCTTTTACTAAATCAGCCTAATGGAGTGATTCCCCAACACCCTCTCCCCACCCACAAGCTGAATTCAAGTGAATCCAAGTCTAATAGCTAGGTGGATTTGATGTTACTATATTTTCTCTTGCTTGTCTTTTGGTTAAAATCAACTTTCAGGTAATTCACATTGAAAAGATGTGTCTTTTCATGTTCATGTATTTATGCAACCTCCAGCTTTACACAAAAGTAAGAACCTCCTCTTTGTGGGTGTTATTACCAAGCCCAAACTGATCCCCTTTACCCATAAAAATCAGACTTTAAGAATAAGTATTTTCTGAATGACTCCTCAAAGCAGTATTTAGTAAAAAGTTATTTTCAAGAGAATAATCTACATCCTGGATCCTGAGGGTGCTGACTCAAGAGCAAAGCAACAATTTTGGAGACTTGGGAGTGTCCCATCTTAGAAAGTTAGTTTTAGAAGGTAAAGAACGTTTGTTTCCAGAAACTAATGTATACCCAGAGCCTGGAGAATAGAGAGCTTGCATTGGATTAACAATCTTCCTGTAATCTTTATTCACAAACATGCTGACTCAGTGAACTGCCTCAGTCCACAGACAGAGTCCCGTGCTAGCATCCACCGACTGCAGGAAATCTGGTTGTTAGCTACTTTGGAAAAAAAGTTTGGAATATTGACCCACACTCGTGTTTTGATGGATCTTATGAAGTGAACAGACACAATCTAGTTTATTGTATTTCAGGATGGATTTAATAATACCATTGATTAACCAGTAGGTGATCAATACACAAAGGATCTTACACACACACTCCTCAGCTAGTGGGCTAAACTAAGACTAAAGTTTTGCCATTCTAATCAAATGGAGAAATCTTATTTAGGTAAGAATAGGAAAATCAGGCCTGTTGGTAAAATGAGTTAGGCAGTGAATTGAAACAGAATAAAAGGTTATATGTTTTTAGCTAATAGACTGCAACACCTCAGGACTTTGAATCCATGGATAATTACATTTCTTAATTACCCCCCCCACACACACATACTATCTAATCCAAAGTAATAGTAAATAAAATACAAATTAAATGATGCCCCAAATGCTTCCATCTTAAATTCCTATTCTATAAGTAAATCTAAAAACTTTAGGAGTCTCTAAAAATGTATTTCAGTAAGTCATTCTTTGCAGAGCTTTTCTGGGGAACAATGCTGACCAGAATGGAACAGTTGCAAAATTATGATAACTTTGCAAATATTAGTGTAAAATACATGTATAAAGCAAAGAGAACTTATTTGATTGGTGAGAACTAGAGGATATTGTTGTAACTTTAAATTTCACATAGTCTCAACTTAAGTCTTTAGTTAAATCATATGATCAGAACTCAACAAAATATATGTGAATGTGAGATGTGGGGGGGTGTCAGGATTTCCCCCTCTATTTATTTTTTAAACAACTCTGTTCAAGAATTACTACCCTTTGAGGATAAGGATATTATTTTCTTTTTGAAGGGAAACATTGTACTCTATAGTATGACTGGTACTGTCTTTTGTGCCATTATTAATACATTTCCTGTTTAAGGAAATGACTTTTTTTTTTTTTTTTTTTTTTACCATGATAGTTTAAACTTCAAAATAAGTGCTATGGACTTTTACAAGGTCTTATCTTACCAATGTCATTCTGGGCATGAAGAATAAAGTATGGGAAATGCTTGTCATAATAATCCTATTGTCATGAGATTCTTCTTTTTGAATAAAGTGGCTCACATTTGGTTTTCCTTTTCGGGGGGCAATTGGGAGAGAGAAAGTAAGTTTTGTAGATAAAACAGATTCTTCTCTTCTAGATTAATGATTTTTAAAAATACAAATATATAATATCCCTATCATATAAATAAAGATGAGGAATAAATTCCAAAGTTCTTATCTTCATATTTCCAAAGGCCATGTAAGTCTCCTCATACAGTTCTAGCTTAATGAATTTTGTTTCCCTTCATTTTTATTTTTCTGTTCTTACTGCATTCTTCAAAACCATCATTTAAACTTAATCAGATTTGAATTGAAACATTATGTACAGAAAATAGCAATAGCAAAAGCTAAGTTTGTGGTTTTGGATTTTTCATGTTACATACTTAAAGCGCATTTCACCAGTGAAATAATACATACGACTGATGTGTATTTAATAAGTGATGTAGATTCCACTGTGAAAGTTTCAGTATTTACTGAGTGGAATCTATTTATATTTTATTTAACTTGCTACAGTTCAGATATTTTGTCAGTTATAAAACAAGTAAGATAATAATACTGTTAATATATATAATACACACATATACATATATATGCAATATGTATATATAATGTATGCATATATAGTATGCATATATAATGTACATACATATGTGTATATATAAACATATACACATGACAGTAATACTGTTAATACATATACACACATATATATAATACAAGTGTATGTTTTAAGGTTTTTTTCATTTGATATGTATGTATGTATATAATATCTTTTCTGTTAAGGCCTCAATCTTAAAATCAAGGTGACCCTCAGTTTTGAAAAATACAGAGCAGTATAATGATTAACAAATTATATTCTTCAAAGTAACTGTTAATTGTACATTAATACTAATAGATATTACTTACTACATACTCACTTGTGCTAGGCAATATGCTAAGTGCTTTATGTACATTAGTTTATTTAGCCTCACAAGAAAGCCACAGGGTAGATATTTTTACCCTCATTTCAGAGTGAAAAACATTCTTGGGATTGAATGACTTATTCAAGGTCCCGCAGCTAGTTACTGGTCGAGCTAGGGTTTTAACCCAGGGCCATCCATTTACACACAAAGTACATTGAACAAGATCAGATAGCTTTAATTTCTTTGTAAATTTTTTGATTAGGAAAATATCAGGTGAAAAAATAATGATGACAAGACCAATAAATGTTAGAAGACAGGGTTTACGAGACAAGGATATGGCACATGAGTCTTTTCTCTTGCAGAAGGAGTGAGAGAGGGATTTTAGCAGAAGAGACAGCAATACAGTCCTGTAACACCGTGAAGGGAGCATAGATTGTGCCCAGTTCATTCATTCACTTGAGCAGGTTTTTGTTGGTCACGTGTTGGGTGGTGGTGTACAAAGGTGAGTAGGAAATAGCATCCACCTTTGAGGAGTATACAGCCTTATGAGGATATAGACCATCACACAAATACTGTAGTAGCTCAAGAATGATCAAGAATTGTATTGATTACAAAGGAAGGTGTGTAATCTAGAAAGAGGTGGCTGGTGTGTGGGAAGGAGACTTGCCTTAAGTTTTAAAGATTTGCAAGTGAGACAGGCAATATGGTGAAGGGCAGGGTGGCAGGGTGGGGCCTTCCAGGCAGAGACAGTAGGTGGACTAAAGACGAGAAGGTTCAAATGAGTTTGAGTGGGTTAGCATAGCTGTAGATGAGTCTAAAGACAGACAGGAAGAAGACACACTAGATTCTCCAGGGCTAAGGATCACAGAGGTTCCTATGAAGCCTCTAGGGAAGAGGAATGATGAGATTTACTTGTTAGGATAAACTCTCTGGCTAAAGCGTAGGGAAAGGATTGGGGAGGGGTCACATTGGAGGGGATCAGGTAGGTAGACTATAGGAGGACAGGAGGGAAATGACAAGGGCCTGACTGTCAAGGGCAGTGGTAGGGGTTTTGTAAGAAGAGAACAGCTCAGGGATGATGTCAAATGATGTTGAGAAAAAGATGTTTGTTGGGTTCCAAGAAGGTCCCTTGTGACTCTTACTAGAGCAGTCTCAGGTGAGGGGTTTGCAGAGCCAGTGGGGCTGATGAGTGATCCAGAGATGAGTGGAAAGGAAATACAGTGAGTGCAGTCTCTCACTTTTCTCCTTTTCTACTCCCTGTGATTTCCTCCTCTGCTCCCAATCTTGGAGAAAGAAAAAAACACTTGCTGGGTAATTAATGAAAACCAGTGCATTGTGTGGGCTTGATAATGACCCTGTGAGGTAGGGCCTACTGTGATCTGCGTTTCATAGGTGGAGAGTGCAGGGTTTGAAAGGTTTATACACCAGCCCAAGGCCCACAGTTGACAAATAGCAGGCCTCTAGTTCCAATCCAGCTCTTCCTGGTTCTTGAGCTCAAGATCCAACCACTGCCTTCTAGAATTTAGCATCTTCATGTCTAATCTTTTCCCCTCCCTTTGCAAGTCTTCCTGCAATCGTAGAGCTAATATACTTATTCTCACCAAAACATAAATGATGGATAAAGCTTAATGTGTTCTTTTTCCTCATGTATTTTTGGAATGACCACTGGATGTGCTTATTTTACATTTTTTATTGTGAGATACAACATACAAACAGAAAAGTGAACATAACACGATGTACAATTTGAGGAAGCATCGCCGGACCTCCAGTAATTGCCTGTGTCTCCCTTCCCATCGTTCCCCCTCTTCTCAGAGGCAGCCACTAGCTCTGTGCTTTTCTAATCTGAGTTATGCAGCCCTAAACAATAGTTTAGTTTTGCTTGTTTTGGCACTTTATGTAAGTGGAATTATGTGTGTGTATGCTTCTGTGTCTTGTTTCTTTTGCTCAAAATTATATTTTTTGTTGGGGTCCCTGGCTGGCTTAGTCGGTACAGCATGCAACTCTTGATCTTGGGGTCATGAGTTCAAGCCCCACTTTGGGGGTAGAGTTTGCTTAGTAAAAAATAAAACAGATTTTAGAAAATAAGACATTTTATTTTGTGTTGTGTGTGACATGAGTGCATTCATTTTCAATGCTGAGTAATATTTCATCATGTGAATTTACCATGTTATTTATCTGTTTTATTGTCTAGGGACATGTGGGTTATTTCCAGTTTTGAGCAATTATGACCAGTGTTGTTCCCTTTTTGGTTAAGTCAAGGGCAAGATGCTCTAAGTATGCAATTTTAAACATCTTTAAATATCTTAGGGGGTTGGAAGCTCTTTCTAATTTTCTTGATGTGAAACCCCACAGGTGGTTCTTATGGGGTTCCTGATTTGCTTACTCATGAGGCCAAGCCTGAGGACTGTGAGGAGCATTTCTAAATTAAAATGTTTAAAGAAGTCAGGTGAACTGAAAAAAACAAAGAAACGGTTATTACCAGATCCCCCCGTTTCCCCTAGTTTTTCCACTTCATTGTTGCAATCTTAGCTCAATGCAGTCAGCTTGCATATTTTCCTACATCAGTCCTTTGATCAGCGAAGTAATTTCTTTTCCTTCCTCTGCACAAGTCTTTTAATTATAGCAAGCTTTGAAGAACAAACATGGTAAAAAATATGAACAACTTGAATCATTTTAGCAGCTATCTAAAATAACTGATCTTACATGGGATGAAGGGATAACTATTTAGTTTTTGTAACGTGAATCACTGAAATATAATACAACCAGTAATAAGAGCAGGGTGTTTCATATATTTAATAACAACATAGAAGGCAGGCAAAATACAGCAAGGTGGTTTTGAGTACAGGTTCCAGAGGCGGACTGAAGTCAGGTTCTAGCCCTACCACTTCTGACCTGTGTTGCTGGGTGAATTTCTTAATCTTTCAGACTCAGCTTGCATGAACTATACGATAGGGAGGGTAGTAGTGCTTCTTTCATAGGGCTGTTGTGAGCATCCAATAAGAAAATGATGAGTTCTTCTAAGAACTGCTTTAGTAAAGCTCAATAAGTGCTAGTTACTGTTGGTATATTTAGGCCCACAAAAAGAATAATCAGACTATTTATTAATATATCTAAATAGAGACAGTCATCTACTTATGTCATAGCTATTTATTCAACATTTAATAGGCTCTTCACTGTGGTAGATGCTGGGGTCATACAAAAGTCCTCTTTGTGGAGATAAGCAAGTAGGAAATCACAGACAAGTGGCAACGTTAAATAGGACAGGTTTGGATGTTGTACACCTGAAACGAATATGATATTGTATGTTAACTGTGCTTCAATAAAAAAAATTTATAAAGCATGTCACAGAGAATACAGTTAATAATACCATAATAACATATGGTGACAGATGGTGACTGCACTTATGGTGGTGAGCACTGTGTGATGTATACAATTGTTGAATCAGTATGTTGTACACCTGAAGCTAATCTAATGTTGTTTGGCAATTATACTTCAAAAAAAGACATGATTGGTAACATAAAGTAGCAAGTGATGTGGCTCAGCCACGGGGACAGGTTTCCAGGAGATGTATTTTGAATTTGATCTTATACTAAGTGGTAGACATAACTTTGCCAAGAAGAAAGTTGAAGTCCTTTCATCTAGAAGATATGTGTGGGCAAAGAACAGAGGGTAAGGAGTAAGACATCTTTTGGGAGATGTTAGAAATGGATGGTATTGGGGTGAGGAAGGGAGAAATAGTTGGTGGAGTATTTTATAAGCAGCATCTTTAACATGCATATATTTATTAGATGGTAGGAAGAATAAGAATTCAGTTCCATTTGGATTGCCCCACTGAGTTATAAACCCTTAAAGTAAAACATAACTGTACAGTATCCAATTTGGCAGATTATAGGAGAGAGAAAATGGCAATATTTTGGCAAAATAAACTTTTCATATTTTCCTTCTCATAATAAATACAGAAATAATGAAGCACTTTGACATTTCAAAGACTTAAACTTCATATTGAAAAACCGATTGTGAAATTCCTGTAAGAGTCATTTGAGTTAATACATGTTCGTTCTACTTTTTCTTTGTTTTTAGATAAGTGTCCTTCCCCACTGCTTCGATTGTAGTTTGAAGCAAAAAGGAAACAAAAATTTTCTTTTACAGGTTGGCTGTAGGGATTGTTCCCAGAATCTTGCACAACCCCCCAGTCTCTTGCCGACTCCCCCAGATCCATGGATTCCACTAGATGGCGC
Source organism: Lynx canadensis (assembly GCF_007474595.2). Lineage (NCBI taxonomy): Eukaryota > Metazoa > Chordata > Mammalia > Carnivora > Felidae > Lynx > Lynx canadensis. The sequence goes on along the minus strand of NC_044310.1, from coordinate 164,823,897 downwards.
CCAGATCTACCGCTGTGTTTTGCCTCCGTGGGGCGCAGATCTGGAAACAGCTGTAGATTTTCTAAGAATGGCTGCAGAGATCAATATGGTCCATGTGCAGCAGCTTCCTACAGATCTGCTCCAAAATGCTGTAAGCCTGGTGCTCCTTCACACTGTTACCTTAATGGAATTACCAAATATGGGCAACGATGGTGTGGTTTTGAGTCCGAGACCGCCCGCAATTTCGCAGTACGCGTCTTAGCCACAAGCAGCAGGCAGACAGGCATTTTTTTTAAGGGGCAGTTCACAGCCTCTTCGCGGGCAAATTGCATGCTGGCGACTTAGAAGCTACTCCTTAATGCCAAAATATTGATTTAGGCAACAACACTGCTGTTTGTGGAGAAGGGGAAAAGGGGCAAGAAGAAGGTATCAAAAAGGGAGAGATCTTAGTAGTAGCTTTGGTGCGTGCATAATCCTCTCTCGTTTTGTCAGACAGTTGAACACTGCCTGAGTTGCAAAATCGAGGATATATTCTGATGCAGATTTCAGGTAGTAGGAGACGAAGCATTTTGTTTTTCTTTTGAATGGAGCTGAGCAATTGCCTTTACTTCACATATGAAACGATGAAGGCTTTGTAAAATTATTTTACACTTTATTAATATTCTTCTAAAAAGGGACACAGCTCTTCTTTCCAATTCAAAGTAGCGGATAATGACTTTGGCAGCATTTCCCTGCCTTTTTCAAGTTTATGGGAGCCCATTTCTCATCATTAGGCTTAAGATGAAGATCAGAAAGAATGAGCCTTATTCTGGAGCTTGTCACATCAGTGTTGCTTCTTAGGTGATTAAAAAGAAGCAGCGGAATCTTGGAGAAAACATCTGACAAAAGGTAATGCAAACACAGTAATAGATGAAAATTGGTGGTACCTTAGACATAACCAGCCAGGGAAAACCCACTCTGCTAAGTACACGTGTACAATTCAGTTCAAGAGCAAAAATAAGACTCTTCTTCTGAGGCTCTCAAAAAACCTGACCTGCTCTGGCCCCACAAACTAAGGTTATTTGAGCCTCCCCGAAGGTGATTATACTGGGGAGGATGTGTTTTTTCTGCAGCTAGTTTAGGAACTCAGCACCAGTCAAATGCTTCGTGCAGCTGCTAGTTGGCACGTTAAAAGGTATGGAGCTTCTTTAATTAAAAAAAAAAAAAAAATCACAGGTTCATTTTAATTTTGGTCAAAATAGATTTTGTTATTTTTAAACTTCCTGTGGAATAAAACAGTACTCTTCTTTCCTTTCCTCCTACTTGCCCAGCTCTTATTCCATCCCCATCTTCTGCTATCATGATAATGGGAGGGTTCAACAGAACATTCTTAAAATGTCCCCAGGTTATAATTTTGGTTCAGGGGTATACAATGGTTGAACATAAACGTTTTTAGAAAAAAACATAATATGGGGTATATGGAAATTGTGTAATAGTCACAGAACCATTTCTTAAAAAATATTTTTGCTAATAATGTTGGTTAGGCTAGAGGTAGACGAGTGGGCTTTATATTCAATTCTGGAAAGTATTTTGCCTGATGTTAGTGGGCTTGCTTATTGTTTTGAAGGATACGCAATTTAATTCAGAAGTGAAGTACTTTTTTCAAAATGAAGGCATTTATTTTTATTTGTTAAAATATGGTATTTCGATATGTAACTAAGAAAAAATCATTTCTAGTATGTTACTAGTAAAAAATCTAGAAGTGACATAAAGGATGGCTGAGAAACAGATGATGGTTAACCATATAAATTTCTAGAAGTAATACACTTTTCACCTCTGGGTGCCACTGTTCAACTGCTTCTTGTTTTTTATGACTGTTTGAAAGCCGGATGCTTCCTGTAGATGTATTCTTAAAAGAATCTGTTAAAGAGACATTTCCTCTATCTCTAGTTATCTGCTAAATAACTTTTTGGCACATGGATGTAAATTCAGCATGGTTGTGATTTGCCATTTTAATTACCAAATGATGACCAAATAACAGTAAAGATTGTTTATATGGGCAATTGGCCAGGTTAAAAGCCCGATTTCATCTCCTGTTGAAATAAATCTTGTACTTACCTTTTGGTAGGCATTTAACCAGAAAAAGCCATTAAAACACCAGGGAGTTTTAGCTTATATCTGTTGCCATCTGCAGCCATGATTTTAATTCTGCACAAATATTTCCATAGAAATCAATTTTATAAGGGGAAATAATGGGTAGACATTGGGGGAAATTAATCAATTAAAATATAATTTTAAGAATCTAACATTGTTAACTGAGAGATTATTTTTCCACTTAATTTCAAAGCTTAACTGCTCCAGTATTTCCATTTAAAAACCCCACAAAGTATAGTTCTATATATTTTCAGAATTCTTAATTCTTGGATATAATTATTTTAATAACTAAAAATAGGAACCATATTTTAATTCTGCAAGATGTTACGAGTAATCTTTTCTTTTCACAAACCAGGCAATGAGTTAGTATTCTGTACCAAGAAACAAATGCACATGTTTCGTTGGTTTTTAAATCTCCAATTATTTATTTTAAACTTGGGGTTCATCTGAAATGCCAGAATAAGGGGTTATAATGACAAAGTTAATTTTGTTTTGTCATATACAAAGTAGTTAATCTAAAAATTATTGATTGATATTCTCCCTCTTTTAACTCTTTTAGGACTCAATATTTAAAGGAAAACTAATTTATCTAGGTGTTCTATGGCACAAAATTAATTCTACTGGGACTGGGCCAGGCCAAGCCTCATTATGGAACGGTTCCTCTTGCTGAACTAGCCTAAGCCTGATTCTTCCTAGAATACTTTTTCAAAATTATTCACAACACAGAACTTAACCCTTGAGATGCTGTAGAATCAATCTTCAATATTACACTTATTAGGCCATTTGACAGCACAGGGATATATTAAAAGGAGAGTTATGTTTTACCCCTGTTGGTGTTGACACTGGGCCTTTTCAATTAGGCAACTGTAGTTGTGTATATTGGAGGGATTTTAATTTTGTGATTCATGTGCCAGAGTTGAAGTATTCATTAAAAAAATTTCCCCCTGTTCCTGCCTGTGTCATATCCAATAAGCATATTGTTGACACTGTCTTTTTTCATTTATATGTAAGTAGTGAGTTTATCACCTTGTCTCAGTGGCTGAATAGTTGTTTAGGTAACCTAGATGGTTGACTGACTTTTTTTGCTCAAATGTCTGACCAAATCAATTGGTTTTTTTGATGTTTTTGTACATGCACAGAGCCCAAGAGTGTAACTGTTAGGCATCAGTTATCTGTTGCAGGTACAAAAGGAGTTCAGCATCATATATATTTTTCATGTGTGTGTGGTTTTCTTTTAATATCTATGCAAATGTTAGTGGGGGATGGATTTTTGTGTCTATTTTTATGTTGACTTTTTGCTTGATGTGTAGCGGTTTGTGAGGATTTTCCATTGGAGAAACTCTTGTGTTTTAAGTTTCTCTACTCAGTGTGGGCATCCCACCAGATTTTTTCATAAAGTGGTTTTCTTCATTCATATTGCCTCATTTTCCATTAAAGTGTTACTAATTTGGCACAGCATATCTGTATCTATATCTATGTCTATATCTGTATCTATATATCTATGTATCTATATTTATATCTGTGGCTGGTAAGAAATATTTATTTGGTGGTAGTGATTTTGCACCCAATCTACCAGTGTGGTCTTCCACAGAGAATCATATGGTGGTAACCTTGAGTGTGATTAGATGTCTTTATGAAGGAAAAGCAATAATTTAGCCTTTAGGTGGTTGCTTGATCTATATGCTAATAACCCACCTCCCCCAAAGAATGGATAGATTTTCATGAAATTAGTAAATTGACTTGATGCCTCAGTTTCACATAGATGCACCAATGGAAGGTGCTGCCTTTACGTTGTGAGGCCTAATTCATCAGCTTAAACTCATTTTATCTGAAATGCAATAACAATTGCTAAGTTTTCCTAATGTAAAAATAGCTTAAGCCAATTATTCTAGGTTATCATCAAACACCAAATAACAGGATTAATAAGTAAACATTTAGGTAATTCAGCGGTACTGAATAAGGAAATCTCATTGGTTTACAGAAAATTAAATTGTAAAAATCACCTAAATAGATCTTATTGTTTAAAATAAAGTAGGTTTTTAAAAAAAGCTTTGTGAAAACATAGATTGGCCAGTGAATTTAATTTCTCCATAAAATAGTAGTTTTAATAGAAACTGTTGCCTTGTGAAACTGAATTCTCAATCTGTAATGTGCTTCTGTTTTAAATCCATTATAAAAGGTATTTAAACTGCATAGTTTCCCCCCTTCTATTCTTGTTAGCTTAGATGCTTTATTCTTTCTTAAAGCATCTAAGAAATTTAATAAACATTAATTTTTTATTAAGAACTTAATCTCCAAATAGATGCAGATCTATTTTAGTTCAAATCTGTTCACAATAAGTAACAGGGTCTATGAAACATTGGGAAGGTAATGGTTCTCCACAAGAAAGTGGGCTTAAAGCTTGGCAGGGAATATTTTACAATTCTTTTCCCTTGCTCTTCCCGCCATGGTAATCAGTATTCCCAGTCAACAGTGAAAGAAAAACTCCAACAAAAAGAACACCCACTCCCCAGTTTTCAATTTATTTATTTATTTATTTCATTTGGAAAATCCCCACTGAATGAATTTTTAAAAAAAATTAAATGTATCCTGGGAACATGCCGTTCAGGATTTTGGAATGGGAACTTCAAACGAAGTTGGTAAAGGAGTCAAATGCGTAAGTGGAAACTTTGAGGAAACTGGCAACGAGAGACTGGAAATCAGACAGTCATTTACGTTTTACTCCACCCCCCTCCGCATGTGTGAGTACAAAGCAGGGAGCTGGCAGGGCTGTGAGTCAGAATTCTCCTCTCAGGAACTGAGCGGAGAGAGATTCCCAGCATCTGTTTCCTCAACTATCACCCAGAGGATACTGGTGGTAAATCACAGGGAGTAAAAATAGCCTTGGAAGTCTAGTTCCAAACAAATGTTATATGGTTGGATATGTGATAGTGGCGTGGAGTGTCTCTTCTCTCCCAATTCTTCATTAGCTAAGTAACAGATCTGTTATTATTTCTACATTAATGAGTTATATTTGTTTAAGTTGTTCATCAAAATGTTGAGCAAAATCTTGACATTTTTATTGCCCCGAATTGAACTATTACCTAAATTACTTGGCGTTTGATATAAAAATCTGAACCATGTGGTTATGTGAAGGTTGGTCTATAATCAATAATCACAGATGTTAAAGCTGTGCTTCAGACACAAAAAGCTTATATTTCTGAAATAAAAACACCACTGCAAGCTTCGTACAATAATGACGATTGCCAGTAGACTGACAGGGTCTCCCTGCATTTTGGCTGCAGGAAATTTTATGGGTAGGATCTTGCAATTTAACACAACTTAAGATCCTTTAAGGTTATATTTTATATATAAGGCAATATTTCTTAGGTCTGGCTAGAACTGTTGTAATCTGATATTAAGTTATAGCTTCAGATTTTCAACAAAAACAGCAGCTTTAATAAATGAGATTAGCAAGTGGTGAAAAGTTCAAAGCATTTAATGGAATTGATCTACTAAATTAGCATTGACAATTTTTAGTGGCTATCTTAAATATACATTATTATCATGAAAGAATTAGTCCAATTAAGCCTTTACATTTGGAGGATGCCCAGTGTGACCTTGTTCTATTCAATATGAAAAGTGAGAGGGTCTCTGGGATTATTTAAATTTGGTGCTAAATCAGTGGGTTTGGGGGACCCTTTCACTGCTATTTGGAAAGGAGAGGAAGCCCAAAAGTTCTTTATGGTGACAGATGGGTTATTAGAACAGTTATGTATTGCAAATAAAAACAATGGCCAAAGAATAGAACAGTATAATATTCAATAAATAGATCAGATGAATCAACAAGAGTTGGGTTGTTTTCTCATGATTTCTCACTACAACCATATATTACTGTGTATACTGAACATTTTAGGTACAAAGGTCATGCATTTTGAAACTTAAATAATTATATTCAATGTCAGGTTTTATTTAGAGCATTCTGAATTAACAAATAACCAGCTAATTAAAAACAATTTTTTTAAGGTTTATTTATTTTTGAGAGAGAGGGAGACAGAGTGCGAGCAGGGGAGGGACAGAGAGAGGGAGACACAGAATCTGAAGCAGGCTCCAGGCTCTGAGCTATCCTATCAGTGCAGAGCCCGATGTGGAGCTCGAACTCACGAGCTGCGAGATCGTGACCTGAGCCAAAGTCAGATGCTCAACGGACTGAGCCACCCAGGCGCCCCAATAACCAGCTAATTTTTAAAACATAGAAATCCATGCAAGTATACATGAAGAGATAAGTATGGGATCTTCCAGAAATCTACTTCCTGTATATCCACAGTATATTTTATATTCTATTTTGATATAGACCCCTATGATGCATTGAACATAAATATCATAAAAATAAAACTGGGTTTTGCATTTTTGTGCAAAGGTTCTGATGATGTCTGGTTATTCATATTTATTGTGAAATTGTGGGTCCCTGGCTCTGGAAGGGGCTTGCTTTTGAGAAGTTAGCTCCTTAGTTCACAAGGGCTCACATATAACCTTTTCATCACTGGAGCTGAGAGGCCACCAGCTCTTTTGTGAAAGCATTTAGTAAAACGTATTTTAATTTTGTCATTGTTGCTGTTGTTGTTAGTATCCATTACAATATTTAATGGTTCATTTCCCTGTGGGCTTCTGACCCATCCATTTTGGGACATTTTTAGTAGAAAAAGATGTTTTCTTTGTGTCGGATTTCTTCAGAATTTGAGCATTGTAACTAATACACCCCGGCTTTCTCTTCCTTAAATAGAGGAATCCAGTTCTGTAAACTGATAATCCCATTCTCATTTATTGCCCGCCCCCCCGCCCCCAGTATTTCTAACTTCTCCCTCGAATGGTCAGAAAATTATTCATATCCATTTATTTTTTTCAACGTTTTTTTTTTTGTTTTTTTTTTGTTTTTTTATTTATTTTTGGGACAGAGAGAGACAGAGCATGAACGGGGGAGGGGCAGAGAGAGAGGGAGACACAGAATCGGAAACAGGCTCCAGGCTCCGAGCCATCAGCCCAGAGCCTGACGCGGGGCTCGAACTCACGGACCGCGAGATCGTGACCTGGCTGAAGTCGGATGCTTAACCGACTGCGCCACCCAGGCGCCCCCATATCCATCTTTAAATACAGCTCCAAGAGGGAGCTTAGTGCTTTAGTGGGGTATCCTGAGGAAGACAGGAGGATGATATTATTCACTCTTAAGGATTTATTGAAAGGCTGCTCTTGCCAGACTCTGCTAGGTACTGGGAATACAGCAAGGAAAAAAAAAAACAAAAACAAAAACACTTGAGGGAGAGCAAGACTTGCCAACAAATAATGACAATACCATGTGCTAAATGCTAATGTGGGTGTGTAGAACGTGCATTTGTATGCTATAGTCCTGATTCCATATCCATTGTCGGAACACTGTTATAACTGCTATTGCAATGCTATTATAATTGCTATTTGGGTAGTCAGATTTCTACCCAAATAATCTCTTAACTCTTTCTCTCCCACAGTCAAGGTATATTTTGAGCACATTTTTCTTGCCAAGTTTAATTCTGAATTTTGTTTCTGGTTATTTATACTGTTTCACCTGAAACTGTTATTTTCCCTTCTGAATACCCTTTTTGGCATCTCTGTTTGTTGTTCACTTTGATGTTACAAAACACTATTTGTGATCTCCTAAATTTGAGTGCTTTAGCTACTGCTCCCCAATCCAGCTGTAGTTAGCTGATGAAGAGTTTGTTGTCTGTTCCTGTTCATATTTTTCCATCATGTTCTATAGGGCAGGATCCAAAGGCTTCCTAAAGTCAAGCTAGGTTTTCATGAATTTTTATTCTATGATCTACCAGGCCTGCTATTTGGCTATGTAAGAAGATCATTGTATATTACCAAGACAGGACACCTTCTTTGTGAAGTCATATTGATTATTCATGATCATATAATTGTGAACACGCTTAGGAGTTCTGGTTATTTTGGTTCCTTTTTCAGTCTGTAAGCATCTACTTAGTTCTCTGAATATTACACCAAAGTAGAAATGATAATTTTGTAGCACTCATTTGATGTTGTCAGATGGAAAAAGTCAGAACCAAGTGTATCAGAAAAGGGGACATCAAATTCCTCAATATGGCTAGCTCTTTAAGCATTCAGTGTTGACTTACAACTAAAACAAAATCTCTTTTGGAGCACCTTGGTGTCTAGGTCAGATAAGTGTCTGACTCTTGGTTTCAGCTTAGGTCACGATCTCACAGTTTGTTAGCTCAAGCCCCACATCAGGCTTCGTGCTGATAGCGTGGAGCCTGCTTGGGATTCTCTCTCTCCCTCTTTCTGTGTCCCTCCCCAGCTTGCTCACTCTCTCTCTCAAAGTAAAGAAATAAGCTTAAAAAAGAAAAAAGAAAATGGGGCAAGTCCCTTATTCTGGTCACAATCTTGTTAGCATTAGTTCCTTCATAGTCTGCACTAATCATGGCATGATGCAAGCTTTTATTTGGTCACCATGGACAAGTTTCCTCTCTTTATTGATTATAATACACCCTTTAGGGTTGTGCTAAAATAGGACATGACAACATAGCAAAATGACTGAAAAAAAAAAAAAACCAACCCTATAATTCCCTTATCTAGAAATAATCATTTTAACATTTTGGTATATACATTGCTGAGGTATACATGTGTTACTAAACCACATTTTACTTTGCACTTTCTTTCTTCGCCTAGTACTATACAGAGTTCATTTTTCTAAGGTAATGCACATCATATAACCACACAAATTCAGCTTTTCAATACCGAACCTCTGTTGTTGTTGTTGTTTTTATTGTTTAATAACGCTTCCTTAACTCCCTGAATAAAAAGAAACCTCTCCTTCATACATACCTTTCTGTGGCATTATCTCTTTTTTTTTTTTAAAACGTTTATTTATTTTTGAGACAGAGAGAGACAGAGCATGAACAGGGGAGGGGCAGAGAGAGAGGGAGACACAGAATCTGAAACAGGCTCCAGGCTCTGAGTGGTCAGCACAGAGCCCGACGCGGGGCTCGAACTCACAGACCATGAGATCATGACCTGAGCCGAAGTCAGATGCTTAACCGACCAAGCCACCCAGGTGCCCCCATTATCTCTTTTTTAATTCAGTAGGTTCCTTATTCTGTTAGTAACTGTGGTCTCTGAGAGTAGGATCTGTTCTCGACTTATCCTTATGTTCCTTAAATTGTAGCTGCATAATAAATACTTATTGAATTAATGAACTTTAGCAATGGGAATTGAAATCCTGAACCTTTATGTTTTGATCTTAGTTCTGCTTCTGATTTTAGTTGGTAACTGTTTACCCAGAGACAGAAGGAAAATAAAGCAATTTCTCTCATATTTGCTATGAAGTATGCTGCAGAAGGTAAGTTATTGGTATGATTAAAAATAATTTCTTAATAACCATTTTGGAATAATGGTTTTCATCAATTTATATCCTATGATCTACATCTGCATCTCTTTCTGATGCACTACAAGCTTTATTACTTTTTTTTTTTTGGAACTGAAACATACTAGAGTAAACAGTTTGAAAATATAAAGGAGAAAAAACAACCAATCTATAATTCTACTACCCGGAAATAATCTTTATTCTTATTTTGATGTGTGTTTTTCCAGCCTTTCTTTTCTGTGTATTCCAATGCATATGAGATATGATTTTCACTTAGATTTTTATCAAAATGGGACCATAACAAATTACTATTTATAAGTGCTTTTTTCTTAAAAATTTTTTTTAACGTTTATTTTTTGAGACACAGAGACAGAGTGTGAGCAGGGGAGGGGCAGAGAGAGAGGGAGACATGGAATCTGAAGTAAACTCCAGGCTCTGAGCTGTGAGCACAGAGCCTGATGTGGGGCTTGAACCCATGAACCATGAGATCATGACCTGAGCTGAAGTCTGACGCTTAACCGACTGAGCCACCTATGTGTTCTTATAATTGCTTTTTTTCTCATTAACAGAACATTTTTACATGATGAGTTTATGCCTAATCATCAGTGTTGATGGTTGTATAGTATTCCACGATGGAGATATGCCATGATTTACTTACTTATCCTCCCCTTATTGGGTATTTAAGATGTTGTCTACTTTATGCATTATACAAACAACATTGTAACAGATACCCTGGTTCATACATCTGGGCACTTGCCTACAAAAGGTTTTAAAAATCCTCTTTTAAAATATCAGAAGTTAGGGGCGCCTGGGTGGCGCAGTCGGTTAAGCGTCCGACTTCAGCCAGGTCACGATCTCGCGGTCCGGGAGTTCGAGCCCCGCGTCAGGCTCTGGGCTGATGGCTCAGAGCCTGGAGCCTGTTTCCGATTCTGTGTCTCCCTCTCTCTCTGCCCCTCCCCCGTTCATACTCTGTCTCTCTCTGTCCCAAAAATAAATAAACGTTGAAAAAAAAAATTAAAAAAAAAATATCAGAAGTTAGGTAAGCTTATAGTCCCCTTTCCTTACATCCCCAAATTAAAACAAAATATGCTTATATGTATTTCTTTAGTGTATGATATTGCTTAAGATTTAAATAATTATTATTAAACCAGGGCATGTTACCCTGGTTGGTGATAATGGAATTACTTTCTGTTTCAAATTCATTCTAGAAGACTTGTTTGGCTTCATTTGATCTTTTGTGACATACAAATTGTACTTTTTTTTTTTTTTTAGAGTTAGTCCTATATACAGAAGAAATAAAAATTTAAATGTTCACATTTTCTGGAAGAAGCTGATATATCTAGCTAAATCTTTGTGTCATTTCATAAAACTATAGGCTTGTAGGGAGATTGGTTTCTGTGATCCACTCTGTTCTCCAGTTTCCAATTTTGTAAGTAGGGATACTACTAATCATGCTTCTTATAGGGCTGTAAGAGTAACAACTAATGACAACAACAGCAGAGTTATCATAAATGGCTATGAAAATGTGGGCAGTATTACAAAAGTGCCTTCAATTAGAAAACACTGTGCAAACTGCATCCATACCGGTGGGACTTTTTAAATTCTTGAGAAAAGCATTTGCATTTGCCTCAGCTCTTGCTTTAATGCTAAGTAATGTTTATAGCTAAGCTAGTGTTTATACAAGATCGAAATATTTACTAGATCAAAACATTTGTAAGAAAGAGAATGGCAAAGTCAAGTCACTGATGTAGACTGGGAACTCTAGGGCTCCGTGTGTTGTCACACTGAGTAAGTCACATAACCTCCCGGCCTTAACCTCTTAATCTGTATTTTAAAAAATTTAATATTTATCAAGTGTTTACTAAAAGATAGGTTCTGAGTGTTTCTCCCAAATACGTATTTATTATTATTATTATTTATTATTATTATTATTACTATTATTATTTATTCCTCATTCCATTTTATTGCTTCCTAGGAGTCAATTGTAAGTATCATGGTTTATTCAGTCAGTCTTCTCTGGGCACTTGGGTAGCTTCTGATATTCTGCAAATACAGATATGGTACAATGAAGAAGTGTACATATATAGTCATACGTATTATTTCTGGAAAGGTAAATGCAAAAACCATTCATTAGACATTGGCAAATGACCCATTCAGAGGGGTTATACTATTTTCCATTCTCTGTACTACTATTTGTCTCCCCATAACCTCACCAACAGAGTGAGTCTCTAGATGTCTGTACAGTCGTCCCAAGATCATATTAAAAAGCCCTCCTTTGCCTCAGTTGTTTGCTTACCATACACTAGATTTCATATGTAGTTGGACTATTTCTCTACCTTCTATCCTCTTACATTGGTCTGCCTATTCATTTGCCAGAACCACATTATTTTCACTCAAGAGGCTCCATAGTAAGTTTTTATATTTGTTAGAGCTTCTCATCTCTTGTATTTCTTCTCAGTGTTTTATTAGCTATTTTTGCCAAATACGTATTATTTTACTTAGTCCTCACAAAACTAATGAGGTAAATGTCATGATTACCCTATTTTACAGATGAGAATACTGAGCTACATAGAAGATAGTCTACTTGACCAACTTCATAGAATGGAAGATGATGGAGTCAGGATTTGAACTCTGGCCATCAAATTCCAGAGCGTGAGCTCTTAGCCACAAGACTAGGTTGTGTGTGTGTGTGTGTGTGTATATATATATATCTTTTTTTTTTTTTTTGATTTTTAAAAATGTTTATTTATTTTTTTGGAGAAAGAGAGAGAGACAGAGTGTGGGGGAGAGGGTCGCTCAGAGAGAGGAAGACAACAGAATATGAAGCAGCCTTCAGCTCTGCGCTGTCAGCACAGAGCCTGATGTGGGGCTTGAACCCATAAACCATGAGACCATGATCTGAGCCAAAGTTGGATGCTCAACTGACTGAGCCACCCAGGTGCCTCTATCTTATTTTTTGAAAGAAGGCTAGGACTATATGATCTTTATGGCCCCTTATATCTATAACTCATATGAAACTCTAACTTCAAGTATCTTTGTGAAAAATAAAAAATGAACCAGTCTCCTGATGACTCATATGCTCCCAACATCCAGATATCTGCCCTTTTTAAGCTTTTTAATTCCGATGCTTTACATTCTGTGTCCCAGCCTTTGTGGTTGTATTGCCATGATTTTGTGTTTTAACACTGGGTAGGTCTAGGTGAAAAAATCAGACTCTGTAGGAGATGACCACCTGGAAGTATCATAGTTGAACTTCTAGAAAGAAAATGACAGTTGTTACTAGGAAAGAACTTTGAAAATCAGGATTGCAGTGTTTACCCATTTTGATGGCATCTGTCATGCTAGGTTTTTAAAGAGCTTCAGCCCTCTAATTTGGGGTAGAGGAAGCACTAAAGTAACATTATGCATTTTTGGAATGAGTGAGAAAATAAAAAGTTGCTACTATTTTTGCTTAAAATGAATCACTGTTAATTGGGGACTGTAAGATTTTACAATTGGGAGCTAGAGAATAAAGAGAGATCACTACTTTTGCTTTTTTATTTTTTAAATATTTATTTTGAGAGAGAGAAAGAGAAAACGAGAGTGAGGGGGAAGGGCAAAGAGAGAGGGAGAGACAGAATGCCAAGTAGGCTCTATACTGTCAGCACAGAGCCCAGAGCCCAATGCAGGGCTTGATCTCGAGTCAAATGCTTAACCTACTGAGCCACCTAGGTACCCAGCTATTTTTATTTTAAATAAATCAATGCTGTTAATTGAGATCTGGTTCTATTCAAAAATAGGGGGAAATAGGAGATTACTATTTAGTATTGTTAAGTAACACCAAATAATATTAAGTTTGGTTGATTAGAGACTCCCCCCACCCTACCCCCAATAACCTGCCAAGAGTAAGTGGCCCAGGCTGTGATGTCTTAGAATTAAAAAAACCAAAAACTTAAAAAACAGAGATTAAAAAAAAAAACTTTAGAAATTGACAAATTTTGTCATGGTTTCAGTTAGTAAAATCACTATGTTAGCAGAAATAAATCTACAAACACATCCTGGATTTTCACACAGCAATTTGGAATATTTAGGTAAAAGCAGTGGTCCTGGCTACCCAGGATTTTTCTCCAGCAGTTGAGCAGTTGTATGGTTGTTGACTTTAACCATTCTGTCACACCACAGAAGAATGATCTGCAAAGCAGATGCCAGATAGGAAAGAGGTAGGAGGTAAGAAGGGAAGAAAAGAACCATGGTTGACCAATGCAGTCTGAAAGGAAAGGTGAAAGATGTCTGAGCCTTAGGCCAAAGTGTCAAGGTAAACCTAGCTCTTGCGAAAAGGATCTTTGGGCCCCACAGAGCAGATAGGCCTCTGCTTTGTAGGTCTTACTGGGAGCCACTCGTGCAGTAAGTGGTATGGGACTTGAATTTGAATTTGCCTACCTTAGAAGGAAGCTATGTGAACCTTGCTTGAATCTGCAAACTGATGGCTCCAGAGAGCCAATGCTTAGAGGGCTGAATTGTGTAGAGGAAGAAGCACAGGATGGGAAGAGGGTTGGCTGGATTCTAATGTCAGTGCTGCCACTCACTGGCTGCGTTGCCTGGACAAGTCTCTTAGTCTGTGGTCAGGTTCTTCTTGCATAGAACAAGGAGTTTGATATCAAATCCTGGTACAGTGATCTCTGAGATCATTCCCAAGTTTTGGGCATCCTGGTCACAGGTAGCCTGTGTCCCCAGGACTGGGGATTTTGTTTGCTGTGGATGATTACAGTGACTAAAAGACAAACTTTGTCCTGAGGCTTACACTTTCTGTCACTGTGATACTCAAGGTGGGGTGCCTACTGACATTAATGTTGAGGTTTTTGAAGTTTATTTTGATATGTTGGTACATGTTATTCTTTCCTAAATTCTTAAACTGGTCTTGTGTATGTACAAGCAGCACATATTCCCTGTGAACCTATTTATGTTTTGGAATTTCAGTAGAAAGAAATGCTATCAGTTAATGTTTGAGGTCGATAAGGCATTCTGATAAAAAGGAGTTAATTTTGTTCTTTATTCTTTTTAAAGTTTATTTATTTAGAGAGAGTGTGAGTGGAGGGGGCAGAGAGAGAGAGAGAGAGAGGGAGAGGGAGAGGGAGAGAGAGAATCTCAAGCAGGCTCCACACTGTTAGCATGGAGCCCAACATGGACGTCACACTCATGAACCGTGAGAACATGACCTGAGCTGAAACCAAGAGTTGGACACCTAACCAGCTGAGCCACCCAGGCACCCCAGGAGTTACTTTTGTTTTTGATCTGACTCTAGAGTTATCAAGAAACAAAGAAGGTTATGCTAACGTAATCCTCGGGAAACTACTTATAAATAAACTTATGGATATATAATTTCATTAAATATTATTCTTAGCCATTTACCTTTATCATTTACCTTCTTACCATTAGAATTAAGGTATTTACAATCCTTTCTATAACAAAATGGCAAGTTATTTAAAATTTATTTAAATTATTTTAAAACAAACCATGCTAGTGTAATATCTAACAATTCTATTGAATAAATACTTTAAAAAATGTTTACTTATTTTTGAGTGAGAGAGAGAGACAGACAGAGAGAGAGAGAGTGGAGGAGGGGCAGAGATAGAGAGGGTGACAGAGGAGCTGAAGCAGGCTCTGTGCTGACAGCAGAGAGCCTGATGCAGGGCTCGAACTCCTGAACCGTGAGATCATGACCTGAGCCAAAGCCAGATGCTTAACCAACTAAGCCACCCAGGCACCCCCAGAAATACGTTGGTATTTGAGAAGTTTAGAAAGCAAATTTCCAAATAAGCAAGTGTTTCTTTACTTGTTTATGTAAAAATGGCTCATTAGTTATTTGTTTTTGAACTGGTATGGATCCAGAAATACTTCTTATGAAAAATCCTGGCTTTGCATGCAGATTCTTCTTTATCCAATTCTGCAGGTAGGAGAATAGCCAGAATCTTGTTCAGACTCACCAATGTTCCCAAAAGTTATCAATTTTACCATCAGTTCATTTGATTACTAATGCTTACAGATTCACTTCAACTGCCAGTCAGGAATATTTATGATTTAAGTCACTTCCTAGTAGTACCTGTTACTCAATTCCTATAAATTCTTATCAGTTTAAAGCAGGGGTTGGCAAACCTTTTCAACAAAGGGCCAGATAGAAAATATTTCAACTTTGTCAATTATATGGTCTCTGTTGCAACTATTTAACTTTGTTGTTGTGTAGTGCAGACTGTATTGTGTTCCAATAAAATTTTATTTATGGACACTGAAACTTGAATTTTATATAATTTTCACATGTTGAAAATTATTATCCCCCTTTGCTTTCTTTTTCAACCATTAAGAAATGGAAAGACCATTCTTGTGAACCATGTGAAAACAGGCAGTGAGGTAGACTTTGCCTGCAGGCTGTAATTTGCTGAAGCTTGGTATTGAAAATTGTTTATGAAGAAATATTTGAAAGACACAACAGATCATTTGTGGCTGAGAGTATTCTAAGTTCTAGCCAGTGGAATGTGAGCAGAAGTGATGTGTTGTTACTTCCAGGCCTGGCCCATAAAAATCTCCCATGCATGGTCCTCTTTGTCTTTTCCCATATGTTGAATATGGTGGAGACTCAAGATGGAAGGAGGCTGGTTCTCATTTTGGCTTTACATGAATGAAACAGACTGAGGCACCTGGATGGCCCAGTCGGTAGTTCTCAGGGTCATGAGTTCAAGGCCCATGTTGGGCACGGAGCGTACTTAAAAAAAGAAAGAAAGAAAAACGCTTCTATTCCCCAGTTCCCCAAATTCAGAGTTAAGCTACTGAGATTTTCAGGGGGTTCTATGTCAGCAATTAGTGTTATCTTAACTAACTTGTCATTAATTCTTCCAGATGTTTTTGGTTTGAGTCTTACACTAAATTGAAGTCTAAAACACTGCATGCTTGGATAGACTTTTCTTTGGTCTCCTTCTCTCCTCTTTATCTCCTCCTCCTCACATTTAACTGGCAGATGATAGACAGGGTTACTTTCCATGTTTGATAATATAGTTTGGTGGCCATCAGCTTATACAGAAATGTTACAAGAAATGAGATGCATTGCTCTGATAGAGATGTCAGTGAGGGAACTGTCCCCAGTGTGAAGCCCACCTGAGAAATTCTTTTAGAACTCAGAGAGGAAAAGTTTATCTTCCCCCAAGGACCTTGTATGTTTTCTTATCAACAAAGAGAGTATCGTTGACTGTGCCTGATTGTATTCCCTTTTCCCTTTTCCCTCTGGTTGCCAAGAAGCTCAGAGACAAATTTTTGGCTCAACATTAATAACTTTATCGAACCCTGTGGCCTACATGTCTGCATTCTTAGTTTCCTCCTGGTCTTGACCTTCTATTCTGCTGTGTGTTTTCCTTGTTCCTGATTTTTTGGTTATTTATATTTTTCAATTTTATTGCTTGTTTTCTTGTAAGCTTCCTCAGACCCTTTGTGGAACAAGGTTGGGTAAATAAAAAATGGCTTCAGCTTATTAATAGAATACACCAAAAGCATTCCTTAATCACCAATTTAGTGGTCTGGGAATTAGAACTTCAGATTTATTTATTATCAGGCTGTCTCGTTAGTCATTGTGTCTCATAGTTTGATGAAAGAATGGTTTTACAATTATAAAAGCTGAAGGCCTTCACATTTTTCCATTCTACTTAAAAAAAGAAAAAGAATGTCATTTTATCAAAAGTTCCTATTGTAGAAATTGTAGAAAGGTCATAGATACATTTGACTGACAGATGATAGACTGGGGAAAGATATTTGCAATGTTTAAAAGGAACCAAATATAGACCTTAATATAAAGAATATACAATGATGTACTGCAAATCAACATGAGGAAGATAAGAAATCCACCAGAGAAATGGTCAAAAGGTATGAATAGGTTATTTTCACAAGAGGATCATGGAAAATCTAACAAAACTATGTATGAACAGATGCTGAAATTTATGAGTAATGAGAGAAGAGCAAACTTAAATAAGTTATCACTCCATACTCATCCAACTGACAAAAATTAAAAGGTGGATAATAACAAGTATTGGCAAGGATGTGGGCAGTGGGAACCTCCAAGTACTGTTGATGGGAGTCTGGACTATATAGCCATTCTGGAAAGCAATCTCTTTCAGTATTTATTTAAAGTTTGTAAATATCTTAGGACCCCTTCTAGGTATATGTATTCCAGATAAATCCTTCCATAAGTCCAGTAAAGGATAAACAAAAAGTTCATCACCGTCTTGTTTGTGGTAGCAGGGTGTTTGAAGCATCTTACATGTCCATCACAAAGAGAGCAAATGAATAAAATGTGGTGGATGCATATTTTGCAGTAGTTAGGAACCATATAGACTTACAGTAACATCTTATGATTTAAAATTTTTTTTAATGTTTATTTATTTTTGAGAGAACAGAGCATAAGCGGGGAGGGGCAGAGAGAGAGAGAGAGAGAGAGAGAGAAAGAGAGAGAGAGAGAGAGAGAGAGACATAGAATCCAAAGCAGGCACCAGGCTCTGAGCTGTCAGCACAGAGCCTTACGCAGGACTCGAGCTCACAGACCGCAAGATCATGACCTGAGCTAAAGTTGGATGCTTAACCAACTGAGCCACTCAGGTGCCCCTAACATCTTACGATTTTAAAAGATAGTCTTCCGTGAAAAATGTATGAGAGAAATTTAAAACAGCCACAGAGAAAACAGGGGTGTCTGAGTGGCTCAGTCCACTAAGCGTCTGACTCTTGATTTTGGCTCAGGTCATGATCTCACTGTCATGAGATTGAGCCCTGAGTTGGGCTCTGTGCTGATAATGGAGCCTGCTGGAGATTCTCTCCCCCTCTCCCTCTGTCCTTCCCCTACTCGCTCTCTAAAAAAAAAAAAAAAAAAAAAGAAAGAGAAAAACAAAACAGCATAGTTTGAAAGGATTCAGACAAATTAATGTACCAAGCCCATTGTACTATGTAGGCATACAGTGGAGAAAAGTAGGAGGGACAGATGATCATCTACCATGAGTTCAACCATCTGTACTGAAGTTAAAGAAGTGTACGCCACCCTGTAGGAAGTGGGCACTATAGTGTTGCCTTTCTATGTCCTCCGACACTGAAATCTAATATGATAATTCAGTGGGTGTGGCAGCACAGAATGTAAGGGTACATTCAGATTCACCAGGCTTTCATCTTAGCAACAGCTTTGAATTTACCAGTGTAAATGTAAACTTTGTGAAAGTCTCTATCTTGGTAAAGGAAGCACCTCTGACTTTATGTATTTATTCCTAGTGTGGCATGATGGCTGGGGGCATGAACTCTGGGGCCAGCTCCTGGCTCTGCCATTACTTAATGTTAATGACTTAATCTGACATGCCTAAATTTTGTCATCTGAAAGATGGGCATAGGGTTTGTTGTGAGGATTAAACAAGTTGATATTTTTAAAGCACTTAGAATGATACTTGGTACATAGTAAGCCTTTTACAAGTACTTATTAAATAAATAAAGCCATTTAACAAATATTGGAGTACTTAACATAGGTAACCACTGTGCTGGGTTCTGAGAATACATCTCAGAAAAGAGGACCTTTGTGGTTGCTCTCATCCTACCCTGGACCTGCGTTCCTGGATCTTAGTACTTGCTTCATGGCTTGTCCCCAAGCTCCATCTTTTGCTATTTCTGGGTCTTTGTTTTTTTCTCTCATGCTTGAATCTGTCTTTGTTCTCTGACAAATATCCTAATTACTGAAGGTTTGGGTACTTGGGGAGGTGCACTGATGTTTGAGGACCCACTCCAGATTACTAGACTCTCCTAGTGTTAAATGCACACCTGATAACTGCTTTTGCAGTTCCTACCTGGTGGTTCCACTTGCCGCCCCTCCTTTTGCTGGGTACTTGCCAGAACACCAGCAGGTCTGTCCAAAGATTTTGTCTTTGCTAGTCTTTCCCATTACAGTAAACGGTCCTTTCCAAAGGTCCTTTCCAGAAACCTAGGAGTCAGCTTTGATTCCTTCTTCTTTGCCTACCTAATCGAATCCATCAGCACATCTTGTTAACTCTACCTCCAAAATATCTCTTGAAGCTGCCCAGTTGTGTTGACCTCTGCTGTCATCACCCAAGTTCAACTTATGACCTTCTTGTACCCGGACCCCTGAAGTAGCTTCCTAACTGGTTTCCCTGCTTTCACTCTTGACCCCAGCATTTTATTTGTTACATGGCAAAAAATGCAAATTGTATTTTAAAAATACAGATTGGATTATGTCTGACTTCTGCTCACACCCTTCAATGTCCTCCCATTGCACCAAGAATTAGTGCTACTAAATCATTATTTAATTGATAGAAGCAGGGTTTTTTTTAATGAAATAAATTTGGTGTGTAATATTGTGTAAGTTTAAGATGTCTAGCATGTTACTTTGATACATTTATATATTGTAATATTCTTGATGTAGTATTTATCATATTACAGCATTATAGTACAATACTATTGTGTATATTCATTATACTGCACATTAGATCCTATGACTTATTTATTACTCTTTACAAGTTTGTACCCTTAAACACCGTCTGTCTCATCCACAGCCTCAATCCCCTGGTATCCACCATTTTACTGTTTGCTACAGATTTAACTCTTTTAGATTTCAATGTAAGTGATATCAAACAGTACTTGTCTTCCTATGTCTGACTTGTCTCATTAACACAATGTGCTCAAGGTCCATCCATGTTGTTGCAAGTGGGGGATATCTTTCTCTCTTATGGCTGAATAATGTTCCATTGTGTATATGTACCACATCTTTTTTGATAGGAGCAAGTTTTAAAATCATTGTTTTCCAACACTTGGGTCAACCCCAGAGATTTTTGCTATGAAATTTTCAAAATTAAAAAGTGCACAATTGCAATTTTTAATAGCTTCATATTCTTCTCTGTTATTATATATTTCACTGCTAAAGTTAATTGGCATGGGAAGACATATGATTGAGGCATAGCTGCTGGCACCCTCAGGTCTGAGAGGCCAGTTTCTACATTTTTTTAAAAAAAGTTTTATTTAATTAGATAATCTCTATACCCAATGTGGGGCTTGAACTCACAACCCCGAGATCAAGAGTTGCACACTCCACCAACTGAGCCAGCCAGGCAACCCTGGTTTCTATAGTCTTCAGGCAGATAAGTATCCCTCCCCAGCTCCCCTAGTCTTTGGGGGGAAGGGTTTGTATTGTTTCTTCCTCAGAGCCATGGCCCTCAGAAAGTCTCTTCTAGTTCTGATCAGGATCGGGATAAGGACCAGCCCTGGGTCAGAAGCAGGAGATGTGGGTGAACAGGCAGAAGGGACTGAGAAGTCAGGACCTGGGCGGCAGACAGTACCTGAACCAGGGATGGATGGAACTGGAATGGAATGGACAGTGAGGGAGTGAAGGTGAAGGTTCCAGGCCAGAGTCCAAGCAGCTGGGTCGAGATCTGAGGGTGTGTGTGTGAAGGGCCAGCACAGGCCATCACAGCCGAGGGGAGAACAGCAGAAGTCCTACAAACCTGACAGGGCTTACTGGAACCCTTTCCTCAAGTTACAGATGAGCTGCTTTTTACTGACCCAGGTTCTTTTCCCAGTGAGCCCAGTCACCACAAAGACCTTGTCAGAATTTCATGCTGTCTCTGAGCATATGGGTCTCAATCTTGTGAAAATTACCCTGGAATATTTTTTAAATACTAGGATACCTAGGGGCACCTGGGTGACTCAGTCGGGCGAGCATCCAACTTCAGCTTAGGTCATGGTCTTGCAGTTCATGAGTTCGAGCCCTACATCAGGCTTGCTGCTGTTGGTGTGAAGCCTGCCTCAGATCTTCTGTCCCCCTCTCTCTGTCACTCCCATGCTCCTGCTCCTGCTCTCTCTCTCAAAAATAAATAAAACATTAAAAAAAAAATAGGATGCCTAAGTTGCACCCACCTGAAAAATGTGTCTCTGGGGGGCAGGGTGGCTTAGTGTGGGGGGTGGTTGGGTTTAGGTGGGGTTGGGCCTAGCCATGTGGGATTTCTCTTAAAACTCACACTGGGATTCTGATGCATAGTGAGGGTAGAGAACCACTACTTTAAGCACTCTTGTTTCAAGGAAACAGGATCATTCATATCATTTGAAATCGTTCTTATTTTATTTTATTTTATTTTATTTTATTTTATTTTATTTTATTTTATTTTATTTTATTTTATTGTGAGAGGGGGGAAGGGCAGAGGGAGAGGGAGAGAGAGAATCTTAAGCAGGCCCCATGCCTGGCAGGGAGCCCAACTCAGCACTCAATCTCACAACCCTGAGATCATGACCTGAGCCGAAATCAAGAGTGGATGCTTAACCCACTGAGCCACCCAGGTGCCCTGAAATCATTTTAAATTGGAGAATGCTGCAACTGGGAAATACTCTAGAGTGGTGCTTCTCAAACATTAATGTGCTGTTGAATCACCTTGGGGTTTTGTTAAAAAGCAGATTTTGGTTTAAGTGGCTACAAGTGGGACCTGAGATGTGGCATTACTCAAAGCATCCATGTGATGTGGGAACTGCTGACCAGAGGAGTACCTGGAGCACAGCAGGCCTTTAGATCTAATAGTTACGAAGTGCTGACTCTGTGTCTGGCACAGACACACTAAAGCTGAGTGCTTTATACTCACTGGATTTTCACAAGCCTGTGAGAGAGGTCCTGTTTTACAGATGAAGAAACTGACCCCTAGATAAGTTCAGCAACTTGCCCAGGATCGTAATGCTGGTAAGTAGCAGAACTAGAATTTGAATCTAGGCTGACAGAGGCACCTGGGTAGCTCAATCTGTTAAATGTCGACTCTTGATTTTGGCCCAGGTCATGATTTCACAGTGGTGATATCGAGCCCTGCATCAGGCTCCAAGCTGTGTGTAGAGCCTGCTTTGGATACTCTCTCCCTCTCTCTGTCTCTCAAAATAAATAAATAAACACTTAAAAAAATGAATCTAGGCTGACATTTTCAGACATTTTCAGAGATTGTGAGCTTAACCACAACTTCAATGGCACGATGGATTGTTCAGGGATTTGGCCCCAAAGGTGTGTTTAGAGAACATTATTCTTACAAGGTTGTGTGTTTCTTTGATATGGTGCTGGAAGAAGGGGATAAAAATGGAGAGGGGCTAAAGAACAAATCTTTGTTATGAACAAACCTGTGAAAACATCTATCCATTCTCCACTCAAACAGTTAGTAGTTATCTACTGTCAGATAATGTGCTGCACACTGGGGAAATGGAGATGAGTCCACAGGATTCCTCCCTCCCAACAGTGCACTTTCTTGTATCTGGGTAGCAACAGTGCAATGTGTTGTGCTGTAACAGAGGTCTGCCTCAGTGAGCACAGGAGGGAAGAAGTGTCAGGGAGGGATTCACAAGGAAGCTAAGTTATATGCACACAATACAGAACAATAGTGTCAGAAGGCAAGGGTAACATTTCAAACAGTACTGAAGGGATAGCTCCAGGCACATGAGGTATGATGTGTTTGTGTATAATAAAATCCATGATACATCATCGTGGAGTTTTACTAGAGACCCACTCTCAGGAAATCCCTAAAAGAAGTAATAGTAATGTTTCAAAAGGTGTCTAATTGACAAACACATGGAAAAATCTGGCTTCATATCTCTAAGTAGCAGAAACAGTTTGCTATGAAAGCATTGAGACTCTGTTGCTTATGGTTTTGTGTACTAATCAGAATAGGCTAGTTGTGCTTGCAATAAAAATAACCCCAAGTATCAGTGGCTAAAACAAGAAAGGTTTATTTCTTGATCTGTAGGGTGATGTGTAGGGTGGATTGGTACATCTGTGGGCAGGGAATTCTGCTACCTGTGGTCATCTCCTTCACAGATGGCAATTTTACCATCTTAAGATGTGACCCACCAGTATGATGCTTCAGGTCTCATCAAAGCAGGGAGGACAAGTGTGGAGTCAAGAACTGCCAATTAATGCTTTTGCCTGGAAGTGAAATACTCACTTCTGCCCTCATTTCAGTGGTCACAAATAACTACATGGCCATGTCTAAGTTCAAAAGGGTGAGAGAGTTAGAATCTTTGTGTTCCCTGAAGCGGAGAACAGCTGAATATCAGGGAATGTAACTGTGTCTGCTAAAGCCAGTCTCTTCAGCTCCACTCAGATGTGTTGGAAATAAAAGGGTTGTGCTTTTCCCACATGAAGAAAAAAATGACTTCGTTACTATTAGTTATTATTCTTTTTATATTTTAATATATGTGGAATTGTTGGCAGAGTTTTATTTAAAAGCAGTAGCCGGGTACCTGGGTGGCGTTCGGCTCAGGTCACGATCTCATGGTTTGTAGGTTTGAGCCCCATGTCAGGCTCTGTGCTAACAGCACAGAGCCTGCTTGGGATTCTCTCTCTTTCTTTGCCCTTCCCACCATCCCGTTCATGCTCTCTGTCAAAAGTACATAAATAAACTTAAAAAGGTTTTAAAATAAAAAAGTATTAGCAAGATCCTTCTTCATCAATATTAAAACTATTATTTTAAAGCTTTAAAATTAAACAACCATGGCTATTACTTGAGTCAGCATGAATACAAATGCCAAATTCCAAACAGTATGATGGCAAAAACAATTATAACATATAAAAATATAATATATTAATTATATAAATAACATTAATAATTAGATAAAATAATATTAATTATACCTGAATAAATATGCCCCTGCTAAACATCTAGGGATTACAAGAGGAACTTCCACATGGAAGCTACTCCAGTGAGCTGAATACAAGAGGTACTCACTGTTTTTGTTTTTTCAAAAATTGCCTTCAAAAAACCTCTCACACGCTGCCACCCCTGTCCTCCCCCTGGCTCAGGAAATATGGGAAAGATCTGAGGAGGAGAGAGGGTGGAACCTATGGGGGAAGAGATAGGGGTGCATTTGGAAGCACTAAACACATGCTCTGAGAAATAGTGGATCGCCCTATGTCGTCTTCTCTCCTTCTTGGTTGAGGCTCCAAGTGGCAAGGGTACTGTTATTCCCCTCCTTGGCTCTGCTCTCAAGAGACTAGTGCTGTCTGATAGACCTTTCTATGTCTGTGCTGTTCAATATGGCAGTCTCTAGGCACAGGTGGGTGTGGAGTTCTTTGACGTGCAGCTAGTACAAATGAGGAATGGAATTTTAAATTTTATCGAACTCAGCAAATTTAAAGTTTAATTATTTATTGAGGGAGAGAAAGAGAGAGCAGGTGAGGGCCAGAGAGAGAGGGAGAGAGAGAATCCCAAGCATGCTCTGCACTGTCAGTGCAGAGCTGGACTCAGGGCTTGAACCCACGAACCATGAGGTCATGATCTGAGCCAAGACCAAGAGCTGGACGCTTAACTGACTGAGCCACCCCCAGACACCCCTCCAATTTAACAAATTTAAATAGTCACACGAACCTGGGTGATAGGAGAGAGGGAGGTTGCTTTTTTTCCTGCTTTCTTGGTGTAGGTGTTTCTGCACATGAGAGCTTTTGAATCTCCCACCCGAGGAATTGTTAAGGGTGAATTTGGCCACTTTGAGAAAGGGGTAAGCGGAGGGCCTAGCAGAGGCATGAGCCTGTGGCCATGCCTCCCTCCCTTGGCCCATGTAGCCCAGACTCCCATCACGAACAGCAGGGTCCAGGGGACTAAATGATGCCTGAAGACTTGCAGACATAAAAATGGGGACTATTACATGAATCTCAGTCTTATTCCTTTTTAAAAGGAAGGCTATGGCTTTGGGCATGGAAAAAAAGAAAGAGGCAAATGAACCTAGTGTAGTAACCGTTTAATGTAGCATTACATCTATTCCTTTGTAATATATTTGGGCATAAAATCTTTATTGTGCTCGAAATTCTTATTAAAAATGCAATGAACTTTAGTTTGCACATTTGCAGCCTTTCATTCCTCAAAGCATTCTTTTGTAAGAAATGATTTTTTTTTTTTTGGATGGTAGTTGTTTAATGAAAGACATGGACAGTTGTTGAAAGAAAGCTAATGCCATCAGGCGCTCATCCAGCGGCTCCTGTATGCCCGTGCTGTGCTAAGAATGAATGCACTTTGCAACACTGTTTATGTTTTAGAAAAATGACTTCTTAGCTGTGAAGTCTCCATGAGTGTGTGTCCTAGAAGCTTATTTTTCTACTTTTGTCTGCTGTCCGTTTTGGAAAACATTTGGTTTTATTACACAACAGTAAAAATTAGTGCTCATACTAAACAATTTATTGAACTGAGGGGCTTCAGACCTCCCATAGCTTGACTGGCCTCCCCTAGACCCTTGAGCAGAGGCCAGTACAATTGAGTGTGTTGGCAAGATGCTTAGATTTTATTCTTGGGACTTCATGTGAAGGCAAGAGAGTGAAGAGAGGTAGGAAAACAAGTGTGATTCTGAGACATTTTGATTTAAAAACAAATTCTTACTTTCTCAAGTAAAACTATAATTCACCTTAAATAAACAGCACAAAGGAAGTTCTTTTCAAAACATAATATCTAACGACATCAAAAATTTTTTTCCCACCAGAGCATATGTATAAACAGGAAAATTTTTTTTTCAGTGGAAAGTTAATTGTTGACACCACCATATTAACACTGAAATGCAAGACCATTCCTAGTTCCATCCCGTGTAACATTCCACAGCCTACCTTTATTTTACTCTGGCATTGTCCCGGCATAATATTCTGATATGCTAATTACTTCTCCAGATCATACCCATGGTTCTGATGCTATAAGACAAGTGTTAAAGGTTTAGTTTTTGAATTCAGAATAATTGGGTTATTGGCATCATCCTGTGACAAGTTTCCCCTTTTCCTGAGGTCTTTTGACTAATGGCTCTATTGTTATCATTGGAGTAGGTCGAGCTCCATAGAGCCATGACGCAAAACATGATCTTTGGTAGAAATGCCTTACACATTTATTCCTTTCAGGAAACTGAAGGGCAACAAAGCCACATTCCAGGTTGAGAACCTGGCCTTTTGCACCATGACCTAACCTATTCCAGGTGAAAAATATTAGGTCAAAAATAATTTTATGGGAAAACTTTTACCTGGGTTCTTGCAGTGGTCCTTAGTCCTAACTGTACATTAAAATTGGCTCGGGAGATAAAAAACAAAAAACAAACAAACAAAAAAACTACCATTAGGGCGCCATCGGAAACTTGTTAGAAAGACTGATTCCAGGGGCCCCATCACATACCTACTTGAGTTTAGACTCTCCACAGGAGGGCGTTGGATATCTGTATTTTAAACAAGACTCCCTATGACCACAGAAATTTGACTGACCTAATTTAGGGTGTCAATCTTGGGAAAGATCACCTACTATCACATTTTTGAAATGAATTTAGTTGTCCTAAAGACATTACTAATGCCAGTGGCTTATTTGTCTTCTTTTACTTATTCACGTATGAGTACTATCAAAGAAGAGAGATTTAACGGAAGAGAAGGTTTACTGTATTAATCTCCAATCAAACCAAGTCTCTGATTCTAGGGGGGAGATTTCATGTATTAACAGTAAGTTTTCCCAACAAGTGCCCTCCTTAATGCCCATCACCCATTTAGCCCATCCCCCCACTTGTTGAGATGAGCACTGGGTGTCATATGAATCACTGGGTCCTACTCCTGAAACCAATACTAATTACACAGTATATTAACTAACTTGAATTTAAATACATTTTTAGAAAAGTGAAATTTTCATATGCCAGCTTTCAGCAGCACCAGATGGTCAGTGTGCTGTAGCTCAGAGCCCAGCACAATGGCTGTCCCCCTCTGCTTGTTTTAATAGGGAGCTTAATATTAATGGAGGGGTGTCTTGGGTTCTTGTACTGTGAGACTAATTTGTCATTCTATCTCCAACTGAAATGGAAAGAGATTCATTGGTTCACCCATAGCTTCCATTCAACACTGTTTGAATGTCTACCATACGTCAGGCTGTGTTAGGTGTTTGGGACTGAATAAAAGAAATTGAGGTTCTTCTCAAGGAACTGGTAGACTGGAGCAGTGGTTCTCCAAGTTTGATCTTGGACCAGCAACAGGGGCATTCCTGGGAACTTGTTGGAAAAGCAAATTCTCACGCTCCACCCCAGACCTGCTAAATCAGAAAGTCTGGGGGTGAGACCCGGCACTGTGTTTTAACAAGTCCTATGGTGATTCGGAGAAAGTTTGATAACCGCTGGTCTCTAGGAAGAGCATCAGTTTAGCAGACTGTGGTAAGCACACTGGGGATGGAGAGGGGGCTGGAAGCTTTGGGACTGCTTCTAGGAGAAGACAGTGTTTGGACTCTCAGAATACTTGGGGCAGAGTGGGGAGATGTCAGCAGGGTCCACACAAAGAAGTTGGTATTTTACTCTGCAGCATGGAACCTTCCTGACCTTATATCCAGGTCATTTGCACTCAGTATCATCTTTTGGGCAGTCTTTCAGCTGAGTGGTGCTAGGCTTGAGCTCGGACTTGTAAGGAAACTGTGTAACATGTACATAGAGTGATCATTGGTTTCTGAATTAACTGAAAGTCCCACGGTTTTAAAAGATTACACAGACCTTTACTAGCTGACTCAAAGAAGCTAAGCGTCTCTTCTGTTCCTCAGAGGGACCAGAATCACCATGTAGGAGGGGAATGGAGAGAGTAGCGGGTCTCTCTGCCTCTCTGCCTGTCACATCTCCACTTCCCCTGTGCATGTTTGCACAGTATAGTAACTGAGCACCAACTTGTTCCAGGAAATGTACACATACATACATTACTTTTAATATATTCAACAGTGCTGAAAAGTAGATGCTGTTGTCCTGCAGTTTGAAAGGAACTAAAGATCACAGGGTGCTGGAGTCCAAGGAAGAAAATGATTTAACCAGAAATCACTGGGGAAAACGTTGCTCTTCACTCAGGATCAACCTGAGTTGAGGACACTGAGGTGGAAGAAGGGTAAGTGACTTGTTCAAAGTCAACATGCTGGAAATTGGAATAGCTGGGATCCTAAACCAGGCTTGTGAAAGGGGAATTTGTCACACTGCTTTGTGTGACCAGAGGGGGACTGAGTGTCCTACCCCAGGAGATGGCCTGTTAAGTGTCCAGGCCCTCCAGGATGCCTTGTTCATTCTTTACTGGCTCCACAAGTCACTTTCCTTTCTTGGAAAATTCAATATCCACAAACATGTGTTTGCCTCACTATGACCACTGGTATATCTAAACATGCAAAAGATACAACTTGTGTGTTTTCAAGTATATCGCACATTTGACTTTTTTTTTTTAATTTTTTTTTTCAACGTTTATTTATTTTTGGGACAGAGAGAGACAGAGCATGAACAGGGGAGGGGCAGAGAGAGAGGGAGACACAGAATCGGAAACAGGCTCCAGGCTCCGAGCCATCAGCCCAGAGCCTGATGCAGGGCTCGAACTCCCGGACCGCGAGATCGTGACCTGGCTGAAGTCGGACGCTTAACCGACTGCGCCACCCAGGCGCCCCAGTCGCACATTTGACTTTAATCTTTAACTACATTGTAGCTAATGATTTATAGGACTTGTTTGTATGGTTTCTGTCCAAATAATAAACACTGTTTTATATTTATAACAACATAAGGAACAATCTTCACAGATCTGAATTGCCAAATTTTTCATTTTATTGCCCCAGCATTATATGACTCTTTGTCTCTTCAAATGGCATGTGGACTAGGCAGAAAGTGGACTGACTTCTCATGACTAAGATTTTTATAAATTAAATTTAATGGTTGGCATTGCATAAATGTTGAAAAAACAAGAAGTATTTACACACATACATTTACATACATATATGTACATATATGTATATACATTTACATACATACATACATTTACATACATATATGTACAGATATGTATATGTGTGGATACCAGAAATCTACCTTAGAGCATATTCTTCTACCTAGCATGGATAATGTACCATATATTGTAGGTTTTTGTCAAAATTAAAAGGAAAGGGTAATGAATAATTGTTTAAAAAGTCTCACCCATCTAATTCTGTGTTTTGTTCTTCCTATACTTACATGATTTTTGTTAGAAACTAAGGCTTTCTAGAGTTTTATTTCAAAGACTATTGGCAAAATTTTATACAAGAAATGTTTCCTAACTTCTCATGTCTGTGTTCTGGCTTATTAAAAAAATATGGCATGATACAAGCTAAGCCCTTAATGTTACTTTCTATCATTTCAGTTGGATTGTAAGCTTTTTTTCCCCTCCCCAGACAATTGTAAATGTATTTTTTTTCCCTGTATTTTTCTGCTATAGCCAATTGTGGGGAAAATATAATAAGAGGCTTAGAGGAGGAGGAAATCAAGAAAAATAACACCTCTTTCAAATATTGGAGCAGCTGTTTCTTGGATGTATGATGGAGTCTCCTGGGAACCAAGCAGAATTTGAGAAGGTCTGCCCCTGTCTCTAGAGGCCCTTGTCATGATGGATAAACTACAAATTGACTCAGTACAGTTTAAGAGAAGAGTTCCCTCTCCTTTCCTTATTTGTTTTACTTTCTCTTAGTTAAAACCAGCAGATAGTAACTCAGATTAAAACGCACTATCTCGATATAAACAGCAGTGCTGATTAAATGGATCACTTTGCCAAGGGAGATTCAGCTGGAGTGTCCATTTTTCATTCAAATGTTCCAGCCTAGTAAAAGTAGCTTCCAGCTCTAAATATATTGAATCACCATTAACCTACTGGAAAAATGGGAACACAAATACACACTTTTCTTATTCGATGAACATGGCAGGTTGTCTGATAATGCAAACAATTAAATGGAAGAATTTATTTATAGCTCTCCAAGGGTCTTGACAAAAATCCTTCTGTCAGAGAAATACAATTTGCTTCCCTTGCAGCAGCCCAACTAGAATCTTGAGATGTGATCTTTGGAGTTTGGAGATTGTGTGATTTGTTTGTAATGGATATTGGTTAGAGTGCTCCATGAGGGGTAAATATTCTAGGTTTTCAAAACCCTAAGAATGGCCCAAGACCTGCAGCTTCTAAGGTCATGTGGGAGCTTGTTAAAATTGCAGAATCTTGAGTTCCACCTCTCACCTTCTGAACTAGAATCTGAATTTTAAAAGGTCCCTTGGGGATTTGTATACATATTAGAATTTGTTAAGTATTGTTCTAGCAATGGTTCTCAAACTTTAACCTGGATCAGACTCTTTTGGAGGGTTTACTAAAAAAAACTGCAGGGTTCTATCCCTAGAGATTCTGATTCAGTAAGTCTGGGTGCTCTCTGAGAACTTCTGTTTCTCACATGTTCCCAGGTGATGCCAATGCTACTGGTCCAGAGACCACACTGAGAACCTTTACTCCAGGCAATGCTGTCTGATAGAATTACGATGTGAGCCACATATGTAATTAGAAATTTTCTAGTAGCCACATTTTAAGAGTAAAAAAATGAAATTATTTTTAATATCTTTTTTTAAAAATTTAAATTCAGGTTAGTTAACAAACAGTGTAGTTTTGGCTTCAGGAGTAGAACCTAGTGATTAATCTCTTACATATGACACCCAATGCTCATCCCGAAAAGTGCCATCCTTAATGCCCATCACCCATTTAACCCATCCCCCCACCCACCTCTCCTCCAGCAACCCTCAGTTTGTTCTCTGTATTTAATAGTTTCAAAAAAAAAAAAAAAGAGTCTCTTATGGTTTGCCTCCCTGTTTTTATCTTATTTTTCCTTCCCTTCCCTATGTTCATCTGTTGTGTTTTTCAGATTCCACATATAAGTGAATATCTGTCTGTCTTTGAGTGATTTCTTTCGCTGAGCACAATACACTCTAGTTCTATCCATGTTGTTGCAAATGGCAAGATTTCATTCTTTTTCATTGCTGAGTAGTATTCCATTGTATATATGTCATATATATAGATATATATGATATCTATTTATATCTATCTAATCTCTCTCTCTCTCCACACCACATATTCTTTATCCATTCATCAGTCAATGGACATTTGGGCTCTTTCCATACTGGGGCTATTGTTGATAACACTGCTATAAACATTGGGGTGCACGTGCCCCTTCGAATCAGCATTTTTGTATCCTTTAGATAAGCACATAGTAGTGCAGTTGTTGGGTTGTAGGGTAGTTCTGTTTTTAATTTTTTGAGTAGCCTCCGTACTGTTTTCCAGAGTGGCTGAACCAGTTTGTATTCCCACCAACAGTGCAAAAGAGTTCCCCTTTCTCTGCATCCTTGCCAACATCTGTTGCTTCCTGAGTTTGTTAATTTCAGTCACTCTGACTGGTGTGAGGTGGCATCTCATTGTGGTTTTGGTTTGTGTTTCCCTGATGATGAGTGATGTTGAGCATCTTTTCATGTGTCTGTTGGCCATCTGGATGTCTTCCTTGGAAAAGTGTTTATTCATATCTTCTGCCCATGTCTTCACTGGATTATTTGTTTTTTGGGTGTTGAGTTTGGCAAGTTCTTTATAGATTTTCAGTACTAACCCTTTGTCCAACATGTCATTTGCAAATATTTTCTCCCATTCTGTCAGTTGCCTTTTAGTTTTGGTGATTGTTTCCTTTGTTGTGCAGAAGCTTTTTATCTTGATGAGGTCCTGCAGCAACTTCTTACTTGACATGGTTCCGGAGGCAAGGGAAATAAAAGCAAAAATATCTTTTATTTAAGGTAATATATCCAAAATGTTGTCATTTCAACATCTGATCAATGTAAAAATTATTAATGAAATATTTTACATTCTTTTTTGGTATTAAATCTTTAAAAAAATCCAGTGTGTACATCTCAATTCAGAGTAGCCATATTTCAAACGTTCAATAGCCACCTGTGGCTACTTAGGGCTACCTTACCAGACAGCATTACCAGTACCTTACCAGTACTAAGACATTGGCTTTCCAGTGTTACTTCAAGGACTGTAACTGTGAAACTTGCACAGACCTCGGGAGAGTTGAGAAATGTAAATTGAGTTTAGTCCATTTAAATGATGCTCCTTTATTCCGAGGTTTCCTTTCCTCCTATTTGCCGTTGAAATGGCCTCTCTTCAGTCCTACTGAATTAGCAACTCTGCTAGGGGGGCCCACCGGATCTGCGTCTTAATAACCCTCGAGGTGTTTTGATGCATGCTAAAGTTTGAAAATCATTGCTTTAATGGAATGATGACAAAATAAGGGGTAGGTTTTAATTATTTTTTATAACTGTAATTGGCAAAACAAGAAATTGGCAACTTTATGATAGTCCCTCAATTAAAACATGTATTTTTTGTTAGTTCATGGAATCTGAAAGTCAGAAACCAATGTACTGGAGGTCAGTTAAATAATATTTTGTGCTGCTGTGGATAATAAATAGTTCAAAATTAGGAAAAGGCCAGGAAAATGATTGTGTATATAAGCATACAAATGAGTCCCAGAAAGTCAATGCTTGATTCTCATTAGTAACACCTTCATGCAATTACTGCTGGAAAATAAATACACTCACTAAACAACACTTCCTAAGAAAATACACATTTCCTATGCAAAATAGTGAAATTAGAAGAAAAATCCCATAAATATTGATGATCTCATTCTCTCCTTCTCTGGTAATTAGTCAGTATTTGGCTTTTATTGCAACAAAAATTGTTCTACAAAAATTATAATATCTGATCCTTAAAAAATCAGGACACAAAACATTTACCAATTGTATATTTCCTTTTAGAAACCTTACTAAATAAAGCATAGTGTTAGCATATTATATTTGGTTCCTGCAGCCAACTGAGGGCTGGGAGAATATTGAAATGAAATAGAGTAGGTGAAATATGAAAAATAATGGAAAGAATTAAGCATGAATAATTAGACAAGTAGAACCAAAAGAAAATCTAATAACCGTCAGAAACATGGACATATGCTCAGGAGACTCAGAATCTCAGACCTGGGTTCAGTTTCTGTCTCTATATTTGATGTTAATCATTCTATTCTAAGGCTCAATTTTCTTAAATATACATGAATTGCAATGGCATATTGTATCAAGATTGTTGATTAGTGAACCAATGTGGGTTTTTTTTTTTTTTTTTTGTAACCCAATGTTCTTAAAATTTTTTAGATCCCTGAGGAAAATGGGAAAATGTGCTTAAGAAGTCCAAAGCATTATTATTTCCCTTTTACAAGAAGTTCCTGTTAGGCCTAATCCAGAGGAAATTCAGGGATATAAAGAGAAAAGATGAGATAAAAATGACCGGTTCTATTGTTCTCTATGAATAAGGTACCTACCTCTACTTAATGCTAAAATTAGAAATCTCCTTTGTAGTTTGGAGGTCTAAAAGGCCTCTCGGTTTGGTGCGTGGGTCTGTTTTTAGACTTTAAAGCTGAAGCCAAGTGGATCTTTATTCCTTTGGAGACCATAAAGCTGTGCTGTCCAGTGTGTAGTCACAAGCCACATGGGGCCGTTGAGCACTTGAAATGAGGCTAGTCCTAAAGCATAAGAGACTCTTAAAAACTGAGAACAAACTGAGGGTTGATGGGGGTGGGAGGGAGGGGAGGGTGGGTGATGGGTATTGAGGAGGGCACCTTTTGGGATGAGCACTGGGTGTTGTATGGAAACCAATTTGACAATAAACTTCATATATTGAAAAAAATAAAAAAAAATTAAAAAAAAAAAAAGAAATGAGGCTAGTCCTGATGGAGATGTGTTTTAAGTGTAAAATACACACTGAATTTTGAAAATTTAGTATGAAAAAGAATGTAAAGTGTCTCATTAATAACTTTAAAAATATTGATCAGATGTTGAAATGAGGCTACTGCAAGTTTAAAATTACATCTTTGGCCTATGCTATATTTCTATTGGACAGCACTGCCATAGAGTGATATTTCTTGAGTATTATGAGTGCTGTTAAGAATTTAAGGGATATGCCATAATTTTCTACCATGCTTTGAGTGACTGAAAACCTACACTGTTTAACTGAAACCTGTTACTAAATATAGAGGGGTTGTGCATAAGATAGAAAGCTCAGGTTCCAGGACTCCCTTTCACAGGTGTGAAAGAAAAAACTGAAATAATTATTCTTCTAATTCAGGAAAAAAATAGTTTTGTCTGAAAAATTCAGGTAATCAAGGCAAATGTCAAATGTTTTTAATCTCATTTTTTACTATAAGATATAGTGGCATACAAAAGAATGTATGAAAATATATGTGTACAGTTTAAATTCTTTTTTTTTTATATTTTATTTTATTTTGAGAGAGAGATAGAAAGCAAGTGGGGGAGGGGCCGAGAGAGTGGGAGACAGAATCCCAAGCAGGCTCTGTGCTGTCAGTGCAGAGCCCGACGTGGGGCTCAAACTCATGAACCGTGAGATCATGGCCCTGAGCTGAAGTCAAGAGTCAGACACAACCGACTAAGCCAACCCGGTGCCCACCCTTATCTGTGTACAGTTTGAAGAAAACTAGAACAGATTCCTCTGTATCTAGCACCCAGTCTGAGAAATAGAACATTACCGTAACCTAGAAATACCCATGGTGTCCTGCTTCTCCTCTGGCAGTATCTGCAATTCTGACTTTGTTAATCCTTTCCTTGCTTTTCTTTGTGGTCACCACTGACTATTTATATGTTCCCTGAACATTATATTGTTGAGTTCATACCATTTAAAAATTTTACATAAGTAAAAACATACCATACAGATTCTTCTGTGTCTTGCTTCTTTAAACGTTTTATTTATTTTTGAGATCCATTCGTGTGGGTTTGTAGCTGTAGTAAACTAATTTTTATTGCTGTATGGCATTTGATTATAAAAGTGTACCACAACTTACTGATCTCGTCTGCTGAATATATTGAAGTTGTTTTCCAGTTTTCACTGCAATAAACAATGCTGTTATACATATCCTTCTACATGTCTCCTACACACCTACAGATTTCTCTAGGATACACACTTCCGAGTGTGAACATGAGATCATAGAGTACATATGCATGCTTAATGTTACTAGGAAATGCCTAGCTATTTTCCAAAAGCATACCAATTTCCTTTCTTGCCAGCAGAGTATGAACATTCTTATTCTCATTCTTGTAAAGGGCTGGAACAGTTTTGGAACAGTCTTTTCCTGGTTTGAAATTCCATGATTTGCAAGGAAGGAACACCTTTTCTTGTGTTTATGGGCTATTTGTGCTCCATTATTCTATTTGGTTGTTTGTCATTCTTGCTGATTTGTAGAAATTTTAATATATATTTTGCATTATGATGCTTAATGTGTTACAGTTTTCTTCTCTCAGTTGGGCTTGTCTTTTCACCTTTTATAATGCTTTTCAATCAACAGAAGACATTAATTTCCATGCAGTGAGTATTTTCCTTTAGATTTTGAACTTTTTATGTCTAGTTTAAGACTTCTCCCTACTTGAGACCATAAAGATGTGTGACTACATTGTCTTCTAAAAGGTTTATAGAGTTACCGAGTTACCTTTCACATTTAAGTTTTTAACTTACCTGGAACTGATTTTTATTTATGTATGAAGTAGGAGTTTAATTGTTTCATACTGATAACAAACTGCTCCACCACTATTTACTGAAAAAAATCCATCATTTTGCACTGATCTGCACTAGCACCTCTGTCATATATTAAATGGCAGTTTATGTGCGGTTTGTTTCTGGACTCTTTATGCTGTTGCGTTGGTCTAAGATTCTAACCCCCCTGGATTCTTAAAAATTATATGCCACATTGTATAGCTCTTCATTCATTAAAGTCTTCTTTAGTATCTGTCAATAAAAATTTGCACTTTTTCCCTTAAAGATCTTGCACATCCATTGTTAGATTTATTTCTAAGCATGTTGTAGTTTTGATACTGCGAGAAATGACACATTTAAAAATTTTTTTCTGCCTGTTACTGGTATATAGAAATACAATAGAATTTGCATAATGGTTTTACACTTAGCGTATACACTGAATTTTTTATTTTTATAGCTTGTATTTGTAGACAGTCACATCATTTTCAAATAATGAGAGATTTGTTTTTTCTTTCTGAATCCTTATACCTTATTTCTTTTTCTTGCTTTATTGGTCTGGACCTCCAATTTAATTTTGCACAGAAGTGGGGAAAGTAGGTAAACTTACCTTATTCGTGGTCTTAAGTGGAATGCTTTGAAAAAAATTTAAAATTGAATATGTTGTTTGCTATAATTTTGAAGGTAGATATTCTGTATCAGATTAAGGGAATTCATTTTAATTCATGATTTACTAAACAATATTACTGTTTAGGAATATTGAATTTATCATGTGCATTTTATGCATTTGTTGAGATAGTCATAGTTTTCTCCTTCCATAGATTAATGTAGCCAATAACATTACTTATTTTTCCTTCTTTAATTCACTTTTATTCCTGAATAAAACCACTTGCTCATTTGTGTGTGTGTATTTTTTTTATTGTTAAATTTTTTTTTAAAACATTTATTATTGAGAGACAGAGACAGAGCATGAGCATGGGATGGGCAGAGAGAGAGGGAGACACAGAGTCCCAAGCAGGCTCCAGGCTCTGAGCTGTCAGCACAGAGCCCGACGCGGGGCTCCAACTCATGAACCGTGAGATCATGAGCTGAGCTGAAGTCGGACGCTTAACTGACTGAGCCACCCAGGCACCCCAAGAACCAACTTTTGATAAATCTTTCATTTTCTATGTACTTAGTTTTCTCCTAGCTTTATTATTTCCTTTCTTATCTTTTCTTTGTTTTTTTTTTTCCGTCCTTTTACAAACTTTTTAAGATAGGCATAGTTTTCATTTTTTTT
Organism: Lynx canadensis; assembly: GCF_007474595.2. Taxonomy (NCBI): domain Eukaryota; kingdom Metazoa; phylum Chordata; class Mammalia; order Carnivora; family Felidae; genus Lynx; species Lynx canadensis. The sequence goes on along the minus strand of NC_044310.1, from coordinate 164,786,745 downwards.
TAGATTAAAAAATTTTTTAAAGTAGGGGCTCCTTCAGTGGCTCAGTCAGTTAAGGGTCTAACGTCAACTCAGGTCATGATCTCACGGTTTGTGAGTTTGAGCCCCACGTCGGGCCCTGTGCTGACAGCTCAGAGCCTGGAGCCTCCTTCAGATTCTTTATCTCCCTCTCCCTCTGCCCTTCACCTGCTTGTGCTCTGTTTCTCTCTCCCTCAAAAATAAATAAACATTAAAAATTTTTTTTAGGGGCGCCTGGGTGGCGCAGTCGGTTAAGCGTCCGACTTCAGCCAGGTCACGATCTCGCGGTCTGTGAGTTCGAGCCCCGCGTCGGGCTCTGGGCTGATGGCTCGGAGCCTGGAGCCTGTTTCTGATTCTGTGTCTCCCTCTCTCTCTGCCCCTCCCCCGTTCATGCTCTGTCTCTCTCTGTCCCAAAAATAAATAAACGTTGAAAAAAAAAAAATTTTTTTTTACTTAAAAAAAACTTTAAATGTTTTATTCGGTTTTTGAGAGAGAGAGACAGAGACAGAGAGACAGAGCATGAGCAGGAGAGGGGCAGAGAGAGGGAGACACAGAATCTGAAGCAGGCTTCAGGCTCCAGGCTCTAAGCTGTCAGCACAGAGCCCAACATGGGGCTCAAACTCATGAACTGTGAGATCATGACCTGAGCTGAAGTCAGATGCTCAACTGACTGAGCCACCCAGATGCCCCCACACACAAAAAATTTTTTTAAGTAATCTTTATACCCAACTTGGGGTTCAAACTTACAACCCCGAGATCAAGAGTCGCATTCTCTATGGACTGAGCCAGACAGGTGCTCCAGTTTTCATTATTTTTTAGCTTTTCTTATTTTCTATTTTAAGTTTAAAGCTGCATATTTTCCTCTAAGTTTCTTTAGCTCTATAATATAATAATTTGTATGTTACCAATATTTTGATATGTAATATTTTGTTATTCAGTTCTAAAGGTTTTCTGATGCCATTGTAATTTCTTCTTTGATCCTTGAGTAATTTAAAAGGTTGTTTCTTAATTTCCAAACATATAGGAATTTTTATAATTATGTGTTTTTGGTTGTAAATCCATTGTGGTTGGGGAATGTCATCTGTATGATACTATTTGAGGGGAGGTAGATTTGTTGAAACTTTTTTGAAAACAGCATTTGACTAAAATGTTTCTTTTTTTTTTTTTTTTTTTTTTTTTTTTTTATGAAGTTTATTGACAAATTGGTTTCCATACAACACCCAGTGCTCATCCCAAAAGGTGCCCTCCTCAATACCCATCACCCAAGAAAGTTTGGGAAGAATGTACCTTATGAGCCCTGAAGTGTAGTTTTCATATGTATTCATTAGTTTAAATTTATTCATTGTGTTGCTTAAGTTTTCTATAAAACTACTGATTTTTATGTTGATATCTCAACAGTCAGTTGTTGAGAAAGTGTGTTGAAATCTTTCAGTATGGTGGAGGATTTGTCAATTTTCCTTGCTTTGTGTATTTCAGGGCTTTAACTAGTTGTAGGCAACTCAGAATTGATATCTTCCAAGTGAATCAAATTTCCAACCATTATATAATTTTTGTTTTTGTGTCTAAAAAGTTTGTCTATAAATGTATTCATCCATGGAACTGGCTACATCAGATTTCTTTTGTTTGGTATTTACCTTGTATATCCTTCTGTATCTTTTTACTTTTATATTCTCAGTCTGCGTTTTTCAGCTTTAACCATTTCCCTTATAATAGCATAAAGAAAGATCTAAAAAAGTTTAGCATCTTTGTCTTTTAACTGAAGCAATTAATCTGCTTATATTTGATGTAATTTCAGAATATTTAGATTTATTTTTATTGTCTTCTACATTTCCATTTGTCCTACCTTTTCTATACTAATGTTCTGTATCTGATAATTTAAGAATTTGAAGTGTTTTGGGTTTGATTGTGCTAACTTTTGTTTCTGTTGGCTCTTACTCATTGCTTTGACTCTTTGTTTAGTAATTTTGACCCTTACATTCTTGAGTTTTCCTTGGAAAATTATCCACTGAGATTATTTGTATCCTAGAGTGAAAGAGACAATTTCCTACAAAGTATTTTCATTTGCCTTTGTTAGACACCCTGGGGCATTACTAGTCCAGGACCACTTTGAATAAAATTGACAGGTTTTATTTAGTTGCTTCAAAAGTGAAAATTTGTTGTGCAAACTTGTGGGAGGGTAGTTTGTGGTTATAAATTCTCAGGATATAATTTCCCCCACTCTACTCACTGCCAAGTTTTGAGACTGCTAGTTTTCCATGCAATCTTTTCGGAGGGGTGGTGGAAATGGGTAGTTTATTTTAGTTCCCTCTTTCACTGAGTTTCTGTGTTTGGGCCCCAGTTTTATGAGGGTTCTAATATAACACACTCCGACGTGGGTGGTCCCAGGGTTTTGTTTTCTGTTTCCAGAGCACAAAAATCTGTGCTCAAGTTCATTGGGTTCAGCAAATGCTGTGAGGGTAGAGTTGATTGAGTAATGCCTTTCTAGATATTCCTTACTCTTTTGCTCTCATATGGATGCATTCAAGATGTTCTTATATTATATCCAGCATTTTTAGTCACTTCCAGGAAGGGTTGGTACTGATACTTAGTCTGATATGTTGCCAGAAATTCAATTATCTTTTTTGAGTTAGAATTATGCAGATAAATTCTCACTTTTGATAAAGGTTTGCTTATCAATTATGGATTTGTGGAGGGTCATCTTGGTAGGTAGAGTTTACATAATCATTGACTCCCTTCATTCCTTGAACTTCCAGGTATAGCTGGCAAGGGAAGGAAAGGCAAGGGCAATTTAAAAAGACATGATATACAATTCCATACAGTTTGAGAGGAAAGTGTGGAGAGGAAACTATCAACCCTCTGCTTAATAAATATTAAATCATTTATGCTAGTCCTTCACCCATGTTATCTCACTATGATACTCTTATAAGGCAGACATAATTATGGATCATTTTACAGATGACATGGCAGCTAATATTAGTGTTTACTATGTGTTAGGTCATTGCCAAGTAACTTACATGCATTTTTTTTTCAATTAGCACCATTTTATAGATGAGGAGACAGAGGTTTAGAGAATTACTTGCTCAGTGTTACTCAGCCATGAACCAAATACCCGGAAAGTCCGTTTAGATAATGGTATTTGTACTATTCAGAATCTCACCTGCTTTGCCTCCTCATGTCTTCAACAGAATAGCACTAAAGTATTAACAACAACTAATCCCTATTATGCACCAGATACTCTTCTAATGGCTTTATGTGTATTACTCATTTATTCCTAATAACAAATCTGTAGAGTGGGTCTTATTATCATCTTCATTCTAAAAATAAGGAAATTGGGAGTTTAGAGAGTTTAAGTAACTTGCTCAAGGTCCTACAACTAATAAATGAGGAAGTGGATATCTGAGCTCAGGTGATCTGTGCCCATTGTCTGTGCTCTTGAGTACCATGCTAGACTGCCTCTCAAAATGTGACCCAAGACTTTGAGAATGGAAAGGAGATTTTACTTTCCAAGAACATCAGTATTTCTTGCTAACAAGTAGCCCAAACATATTCACTGGAATCAGGGGGTGATTAAATAAGTGAGAGGATAAGGAAAAGACTGGTATCATGTTTTAGAACTCTTGATCTGAGAGTGAATTATGGAATGGGAAGGCCATCTGCCACTGCCAAGATTGATAACCAGTGAGAAAACTGTTGTGTTGGGGAGAACAAGTGCACAGAAATGAAGAGATCATTGGAGAAAAACAGCTCTCCTGAGACCCACTGTCAATTTCTTCTTGTACTTGCATTTAGCCAATTGAAAATTATCCAGTGAAACAGGAAAGAGTTACTGGAACTCTGGGGTATGTTACCAATCTTAGAAGTAGCATTCATAAGCTACTCTTTCATCCACTGAGACTGAGGGCCCAAAGAATTACCAATGGGTTAAAATATTTTGCAATCTGTTTATGACACCGTTAAATATAAGTGGTTCTGTTTGCCTGGCTTAAATACTCATTTACTTTGTGAGAGTGGACAACTGGGAATTTTAGCATTCATGCTTTCAATTATTTTGGTGAAATTTTATACCAAAGGAAGAAATATAATGACTTGCTCTGAATAAAAAAATTATTTCTCCCCAAATAATAAACCCAAAACTTGAACCATGGAAGCCTTTTCTAGAGGAAACTGAAAGAGTATTTTTTCTTCCATAGTTGGCACTTTCATTTAGCCTTCCAGTAGATGTGATTAATATATAGGGGGATCTCAACTTGAGCCTGAGCTGGGGTTTGACTATGTGTGGATATGTCTGGTAGATGCATGGGACAACACCTTAAGGCTGTATGAAAGGGGGGTGGGGAGCTACCCAGGGGGAGAACTCATTTTAAAGAAAGGAGGAGCCAGGCACACCTGGCCCAGTGATAGAGTTAATCTGCTTCCTGTGGGGGAACATGTTGCCTATAAAAGTCAAAACACAAACAAAACCTAAAATTCTTTTTTTCCCCCATTTCTATTTATTTCTCTATTACATTTTTATTTTAATTTCAGTGTTGTTAACATACAGCATTGTATTAGTTTCAGGTGTACAATATAGTGAAAAACCTAAAATTCTGCATGGCTCAGTCACACAAACATCACTATGTTGGAACTTTTGAACAGGTTGTAATGTCAGCGTTCATCAACATCACGCAGGTGTTGGGCATCATCCAGATCCCACTGCACATCTCTGGTTCCTCTGGTGGCAGAAGAGCAGCAGTGTGGTCTGGCAGAGAGTGCAAGCCTGGTGACATGGCAGTCGTGCCTGGTGACCTGAAAGTACCCAGAGAGGGCCACAGCAGATTCTCAGATTATTCATGAGCATGCCTGAGTTCCAGAAGCACCTGACTTTGGGGAACACTTGTACTTCCAGAAGCACTTGAGAAATTGTATAGGTTGTTGAGGTCCTGCCGGGTGGACCCCAGGACCATAGAATTTGAGTTCTAATCATTAGTATGATTCCGTTTATATTCACAGGTTGATGAGGCCTGGGGGAGCTCAGGTTGCAGTCTTATTTCACAAGAAAATTTTTCAGCACAACTAGAGGCCACCAAACAGATACAGTCATGCTGCTGAGCATATGGATGCCATAGGATTTGTTATCCTTAAAGAGCTTTCTAAAATAGGCAAAGGTGATCAAAAGCTACAAACTTCCAGTTATAAGATAAGCAAGTTCGGGATGTCATGTACAGCATGGTGACTATAGTCCACAGTACAGTATTGCATAGTAGAAAGCTGATGCTTACTTAAAAAGAAAAAGGGGGCTCCTCGCTGGCTCAGTTGGTAGAACATCCAGCTCTTGGGGTTGTAAGCTTGAGCCCCATGTCGGACATAGAGATTTATTAAAAAAAAAAAAAAGAAGAAGTTGTGAAGAGAGTAGACCTTAAAAATTCTCCTTATGAAAAAATATTTGTAACTATGTAAGGTGATAGATGTTAACTAAACTATGGTGGTAATTATTTTGCAATATATACATGTATCAAATCATTATGTTGCACACCTAAAACTAATACAGTGGCATATGTCAGTTACATCTCAATAGAACTAGAAAAAAAGGGCTTTCTAAACATGCATTAATTGACACATCACTGATTCGAAGTGTGGCATTGTTATATATATTCTTAGGCTTTGTGAGAATAGAATCAGAATATAAGAGTAAGTTAAAGACTTAATGATCCTGTAATATTTGGATTTTATTACTTTTCATCTCATATTGGGTAGAGAAGGCTTTGAGGAAGAAGGGCTAATCGTCAACAGTTAGAATTAATGGGATGCCTGGGTGGGTCAGTGGGTTGAGAGTCCAACTCTTGATTTGGGCTCAGGTCATGATCCCAGAGTGGTGGAATTGAGCCCTGCATGGGCCTCTGTGCTGAGTGTGGAGTCTGCTTAATATTCTCTCTCTCTCTTTCTCTCTCTCTCTTTCTCTTTGCCACTCTCTTCAATTTGTGCTCTCTCTCTCTCTAAATAAAAAAAAAAAAGAAAAAGAATTAGTAGTTTTAAAATTTCCACTGATGAAATAGATAGTTCTTTCCTTTAAAAAAATTTTTTTATGGGGCGCCTGGGTGGCTCAGTCGGTTAAGCGTCCGACTTCAGCTCAGGTCACGATCTCACGGCCCGTGAGTTCGAGCCCTGCATCGGGCTCTGGGCTGATGGCTCAGAGCCTGGAGCCTGCTTCTGATTCTGTGTCTCCCTCTCTCTCTGCCCCTCCCCCGTTCATGCTCTGTCTCTCTCTGTCTCAAAAATAAATAAACGTTAAAAAAAATTAAAAAAAAAATTTTTATGTTTTATTTATTTTTGAGACAGAGAGAGAGAGAGAGAGAGAGAGAGAGAGACAGAGAGTGAGCAGGGGAGGGGCAGAGAGAGAGGGAGACACAGAATCCTAAGCAGGCTCCAGGCTCTGAGCTGTCAGCACAGAGCCTGACCTGGGGCTTGAACTCACAGACTGCGAGATCATGACCTGAGCCGAAGTTGGATGCTTGCTGACTGAACCATTAATTTACAACTTTCAGGTCACTTAACAATGCTGAAATTTAAAAACAAATTAAGAGGGGTGACTGGGTGACTCAGTAGGTTAAGCATTGACCTCAGCTCAGCTCATGATGTCACACTTTGTAAGTTCAAGCCCTGCATCGGGCTCTGTGCTGACAGCTCAGAGCCTGGAGTCTGCTTTGGATTCTGTGTCTCCCCCTCTCTTGGCTCCTCCCCCACTTGCACTGTCTGTCTCTCTCTCAAAAACAAATCAACATTAAAAAAATAATAAAAAAATAAAAACAAGTTAAGAAGGCTAAGTGTGAGATCAGAAAAAATCATGAATGTGCTTGACTGCAAAAACATACCATGTGACATTTTTTTGTTAATCTCTCTCCATATTCTTTAAAAAAAATTTTTTTTAATTTACCTTTGAGACAGAGAGAGAGAGAGATAGCACAAGAGAGAGCGGGGGGGGAGGGGCAGAGAGAGTGGGAGAAGCAGAATCCGAAGCAGGCTTCAGGCTCTGAGCTGTCAGCACAGAGCCCGACACAGGTCTCAAACTCGAGAACCCCAAGATCGTGACCTGAACCGAAGTGGGAGCTTACTTGACTGAGCCACCCAGGTGCCCCCTCCATATTCTTATTGTACGTCCATTGCTACTGCAGAAACAAAAGCTCTATAGGTGTGGTATAAACTTTTCTTAGTTATTAGTTTTTGTTAGTGAAATTAGAACATGTCTCATTTCTATTTAATTTTACTTGATTTTATTTGAGCTTTACATAATTACCCAGAGAAATTCTTGTGAGAGTGGACAGGAAGCTCTGGGTGGTCCAGAGGTGACCATTTCTTCTGGGGGAAGCAGGGGGCAGGGAGAAAGGCCACAGTCAATTTTAATGAAGACTGTGGGCAGGATTGGGTTAATCCTAGCCCCATCAGACACTGTAAATTTTTATTTCATTACCATTTGGCTTAACGACTGAAATAATAGAAATAGAAATTTTATGACAAAATGAAATTTACCTGTTGACTATTTTGGTGGAAAATGGAGAATAGACTGCTAATTTAGGAGACTCTGTCTTCATTATTATAAATCATTACAGTAACTTTATAGTCCTATTAGCATTTATGAAGTAGTTACAATGCTAGGATCTATAGCATGATGATTTGAGAACTTGGTGTAAGTCAAGGATGGGTCTGAACTCCGTGCCCTTCAAAAAATGTCACAGCAATATTGTGTAGTTTTCCTCTCTTTATTGTTTTGCTTGTTTTGTACTAGTAATTGCAATTTTGAAATGTTCTTGTATTGCATTACCATACTGACAGTGCTGATTGAAAGCTATGTTGGGAGTTTTGGGAAAGGTTTGGTAGAGGGAATGTACCTTTTCACTTTTCTACTTTATTCCACACAGATTTTTTGGGAAAAGCTCAAGAAAATTACCTACTTGGGTTTCTTTTTTTTCTTAAAAAATTTTTAACGTTTATTCATTTTTGAAAGACAGAGACAGAATGCGAGCAGGGGAAGGGCAGGGAGAGAGAGGGAGACACAGAATCTGAAGCAGGCTCCAGGCTCCAAGCTGTCAGCACAGAGCCTGATGTGGGGCTCGAACCCATGAACCCTGAGATCATGACCTGAGCCGAAGTTGGACACTTAACCGACTAAGCCATCCAGCCGTCCCCCTATTTGGGTTTCTTTAATGTCTATAATCCTCTTTATTTGAAAAGTCTATGAAATATCTATACAACTGTAAACTGTTATTTATCAAGCCTTTATGTCCTGAATTAGAAGGCACTTCTCAATCTTCTTTTTCTCTCTTCCTGCATTTTATAGTATTAAGCACTTGCTCCTTTATTTAAACAAACAAAAAAACCCAGTTAAACAAAAAAATTTTCCCCTAATTTTCAAAGTAATACATGCTTATTAACATAACGGTGAAACGCATCACCTGTAGTGCCATTTCCCAGCGATAAGAGCGATGACTTTGATTCCTTTCTTTCTAGACCGATGTGGATGTACAACTTTTGGTTTTGTTTCTAAATATTGGTATTGTAAGGGATCTATGAGCAGGTACTGGCTCCCTACCGGTTCAGTGTTGTTTTATTAGAAATGGGTCTTACCTCTTAAAAACTGAAAACAAACTGAGGGTTGATGGGGGGGTGGGTGTTGGGTGTTGGGGAAGGCGCCTGTTGGGATGAGCCCTGGGTGTTGTATGGAAACCAATTTGACAATAAATTTCATATTTAAGAAAAATAAATCTGTAAAAAAAAATGGGTCTTACATTTCATTGGTTTATTTACTTCTAAGACCTACTCAGAGAAGTGGAGTCTAATTATTATAGGCTCGTCTCCTTTCTTATGCTTAGGAAGATAAACCTGAACTAATAATAGGAATCAAAACATTCCTTTAGCCAAATCATGCTGATACATAAAAGTTTTCTGTAATTTATTTACTGAAAGCAGAGCATTATAAACTAAAACATGTTCATTATGACTAATGGTCTTTTCCTAAGGCAAGATAATCACAACAGTATTCTTAAGGAAATTCTCTATATAATTGGGGTCAAGCTCATATATAGTTTTGTGTCTGTGTTTTCACTCAACGTTGCATTACCAGCATTTTTCATGTCACTGAGTGTTTTACAAAAACATTATTTTTAATGGCTTCATGAAATTTCATTGGATTGGGGATACCATCATTTACTTAACTATTTCTCTATTTTTGGATATTTTGGTTGTTTCCATGTTTAGAAACTTTTTTGCTTTTATAACACTGTGGGGAAAATACTTGTGTATAAACCTTTGACCTTATTTAAGACTATTTCCTTGAGAATATGTGCTTTAAGGATCTAATAACTTCTTAATTGGTCTCCATAACTTCAGAGTCTATTCTCCTGCCTACTGCTGCAAGACGAATTTTCCTCAGACATCAGTCACGTCACCCATCCCATGCTCAGCCCTCAATGACTTCTTGTTGCCTCCAGGAAAAATTCTGTGGATTCTTCAGCTTGGAGATTGGAGTACTTGACAGTCTTGTTCCTTCCAATTTCTATAACCTATGTACCCTAAGTAACTAGGCTCTGTGGGATGATTCTGCTCTTCCGCAGCACCCACCATGAGGACTTTCACTAATTATTTTATTTTTTTTATTCTTAATGTTCATTTATTTTTAAGACAGAGAGAGAGAGTGCAAGTGGGGAGGGGCAGAGAGAGAGAGGGAGACACAAAATCCGAAGTGGGCTCCAGGCTCCAAGCTGCCAGCACAGAGCCCGACGAGGGGCTTAAAGCCACTAGCCGTTAGATCATGACCTGAGCTGAAGTCGGATGCTTAACCAACTGAGCCACCCAGGTGCCCCTCATTAATTATTTTTAACTCTCTCCCTCCCTCCCTGTCTCAACCAAACATAAATTATAACTCTGACAGCTCCAATAATGTATGGGTTACATTGCCTGTCACAAAATATTTATCCTCAAATCTCTCAGTGCTCTCCCCAAAGGTTCTCTTCTTCCAATAAATCTCCTGCCCCCATCCCCAGCTTTTCTGGTTTTGCTAGTACTCGTGTGTGTGTGCATGTCCATGTATAAATGCATTGTGTAAGGTCTGAAAGGGCACATATGCCAAACTTTACCTATGAGAAAAGGCTCTGGGATAGAATTTATTGACAGGATTAAGGGAAACTTTCACTTTTTACTCTGTGTACTTCTGTATGGTTTTGAAAATTTTTACAAGTGTTCATTTATTTTTTTTTAATTTTTTTTCAACGTTTATTTATTTTTGGGACAGAGAGAGACAGAGCATGAACGGGGGAGGGGCAGAGAGAGAGGGAGACACAGAATCGGAAACAGGCTCCAGGCTCTGAGCCATCAGCCCAGAGCCTGACGCGGGGCTCAAACTCACGGACCGCGAGATCGTGACCTGGCTGAAGTTGGACGCTTAACCGACTGCGCCACCCAGGCGCCCCAAGTGTTCATTTATTTTTAACTTAAAAGCAATAAAATTGTATATATTTGTTTAAAAAAAAACCTTGCAGGGTTATAAGTTATAATGGAGGTAGGGTTTATGAAATTGCTTTCTAAAGTTTTAAAGCTCAGGGCAAGTGCTAATGTGGTTCCATCCCTAGCTTTGTTCTGATCACCTAGGAAGCACTCTGTGCGCACTTCAACTCCTACCTATCTTTCAAAGCCCAGTTCAGTCTTCATCAAAGCCTGCTGAAACCCACAGTTGTTTCTACAAACTTAAATTCCTATGACATCGACTTCCTTGATCTTCAGTCTGGGGCATATGATGATGCATAAAGAAAGGTATGTTTAGCAGCAATCTAAACCATGAAAAAATGGTTCAGGATAGCTCTCTCTTCATGTTACTCTTTTCTACAATTTTTTTTTTTTTGTGCTTCATATATAAAGGTTATTTATTTTTGCTTTTTGTGTTTAGTGAGGGGCAATGATTGCAAGTGCACTGACTTCTATGTGATGTTGTAAATGTCACAAGTGCTTCCGGGATTTCTTCATCCAGAATATGAAGGGATTGAATATTAGGGATCTTCCAATGTATCTCTGGTTCAAAAAGATTCTGTTAGATGATATGATCTAACAGATCATATCTGTTAGATCTAACATCATCTGTTAGATGATATGATCTTACCTGATAACTGGCTTAATTTGAAAATGGTTACTTTCTCTTAAAAAATGTCATTTCAAATCTTTTTATATGAAGAGATTAAATAGGACAATTCAAAGTAGTAATCTATTTGGTAGGGTGGGAAGGATATTGAAATGCAAAACACCTGCATTTGAATCCTAACTCCACCATTACTAAATTCTGTTATTTTATTTATTTATTTATTTATTTATTTATTTATTTATTATTTTTAACATTTATTCACCTTTGGAGACAGAGCACAGTGGGGGAGGGGCAGAGGGAGAGGGAGACACAGAATCTGAAGCAAGCTTCAGGCTCTAAACTGTCAGCACAGAGCCCGATACGGGGCTTGAACCCACAAACTGTGACATCATGACTTGAGCCAAAGTTGGACACTTAACCGACTGAGCCACCCAGGTGCCCCAAAATTCTGTTATTTTAGACAAATCACTTGACTTCTTTAATCTCAGTTTCCTTATTTATAAAAATGAGGATAATAATCTTTATCTCCCTTAACTATCCATGTGAATGTACCCAAGACAATTCCTGATACACAGTATGCTCTCAGGAAACATTAGTTTCCTTTCTTTTTTCATTAGTAACTTTGATGTGTGAAAGGTGCATCGGGCTCTGTGCTGACAGCTCAGAGCTGGAGCCTGCTTCAGATTCTGTGTCTCCCTCTGTCTGCCCCTCCCTGCTCACACTCCATCTGGCTTTCTCTCAAAAATAAACAAACATTTTTTTAAAAAGCAGCAAATGCTACTTTATATATTTATGTATCTACAAAGGAAATTCAAAGAGAATGAAGTAGGTGCTTTAAAACTGAGGTGTGGCTGGGGCGCCTGGGTGGCGCAGTCGGTTAAGCGTCCGACTTCAGCCAGGTCACGATCTCGCACTCCGTGAGTTCGAGCCCCGCGTCAGGCTCTGGGCTGATGGCTCAGAGCCTGGGGCCTGGTTCCGATTCTGTGTCTCCCTCTCTCTCTGCCCCTCCCCCGTTCATGCTCTGTCTCTCTCTGTCCCAAAAGTAAATAAATGTTGAAAAAAAAATTAAAAAAAAAGAAAAAAACTGAGGTGTGGAGAGGTGCCTGGCTGGCTCAGTCAGAAGAGCAGGCATCTCTTGATCTTGGGGTTGTGAGTTTGAGCCCCATTTTGGGTGTGGAGATTACTAAAAAAATAAATAAATAAACTTAAAAACGCTGAGATGTGGTAAGTATGAATATGTGCACAAAGTTTGTGTAACCCTCCTCCAACTGTGTGCTGGAATTGCAGAGCTGCAACCGGCCTGCATATTATTTTCTTTCTTATAGGACTTTAGTCACAGGAGGGTTAGAAAAGTTGAATGCCTCTTTGATGTCATTAAATGAGTTGTTTAAGTAAGTCATATCAAATATGATAGTACCTCAAATACTTTCAGGACTGACATCTGCTGGACACAGTAGACACAATGCCTGTGGCCCACAATAGTTTAGGGACCCATGATATTTCTTTTAATTTCTTCTAAAATCAGAAGAACAGAGGTGCCTGAGTGGCTCAGTCGGTTAAGCGTCCGACTGGCGCAGGTCATGATCTCGTGGTCTGTGAGTTTGAGCCCCACTTTCGGTTCTGTGCTGACAGCTCGGAGCCTGGAGCCTGCTTCGGATTCTGTGTCTTCCTGTCTCTCTGCCCCTTCCTTGCTCGTGCTCTGCTCTCTCAAAAATAAAAATAAACATTAAAAAAATAAAATCAGAAGGACAAAATGAGCTTTTAGGTCAAAAACTATTTTAATATATAACATTAATATATACATCTTTATACCAATCAATTGAAAAATGTAATAAGTATGTATGTATGTGTGTATAATGAGGGAAGGAGACCACAAAAGTCATAACATAGTCCTGGATGCTGTAATGAAGTTTTAGATTTTCTCCCAGGAAACACATCTTCTGAACAGGCTGAGTAGTGTTTGTCTATGCCATTTTCATCCTTTCCTGAGCTGCACCAGGAGAGGAGTCTCATTGGGGTGCTCAGAGACCCATTCTACTGCATGGGTCTTTCCGTTTTTATTCCTGCCCCATATGAAGGTAGGAGATAAACCAAACAGAAAAACAAAACAATAAAAACAGGTATTTATCCCAAGCCTCCGATTCTCCTAATATGAGGTTAGAATCTTAAGAACAGAATCTTCCTTTTTATCCCAGGTTTACATAAATTTAATATATAAAGTCCATGAATATTAGTAAATTTGTAAAGGAAGTTTTTGGGAAAAAAATTCAACAACACACACACACATATACACCAAGATTGATAATCTAATTTTGGCTGAATAAAAGAACATATGAACTGCTTACAAATAAGATACATAGAGTAGGACTGACCTTCTGAGATATGGAAAAGCAGATACTGTGAGAAGGAAGCTGTGTGGCATAATATCTCCTGCAGAGGACTCATGTAATGTAGGACGTTGGGTCAGTAAATGAGCTGGCCTCAACTCTGTCTCTTAAGAGATCTTTTGGCAGTAGTCAGTGGTGTTGTAATAGTGTTGTATGTTGATAGAGGGTAGCTTCACTTGTGGTGAGCATAGCATAATGTATAGAGTTGTTGAATCACTATGTTGTACCACTGAAACTAACGTTATAATGTTGTGTATCAATGGTACTTCAACCGAAAAAAATCATTATGCTGAATAAAAGAAACCAGATGTAAAAAAAGAGAAAGAAAAGGAGAAGGAAAAGGAAAGAAAAGAAAAGGAAAGAAAAGAAAGGAAAAGAAAAGAAATCTTGTGTTATTAAAGAGTGGGGCAAAGTGGAGACCAGTCACTGTAATTCTGTTTGTTTGTTTGTTTGTTTTTAAGGCTATTTACTTATTTTGAGAGAGAGAGAGAGTGCAAAGGGAGGAGGAGTAGAGAGAGAATCTTATGCAAGCTCCACACTGTCATCACAGAGCTTGACGTGGGGTTCAATCCCACAAACCATGAAATCATGACCTAAGCCAAGATCAAGAGTCAGACACTCAACCTACTAAGCCATCCAGGCATCCACTGTCATTGTAATTCTAAGCCAACTGTTCCTGACAGTGTGGATCTGGGAGTCTGTCTTAATTTGAAAGGCAGCCTTATGTAAAGGGGACTTTAAGGTGGTTGGAGAGGAAAAGGAGAAACTGTTTTCTCTCACCACTGGGTTTATGACCTTCGCTTTTCAGTTTAGATTGATCATTTTGGTTAATAATAATTCATGCTAATAATAAGCAACATATCAGGAGCACTTACTATGTGCCAGACACCGAGCTGAGCACTTCACATGGATTGACTGTTTAATCCTCACTGCAATCCTATCGGGTAGAAACTATTACCATTCCCATTTTACAGATGAAGAAAAGGACCTTAAGGAGGTTGAATGACTTATTGGAGTTGTCACAGCCAGCCAAGGGCTCTGATTGGACAACTGGAAACTGCATTCTAACCTCTGCCATTACCAGCACGGAACCCATCTTTGCAGACTATATAATCAAGATGCAAGAGTGTTAGAGTTACGGGCTGAATTGTGCTCCTTTCCAAATTCACATGTTCAAGATGTAAAGATTTCTTCACATGCCTAGTACCTAAGAATGTGACTTTATTTGGAAATAGCATCTTTTAGAGGCAATCAAATGAAAATGAGATCATTATAGTGGACTCTAATCCAGTATGACTGTTGTCTTTATCAAAAAAGGAAATTTGGACACAGAGACTTCCATAGACATAAGATGATGTGAAGAGACAGGGAGAAAACAGCCATCTGCCTCCCAAGGAAAAGATGCCAGGAACAGATCCTTCTCTCACAGCCCTTAGAAGGAAACAACCTGCTAACACCTTGATTTTGGTCTTCTAGTTTCCAGAAAAGGATGCAATAAATTTCTGTTGTTTAATCCACTCAGTCTTTGTGTGGTGCATTATTATGGCAACCCTGGAAGGCTGGTACAGGGGCTAAGACATCTTTTGTATGGACCAGTCCTACAAGAAGATAAGGTCCCAGTGCTATTTTGGAGGGCCTGAGCAGACTTCTTATTTTCCTTGTAGGTAGAGAATAATCAAATATAAGTAACAGATATTTTTTTCAAGAATTTTGAACAAAGTGAAAATAAATGTAGTCCAAGGATTTGGGGTTAATGGTGTAAGACCCCTGAATGGCTAATTCATGGCAAGTTAAGACTTGGTACACAGTAGAATTAAGTTGTCTTCTGTGCTTTCAAATAAATGACTTCTTTAACATAAGACATTATTATCCAAAATGAATTTTCAACTCAATCCAAATACTTAATGATGGTGGTAACAATGGTAGAGTCATTTGTGCTTAAGGACATTTGGACACCCTTGGGACCGAAAGAAATTAGACTGAGCTGAAGTGTTTTAATCACAATTAAAGATGTATCCAATGACACTTGATTCAGATTTCATCAGATGCACAGTTATTTTGGCATAAACAATTTAGTGGAAAATATGGTAGGATAAGAAGAAAAAGTTTTTTTAATTTTTCCAGGCAGATGCATTTAAAAAATTTCTTTGTAAGAGACTTTCTGCATTATAACTCATTTGCTCATATTCTTTGTGTATAAATAATTTATTTGCATACTAACAAAGAGAGTGATTTATTTTTCCTAAATTTCTCCCCCTTCTCTCGTAGCACTGGATGTCGTGCTCACACTACTCTGTTGAGAAAGTCAGTCGTTTGTGTAACTGCCTTCCTGGCACAGTGACTGCCTAGAGAGCTCGCTTGGTTTCTTAGTGTTTCCGTAGAAGCCCTTATTTGATATTTATTTAATTCTGCTAATCTAGAGGCGCTTCAGCAAGCAAAAGTTATCCAGAAGATCAGCTGTTTCTTTCTTTGATGAATGCTTATTGTTTGTAAATGAAATTCATAGGTGAAAACAAATCCTTAAAAAATTATATACTATTATTAGATAATGTTTTTTTTTCAAAGGAAACCAGTGATCAGGAGGTATTTTTTCTTTGGTTGTGACTTGAAAACAGTTCAGACATATTTAACTGTAATTTTGGTAGCCACATTTGAGTAGGAAATAGTATACAAGACATTTCATTGCATGTGGTAAGTGTATCAGAAATCTCTTTTGTGCCACCTCAGATGCTTTGCCTGTCTTGCTGGAGCTCTGGACATCTCCCACTGCAGTTGCTGGGTGGTGACTGACTTGGTATGGCTCCAGGATCTAATAGATGGGAGGGTGCTGATGGGTAATTTATCTTTCTACCCCTTGATGGACTGTTCTGAGGAAAGCTTTCTCTATAGCTTATCCTGGGAGACTGTCTCTTTGTGAAGGGGCTAATTTTGAAAGACAATATCTTGCATTTGCTTCCCAGTCTTACCTGCCTCATCTCTCTTTTCCATTATCACCCTCACCTGGGATTCCATCTCCTTATGAAGCTTAGAATTTAAGGCTCAACCAGGCTCAATTTTCCAGGGCATTTATTCCAGGACTGTAAAAGTTCTGTAAGTGTTTAGTAAATTGAAATGAAGAAAAAATAGAGTCTGGGCTAAATGGGGGCTTTTGTTTAATCATTTTCATCTTTCTGTGCTTCAGAAGCGCTTGGTCTGCGCCTCTTGACCCAGTCACCTTGTGGATTAGTAGGGGTGGTGCCTGGAAAAAAAAAAAACAACCAACATATTAAAGTCTATTTCACTGATAGTAAGGGGTCTACCAGATGAATTGAAGAGAAGTTGCATTTCCAAAAGCCTGTTTTAATAAGGGAAGAGGAAGGGCAAATGATTCAGAGTGAGAATAGTCCAGACTGGGGGCCCGAAGCCCATCTTTCCTCAGAAACACAGTGTACTTCTAGATAAGTCATGGTTGCCTTCTCTAGGTACTTTCCCTGTTAGAAAAACCCCTATGTCATTTCTGGCCTTCATTCTTCCTTAAGAAGAAAACGGAAGTGTTTCTCCAGTGTCTTTTCAATTTCATTGAATTTATGATTGATGTGTATATGAGACTTGAAAGACTGAAAATGTGAAGCTTCTGTTAAAAAGGTCAAAAGGGGGCGCCTGGGTGGCGCAGTCGGTTAAGCGTCCGACTTCAGCCAGGTCACGATCTCGCGGTCCGGGAGTTCGAGCCCCGCGTCAGGCTCTGGGCTGATGGCTCAGAGCCTGGAGCCTGTTTCCGATTCTGTGTCTCCCTCTCTCTCTGCCCCTCCCCCGTTCATGCTCTGTCTCTCTCTGTCCCAAAAATAAATAAACGTTGAAAAAAAAAATTAAAAAAAAAAAAAAAAAAAAAGGTCAAAAGGAAATTATTATTATTGTTATTTACCACTCTCTTGCCTTTAGTAACTGGGAATTGTTAGAAATTTCATAGTAACTAAGGGAAAATTGTTTCAGACATTCAAGATGTTAAAAAAAAAAAAAGATACACAGCCTCTGTTGTATATTTTAGTGCATGTTGGTACCTAGGGCCAAGACCTTTGTGCTCTTGGGAAGAAATGTAGACATTATTATTACTTTTATTGCCATAACTGTTATTAATAATAAAGAGGATTGTTACAGAAATTAAAGTAAGGAGGCACCAGCTATGCTGACCTGTATGAAACCTTTTGCAATTTAATGAAAAAAGACAAGAAGAGATAACATTTAGAGTATTATCTATTTTTGTGTGTGTATATGAAATTGGGGTCAAGCAACTATATCTGCAGGTAACATCTTTAAGGACTATGTAATCGATCAAATCCATAGTAAATGAGGAAAATTCTAATTTTGTATAATTTGGCAACTGAAAAGTATGAAAAGGAAAGCTGTGTTGGGAACTTTAAAAAACTCCTGAAAGGTCTGCTTTTATCAAGATACATGTTGGGGAGGTTTATTATAAATCAACTGATCAGACCATGACTCATCTTCAGGGATGTTACTGGAAGTGGCTATTTGGATCTTACCATCACTGGAGGTAATGCTTGATCTTGTCACTGACCATAAAGATGTTTCAAAAGCAGTGACATAAGCTGCACTCAGTAGAACCCACCAAGGCCACTGCAGCAGCAGTGTATTTAAGTGTTTAGTCCAGCAAAGACATGATGTTCATCTTGTCTTTACTTCTGCTGTAAGGGCAGACATGAAGAAACATTCATTTTGGCTAACATAAAGTCATTACAAATGAGGCAAGAGAGCAGTGGAGTGTAAAGCAAGCCGTCAGTCCCTATTAGTGGGAAAATTAAGAGAAGTTGTGGTGCTTCATGTTTGTGGATGTGGAAGGAACAGGATTCACATGTGCATTCATCGCCGTCATTTGTAGACTGGCAGGAATCCTGGACTGGCATGGCTGACCCGGGGTGGGCGTGGGGATTGTGCTTCCAGGCTGCATCAATGTTGGGGGGAGGGCTTCTAAATGCCGTATGTGGGGCAGAGAAGAAGTGTAAGCAATAGGTAACACTAACAGGTTTTGGGTTCAGATAGAGGAGAAAAAAAGTAGAGGAAATAAAATGTAAAGGCTGATCATCCAACCCAGACTCCTCTTCAGTGAAGAAATCCCTTTCATTGTGTCCTGAAAAAAACCACAGTCAATAGTATAGTGCAGGGGGACCCTAATGTCAGTCTGGGGATTGGCTGCATCAGAATTTTCTGGGGAGCTTTAGAAATACACCACCCAGATGTTCTGATTCACTAATCTGAAGTAGGATTTGGGATTCTGTATTTCAAAAAAATCTCTCCAAGGGATCCTTCTAGCCAGTCATGTTTGGGAATTCCTGAACTTTATTTAAGCACCAACAGTAACGCTGAGCTCATTACTATTTCGTTCCTGGTTGACCGATGTGATTATAAGTTGTTATCTTATTTCAAACCCAAATCTGCATCTTCAAAATTTCCACCCATTTTTTTAAATTCTTCCTGGAATTCTTGGAGTAATTTAAAAGTCTTGGGTCAAGTTGGAGAACTTGAATTTGTGATGGACCTCGTCATCATAGATTTATGATCTTAACCAGCAGCAAGGTAATATTGGAGCAAAGAATATGAATGATGAATCGACTCAGATATGGGGATTGGAAGATCAGCGAACTGAAGAATTTTAGGATGCTGGAGAGGGTAAAGTTGAAATGACCATACATTACTGGGGGACTGTTGAGGCCTTCAGAGCAAGTGTGGACTGGGTATGGGGAGCTGCCAAAGGACTAAGAGGTCAAAGGGTAGACTCGGCTGATGGGGGAGATTCAGTATAGGCTGGGCTGGTAGTTAACTAGCCTGCCACTGATTTCCCAGGCCTGGATGCAGTAGGTTCTCAATAGGTGTTTATTGACTGACTGACGATGGCAAAAGGCAGATAGAGTAGAGAGGTGAGGATGGAAGAAGAAAGTGAGGAGACTGTATCAGAAAATAATTGACTAGAAATCTTAGAGGTGGAAAGTTCTTAGCGGTGGGAAAACCCAAGTTGGGGCTAAAGTGTGATGGAGTTGAAAGTGACAGCAGTTGAGAAAGGTTGTGGTTGTCATCATGGGTGATTCTGTTACTGAGAATTATGGCCAAAGATTGGGGAGAGTAACTGTCACTAAGATGTGAGCAAAGTGTTTGGAGATGATACAGACATGAAATAGAAATGGCAAAGGGCATGAGAAATGGCAGAGAGCATGAAGTGTGAGGGCCTGGCTCTGTCTTATTGGTGAGTTTGGGCATGTCCCACATCCATTCTGGACCTCTGTATTCTTTTGAGTTAATAACATCTTTTCTACCTCTCGTTCAGAGTTGTTGGAAGCTTATATGAGATACAGTGATAGGTTTGTAAAAGTCACTTTGAAAGGTTAGATGATCTCAAAGGACTGTCCTAGTTTTGAGATCATGCAACATAACTATTCCAGTTAGTTATTACAACATATTGATGTTATGATATGTGACAAAATATGTATGTATGATGAAGCTACAGTTGAACTTGAAAGAAAAATATCTAAAACTAGTACTCTAGCACAAGTAGCCAAACAACAATTAAGCTAAATGACTTCTATCTCTGAAATTAATAGGTCAAGTTTGAGGAAGATGATTCTAATATTTCTTTTTCTTTCATCAAGCACCTGCTGGCACTTTTTGAAAGATCCAGAAATCTACATGTTGGACATGAATCTTGCTGTTGCTGTAAATGCACCTTCCACAACTTGATTTTCTGTAATATCCATTACTCAGGTAAAACTATGTTGCAACTAAATGCTGCTTTGATGCTGATACTTCATTTTCAAATTTATCACAATTAGTTATAATTCTATAACTCTATAAATTCTAGTGAGTAGGCAGTTTTCCATAATGTTTCTTTACATCTCTCTCTCTCTTTTTTAAAAGTAAGCTCTATGCCCAATATGGGGCTTGAACTCACGACCTCCAGATCAAGAGTTGCATACTCTACCAACTAAGCCAGCCAGGTGCCCCTATGTATCTCTTGAACCATGGCTCCTCTTTTGACTTTGGAATATTCAAAACTCAGCACCCAATCTAGGAGGAAGATTGCAGTTAAAAAGATGAGTCTATACAGTTCTTACATTGGCTTTACTTTCTACATTATCGTTTCTGCTGTGGAGCACAATCTCAAAGTCTCACGTATATCCAAAGTTGGATTCAGGTATGGTTTCTATTAAGTGGTCTCTTGCCCCTCATTTCTAACACAGTATTTGCAGCTAGTCCTTTAGGACGTTCAAAAGCTTAAAATATGTTCTTTTGGTAAAAGAAGGAGATATTCCCAGATTCATAGTGTTCTTCCTTGAAGTGTACTTGAGAGAAACTGGAAGTCCATTTCCAGGAGTCTAGTCTGTGGCAGAGGCATTATTTATGGCCTAAGAACATCATAAATACTGTAGGTTCTTTATATAAACCTTTACTGAGTGGTGTTGGTTCTAAGAAGTAGAGGCTAGAGGTGAAGAGAGGAAAAACATTCTTCTGAGAAGGATGAGGTCACTGTTCCAGCATTTGGAAGGGTTTTTATCAATTTACAACTAACGCATGTCTAATGATAATTACCATGCACATGTATTACTCTTAGCAAAATAAGATACAAAGCAAGGGGCTGCGAGTTATTCCAAATTCTCTTGCTAAAGAAATAACAAATACAGAAAACTCAGGGGAACCTTGTACCTAACAGATGAACCTATTTGGTTCAGCTACATTTCCCAGAACAGAACTGGGAGAACTGTTTTCTTTGCTTTGAATTACAGAGATTGAAAGTGGAATGATGTACATAGTGGCTTGCAGAAAAGGAGACTAACCAATGGGGAGATGGTTTTAGAACAGTAGAATGGGAATATTTTATATTACTTTGGCATTTTTCCTGGGCCCCCCATTGCTGTAATATGACTGCACCATTTCCTTATTCTGTTTTGCTCAAAGTTTTGCCTACTATATATTATGGATTAAATAGTGTCTCCCAAAAAGGATTTGTTGAAGTCCTAACCCCCAGGTCCTCAGAATATTTGGAAATAGGTTCTTTGTAGAGGTAACTGAGTTAAAATGAGATCATTAGACTGGGCCCTAATCCAATATGACAAATGTCCCTATGTAAAAGAAATTTGGACACAGAGATAGGCATGCATGGAGGGAAGATGATGTAAATCCACACAGGAGAAAACGGCTATGTGAAGATGGGGGCAGAAATTAGAGTTAGGAAGCCATAAGCCAAGGAATGCCTGGGGCCACCAGAAACTAGGAGAGCCATGGAACAGATTCTTCCTCATAGCTCTTAGGAGGAACCAATCCTGTTGACACTTTGATTTTGGACTTGTAGCCTTCAGAACTATGAGATGATAGGCCACTCAGTTTATGGTACCTTGTTATGGCAGCCCTAGGTAATTAATACACTCTACTTACACCAAACCTAGGAACTTTTCATGTTTCCTCCAATCCTTTGCTGTCTATTGAGAAGTAAAATTTCAGACTCCCTAAAATGTCCTTAACTCTATCCTCCACCCAGTTTCCTCTGCACAGCTGTAGATGAATGGTAGGTAAATATAGTCCTTGTTGGGAGGATTCTTACTTGTCCAGAAAGGTTGAACTGTGTAAGTGACATGAATTGTAATGCAGATTACTTCATGTCAGGACCAGTAAAACCTTGAACCTTAAGCATCTCCCAGATAAAGGAATATTGACAGATCTTAACTATGGAGACAGCGTTGTGATAATAACCAATTCAACGCAGAATATTGCTTTTTTCCAAGGAAGATTCAAGTAGGGAGTCAATAACATGAACTTTCACATCAGCTAGTCCAAGATGAAATACTAGCATGGGCATCGATTAATCAAGATGGTCTTGTCCCTTGTGTTCTTGTCTTGGGAAAGAACTTAGTTCAGTATCTTTAAGATTTATTCACCTTGTATTTGCACTGATCACATTCATTGAACTGCAGACTGGAGCCAAGAACTATATTTTGAAGCTGAGCTGGTGATAGGCAGTCTGTCTCAGTCCTTGGAGTAAATCCAGACATCTTAAATACTGAAGTGTTACTTTATGATGCCCTGGAGACATTTTCATCATGCCATATTCTTTGTGATCTGCTGAGACCAACCACTGAATTTGAATGCTTTTCCAAGACAGGTAGATTCTCTCAGTAAAAATTACTTAAAAAGCTGGTGTGAATGACTGATAGAAAAATGCCTATCTGGACATTTAAGAAATATAAATAAAATATACCTGGTGGAAAGAAAAAATTATTTTGACTTAACACGTGTATAATTATGTCTATACCCATATTCGTACACAGATTTTCTTTGAGTCCAGTTTATGCACCTATAGAGAAAGGACTGGAGCTTTAAAAACTCATTTGCATGTTCATGAGTACTTTATTTTGTATCGTCATGGTCCTTTACCAGTTAGATACTGTTAATTACCACTGCTACTACTCCTAACATTAGCATTTAGTGGGTATTTACTGAGTAACAGGCAATGTGATAATTGCTCTTTCTACATAGTCCCTTTTAATTCCTTTGACAACCCTATGAAGTATATCTCTTTGTCTCCATTTTACAGACTAGGAAACCAAGTCTTAGCAATATTAAGTAGCTTGGACAAGGTCACACGGTGAGTGATGATGCAGGGATTAAAGATCCAGATATTTCTGATCCCAAAGCTTGTATTCTTATCCACTTTGCACTTCAATCTCAAGTGTACTGTTAAGTACAAAACCTCTTATTGGTAAAGGCTCAACTCTGACAGTCCACTTTCAATTGGCAGAGATCAGTTCAGAGCTGACATGTGTACAAGGAAGTAGCAGGATGCCTCAGGGACTGAGTAATGCAAAAGCAGCACCAATGGAGAGAAAAGCCATTCCTGGCACTAAACAGCCAGCAACAGCACCTTTAAATAAACGTAATGGACACCATATGCTAACTAACTTGGATGTAAATTAGACAATAAAAAAAATTTTTTAAAAGGAAAAAAAAAGGAAACGTAATGGGGACTCAGTCCCTTGTGTATACCTCATGTAGCCATAGCCAGTGACTGAGAATCTTGTGTAATGAGGGTACAATTCAGGAGGTGACCATCCAATGCAACACCACAAGGGACAGGAACATTCAGAGTGTGCAGAACAGGTAGAGGAAGGCTAGAAAACTTGGGTGACTGAGAAGAAGAAATGGGTGGGATGGAAATGGAAATAACTCTTGGCCAAGAAAAGGAATTATAAGAAACCCGTATGTATTTTAAAACATGGCCATGAGTCCTTTGATGCCCTTCTTATGAAGACATAGGGGTCTATGCCTCTTCTGTTGAATTGGGACAGGCTTGTGACTGCTTTGGCCAAAAGAATATTATGGAAGTGATGCTATGTCACTTCTGAGGCTAGGTCACAAAAGACATGGAACTTCTACCTCTCACTCTTGAGCCCTGAGACTCTAGGCAAGAAGTCCTATTACCCTGAAGCTTCCATACTGGCAGGGTCATGTTCAGGTGCTCTGGCTGATAGTCCCAGTGTTACAGCCACTTGCCTTCCCCTATAAGGTGCCAGACATGTGATTGAGGCCATCTGTCAGCTGAATGCAGCAGCATGATCACCATCAACATCATGTGGAATAGGTGAATCACCCAGCTGAGCCCAGCCCAAATTCCTGATAGACAAAATCATCAACAACAGATAAGTGGAATCCCTAAGTATGAATTCATAGTTTGTTAACCATTTCTATTCATTGACCTGGCAGAATAATTGCATGTGGAACTTTGGGGCAGATGTCGAACGACAGAGGTCTCCATTGTGAGTGGGATTATGAGATCTCAGAATATATGCACAGTTTTATGGAATGACACTGGTTATATGGGAAAGCAATCTGCCTGGAGAAGGAATGGATTGTGAAGATTGTGTCTCAAGTACTGGGCTAGATCTTTGTGGTTTGGATTCTAGTTTTAGGTCTCCTACTGACACACTGCCAGAACTTGGGGAAGTTCTACGGCCTTGTTAATACTTGCTAATAATACCTGCTGTACTTACCACCTAGGGAACGAAATGTGGCCTTGAGAAAAACATGAGCTAGTATGTGTGAAAGTAATTTAAAAAATAGGAAGCGCTACAAAAATGTACTACTTCTTTGTTCATTTGTAGATCTTCACTGATACTGCTGCTCAGCACTTATCACACTGTATTCCCTACTCCTTGTACCTAGAATAGTACAAAGCTCAGAATAAGTGCTTAATGAATATTTGTTGTAAGGCTTCTTAGACTTAATGCTAGATAAGGCAGACTGGAGAAAATTTAGTTGGACACTAGTGCAGATTTTTTTTTGTAATGTTTGTGGTATAAAAAAATAGAGATAAACCATTCCCATCCATCTTAATTTTCTAATGCACTCAATAGAATACCATATGTTTGAGCTTGACAAATATTAGTAAAAAGTCAGATGAGATCTGTCATCCAGAGGTTGTAGTAGGTATAATACTTACCAGTTCTGCCTTAAAGTAGAAAGAAGCATGGTAGGAGAGAAGGATAAAAGGAAGACATAAAGAGGTGCATCATCTCAATGGTTAATAAGACAGCATTGTCCAGATGTTTATGGCCTGGAAACCAACCTGCTAGAAGCACTGAGTGTCCTTTACTGACAGGGAAATGCCTGCGTGCCCTGAAGGGTTACACAGGAAGTTCCCAGGCTGGTACTGCCCTAGTTCAGTTAAACAATCACTGTGAGCCTCTTCTGTTCCAGACCCTGCTCTGGCTGCTCAGGAGTATAGACATGCCAAAGATGCGATCCCTTCCCGCGGGAGGCTTATAGTCTGATGCGAGGACGCTGCCTTCAAGTTGTTTGCGAACTTAGTCTGTGAAAGTGTTTCAGACGCCCTCCTTCCTCTGCCCAACACTTTCTTCCTTTTAGGATTTGGGAAATCTACTTGTAACAACAGAAAGCCACGGTGAAGTTGCACAGATGTGGAAAGCCCTCCATGTCATTTTCTTTTTTTTTTTTAATTTTTTAATGTTTATTTATTTTTGAGAGAGAGAGAGAAAGTGGGAGAGGGGCAGAGAGAGAGGGAGACACAGAAACCAAAGCAGGCTCCAGGCTCTGAGTTTTCAGCACAGAGACCAATGTGGGGCTTGAACCCACAAACTGTGAGATCATGACCTGAGCCGAAGTCCGGCACTTAACTGACTGAGCCACCCAGGTGCCCCCCATGTCATTTTCTTAATCATTTTTGGCACGCAGTTCTTCCTTTATAAGGGAGAGATCATAGTTTCTTTACTATGTCTGGAGTAATTAAAACAAAACACCCAGAATGCATCTAGAACTCTGCTGACAATGTCAGCCAGGTTAAAAATATCTTTTTCATAATCTCTCTTTTTCTTTCAAAGGTATTAAAGCATTCTGTCTGCCCACACATTCTGTAACTTGTGCAGCCCTTACAGGGATTAGGGATAGATTTCTATGGTTTGACCCTGTTCCTTACCTCTCTGCAGAAATGGGGCCGTGAGTGAGAAGAGTCACTGGTATTGCAAGATGTAGAGAGTATCTAAAGACTTCTCATTTCTGAATAGCTCTACCTCTGATCATGCCTGAAATTCCATTACAAATCTATTTCTTTTCAACGTTTATTTATTTTTGGGACAGAGAGAGACAGAGCATGAACGGGGGAAGGGCAGAGAGAGAGGGAGACACAGAATCGGAAACAGGCTCTAGGCTCTGAGCCATCAGCCCAGAGCCCGACGCGGGGCTCGAACTCACGGACCGCGAGATCGTGACCTGGCTGAAGTCGGACGCTTAACCGACTGCGCCACCCAGGCGCCCCACAAATCTATTTCTTGAAGGTATTTGGTTTTTATACTCCCTATTAAGATGCAAAATTTCTAAGTCCAAAGGAGACAGTGTAAGTAGTGGAAATGGGAAGAAGCTTTAAGCCATATAGACCTGAGTTTAAATACCAAATCTTCTGCTTTGCTGCCTTGGGAAAGTTATTTAACCTCTCTGAGCTTCAGTTGTTTCATTCATAAAATATCTTGGACGGTTGTTATAAGGCATTCAAGTAATGTATGCAAAATGGTAGACAGTCAATGAATGGTGGTTATTGTTCATGAGCCATTACATCAGCTAATCGAAACTATCCTAGGGTAGGTGCTCTGGGAGGGAAGAGTCAACCAGAATAGTAAAGAGGGAGAAAAAGGAAGGTAGAAAGGCCTTCAAAATATTTCCTGAATCACAGTTTATTTAGAGCAGGGTATCCATGAATTTGGATGGGGAAAAAAAAACAGAAGTCTTTATTTACACTAAGCTCTAATTGAAATGTAACATTTTCTTTTATTATATATATAGCCAACAAACGCCAGCAATATTGGCAGTATCTGTGAATCATCACCAAATTATATATATTTTATAACATATTACAGTTGTTGCAGGTATTTCAAAATATCATTTACACTAATTACTACTTTATATATTTTTAAGTGTTTATTTATTTTTAGAAAGAGAGGGAGAGAGAGTGAGCAGGGGAGGGGCAGAGAGAGAGGGGGAGAAAGAATCCCAAGCAGGCTCCACTCTATCAGTGCAGAGCTCGGCACAGGGCTCAATCCCATGAACTGCAAGATCATGACCTGAGCCGAAATCAAGAGCCTGATGCTTGGCTGACTGATCCATCCATGCACCCCATGACTACTTTAAAATTATGATAGATATTATTCCAGGATAATATGCTTATCCTGCTATTTAATACATTTATTAAAAAGCACATATATTACTATGTCACAAAATTGCTTTTAAAAATATTTTGATAACAGTCTTTTAAGATATTTATCTGCTTTTGCAATGTTACTCATTTGTTTTATGTATTCTGAGAAGAGGTCTATGTAATCACCTCCCAAAGAATTGAAATGGGGATCCTAAAGAGATATTTGCATTCCCATGTTAATTGTAGTACTATACACAATAGCCAAGATATGGAAATAACCAAAATGTCTATTGGTGGATGAATGGATAAATAAAATGTGGTATATTTATGCAACAGGATATTATTCAGCCTTAAAAAAGAAGAAAATCCTGCCATTTGACTTGAATGGATGGGTGGATTGGGAGGGCATTATGCTAAGTGAAATAAGCCAGAAACAGAAAGACAAATACTATATGATCTCACTTACATGAGGAATCTGAAATAGGGTTACAGAAGCAGAGGGTAGAATGTTGGGTAACAGAGGCTGGCAGTGGAGGAGATGGAAATGGGAGATGGTGGTCAAAAGGCACAAAGTTTTGGTTATGCAAGATGAAGAAGTCCTTGAGATCTACTGCACAGCATAGTGCTTATAGCTAACAGTCCTGTACATGCATCATACATCAAAATTCACTAAGAGGGTAGACCTTATGTTACATGTTCTTTTTAAGTGTATAATGCAATACAAATGTTCTTTTTAAGTGTATTGTACACGTAAACAATTTTGTTAAAAGGTACATCTCATGTTAAGTGTTACCACAATGAACAAAAAAGTATACAGCCACACTGGGGGAAAAAAAAAGAAGGATTCACCAGATGACCAAAGGGGCATGGGATGAAAATTTTTTAAATTTTGTCTAGAGCAAAAGCCAACTGGCTAGTGTAGCTAATCAGAGCCATCAGGAGTTTATCTCCTTTTCTGAGGTTTGTTGATAACAATAGACATTCTCATCATTCCAGCCTTCTATAAAGAAAGCAAAGGGAATTGGAGATATCTCTACCTCTGCCTCTACATGTATCTATCTTTATCTATACATCTAAGTACTTTTTTCTTCTTATCTTTACATCCAACAGTGGTCACTGTGGACAAAAAAAAAAAAAAAAAAAGAGAAATGTGTCACTGGAATGCATTACAAACAAAGTTAAAAAGAAAGGTTGCATTCTGGAAAACAGTGAGGAACTTCCTCAAAAACCTAAAAATAGTAGTACCATATGATCCAGTAATTCCACTTCTGGGTGTTTCCTTGAAGAAACTGAAAACACTATTTGAAAAGACATATGCACCCCTGTGTTCATTGCAGCATTATTCATGATAGTCAAGATATGAAAGCAACCTAGATGTCCATTGATGAATGACTGGATAAAGATGTGGTGTATTTACATGATGGAATATTACACAGCCATTAAAAACAAGAAAATCTTGCAATTTAGGATAACATGAACGGACCTAGAGGGTGCTATGTTAAGTGAAATAAGTCAAAGACAAATACTGCATGATTTCACTTATATGTGGAATCTAAAAAAACAAAGCAAACAAATAACAAAAACCAGAAACAGACTCATAAATACAGAGAATAAATGGGTGGTTTCCAGAGGGGGAGGGGATGAGGGAATGGGAAAATAGGTGAAGGGGATTAAGAGGTACAAACTTCCAGTTATAAAATAAATAAGTCATGGGGATGACAAGTACAACATAAGAAATATAGTGGATGATATTGTAAGAATTTTGTATGGCCACAAATGGTGACTAGACTATGGCTATCATTTTGTAATGTCTGTAAATGTTGAACCACTATGTTGTACGCCTAAAACTAGTATTAAATGTCAACTGTACTAAAATAAAAAAAAAAGAGACTAAAAAGAAAAGTTGCTACTTTGTTTGGCCTTGAATATCATATCTATCTCTTTTGAGTGGGAAGGAAATATTAAATGAGTCCAACGGGGAGATGGAGAACAGAATGAGTTCATTATATTTTTATGAAACAGTTGAGATATCCAGTCTGTTCTTCCTGGTCCCCTCATCTGTAAGATGGTCGAATTATTTAGGAAATATTTTGGGGACTTTATGCCCGGCTCCCACAGTTTCTCCCTCTTCTTTTCTGTTTTTTTTCAGGTGTGTTTTAATTTGTGGGGGCTGAAAAGGATACTGAACACTAGTGACCAAGGACTCTCAAATGCTATGACTGAGAAGGCAGTAAAGCAAGGTAGGGAGAGTGAGGTATGGAACTGGGTGCAGAGAGAGGGGGAAAGAGAAGATACCAAGAAAATTCACGAGCACTCTGACCTGGAAAGAACCAGCTTGACTAGTGGCATCAGTCTTGTTTTTTGCTCATATACTCCATGAAAGAATTCTGCAAGGTTCTTTTTGAGTTGACATCTAAAATTTTTTATCATAAATTTAAGTAGTTGGAAAGTACGTATTAGATAATGTCCTGAATATCATATCTGTGATTAAAATATATTTTCATCAAAACTTAGGAGCTGCAGATTTAGCTCATTAACTTTATGGAGAGTGTCCATCACATAAATTAATTGGCAAAGCTAGTCCTTATTGTCAAACTGTTCTGCCAAATTGGACTTGCTTTATGTCAGAAAAAAAATCTCACTTCATTTTTTAATTCAAAGAAGGGTGTTAGCATGCAACCCTTTGAAATCTTCTTGCTCCTGAATTCTGACTCTTAAGAAGTGAAGGAAGAGCATCTCACACTCATTACATGCCAAGTAAACTATAGAACATATAAAGTTAAAAAAAAAGAGTGGAGGAAGAAAAGAAGGAAGTGAGGGGAAGGAAGAAGGAACAAAAGAGGCTCACAATGAGTTTTTCTCCTGCTTTCAATATGTTTCTGAATCTCTCTTGCCTTTCTCTCAAAGGACTCTCCCTCAGAAGGAAGCCATGGATGTTCTGACACCCCAGGACAATGCACCTGAGTAGGACCATGGTGGGCGAAGGGTATGCTTTCCTTGCAAAGTAGAAAGAGAACTACTGGGGGAAAAAAGTCCTTGTGGCATGATCTTAGACAAATTAATTTCAGAAAAGAGGACTGAAGATTTAGCAGTTGATTCCCCAAAGTTATCGCTTCCTTTGGAAAGTCTTCATGCACCAGGGCAAGTGTACCTGTACCTCAACTTAAACACCCCTGAACTAGTTCAGCTCCATCACACTTATTGCAATTTGCCCCCAGTTCGTCTTGATATTAGTGGTGGAGACCAGAACAATCTACTGATCCTGAACTCTTTCCACCACTACATCTGCCACTGTCCCAGCGTGCCTATCAGAATCCATATGGGTGGGTTCAAGCACTGTCGTCCCCTCCAATTAACCAAAGTTAGTGAATGATGATGATGATGATGATGATGGTGATGATTTTTCTCTGTACACTCCACATGGTAAACCAGCCTTTTTGGTTTCACAAAACATGAATGCCCTGACTCTTTCTTTCTTAAAAAAAAAAAACAACAAAACACTGCCTTTGTTCTTGTGATCCCGCTGAGAAGGAGGGGGAACTTGACTTCCCATTTCCACGCAGTCCTTGTCATTGAGCAGCAGTGGGGAGTAACACCCCTTCGAAACACAGGAGTCGTTTATGTTTGGCACGCTCAGAGGGAGAAAAGCTGAACAGATAGATCTCTTCCTTCAAGCCGTGCCTCTACACCCCACTGGAGTGGGAAGGGGAGGTCCCATCAGTGTGGTTGTTGGGCCAATTGCATTTTCCCCCATAGGCATGAATTTGCATGGAAATTGCTGCTTTGTGTTGGCAGGACTCTTCTAAACATTTCACCCAAAGAATTATACCCACCATGGGAGTTTGCCCTCTGGGTTGTATCTCTGTTGGACGAGGAAAGTGAAATTCCTCCGCAAGAAAGGGCTTGCCTCAGGAATTAGCAGCAGAACACTCCAGCAGATTTCATCTGTCTCCTGCGTTGTCTGTGTCCGCGGCCTGAATGGTGGTGTGGGGGTCATGGGGCTGAAAGGTGGGTTAGGGTTTTGATCTTGCCTTAGGGACTGGAGGAAATATTAAAGTATTTCCCCAAATTGTCCCCAACGGGCAGGCAAAGGTCCAGAGTATGCTCCAGGGTTGCTGGAGGAGTGAAGTGGGAGGACAGTAGGAAAGAAATCCAGGCAAAATTGTGCAGTGGCCGCCCAGTCTCTCTTCTTAGGTTCCTCGTCCCTTCCTTGTGGGGACTCCCACTGACTTCATGGCCCCTATCTTTCCTCACTTGCCTCTTGCTTTTTCAGGAAAATGCCTGACACCTGGTAT
Organism: Lynx canadensis; assembly: GCF_007474595.2. Lineage (NCBI taxonomy): Eukaryota > Metazoa > Chordata > Mammalia > Carnivora > Felidae > Lynx > Lynx canadensis. The sequence continues at coordinate 164,755,269 of NC_044310.1, read as the reverse complement.
CTACCCCTCAGGATGGACTGATGTTTGCCGATGCTTTTCCCTGGGGAACAGTCTCCTGCACTTCCATGGTGGAATGAAAAACTTGGCCTGAGGTTTTAGCCATCGTGAACAGGTAGGGAAGTTTTTCATTTTAATTGTTTTTTTTTTTTTTTTTTTTTTTTTTTTTTTTTTTTTACTAAATCTTCAGCATATAGGTGATCACCTACTCTCTCTTGATGCAAGATTGGCCCTGTTTTTGACATCTTCTTTCTGTGAAATGGCCAAAACTCAGGACGAATCCAGAAAATGTGGGATGAAAACACCTCTCAGCGTTGGCATAAAGTTGCATTGCTGAGGTGCTAGGTAAATATCTGCAGAATTCCCTCAGAGAGCTTCCAGTCACAGTCATGGTTCCTCAGACAGGTTAGAACCCCCAGAAAGTCCAAAGGGGCTTCTGGAACCACTGTCAGCTGGCTCCAAAGAGAGAGGACTGGAATGTTAGCATGTTTACGTTTGTGGAGAGGAACTGGGGGGCCTCTGGGAAGTGGTTGAACAGGAGAAGCTGAAGCGACCCTTTCACCTCAAGAATTTAAAGAGAAAAAGACCACATATGTATGAGGCAATATCAAATAGGAATAACAAATAAATTCAAGTATGAACCTTTGAAATATTAATACATCTAAAGTGGCTTCAGGAGACAGAGGAGTCTACTAGGTGGTTTTTAATGCCAGGTTTAAAATTTTTTACTCATTTTGATTTTCCATAAATTGCTGTGTTTGATCCGGGGGGTTGGGTCTTTTTATATAATCATGAAGTGGAATTTTGCTAAAAGGACAGCATTAGCGAAGGGAGCAAGGGTTTGGATGGAAGGATTAGGATGATGTGAGCCAGCACAGAAGAGGAGAAGGCAGAGAAAAAGCAGTAAGAGCATGTAAAGAAAGAAGAAGCTGACCTTGATTTTTGGGCACCACGCAGGGGTTGCAAACTGTCAGTCTTTAGGTCACACCTGCGTGTCAAGGGCACATGTAGTTTAAAAATAGGTAAAGATTGCCAATAACATTTCAAAACTGGCAGACTTCACATGAAAATCTGGGTTTCTGAGTTCTCTGGGAAAATCAGAGGAGCTGGCAACACAGACCACAATCCTATGTGGTAATAAGTGGGGTAAACTGAGAAGTGGCTGGCTCTTTCTGCTGGGAAGGAACACTACAGTTTGCAGGTGTACTCCTGATTGTCACACTCCAGATCACCTCACTCATTTACATCACCTGCTCTGCCTGTGTGGCACTTAGTTTGTAAGCTCTGGACTCAGACCGTCTTGGCTGGGGGAAGAGAGACTGGGCATTGCCTGGCTTCCCGAGGGAATTGCTGGTCTCTGCTGATGTTCCTGTTGACTCCTCTGGTCAAAGTCATCAGTGTAAAGGACATCGACACTGGCTGCTCTACCTTGCTTTCATCACGACCTGCCAGGCCAGGCTACCTTTTCCAAGCATAGCTCTGTAATACAGAACCTTGGGCTGGAGTCTCTGGAAGGCTGAGCCTTTAAATGAGGGAGGGTGTGGGCATGGGCTGTGTTGCTATACAGTATGTAAACCAATTTTGGAGTCAGCCTCTAGGGCACTGGGTGGCCTGAGTCAACAGCTGTTATTATAACTCCCCAAGTACCTCCCTCTGCTCGACACACCTCGCCACCTTCTTTACATCTTCTATACTCCTATGGTGTTGCTTTTCTTTCCATGTTTAGTCCATTAAATTATCATAATTAGGGACAAACTAATAAAATGCTAATGGGTACAGAAAAATAAGCAAATGGTACGTAACATCAGAGTAAGCAGTGAATAGTAATAGAGTATAATGTCAGGGGTACTCTCTGCATTGACTGGAGAGGAAAGGCAGGAAAGATGTTCTGTTGAGCATTAAAGGGATGGAGTTGTAGTCATTTAGAAAAACGTCTTCAAAAAAGAGGTCATACTACAGTTGAGTTGGTCAAGGGCTGCTGCTGATGTCTATGGATCTGAGAAGGCAAAGAGTGTGCATCACAGTGGGGTGTTAGAAAGCTAGGAAGACGTGTCATGACATCTTGGAGGGCCCATGTGGACAGCAGCCATGAGCTCTGTTGGACACACTTAAGATCAGAAACTGGAGGGGCATCTGGGTGGCTCAGTTAAGCATCCAACTCTTGATTTCTGCTCAGATCATGATCTCATGGTCCAGGTTCATGAATTCGAGCCCCATGTTGGGCTCTACGCTGACAGTGCTGAGCCTGCTTGAGATTCTTTCTCTCCTTGTCTCTCTGCCCCTTCCCCCACCTCAAAATAAATAAATAAGCTTTTAAAAAAAGATCAGAAACTGGAAATGGCGCTTTAGGGAAAGGACTTTTCCAACTTAAACACAAATACTGAATTAATAATTTTTATAATAATTAATGTACCAATGAGGCTGTGAGATGAATAATTTTTCTGAACTTTAAATAGTTCCAGAAGTGCTGTGAAAGGCAAATATGTAAATTATGTAGTATTCCAAGAGAATAATGCATCTGAGAAATGCGTCTGAGAATACACAGATATGAATGAGGTGAAAACTCAGACCCACATGCCTTGTTTACTGAGACATTTTATTTTCACATTCATGATGCTATGAATTCCATTATTTGGAATTGTTCTTTACCTGTTTACTGAGGTAGAGTTGACACAAATGTTACATTAGTTTCAGGACATTATTATTGTTTTAAATGAATATATTCCTGTTCCTCTGCATAGTAAGACGCATTGGTCCTCCCTTACAGCAGAGGCTCATAATGGGTCAGGAGGCATTTCAGGAACTAAGATTACCCTGTCCAGGACACCCGAATTCAAATCCTGTCTTTACAATTTACTAGCTGTTAATCTTGGGGGCTATTTATCTAAACACTCTAACCTAATTTCTCAAATGAAGATAACAATACATAGTACTTTGGGCTGCTGTGGAGGTTAAAGATAAATGTATAAACCACACAGTTTAATGTATGGGACCTAGTTAGTCTCAATAAATACTGACTTTTTATTATAATGGTAACAATTTGTGTTGCTATTCCAGAAACTGCTTTTGGAAGGTCCCAGATTCTCTTATGAGCCTATCAAGCTGTGTAGCATGAGACAAAGTGAGACTATGAGCACAGATGTGATTGCTGCCACCAATTTAATATCTTTTGACATCATGTCACCTTTGCAAAGCATTCATGACACTTATGTTTACTGAAGAACCCTAGTGGGTAAAGGTAGTGAAGGGAAAATCAGAGATGGATATTTAGCACCAGGACTGCAATATCAAACAAGAGAGAAGACAGAGGTTCTTTGCAGCTCTCCAGGTGTACCTGGTAGAGAAGGAAAGCAAGAGAGAGCTGAGGTGCTGGGGGCTCCACGGTGGGACCCTGCTGATTGTGCTGGGGGAGTGGCAGCCTTGAATCCCTTACTGTGGTCTGAACTTTTACAGCCTAGAAGCTAAATAAGCCTAATTAAGCAAGCAGGCAAGCAACTTTTGCAACTGGGGGAGCTGGAAGGGAACCCATTGGCTGGGGAGCTTTAAAAGAAAGAGACCAGGGAAGTGGCAGTAGCCTTGGCCATGGCCAGCACTAGCTGTTTACATGTTCTCTTCTCCAGCATCAGTGGTGACTAGGGAAGGGCAGCAGGAGGAAACAGTCTAGAGCAGTGACACCTGCTGGAGTCAGTGGCACCTGACCCCCCAGTGAGAACGGCTCCAGCCCAGGGGGAGGGAGGTGCCAAGGTGTGCTCTGTGCTGGTGAAGGAGACTTCCCCAGGCTCCTTTGAACAGAAATTTCTTCTAATGGTAGTAGATTTTCTTCTAACCAAATTTCTTTGTGATTCATGTGGCCAATATGCTGCAAGTGGGGGAGTTGGTGCAGCTTATTGGGCAGTCTAAATTTCCTCAGCTTTCTGAATGGTGCTTAAAACGTGAAAATGCTGACCTGACCCGCTAAAAGGTGCCCTGAGAATCAAGTACAAGTATTAGAATGGACATACTTTTGAGATTTGTCGGGTACTGAGAGCTGTATTGGCTGGTCACCCCTCTCCTACTTTCCCTGCCTCCATCTCCTCTGCTTCACTATAAATGCAGTGATGATTCCCACCTGTGAGTTCAGACCAGCTCCAGTACCTGGGTCCAACTGGAGGGTGGGGGAGGGGAAAGAATATAATCTAGATTATTAAGAAACTCCCTCCCACCGGAAGCAGGTGTATCTCCACGGACTCACATTGAGGAGTGTAAAGTGCGACTTCTGGGCATCTGTGTCCTTCTCTCCCAGGGTGTGCTTGTATGTTCTCAGTTTGTCCCAGCAAATTCATTCGCCATGCATGTGCGTCCTGAGCTGTGCTCTGAGGGCTGTCTAGTGTATCCCCTCCCATCCCCTCTGCTGCATCTGGCCACGGAACAGAAGACAAGGAAGTGTCTGTGTGTGCCTGGGCTCACTCCCTGCCCGGCCTGCGTTGGCAGTGGCTCTGCTCCTCCTTCAGGGGGCGCACCTTCTGTTTGGTGGCCCTCTCTTATAGCCACCCCGACAGCTCTCTATGTCAAAACCCCCTGAGAGACATTTCCCACAGGCCCCTTGCCCTTGACCCAGCAGGCCCAGTGTTAACTCCTCCCTCAGCCTCACTTGGCAGCACAGTGGGTCCCAGGTCAGTTTTCTTTAACCCCGTCCCCTCCGTTGAAAATACTCTCTTCATGAAACTCTCCATTTCCCTTTCTTGCATGCATCTCTTTTCTTCCAGGACCACGACTATCCATCACCTGAGCCCTGGGAGCCCTAGGTGTGGTTCCCCTAGCCACAGGGTTATCTGCCTCCACTGTCTCTGTCAGTCCAGGGGCTAGCTGCCTAGTTGCTCTTCTGTAAACCAAAGACTGCTTGCCTGACCTGTGTGCAGTCCCTCCCCCAGGGTGTTGGCTGCTTGTGCAGAACTGTACAGACAGATCTCCTACAGCTGCCGCTGAAGCCCTCAGACCCCTAACGCTCGATTGCCATCTGCTTCTCTAGAGGTTCCCTGCCCTGCAGATCAGATCAGACAGCCTCACACCCATCTCAGTGCCCTCATCATAAGGGCTGAGACCACTGCACCGCTCCTCCGTTGCATGCCTCCCCGCCCCCCCCAGCCTAGTCTAGCCCCCAGTCTGTCTTCTTCCATCCAACTATTTCTCCTGCCCCCTGCCCTCCCTTGTCTTAGTGAGCCTGTGTCACCAATGGCATGAACCCTCCTCCCCTGAGCTGTGAAGGAGAGCTGTCTTCCAGAGGCTTCCCACTGAAATAACACAGGCAGAGTAAGAGCTTTGCTGATGCAAAAAGTGACCTCTGAAACTGCCCTTGAATTTGGAATGAAGATTTAAGAGGCAGAGCTGAAGAGTTAGACTGTCTTTCTCAAAAATCTGAAACATTTTCCAGGGAGAATACGCATATCATATTTTACATCACCTTGATTTGGTATAATAGTATGTGTTTCTGAAAATATTTTCCTGAAGTTTATAGAACCAAATAAAAATGTATAATAAATATAAAAGTATAAATGTGTACATATAGTAGTCTTTTAGAGTATACTGTTAATGTATATTTTCTCCTTATCCAAGTATGATTGTATGATTATGTGCTTTTAGTCAATGAAAGCTATCAGGGCAAACTATACTGTACCTTCTCAGCTAAGGAGCATTAGCTCACCACACTGCATCTGTGGTCAGCAACGAACCCTCCACCTCCCTAACTTGAGTGGAGAGTATTCATCAATGCCTGTGTTTACTTTGTGCCACTTAATCTAAAGAATATGTTTAATCTCTAATTGATGATACAAAGCCACCAAGGGATAGTTCTGGACTTGCTGCAAAGAAACACAACATCCTGGGTGTTTGTGACTGGAGGAAATGTCAAGTAAGTGGTTCGGAATGAACAGTCAGTTAGGGATGGGTGAGAGGCCTTTGCCATCTTGAGGAAACTCAAAAACATTCCTGTAGCCTGGGAGGGTCATCCAAAAATGATAGCCATGGTAGCTGGAAGAACAAGGTAAGAGACTTCTCATGACTTGAAGGGGGTTGAAGAGAACGAAGGGAGGGTCTGTCTGTGGATGGTGACATTGGTATGTTATTCCTTATTCTATAAAGAGACTATGCTCTAAGCACCGGGTCCAGCCACCCTGCCCGTTTCCAGCATGGTACCCAACCTCTGTGCTAAAAAGACTCTAGGAACCATTTCTTTTCTATTCTTTGTAACAGTTACCCTGAATATATTCTGGTAAATGAAACAAAGGGAAAAAATGGACTTTCTATCTAGAGCTAGCTACAGCTATGCAAAAGAGGCCAAACAATGCTAGCTACAGCTTTGCAAAAGAGGCCAAAATAAGCAGCTGTCATGCATTTATCAAATTCAGGACTCTCTCAAGTATTAAATCAATCCCATCAAAACAGTTTTATTGCTGATGGATGAATGGATTGAAGTAGATGTATAGCTTTAAAAGGGCTTGCCATTTGGAGTAGAAAACTTGCTGTGAGGCCCAGTGGCTTGGTGCCACTCTCTCAGAGCCCAACAGTATTTACTGAGTAGGTTCCACTTCTGTTGCTCCTGGGCTTACTTTTCTGAATTGTGCTATTTTAAGAGTATTCTATTTTCCAAGAACTTCAGATCAAATTCAGAACATTTCCGTAATTCTGGTGCATTGTAAATAGCCACGGTCATTCACTCAAAATCATTTCATGTCTAGGCCAGTGCTTACCCCAGGTTAGTTTTTTGGTGACTATAGCAGAAGGAATAGTATCTGGGTCTAATTGTATTATAAATTATTTTACTGTTTCTCTAATTAGCAATTTGACTCTGTAAACATGGTGACACAGTGGAGTCTCTCATTGTAATTATTGCTGAAATTAAAAAAAAATTTTAGTGTTTATTTATTTTTGAGAGAGAGAAAGAAAGGCAGAGAGAGAAGGAGACACAGAATCCAAAGCAGGCTTCAGGCTCTGAGCTTCCAGCACAGAGCCCAACATGGGGCTCAAACTCACGAACCGTGAGACCATGACCTGAGCCGAGGTCAGACGCTTAACTGACTGAGCTACCCAGGTGCCCCTATTGCTGAAATTTAAATGGAAGGCCCTGTTTTATGTATAAAGACAAGCAAAGCGTAAGTTGTGTTTCTTTCCCGGAAACAATGATGAGTTTACATTGATCTACTTATTTTCTTTCACCTGTCTTCATGCTGTGTAGTAAGTGGCTGGGGTTTGTGAGTTTATCTGGGACACAGTGGCTCAACCAAGTCTAGCAGCTTCAAAGAGCCAGGCTCTGTTCCCTTGATTTCTTGGGTCTCTAGGAGTGTTTGTATTTCCAAGGGACCAGCAAACTGAGTAGTGAACAACAAGTGGGCAACAAGAAACCAACTGTCACCTGTATGGTCATCTGTATGGAACAGCTTCTCGTTAGACCACTACACCTTCAGTATCTTTAAAAGGACATTCAAAGGACTTTTCTGAGGAACTTTAATGTGGGAATTAATTTGTGAGAATGAGCAGAATTCCCCAGTATGAGAAGAATTCTCATAGCACATTTGTTCATTATGGAAGTGTTTCTTTTATTAGCTCAAAGAAACCAAAAGATTTAACCTCCCTACACTTGCTAATCACAGAAGCATGTTATTCAGAGTTGAGAATACTACAAAGTACTTGTCACCTCCCTGAAGATAGGTAGAAGTGAGTGAATTTAAACAGAACAAGACAAGGGAAAGGGCTTTCTCATTGGAGAAATTGGTGGACGTTGAAATGAGCTACTTTTAGAAGACTATGGAGGTTTTTTTTGGTTTAAAGACCTTTAAAAATAGGCATAGATCCCTATTGGTCTGTAGTTTATTTGATTTATAGACATAAAGGAATGGACTAGAGCAGTGTTTTTTTTAAAAGTTTGTTTGTTTATTTTTAGAGAGAGAGTGTGAGCAGGGCAGGGGCAGAGAGATAGACGGAAAGAGAGAATCCCAAGAAGGCTCCGCACTGTCAGTGCAGGGCTGGACACGGAGCTCGATCCGACAACCCACGAGATCATGACCTGAGCCAGAATCAAGAGTCAGATGCTTAACCAGCTGAGTCACCCAGGTGCCCCTAGAGCAGTACTTTTCAACTTGTGCTCAGTGAAAGGTTTCTCAGGGTTGGGTGGGAGAAGGTCAAGTGGAGGCTGGGATGAGCTGGTCAGACACAGGCACATGCCTCTTCTGTGAGGCATGTGCTACTAAACCCAGAAGAGATACAATCTTCATCTAGTTATTTAGTTCCAAACTTTAAATTCAGGCAAGGGATGATCAGGAAGCAAATATTAATGGCTATAAAGCATTGAAAATTCACTTTGGAATGAGAGCATTTCTTCTTTAAATATTGTGGCTAAGAGAACTCTCACCGAGTTTTAGTGTATGTACATTAGAGATCTCATACAAAGAGGTCACTGTGTGTGGCTTATAGTAGGAACTAAATAAATGTTGAATGAATGGGTGCAGAGGAAAGCAGATATAGCAAAACACATTTAGCTTATTTATTACTTGAATATTATTGGTAGAAGAAACATTGAACATATTTGTTGTGTAGAAAAGGGGTCAACATATCTTTTGTTCTGTAAGTATTCAGTTTTGTGGGTCACTCTATCAATGTTACAACTACTCATTTCTGCCACTGTAGCATGAAAACAGCTACAGGTAATATGTAACTGAATGGGCATGACCGTGTTCCAATAAAACATTATTTGGAAAAATCAGCATCATGTCAGATTTGGTGGGGGGCCGTAGTTCGGTGACCACTAGTGTGGAGCACAGATATGATCAAACCTCTCAGCTTCAAGGTATTTTGTGGGTAATGAATAAGAATATTAGGTGTTAGGGGTGCCTCATTGGTTCAGTCAGTTAAGCGTCCAACTCTTGATTTTGGCTCAGGTCATGATCTCACAGTTAGAGCCCTGAGTTGGACTCTGTGCTGATTGCATGGAGCCTGCTTGAGATTCTCTCTCTTACTTTCTCTGCCTCTCCCTGATTGTGTGTGTGTGTGTGTGTGTGTGTGTGTGTGTGTGTTTGTGTGTGTGCACGCACACATGCACTGGCTCTCTCTCTCTTTCAAAATAAGTAAATAAACTTAAAAAAAGAATATTAGGTGTGAGTATCATCAGTAATAGTGGCTTATTGTTGGATCAACATTTTGTGTAAATTTCTATTTCAGGATAGCCGAATAGAAAGCAACTGCATGTATATGTGGACAAATGTTCATTTCATTTTGCTATCATTCAGCAAACTATTTCTTTCTCCTATTTAAGCTCCTGTAAGGTGCCTCTAATAATAGAATATTAGAAAAAATAAGTATTTAACAGAATAAAAAGTCTTATTTATGAAAAGCTTTGTGTGCCATAGATGCAGAATTTTTAACCTATGGAATTGATTCCTTTTCTTTCTTTAAACAAAAATTTTTAAGCTTATTTACTTTGAAAGAGAGAGCACAAGTGGGGTGGGGCAGAGAGAGAGGAAGAGAGAATCCCAAGCAGGCCTTGCACCATCAGTGCAGAGCCTGACACTGGGCTTGAACTCATGAACTGTGAGATCATGACCTGAGTGAAAACCAAGAACCAGATGCTCAACTGACTGAGCCACCCAGGCACCCCTAATTCCCTTTCCTTAACACTGATAAAACCTTTCTTTAGGAAGGACCCAGTAGTAATGGAACCAGATAAAGTCAGTGTATTAATGGTAGGCAATCCAACATGACCAAATGCAAGATGTTGAACACAGCAGAAACAAAAATGGCTGACTCATAAATCAGCACGGATTTTGTAAATGTCTCATGTACTACAAAGCGACTCTCTTTATGGAAACCCTGACATATTTATTCTCGTCCTCTCTCTGTCTCTATCTCTATCTCTGTCTGTCTTTTCACACACACACACACACACACACACAGAATTTTGTATAATTACTGGCACTTTTAAAATATTTTATTATTATGGCATCTCAATACTTATATTGATTACAATAATTGCATTAGTTCAAATCATTTCAAATTTGAACTACTTTATAAGAAGATTAGGACATTAATTGTTTTGGAATTAGAACTATAAAAGGAAGCAATCTTTATGCAGGGTGGATTTACAATATAATACTAATTATCTCATTAACCTTACCTGTAGAACCATTAACATGGTCAAAAAAAAATCCGGGAAAGTATAATATTTCGGTGCACAACATTTGTTAGAAAAACAATTTATAGCTAACTTGGAATAAATATCATTATGCAAATTCCTTTTTAAAAAATATCTGAGGGGCGCCTGGGTGGCGCAGTCGGTTAAGCGTCCGACTTCAGCCAGGTCACGATCTCGCGGTCCGTGAGCTCGAGCCCCGCGTCGGGCTCTGTGCTGACTGCTCAGAGCCTGGAGCCTGTTTCCGATTCTGTGTCTCCCTCTCTCTCTGCCCCTCCCCCGTTCATGCTCTGTCTCTCTCTGTCCCAAAAATAAATAAACGTTGAAAAAAAAATTAAAAAAAAAATATCTGAGAAGTAGCAAGAAGATAATTAATACAAACTTGCATGGTTGGATCTAGAAAATATCTGGAAATTTAGCAAACTTGGTCCTGGGATTTGTGTGGCCCTAAGTAAATCTTTTAGCCTTTACCTCAGATTTTCCACTTATAATGCAGGGTGTCATTTTTTAGAATCACAAATGTAAGATAATGAGAAATTAGGTGAATTTATCTGACAATAAGCTTTTATTTTTATTTTGTGTTATTTTTACTAATAATGTTCCTGAAACTCAGATGAAATGATCTGTTTATGGTCTCATAGCTCACCGGAGCTTTCGGGGTGCAGGGGGTGCTTTTCTATGCCAGTGTGGCCTGACTTTGACAAGAATGGGGATTTCTTGGTGAAAGCAGGTGGTCCAGGCTGGGGTGGTGAGATCATTTACTCAGTAGTCTCATCCGGCTTCCCTCTGGCTCCACCATCCCTACAGTTCTCCCTGAATTCAGCCTTCTCTGGCAGAGCTGGAGAGACAGTGGGGAGGTTCTGTCATAGCTGTTCATGTGAGGCTGGTGCCTTGGAGTCCATCTCAGAGAAACAGAAGCCGTTTCTGGCTTCTGTTCTGTAAAACAACATGACGGTAAATAGGACGTTCTGGGAAACTGACGGTTCTGTTTCTTCCTTGTGTCTGGCACTGTGCTACTGCTCTCGGTTCTCACCAATTATGCATGCCCTGCACATTTTTTAAAAGGCTTAGACAAGAGCACAGCAACGTATGTTGTTCTCTAAGATAATGCACTTTCTTGGAGTAAAATCACCAGATTTTGGGTGAAGAGACCCGGTCCCAATTGTGGTTCTTCTACCCCAGATCTTCTATTATTTGCAGCCTTGGGCTCATCGCCTGGCCTTTGAGCCTCGCCTGTAAGGAGGGGATACTGCTATCTACCTTAAGGTACAGTGGTAACGAGAAAGCGAAATCCCAGCTCCACCATTTCTTAGTGGCAAGTGATGGAGGGAAAGTTACTCAACTTCTCAATGCCTTGGTTTTCTCATCTATAAAATGAGGATAATTACATAATATCTACCTCATAGGGTTGTTGTGAAGATTGAGTCACTACATGTGAAACACTTAGAGCAATGCCTAGCACATAGCAAGCATCAATATGTTAGCTATTCCAATTACAGTTATAATATAAAACTGCTTTGAATAAAAGAACTAAATTAACGTAAATAATTATTTATTAGTGCCCAAATAAGAGTTGGCTTTAAATGCATTTCTCAGAGTGTGGGAATCCATCGATACTTGGTAGAAAGGACTTGTTCCAAATATTACATTCTCTCCATTTTCCTTTTTGTTTCTTTTTATTATGGCTGATTTTTCTTCTCCTTATCTTCAATTTCTCTTCCATACTCTGGGAAATGAAAAGTGATCTTGAAGGGAGAAGATGAAATTCTTTCTACTCCTCAGAAAAAAGAGGCTATAAAACTGCAACATAATAATGCTAACAATAAAAATAATATGTAGTCAAATCTGCAAGCAGCAAAAACAAACTCAGCTTGGCTTTGTTTTTTGGTGTGGCTGATGAAAGCCTGCAAGTTTGTTCAGTGAGTTGTAGGAAGCAGAGCACAATTCAGGTTGTAAGGCATCCCTGCAGTCCAGTAAAATTGTTGAGACTGGGTGGGGGAGGGCTTTATCAAATGTTTCTCTCCCATGTATTTGTAAGTTTGAAATGACACAGGCTTATTAGGTAAATAGATTAAAAATGTGTTCCACTGTGAATGATCTATTGTCTGGGACAAATATTCTGCACATAGACTATTAGGATACTAATCTGAAGAGTGGGTGTTGTAAAGGCGGACAATGGTAAGGATGTGGGTTATGTGTTATTGAGGCGACTGGGTGGTGACTAGGAGGCATTTGAGTAGATTTCCTATAAGTTCCTCATGTGCTTCTGTCTGATTTACACAGCTGGCTCCTTGGATGGGGACTCTGCAGGACACTGCTAGCTGTCTATAAATAACGAATGGTTCTACAGAGAGAAGAGGACTCTGAGACCACCAGATAGTGGTTGATATCCACTGCCGCCTCTACCCCAATCTGTCTATTTCTGTCTCATCTATTTCTGTCTATCCATTATCTATCTATCTATCCAACCATCAATCATCTGTTATCTATCTATCCATATATATCAATCAATTATCTATCATCTATCATATTTATCTATCCATCTATTAACTATTTATGCATCCATCCATCATATGAATTATGTATGTATGTATGTATGTATGTATCTATCTATCTATCTATCTATTACCCTTCCATTCATCTTTCCATCTACGATCTCAGATTAAATTGAATTCAAAGACACTGTTGCAGCGCACCTGGGTGGCTCAGTCATTAAGCATCTGACTTCAGCTCAGGTCATGACCTCACAGTTCATGAGTTCGAGTCCCACATTGGGTGACCTGGAGCCTCGCTTCAGGTGGGCATGAGCCCCGCTTCAGGTAAGCATGAACCCCACATCAGATAAAACACGAACCCTGTTTGTGAGCCCCACTTCTCTCTCTTTCTGCTCCTTGCATACTGGTGCCCTTTCTCTCTCAAAAAACAGAACAAAACAAAACAAAAAACCAAGACACTGTTGCAGGAATTGTCAAGAATCTACATTACGTGAGGGGATACTAAGTGTCTTTTTTTTTAATATGAAATTTATTGTCAAATTGGTTTCCATACAACACCCAGTGCTCATTCCAAAAGGTGCCCTCCTCAATACCCACCACCCATCCTCCCCTCCCTCCTACCCCCCCATCAACCCTCAGTTTGTTCTCAGTTTTTAAGAGTTTCTTATGCTTTGGCTCTCTCCCTCTCTAACCTCCTTTTTTTTTTTTTCTTCCCCTCCCCCATGGGTTTCTGTTAAGTTTCTCAGGATACTAAGTGTCTTAATCCACATTAAGGACAAACTGTGAAATGGGTTTAGACAGTCTCAGTGGACTGGAATATCAATAGTTTAGTGGAGAAATCCCTCATCTGCAAATTAAGAAAGTCCTCATTAAAGCTATGTGACTTAGCTGATAAGAACAATTTCAGAAATTATACTGAGTTTGAGCAATAGTATACATATTTAAATTCCCCCAAGAATGTGTATATGCAGAGAAGAGCAACAATGGCCTATTGTACCCATAATCTGTGCATTAAGGAGCCCCTCAGTGCACGTTTACACAGCAGACCATGGCCTGACTTCAGTGGCAATGAGCTGTGGACTGAACACTCATTGAGGGCTCCCAGGCACTTTCCCTTGCTTGGTAGTAATAGTGCCAGTGGAACCGTTACATGTACTTAGGATCCTAGTGTAACAAGCAGGATGAAATGAATGCATTTCTGCCTTTACTGCTACAAAGTTGTTGTTTTTTCCTTTAAAGGCTCATTTCTATTGGCATTAACTAAACACAAGAATTCCCAGAAATCTAACTTGAAAATGAGAGTTGAAATCTATGTGAACAATGTTATTCAGAATTGAGTCATGTTATAATATACTATATATCATGTATTGTCAAATATTGCTTTGGTCTGCAGACATAATTAATATAATCCAGCCATTAATAGTATGATATATGATCCAGGGACCTTAAATATAACAAAATGCAACTAATATTTATCTCTAATGTGCTATAATCTTTATTCACATCACAAAGCATTAACAAAGGGTATATTCTTTAATGCTACACTCCCAAGGGTTTATTTGAACTTTTTTTCTGGTTTAATTAGCTTATTCATTTTAATTAGAGTACAGTGCAACATTTACATGGTGTTTAATCTGAAAGCTAATCCTGTTTTCTTAAAAGATTAAGTACAGTAATAAATATAAAATAATGGTGGCTGTATCTCATAGGACTGGTACTTTGGCTACATGAACAACTTCTACTGGAAATTGAAGAAACATAGATTTTCTCTAGTATTCTTTCGTTAAGACATAAATGCCACAAGAATGGTTTTCGAACTAATTAAGAGCTTCCACAAAAGCCAGATTCCTACCCTGCCCCCTGACTCATGAATGGTCATACTTTTTGGATTTGAGGAGGAACTCCCATCTTACAGCCTGTATTCATGTGTTTAAGCTTTTCTTTCATGCCCCCGCTGAAATTCTCCCCTCTCATGCCCAGTGCATCAGTGCATCCTGATGAGGGAGTCAGACCTTTTTATAGAGACAAGCATGTTTGGCACTGGCATTCTTCCCCAGCCCAGCTCCTGCCTTTGCCTTTGGCAAATTCGTCACCCACGTGCGCAACCTGTATAGTGAGCACCCTGTCCCTCAGTTCCTTGACCTCCACATCGATAATGACTTTCTCTTCCACTCGGAAGTCACTCACTTCCATGGTCACACTCTAGACTCGCCATGGCCATAGACTGCACTGCTTTGAAGTCCTTTACTCAAACGTGCTACTCTTCAACCCCTACTTCTTCTCCTTCCTGCTTCTGCTACAGCAGTACGTGGCCAAGACTTCTAGTCCATCAACTTCTCCACTTCCTCCTATCTTTAGTTTCTTCCCAATCTGCTTAAATTTCATGGTCATTTCAACCTCTTTCTTGCAAAGGCCGTTGGTCCCCTTGCCTGACTCATTCCGTAATAAAACTATATTGGATGACCCCAGTCATTCACTCACCTTCCCGGTGTCCGTTCCCAAACAAAATCTTTCCCATCACTGTTCAAATGTGCGTTTGTATCCCCTGCTTAAAAGAGCTCTCCCTTAGCTTCACCTTCTCATCAATGGCCTCTTTCATCGTGAAGAGTCCGAGAAGACTTGTACATACATAATTATTTCACTTCCTCACTTCTTATCTGCTCTCTGTCCAGTTCCAATTTGGTTTCACCCTCACCTCCCCACCAAAATTCATCTTACTAAGGTTGTCAATCACTTTCATGTTATCAAATTTAATTGACACTTTTTAGTCCACAGACCATCCTACCTCACAGTGGCATTTGTCAGAACTGTCAATTACTGCCGTTTTGAAACACTTTTTCTCTTGGCTTCAGCAACACATTTAACTTCTACTCCCTCCTTTCTTTCCAACTCTATCTTGGGAGCTTCTCCTCTTCTTCTCTCCGAACTCTATGTAGAATATCTCAGAAATTGGTCCCGGGCTCTCTTTTTTTCTCACATTCTTGAGAAATTTCATTCAAAAGCTCCTAAAGATCAAAAGACCCATTTTTTGGAAAACAAAAGTCCACAGAAAGACTTGTACATAAATGTTCATAGCAGCTTCGTTCACAGTAGCCCCAAACTGGAAACAACCCCAAAGTCCATCCATGGGTAAATGGATAAACAAATGTGTTATTTATATAATGGAATACTACTCAGCAACAAAAAAGAATGAAAAACTGCCACACACACCATGGATAAGTCTCAAATGCATTATGCTAAGTGAAAGAAGGCTGAATAAAGAGTATATACTAGATGATTCCATTTATTTAAAATTTTAGAAAATGCAAGCTGATCTGTAGTGACAGAAAGCCAATCAGCATTGCTTGAGGCTGTGGGCAGAGGGAGGGATGGACTGCAAAAGAGCATAGGGAAACCTTTTGGGGTGATGGAAGTGTTTTGTATCTTTACTGTGCAGTGGTTTCATAGAGGTATACAGTAGTCAAAGCTCAGGAAATTGAGCACATTAAATAGGTGCAATTTGTTATAAGTTATACCTCAATAAGGTTGGCTAAAATCTATCTGCTGACAAGGCTTGCATTTCTGTCTATAAACACAGATCTCTCTTATGAGCTTCAGACTGTGGATCCAAGTATTCATGTGATATCATAATTTTTATATTTCATAGTCATTTCAGACTCAAGTATAAACCTGAACCCCCAGGGTGCCTGGGTAGCTCAGTCAGTTAAGCGTTCAACTCATGATTTCAGCTCAGGTCATGATCTCACAGTTCATGGAATTGAGCCCTGTGTCATACTATCAGTATGGAACCTGCTTGGGATTCTCTCTCTTTCCCTCACTCTCTGCCCTTCCCCTGCTCGTGTGCTCTCTCTTTCTCTCTCCCAAAATTAATAAATGAACTTGGAAAAAAAGTAAAATAACACTGAACTCTGGATTTATTCTCCCACAGGCTTCCCCACCAACACCTAGATAAATTGCTATCTTAAGGAGACCTCAAAATACAGTGGCTTAAATTAAATAGGATTTTATTTCTGTCTCCCAGGACAGTCTAGAGATAGGGGAACCATTGCCTGTAGTGTGACTCTACCTTCCTAATCCCAAGACTCCATTTCCGGTTCTAAGAGTGCTCCAGTTCTCTTCCAGTCCCAGCCAGCAAGGGCAGGGAAAGGGTCAAAGAAACACTTGCACGTTTCTTTTTCAGAGGCATAACTTAGAAGTGTCAAATGGCCATACTTCACAACAAAGGAGGTTGGGAAACATTATCTTTGTGAGATTATATATATGTTCAGCTAAAATTTTATTTCTGTGGTAGAGGGCAGAACTGATGTCAAGAAACAGAGCTTCTGGCTTCCTTGAGGGCATGTGGAGACCTGGGCAAATATGTTTTTGTGGGACTCCATCTATTTATGCAATTTGATTAAAAATGTGTTGCAAAATCCACAGCCTATGTGAAGTTAAGTGATTTGTTCATGGAGATTTAGATAATGGGTATAGTATAGAAGAGATACTTACATATTTGTGTATTGTCTAATCAGTGTACATGTCTAAGCATCTTTTTATGTTCTTTATTGTTAATTGCGTTATTCCTGGCTGATTTCATATTTCCCATGCAATAAAAAAGTAGAAATACTGTTATTACAATGACATGGCTTTCCATAACTTTTTGCATTGAAATAGTATACATCTTATTGTTGCGGCAGTAACTAATACCATTTATTTTAATGCTGGTTATATCGCTACTCATGATATGACATCATCTACCTTGCCACCCTTGAATACTGGCTTCCAATGATCTCAGATTGTCCTGTGCTTCCTTGATGACTACAAATGTAAGTCTTACCCAGAGTATGTGGGAAGTTATTTTCTTGTAGTTTAAAATTTGTCGTTCTTAAATTTATGGCATAAATGTGGAACAACACATCTTCCAGCCATGCCTTTTCTTGAACTCTTCAGGTTGGAATCACTGCATTCATAGAATGTGATCTCTTACAGTGTTGACTGCATGTCTGTAGGGCACAGGGATGAAGGATCCATGGGCAGAGAGGAGCAGTCCATTTGCAAAAGGAATGTCCGTTCTTCATCCAGCACAGTTTAAGATTGACCTGAGACAGTATGGTATCACCACATCCATTGAGGGCAAGAGAAGACATTGCCTGGAAGGGTGTATTGACAGTGGGGAGCAATGGTCTTGAAAGCCCTCAGAGGGGATACACACTCCTCTGGCCTTGAGATGTCTTTTTTTCCCGCCCTCCTTGGTGCAGGCCCTGGGATGCAGGCTGCTTTCCTCTGTAAAAGCAACCAGCAGCCACGTTTCACCCTGCTGTTCTTTTCTCCAGAAGATAGCTATAGAGTGAGATATGGTGTTCTCAACCTACTGACTCCCAGCTGACTTTGAGTTTAAGCATCCAGTACTCTTAATGAGAAAGGTATGGGATAACAAGAGGAAGGTGTAAGCTTTCAGAAAAAAGTTGCTGAGTTCTCATCGTCATGGTTCCTAGGATAGATACTGTTCCTTTAGAGTACTGTAACTGGAAGGACTTTTGGACTCTTACTCTCAGTTTTAATTTCTTTTTTTTAAAAAAAATTAATTTATTTTGAGAGAGACAGAGACAGTGCGAGTGGGGGAGGGACAGAGAGAGAGGAGACAGAGAATCCCAAGCAGGCTTTGTGCTGCCATTACAGAGCCCAAAGCAGGGCTTGAACCCACGAAACTGTGAGATCATGACCTGAGATGAAACCAAGAGTCAGACTCAACAGACTGAAACACCCAGGCCCCCGTTAGTTTTAATTTCTAAAATTACTTACTCTTAATTTAATTTCTTTTTTTAAAAATATATGTTTATTTATTTTTGAGAGAGAGAGAGACAGAACATGACAGGGGAGGGGCAGAGAGAGATGGAGACACAGAATCTGAAGGAGGCTCCAGGCTCTGAGGTGTCAGCACAGAGCCTGATGCGGGGCTTGAACTCATGAACTGTGAGATCATGGCTTGAGCTGAAGCCAGATGCTTAACTGACTGAGCCACTCAGATGCCCCTCTTAATTTAATTTCTAAAGGTGAAGTTTCTCAAATCACTCTAAATGCAGAAGGCTTCTTTAGCTTCTTAGGAAGTACTGTCCAGGCCTGGCCAACCAGTCTAGGCAGAATCAAAGTTGTCGTTTTATCTCTAGTGAACAGAGGCCCATAACACCACCTGTCCCTATTTTCCATTGGTGGGTGGCCTTATACAGTTTTTTTTTTTAACTTTTAATTTTTTAATTAAAAAAATTGTAATTCCAGTACAGTTAACATACAGTGTTATGTTAGTTTCCGGTGTACAATATAGTGATTCAACAATTCCATACATCACCCAGTGCCCATCACAACAAGTGTACTCCTTAATCTCCGTCACCTATTTCACCCATTCCCCCCCTCCCCACCTCCCCTCTGGTAGCTGTCACTGCAATAAGACTGATGAAATCTATTATCTGTTACATTTTATAATCATCATGGGAGAGTGATGATTTACTCCAATTTTAAAGATGAGCAAAACGATATGCAGAAAGATTAAATAATTTTCCAAAGTGTTTCTACCTCTAAAGAACTCAGTGTTTGTATCTCAGTTGTTCTCTGAAAGGGAATAAAACACAGTGTATGCATCTGACTCTGATGTCACCTGAGAAACTGGTTTGGAGAAATTTTGATGAGCCAGTGCCAGATTGCTGTCTCATAGGGTACTTGTTCTTGGAGGTTGTAAGCTGCAAGAGGAAATATACCTCCTTAGGAGATTAAGCTGGACACAGCCTGGCCATCTGCTCTCTTGGCAGGGGCTGACATAGGCTGACTTTATGAATAAGGGAGATGGAGCAGGGCATGTCACCGGCCAACAGTGCTGCTGGCACTGAGGCATGGAGGCAGACAAACTCCTAGTCTGGTTGACTGCTGTCAACATCTTAGAGTCCATGGAGTTGACTTACTGAAAATTGTAGGTCTGGAAGGAAAGGGATGAAGGGGAGTCTTGATAGCAGTACAGCTCCAATGGCGGAAGGAGACCCTATTTTGGCCAAACGACTCTGCTGGGTATCATGCTAGGTGCTGCAGTTAGAGCAATAAACAAGAGAGTATAGTGGGATAGCAAGACATTAAGTATACACTGACGCACATAATTATTTGATTACAATTGTGATAAACTCTATGATAAAAAGTAGAGTGTTCTTTGATAGCATATAGTGGGGAGGTCTGAGTCTGGGTGTGGGGTGGGTTTCAGGGAAGTCTTTCCTTGAGAAAGTGACATCTGTAACAAACCCAATGGGTTGTTTGTAGCACACCTTATAGATTGTTTACCAAATATCCAATTTCTGTTTCCTCTTCTTTCCTTAAAGGACTACCATCCTCCATTTTAATTTTTATGTATCCAACTTCCTCTATCCAGCCATGTTCTTCAGGGAAGATGGCCCCAGAATATAGGTCTTGATTGATCTGAGTTAATAATGATTGTTTTGCCATTGATTAGTTTAGGTATGTGTTAAGTTAGGTATGTGTTAAGTTTAGGTATGTGTTAAGTTAGAGCCTAGAGGCAACCCTTTCTTCCTCTGAATGTTGTCATGTCTGGTGACCTTGAGTGAAGCTTACTTGAGGACAAATCCCACTCACCAAAGGCAGAGCAAGAAGTTGGAAAGAATCTTGGTTCTTAGCTTTCTGAGCTCAATAAATCAACTGTGGAGCACCCCTAGCTTTAGATTTTTTGAAGTGTTTCTCATTATGTGAACCAGCTGAGTTCGAGTTTCTGTTATTTACACCTCAAAAGATAACAAGAATTATCTAGGTGATGAGTGTGAGTGGGAAGACCACTCCAGACAGAAAAACAAAGCATGTATGCCCTGAAGTAAAAATGGAAAGTAGTTCCATGTGGTTGAAGAGCAGTGAGCGAGGAGGAGTGGAATAAGATGAAGCTGGAGAGTTGGCAGAGGTCAGATCATTCCACTGTCCTTCTTGGACATTACCTAATAATTTATATTTGAGCTCCTAACAGGCATATCCAGGTTTATAATTCTTTTTTTTAATGACTCCAACAGAATGCTGAATGAATCTTACTTTTACTTCTGTATAGTGGAGAGTGGGAATACTTATATACCTTCATGATTTACAATATGAATGAAATTCACTTGTAATTGCTGTTCTCTAAATTACTTGGCTTATGTAACTATAGCTTGAAGTGGTTTCTATATTGTAGCTCCTGACCTGTTGTCTGGTGGGACTGCCTGAAGGTTACCCAGTCTCAGTGGCCTTGAATTGGGTCTTCAACATATAAGCATTTGGGGCAATACTTCAGAGAGTAGTTACTCTGGTTGTGTTTGTTATTATGAAGCTGGAGATATTCAACTTCTTTGGTCTAGGGATCTGAGGGAGAATCTGGGAATTCTATCAAGTAATGAGCAATAGTCCATTGGCTCTTGCAGAAGAGTTCCCTTGTGATCTCAGCAGGTGGGAGAGGCTCAGAGGAGTAGTAGGTCCAAATATATGTCTACTGAGGGTACAGGCTCTAAGAAGCCAAATTATTAGACAAGAAACCTGCCTGCTCAGCTCAACCTTGCCCATTGTCTTTGACTCTTCTGCACTTGTGGGGTGTTTGCTTATTTCTTACCAGGCTCCTCTGGCTATCTGCTGGCAGGGGAGCCTTCTCTGGATGTTAGCCTATAAGATTTGGACCCTGGATTCCAAAAGCTTGGGCTTTGGAAGCAGATGCCACCTAACAGCTGTGTGAACTTGAGCACATTATATTTACTCATCTATAAGATGGTAATGATGATAGAACTTAGCTCCTAGAAATGTTGTGAAAATCAAAGCAAGTAATCTATGATGAGGGCTTAGCACAGTGCAGATATTCAGTCTATGATATTAATTATTTAAACTCACGATTGCTAGTCATTTCTACCATCAGTATTTGTGGGTTTGGTCCTGATCCTCCAATGAACACAGTATGGAGGACCTTATCACCTCTGCCATTGTCTCGGTTAATACAGTGCCACAATACAACGGTTTACTGAGCTATGTCTTAGACCCTGTGAAGCAACAACAACAACAACAACAACAACAACAACAAATTCTACAGCTTTCAGTGTTCACAAGCCAGAAGGAATACCTTGGCTTCACCATTTATTTCTCACAGTAAGATCTAATCCAAGAATATGATTGTTATTGTGAGTCTGAATTTTAAAAACTAGGGCTGTAAAAATCTTTTAAAAAGTTTCCTGGTAAAAACAGTATTTTGATTTGTGCTCTTTGATAGATATGTTGAACCACCTAAATCTACAGATTCATTACAAGTGCCACTTCATATTCAGAGAGAGTGATTTTTTTTCTCCCTTTATGTGGACCCCTCTGGGATGTCTCCAGCGTAAGTACCGCTCTGAGCAAACCATGCTTTGCAAAGTCAGTTATTTGTTTTACTTCTGCCAGAATATTGAAAGTTTGCCTGGTGAACATTCCCTGAAATCAAAATGACTTATTATCAGGCTTCCTTTGCTTTTGATCCTGCTGCAGGATGGTGTGTTTTCCTAATGATGCAGAATCTCTCGTTAAGTTCAGGAAACAGGATATAAGGATAAGTCAATTGACTCAATTTATGGACATAATAAAACGGTCCCTATTACCTTCAGCAGTCAAGGCAAGACAAGGTGAAACACAGTGTTGTAAAGTTATTATGACAAAATAGTTTAGTATTTACCTGACCAAATAAAGTGAAAATACTGCATTTATTTTTGAAGCGGCATTTCAGACATTATGACCGAAAATTAATAGTGGTAGACGATCATTTATCCTGTCGCACTGGGATATTGCAGAGTTCACTCAAAGCCAGGAATATCTGCTATTAAATCATGGCAAACTAAAAAAAATTTTTTTTGAAGTATTTCCTTGTGTCTGCTCTATGTCTACTGTTGGCCCCACTGAGCCAGTGTTAACAGCTAAGGCATTTCTTTTTCCATCTTGTAATATAATTAAAAACAAATTTAGAAGCAGAATAGATGTTTTGTATGTTAGAGCCCTGTTAGTTTTGGGGAAGGCATTGGCAATGCACACAGCTGTTCCTGACAATTATAAACTCAGAAAAGAAAAAAAGAGAGGACAGAAACCAAATTGACCAAATATGGTTGCTTTTATCTTCCAGTGGGAAGCAAGTCTTTGGGGTGGCCACAGGAAGAATAGACGTATATCAAGCATTTTTAATCTGCTTTACGTTAAAAAACGATGGACATAAGGCTTAAGGGGTATAGAAAGTTTTAAGTAAAGATACCCAAGGGGTACGTAGGATATTAGTAGCTTATGAAAATACTTGAGGTTTGGGCTAAATTTCAGTTTACTTCTGGTTTTTAGTTAATTTCTAGACTCTGGAGTCTAAAGTAATTTTATGTTTCTAAATTAAAATGGGACTGTGACTCTAAGTTGGGTAAGCAAGACTGTTGACATCAAGCAAACATGAAAAACTCCTAAGTTTTATTTTGAATTAGTAATAATCTGTTTGCATGGGTCGATTGTGAGTTGCAGAGTGACCAGCAATAAGATGCTTCAAGTCTTTGCTAGCTATCACTGGTATTAGGCCTATCCTTGACTATGAAATTGCATCTGGCCGTGCTCTCTTCCTTCTCCCCCACTCTCAATCCATCTTAGCCTGCATGGCTTCGTTTTTAAATTTTTATTTGTTCTATTTGTTCTATCTCCTTCTAACATTCTGCATAATTTATTTTTTATGTTCAGTATTAATTGTTTGCCTTTCCCCCCCACTCCACTCTGCCATGTAAAGCCTGGGTCTTTTGTTTTGTTTTGTTTTTCAGTAGGCCGCACGCCCAACGTGAGGTTTGAACTCATGACCCTAAGATCAACAGTCACACCCTACTGACTTACCCAGCCGTGTACTCCCAAGCCTAGATCTTTGATTTATTCACCAATTTATTTTGAGCATCCAGAGCAATGCCTGGCACATAGTAGGTGCTCAATAAATATTTTTGAATGACTGAATCATATCCTTCTTTTGCCTAAAACATGATAATCATTTTCATTGGCTTTGTGATAAAGTGTAGCTTCTTTATGTGGCATGTACAATCGAGATCCAGTTTAAATGTCCAAATATATTTCTTTTCACTTTTCTCCTGAATGGTTCCAGCTGTACCAAACTATGGCCTACCTTGCTTGTGGGCTTTTGCACATGCTGATTCTTTTGCTTGGATTTCTCTTTGTCCTCTTCCTGAATAACTGATCAGGTTTTGGGGACTCAGTTTAGATTTTTTTTTCCCCCAAGAAGTCTTGCCAGGCCTTCCAAGTCTGGGTTAGGAGCCCCTCCTATATATTCTGCCCTTATCATAGCAGGTTTATATGATATTGATTGCCATGGACTAACCAACTTTCTTTTTTCTCCTTTAACTTGTCAACTCTAGGGAGCAAGAGCCAGACCTACCTTGTTCATAGTTTTCTTCATATGAAATGCGTTGCTTAGCACCTTGTAGGAGCTTCATTGTATATATGTGGAATCACTGAATCAACATAAAAGGAAGGGTATGTAACTCAAACATCAGCTCCGACCATCCTACTCAGAAAGATCTGTGGAAGACTGGCTCAATGCCCTTGTCTCAGGCATTTTGACTGTTTCTCAGGGCTTCTCACCTCCAGCCCCAATTTCCTTTTTGTCCCTTAATTTACGATGGTGCAGTGGTTAAGCATGTGGTCTTGCAGCTCCATCATCTAAGCTAAAATCCTACCCTTGCCGTGCTGTGCTGATGATGAGATCAGAGGAATGCAAGAAGAAACTCATCCTCCCTGATCTTCCTTGGGTTGATCACCCTTTCAAGGATAGAATAAAGATTAGCTCTAGAAATGTATCACATTCAGCATTTGACACCAGATTAAAAAAAAAAAAAGTGTATCAAAAGGTTTCCCTTTGTTTGAGGAATTCAAGGCATTCTTGTGTTATGTGGGAGGAAATCATGCTTGATCCAATTTCCTGAATGTATTTGTGTGTGGCTCTAGTCTATCCTAAACCGAATATTGTTGACAGTAGAGAGGTATGGAAAGGGGTTCCTGTTATCAGACAAATGAAGGTATTAAACACAGAAAAAAAATTCTCCGTGTTATAGTTGAACCCTGTGTATCTTTTTAAAAAATGAACATTTCTGCATTTATTTATTTATTTGAGAGTGAGAGATAGGGAGAGTGCACGAGCAAGGAAGAGGGGCAAAGGGAGAGAGAGCAGGTTCCACATTCAGCGCGAAGCCCAATGTGGGGCTTGATCCCACGACCCTGGGATCATGACCTGAGACAAAGTCAAGAGTTGGACACTCAACCGACTGAGCCACCCAGGTGCCCCAACATCTGCATTTAAATTATATTGTGTTTCTTTGTACTGTTAACAATGCATCAGAACTGGATTTTTTCCCTCATCTGAACATAAAATAAAAATTTAAAGAGTATTGTGATGCAAGCTTACATGCATGAACATACAGACATAGGCATACACAAAATTAAAATTGTGTTTGAGGGTATTAGAGTCATGTGCATTCCTGGTTAGACAGTTCCAATTCAGCTGGAGAAAAAAGAAAAGGTTTTGGTCTGTGACAGTTTTACTTTGCAAATTCAGAATGCTAAATGATATCAACACAAAAAGTCTTCTTTGAGCTCTTCTTTTTGTTATGTGAGAACAAATACATATTTTATGAAAAAATAAAAAAGTAATAAAAAGTATTGTGATGTCAAGCACTTTAACATACATAGCAGAGAAACCGATGTGGGTGTTTTGGGTTTCAGAGGACATTTAAATATGACTTTTCATACTTTGTTCTTTACAGATAAAACTTTGGCGTTGATAAAAGAAGAGCAACAGCAAATCCCACCCCCGCCATTTACTGGCCTGTTAACTTCTCTCTGCCTGAATTTCCTCAACTGCTAAGTGGGAAGGATCGTGATAATCACAGCATGTACCTCACGATACCTTGGTAAGGATTCAGTTCATTTGTACTTGGGAAGTACAGAGAGTCTAAGACATAGTAGGTCTCAGTAAGTCTTAGCCCTCCTGATCAACTACATAAACAAGGCTGTTGCATTTAGCAGAGTCTGCAGTGAAGTTTGACAGGTCCCATGGTTACCTCACAGCAGAGAAATGAGGCATCCCTTTTGGGAAAAGTGCTCTCCTCCCTCCCGCCATCAGGATCTCTCCCCAGTGCACTCTCCAGCAGAGAGCTCTGGCCTTTGGCTCTCTTGCCAGCCCTTCCCTTCCTCCCCTGTGCCTTTGCTTTTCCACGGTCCACACCTCTGCATTTCTCTGTGCCATGGCGGCTGGAAATGCCCCCTTCCCTCTGTCTTTTGCAGCAAACGTAAGCTCTCCTCTGCCTCAGGCAGACTTCCAGACTGGATCGACACCCTCTATGTGTTCATTCCAATGACTGGGCCGTCTCCAGCGTTAGCATATGCTCGTTCTTCCTTGAACACGGCCATTTTCCTTCAGAGGCAGCTGTGGTTTTAAATGGCAGATTGCTTTTCTTCATTACAAGTAGAAGGAAAAAATAACGATAAATACCTTAATGGGTGTGTGTGTGTGTGTGTGTGTGTGTGTGTGTGACAAGTAGTGACATTGTTTGTGAAGCAGAAAACACTAACCAGTCCCAAGCTTTTGCTTTTAAGTCAGTGCAGTTCCCCTTTGTGTGAACAGGCCTGGTGGAGGCCTTTTACTCTAGAGAAGCATCCTTTTGCTTTCCTCTCAGAAGTCCTGCCTAAGTGCTGTGTTGGAAGCAGCCACATTAGCAGCGTTGAGCTGCTGCAACATTGTAAATGCCAGCAAATAAAAGTGTCAGCAGCCTGGCTGTGGGAGGCTGGCAGGGCCCGGAGTTTAGTGCTGTTCTGTCCAGATCGGCCTTTCGAAGGGGGCTGGTTCATATCCAGCCCACACGAGTAGTGATTCAAAGTTATTTCCTACTGATGGCTCTTCCTGACCCCAGGAAAAGGTGTTTGGAGTTCTCCAGCCGCAGCCCACCAGGCAGGAGGAGAGCCTAGTCAGCTTGAACCGCCCTCTCTCTGCAAGAGACGGCTCCGTTCTAGTTAATTGGTGGCATTTCGAGTGGTTGGTGGAAGCTTCCCTACCC
Organism: Lynx canadensis; assembly: GCF_007474595.2. Classification (NCBI taxonomy): domain Eukaryota; kingdom Metazoa; phylum Chordata; class Mammalia; order Carnivora; family Felidae; genus Lynx; species Lynx canadensis. The sequence goes on along the minus strand of NC_044310.1, from coordinate 164,728,537 downwards.
CCGCCTATACTGATAACAGAATTTTTGTATCACTTCTGATGGGACCCATAATCGCAGGAAAAATATAAGCAGACTTGTTTTCTTTTCACCACTGGATGTATTTATTTACAAAGAGGGACTTTAAACCACCAGAGACACATATCACTTATGGGTAGTAAAACTCTTCCCTGTGATTCACAGATTTCTCGGGCTGTGCTTCCTGCAACATGGAGGGTGTGTAACAGCACAGTGCTCATAAGGGAACTTCAGCCATGTCTGTCTTGGGCCATCGCACAGATGATTCCTGCATTTGGTGAGTTGGCAAAAGCAAATAGTGTTTTAGGCCTACGGGTACATTTTACATTTGCATTTGAGAGGAAAATGCAGCTTTGGGCCTTGGAATTGACTGTGTAAAAGAAAATGCTTGTTGTGTGTAGTGAATATTCAGTGGCCTGGCTTTCAAAGCTCGTCTGTCCACCGACAGCAGGATCCTGGCTGTCTAGCCAGGAAGGTTTCTCCAAGGTGAGGTCTTAGGAGAGGAGGAAAACAGAGCCCCCTGTTGCCTAACACTCTTTGTAATGGGCATGTTAAAGTCTTGGGAAACCACAGCCAGCCATGTCAAACATGTTTTCGAAGAGTTTTGAAGGCATGGGAAAATGCCACAGATCATTAATAAATGAAGGAAACAAGCATGATGTCAAATATACAAGTATGATCTAAACCCTGTGAAACAATGGGTGTTAGACATACACAAAAATGCCCATGGTTGGTGGCAAGCTTGGGCATCTATTTCAGTCTTGTGTCTATTAATAATATCCAGTGATTTCCAGGCTTTCCATAGTGAGCATATATCACTTTTTAAATCTGCATAAAATAAGTGTTTATTTAAAAAATAAAGTGTAACACCCTACTCCCATCAGTGATGGTTTTAAAGGTTTTAATTTTACAATGAGGCAAAATCTATTATTACTCTCTTTTATTATTCTCTGATGGAAGGTAAAATGGCCCCAGCCTACTTTATCCATCTCTTGTGATTACTGCGTCTATGTTCACCTCGAAAATAATGATGTTTTACATACGCCCTGGGTTAGTGTATTTGTGATAGATGCTAACTTTTGGGGGGCAAGTCAGAACCACTTGGTTTTAGCTTTGATGTGAAAACTTTCACGTTTTCATTTTAGAGCAAAGTGATAAAATTCTGTAAACTAAAATTGCAGCACACACACATACAGCACATATATCTACATATAAACATTTGCCAGCGACGGGGCGCATGGGTGGCTCAGTCGGTTAGGTGTCCCGACTTTGGCCTAGGTCATGATCTTGCCGTTCCTGAGTTCGAGCCCCGCATCAGTCTCTGTGCTGACAGTGTGGAGTCTGCTTGGGATTCTCCCTTTCCTTCTCTCTCTGCCCCTCCCCTGCTCTCTTTCTCTCTCTCTCTCAAAAATAAATAAATAAACCTAAAAAAAGAAGTTGCATAATGGTGGAAGGTAGACTATGATAAGTTAAAGATGAATATTGTAGGGGTGCCTGGGTGGCTTAGTCAGTTGGGTGTCCAACTTCAGCTCAGGTCATGATCTCACAGTCTGTGAGTGGGAGCCCTGCATCTGGCCCTGTGCTGACAGCTTGGAGCCTGGAGCCCGCTTTGGATTCTCTGTCTCCCTATCTCTCTGCCTTCCCCCATTCATGCTCTGTCTCTCTTTCTCTGTCAAAAATAAACATTAAAAAAATTTAAAAATTTGCCACTGTTATTATTGTTATAATAAAATCTTATTTTAAAAAGTAATCAGGTAATTAGATAGCCTAAGTTGCCAAGCTTTTGTTTCATTTCATTTCATTTTCTTTATTTTTTTGCCAAGATTTTGTTTTTGATATTTGACTATTATAGGGAGAAAAGAAAAATTTCTTTATGGGATAGCTCCAATCTATTTCCTTTCTTTATTAAAGTAACAGTGGCATATATGTTTTTAATGGGTGTTTTACAAGATATAACCTTAGGTTATATCTATTCTGCCTATTCTCATGAGCCTTTCATATTTACATTTATGTTCTCAAATAGAAATTCTAGAAGTGTATTTTGAGGAATAAATAGTTCCATGACGTATTTTTGATAAAAGGATTCTGTGCCTCAAAAGTTTTAGAAACACTATGTACTATGTCACTTTCAACCCTATTCTCAACTCATAGACTCACATTAAATGTTTTTGAAATGTTCTGCAACTAAGAAATCCCTTAAACTCTGTTTAAAACAGTATTTCTCAAATGCATCCAACCAGGATATTCAGAAGTACTGCTTTCAAAGCACTACATGAGCCCACATCATCAAAGAAATATTAACTGACTTTCTTTTGCTGTTCTGAAAAAGAAGCAGGAGAGAAGACAAATAAAATGAGCAGAATTTTCTATAAAAACAACTCAAGAAGGGTTTTATGCTTAAGTCATAATCCTCTGCCCCTAGCCCTTTGATTAACTGCAGAGTCCCTCAGCTTCTCAAGGGACTGTAGCAGCCATTGCTTAAATTCAGGTCACAGGAACACTAGAAGCCAGAGTGTAGTTCTTTCTGGCCATCTCTGATAATTTTGATTGATCCCCTAACTTTAGGGTAATGATTGTGGTAGCTGCATGTTGATCTATTTGGTGTAGACTGTTAACCACGACCACCACCCAGCTCCCGCCCCCAACCCCAACACCATCCTTTCAGCTTCATGTCTTTCTTGTTTCTTGACCCCAAAGTGACTGCATGAGTGCTAGAAGTCTCCTTTTGACACCTCTTGCCCTCCCAACCCTATTACGTGGGTTGGCCAATGGATCCGCATTCTAACAGGTACATGCATGGTCTGCAAAAGAATGGCTTTAAGCTTCTTAGCGGCAAAACTTTGACAGTATCGTGCCTTTGAGAATGTCCATGAAGTCTTCTGGGCCTAGTTTGTCTGTGATATTTATAGTTTTCAAGGGCTGTGGCTATGTTTGTTTGTGCAGTGCCTAATGTATCGGAATCTTTCATTATTATCTCTTGGTGCTTTTGAAATTAGTTTTTGCACTTATTGAAGGATGGGCAAATCCGTAAACAAAGAGAAGTGGTTGGGATGTCATAGCTGTTTTATAAAAGGTATCCATGACAAGGCTAATTGATTCAGGGGACTTCGTTTTCAATAAAGGAACAGAGATTAGTTTACTGTCGATCTTAATTATTCCATCCATCAACCATTTGTTGCCCGGGGCAACTGGCATCATCTTTGCTGCTTGCTAATTTTAGCTCATTTTACTTAGTGAGGCTTGGTTCTTTTGTTTCGTTTTTGTGGATTTGGATGAGGAAAGAAGGACCTGACATTTCTATGGGTGAAATTCTAAGCTGTGCTATGCTGAATTCACCAATAGACGACATTTCTGTTTTTAAGCACTTGATTGAAATTCATATACTGTAGGTGTTTGTGGATGTATATGCAGATGTACAGATGAACCCATAAATAAACATAAATAACATGAACCTGTAAGTGAACATCATCTAACCTATTTGCAAACAAGCCAAAAGTGAAGAGAAAACATAATTACCATCGCCAGAGGATATTTGGTCAAAGTCGCAAAAGAGTACTGAAGTTCTGGCTCTTGGAATTTAAATATGCCTAGTGTTCTCTAGTTATTATTTTTAAATTAGTTTTTGGTTTTGTTCTGCTGAACCCCAAGTACTATTCCACCTTCCTGCACATCTCCCCAATGGATTCTGTTCCTTCAGGTACCCTTGCTCTGTCTGCCTCTGCATTGCACTCTCTTTCTGGACTGCTTTGAATATGTGCAATTTGGATAGAAGGGCATTCTACCTGGATCCATAATGGAAGGAAGAGAAGCAAAAGACAGGAATTTGCACAGATAAGACAAAACAAAATGCTTTTAGAAAAAGAGCAATTTTGGGCACCTGGGTGGCTCAGTTAGTTAAGTGACTGACTTTGGCTCAGGTCATGATCTCATGCTTCATGAGTTCGAGCCCTGCGTCAGGCTCTGTGCTGAGAGCTCAGAGCCTGGAGTCTTCTTCGGATTCTGTGTCTCTGTCTCTTTCTGCCCACCCCTCCTCATGCTCTGTCTGTCTCTCTCTCAAAAATAAATATTAAAAAAAAAGAAAAAAAAAGAAAAAGAACAACTACACGGCTAAAAATGCTGGGCACATATATTGTGAATGCAACATCATAAAACTTGTTTAAATACTGCATTTAGATTTTCAATTGTCCGGAAGGTAACTTGACTTATTTGGAGTTTTATTTTGGGGCTCAGTCACAACTGCTTGGTACCTGCTATTCCTTCTCATTGTTTTACATTCTCATCATATGACTATACTGGGTAAATGCAATCATACCTATGCAGTTTTCTAGGATAACCAGATGAAATTCATAACAACCTAATCCAACACATTTAACTGATTTCTCTTCCCTTTTTTGCAGCATAGCAGTTAGCATAATAGTCCCGAGGTCACATAAACAGCTCCTGTCTTTGTTAGATATCCTGTTTGCAAGGAACAGAAATCCACTTAAGGAAGGTTAAGTCAAAGTAGTGCTGATTAAAAGGGTATAACATTAATCTCATGGAACCCAGTTATGGGAAACGTAGCTGGGCTTTTTGGGAACTAGAAAGCCATCAGGAAGCCACTCTCGATCTTTCTGGTTCTCTATTTGGGCCTAAATATTTTTGCATCTATGCTTTCCTTTTATGCTATTATCTTCTGTGGTGGACAAGATTTTTTAGCAAGACTCTCAGGTTTTTCTCCTTCAAAATTTATGCATGCACAGAGTCTGGCCACCACTTGTGATGATCTCATGATTTCAGGCCTAAGACCATCAAATGGACTCTCACTGACTTTTCATTTCTCCTCTTCAAAAAAATTTTTTTAATGTTTATTTATTTTTGAGAGAGAGAGAGAGAGAGAGAGCGTGAGTGGAGGAGGGGGGAGGGACAAAGAGAGAGACAAAGAATCTGAAGCAGGCTCCAGGCTCTGAGCTGTCGGCACAGAGCCCAACGCGGAGCTGGAACTCAGGAACTGTGAGATCATGACCTGAGCCGAAGTCTAGATGCTTAACTGACTGAGCTACCGTGGCGTCCCTATTTCTCCTCTTCAAATGAGGGATAATTATTGATCTGTTCTAGCAGACTAATGCTTCGTGAAGGCAGGAGTCATAACTGTTTTGCTCATCAGTATATTCTCATTGCCTAGCACAGTTTATGACATGTGAACTGGTGAGTAAATCTTAACTCTAATATCTGGATCTCCTGATCTTGTCTCCTATATTTTCATCTGTTGTCTCCTATATTTTCTGTTGTCTTTGATATTTTCATCTCTTGGGTTGACTAAATGGTCTCCTATTGAGTGCTGAACATGGCATATGAAAAATTGAAGAGATCATTTGAAGTCCTGGATATTATCATCCCCCAGAGAGGATATACTTTCGCTGTTGATGCTTGGACAAAACTAACAGGATAGAGGCTAATTACCTTAATCCAATTTGAGATTGAGCTAATTCAAATTTGTGTTTCAGTCTTTACAGAGACTGTTTCTAGTTATTGGTTCACAACCTCCTCGGAAGCTTCCTGAGTATAATCTGAAACCAGCTCCCTTATGCTGAGGGCAGAGAGAGGGGGAGGAAAGAAGCAGACCACTCCAGACTGGTAGGTGGCAGGTTCAAATAAGAAGAGAACTTATGAGGCTCATCTCGGTGGCGGCAAGAGGAGTGCATCTCCACACCTCTCTGCCCAATCTGAAAACTTTATGCCGAAGCCTTAACTGGGTTCTGTCATGTAGACTATCCAGATGGTCTCAACACCACATCACTGTCTCAAGGCTGTATCCTTGGGGAAGCTTCTGAGAATGGGGAAGGCAGCAGTGGGTACATTCCAAGGACCAGGGTGGGGGGTGAGGAGCCTCTGAATGCCCAGATCCAGCTCAGGGGACACGTGGTGGGCATGTGCTCTTGATGATCTCCCCCAGTACTAGTAAGCTCTTATTCTTAGGGTGTCATCCTTCAGTGATTCCAGTGGAAAGTTTAGGGGTGTTTCCAGGACCCTTATTCTTGGTGGGACCGGAACTCTGATGTGTGTGTGTGTGTGTGTGTGTGTGTGTGTGTAGCAGAAAACTGAAAGCAGAAAGCTCTTCTCAGCTTTCCAGTCTCTTGGCCACTATTTAAAATGTCTCAAGGAGAAAAGTGTTATTGAATGTCAGGCTAATGTGTGCATGCTTTCTTTTCCTGCTCTCTAGGATCTTAGATCTCAGGTCTTGCTACCTTGGTGGCTATTTTACTTTAATTTTTTTGGTTTAATATTTTATTTTATTTATTTTATTTTATTTTATTTTATTTTATTTTATTTTATTTTATTTTATTATGTCTTAATTTTTTGAGACAGAGAGAGAGAGTGGGAGCAAGCACATACAAGCAGGGGAGGGGCAGAGAGAGAGGAAGAAAGAGAATCCCAAGCAGGATCTGCACTGTTAGCGTGGAGCCTGATGCAGGGCTAGATCCCATGGACCATGGGATCAGGACCTGACTAGAAGAAATCAAGAGTCAGAGGCTCAACTGATTGGGCCACCCAGGTGCCCCATGGTTTGGTATTTTAACTTGTTTGGCTGTTCTTGGTGAGAGGGTTGGTTAGATACAAGTCTGTTCTATCATAGCCAGAAGTGGAAAGCAAATATTGAGTAAATGAATAATATATCCTAGAGAAGGAATCTGATGGGCCTATCTTGGATTAGAAGTTTCCATTCATTTAATCAACTATGGCCAGAGGGGAGCGATAATGTAGGACTCAGAGAGCACCATTGCTCCCAGCCAGCCGGCTGACCCAGGGAGGAGTGGGACAGGGCACTTATTGTCAAAGATGTCTGCCTCAGTGATCTTCATCATCATCATCATCACTCTTATTAATTAATGCCTCATTTTTTACACTTTATGATTTATAAAACTCTGCAATCTGGATTTTCTCCTCTGCTTTCATTACTCTAGGGTCTGTCATTGGTATCTATGTTAACATTCACTCTAATACTCTACAGCATGTATCTTCCCTCATTTTTACCACTGTCATCAACAACCCACCGAAAATTGAGTGTTATGGATCTTATAATGACCAGTTTTCCATTGTTCCCAGCATTGTCTCTTTCCTCTTGCCTCTCCCACCCCCAAACTTCCTGATGCCCCAGGGCTGGAATAGCCCGTGTTTGGTCATTATATCACTTCTCTCTCTGTCCTCTTCAACACTTTCCACTCCTTGCATGCTGAGCTCCTGAACAGCTAATATGTGTTTCTGTGCCTCAAGCCAAGTGTCCAAGAGGGCTGGAGGGTTTGAGGACAATGCATGATAACTGAATAGCAGGGCAGAAAGAAGGACCAATGACAATATAAGTTTCAATATAAATTTAGTAAGAGGCCCCACCAGTTACCTCTCTTACCTAGAATATATTGCTTGGGGTTTCCTGAACAAAGACTCTAAATAAAAATACCTAGGCGAACTTGTGGGTTGATGGGAACATATCCATTTTTGCTTGACTGACAGGTTAGAAACGAGCAGTAACTCTGGGGAAGAGGTGCTTCATTGGGGGAAAAGAGGAGGAAGGCAATGAGTAAAAAAAAAACAACTTTTTGTTTTTGTTTGTTTGTTTGTTTTCTATTTTGCATCATCAGTTTTGGTTTGGCTTATCTGAGTCTGGACAAATTGAAGCTATATTCCACAATACTTTTTTTCCTATATGGCTTCTTAAATCGGTTACTTAAACATAGCAACAACATTATCATTATCATAAGAACTAACACCTACTGAGAACTTACCATGTTTTCAATGTGCATTATCACTCAATTCTTACTGCAACTTTATGACGTAGGCATTATCACTGACATGTTTATAGATGACCAATCTGATGTTAGAAAGGGTGAGTAATTTTCCCAAAATTACACAAAGCTTAGAAAGTGGTCAATATTTGAATTCTGGGCCCTGACTTCAGAACCCTCACTTTGCTGCACTATGTACATATAATATAGATTTAAATGTTTACTTTTTTGAATTTCCACATAGTAAGAAAAATACATGGGAGAGTATAATTTTCTGTAGGAAAGGGGCTATACAGTAAAAGGTTAAATTAGTATTTCTGCATTTGAGTATTTACTAAACTGCTGTAACAAAATGCAATGTTCAGTCAAAATAGATGATAGATGCCAATCTCTATTTCATACAATAGCCTACGGGAAGGCAGGGGTCCAGTATCATCTGGGGATTGAGACTCTACTCTCCTGTTACTTCTGTTCCCAAAGTGTTGCTCATGTCTGCCTGGTTGAAGCTGGCATCATGTCCACATCCTAGCAATGGGAAGGGGAGAGAGAAGGGTGCATATTCAGACTTCTTAAAATGCCAAGAGCTGGAAGTTGCACACATCCCTTCTGCTCATGTCCTGTTTGTAAGAACTTAGTCACGTGACTACACATAGCTGCAAAGGAGGCTGAGAGATATAGTGTCTATCTGGTTGGGTTTGTGCCTGGCCAGAACCTAATAGGGCATCTACCTCTAAAAGGGAGAAGGAGAAGATAAATACGGGGGGACAGTCTGGCTGATTTCTCTGACTGATTTCCAAACTAATAACACAAATGATGATATATTTATGAGTTTGGAGTTTTTAAAGTTAGCTGGCATTGGTTATAAGTGATTCTTTTCGGGGTGCCAGGGTGGCTCAGTCGGTTAAGTGTCTGACATCAGCTCAGGTCATGATCTCGCGGTTCGTGAGTTCGAGCCCCACGTCGGGCTCTGTGCTGACAGCTCGGAGCCTGGAGCCTACTTCGGATTCTGTGTCTCCATCTCTCTCTGCCCTTCTGCTCACGCTCTGTCTCTCAAAAATAAATAAACGTTAAAAAAAAAACTTAAAAAAAGTAAGTGATTCTTTTCCTTATTTTATTAAATTTTTTTTTTCAACGTTTATTTATTTTTGGGACAGACAGAGACAGAGCATGAACGGGCGAGGGGCAGAGAGAGAGGGAGACACAGAATCGGAAACAGGCTCCAGGCTCTGAGCCATCAGCCCAGAGCCTGACGCGGGGCTCGAACTCCCGGACCGCGAGATCGTGACCTGGCTGAAGTCGGACGCTTAACCGACTGCGCCACCCAGGCGCCCCTCTTTTCCTTATTTCAGATAAGACTATCCAGTCTTGGATACAATCAAGATAATCTGTATAATACTCTAACTCAAAGCAAATTCCATAGTCTAAATTATATTAAAACCAGAAGAGATTACAGGCCATTGTTTTACTGCAAAAGAGATTATAAATACCATTAAGATAAGCTTCACTTTATAACTAAAGGATATTTATGGGTGCACTTGTATAGGGCAACTGACTAGATATTTGGAAACAGCTTACAGGGATTAATTATAACATGCTATCCCTTCTCTATTTGATTTGTAAAATAAGATTGATGGGTGTACACGCAGAACAAAAGGGGATTTAATAACAGAGATCAGCCTCACACCAAGTAGGCGGTCTGATTTAAAACAAACACAGCACATCAACAAGCTCATGACTCTTAAGCCTCTAGGCTTGATTAGCATCTTTGGGTAAATTAAGATTTCTTTAGCCCCCTGTGGGGGCCCAGTCACCTGAGTGACTCACAGCCCAGGCAAGATGATGATATCTAGGACTGCAGTTTTTATTTCCAAAGAATGTTTGCTTTGGAAATTTCTGTGCGTGGGTGTTTATGAAAATTCACCATTTTCACATATCCCACGTATCATGTAAAAGGAAATGCCCTTTTGGGTGCAGTGAGCCCACGAGTTACTGCCGCTTCCCATTATTTGGTGTAGCTTGGTCTCTGAAGTCAGGACTTGTTTGTTTTGGAGTTGCACATTCTCTTTTTTCTCACACAGTTTCATGGTCTTGCTTGCTTGAAGCGATCGTTAGTTTTAGTTCATGGACCAGGAAGGAGCTTCTCCAGGGATGGGCACTCAAATCATAGAACATGAAGCTATAAACATCTCCCATAGCACAGTCCAGCAATGGATGGACAGATGAGAGAACTGAGCCCTGGGAGGTTAGGGGCTTCATCATGGTTTCCTGGCTACTGCGGGACATTTGGGTCCAGGACCTATGTCCCTAGACTCCTAACCTAGTGCTCTTTGATGCCCATTGGCATTTATTAATTGTGAATCTTAGGCAATTTGGGAATTTAATAAAAGTTCTCTGAAGTCCTATCTCTTTGTTTAAAATCCATTTTAGAGTCTAACAATGTTTGGATTCTCTAGCAAATTAGGCATTTCCTGGCACAGGTAGAGTCTGTCCCAAGGGCCAGGAAGGTCTCACCTTGACCTACCAAGATTTTGTCCAAATCTTATCTATATCCAGTCGTTGTAATTGTGTGTATGTATGTTCAGCACATTAATTTGTTAATGCTAAGCATTAAAATAGCCTCAGTTTTTGGAACTATTTTGCATAATAATTTTGTTTTAATAAAATAGGAGTCTGGACAATTGAATGCTGTGGGGGGGGTCTCATGATTTTTTTACTATATATATATTTTTACATTTGTTCATTTTTGAGAGACAGAGAGAGACAGAGCATGAGCTGGGGAGGGGCAGACAGAGAGGGAGGCACAGAACCCGAAGCCAGCTCCAGATTCTGAGCTGTCAGCACAGAGCCCGATGCGGGGCTCGAATACACAAACCGTGGGATCATGACCTGAGCTGAAGTCAGACGCTTAACTGACTAAGCCATCCAGGCGCCCAGGGGTCTTATGCTTTTTAAGAGATGTTTGGGGTGTTGCCATGTGTAGGCACAGAGTTAAAGCTGAGCAAACATTCGTTGAACTGAGTTTGAGTTGAGTTTGAATCAGAGAATTAAATCAATCTACTTGATTGCTTTGCTGTTGATTTCATTCCTGGTGAAAATCAGCAGAGTCTAGCAGAAAGGGCATAGGAGCTGATGTGAGGACATTGACGCCCAGCACTGACTCTGTTTGTGCGTTGTGTGGCCCTCAGGCAGTCATTTACGCTTCCAAACCTCAGTTTTCTCATCTGCGATGTGGGGAGAAGATCACTTACTTCATAGCAGGGCTGTGAGGCAAGGTTATGTCTTCAAGTGAGATGATATTTGTGAAAGTCTTTTAACTTGGGAGGCACCATTCAAATGTGAAGCACATTGGTTTTTGTTATTGTTGTAGTAGCTTTATTGCTGTATCAGTTCATTTGTAGTTGATTTCCAGTTTAGTGGCTGTGTTCTCGTATGTTAGGTTTTTGCATGCTAGATGGAAACAGTGTCGGGCTGATTATAAGGAAGTGTTTGGCCCATACGTTCAGATGGGGACCTGAGAACCAGACATCCAGCAGCACACCAGCAGATCCAGACTATCTTTGTCAATTGATGGGATACCTTCTTTGGGTACCCCCCAACCTGCTGGGGGAGGCCACTCAGCAGCTTCAGATCTCCCCAGGAAGCAAGCAAGGATGAGCTGTATCTGACCAGCAACACACTCCTCTGGTCTCTAGGGTATTTGTTCTCTGCAAATCGCCTTCATCTCCTGAAGTCTACAAGGCCATAGTAAGGTGGCCAAGAAGGCAAATACTGTCTTTGAGCAGTCACAGGAAGTCTCTGAGCAGTCACAGGGACTTCCCTGTCTTCTGCACATGCATGACATTGCCAGTATGAAACCCTCATCCTGCCTTGGTTTTGTCTTGTTGTCTTCTTCCTCTTCTCCTCTCCTTCTCATCCTCCCCTTCCCCTTTCTCGCCGCCTTCTTCTCCTTTTTCTTCTCTTCCTCCCCCTTTTCTTCTCCTCCTCCCCCTCTTCCCCCTCCCCCTCCTCCTCTTCCTCTTCTTTCTCCTCCTCCTTCTCTTCCTCCCCTTCTTCTTTTTCTTCTTCTTCTTCTTCTTCTTCTTCTTCTTCTTCTTCTTCTCCTCTTCCTCCCCCTCCTCTTCTCCTTCCTCCTTCTCCTTCTTCTTCTCCTCCTCCCCCTCTTCTTCCTTCTTTGCTTTCTTCTGGTAATGAAATCCTACAAACACAAAAATCTGGGAACTTTTGTCCCAGACATAAAATGCTGCTTCCAATAGTTATTTACTTCCTTCTTAGAGCTCTACCTTTGTGAGGATTTTTATGTTGCTTCTGCTGATCAAGATGGGGAGAAAATCTTAGCAGAGGCCTGGCAAGGAAACTGCACATGCAGAAGTTTGTAGGTCATTAAGTCCTTGGAAATCCAAGTACCTGAGGGATTCATTTTGTGAGGCACTGAGACAGGAGAGGGCAAAGGGTCAAACAGGTTGGCCTTGTAAGCCAATGGCAGGAGTTTGAGGGTGTCCCGGTGGGCAGTAGGGAGCCACAGAAGTGTGTTAAGCAAAAGAATGACATGACAAGATCAGGTTTGCATTTGACCCCCCTACTCCTTCTTGGAACCTTTGCTTGGAGGGCCACAGAGCTCCTGGGTCTCTGCATGTGGGAACCAGAGAAGTGATATCTGAAGGCTTATGTTCTAGAAGAATAGACTAGTGGAAAAGAAGGGCAAGTGATTTCCTCGATAGGGAGAAATAATAAAGAGGTACATTATTTTTGGCTTTATGGCAGCAGAGAAGATTAAGTACTCTGAAGTCAGAAGTGCTTGTTGTCAGGGCCCGGTGTGAGGGGGCCATGCCCAAGTCTTCCACAACCTTACCATGGTCACATACATGCTGCTCCCACTGACTGGGGCCTACACACTGTTTGAACAAGTTCAATTTTTTTTTTTTAATTTAAGAGAGAGAGAGAGCAGGGGAGAGAGCAGAGGGAGAGAGAGGGTGTGGGTAGAGAGAGAGCAGGAGAGAGGGCAGAGGTTGAGAGAGAGAGAGAGAGAGAGAGAGAGAGAGAATCTTTAGCAGGCTCCACGCTCACTGTGCAGCCCAACATGGGGCTGGATCCCATGACCCTGGGATCATGACCTGAGCCGAAATCAAGAGTCTGGATGTTCAACTGACTGAGCCAGCCAGGTGCCCCAGAACAAGTTCGACTCTGATCAGCCCTGACCAGATCCATCTCCAGCCAGCCTGTGCTTTCTCTGGTTTGGAAGGAACAGAGCACAGCAAGCTAACTTCCATTGGAGCAAAGTTGTCCCTAAAATCAAAGGAAATTATACTAAGGTGGCATGGTTACCAAGAGAAATCACTGTGTGATCAGAAGTTGTCCTACCTCATAGGTCAACATTCTTGGCCTCTCAAGACAGACACAGCTTTGGGCACAGAATAGAGTTTGCTGGTTTACATGCGGGCATGTTGGTAATTCTATAACAAACCTGAGTCACCGAGACCCATCCTGAAAATTATCATGTGAACAGGCTCTGTGTAATTCGAGGCACAAACTCCACAAGAAATGGGGTGACTTGAACTACTCTTTGACAAACTTATTTAATACAATTAGGATATTTTGGCAAACTATACCATGAGGGAATTAACATCTTAACCTACAAATTGGAGTAGGACTGGAAGGAGCCAAAGACGTCCTTGAATGATTTTACAATTTTGCCCGGGTCTGGCCCTGGTCTCTTTTATCCTGAGAACAATTGGGAAGCAGCTTTCCTTTTGGAAAACCAGACATGAGGTAGGGGTGTGAGTGCATGCATGTGTGTGTGTGTGTGTGTGTCCCTTTTCCTCTCTGACTGATTTCACCCAGAACACAGGGACTGCTTTTGTCACACACAGTTAGTAAAAAGACAGAGCAGTGCCTAGTGTGCAGGGCTGGCCGATTGGTGTGCAGTACTGTCTCAAGAATTACTTTCAATTTTCATTGCTTCAAAGAGCAGCCTAGGACCCAAAGTGAGAGTGACAGAGAGACCGGGAACTTCTCTCGCTTTCGGGGGTGTCCACTGGCAACAGAATGACCTGCCTTTTAAGCAAATCGGCTAATGCTTTGACATGATAGGCTGACATCTGTGAGGGATGCATGGAGGACATTCTCATATTGATGGAAGATGAGCTCAGAAGGCTGCTAAAGTCCCCTCTAATTGTAGGGTTCTGCACTCTGGGGAAAGAGGGGGGCAGGGAGACGAGATGGGAGGGAGGGGGGAGGAGAAGGATGAGGAGGGAGAGGGAGAGAGAAACAATTACTTCCTGTCCTAACCGTAAATATGCCAGTTGAAGTGTAGAGAGATTATCATTGCAACTATTGTGTGAAGCCTGACTTAATTTCCTTTTGAGTTTTTCTTTCCCCCTCCCTGTGTTTTGTCCTTTTCTTCTCTCAGTTTGCTGCTGCTAGCTTCTCCTTTTACTTCTCATTTTCCTTTCAGAAGAAACTGGTAAATAGAAGTTTTTCCCAATCTAGTACAATGCTACTGGGAAAAAAAAAATCAAGAGTTTATTTTATCTGGGGATTTTGGAAACACTGACTCTAATAGAAACCATGAGAATGTGTGGCAGAACAGAATTGTAAAACGTTCAGTCAGTTACACAAGTATTTTAAAACGGATGGTTCTGAGGGGTGATTTGATTAGGTAAATTACCCTTGTAAAAGAGTAAGTTAATCTGTGAGACACTCACCCAGCAGGAAAATTCATACTGCCCTGGTTTAAAATAATTTCTTCACAAATTGCACTTAAAAATAATTGGAAATTTTAAAAAAGCAAATCTAATTTTTCAATAAAAAATCAACTTTTAAAATTCCTCCCTGGTGGTCCAGTATTATTAAATATTCTTCTGGATTTTTTTTATCTTGCTTTATTGGAAGGAGAAAAACAATTATCTGTAAACGTAATTTTTAATGCATGGTAATAAAAATAAATGGCATAGTTCTGCCGCAGTTCACCTAAATCTTCTTCCCTGGTGGTCTAGTGGTATTAAATAATCGGTACCACATGTATTCATCATTTGCTGACAGCAAAAGAAAAACTTTGGCATTTTATTGTCTAAAGAAACAGGCATGATGTTATTTAGGCTTCTGGGGTGACTTTGCTGATGGTCTGTGAAGAAAACATTTTCCTTGCTGGTTGGGGCTGTGCTTTTTGTTAATTTACATGGCAATTAGTACAGAACCAGAGACAGGCACTCTTTACAAGGTTGATTTGAGTTCCTCTTGCAGGTTGCCCTGAGAATTTTCTAGCTTTTTTTCTGCATTAACTGGGGCAATGAAAATGTATTATATATGCTTAACTCTGCATTGGGTGGGAAACTATTGCAATTGGGTAGAGCCAGAAAATGGGTGTTGGAAAAGGAACAGTTTTCTTTGCACTGGTGTTGAAGGTGAATTGTTAGCAATCTCAGGAGAACAACTCAACTCTGGTTCCTTGCACCTACTCCCTTAACTTGGATGAGGCTGAATTCATTGCTTCTTATTTCAAACTTGAAAACTGATTAATATTTCTGCAGTGTGTATCAGAAACGATGCCTTGTTTGCTTTTATGAAGAAAGATAGACTTATAAAAGCTGAGGTAAGAAAGTAAAGTCAGTGCCCTTCCTGGTATATGTAATAAATACGGTGGTTGTCTGGAGCACCAGAAACCACATTGGTTGTCTGAAGTTCCCAGGTGTGATCTGTGCGTCAGGTTTTAGAAGGTACGATGAAAGACAAAGCGATCTCATTTGCACATCTATTTATTTATACATATTTATTGCAAAAGCAATAACGTGACTTCTCCCTTAGAAATACGTACCTTACATAACTGAAGTGACCGGTAAAAAGTAGAGGCATGATGGTTATGGATATTGCTAGGTGTAATGAGGCAATTTTGTTCCCTGATGCATCAATAGAGAGAAAATGGAGGTCCCACACCAGTGTGTCTTCTATTGTTATCTCTGATAAGGCAGCACCATGTCAGAGCAATAAACTTCCAGACAGTGTTGAGTTCAAATCCTACCACCATGCCTCATTAGCTGTGTTGTATCAAACAACTTAATTAAAATGCTTAAGCCTTAACCTCTTCACTTATAAAATAAGAACACCTTACTGGGCTCTATAAGGATTGAGTGATCTCTTAGGACAATGGCTAGCACATGGTAAGTGTTCAGTATTTTCTAGCTTAAAAAAAGAAAAAGAAATTTACAGAGTGAATTACCACTTTTCATGTTTTGGGGGGAATTTGTTCCCTTGAATTAAAAAAATTCTTCTCCAGGGGCGCCTGTGTGGCTCAGTCGGTTAAGCGTCCAACTTCGGCTCAGGTCATGATCTCACGGTCTGTGAGTTCAAGCCCCGTGTCGGGCTCTGTGCTGACAGCTCAGAGCCTGGAGCCTGCTTCGGATTCTGTGTCTCCCTCTCTCTCTGACCCTCCCCCATTCATGCTCTGTCTCTCTCTGTCTCAAAAATAAATAAACATTAAAAAAAAATTAAAAAAAATTCTTCTCCAAAACTACTCAATCTTGGGTCATTCCACAAAAATGAGATCTTTTTTAAAAGGGAGGTAACAACCTTATAAATTCATAACCCTATATGGCTCCAAATCTAGAAAAAGCATCACTCCCCAAGCCCATTTTCCTTAGAAGCTCCCCAGACTGCCTTCAGAGCTGTTTTATTTGGACTGCCTTAAGCCCTAGAAAGGGCAGAATGTGAACATTCGATGTTGTCCCAAATGTCCAGAACTTGCCATGCTCCAAAGAGTCTATAAACAAGAAGTACTTGTTAGATTGTCATGAGATGCAACTTTGATTTCACTGTTTCAGGAAGGTATGATGATAACTCAAGGAATTCAGAGTTGCACAACAGATTTCACTTTACCAGAGTCTCAACACTTTCCCATCCCTGAATTGGACATGGTATGTGTGGGGGTGCATCTTCCCGAGAAGTCCAAGCACGTGAGCTGTAGACATTTTCTCTCCTCAAAGGGTTTCTCCCACACCAGCGGTATAAAACAATTAATTTTGACTCTGATAGAAATCTCCAGTTTGTAATTGAAAACATGTGTGCTGGGATTGAGTGGCGTTGTTGCTGCCAAGCTGTGTGTGGCAGGAGTGAATCTCCGCTGAGCTCCAAAGCATTCCTGATTTTATGACAAGTCTCTCCATTGGAGTCCTTATTAGTAGGTTTTATGTAGGTGGCTTTTTCGTGATCGGCTGGAGAGGAGAAAGCTTTTTGTAAAAGCTTGGAAAGCTGCATTAAAGCCTTGGAGGAAACAGGTTTTAATTTTGTGGTGTTTTGATTTTAGATGATACTTGATGCTGTGGTTTTACCTTTCAACGTCTCCCTTCATCGATGCTAGCAGCATCCCTGCACTTGTGGGGGAAACTCCCTCACAATGTAGCAATTACTGATTTATGTTCCAGTGATGAGAATGTGTTTTATTGTGGTCATAATATTTGTTCAATTTAACTACTATGTACTGGAAAGTATCATAAAAACTTTTCCTCTGATCAAATGTTATGAGACAAAGGATCATTAGCTGCTGTTGATCCATGCACTGTACTCCCATGGTATCTGTGTTCATGCCACCGTGAAGAGAGGACAGGCTACAGTCCTGTAAATTTCTGTGTCCTCCTACCCAATCTTAAAGTCAATCCCCAATATAGGTCGTTTGAGCATTTCTGATACGTTCTTGTCATCAGTCGGGCCCCTTTTCAAGACTATCATCTATTCCTTTATAAAAAAAGTTGAGAAAGAATCTTCATTTCTCATGGCCAGATCTCAAATTCCCATTAATCTTTCCCCCAGACAGTCTCTTTTGGAAGTTGTGAATTCCACTGCGTTTTGCTGTTAACATTTGAACCTTAGGCTCCTATGTAGTCTATGATCATTGCTAAAGAAAAGAAAAACACAAAAAAGACCCTTCTTATCTTTTATTTCGATCTATTATTATTAGGGGCAATGTGGAACCTCTACTAAGTAGGCAGGGCTATTTCCCTGATGCGAGGTCACCACACAAGTTCTAGGGAAAGGGCTTTATATCTGTCCTCTGTACTGCTACTGACAGAGGAGTCTTCCCTGGTTGGTCTTCTCCAGCAGTTCTCCGTAGCCTCCAGAGTCAAGTCTATACACCCTCAGTGTTCTAGCCCCTGGTTATGTCTTTATGCCCATCTCTAGGAATGCCCCACCTCACTCTTACCCTCTGTTTTACCCACTACTCTATCCTTCAGTCATAGGAAACGACTTGGATTCTCCAGTGGATTTACCATGCCATGTTCTTCAAGGCCAGCATCTTCTATGAAGTCTTTCCTGCTGCCCCAATGGGGCATGGAAATGTCATAGCATTTCCATAGCATTCAGTGTGGACCATTGGAGCTGGACAGGTGAGGGAATATACTAGATAGTGCAATGGAACCACCACGAGAGGATTCTAGATGCTGATTCTGATCCATTGCAATGTGAAATCAAACAAGAAATGATTTTTTCATGGCTCTTTACATCTCCTGATAGGATGAAAAGAACATTTTTTTGTCTATGCTTTGTTTCCTCTTCCACTGAGGACAGTGCTGACGCCAGTCTGTTTCTCAGCAGACTCTGCCAGAGGAAGTCCCAGGACTGAAGGAGAAGAGTAGATACTATTTTAACGTGTAGTTGTTGGACAGCCCTTTGTTCCTTTTCCCCTGCAAAATGTGGTGACTTGTGTGGTGGGTATAGCGGAGGACTCCTTCATCGTTTAGCCCCAGGTAAAGGGAGAAGCAGAGATGCAGACAGGAATGGGACGTGGTCAGCGGCTGGGGTTCCTCCCAGGGAATAATCTGTATTCATCATTTTTTTTTTTTTTTTTTTTTAATTTTTTTTTCCCCAACGTTTATTTATTTTTGGGACAGAGAGAGACAGAGCATGAACGGGGGAGGGGCAGAGAGAGAGGGAGACACAGAATCGGAAACAGGCTCCAGGCTCTGAGCCATCAGCCCAGAGCCCGACGCGGGGCTCGAACTCACGGACCGCGAGATCGTGACCTGGCTGAAGTCGGACGCCCAACCGACTGCGCCACCCAGGCGCCCCTGTATTCATCTTTTGAGACCATGTTGGTATTTCGATTCACAAGTGGAAGAGTTTACAAATTTGACCCCGCTATAGATTTTAAATGCCATGTTTATTGAAACACTAATAATTCATTATACTTTAAAAATGAATCATCGAACTTCTGATAACTTAATTTGTAATCGTTAGGTCTGATAGTCATGGCGGGATTAGGGAAGGGAGTAGGAAGATAGGTTGAGGCAGGGTGGCACTGTGGTAAATCAGTGGGCTCTGGAGACTGGCTGTGTGGCCCTAGGCAAGTTACTTAGTCTCTCTGTGGCTCAGTCTTCTCATCTGTGAAAATGGGGAATAATAAAAGTACCTACCTTACAGAGTTGTTACTGGGAATCATTGTGTCAGTAGTAAAGTGTGCATGTCAGCGCCTGACGCATAGCTTATATCTCCTGAATACTTGCTATGATATGTTGGTCACTTATTTCTTTTAAAATAGGAGCTGTCAGCTTCGAATACCTCTAAAGAGATAGCAGCCTCGCCTGTTTACTTGCCTTTTTCCCCACTAGACTCTGAGTTCCTTTAGCCATCTTCGTATCCCTAGCCCTTAGCCTGTAGGAGACACCCATAATTATTTCTTGAATGAATTAATGAGCAAATGGTAGTGAGCTACTGCTTCTTCTTTCTTTCTCCTTCATCACGGAAGAATGAAAAAGGAGCGTGAATTCTGCCACGGTGTATGATTACTCTCTGGGGGTTGTCTGACCACAGCAATTAAGAATTCACAAAGATGATTAATCTTACACAGCTGTGCTAGTAAAATAACTTTGATAGGCTCATTGAACGGGAATTTCCCTAAAGGGTCATAGAAGCCATCTCCCTGCTTTTGGGCAGGTGGTTCTAATATAATGCAGAAATGTTAGCTGTGTACTATTTCTAATAAATCTCCAAAAGAGAGAATTACTTATCTTCCTTGATGCTAATATATAATAATTTAGTGGCCTATATCTCTTATATAGGAACTGCATTGGGTAGTTTTAAAGGCGTTAAAGATTTAGGTGAGGTACAATGAAAATGGATGTCAGATTTTGGAATGAATTCTCATTCAAGTGGCTGTTTTTCCTACGTTAGAGATTCTTTGAAAATAAAGTGACTAAGTATCAATACTATGTGGCCTACTTGGCATTGTATCTAATGAGAGGTCCGTTGATACACCAAGTGATTTTCCTTTGTGAGGTCTTTATCAAGTGCCTTCTGTGTAGTAGACATCTGCTTGGGGCCGGGATATAGTAGTGCATACTGTACACATGGTCCCTGTCCTCTTGGAGCTTGTACTCTAATGGTAAAGTTAGAGTCTGAGCAAGCAACTAAGAGGGCACTGAGTGTTTTTAAAGAAGATCTTGGTCAAGGGATCTTTCTGGGGGAGTGACCTTTAAGGAATGAAAAAGGGAGAAATTCACTCAGACGAGGATGGAGAAGTAGGTAGGGGCTAGATCATGCCAGGACTTACAGGTCACGTGTGGTGACTTTGAACCATGTCAGCTTACCTAAGCTGTATCATGTTTCCCAGAAATCCTTTCCTTGTATCGCTCTGGCTTAGTGTAGGTCATAAAAGACATGTAGCAGACTTGGAGGGCGAAAGTGAAGCATAAGCCACACTTTTCATGTTCTGAAGGTTGGTGCAGGGCTCCATGTGCTATGGCAGGTTGTGCATTGAGATCTGCCAGCTCACCCCACTGGTGTGGGGCAGCCCCACCAGATCTCTTCCTTCAGCTTCCTCAAGCCCCGGCCAAGTGTGTGTTCAGCTCCATGGCTAAAGTTGAGGTTGGGGTTGGTGAGTGACACATGGGTTCCAGTTTGTCCTCGCAGTTTCCAGTTGTCCTGAGATCCCAGTTCATCCTCAACATTTCCAATGTGTCCTTGCTCTTGTCCACATCTGGCTGGCCTTCTGATCACCAGTCTGGTTGATCTATGATAACTGCTGGCTCAGAACTGGAAGCAGAGGCAATGGTTAACACAGACTGCTCCATCAGCTCCCACAATTGTGTAGTGTCTACACCCTGTGATGAATCTCTTTCTTTATCATGGTGATTCTTCTTGTTTGATCACATGCCGACTGATACATCATAAGAAGGATTTTGGTGTTTATCCCAAGAGCAATGGTGACTATTGAAAGGTTCTAAGCTGGGGGCGCCTGGGTGGCGCAGTCGGTTAAGCGTCCGACTTCAGCCAGGTCACGATCTTGCGGTCCGTGAGTTCGAGCCCCGCGTCAGGCTCTGGGCTGATGGCTCGGAGCCTGGAGCCTGTTTCCGATTCTGTGTCTCCCTCTCTCTCTGCCCCTCCCCCGTTCATGCTCTGTCTCTCTCTGTCCCAAAAATAAATAAACGTTGAAAAAAAAAATTTTAAGAAAGGTTCTAAGCTGGATCAGAATTTTTTCTATTCTTTCTGCAGCATGAAGACTGGCTTAGAGCGGGGGTGGTTAGGACAAGGACAGATATGAGGAGATCTATGGGTAGAGAATGCCAATGTTAGCCAATAAACAAGTTTGTTTGTTAGTTTGTTTTTTTCTCTCCGTGGCCCAGAATTAGGTTACTTCTCCAGCTCTTTCACAATTTGGTAAGGCCCCATGGCTGG
The DNA here is from genome assembly GCF_007474595.2 of Lynx canadensis. Lineage (NCBI taxonomy): Eukaryota > Metazoa > Chordata > Mammalia > Carnivora > Felidae > Lynx > Lynx canadensis. The sequence goes on along the minus strand of NC_044310.1, from coordinate 164,707,100 downwards.
GTCTTGAACAAGGAATGAAAATGGATGAGATGTTTGCCCTTTCAATGCTTGGCAACTCTTTATGCTCTCTCTCTTCCCCGATCTGCTAGCCAGAAGCAGAAGACCCAGTAGAGGACTCAAAAGTCCTAGAAGATGGTGGAGCCATAGGATAGCAAGAGTCTGGGTCCCTGGACAACAGTTTGCAACAGGAGGCCCAGCACCAACTCTCATTGAACTTTGCTGGTTGGAGAAATACATTTTTATCGTGTTCAATCACCCAGATTTTGAGCTTGTTTGCTAAAGTAGCAAGCATTACTTAACCTAAGTAATATAGAATGTGGACAATAGATAATCATGGAATAAGGTACTGGCAATGAAAATAGGGATATTTAGAAGGTAGAATTAGTAGTTCCTGGTGGTCGATTAGATGGAGTGGTGTTAGAGAAGGACACATTAATCATTAGACAAGAATGTGTCCAGTGTTCCTAGGTTGAATAGCAGGATGAATACAGTGAACTAAGTGAACTTGATATTGGCTCGACCGATAGCTTGTAATGTCTCATGATCCATATGGCATTTTGTGTTGTTTTTTCCTTCTACTTCTTAAAGCATCTCTAAGATTATATTACAAAGTCTTATCTCTATCAATTTCTAATTTTTAGATATAGGGGTCAGCCTGCAAAAGAGGAAGGTGGTTATCATCAATCTTGCTAGGTATTTTCCTCATTTTCGTCCTCATCCGGGCCTCTTAATGAAAGACAAAGGTGATATAAAATGAACATCCCCAGGCACATTTTTTTTGTTTGGGTTTTCATGGATTGCAGTTGCCAAGAGGTGCTGAGGATGCTTCTAGGGGAAAGATGATTGCTAGCCTCTACTGTCCAACCAATATTTATGTCTTGGAGGATATTGACAATTAAAATGGACAACAGTGATTCTTCATTTCCTCTGGCTTTGGACATCGGCCCCTTGGAGGGGTGTTAATACCCATGGCCAAATGGGAATTTATTGATATCGGTTTTTATAAGTCACCTACCAAATTTGGGTGCAAACCAGTAATCCAGATGTGGGAGACATAATACGCCATCATTAGTCTCTAGATCCACAATCTTCATTTCCTCTGCTTGCCTTCCTTTCCTTTCTCTGGATAACAATGAATTGTTAGGCTGGTCTAAGTGTGCTGATTTGTTCACTCATTCATTCAACCAGTAATCTGTTCCAGGTAATGAACAGAGTACTGGGGATGCAAACCCCAACAGGTTGGAGGTCCTATGTTACAGGAGTTATATTTTAGTGAAATTATAGAAAAATGATTAGGAAGTTTTAGTCCAGAGTGGTAAGTTCTATGGAAACGTGTAGGAAGGAAACCAAGCCCAATCTTAAGGAATCAGGAAGGCTTCCAGAGGAGTGGCAGAGAAGGGGTCATGAGGGGAGCGGAGGAAGGACGGAAACGCTTTTACTAAGGGGAAGTGTGTTGGACGGGAGCAATTTCTTGATCTTACACTGGTGATCTTTGCGAGGCACTGTCCACCACACAAGAGAGAGGATTCCTTAGAGCTGCTCTACGCTGTTCACAGAAGACTCTGTTTCAAGGAAACTGGGAAATAGGGAATGTCTTCAGCTTGTTCCTCCTTTGGGATTTGTTTGGGGTGTGAGTCTTTCAATATTTTTAATCTAAATTTGTCTCTGGTTGTGTGTACACATCTTCCTACTTCTTTTACTCCCTCTAATATCGTTAGACTAGAGAAAAAGACCCCAATGAACTAGATAGGGTAAGGTCCTGGGACTGGATTCAAACATACATTATTTTCATTCTTCTACAAGTGCCTGGTTATGATGTGAGGGAGACAATGCTTAAAAACACAAAGGTAAATGGACCTACAATTTTAGGCACCAACATACAGGGGCAAATGTGCCTGAAAATGACAGTTCAAGAAACATGGCTCCTGATGTATGTATGCAGCTGTGATTGGCAAGAACATGATTGTCAATGTGGGAAAAAGCTGAAGTAACCTGGAATACACAATATATAAAACTTCCCTGGGATCTCCAAGGAATGCTCAGGTGATTCAGATGCAGAGGTCCACGGAACATGATTTTAGAAAATGGTGCTCTAAAGAAAATCAGCTTAAAACGAGAGGTTTAATTTCTTTTTTTCCCCAAAGCTCCATGGAATTGTTTTCCATTCGTTTTTGGCTCTTCCTGAAGACATTTCCACATGATGACATAGGGAGAGCACATTTGCAAATCACATTCAGGGTGGTGAGAGATAATGAAATTGAAGTGTCAGCAGTTTGCAAAAGGAAGCTTTCTTTTTTTCCCCTCCCAAGCCCTGTTATTACCTTATTCGATTTGCACTTTATTTTGAAGCACATATATAGAAATAAGCAAATTATTAATTCAAGCTTGTCTTCAATTTTGTGCTTGGCCTGCAAACCTCTAACATCTCCCCTAGTTCCCCAGGCGGACTGCTGAAGGCTTGGTGATAGGCTGAGGCGGGCATATTCATTATTCAATATGAGCTGCAAGCAATTTGATATTTCATGTGAGCATGTGGCAGAGCTGAGGGTGGCGGGGGGGGGAAGTGTCATTCAGGGGAACATGGTCTAGGCTACTACCATTTTCATGTTTAGCTGAAGGCTTAACATTAGCTGTGCTCACATGTTTCAAGGATAAGGATAATTCCATCGAGAATCATGGCTGCAACCAGGTGTTTTTGTCTCTGTGACATGTCCTATTTCTTTGTGCAGGGAGCACTTCTTGAGCCAGGCCATATGCTCAGCATCAAGGGAGCTTCATGTGTTCCGTCTGGAGCACTGGGAATAATGAGATCCTGAACCGCAAAGGGCAGAGTCCCTGGAAAGCAGCCATACTTGGTGGAGGTGGGGAATGCTCATGGTCCCCAGTTCCTGAGGCCTGGGAAGCAGTTCTATATGATGTCTGCATTGTCTGTCCACACCTCCATTCCCAGGGTGGGCATACACACCGCTTGAAGGAGTCCTGGGCATTCTTAGTCCCCCGTATAGGAGAAATGGGCCCTGCAGTCTTCCTTCTGCACACATCAAAAAATGTCTTTTCTTTTGCTTAAGAAGGTTACCACCACTCTTTAAGATCATAGAGATTTAGAATGGAAAGATCATTAGAGTTCACTTTTTTTTAATGTTTATTTATTTATTTTGAGAGAGAGAGAGAGAGAGAGAGAGAGAGCAAGTGGGGGAGGGGCAGAGAGAGAGGGAGACACAGAATCAGAAGCAGGCTCTGTGACTCGATCTTACCAACTGTGAAATCACGACCTAAGCCAAAATCAAGTCGGATGCTTAACTGACTGAGCTACTCACGCACCCCAAATTCACTTGTTTTAATGCCCTCATTTTTACCTATGTGCAATCTTGATATTAGAGAGATTAGGTGATTTGTCTGGGGATACACAGCTAGTTAGATATAACCTGGGGACCAGACCCCAGATATCTGGAATCTCAGTTGAGTGCTCTTTCTACTAAGACACCAAATACTTAGAACAGCGCCTAGAACACAGAGGGAACTAAATTTATGTGTGCCGAGATGAAAGTGTTTTTTGAAAACTCTAACGTTCTCCTGAAATGTTCGGTCCAGCACATGTTCATTTTCAAAACCTTTCCACCATGTCGACAAAAGTTCTGAAAAATGCCCGCTGGGCTATCTGAGAGAGCTGGTCTGCAGCTTTTGGAGTTCTGGAGGTTGGATGCACACCCCTCCACCACCCAACCCCCTTTCCCTGGTGTTTCATGGCGGGATGGCTCAGTCTGCCATGGCTGATCTGCTAACTGAGTAATATCAATGGTCACTTTGGGATGAGCACAGTCTGTGTGTTTGGAATAAATAATGAGTAAAATGGTATTGGGTTATCAGGGACAATAACAATGAAAAAGCCTGGGCTGCCCTCACCCCATTTAGGCACTAAGTGGCTTCCTTAAGCAACAGACCTGCAGCTGATGGTCTCAGCGGCCTCCTTGTGGCCGACTAACGTGCCCGGTTAGTTGACAGACGAGGACACTCAGGGCACAGAGCACAACTGAGGAGTATGGGAGACGACAGGTTTTAGCTGAGGTGCTGGGCAAATGAACACAAGGCCCTGTTAGGGCACCTTGTGAAGTTAGAAGTGAAGTTAGAGACATGAAGAGGGAGAAATAGGAACATCAGGGCAATGTGAAGAAGCTACTGACATCTCATTCTGTATTTGCTTTCGCTTTAGTTTGTACACACACATGCGTGTACACACTGTTGAGTTTATGGTCACACTCCAGGTGTGACTTTAAAGTAGTAGTTTTCCCATGTGATCTGGGAAACCTGGAGGTCCTGAGACCTTTCCAGGGAGTCTGTCAGATCAGAACTACTTTCATCGTAACATTAGGATATTACCTGTCTTTCTCACTTTCATTTTCTCAGAGTGTTTTCCAGAACGCACAACATGTGACACACAGCAGATTAAATGTGGGAGGAGGTATGAAAATCTGGTAGTTTTCTATTAGCCCAGGTATTGAAGGGATTTGCAAAGATGCAAAACCGTGCCATTATTCTTACTACATTTTGTTTTGCTCTGAAAATGTAGTCATTTTTATATAAAAGTATGTTATTTATATTAACATGTAGTGGGTTTATTATCATTCTGAAATGAATCAACAAACATTTTAGACATTTCTCAGTTTTAATTTCTAACATGGTAAACATCAATGGCTAGAACTCACATAAACAAAAGTTCTCTGGAGTCCTCTGCAATTTTAACAGTCTTTCTTAAAAAATGTTTATCTTGAGAGAGAGAGAGAACATGTGCTTGAGTGGAGGAGGGGCAGAGAGAAAGGGGGAGAGAGAGAATCCCAAGCAGGCTCCACACTGTCAGTACAGAGCCCCAAACGTGGGACTCCATTTCACAAACCATGAGCTCATGGCCTGAGATGAAATCAATAGTTGGACACTTAATCGACTGAGCCACCTAGGTGCCCCTTGAAGCCTTGTTTTTGATCCATAATGTGTGATCCTTATCGATAACCTACATTGCTAATCAAACCGGGCTTCAAGTGACTTTGGATTCTTTGCGCAATCAAAATCCATCACTCGAGGTACCAACATCTGCAACCAATGAGGTTATATCAAAAGGATATGCCCGAGTTCAGAATGCAGATCCTCAGTATCATGGAAATTAAGTAGCTTTCAACGATTCTGCTTCGAGGGAGATATGTGTATTAAGAATGTTTAAGTCCTGGCATTTTTGTTAAAACTTGATCTCTTATTACTTTATAGTTTTATCTCACAAAGCTCAAAGCCATACTACACATACACCAAGTTGCTATCAAGCAGAGTGCTTATTTGTATACTAAAATAAGACCTTATGTGTTGTCAAATACCTTTTTGATTGGGTAATGTCTTTATCTTGTTTTCAGTGCTCTCTGCTAATCCTCACAAACGGATACGTACAAGTGAATGCCTCGTTCCACTGAGGTCTCACATCCTCCCATCCCTCACCATGGAGCAGGAAGCCTGTTGGTGCTACTTTTAAAAGGGTGCATTATTTTTGTGTGTGTTCACAGGAACCTGCCTAGTGATTATATTTTAGAACAATTTGCACATTTTCTAGGAAAGAAAAAAATTGGTGTAGTGTTTTGCAAAGCTCTTAGGAAAGAGAAATCTCAGCGTTTCCCATTAGAATCACCTTTCACTAGGCTGTGTGGCATCCTTTGCAGATGAATCACCCAGGGCAGTTTTGGTGGTGCACACAACAGGACTGAAGGGTTAAAAGGCAATCAGAACTCTGAACGGTGGAGGTTTACCTTTTCTGTCTTCTAGAGATACGGGGTATTGATCTAGTTCTGCTGCAAAGCTCTTTGCTTTATCACTGAATTTTAAACAGAAAGCATCTTGAAGTGCAGAGGCTGGTGAATTACTAGGAGCAGAGGTATTTTTCGCAAACATCAAGGATAGGCAGGCTTTGGAGTTTGCAATGGCAGGGCCCACGGCTACATCACTGTATTATCTAATGTTAGTGCTTTTTTTTTGTTTTTAAATGGGAAACTGCATTGGTTGATAGATTATAAACTGCCTCTCCCACCTATTTACCCCACTTCTCTTGACTTTTCCATTTCTCCATTCCAATCTCTGGTACTTGTGACTTACTTAATGTGTTCCTTTCTGGAGACTCTGGGGAATAATCTCTTTCCTTGACTTTCCCAGATCTTAGAGACTGCCCACATTCCTGGACTTGTGGCCCTCTCCTTCATTTTCTTTTCTTTTTTTTAAATTAATTTTTAATGTTTATTTATTTTTGCAAGTGGGGGAAGGGCAGAGAGAGAGGAGACAGAGGATCCCACGCGGGCTTTGACAGGAGGGAGCCCAACACGGGGCTGGAACCCATGAACTGTGAGTCCACAATCTGAGCTGAAGTCGAAGGTTCAACCAACTGAGATGCCCAGGTGCGCCCACCCCCACCCCCTTCATTTTCAGTCACAGTGTTGCATCTCTCAGCTCATCTTCTGTGATCATACTCCCTCTCACTGACTAGGGACAGGTCTTCTGCTTTTGGGGACTTGTGATCACATTGAGCCCACTTGAATAATTCAGGATAATCTCATCTCAAGGCCCTTAACTTTAATCACATCTGCAAAGTCCTTTATGCCAAGTAGGATAACATGTCCATGGACCCAGGGGATAAGGGTTTGGACATCTGTGATGGGCCATTATTCTGCCTACCACACACATGGAACCTGGCTGAGTGTGCCAGCATCCCTATGAACGAAAAGCACCAATCTGTTCTCAGAGAGATGCCCCTGTGTCCAAATGACCAAATGTCATGCTGAATCAGTGACTTTACTCAGTAAGTATTTATTAAGCCTGTTGAACCTCAGTATTTGTTGAGATTAGTGTTCCTTTCCTAAATTAATGTTATATATTTCTTTAAAAAAATTTTTTAATGTTTATTTATTTTTGAGAGAGAGAGAGAGAGAGACAGAGACAGAGAGAGAGAGAGAGCAGGGGAGGGGTAGAGAGAAAGGGAGACACAGAATCCGCAGCAGGCTCCAGGCTCTGAGCCGTCAGCACAGAGCCCGAACGCAGGGCTTGAACCCAAGAACCGTAAGATCAGGACCTAAGCCGAAGTCGGACGCTTAAACCGACTGAGCCACCCAGGCGCCCCAAGCTGTATATTTCTTTAGCCCATTTTTAGGTTTACAGAAAATTGAAGAGAAAGTACAGAAGAGTTCCCATATATTCCCTCTCCTCTGATTTTCCCTTAGTATTGGCATCTTGCACTGGTGTGGGCCCATTTCTTACAACTGACGAATCAGTACTGATACATTAACTAAAGTGCATAGCTTACATTAGGGCTTTCACTTTATGTTGTGTAGTTAGAGGTTTTGCCAAATGTATAATGTCCTATATCAGCCATTTCATTATCATACAGAATAGTTTCACTGCCCCAAAAATTGTTTCATCTGTTTCATCTGTTCCTTCTGTCCCCTGTCCTCCAGCTCTTGACAGCCACTGATCCTTTTACTTTGTAGAATAGCTTGGGCCTTTTCAGAGTGTCATACAGTTGGAGTCATAGTATGTAGCCTCTTCAGACTGGCTTCTTTCAACTGCATAATATACATCTAAGTTTTCCTCCATGTCTTTTCGTGACTTGACAGCTCCTTCATCACTGAATAATATCTACTTGTACAGATGCACTGCAGTTATTTACTTTTTCACCTACTGACAGAACATCTTGGTTGCTTTTGATTGTTGGCAATCAATAAAACTACAATTAATATCTGCATGCAGGTTTTGGTGGGGACATAGTTTTTATCTCATTCGGGTAAATATCTAGGAATGCAATCACTGGATCATATATAGTGAGACTATATGCCTTGTAAGAAACTGCCAAAAGATCAGTGTCTTTCTTTCTTTCTTCTTCTTTCTTTTTCTTTTTCTTTTCTTTCTTTCTTTTCTTTCTTCTTCTTTCTTTTCTTCTTTCTTTCTTCTTCTTTTTCTTTCTTTTCTTCTTTCTTTCTTTCTTTTCCTCTCTTTCTTTCTTTCTTTTTCCCTCTCTTTCTTTCTTTCCCCTCTTTCTTTCTTTCAAATATTTTTAATGTTTATTTATTTTTGAGAGACAGAGAGAGACAGCACGAGCTGGGAAGGGGCAGAGAGAAAGACACAGAATCAGAAGCAGGCTCCAGGCTCTGAGCTGTCAGCACAGAGCCTGAGGCAGGGCTTAAACCCACAGACTGTGAGATCGTGACCTGAGCCAAAGTCAGACACTTAACCAACTGAGCCCACCCAGGCGCCCCATCAGTGTTTTCAATTTAGAACTTCAGAGTAATTGAGGAAGGTTGAGCTGGCAGTGTCCTGGGCCTGCTTCTAAAACCTAGACCAGAGAAGTACTGTTTTTATGAACTTTACATATTGAAGTTCTGAGTAAGATGCATTTACAAAAGAATGATGCAGCTGGAAAGCAATTTGAATGCTTTTGAAAATCTGATGTGCCATTACAGATGTCCTTTCCTCCCACCTTCTCCTCCACTGTTCACCTTGCTTGGGAGTTGGGAGCCCCGAAGGTGACTTGTCTTATAACAGGGGGTAGTTAGATTCCCCCCTTACAGAATCAGTGACTTTGAGGGTCACACTGCCAGGTCTGATCACACGGTGAGAAGGCACACAAACCTTGTCTCCTGGAGAAAGATAACACTGCAGTCTGGAAACGATGAAATTATTGTCCTAACAATAACATATGAGAGTGCTCTGCAGAAGAACATAACTCCCTAAGGGCTTACAGCTATGCAGCTATTTGTCTAGATAAATACACACACCACATGCCACCTACTCGTGTACACTCCACTGATGACTGATATGCACAGCCTTAATGGACTCTTTTATGCTGCTATGGAGACTGTCTTAGTAGTTGGCAGGGTGACCGCAGCTCGGGTTTGAATTCCAGTTCTACCACTAACTCCTGTATTACTTTAGGGAAAATGATTTAGCCTCTGTAAGCCGTCGAGTGTTCCCCATCCATAAAATGGAAGTAATAGTAGTATCTACCTTGTAGGGTTGTGTGGAGATGATGAGACGATGTGTGTAAAGCCCAGTTCCTAGCACCATAGTAAGTCTTCAGTAAGTGCTGTATATACAGAACCACTGTTCTTCTTAAACCCCTACTTTTTGGTATGGAGCGGCCATTCCCTCCCCCCTGCCCCCACCCAGTGAAATCCCTGAGGCAGGATTAAGTAAGGATGGTGTTTAGTACCCTTCATTTATCCCCCTCAAGAATCCCTTTCATCCTGGCAACTGGGTCTATTTAATTCCCATCCTCCACCTTCCCCACCTTCCCAGCTCAGTCTGTCCAATATTTTAGTTCCATCCCTGACTCCAGGCAGATGGTTTTAAGGAGTCTGAGGACATGTGCTCATTGATCTGGTGTGGTCGGCTTTTGCATCTGTCTCATTCTGAGCGGACGGCTCAGCTTTTCTGTGGCTGAGTCCTGACATGTGGCCTCTTCATCATTGATATATATTTTCCTTCCCAGCATTTTATTTCCTGCGTGGATTTCTGCCTCTGAACTCAAGTTCTCTCCATATTCTCTCTCAAGTTTGAATCATCAAAAACTCGCTGCCTGATAACCACCTCCACTCCCGACCCCGTACTGAATGCCTGTCTTTCAGCTGGAAGCTGATTGCCTCCCCTGCCTTGTCCCAGATTACACCACTTGGCACTTGTGCTGGTAGTTCTTTGTGCCTCTCGGCCTGGGCCGGACAAGGCTTCAGCTTCACTTGCAAGATGTCATCCCTCTTAGCTCAGCTCCATTTTGCGGCTCCCAGACTTTGCTGTCTCTTGCAATGTACATGCCGGGCAGTGACTCTGACCCTTTCTTCTCGGTCTGACATATCCCACTGTGGTCAGAGGCCTGGATCTGTTACTAGGACCTGAGCTACTGGCTATAGACCCCGGTGTTACAGAAAGGCATACCCTGATATATCTTGGAAATTGGTCCAAGATGTAAATTGTGATGTAAGGAGCAAATTATTCAGGTCTTTGGCAAGAAACAGATGGCGTATTCAAGATGGATAACTGAGAAGAGATTAATAAATGGACTATTTAAGTGTGGGGGTAGGTTTTGTAAAAAGCAATAAAGCATAGTGCAGAACTGCTGGGTTAATCCCAGGAGAGAGCTATGCCACCACTATGCCTTGGTGGAGGAAGGGGAAAAGTGGTAACCAGAACTGGGAGGGAGACAGAGTGTGCATCATGGGGAGAGGGCTACTTGGCAAGGCCTGGGGCCTTCAACTGAGGCAGGCAGCCCACCCAAAGCCACCATGCTGGGAAGCAGTCAATAAAATAAATACCTTTATATCATTCTCCCCTTCCCTCTGACCTGCTGATATGCCCATTGGCCGAACCCACCTAGAAGCCTGAGAGCAAGGAAGCTCATTGATCCAGTTCACACAGGTTACCCAGAGTTGTGAGGACAGTGGGACCTGGAGAGGCAAACAGAAACAAGGGGTCACCAAGCTATGCATGATATCTGGCCGTGTATGGCTGTGTTCTTTGTGTACATGGAGCCCAATTATGTCATTGTAGTGTTAAGGACATTCTACACCTTCTCAGTGACCTTATGGTTTACACTGTCTATGACCACTGACTACAATTCAGGCAGAGTTGTATGAGGTTATAGATCCAGGACTTTCACGATAATGGCAATGCTGTTTTGAACCTATATTTTTTTGTGATGGGTCACAAGAAATGACACCTTAGAAATGATGCACTGAGGATGGAAAGAGAATCTATTGTTTTATTTATGATTATTAAGTAAATTCCGTGGGCTGAGTCACAGTACTCCAAAAAAAAAAAAAGCTCATTTCTTCAACCTCCATAATTCATAATTTTATGCTCTTGTAGAAGTATAAAATCTCTATTAATAAATTCTGGATGTGCTTCTTGAAAAGAATCAAATGGGTCCAAAAAATCTAGGATGTCAAGATAGGCAAAAGGAGGTTATTCACACCAATAAATGTTTCTCACCTCTCAAGTGATTCAGTATATGTTCCTTTAAAGTAGCAGAATCACAACATTGAACATGAAATATGATGTGATTTACCAGACTGTAATTTTCAAGGATGCACCTTGAGTAAAGAAAGTAAATTAATATTAATAATACTTGTACTAGAGGTGCCTGGGTGTCTCAGTCAGTTAACATACAACTCTTGATTTTGGCTCAGATCAGGATCTCATGGTTGGTGAGATCAAGCCCCAAGTCATCAAGCCTGCTTGGGATTCTCTCTCTTCCTCTCTCTCTTCCCCTCCCCTGCTTTGTCTCTGTCTCTGTCTCTGTCTCTCTTTCAAAATAAATAAACAATAAAAATAATAATACTTGTAATAATAAGTAATATTTAGAATTAGCAATAACTTCATCGATTCTGTGGTTGGAAGGGTCCTTGAGGATATGTGGTACATCTACTCATCTAACTCCTGAATCCTCTCTTCTGTACCCTCCTAAAGGGTTATACAAGGTTTTACAACCACCTTGGTCTATGTAGAAGTCCACTGACATTATTTCCTCAACCAACAACAGTTGTCATGGTTCAGATAAACATAATCTTAATCTATCATAATAATGTGGCTAATTGCATTATAACTGTCTATTATTGAAACAGAAATTTGCTAGTGGTTTGAAAATAATCAATCAGATTTGAACTGAGCCCTCATCTGCATCAAATCGTTCTAACTGGGGGCAAATGACAGGGTCGAGATGAAATTAAGATAAATTCTGAAAGAGACCTGGAGAGAGGGAGGGGCCTAACATCTCCTTGTGGATAGGCAGGGACCTGGATACTTGGATGCCCATTGTACAGATGCCATGAGAGGCCCCCTAAGGGTGAGTATGATGCTCAAGGTTGTAGAGTTGCTGAGTTGGAACTTGAACTCAGAGTAACCTTCTCTAAGTCAGGATTCTAAAGGGACTGTGAAGAGAATGTGAAGAGAGAATCTTCCCCTGGCTGGGTTGGGAGTGTACTTTGCAGAGTGTCCTTCTGCTACTTGGCGTTAATGTGAGGGCTCTACTTAATACAGGGAAAATGGAAGCGATCATTGCTCAACATCGGTCTGGTGGGGAAAGTGGGTGATGGGCATTGAGGAGGGCTCCTTTTGGGATGAGCACTGGGTGTTGTATGGAAACCAATTTGACAATAAATTATATATAAAAATAAATAAAATCTGTGACCTGATATGGGGGAAAGAAAAAAACAACACATGTCAGACTGGGTTTAAGGGACGGCCAGGGTTCATTCTCATTTCAAGGGAAGGAAAGGAAAGACCTTTATATGCACCTATAAATCCTGCCTTTTACAATTGCCTAATGGAATGAAGAAGTTAAAAGTAGCCAATGCCATTTTCTTACTGGATACAATTAGCTGATCAAATATGTCATCTTGCAGATTCAGCTGATTGAATTGAAGCTAGCATCCTGTTTAGCAAAATAAAATCTTGGTGAATGTAACTGATTCTTTTCTTCCGTTTTTGTAAATATCATGGCTTTTGCCTTTTCTAGTAATTAATCCTCTCAAGCTCCCATTTTAACTTGTCAAAGCAGGCCCAGTTTTGGAGAAGGAGCTTAGTTAGTAGATCATTTGATGATCCCCAGCAGACAAGCTGCTGCTCATCCATGGCCTGGGCAGGGGTGCCTGGATGGCTCCATTGTTTGAGCATCCAACTCTTGATTTCAGCTCAGGTCATGATCTCATGGTTTGTGGGTTCAAGCCCCACACTAGACTCCGCTTTTACAGCATAGAGTCTGCTTGGGATTCTCTCTCCCTCTCTCTCTAGTCCTCCCTTGCTCTCTGTTTCTTTCTCTCTCTCAGAAAAAAAAAAAATTGCTAGGGCAGATTACCTGACTGCCCTCTGCCCTCTGGAATCTCCAGTGTTCTGTGGAACACATCCAAGAATCTGTATTTTTAACAAGTTCTCCAGATAATTTTGAAAGTCCTCTAGGTTTGGGGGCTAATGATCAAAGATTATGTTTCTAGAGACTTGCAATTCTAAGTATAATTTTCTCCCTAGCCTTTAACAGTCCTCTGAAAAAATGTAAAAATCCTGGCTAAGTTAATACTGAAGGCTTTTCATCTTGTAGGGGTGAGCTGTGGGGCTGGGGAGGTGAGGCAGCTGAGAGAGAGTGGAGGTAGGAGGCAGAGGACGATGGTGGTAGTAAGGCCTGAGGAATGAAGACTCAGGAATCAAAGGGTCTGGAGTGGGGGTGGGTGGGGGAGAATAAAAGAGAGACTTGGTCTGTTGGACAAACGTGTTCAGGGCCAGCTCTGGATGAGTGAACACAGCTCATAACCTTTGCTCTCCTACTTCCTTTGAGATGAGATGATAATAGTAAGTGGGTAGAGGGTTGTTATGTTTTCCGAATTTATATTGTATTGTGGTTTTTATCCTCTTCTCAACCCAAGAACCACACGAAATTGAGCAGTTACGTAAACTAACCAGTGGGTCTGAGTACTGAACACAGTTTTAGAATTTATAGATGTGAAAATATCTGACTTCGCTGTGAGGGGCCACTTCGGCAAGTAGATGGTGGAAAGCTGAATGTTCTGGTTGTTAGTCCTGTATTTTTCTTAAGGCTGAAGAAAGTAAATACACAATAGTGAGCATCTTCTGCGGACCTACGAGGAGTAGAGTCCTCACGTGATGTGTGGTGGGAGAAGTGGAGTCCTGGGTTCCTATGGAACTCCTCAGTGCCACCTGGGCTGGGGCTGTGAAGATGAATGTCGCCCCAGCACTGCCCATCCACCTGTGTGTGGCCAACAGCCCCAAAGCCCAACACGAGCACTTCAGTCATTGAAAAATATTGTCATTTGAAAAGAACTACTGGTACTTCTTGCTCAAGAATTAGAAAGAAAAAGGACCCCATTTTCACAAGTAGTTCAGCAATTTTTAGGTTGTCTGAGATTTTCTCCCCAAGCTTTAAGGCATTAGCTTCTCCTTGAATCGTGCCTTTTCCCTTTTTCTTAAGACTATGACATGTTAAACTGTGATTTACTCATCTCTGTAATTAGATGCAGTGATTAGAATCCTCTTTATCTTACTCTGGCAGTTTTCCTTTATGGGGAATTATGAAGAATAATAGGTAAAAAGTTCAGAATGGTGGAAAGAATAAACAGAATGCTGAATGGTAAAAGGAGACAGAATGCTGAATGGATAATAAATATTTAGTGCTTTTCAATTAACTGTTCTCACGATTATACACTAGTATATTATATCATAAAAATCATGTCTATTAATTTTTTGCAGCCATTATCTTGACTGTGATTTACTCCCCTCAAATCATTAACAATGCCATTAAAAAGGTGGATGGAGATGAACGTCCTGGATAGAGTTCAGGGATGTAATGGGATTATTGTTCAGGGTCATGGAGAGATTGAAGACCAGCGAATAGAAGGAAGGGGGTCAGAGAGTGTGGAGTTGGTGAGGGGAGAGAGTAGAGGAAGAAGGTGCAGAGCCCCAGGGTTTGAGAGACAGCCACCCACTTGGTGCCAGAGTTGGGGAGGAGTGCCTTAGATGAGGCGATGTTGTCATCACCCCTGGAAGATGCAGGCTGAGGGAGCCCAGTGACTGGGAGAGCATGGGCTTTCCTTCCTGTGGAATTTCACACGCACAGAGAGGAGGAGATAAATATGTGTGTGTACAAGAGTCCCCAGGGTCCCATCGGAGGCAATGGAGCGTTCTTGTTCCAGGTTATGCTGGTGGTTTGAGAGCAGCATTTCCATCCAGCCAAAGAAAGGGACATGACTCTTCATAAATAGTTCTCTTCTTGGGAAAATGAGATAAGCTGTAGAATCAGAAAAGTGTTAGTCAAGTAGACCAGGGAAGACTGAGGCTCTGTGGACTTGTACCACAGCTGTGCATTTTGAGAAGTTTGCTCGTGGGAACACCTGTCCATTGTTTTCTTTACCTGCCTGGGTGTCTACCTTCAAGTAATCAGTTAATCAATATTCAGTTTATCAGTCTGTTCTTGGTTCTGCATCTTTAGAGTCTTGAAATATCTTTTGGCTATATTTAAAGATAGGAATTTTATTGCTATAAAATACAATGTTTGCACGATTTTATTCTTTTTTAGTTCACACCCCCTCCTGCCCCCCCCCCCCAACTTATAACTAGCACCTGGGGACAATCACAAGGCCTTTGTGAATATAGAATCTATTTTAATTCAGGGTCTGAAATTCTAATTTTCTATCTGGGCTGCTTGGAGTGTACATTGGAGATGGGCCAGAGTCTCCTTTATATTATATCGTGTGAGTCAGTGGTAGAGGCCAGAGTCAGAAGCCTCTGGTTTTTAAATTTTAAATGTTTTTTTTCCAAGTGGTTTGGCCACAAGACATGTCCTCCTAAAGCAAGTTAATCTGTCATAGTCAATCAGACAGCATTTTTAGTAGCTTAGTAGTATACTTATGAGTTAATATCATTTAGAAGTTGTTCATTAAACTAGGAAACAACATTTCTCTAGCAGCCATGGAAGGGTAGTATAGGTGGTCATGGTCTGATCTTGAAAGATGTCACTGAAACCTCACAAAATCTGAAAACAAAGTTTAATAACAATATTTTATTATATATATATATCTTAATGTTTATTTTTGAGAGAGCGCAACTGGAGGAGGGGCAGAGAGGGGGGGATAGAGGATCTGAAGTGGGCTCCACATGGACAGGCTGACAGCAGCCAGCCAGATGTGGGGCTCAAACTCATGAATCGTGAGATTATGACCCAAGCCGAAGTCAGATGCTCAACCTACTGAGCCACGGGTGCCCCGATTATAACAGTTTAGATCCAGAGTTCAGGTGCCACTTTTTTAGATTACTGTCTTCTAATTCCCATTATGAGATTTTATGTATAAAATATATAATAATTTGTTATATATTTAAATGTATAATTTATATTTTATGATAGATAAAATTATATCATAAACAATATATATTTCATAAATATTATAGATAAATAATATTTAATAAATCATATTTATGTGTATTATATGAGTAGGATATATTATCCACTGTGTGTGTATGTATATATATATTATATATACATATATATTTTTTTATATATACATATATATATGAACAAGCTCATAATAAAAACCTGTGTGTCCAGATTTCTAGATATATAAGCCTTAGTGAGACCTAGCACCTTTTTACTAGAACTAGGCACTCTGGGATCATCTTTATCACCTCCTCCCCTGTTCTCTGTTCCCTCCTCTTTTTTTTTTTTTTTTTCTTCTCTTTTCTCCTTCCCCCTCCGCTTCCTGCTTCTTTTTTTCTCTGGTGCAATTAAAACAAATCTCAAGAGCTAACTCTGCACCTCAGAGCTTCCCTGGCATTACTGAATGATGCGTGGCCAGCTCAAAAATCTAACGCATCATTCCAACTAGTTGTAACTTCCCAAACATGCAGCTACATGCTCCAAAGCAATGCTTAGCTGTTGTTAGCGTGCTGCCTCTGAACATTAAATATGCCAAATCCATGGTGGTCTGTAGCTGTGAGGACGTGCCCAGAGATGCTACCAGTAGTCTGCTGTGATAAGCAGTCTTATTATATACTCTTGGCCCATAATGGTGACAGGTGACATTTTGCCTAAACAGTGTCAGGGGTAATCCATCACTGGTTACCCCTAATCACTATCTGCCTTTCTATGGGGATCATGTCCTTTCAATACCATTCAGAACGTGCCTTAGCTAATGTAATTTCTGGCTCTGAGATATATCAGGGGAGACAAAGTCTAGATCACTCACCATAGGAAACCAGAGGAGCGTATTTTGCATTAGCAAAACGTGGATGCTTACATAGATGTCACCTAACATAGGTCTCCAGTGTGGTCCCATTTACATGTCTACTATAATTGCTCTATGTTCTCATATTCTCAGCTTTAAATCATCAATAAAAAATGAATTAAAAACACTGTTTTCTTTTAGCCCGGGGTGCACTGCCAAATCACCCCTCAGAACAAACACTGCCCTTCACCCTGCTGTCCAGACTTTTGACCCCTGACCCATCACAGACAAGTCCTCAACAGGAATTGCCCCTGACTGAAGGCAGTTTCCTTACTGAGGTTAGTCCCCAACTCTGGAGGTGGGGAGGGTGAGGGAAGCTCACATTCAACGATGGGTGTCTAGAGAGGGTTCAAAGGTCTGGCCCCCTCACCTCCACTGGGACGACTCTATAAGTTTATCCCAGTCACAGAGCTTCCTATAGGATCAGCTGATGCCCTGTGTGTCTTGAGGCTGCACTTGCAAAGCAAGCACACACTAATACTATTTGTTGGGGTCACGTGGCAGGAGGCTTATGGAAATTACAGAGGACCCCTCAGCCCTGAGCCATCTTTGAAATGGCCATGCTTGTGATATGGGAAGATATTATTTTTATAGAAATTGGGAACTGAACCAAGTTTCTTATTACCACAGCATCTGCAGGTTGTTCTTTATCGGAAGCGACCAGTCCCTTCCCAACCACCTGAAAACACTTATCTGAGGCTATTTTCATGGTGTAACTGGTCCTGGTGGTAGAGTTAGTGGTACCATTTCTACCGTCATTACCATCCTGTTCTTCCACCCCAGGGGGACGGAGCCCCAGAGTAACTGAAATGGGCCTTTCTCTGAGAGGTTGGTGATTTCTTCGGCAGCCTGCCTGGCATGTGACATGGGAGCTTTCAGCATGGCGAGGAAGGGGAGAGGAGGGGCTGGAGGTGGCAGGTACAGATAGGTAGTCTGCCAGGAGCGGAGTTCAGAGATTTAGATCTTAGCCCGGCGTTGCTGCGTGGGCCTTGGCAAGCACTCCTCATTTTATCACACAGCACTCTACCTCCGTTTCTATAACCTCCTGCAGCCTTCCTCCCAAGCAGCGTGAGAAGACAAAAACAGCTGTGCACGTTAGCAGCTTCAGCTGTTCCCACAGCAGCGCTACGCTGCAATATCCCAGGGGTCATCAAATATTTAGGAGGATGTTGCAGACCTTTGTATCATGGCCAGAAATGCCATGTGCTCAGGTCTGGATTCCACTGGGTTCTTGTTCGCGTTAGCAGAAACTCGTGATGAAAAGGAAATGGCTCTTTTACCAAATTGTACCGCACTATAAGATCAACTGTGTCTTCATGCTCACCAGATACAGCTACAGCTTTTCAGTTTCTTGTTAGAGAAAATAACTAAGCGAGAACAATACTGGAATCAGAGTCTGTCCCAGATGCAAAACACTTTAGAATATTTATTTCTCATTATAATCTATTCATTAAATGTCATAGCCTGGCCCTCTGGGGAGAGTCACATACTACAACCCGTACTGGAGACGAGGTTGTGTATTTAAAGTCAGCCTTGGCTGATAAACGTGGAAAACTACAAGCTGCCTGAAAATTCCCTGGTGATGGTTGATGCTGGAGAATGCAGCTGGGGATGCTGAGAAGTATGTGCTATTACAGCAAAGTGTGGTCTAAATTTCCACTAAATTTTTCCTTTCAGATGTGTGACTTCTTTGGGGGAGAGATATATAGCTCTTGTAATCAGGGACTAGAATACCCACTTTGGTAAAATTGTTCTCAATTTAAAGTTGTTTTCTTTTTTTCTTAACACAGCTAAATGGCTTTAGAGTTTGTCTTTTCTGGATGACTGCAAAGCCAATTTTTAGAGACCTGCATTGTAGCTTAATATTATGTCATTGGTTCAGTGTCAGCCAATGGGAAGATTAAGTGGATTTCCATATCCATAATGGCCATCTTCAGTCCAGTTCTAGTCAACATTTCCTTAATGACTGGAATGATGGAATAGGAATCTGTTCATTAATTTTGCCAATAAAAACAACTGGTGGGTGGCTTGCGTTTTAGACAGCCAGTCTTGAACTGTATTAAACAAAGAAGAAATGGATGATTAAAAACCAAAGAAGTTTAGAGAGTGGTTACCAGGTAGCATTACGGAGAACAACTAGATTGCATAGCACAAAAGGGTACCTAGTTCCTGGGACATAGGCATTGTAGGCAATGACTTGAAGGCCATAACAGACCCCAAACCATAGCAAATGGAAATCAAGATGTATCTTGAAATAACCAAGTTAGCGTCTACAATTCCAACACTGGGTCTTTTGACTGCTTCCTGGTTATGAAACATTTACTCTGCACTGGAGGTGGTGAAAATGGATCCCTTTGCAATTTTGATGAAGGCTGGTGTTGACTTTACAAAATCCAGATTGCAAAAAGCCCTGGAGTAATGGTTTCAGTGGGAAGAAAGGACCTAACTAGATATATGGATTTAGAGTAGAAAGCTGTCAACGCTCTCAATTGAGTCAAAAGATTCAGTTCCTGGCTCAGATTTGATTTAACTGGCTAAGTGACCTTGAACAAGTCCCCCAACATCTTGGGTCCTCTATTTCTTAGCCTGGAAATGAGGAGTTGCATTAGTACAGAGATTCTCAATCTGTGGTCCTTAGAGAGTAACGGGAGACTGAACCATTTTCAGTGCTTAGAAAACCTAAAGAAATAGTCTATTTCCTAATAAGGAGGCCATATAGACTATTATTTAATTAACCCTGATGATAGATGAAAACTTTTGAAACATGAGTACACATAGGAAAATAATAAAGTCTTTTTCGTGGTAATCAAAAGGCAGGAAGCATTTCAGTCTCTAAACTAAGGCTTATGATGACCCTGGTTCCCAACAGAACTGAGAAACCCTGAAGACACTGCATTTGTATTGCATGAAGAGGGAGCCAGGGAAACATCTCTCGGGGGCAGGCTGGCTTTGGGTGCAAGATTAGAAGGAAGGCAGGGGGTATCACTAATACTAGCTATGTGACAGCCACTTATCTAAATGCATTATTTCATTTAATCCTCAAAACCAGGTACTGTTAATATCCCACCTTGAAGATGAGGAATCTGAAGCACAAAGGTAACACTTACTAAACTCTTTAAATGGTAGTTATGATTACTAACCATCTGGATTGTTCCCAGTGGCCATTAATCCCACAGAAATGAGAGGGGCTGGATAAAGAGAAGAAAAAAAAGGCTTCTCATCTCCAGGCTTCTTCAGGGAGAAAATTTATGGTCTCTGGACTAGAGGACCTATGTTCCAGGTAAGCCTCTGTGTGATCTTGGGTGAGTCATTTTACCTTTCTGAATCATAATTTCACACCATACTGCAAGATTATTGGGAAGACATAGAATAATGTATCTGCAAGTGCTTTTGGAACCTAGGAGGTGATACACACGTGGGAGAATGAGGGATACCTGCCTCAGTGGAACTGCTCTCCAGTAGCATCAGTCATTCACTTAACAAACATTCATGGTATGCTCATTATGTGAAAGTAGAAGATTAGGTAACCCTTATCTCCTGTGTTGAGATGAAAAGTGGTTAGTGGTTCTGTAGCTCTATTCCTTGCTCAGGTATTCTTGCTATAAATAATATCTTTAGATAGCAATGTGTACCAAATTTGCAGTAACCCAGTGTCCTGCCGTTAGTTCATGGTCTTAGTTGGCGAGTGTCAACATTTCCTTGCTTCTACCCCATTACCTCCCAATGATGTGTGTTGTCATTGATGCTTAGTGTTCAGCATCAATTTGTGACCTGCGGCCGATTTTATTCCATTCTTAGAGCTTATCATTCCCCTCCAGAAAATGAGATCAAATACTTCACATGACCGAGATCAAGACCAGTGAAAAGGTTTTGATGTCTCCCTGGGAGGTGGGATGGGCAGAGTCATTTGTCTATGCAGTTTCCTGTTCGTGCACAACCACCAGACGGGTGCGGAGAGGCATGCATTCATCTTGATAGGTGGATGTTGTTTCTGGTTGTGTGATAAGAGTGGATAGGATGGGAAGGCAAACCGTTCTCAGCCTTACACATGGAGAACATGGTCTGGTTTCAAATGAAATGCCCTCAGCTTTCTGCTGTGATAAATTATATCCATATAATGTCACCATCTCTCAGGTCATAGGTGATAAACTAATTAATGCTGTCTCAGTGGTGGAAACTCTATATTGAGCTCGGAATCCAGAAGTCTCTTGCTAGAAATAGAAAACCTTGTTAAGGGCTCTTTTTCTACAGTAGGCCGTGGATAGCTGGTATGTCATGCCAGACTGGCATGTCCAAGATCGGCTGGAGAGCGGGCTCTGGAGATGCTGGGATGTGATCATTCAGGGACAAAAAGGTTTAGTTTTAAAAAGGAGAACTCAGAGTGCCTGGGTGGCTCAGTCGGTTAACCATCCGACTCTTGATTTTGGCTAAGGTCATGATCTCACGGTTCTTGGGTTCAAGCCCCACATAGGGCTCTGTGCTGACCGTGTGGAGCCTGCTTGGGATTCTCTGTCTCTCCCTCTCTCTCTCTACCCCTCCCCTGCTCATTCTCTCTCTCTCTCTCTCTCTCTCTCTCAAAATAAATAAATAAACTTAAAAAAATATAAAAAGGAGAACTGAAAATAGAGACCACAAAGATCCGGTGACTTTGAACATAAGTGCCTTTAAATTGAATGTAAATGTTAAAAGAAAATACAAATAAATATTCACCATTGAGTGGTTTACAAAGAGTGAACTCTTAACTGGGTGGGTTGAGAGGGAGCTGAGAACACACAACGTGAGTATTTTTGTATGTTAACCTTTATGTTCATGATAGCATCTTGTGATTTTCTTTTAAATATATATTTTATTGCAGATCTTAAGTACTTAGCTTACTTACTAAGTACTTAATTAGAAGTATTTCTTTTATTTTTTTGCATTTTTTATTGAAGTGTGGTTGATACATATTATTATATCGGTTTCAGGTGTGCAATATAGTGATTTCACAATTATGTAATTACAAAATACTCACCACGATAAGTATAGTTACCATTGTCACCATACAGTGTTATTACAATATTATTGATTATATTCTTCATGCTGTACTTTTCATTTTTGTGACGTATTTATTTGTAACTGGAAGTTTGTACCCCTTGATCCCCTTCACCTATTTTGCCTATCCTACCATCCTCCTGCCCTCTGGCAACCACCAGTTTGTTCTCTGTATGTATGAATCTATCCCTGTTTGTTTGTTTGTTCAGTTGTTTTTTAGAATCCACGTATAAGTGGAATCATATGGTAGTTGTCTTCTTCTTTCTGACTTATTTTAATTGACATAATACCCTCTAGGTCCACCCATGTTGTTACAAATGACAAGACTTCATTTCTTTTTTATGGCTAAGTAGTAATACTCCACTATACATATATATCACATCTTCTTTATCCCTTCATTTATCCGTGGACACTTAGGTTGCTTTCATATCTTGGTTATAGCAAATAATGCTAACACTTATCTTTTCAAATTAGCGTTTTTGTTTTCTTTGGGTAAAAACCTCATAGTAGGGTTATAGGATGATATGGCATTTCTATTTTTAATTTTTTGAGGAAACTCCATACTGTTTTCCACAATGGCTGCCCCAATTTACGTTCCCACCAACAGCACATAGGGTTCATTTTTCTACATCCTTGCCAATATTTGTTATCTTCTGATTTTTTGATAATAGCAAAAATACTGCTATTGCCTGTTAATATCCATGGAACTTAGAGAAACATTCTATTCTCTACTCCTTTCAATATCCATAGCATCGTGTATGTGTCCTACTATGAAACTTTAAAATTTTGTAATTATTTCCATGGTTGTCATATTTCTTAGTGGAGAATGTATCTTTTAAAAAGGTTTTTTTTAATGTTTATTTATGTTAGAGAGAGAACGAGAGGGAGAGGGAGAGCACCAGAGAAAGAGGGAGACAGAATCCGAAGCAGGCTCTAGGCTCTGAGCTGTTAGCACAGAGCTCGAGGCAGGACTTGAACTCAAGAACTGTGAGATCATGACCCCCACTGAGCCGCCCAGGGGCCGCTAGTGGAGAATGTATCTTAATGCACGTGTGAGAGTTTTGGATCTATATGAGAGACCCAATTTTGCATTATGGTTCTGACAAGATGCAGGACCTTGGGCAACTCACTTTACCTTTCCCCAAGCCTCTGTCTCTTCTGATAAAAAATGGGTAATAATATGTATCTCCAACTCTTGAAAGAAAGAAATAATATAGCATCTGTAAAAGCACCTGGCACAGGGGCCAAAAGATATTGTTTCTTTTTTACATCTATTTTTCTTAGCTTCTTAAGTTGTAGAACCAAGTTTTGTGTTTCCTGTAATTCATCATAGAATATTTATTGGGTACTCAAAAATACTATTAAATGAGAGAATCTATTCTATGTTAATACCAAAGACATAAAAATGCCACTTTCTTGCCTTTTTAACTTACCTTTATTCTGGGGCAGTTGATTATTTTCCCTTGATAATTCTGTTTTACAACTTATATCTCTCTTCTGCACAAAGTAACATTTGATAGGTACTGCTACAGGGAGGATTAGTTGCTCGTCCAGTTATGAATCTCATTTAAGTTTATACTGCCTTGTTACTTTGGCTCAAGCCAATTCCAAATCTGTAGAGAAAGAGTAATGCTATATATATACATCCTTTAGCAAAATTGTTCTTTATGACAATTATATTCTTGATGGGAAGATAGGCAAAAATATATGCCCAATGAATGACTAAGTTTATGCAGTAAGTTCCCGTGAGAGCCCTGTTCCATTTTCCCAGGCTTCGTTGTTCTCGGTAACCATTGTCTCTTGCCATTAACAATCTCTTTAGGGGCGCCTGGGTGGCGCAGTCGGTTAAGCGTCCGACTTCAGCCAGGTCACGATCTCGCGGTCTGTGAGTTTGAGCCCCGCGTCAGGCTCTGGGCTGATGGCTCAGAGCCTGGAGCCTGTTTCCGATTCTGTGTCTCCCTCTCTCTCTGCCCCTCCCCTGTTCATGCTCTGTCTCTCTCTGTCCCAAAAATAAATAAACGTTGAAAAAAAAATTTTTAATAAAAAAAAAAAAGAAAGAAACAATCTCTTTAAATGATGTATGGGGGCTGGGGAAAAAAAGGAATAGGGCATGAAAATATTCTGAAGAATTTTTCAGAAAGAGTTAGGCTAACAGGCCAAGAACCTTGGCATTAGTTTGGCTCTTAAAGGTCTAAAGAAGAGATGCACATCAGCAAACATCATGGGTGAGAAATTAATCATAAGGCTATGTGGGAGTGCTGAGCAGCTCCAGGAACCCTCTGGGCACTTATACAGTTGCTTCGTATCCCAGTGGTAATGTCACCAGAGTTCAGCAGGACTTTCCCTAGTCTTGGGAACCTGCTTCCTTCTCAATCATCTGACATTTATCCTGCCTAAGAAGTGGGCTCTGATTGGATATGTTTGCCATTATACAACAGCTTTCCTGGAGGGCACAGTTTTCTAGAAGTTGTCTGGAGTTGTTTGGTGTCTCCAGTGTCTGCCATATTCTCTGACTTGAGAATAATCACTTTGGAAATGGGAATAGGGATTTGGGAGCCCTGTAGGTGGTTGGAGCCATGAAAAGGGAATAGTATGAACAGAGGCAAAAATTGCTGCATGGAGCATGTTTGGGGGGACATCAAACAGTTCATGTTGGTTAGTGAAGTGTTTCTCAGTTAGGGGTCTGTGAACTTCTAAGGGGCCATGAAGGTGTTGTTAGGGCAGCTGTGATTTCTCTTTATGCATTAATATAACTTTAGTTTAATTGCAATAATAGCCCTAAAATAATTAACATAAGCATGTATTTGACCAGCGATGTGGCCACCTTATATATAATCTGCACTGAGCAGTGTATACCATATTCATGGTGGTGTGAGTTTAATTAGAACATCATGATTGAACACACAAAATTGATGTTATTTGAATTTTATTGGTTTTGTAAGATTATTTGTATTTAATTCATAAATAATTTTTGGTTTGTAGTGGTTTAAAAGCTAAGAGAATGGGGTGCCTGGGTTGCTCAGTGGGTTGAGCATCCAACTTCAGCTCAGGTCATGATCTCATGGTTTGTGAGTTTGAGCCCTGTATTGGGCTTGGAGCTGTCAGTGCGGAACCTGCTTCAGATCCTCTCTCTCTCTCTCTCTCTCTGCACCTCTCCCACTCATACACTCTCTCTCTCACACACACACAAAAAAAACATTAAAAAACTTAATTTAAAAAAGTAAAATCTATGAGCATAAGGAGGTTTTTTATTTTTATTTCTTACTAAGTTTTTGTTCACATTTGATAACATTGTAATGAAATGATTTAATTCAACACTGGGCACCTGAAAGAGTATATTAAATGGGGCCCATGTTCATTAAGAGTGCACTTATCATGATGAGCACTGGGTGATGGATGTATGGAATTGTTGAATATAGTACAATATAGTGATACTGTACACCTGAAACTAATTAACACTGTATGTTCAGTATACTGGAATTTTAAAAAAGGGTCCATATTTTATTCATATTTGAGAAACAATTGGCTAGAGTAGGAGTTGGCAGATTCTGTGAAGAGTCAGATAGTAAATATTTTAGGATTTGCAGACCAAGAGGCAGAACTGAGGGCATTATATTGGTGCTTATATAATAAAAAAGCAAATTTCCAGATTAAAAAAATTTTTTAATTAAACAAAATTTAAGTTTATTTATTTGGAGACAGAGAGAATGAGAGAGCACGAGTCGGGTAGGGGCAGAGAGAGAGAGAGAGAGAGAGGGAGAGAGAATTCCAAGCTGGCTCCACACTGTCGGTGCAGAGCCAATGTGAGGCGCAAACTCATGAACCATGAGATCATGACCTGAGCTGAAATCAAGAGTCGGATGCTTAACCTACTGAGCCACCCTCATGCCCCTCCACAGGTTTTTTTTTTTTTTTTTTTTTTATTGATGAAATACAAACACCAATGCTGTTGCTACTGCTGCTGATAATGATGGTAATAATAGCTGAATACATTTTTTTTTTTTTTGTAATATAGGCCTACTAATGAAAAGAATGAAATTTCTCTTTTGGGGAGGATAACATCTCATTTAATTGGGGTCCAAAGTTAGTGTTCCCTGTCATCAAATAGATTATAAACATTCATCTGTAAAAACAATTGTGAGCTTGCATGTTGTACAGAAACAGCCAGCAGGCCAGATTTGACCTATGGGCCAAGTTTGTTGACATCTGAGTAAAGTATAAGGTATGTGTTGTGGGTGGAGAAATTTAGTCAACCTCTCCACACTTATTATGTCTTCTGGAAGCTCTTCTATAAACTGGTGGCATTAAAAGTAGCAACCTTTATGGGATATTGTAAAGATTACGTGTGATAATTCATAAGAAGTACCTTGATCCCTGTCTTATCATCATCCTTACATTTCAGAGAATATTTTATACTTACTTTGGAAAGTAATATAGGTCACTGGAGGATTTTCAACAGGAAATAAGCAACACTGGAGCTGCACTTTGGAAGAGTCATCTGGCAACAGCGTGAGGGATGGATCAAGGCTGGGGCAGGAGGACAGTGAGGAGGCAGCTAAAATAGCTCTCAATCCTATCATGGCTTCTTGATACTTTTATCCATGTCGGTTTTATCTACCCCAAGTGAGGGGCTGTGGGGGGGAAGAAACTAATTGTGGTAGACAGAGTAATGGTTCCAAAGATGCCCTTACTGTAATCTATGAAACCTATGAATATGTTACCTTACATGGAAAAAGAGACTTTACTGATGTGATTAAAGTTAAGTACCTTGAGATGGGGAGAATGTCCTGGATTATTAGGCCCAGTCTAATCACATGAGTCATTAAAATCAGAGAAACTTTCCCTGCTGTAGAAAACCAGAAGTAGCAATGTGAGAAAGTATTGGCCCACCATTGCTGGCTTTGAAGATGGAGGAAGGGGACCATGAGCCAAGGAAGGTAAGCAGCTTCTAGATGCCAGAAAAGGCAAGGAAATGCATTTTCCCTAAGAACTCCCTAGAAAGGAATATAGTCCTGCCAATACCTTGATGTTAACCCTGTGGGATTTGTGTTGGATATCTGAACTATAGAACTATAAGATAATAAATAATGTTGTTTAAGCCACTGACTTTGTGGTAAGTTGTTATGGCAGCAACAGAAAACTAATACACCAATACTATCCAGTTACACATGATAATAAGAAAGTACAATGAAAGACAATTCCAGATAAGTCTAAATATTTTAATATAATTTATTGTCAAATTGGCTTACATACAACACCCAGTGCTCATCCCAGCAAGTGCCCTTAATGCCTATCACCCATTTTCCCCTCTCCCCCTCTCCCCAACTCCCCCATCCACCCTCAGTTTGTTCTCTGTATTTAAGAGTCTCTTGTGGTTTGCCTCCCTCCCTCTCTGTTTGTAATTATTTATTTCCTCTTCCCTTCCCCCATGGTCTTCTGTTAAGTTTCTCAAGATCCACATATGAGTGAAAACACATGATATCTGTCCTTCTCTGACTGACTCAAATAAGTCTAAATATTATGTTGCATTCCAAGCACTTTCCTTTTTTTGGAACATAAAGATTATTGTTTTTATGAAGATAGTTTTTCTTGACCCCAATGAATAAATGACAAACCAATATTTAAGAATATTTGTTTGAAAGGCACCAAATATTGGTATACATGAGATCTCAGCTTGGAAACATGTGGAGGTCTACCTAAGTTTGATTCAATAAATTCTACCAGTACTTCATGAGTACTTTATTCCAGGTGGGGCTTTCAAAAATGGTTATTTTATAGTCCCTGCTAACAAACTAGTGATCCATGAATGAATATGAGTAAGGATATGAACCAGGTATTACAAACTGAATTCCTAAATGTTCCTAGGAAGTGTGGATGGTGCTATAGAAGCTGACATTCTTGCAGATGACCCCAGCGCTTGGTCTTGAAGGATGAGCAGGAGTGATTGGAGGAGGAAAGATCCAAGGGTAGTCAAGCAGGGGTACTCAGTGCATAGTGGGATGAGTTTGCAGAGTCCTAGGCAGACTTGGAGAGCTCTGACAATGAGCTGGCCAGCTTGGAGCTTTCTCTTTCTCCTTTAGCTGTCACAGTTCTGTGGAGCTGAGTGGAAAAGAGGAGAGATGTCTGGGCAGAAGGTCTTATTCTCTAAATCTTGCATCTTGACTTAACAAGCTGCTTGGCCTGTCCTGCACTCTTTTCTTCCCACATTGGTCCATTCGACATTTAGAAAAATTGGAAAAAAACTATTATCTGTAGAATAGCAGCAAACGTGTTTTTCCCCCTGTCCTGTAGAGAGAAGGAATATTTAATTAGTCTACCTGTGGGCCTAATAAACAACAGGGAGTTATCTCAGGAGGGGGGAGAATTGAGGATAGAGTAAACTGAATGATACTTATACATATTCCACAAACTGACTGACAGAGTTGGGCCCGAGATGGTGTGGAGGTATGTCAGCACTTGGGGGAAATGGGGAAATTAATGAGGCAGAGATGGAAGGACAGATCATCTGGATGGGGGATGGTGAGGGCCTTCGTTAACCTTGAAATTTGCTTCAGGGGAAGGCATGTCCTGGAGGTTTCTTACCCAAAACTGTGAATCCCAGACTTCGAGCGGTGGAGAAATTGCTAACCATGATAACTCATTCATCGTTGCATCTCTTAGTTGAATCGGTACTCATAACTCATAAAGCTGCCTCATAGCAGTTTGCACATAAGTCAGACACATAGCTCACAAGATAGCTTCTTGTGCTTTCAGGTTTCCGCAGGGTCTGGTTGGAGTCCACCTGGTTCCTGAGCAAATCCTACTTTAGTAACAACAAAATTCGATTAATCATCGTCGTCGTCGTCATCATCATCATCAGTAGCAGCAGCAGCAAACACCCAACATTTCTCAAACAAAGAATAGTTTACAAATACCTTCATGTGTGGGGAACCATTTGCTCTTCTTCAACTGCCTTCTACGGCCAGGCGGGGTATGTAAGAATGTTATCAGGACACTGAGCCACTACCTGGTGTAGATCAATGCAAACTGTGATGTCGTGTTCACTATACCCTTAAATGAGACCTATACCTGAGGAATCCTTTCTCGAGATGGGCTCAGACATTATGGATATGAGAGGAAGTCTGCTGGCCTGGAGCATGAAAACAGCAAGGATTGAAATATATAAGCAGAGAGAAGAATTCTGTACGTTAGTGTTATGTTCCTGAGTTTCTCCTGGGACGAGGGTGAT
The DNA here is from genome assembly GCF_007474595.2 of Lynx canadensis. Classification (NCBI taxonomy): domain Eukaryota; kingdom Metazoa; phylum Chordata; class Mammalia; order Carnivora; family Felidae; genus Lynx; species Lynx canadensis. The sequence continues at coordinate 164,678,048 of NC_044310.1, read as the reverse complement.
TCATTATATAAACAGGGATGAGATCACATGGGCCGATCAGGATCTACAATAAATCTTGAGACAACTCCGGGAAGGGTACTCGGTGGTGTTAGCAATCAAATGTAAGGAGACCACACCATCCCCTTCTTAAGTATCAACAGCAACAAAGTGAAAGCACACAGGTGTCTGATTTGTTCTTTCTAATTCGCTATGATAACTTGGGGAAGTGTGGCTGCCAAGTGCCGGCTCCTAGTGTGCATAAAGGCAGTGACTTCATGAGAACTATCAGAAGATTAAAAAATTCAAAGACGAAGGATGACAAGAAAGATGAACTGAACTAAAGTAATTAGGTAAGTATCTGTGAGTAACAGAAGCCTCAGGATGGTTGTCCTGAGTTTTTGCTGTAAAGTACTTGTCTGCAATATTTTAAGGACTTAGTAGAATTTTATTTTAAAGCCATGACATTAGCACAGTTAAGCCAATCAATGTTTTTTAATAGCCTTTTAAAGGTGCCTTTTTAATTGTGCTCTGTGGGAGGGAAAGGCACATGGAGACTGGAAAAACATCTAAAAATGGCTTAGTCAGATCTTTCAAAACTATTTGCAAGTGCAAATTTCTGGCTTGGTTTGATTGCTGTAGAAGTGGGGTTAAAGTGCGAGATCTAAAGGGCCTATTCCCCAGCGAAAAAACAAAGACTTAGCTCTTGTGTACATTCATTCAGCTTGGCCCCAGAGCAAAAATATTTAGAATCTGCACCATTTTCCCTTTAGAGATGCAAGAGAGTTGCGGTTTCTCTTAGAGGAGAAATAGCTCTACGCGGAATTTTTCCTGCCCACATTGGGGCCCAGGAGGGCCAGAGAACGCTCACGTTGCTCCTTCTAGCAGTCCTCTGACCTCCTGAATGTTTGCCAGTGATCGCTTCAGTTTTTTATAGTTAGAATGTGCCTAACATCTGGATGAATAGCAAAAAGTACTGTTAACTTTCCAACTTGCTATTTGGCGCAATGCCCACGTTATTGGCAGAACCATCATAGTTCATTCCCCTTTCTTCATAGCTTAGTTTTGTGTGATGCTTTGTTGTTTAAAAAATGCTTTCATATATATTATCCTGTTGGGAGCCCATGATAGTCATGTGATACAAGGAAGCTATTATTAGTTTCTGTTTTATAAATGTAGAAACTAAAGCTTGGAAATATGGAGAGGTCTATCCAAGGTCGGTTAAACAAATTCAACCAGCATTTCATGAGTACTGTAGAATGCTTTATATATCCCAGGGGACTTTCAAAAATGATTATTTTATAGTTCCTGCAAACAAACTAGAAGCCACATATCTACCATATCTCACTTCTTCTCCAGTGCTATTTCTATGAAATTACATTGTCTCTTGCATGGCATGTGGACTTCTCTGAAGAATTTACTTAAAAAAATTTTTTTTAATTTTTTCATTTATTTTCTTGAGTTTTACTGAGATATAATTGATATACAGCACTGTAAAAGTTTAGCATGTATAGCATAATGACTTGACTTACATATGTTGTGTAATGATTACATTAGCAAGATATAAAAAAAGAAAAAGAAAAAAATGGATTTTTCCTTGTGATGAGAACTCAGAATTTACTTAATAATTTTCACATATACCATATTGATAATTACATTAAATTTATTTTATTTTTTTAATTTAAATTTTTTAAATTTCCGTCCAAGTTAGTTAGCATATAGGGCAACAATGATTTCAGAAGTAGATTCCTTAATGCCCCTACCCATTTAGCCCACCCCCTCTCCCACAACCCCTCCAGTAAACCCTCTGAACCCTCTGTTCTTCATATTTAAGAGTCTCTTATGTTTTGTCCCCATCCCTGTTTTTATATTATTTTTGCTTCCCTTCCCTTATGTTCATCTGTTTTGTATCTTAAATTCCTCATGTGAGTCAAGTCATATGATATTTGTCTTTCTCTGACTAATTTCGCTTAGCATAATACCCTCTAGTTCCACCCACATAGCTGCAAATGCAAGATTTCATTCTTTTTGATTGCCGAGTAATACTCCATTGTATATATACCACATCTTCTTTACCCATTCATCCATTGATGGACATTTGGGCTCTTCCCATACTTTGGCTATTGTTGATAGTGCTGCTATAAACATTGGGGTGCATGTGCCCCTTCGAATCAGCATTTTTGTATCCTTTAGATAAACACCTAGTAGTGCAATTGCTGGGTTGTAAGGTAGTTCTATTTTTAATTTTTTGAGGACCCTCCATACTGTTTGGAGGGAATGCAAGCTGGCTGCCCCAGTTTGCATTCCCACCAACGGTGCAAAAGGGTTCCCCTTTCTCTGCATCCTTGCCAACATCTGTTGCTTCCTGAGTTGTTAATGTTAGCCATTCTGACAGGTGTCAGGTGGTATCTCATTGTGGTTTTGATTTGTATTTCCCTGATGATGAGTGATGTTGAGCATTTTTTCATGTGTTGGATGGCCATCTGGATGTCTTCTTTGGAGAAGTGTCTATTCATGTCTTTTGCCCATTTCTTCACTGGATGATTTGTTTTTTGGGCATTGAGTTTGATAAGTTCTTTATAGATTTTGGATACTAGCTCTTTATCTGATATGTTGTTTGCAAATATCTTCTCTCATTCTGTCGTTTGCCTTTTAGTTTTGCTGATTGTTTCCTTCGCTGTGCAGAAGTTTTTATTTTGATGAGGTCCCAATAGTTCATTTTTGCTTTTGTTTCCCTTGCCTCCAGTTACGTGTTGAGTAAGAAGTTGCTGCAGCTAATGTCAAAGAGGTTTTTGCCTGCTTTCTCCTCAAGGGTTTTTTTGATGGCTTCCTGTTTTACAGTTAGGTCTTTCATCCATTTTGAGTTTATTTTTGTGTATGGTGTACAAAAGTGGTCCAGGTTCATTTTTCTGCATGTTGCTGTCCAGTTTTCCTAGTACCACTTGCTGAAGAGACTGTCTTTATTCCATTGGATATTCTTTCCTGCTTTGTCAAAGATTAGTTGGCCATACATTTGTGTGTCCATTTCTGGGCTCTCTATTCTGTTCCATTGATTTGAGTGTCTGTTTTTGTGCCAGTACCATACTGTCTTGATGATTACAGCTTTGTAATACAGCTTGAAGTCTGACTTCTTTTTTTTTTTTAATTAAAAAAAATTTTTTTTTTCAACGTTTATTTATTTTTGGGACAGAGAGAGACAGAGCATGAACGGGGGAGGGGCAGAGAGAGAGGGAGACACAGAATCGGAAACAGGCTCCAGGCTCTGAGCCATCAGCCCAGAGCCTGATGCGGGGCTCGAACTCACGCACCGCAAGATCGTGACCTGGCTGAAGTCGGACGCTTAACCGACTGCGCTACCCAGGCGCCCCTGAAGTCTGACTTCTTTAAAATTTTTCAATCCAAGTATTTGTTGATTTGGAGTTGCAACATAATGACAGAGTGTGGTATAGATAATTTGGGGAAATGAATTAACCAATAGAAAAGATTATCTGGTCTTGCTTTTTTTTTTTGGATTAGTTTTAGAAAGAAGAGTGATTTGGGGTATTTGTTTTTCTATGCATTTCACTGCAGTGTTCATCACAGTACTATGTGCTGCTGTATTGACCCGCTATGATCAGTTCCAACAAGAGGCCACGAATATACGTACAAAATGGAAGAAACTGAACAAGGTGGAGAGATGGGTTGGAGAAGAGGGGAAGTGCCTCTGGGCCACCATGGCTATCTGTGACCAGGCAGGCACTACACCAGTACATTTTAATGCCTTTGTATTTGTCCTTACACTTGGCTAGTCCTATTAGTAAGTGACATGCTTGATGGTTTGTTGTTTTCCTTAATTTCCTAGAGAAAAGGTCTCTGAAAACTCTAAACCTTTCTGAGTGAAACTAAAAGAAACAGTTCCCCCCCCATCACACTCCCACCCACCCACCCTGCCTGCCTTTCTCAGTTTTGACTGAGGGTCCTGGATGAAAAGTTTGTAGGAAGCAGAAAGTAGGGGGATTATCAGGGATGGTGCTGTATTGAAACCAAGGAAAGGATGTATTCTAGGGCAGAACAATGTGGAGTAGTCTCACAGAGCTGAATTGGTACACTAGCTCTGCTGTGAGATCCTGAAGCACTTAAACCTTGTGAGACTCAGTTTCCTTACAGTAACATTGATCTAATGATGCCTATTTTAATTGGGTGTTTAAAGGTTTACATGAAATAACATATCTGTGAAGGGTCAAGAGGACTGTGTGGTATACAGCAGGTACTCAGTCATGGTAGCAGCTACTTCTACTACTCTTGTCACCCGCACTGCCACTAGAGCCATCAGGTTGGAGAAAGCAAGAAACCAGGTTAGCTCTTGTCTGCCACTTTTCCATTCTCTTGGATCCTGTTATTGGGGATAGAAAGGGCAAGACTTCTCTCAACAAAACCAGTTAGAAACCCATGACTCCATTGTTTTAGCTAAAGAAGTTGGTCCTGCAAAGATTTTACCAATAGTAGTTTAAAAGTGCTTTGGTCTGGGAGGCTACACCAGGCACTAGAATTCTGATTCCAGGTATGTTCCCAACTGCAATTCAACTGTTCAGCCATTGTGATGACATGCCTTAGTTTTCTGAACTTCAGTTTGCCTTTTGCTAAATGAGACTGGAACTAGATCTCAATCCAATCAAATTGGTAGAAATGTTTGAGTAACAAAGGCCAAATAGCAAAGGATTTCTTGTGTATTTCTTCTGCTCTCTTGTCTCCCACTTTTGCCACAAACACACATTCCGTTGCTCTTTTTACAATAAAGGTTTTGATACAGTGAAGACACAACTGGGGAGCCCATGCGTCCATTTGTTCACTTACTCAAGGACCCTTTCTGAGCACTTATTACATGTCAGGCATTGACCTATTTAGGGAAGTGCTTGGGCTCCCCCAGGCATTGTAATGGAGGGTGCATGAATCATGGCTTCATATATGATCTGGCAGCATAAGAACTTTGTAAGTGGAAACAGTGGGTCAGGAAGCAAGGAGGCAAAGTCAGTCTCTGCACAATGAGAGACTGAGCTTGGAATGGTGCACTGTGATCTGGGAACCTCATTATTAGCAAGTTGGAGACACACTGGAGAGTGTTCAGAGAAAAGCCACAAGGATGATAAACGGGCGGAAAGACTGATTTATGAAGACTTACACAACAAAATATGTATTCTTGGATCAACAAAGACTTCAGAAGAAAGTGATCACTATCAACAACTCTCTGAAGGTTGTGAATTCCCCAGAGGCACCCCAGAGGTGTTTGCCTGATATGTGAAATGTGACAAGGAATCAGAAGATGGCAAATTTAACCTGTGGATCAGGGAAAAACGAGAAATATAAATCTATCCAGGCCTTATTGATGGGAAGTAGCTTCCAAGGGCAATATCCTTAATCTGTTTTATCTCCTATATACATTTCTGCAGTTGTAATTATGCAAATCATTTGTTGTTTCTTTATGTTCAGGGGTTTTATGTGTGTTTCCTATTTATACACACCTTCCCTGAAGATGTCAAGAATGAAATATTTGATTTTTTTTTGTAACCTTCCACTTCAAAGGCTTAAAGATAAAAGCAGTTGAGTTATGGACAAATTGTTTTTTTAAACCAAAGTTTGCATGCTTAACCTTTGTTGAAAGTCATTGTCATAATGTGAATTTTATTCCTATGAAAAGCCAGATGGGTGACTCTTTACAAAACTATCCCTCAGTGACCTGATCAACAGTTTTACGCACACGCACACACACACACACGCATACACATGATACACCATAAAGCTTTCAAAGGATATAAAATCAATTTAAGGGCAGAATCCAATCCCATGCAATTTTATGTATTCGGGACTCCTGTGAGCACAGCAATTTTAGCTATGGGATAGAGGTGCAATACTTCAAGAAAATAGCCCAAGTGAGACCTGGACCTAAGGTTTGGGCCACAGAAACCCTCTAAAGAGCTGGGTCCTATGGACTGGCAGGGCTATTTGCTCTCAGCATTGCTCACGTCAGTGTCAGGACATGGAACTGGGTCCAATAGAAGACTAACATTATATCTATTAAAATACTTTTTGATCTCACAACCCTGGTTTCCACTGATGATCCAACCGGTTTCTGGGTGGTGAGTCTATGTCTGGATCAGGGCTGGGGTCGAGCACACAGCCAAGCTAAAACTGTGGGCTTGGTCCATCCCCCTGGCCACCACAGTGGTTGGCTCAGGGGCAGGCCTGCAACCTGAGCTGGGACTCAAGGACATTTTCTAAGATGGTACAGCTCAGATCTTCTCTTCATGGCCAGGGCAGCATGAAGATATGAAAGCTGGAACTGCTGGGGTAAATTTTGCTGTCATGATGGGGGCCGGCCCGAGAAGGAGGCCTGTGCATGGACCCATGCAAAGCCAGAGGAAAATCATGGGGGGTGGAGCCAGAGTCCTGCTGACAAAATCCTATCTGGCTGCCTATCTCTGCTCTTTTCAGTTATTAGCATTAATAAATGCCCTTTCATTATTAACTGCTTTTGACCTGGGCTTTGGTGCCTTGTGGCATAAAGAATCCCAATTACTATTTGAATAAGGGACCAGGTTGTATGGTAGAGGTCATGATTTCTGTCTAAGTGTGGAGGAGAGAAGGTCCATGTGAGCTGGGAGATAGTTACAGCCGTCGTCGCAGGGTGGGGAGGAGGGAATAGAAGGCAGGAGGTAACTAACAGTTGAGTGTCTCCTAGGTTCCAGACATTGGGACTAGTCCTCACAGTCCACACCCATGACCAAACTGTTCTTTTTGTCTCCTTATCCTATTTTGTAAGTGAGAAAACTAAGGCTTGGACTAGTGGAGCAACTTGCTCCAGTCAAGTGGAGGAGACATAAAGATTTGATGAAACCTGTGCTCTTCTCACGGCTCCTCGCTCTTTCAAGCCTACAGCTTGGGTTCCAGATACCTGTGTGTCAGTCCCAGTTCTAGGTGTTCAGCCTTGGACAAGTCACCCATGTTCTCTGTGCCTTCGTTTCCTCCCACGTAGCATGGTGATGATGATGCCCGCCTCTCAGAAGCATTCTGGAGCTTCATGTGTGGGAAACCCTTGTGAGAGGTGAGTGTGAGGCATTATTCTTACTGGGGAAAGCTTCAGGGAGGAAATAACACCTAGCCTGGGGACAGTAGTAGGGGTGGGTTTCTGTGGGGAGTTAGCAGGGGAAGGATGAACGAACAGATCGGCTGAGGCAAAGGCGTGGAACACAACTGAACTTTGGTCATTTGTGCAAAAGAAAAGAAACCGCCCCAGCAGCTCCTGATGTGAAGCTTTGGGGAATAAGTTCCAGGGCAGTGTTCCTTTATTTGTTTGTTTATTTGTTCATTTATCTTTCCACTTATTCAAGGAGAAATATACTCTCATAACTCCATTAACTTTCTTCCTCTTGCCTGAGTGCTAGTAGTCTACTGAAGTCACTCAATATGTGTAATTTCCCTAGCTTCTGTATCCCACGTGGCTTTCCTTCTCTCCTCGACACTTTCATCCTTATTTAGTGATATAGATATTTATATATCAGTATATAAATATTAATAAATATATCTCATTATGTGTATTTGTACATAAACATATATTTAATTAAAAATAAAAAAATATTTTAACCTTTTGATCTCCTTCACTGATTTCTCTTACCTCCCATCTCTGACAACCACCAATTTGTTTTTTCTATGAGTTTATTTATTTTTATTTTTTTATATTCCACATCTAGTGGAGATCATACAGTATTGGTCTTTGTCTGACTTATTTAACTTAGCATAATGCCCTTAAGATCCATGCGTGTTGTCACAAATGGCAAGATTTCATTCTTTTTTAATGGCTGAATAATACTTCATTGTGTGTGCATATATATACACACACACATAACATATATACCCATATGTATATATACACACATATATACTATATATACATACATGTGTGTAGATAGACATATATGTCTATAGATAGATACACATTAAATTTTCCTTATCCATTCATCCTTTGATGGCCACTTAGGTTGTTACATATCTTGGCTATTGTAAATAATGCTGCAGTGAACATGGGGCTGTGTATATCTTTTCAAGTTAGTGTTTTCATTTTCTCCAGATAAATGCCCAGAAGTGGAATTGCTGGATCACATGGTAGTTGTATTTTTAATATTTTAAGGAACTTCCATAGTGTTTACCATTGTGACTATGCCAATTTACATTCTCACCAACAGTACACAAAGGTTCCCTTTTTTCTTTCTTTTTTTTTTTTTTTTTTAATTTTTTTTTTTCAACGTTTATTTATTTTTGGGACAGAGAGAGACAGAGCATAAACGGGGGAGGGGCAGAGAGAGAGGGAAACACAGAATCGGAAACAGGCTCCAGGCTCTGAGCCATCAGCCTAGAGCCCGACGCGGGGCTCGAACTCCCGGACCGCGAGATCGTGACCTGGCTGAAGTCGGACGCTTAACCGACTGCGCCACCCAGGCGCCCCAGGTTCCCTTTTTTCCACATTCTTGCCAACACTTGTTATCGCTTGTCTTTTTGATTCTAACTGGTGTGAGGTGACATCTTATTATGGTTTTGATTTGCATTTCCCTGATGACTGACGATGTTGAGCATCTTTTCATGTGTCTGTTGGCCTTCTGTATGTCTCCTTTGGAAAAATGTCTAATCAGATCTTATGCTCATTTAAAAAAAATTTTTTTTAACATATATTTTTGAGAGACAGAGAGAGAGAGAGAGCACATGCAGGGGAGAAGGAGAGAGAGAGGGAAACACAGAATCCCAAGCAGGCTCTAGGCTCTGAGCTGTCATCACAGAGCACGATGCAGGGCTCAAGCTCACAAACCACGAGATCATGACCTGAGCTGAAGTCGGATGCTTAACCGACTGAACCACCCAGACACCCCTCTTTTGCTCATTTTTTAAATTGCATTGTTTGTTTTTTGCTATTGAGATGTATGAGTTCTTTAGATATTTTGGATATTAAACCCCTTACCAGATATATGACTTGGAGATAATTTCTCCCATTTAATAGGTTGCCTTTTTATTTTGTTGGTGGTTTCTTTTGCTGTGCAGAAGCTTTTTTGTTTGATGTAGTCTCACTATTTACTCTTGCTTTTGTTGCTTTGACTTTTGGTGTCAGATTAAAAAAATCATCTTCAAGACCTATGTCAAGGAGCTTCTGCCTATGTTTTTTTCTGGGAGTTTATGGTTTCAGGTCTTACATTCAAGTCTTTAATCCATTTTGAGTTAGCTCTTTTGTGTGTATGTTATAAGATAGTAATTGGTTTCATTCTTTTGTCTATGGCCGTCCAGTTTTCTCAACACCATTTATTGAAGAGACTGTATTTCCCCATTGTGTATTCTTGGCTCCTTTGTTGTAAATTAATTGACCATGTATGCATGAGTTTATTTCTGGGCTCTCTATACTGCTCCATTGATCTAAGTGTCTGTTATGCCAATATCATAATGTTTTAATTATTATAGCTCTGTAATAGGATTTGAAATAAGGGAGCATGATGCCTGAAGCTTTCTTCTTTTTCAAGGCTGCTTTGGTTATTCAGGGTCTTTATCTATATCTCATATGTACTATATATTTTTGTATTTTATTTATTTACATTTAAAAAAATGTTTATTTACTTTTGAGAGAGAGACAGAGTGCAAGCAGGGGAGGGGCAGGGAGAGAGGAAGACACAGAATCCGAAGCAGGCTCCAGGCTCTGAGCTGTCAGCACAGCTGACATGAACCATGAGATCATGACCTGAACCAAAGTCAAACATTTAACTGACCGAGCCACCCAGGCGTCCCTATATTTTATTTATTTAGTTTGTCCCTCTGTTTCTTCCATTGGACTGTAAGCTCCCCAAGGGCAAGGATTCCCCCTCCCCCAACCCATTTTGTTTGCAGTTATATCCCAGTACCTTGAACAGTGTCTGGCACATAGTAGATATGCAATAAATATTTGTTGAATCAAAGAACCATTTTTATATCTATCCTATCTGTGGTGGGCCATACATGGATATCATCTGAAAGAGAATCCTCCTTTCCACTGATCTTCTCACACAAAGAGTTTAAGAATTGTCAAGAAACATTTTTCTCCTCATCCTGTCAGTCCATCTAGCTCCATCTTAGAAGAGGATGCGTCTCCTTTTTATGGATCCTCTTTCACTTCTCCTCCTCACAATCCCATTGACCTATTTCTAACCCTCTGTCTTTTCCTGCCTGGGTGCTGAGTTCATCTTGGAGGGTTTCTATCAGTGTTTTTGAGGTCCTGTCCTTCTATCTTTCAAAGTCTTCAGGGTGTCACATCTACAAGACAAACTTTCCCCCCTGCTAATGCTGATCTTCTTCTCTTGGAGCCTAACTTTGATGTACCAACGTATTCTCAAAGTCTCTTTTTCTTGGCTCCTTTCAAAGGCAACTTCCTTTCAAGGAGAGGATGAAGAAGACCAGGAAAGAAGGGACAAAATGAAAAAAAGAACACTTCACCCTGTCTTACATGTATTCCCAATTCCTTAATTAAGAGAAGAGATAAAAATTGAACTCTTGATTTGTCTTAATTGGGCTGAGAAAGCATGTCTGGCAACAGACCTATTATTGGAATCACTAATTTTATTTCTCTCACTTTTATCTTCCTTTTGATTTAATGATACCTATACTAAATAATGGGCAGAGATACACTGGAATATTTCTACTGGTGCAATGGCTAAAATATTACATCAAACAAACAAAATACCTATTTGTATCTACTCTGCTCATATTTCTTATACTAGGTAAAACCTTGTTAATTTTACTGATTTATTTTTACTAGGTGACTCACAGGTTCACATCAAGTCTTTTTTAATTAAAATATCTCTTTTGGGCAAATGAAAACATACAATCAAGAAGGTGGTCTTAATTGAAGAATAGCTGAAAGTAAATCAGTAAAGCAGCAAACTCACTGTTTTGTGTATTCATTTATTCCAATCCCTTACAATTTCAGTTGGAAATTTCAAAGAACCATAGAGTAAGAGATGGACAAATGCTATTAAGTCACAGTATCTGTTCTTTGCCAATATTCTCTCTTTTTTAAAAAAAAAATATAATTTATTGTGAAGTTAGCTAGCATGCAGTGTGTACAGTGTGCTCTTGGTTTTGGGAGTAGATTCCCATGATCCATTGCTTTCATACAACACCCAGTGCTCATCCCAACAGGTGCTCTCCTCAATGCCCATCACCCATTTTCCCCTCTCCTCCCCCTCCAATCAACCCTCAGTTTGTTCTTTGTATTTAAGAGTCTCTTATGGTTTGCCTCCCTCTCTGTTTGTAACTATTTTTTCCCCTTCCCTTCTCCTATGGTCTTTTGTTAAATTTCTCAAATTCTACATGAGTGAAAACATATGATATCTGTCTTTCTCTGACTGACTTATTTCACTTAGCGTAATACCCTCCAGTTCCATCCACATTGTTGCAAATGGCAAGATTTCATTCTTTCTCATTGCCAAGTAGTATTCCATTGTATATATAAACCACATCTTCTTTATCCATTCATCAGTTGATGAACATGGGCTCTTTCCATAATTTGGCTATTGTTGATAGCATGCAGCTCCTGTCTTGATGCCTTTTCTGCTCTGGATAAAGTTAACAGATAGTTCCTATGTGGCATTTAGGCTAGATCCTTCCATGTGGGAGTGGAAAAACACCCATTTCTAGGCATCTGCTTTGTGGCCAAGGTGCTCTGACTTGGCGATTCTTCCTGGAGGCCAAGGTTGCCGGTGTGGTTTCATGGTTCCCTTGGTGAAAGAGAGCCTGGTGTCACGCTTTGGTCAGCAATAAACCACCATGTGATAAACAAGGTGATGTGATGATTCTGTTCACTCCTTGGTGCTGCCAAACCTGGGGCAAATCTCACCAGTGCAGGCTTCCTGGAAGACATTTAGTGTTTCCTGCTTCTGGCTGGAAACCCGGAGGATGCCAACAATGAAAAATAACAGGGTGAAGAGACGTGCTCAGTTGACATGTGATGGTGATTTTAGGAGAAGATATTTCATCTGGGGGTTGATTTTGGTTTTAAATTGACCATTAATCTTGCTTTATGACTTTTAGAAAGAAAAGGGATATTTTTCAATCATATTTTTATTCATGTGTGCTTCATGCCATTGTATTGATTTCCAGTTGGAAGTTTAATTGTTAAGGATATCCTTTCTTTCCTATTTGCCACATTGTGCCAGTATTAATTCTTAAACTTCAGGAAAAGATGTCTGTAAAAGCAGAAGACTGAACTCAGATGCAAAGCAGGGTCTTTGAAGATCAACTGGAGTACAGAGTTTAAAATGCTAATTTAATTATTATTATTTGTATTTCAGGAGAATCAAATGCCAAGCAGCAAAGGCCAAGAAGGCCAAAGTGATATATTCAAGTTCAAAAAGCGGGAGGCTGCAAGAATGGTGGGGTCATGGTGCTTTCAGGCAGAGAAATACCAACCAGCCTGATGTTTTATTTGTTTGTTTGCTTTTGTTTTGTTTTGTTTTGTTTTGTTTTGCTTTGAGTAACAAGTCAACCAAAAATGTGGTGGTTTACAACAAAAATAGTTATTATTTCACAGTTTCAATGGGTCAGGAATGCAGGCTTGCCTTAGCTGGGTCCTGTTTTAGGGACTCTCCCAGGCTGTAGTAAAGGTGTGGTACAGGTACCTCAAGTCTCAAGTGCAAAAGGATCTGCCTCCAAGCTCACTCATGTGGGTGTTGGTAAGATTCAGTTCCTCACAGGTGGCTGCATTGAGGGCCTCAGTTCCTTGCTGGCTGTTGGCTGGAGGATCTTTCTGAGTTCCTTGTCCCATGGGCCTCTCCATAGGGCAGCTCACAACATGGCAGCTGGTTTCTATAAGAGAGAGCAAGCAAGAAAGAGTGAGCAAGATGGAAGCTGCAATCTTTTAAAACCTAATCTCAGAAGTGACATCCTATTCCTTTTGTTTGTTGAAAGCAAGGCACTTGATCCAGCTCACACTCAAGGGGAGGGACATACACAGGGTTCTGGAATATCAGAAGGTAAGGATCATTGCCGCCATCTTAGAATTCTGCCCTATACTTAGCATATGCTCCATAATAATGAAAAATAAAGAAGAGTACAATTCCAATGGGATATTTGAGAAATTATGTTTAGGTATATTTTATCTATTTGCATATTTATATTTTTGTGTCAATATGTGCATACAAAGTATACAATGTGATCATATACTTAGGTAGAGCCAGCCAGGTTTTCTTTTTTTTTTAATTTTATTTTTTCTTTTTTAAAATTTACATCCAAATTAGTTAGCATATAGTGAAACAATGATTTCAGGAGTAGATTCCTTAATGCCCCTTACCCGTTTAGCCCATCCCCCCTCCCACAACCCCTCCAGCAACCCTCAGTTTGTTCTCCATATTTATGAGTCTCTTCTGTTTTGTCCCCCTCCCTGTTTTTATATTATTTTTGTTTCCCTTCCCTTATGTTCATCTGTTCTGTGTCTTAAAGTCCTCATATGAGTGAAGTCATATGATTTTGTCTTTCTCTGACTGACTAATTTCACTGAGCATAATACCTCCAGTTCCATTCATGTAGTTGCAAATGGCAAGATTTCATTCTTTTTGATTGCCGACTAATACTCCATTGTACATATATACTACATCTTCTTTATACATTCATCCATCGATGGCCATTTGGGCTCTTTCCATACTTTGACTACTGTTGATAGTGCTGCTATAAACATGGGGGTGCATGTGTCCCTGCGAAACAGCACACCTGTATCCCGTGGATAAATGCCTAGTAGTGCAATTGCTGGGTCGTAGGGTAGTTCTATTTTTAGCTTTTTGAGGAACCTTCATACTGTTTTCCAGAGTGGCTGCACCAGCTTGCATTCCCTACAACAATGCAAAAGAGACCCTCTTTCTTCTCATCCTTGCTAACATCTATTGTTGCCTGAGTTGTTAATGTTAGCCATTCTGACAGGTGTGAGATGGTATCTCATTGTGGTTTTGATTTGTATTTCCCTAATGATGAGTGATGTTGAGCATTTTTTCATGTGTTGGTTGGCCATCTGGATGTCTTCTTTGGAGAAGTGTCTATTCATGTCTTTTGCCCATTTCTTCACTGGATGGTTTGTTTTTTGGGTGTTGAGTCTGATCAGTTCTTTATAGATTTTGGATACTTACCCTTTATCTGATATGTCATTTGCAAATATCTTCTCGCATTCTGTTGGTTGCCTTTTAGTTTTGCTGATTGTTTCCTTTGCTATGCAGAAGCTTTTTTGTTTTGCTGAAGTCCCAGTAGTTCATTTTTGCTTTTGTTTCCCTTGCCTCCGGAGATGTGTTGAATAAGAAGTTGCTGCAGCCAAGATCAAAGAGGTTTTTGCCTGCTTTCTCCTCGAGGATTTTGATGGCTTCCTGTCTTACATTGAGATCTTTCTTCCATTTTGAGTTTATTTTTGTGTATGGCGTAAGAAATGGTCCAGCTTCATTCTTCTGCATATCACTGTCCAGTTTTCCCAGCACCACTTGCTGAAGAGACTGTCTTTATTCCATTGGATACTCTTTCCTGCTTTGTCAAAGATTAGTTGGCCATACGTTTGTGGGTCCATTTCTTGGCTCTGTATTCTGTTCCATTGATCTGAGTGTCTGTTCTTGTGGCAGTACCATACTGTGTTGATGATTACAGCTTTGTAGTATAGCTTGAAGTCTGGGATTGTTAAGCCTCCTGCTTTGGTTTTCTTTTTCAAGATTGCTTTGGCTATTCAGGGTCTTTTCTGGTTCTATACAAATTTTAGAATTATTTGTTCTAGCTCCGTGAAGAATGCTGGTGTTAGTTTGACAGGTATTGCATTGAATATGTAGATTGCTTTGGGTAGTATTGACATTTTAACAATATTTTTTCTTCCTATCCAGGAACATGGAATCTTTTTCCATTTTTTTGTGTCTTCTTCAATTTTTTTCATAAGCTTTCTATAGTTTTCAGCATATAGACTTTTCACCTCTTTGGCTAGATTTATTCCTAGGTATTTTATGGTTTTTGGTGCAACTGTAAATGGGATCGATTCCTTGCTTTCTCTTTCTATTGCTTCATTGTTGGTGTATAGGAATGAAACTGATTTCTGTGCGTTGATTTTATATCCTGCAACTTTGCTGAATTCATGAATCAATTCTAGAAGTTTTTTGGTGGAATCTTTTGGGTTTTCCATATAGAGTATCACGTCATCTGCGAAGAGTGGAAGTTTGACCTCCTCCTAGCCGATTTGGATGCCTTTTATTTCTTTGTGTTGTCTGACTGCAGAGGCTAAGACTTCCAATACTATGTTGAATAACAGTGGCGAGAGTGGACATCCCTGTCTTGTTCCTGACCTTAGGGGGAACGCTGTCAGTTTTTCCCCATTGAGGATGATATTAGCATTGGGTCATACATATATGGCTTTTATGGTCTCAAGGTATGCTCCTTCTATCCCTACTTTCTTGCCGGTTTTTATCAAGAAAGGATGCTGTATTTTGTCAAATGCTTTCTCTGCATCTATTAAGAGGATCATATGGTTCTTGTCCTTTCTTTTATTGATGTGATGAATCACATTAATTGTTTTGCGGATATTGAACCAGCCCTGCATCCCAGGTATAAATACCACTTGGTCATGGTGAATAATTTCTTTAATGTATTGTTGGATCCAGTTGGCTAATATCTTGTTGAGGATTTTTGCATCCATGTTCATCAGGGAAATTGGTCTATAGTTCTCCTTTTTAGTGGGGTCTCTGTCTGGTTTTGGAATCAAGGTAATGCTGGCTTCATACAGTTTGGAAGTTTTCCTTCCATTTCTATTTTTTGGAACAGCTTCAAGAGAATAGGCGTTAACTCTTCCTTAAAAGTTTTGTAGAATTCCCCTGGAAAGCCATCTGGCCCTGGACTCTTATTTTTTGGCAGATTTTTGATTACTAATTCAATTTCCTTACTGGTTACGGGTCTGTTCAGATTTTCTATTTCTTCCTGTTTCAGTTTTGGTAGTGTATATGTTTCTAGGAATTTGTACATTTCTTCCAGATTGTCCATTTTATTGGCATATAATTGCTCATAATATTCTCTTATTATTGTTTTTATTTCTGCTGTGTTGGTTGTGATCTCTCCTCTTTCATTCTTGATTTTATTTATTTGGGTCCTTTCCTTTTTCTTTTTGATCAAACTGGCTAGTGGTTTATCAATTTTGTTAATTCTTGCAAAGAACCAGTTTCTGGTTTCATTGATCTGTTCTACTGGGTTTTTTTTTTTTTTGTTTTTTGTTTTTGTTTTTTTTTTGGTTTCGATAGCATTAATTTCTGCTCTAATCTTTATTATTTCCTGTCTTCTGCTGGTTTTGGGTTTTATTTGCTGTTCTTTTTCCAGCTCCTTAAGGCGTAAGGTTAGGTTGTGTATCTGAGATCTTTCTTCCTTCTTTAGGAAGGACTGGATTGCTATATACTTTCCTCTTATGACTGCCTTTGCTGCATCCCAGATGTTTTGGGTTGTGGTATTATCATTTTCATTGACTTCCATATACTTTTTCATTTCCTCTTTAACTTCTTGGTTAGCCCATTCGTTCTTTAGTAGGATGTTCTTCAGTCTCCAAGTATTTGTTACCTTTCCAAATTTTTTCTTGTGGTTGATTTCGAGTTTCATAGCATTGTGGTCTGAAAATATGCATGGTATGATCTTGATCTTTTTCTACGTACTTAGGGCTGTTTTGTGTCCCAGTATATGGTCTATTCTGGAGAATGTTCCATGTGCACTGGAGAAGAATGTATATTCTGCTGCTTTAGGATGAAATGTTCTGAATATATCTGTTAAGTCCATCTGGTCCAGTGTGTCATTCAAAGCCATTGTTTCCTTGTTGATTTTTTGATTAGATGATCTGTCCATTGCTGTGAGTGGGGTGTTGAAGTCTCCTACTATTATGGTATTACTATCAATGAGTAAAATAGAATTTGAAAAAATATACACAAAAGTAAAGAAAATAGTAGAAAAAAATTAAAGAAAAATATTTTTAATAAAAATTAAAAATAAATATGATTTTTTTCTTTTTCTGTATTCAAGAAAAAGAAAAGCTAAAAAGAGAAAAAAGATAAAAAAACAAAAAAAGGAAATCGTTTGAAAATTTGAAAAAGTGAATACACTGTAGTAGACTAAAATAAAATGATGGAAGTAAAATAGAATTTGAAAAAATTTACATAAAAGCAAAAAATATAGTAAAAAAATTAAAGAAAAATATTTATAATAGAAATTGAAAGTAAAAATGAAGTTTTTCTCTTTCTGCATTCAAGAAAAAGAAAAGAAACAAAAAAGAGAAAAAAGAAAAAGAAAGAAAAAAAGGAAATCGTTTGAAAATTTGAAAAGGTGAATACACTGAAGTGGACTAAAATAAAATGATGGAAGTAAAATAGAATTTGAAAAAATTTGCACAAAAGTAAAGAAAATAGTAGAAAAAAATTAAAGAAAAATATTTTTAATAAAAATTGAAAATAAAAATGAATTTTTGCTTTCTGTATTTAAGAAAAAAGAAGTGTAAAAGAGAAAAAAAAGAAAAAAAATAGAAAGAAAATTGAATAGATGGACCTGCTAACAGATTGAAGTAGGACTAAAATTACTTTGTTTTCCCCTAGAAGTCAGTCTCTGTAGCGCTTTATAGTCCATAAACTAAGCCGGAGGTGAGACTTGTGTTCTTGAAGAGCGAAGTTGGCCCAGGTGGGTGGGGCTCAGTGTAACCACTAGATGGCGCTGCTAGCCTACTGGGGTGGATTGTTGCAGAGCGCGTAGGTGCGTATGCGCATGCGCGGTAATGGTGAAAATGGCGCTATCCAGCTACCCACTCTGTTCTTCCCTGTCAGCAATCGCACACCTGTCCTCTGTCTTCAGCTTTCGTCCACTCCCCGCTTTTTCACTCTCCGTGACCAGGCCCCAGGCAGAACCTCTGTCCCGAGTTTTGTCTCAGATGCAGCTGTTTTCCCCGGCCCCTTACTTCTGAAGGACTGCGGCTTTGACCCGTCTGTGGAGGGTCTCACCGAGCAATGGCCGAATGAGTAATGGCCAAATGTCGGCTGCACCCAGGAACGCTTGCTGGACCCTGCTGCTGCCAATGCCCAGAGACTGTGGCCAGGTGCCAGCCCGCCCCAGAAAAAGTTCACAACATAGTGTAGCAGCAGCGTTTCAGGGATTATGGAAAATCACAACACACATCTGGCACCAGGCTTCACCCTTACCGACCTTGTTCCAGCACCAGCGAATGCGGCCGTTTTCTGGGGTCTGCTGGGACCAGGTGGCTTCAACAGTCTCTACCAAATGTCCTTCCAGCAGTGGAACCGCTTTTCCCCATGTGGCCTGAGAACCTCCCGGACCCCACTCTGTTCCTGGGGATTTGCCCTTCCCACCAGAGCACCTCCAGGTAATGAGCTGCGGAGTTGCAGCCTTTGTGTTCCCCTTGTTTACAGTCATAGTGGAATTTAAACCCTCTCCTTTCTCCTTTCTCCCTTTTTAGTTTAGTCCCTGTGGCTGCTGTTTCCAATTTTCCACTTTCTCTCCAGCTGCTCTTGGAGAGGGGTGCTGTTCTTGTATTCTCCCCCCCTCCCCAGTCTCCATCCTCGCTCTGCCCGCAAAGCAGTTCCCTACCTTCCGCAGCTTCTTGCTCCCCAAGAAGATTGTTGTGTTAATCTTCCAATCAGTTTTCTAGGTGTGTAGGATGGTTTAGTGTTGGTCTGGCTGTATTTCATGGATGCTAGACACGCAAAAACTTCCATGCTGTTCTGCCATCTTGGCTTCTCTCGCCAGCCAGTTTTTTAAGACTGATGGCTGAAAACATTATCCACCTGCATCTCTGAAGCATACTTGAGTCTGGACACATGCTTGGATCTGCCAAATGACCTATTCCTCTATAAATCCTGGAATAGCTGCTGGTCCTTTTTAATTTTCCTGTCCTTAAAAAAAAATTTTTTTTAAGTAGGTTCCACACCCAACATGGGTCTACAACTTATGATCCTGACATCAAGAGTCACATGCTCTACTGACTGTGCCAGCCAGGTGCCCCTAATTTTTTTCTTTCTAATTTTACAATATGCTTTGACTGTCTTGTTGAAACCATGGGGCTCTATTTCTGAAATCCTCACTTTTATTTATTTATAACATTTAAAAAAAATTTTTAATTAATTTTTGAGGGAGAGAGAGAGAGCTTGAGTGGAGGAGGGACAGAGAGAGAGAGGAAGACACACAATCTGAAGCAGGCTCCAGATTCTGAGCTGTCAGCACAGAGCCCGATGCAGGGCTCGAACTTAGGAACTGTGAGACAATGACCTGAGCTGAAGTCAGACACTTAACTGACTGAGCTTATGAAAACTGACTTATGGAAAGGTGACTGAAAAATAGGTGCTTACAGTTAGGTGCTTATGGATAACCATGATGACCACTGTATGAATAACAATAGATCACTGTAAATGAGGTTGAGACTCAGTGTCTCTGGGCAGTTGGGTAATATTTAGGTACTCCCCTCCCACCCCCAGGCATTAGGTGGATTAAAAACCATTGGTCCCAATGGCACCCATTGATCGCGGGTACGCATTGCTTCAGGGATGAACTGGGGCTGCCTCTGGACAGAGTATTTTTTTTCTCTAACTCTGGTGTCTGTGAGGTGGCCTACCTAATTTAGGTGTTCTAGACCTTCCTGGACTCACCATGAGAATGACATCAAAGGTCCTGAGTCTGACTGGTTGTTGAGGGTACAGAGGAGAGAAGCACCTGGTGTAACACTGGCAGAGGTAACGCTAGTCCAGAAGGAGCAATTTGCATGTCCAAGTCTGTCCAACTCTAGATGAAGGTACAAGAATGATTAGTTTGTGTGTGTGTGTGTGTGTGTGTGTGTGTGTGTGTAGCTCTAAAGGGCAAACTTATAACTAACAGGCCAAAGTTATTAGAAGGAGAATTTCCACAATACACGCAGAGGTTTCTAACAGTTGAAAGTGTTAAAAAGGAATGGGCCACCTAGTAATGTAGTCACTGGAGTCTGGAAGGCTGTTCATGAGTCAGGGCTGTTGTATGGAAGGGTAGTGGACAATCATGAGGGGGAGTGGGAAATATGAATTCTAGAATGGGTGGAGGGGCAGGGAACTGGGCCTATAGATGTTTTATTAGTGGAGTTCAGAAAGAAAACCTGGAAAAACGAGGCTGGTGTTAGGAGCGAATGGGATAAAGACCACCTGTGTGTGGGGCCTGAGAATATATTGGATACGTATGATCTTTCCCAAATCTTGCCTTGTGGCCTACCGAATATTTTGACTTTCTAACTCTAAGAATCTGTGAAAGAATACGTATTCCTGGTGGATTTGTAAAACCACCCAAATCCAACAGGCCCTATTCTTAGTTTCCGAGACCACCTTTCAGATGCACTGTCTTGATACAGTTATTTGAAGATCTACTGACTTTGTTTCATTATTGGAACTTTTCTAGTGACTTTAATTGGGGGAGGGGGAAGAAGGAATGACAACAACAAAAACGAAAGCCACAACAGCATGATTTATTACAGGACATATTTCTCAGAAGAGACAAAAACAGCATCAATGAAGAGCAATCATAGGAGGGTCACAGTTGTCGCAGAATCACCTGAGCAATTCATGGAGGTTGGCTTCATATAAATAGCTGCAGAAAAGCAGTTAAATGATTTTCTTCATGCTCTTTGGGGGAGACTGTGTCTAATCTGATGCAGTTGCTCCAAAGGAGCGCTGTTAATGACATCTACACCAAATATCAGTTCAATAAATTGCTTCCCTTCATTAATCTGAGTGTCAGTGTCTGCATTAATGGCGTTTGCACAGCAGAAGGTCTCAGGGAGAGATAATAAGTACGTGCTTTTAGTAACATGTGAGGGTGGCTTCGTAAAAACAAGCAAATATATAGCTTGTCCTTTGACTCTGGTGAATCAAAATCACTTCATTTATTCATTCTTTCACTCCACAATTACTCTTTGAGTGACTACTGTGTGCCTGGCACTGTGTGAGGTCCTGAGGTCCTTACATTCATGAACAGAAGTCTTTGGGGAACTTAGTGGGAGACAGAAATCATCCCCCACATATATGATGAACTGGGATGACAGCTATGAAGGAAAAGTACAGATTTCTTTGAAAGAGTGTAACGGGAAACATAGAGATTGACTGTTTTTCTAGAAAAACCTGGGCTTCAGGCTGGAAGAGCTTGTAATATTATATGGGTGATGGTGGCTGTCTTTGGGAGTCTAGATAGAAATGAATGCTATGTTTCCATCAGCATAACATCTCAGCGGGACTGTTTCAAGAAAGTGGAAATTTCCTTGTATCGACTATTGAATAACAGAGTTCTGGCTACAGCCTATGGGTAACAATGACCATTTGTGTAAATAACAATAGGTCACTATAAATGACACAGTGTCTCTGGGCAGTTGGATAATATTTAGGCACTCCCCTCATACCTCCATGCCTTAGGTGGATTAAAAACTACCAGTCCCTATGGTGCCCACTGACCATGGATGTGCATTGCTTCAGGGATGAACCTGGTTTGCCTTTAGACAGAGTATTTTCCCCGCCTCTGGTAGCTGTGAGGTGATTCACTTGATTCAGGTGTTGTAGGGCTTCCCAGACTCACTCTGAGAATGACATCAAGGTCCTGAATCTGACTGGTTGTCAGGGGTTGCAGAGGAGAGGAGCAGTCTGGCTTAGAATGAGCTGCAGTAATGCTGGTCCAGAAGGAGCAACTTGCATGTTCAAGAAAATGCCACTCACTGGTGGGAATGTCAGAGCACCTGGAGAGCTCATAACATAGCATAAGAATATGCCTATACCATTTCTGCCTCTGTCCCATTTAGTGAGGGAGTCATTATCATGTGTTGTCATGTGACTTGAATGTAGAATCATCAGCATGCTCATCCTCATGACTATATTTATTGAAATCTTGTATGTCAGGCACTATTTTAAATTCTGTCAATTATCTATCTAAGATCTCACTTCATTCTCACAGTTGATCCCCAAAATGTAACTTCCAAACACTGGAGTTTTCACATCCAACCTCATTATCAATGAGAAGATATCTTCTAGTTTCTAAAAGAAAGGAGTTAATAATTTTAAATACAAGGTGTCCTCTCCCCACCCCCATCCCCCGACCTGTCCACCTGTCTCTTTAGAATGTTATCCAGAATTTGACTGCCATATTTGACTTCAAGGGCAGAGTAGTTTGAGGGCAATCTGCTATGTTCTTTCAGTCCACAGATCCTTGGTTGCATAATATATATGTCTTCCAACAGTGTTCTGAGGTTGTAGGGACTGTAAGCTTCATGAGAACAGACATTTCATCCACTTTTCAGTGCTTTTCCTCCACTCACTAGAAAATGCTTGGTATGTAGTAGGGGCTTAGTAAATATTCTCTGATCGAAAGGAGATACTTTGTTGAATTACAAAAGGAAAAATCTAGGCTTTCTAATTAAGACTGCTTCTGAATCACTGTGTAATGTTGGGCAGGTCCCCTGATATTTCTAATTTACCCCTTGGTTTGGTGAGAAATGAAATAGTGGTTGGAAGTCTCATGGAGCTGAGAAGGTAAATGTTTGCTTAAGAACTAAATATTTTTCATTGATTCATTGAAGGTAAAGTGAAACAAGCAAAAGTCACCAAGTGACCTTAATGTTTTGGTATGTGTTCATCTGTGTTTTACTATAACACATGTCACCCGAAAAGCTGTATGCCCTAAATCTTGCTCTTCTTCACATTTGCGTTGATGGTGGTGAAGATAAGGGATGTCGTCAAGGCATTTGTGCACATGCTTGGTATCTTTCAGCTTAGCAAGTACTAGCTTGGAATCCTCAGTGCCAAAAAGATGTCATCAGCCCCCACTATTTTATGAGCCTCTTAAAAGGGTGAGTACCCAGGAATGATACTCAAGCAGTTTGTCAGGGCACTGTGCTATAACTACCTTGAGGAGCTGCTTCTTGGACCGAAATCAAATTGCAACGGCTCCACACAGCCGACGGAGGTTTTAATATCAGTCCAGTCCATCACCCACAGAGAACACTATTAATAACCAGGTAAAAGCCTTTGTGTATAAGCCGATTCCATTTACAGTTATATCATGTCAGGCGGATGTCAGTGTCCTATCTTGTCTTAGTCATAATGATGGCTAATATGATCCATACAGGATAATAGATGGGGTGGGAAGGATTACGGAGTTAAAAATCAATCAGGGCTTCTCATACATTTCTATGCTTTTGTGGCTGGTTAAATCATCAAAGTCTGAAGATTGATTTTTTTGCTTTAGTAATCAATCCTTCACAATCTGTTACCTTTTCCCTCCTCCTTCTCCCAACCTACTGTTGTTTTTTTTTGTTTTGTTTTGTTTTGTTTTTAACATGTAGACAAGAGTTAAAGTCTTCTCTGGATAAATACAGAGATGCACTCTGCCCCAGAGGGAAGATTTATCACATTTTGAAGGCAGAGCTGAAAAGTTGTGCATGCTACTGTACTGGACAGGCAAGATATGGGGATTGATAAGTATGAAGTAGTTTTTTTTTTTTCCAGAAATAAGTCATTTATACTTGGGTATTTGGCATTTTATTTTCATCAGCTAAAGCAGAGGCTCAGTTTATATCATCAAAGGAAATCTGAGCATAAAATTTATACAGTGAGACAGATCAGCATGAAACACTGGCATCCTTAAACACTGAACAGCAACAGGCCAGGTCTCCTTGGCTTGGAGATATATGATACATATGTATGTGCATATTCACCAAGGTTCCAACACTCAACAATAAGAGTGCTAATTTGATGCAGAAAAACTCAAAGGGGAAGCCATATATCTGTTATTACTGAGAAGTCAGAACTTTTTGGACAAAAACTATAAAGATTCAGGCAATTGTCTCAGAGTAGACTGACAGCCTTAAGTAGGTACATGGGGAGTAATTAGGGGAGAGAGTGGGACATTGAGATGGACAAGAAGTGGGATGGGAACCCTGTGATGGCCCCATCTGGGAGGAGAGCCAGTGTGTCCACAGAACTTGTGACATGGAGGTACTATTACTTGTACAGCAGTTGGTGTCAGGGAAATCCAACATGGAGTAACAGTGTTCCATAGGTGTAGGAACATAGGAACCCGAAGGAGCCATTCATCCATTCACTAACCATAATGTTTCATAAAACAGCCACTCTGCTGGGACCAGCAGATACACATGGACATCCTCAAGAAGCTCACTGCCTTGTGGGGAAAAGAATATTGCAAATAATTTGGCTAATTGTGGAGATAAACACAATTGATGGGTGCAAGAGACCTGGCATTCTGAGCAGCGGGGCAGGCAGGAACCATGCATCCTCATTTACTCTGTATGGACCAATATTTCCCTCTGGTCAACAATGAATCCTGACAGGAGGTTGGAGGGTGAGGTAAATATATTTATTTCCTCAAGGGCCTTCAAAAGTGGGGCCACAGCCAGACCTAGGCTATGCCCCCACTAGGTCTTACTAGCATAACGTGACTGTGCCCCCTGCCCAAAGGTCAGAGCTTCTCTTGAGGCACCCATCTTTGCATATTTCCTCCTTCTGGGTTCCAGTAGCCTTCCTTCCCACTCCTTTTGAGCCTTTGGGTTAGCAGCCACAAGCTATTACACTATCCCTTGTGGTTTCTTTATACTCAATCCACACATTTGTGAATTGTCACTTATTAAACTTCCCTCAAATTATTTTGATTTTGGCAATGCTTCTTGCTGTGACCCAGCCTGATACATATCTCAATTTCATCTCTCCCTCTCCATCTCCTCTACCGTCACCTAATCCCTCAAGTTTACCACACCAACCTCCTAATTTACTCACTGATTTCATTCTTGTGTTCCTACAGCCTACACACTACACAGCAGCCAAAACAGTTTTTTAAAAACAGAAATCAGATCATGACAATCTCCTGCTTAAAACCCTACTTAAACACTTGAAGACCAGGACTTTTGTAAAGTTCTACATTCTTACCCAATTTAGGATGCCCTTCATGAAATAAATCCTTCTTTCCACTCTGACCTTCTCTATGACCACTCTCTGCCTCAGAACTGTGTTGTTCTAACTACCCTGGCCTCCCCTGATCACTCAAGTACTTTGATGGTTTTCTTCCCTAAACATCAAATGCCTGCCCCTTCTACCATCTATTCTCAGAGAGGTCATGCATGACCACCAACTATAGTGGTTAACCAGTCATTTTCCATGACATCAACATTTTTTAATTTTATGCATAGCTTCCTGCCTGCTTCCCTCCCTTTATCTTCTATCTCTCCATCCATCCATCCATCCATCCATCCATCCATTCATGTATCTATCTATTTACTTGTCTATCCATCCTCCCACTAGAATGTAAACTCTATTGGCATAGGGAACTTCTCTCACATGTTCTGTACTGTATCTCTACCACATCACACAGTACCTGATACATAGTAGGCACTCAATAAATATTTATTGAATTAATGAATGAGCAGATCAGAGAACCATGTCCTAGAAGGAATAGAGAATGAACCAAGTTTCTAAGGCAGAGAGTCAAGCAGGAAAAATAGAATCATTGGACTCCTAGAACTGTAGAACTTGTTAGGACCAGATAGAAACCACTTTGTGGAATGGGGTCATGTGTAATGATCAGATGAGAATTCCAAGGTTGTGCTAGGGTTGGAGTTTTTCATCTTCTGTGCGTGTGTGCCATGAACCCCTTTGGAAGTTTGTTTGATGAAGCCAAAAAACCCTTTCTCAGAAAAATACTTTTAATTCATAAAATAAAATGTCTAGAATTACAAGGAAAACCAGTTATATTGAAACATAGTCATCAAAGTATTCTAAAAATTATGATATAGTAATTTTTAAGTAGAGGAAGTAACAAATCTTCCTCTACTTATGATGAGGTAACCTCCAGATAAATCCTTTATAAATGGAAAATATCTATGTAAAAAATGCTCTTAATACATCTAACCTACCAAACATCATAGTTTAGCCTAGCCTACCTTAAATGTGCTCAGAACACTTATGTTAGCCTACAGTTGGGCAGAATTCTCTAACACAAAGCCTATTTTATAAAAAAGTATTGACTATCTCATGTAGTTGATTTAATACTCTACTGAAAATGAAAAACAGAATGGTTGTATGGGTACAGAGTGGTTTTAGGGTGTGTCAGTTGTTTATCCCCCCATGATGGTGGGGCTGACTGGGAGCTGGGGCTGCTGCTGCCCAGAATCACAAGAGAGTATCTTATTGCATATTGTTAGTCCTGGAAAAGATCAAAATTCTAAGTTTGAAGTTTGGTCTCTAATGAATGCATATCTTTTACACACTGTCATGGAGTTGAAAAATTGTGAGTTGAACCATTGTTAAGTTGGGGATCATCTGTATGTGCTTTATTAACAGATAATAAAATCTAGCAATGTGTCTGATAACCACCAGAATTTTGATGTAGTGATGAATGTAGATGGTATTTTGAGATAGGTACATCAACAATAATGGAGATATGAAAATATATCTGATTTCTGTAAGTCCTGTATGTGCTAATTCTGCTCTGGATTGTTGTCTACATTCACAACCTAAGGAAATACTGAATTTAGTGAAGATAATTTTTTTCTCACCCAAGTTCACAGACATCCTGAAGTCTATCCATTGAACCTTGGGAGACTGTTTGGAAGCTTAATGGGTCTGGGCTTGGAGGTAAAAGTCCAAGTAGCTTCTCTAAGGATGGCTGGGGGCTGGCAGAGACATGTGCTGCTGTCAAAACATGGCTTTATGAGAGCAAGCATGGCCTGAATGACCCCAGCATGGTCAGAGATTGGTGAACCTCAAAAGAGCTGAGGACCTAAGGATACTTCCTTGAACCAGATCCAAACTGTGATCCTTTTAAAGACTGAATTTCTCTGTTGGAATCATGAAAGAGAATACCTTCTTGTGTGATGGTTAGGGCTCCTGCTTCCCAATGATTGAAGAAACAGTTTAAGGAAAGGCTTCACATGGTATCTCTGTGTTTCTCTGGGTTCATTTTTATTTCCATACACATCAACACTGGGAAATGAAATCCTGTGGTTCTGCAAGACATTCCACACATATTTGCCATAAAAAAAATCCTCCTTTAAGAGTGTTTTAGAGTAAGGCATTGAAACTCTACCATTAAATGGAGAATGCCTAAGCACTTACAGATGGGGTACCTTAGGTTCATTCATTACATTTATTATCTATAGACTCTCCCCAAGGTAGTTTCTTCTCTAACCACATTGGTGTGGGATGTGCGAACTACGTCTGTAACTGATCAGAGTTGGAGATGCTGCCACTTGCCCCACTTAGGAGGTGGTTCACTTGAATGTGCCCCCTGCTCCTGGCTATAAGGAGACAAACCTAGAGCAAGACAGACTTGCAAAATATAGACTTGTGGCTTATAACTTGTCTGTTAATTATCAAGCAGAGAGCTTTAATAGAATGCAAATTTCTATTATATGAAATGCCTGCAAATAATGGAGGTTCTTTGCCATGTATTTTGTGGAACGTGACACAGAAGTCTACAGCTTGGAAAAGCACGAATTTGGCCCATGATAAGATTGTTTTGATCTGGTCAAAAGAAAAGAAGAATTTAAATCTAGGCACGGAGTAATTCAAAGGGCCATAGAACCTTCATGTCTACTGGACCAAAGAGTTCTTTGGTGTGCAAAGCTTAGAAATACTTCAAGGCTTTCTTCTTGCATGCTGCCTACCCACTTGCCCTATGGTAGGAGGGTTTTCCAGGGGTAACTAATTCTAATGCTTTGTGACAGATCTTGGCTTTGTGGCAGGTTTTCAAGTGGATTTGGAAGGCTTTGGGTTGTTGAAATAATTCACTACAATGTAGCTTGACATGTGACATCTTATTTTATTAAGCAGAGAAAGTGGAATGGAAATCAAGAGCATGAAACATTCTTTGCTAAAATAAATCAGCAATAATTCCCTATAGGTTTGAAGTAGAAGTGAGGTTGAGTCTTATATGCCCGCCCTTATGACATCTGACAATCAGATTGAAACCAGGTGTAACCTGTATCACCATAGTCTGTCCCTTCCAACCACTTCCTGATTTTTGGAGCTACTATATAGGATTCTGATAAGTAGCACATGCTCTCCCAGTAGGGACTTATGAAAATATTTAATAGAAATCATGAAAGCATGTAAGAAGGGCAAAAACCCCACTTTTTGGTTTGAATTTACAACGTGGAGTGCTGAGAGCTTGTTGCTCATGGGAAAGATTCTTTTTCATCCTGTCTACTCCAGCCCAGCTGATTGTTGTGTGTGCCCGATGGCCTCCCGGGCTATAGTTCTCTGAGAGGGTCAGATTGAAACACATTAGGACTAACTAGGATTCAATCTCCTACAGGAAGTCACAGCCAACCCTGACTTTAGGGTTGTGCCCAGGGTCTTCTTAGCCAGCACCACTTTCTTTGTTTCCATTCCTAAGTCAAATGCTTATAACCCTTTAAGCCTAAACTTTTACCAGGAATTAGCAGTTGAATCTTCTCTGGGCTCAGTTCTCTTACCCATTTTCTCAACCAACTTCCCATTGAAATCAACAACTAGGCTTATTGATTTAATTTAGTCTAATTTAATTTTAATTGATGACTAGCAGTTGCTTTCACTGGATGTTTAAATTGGGAAAGTCCCAACAAAGTAAACTAATAGATTTTGGTATTTTATAAATGTTTACCTGTAAAATGCTAAGTCTAGTTGTGCCTATAGAGGAAATAGCCTTCTTTAACATTTAGAAAGCGTAAGAATCAAGCAAATGATTCATCAGAAACAATAGGATACTCACCTTCAACCCTATGAGTGCCATTCACTGTCTAAAGCCCTATCCTTCGTATTGAGAAGTGACAGTTTTAAGAATAATTGCCCACCAGCCACTGTACTGAACATTCAATCACCTTGGAGCCAACTCAGAGGGAGGGCAGTTTTGTCAGGGGAGTGGAGTTCTGACAGCAAAAATTTTATTCCTTTTTGATTGCTCAAAGGAACAGTCACCCCACCCACCATGTACAGAGAAGTCCAGGCCTTGATACTATTTTAAGAAAAAATTATTAGCTTCTGTCTTGCTCTGAAAACTTTAGCCCATGTAGTTCCCATGGACTTTCAGGACTTAGGAACCATCTGAGGACTGACTTGCATGTTGAAGCCTTTGGGAAATGTTATGGTCAGAACTGACCAACATTAGCTCATGTTTTAAATTCTGTTTGGCTCCCCCCACTTCCATTCTGAGTTCTAATGTCTTTTCATCCTGGCCAGAAGCTGCAGCTATTTTTCTCCATGCTTGACCTAGCCATTTATCCCACTTTCTTTTGGCAGAAGAATAGAAAACAACATTTGCAGCATCCCTAAATTAATTATACTTTTCTCAAGCTAAAGAACTGTGACAGAGCCACAAAACAGCAACTGAAAACTAATTCCTTAAAAGAATATGAAAAAAGGAAGTTGTATAAGATAGGGTAATTAATCTTGCAATAAAAATAATTGTTTACAGTTAAAATTAATGTAACATGCATTCCTCAGCAGATAATAAATTATGGACTTTCTCATTAGCATTTGAATTGATTTCCTCTAATTTCTGAGGAGCACATGAGCATGTGACTAGATTAAGTTTAATTGGACTACAGCTGGTGCTGATTGTATGCACATGGGGTGGGGGCTTTGCGGAGTGATTGGCTGTCTCTGCATTTTGTTTCCATTGTCTTTCTCTTTCTCCACTGCTTTTTCCCCACAGGTAGGAAGATTGAAAATGCTAGGGTCTTAAAATAGAATTAACTGAGGGAAGACTGTGGTTTTGGATAATATTAGGCAATGAGCTCCTACCAAGAACGATTATGCTATAAGATACGATTATCATATCATATAATCGTTACTACCATCTTCTCATCATTATATAATTATTATTTTGTCAACAGCGAACTTACTGAGCATTTGCCACGCGTTGGCACTTATTCTTCACTGAGCATTACTGGACGTGTCATTATTCTTCCAAAGAAATGATACAATTTAGGCCCAATGCTACGAGGGTGTGTCTGATGAGAGTTGAAAAATTAAGAACAAAGAATGATTGTAGGTTTTTAGTCCTACAACAAGATGTTTTCTCTTCAAATAAGTTTCTCACTTAAATTAAGGAGAACTATTTTAGAGCAATTTGAAAACTAAGCTCCTTCAGAGGATTTCATGGGACCTCGGTGGTACAAAGCTTTGGGTCTTTCTCACTTGAGTGGGGACTTAAGTCCTTTTGCTTTCTTGATACACAGGAAAAGTTTGCAAGTAGAGTTTTTTCAGCAGAAGGTGAAATAATTTTAGATGAATTTAATGGCTTCTGGGTTGGATGTTAGCGCCTGAGCTTAGCTCAGGGTTCTAGTTTCCCCACCCCTTATCCTACAGTCGTTTCCATGTTAGTTCCCAGGACTGTGCACTCCTTGAGGATGGCACCCACACCAGGTGAGATAAATAAACATGCCAAACTCTAGGTATTATCTGTGATTCTAAATAAAATGTTCCAAATTCTAAATAAAGTCTCAGAAATTTTTCTGCCCTCTCTTATTTGCCAAATATGTCTTTTTCCATACATAATATTGTATTCAGTGGGTTAATCATAAATTCAAATGTTGATGAAGGTAATTATATAGAGAAATAGAAGTTGATCCTGGTACCCAGTATCAGTGTGGACAAAAAAAAAAAAAGACTTTAGGAAGTGTGATATGTGAGGTTGTATTCATGCTACCTTTGAATATAAAAATTTTAATATAATATTAAAAAAGCTTTTTCATTTGAGTATAGTTGACCCTCAATGGTATATTAGTTTGAGCTGCAAGTCAGCATCTCTATATATTATGCTATGCTCACCGCAAGTGTAAGCTAGCATCTGTCACATACAATGCCATTTCAATATCGTCTATATTCCCTATGCTGTATTTTTAATTCCCATGACTTATTCATTCCATAACTGTAAGCCTGTGTCTCCCTCTGCCCTTCACCCATTTTGCCCATCCCCCACCCCCATCTTCTCTGGCAACCATCAGCTTGTTCTCTGTATGTATAGGTCTGATTCTGTTTTCTGTTGAATAGAAAATTTTTGATCATGATCAGAGACCTGCCAGAGTATTAAAGTATTAAACATGGGATATTTTAAACACACACACACACACACACACACACACACACACACATATTTTAGGTCTGGTTTTTCCTTCTTGCTTTATAATATTAACCATGGGAAAGGAAAAATTAAACACTTGGCTGATGTGCTAATGTTTCAGTTGAGCAAATATGCCCAGGAAAAATGCCAAGGGACCAGCCTGCCTGGAGCCTACATTGATCCTTTGACCTTTTGCATTTTTTACTAAGTCCTATATGGCTCCCCTCTTTTTCACTCTCCTCTCGTGTGGAGCTATTAAAAATCTGTAATCCATATCCTTTGTTTCAGTTTTATCATAAACTGAAATACAGCCCCACTTAAATTTTCCCAATAAACAAAGTGCCACGTTGTTGAGGCCTTGCCTTTCACCTCATTACGGTGGGAGCAGAGTGTGATGTCACACTTGACCCAATACCAATCTGCCCATAAATGATACAGCCTGTTCCCCCTTTGCTTCCTGGCTCAAGCACCGGGAAGGAGCTTAGTATGAAATTCATGCCGTGATGACAGATTTAAAAGTTGCTACAAACTCTAACAGACAGCAACTGCAGTTTGTAGGCATACACAACATGTACCGCTCTCTTGTATTTGTAAGTGATGACATTCTTCGTTTAAAGAGTTACGTTTATATAGCTCATTACTGTTGCCTGTCTCTGAGATGGGGGTAGTAGGGAGAAGGGAAAAGGAGGCTAAATTGGATATGAAGACATTTACCAGAAGAATTTTCCAAATGTTAATGAGCAGCTTAAAGGGCTGCACACATGTGTTGCAATGTAATTGGGTTTGGTGCCTTCTGGGGACTTTGAAGCTTTTCCGCCCTTGCCCATTGTATTTTGAGAGGTGGAATGAGGCCCTCAGAATTCTAACACTTTGGCTCTGAAGATCCACATGGTGCTAAATTGTAAATCTGCAGACAGCCAACAAACAGAGGGCCAAGCTCCAGCGACTCTTGTTTGGTTTGGGCTTCTCAAGCAATTAAATGAATGGCAGTCTCTAAACGTCTCTGGGGAGGTGCAACGTGCTATGAGGAGAATTTACTGGAAAGGGGCAAGGAGGGGTTCCTTCCCTGTTGCTGGGGCTTTTCCTGGAAAAAAAGAGAATAAGCAATTACATCCAAATGTGTCCTGAGAATTTGCCAACCTGTTTCTATCCCTTACTTCCCAGTCACCTTCATTGTCTATTTCAGTTCTCTATTGGGAAAGCCTTGGGTTTTTTCCATGTGAAGCAATTATAACTCAGAACGAGCTTATATCATTGTTAAGTAAGTATATTTTGAAAGATTCCTTTTGGCTGTTTTTCAGTCTCTTGGAAAGTGGTTATGTCCATTTATCAGAGGAGGAAGATGCTCCTAGAACTTGATCCAAATAGGCCGCTTGTTCCTATTTGTGGATTATTTCCAGACTTCTGGCCCTTCAGGGAGAACCACACTGGGGATCGGCGAGGCACTGGGTGGGTAGTCAGATGCCAGGGCTCCCGGCCTCTCTGAAATTATGCACGGGGGCATTGAGAGCTTCATGTTGCATGTTGCCCAGTCTGGGTGAAGTTAATTATGATTACTGTTATAATTCAGGAGAGAGTTTTATTGAACAGTAGAAGTTCCTTGATTTAGGGGGCCATAAATTACTCCTGCAGAAGCCAGTGACTCCGTAAAGTGGTCTGAAGCTTCTTGAAGAAGGTTCAAATAAAGTTTCCTGAGGTTGAATTTGCTCAGGATCGAGAACAAGTTTGGCCATGACAGTAGCCAAGGAAAATGAGTCCTTCAGCATCAGTTATTTCTTTGAAGGCACAAGCTTGTGATTCTTACTCTGTGAGGGTGCCAGTCACTGTCTTAGAGTGCCAGTGAAGCCTGATAGTACTGGTTTGATTCTTCATTAACCTTTCAACTTTCTGGTTAGGTTCCTATTTTTGTTTGTTTGTTTGTTTGTTTGTTTTAAGTTTACTTATTTATTTTTGAGAGAGAGAGCAAGTGGGGGAGGGGCAGCAAGAGAGGGAGAAAGAGAATCCCCAGTAGGCTCCACACTCAGCAAAGAGTCCGATGCGGGGCTCAAACTCATGAACCGTGAGATCGTGGCCTGAGCAAAATCCAGAGTCGGATGCTTAACTGACTGAGCCACCCAGGTGCCCCTAGTTTCCTATTATGATGGCCTGTGGTCGTATTGCAGAAATATTCTTTGTAGTTTGAACTTTACATTTGTTTTATGGCCACTGAATGTGGAGACCAATGTGAAATTAAGTAGAAAGTATTTAAGTATGATTATTTTTCAGTCTCTGCATTTGGATTTAAACTGGGTAACAACAGAAATAAAAGAGGCAAGTCATTCCGAGGAGACCCCCCATCTGCAATATTATCCAAAGCTCAGAGGAACAATCTGAATGTTGGATGATTCTCCAAATTCCACAGAATCTTTGAACTAAACTACTAATGCCAACTATGAGGCATCAGGGGTCATTAACTACTCCTCTCTTCTTCCTCCACATAGGACGAAGTATATATTGGGCTCTGTCTCAAGTATCAGAAAGCCATAAAGAAGTTTTCCACATTCTTTGGTCCTAAGTAGGGAGTAAAGATAGACATAGAAAGATAACTAATAATTGGAGGAGGCTCAAAAGTACAGTGGTATAACCATGCTCTGGGAATTTGGGAAGAGAGCTCACTTCCAGCTGGGATAGTTGAAGAAACTCATCATCATCATCACAAAGCCTGTATTGAATTCTTTCACACACATGATCACATTTAATCCTTGAGACATTCCAGAAATGTAGGTATTATTATTTTCACTTACCTGATGAGGAAATTGAACTCCCAGAAATCGAGTGGCTTGTTTAAGATCCCATAGATAGAAAATGGAGTCAGAATGTGAACCCAGGTCAGACTGTATCAAATTGGGGAGCAGCAAACATTATAAGGGGATGGTGAAAGATGGAAGGGCAAAGACAAAAACAACTCCCAGGATTCAAAGTTAAATATGTAGTTCTATTGGTCTGATTTGGAGGTTTGAGTGGTGGTATGGGAGTAATTGGGAGATAAGCTTTGGGGAGGATGGGGTCTTACTTTGAAGGGCTTGGAATGGCTGGTTCTAGTCAAGGAGACCTGCCAAAGACTATCAGGCTATGTCTGTTAATGTTCGCTGTGGAATCTCCCAGCATGCCTGATGAATAACAGACACTTGATAGATAAGAAAGGAAGAGGAGAAGAAAGGAGAGAGAGAAAGAAGATTGAGGAAGGAATCACTAAACTTTATTCCCCTGAGGAACGGCTTGCTGAATGATGTTTTGAGACATCAAATCTTGATATAGATGTGTAAGATGACATGTAATTGGTGGTGGAGGCTGGAGGCAGAGGCAAATGGTAGAAAGAGCATCAAATTTAAGCTGTATGTTCAAATTTGGATTTAGAGAATTTTTGATTCATGACCTGGACATAATTGTGCGAATTTTTTGCTATCTTCAAAACCTTAGCCAAATTCATGCTTCCTAACACAATGTTATAATCTGGTTGGGAATCTGTCTCACCTGGATAAATAATGTGGAATGATTGGAGATGAAGTGCTTAATTGCTTGTTTAATGTTTCCAGTATATACACAGTTGGGACTGTCTTGATGCTGCTCAGCCTTAAAATTCACTCTTTCAAACCTTTCTCCTAATAAATGCCAGGTTATTTTGGTAATCAGGGATGGTTATTGTGATAATGGCCAATTGCACATGAGTCATTAGCTGTCAGGGTTCAGGGCTTTATGTGATCAGTCAGAAATTTGAAGAAAATAAATTTGAATTTCACTTTGGCCCCTAGGGCCAGAGGACTGCTTGCTGCTCAGTAGATATTTTCCATTTGAATGAATGAGTATAATAGTTGATTGGACCACTTAAAACTTGACCTGGCTGTGAGATGGGAATAGCAATGCTTTAAAATCACTTAATGACTCACCATAATTTTCTCAAATTAATGTCTGTGTTTTTATTCCTATTTCTGCCTCCTAAATCTAGGGTTTTATCATTTTATAATTGATATTCTGCAGTATTTTAATAGCTGGTTTTCCTTTCTCCCACCATTTTTTCTTCCCTTCCCTGAGACCCCCTCCCCCCCCCCCAGTCGTTCATGTCCAGATAGAACAAGCTCCTGAAAAAAAATGTTTCTGCATGTTTTCTTGTTCATTAGTTTATCCATTCACTTGTTTGGTTCATTCTGAAATTATTTTTGAGAACATCTCTGTATAAGGTAGTCATCCAGATATAATGGGGGTGGACACACAATAAAGGAGAATGACACAATATTGTAGCACACAGTCTTCTGCCTACCCACAGACTCTGCAAGCAACTTTTATGTTAAAAACCAAGCTTTCCATTTTTACCCCTCTGGAAAGTGGGGAGGTGAGGTTGGAATAGTCTACTCAGCCCCGATGAAACTGATCCCCAATACTCCCTGCATTTCCCTTCCTATCTTCAATTCCTTCCCCTTATAGTACAACATTTATTTGTCTTTTCATTCTGTAATAGAGTATTCAGTGGCTCCCCAGGCAAATCCTGTTTGCTCGCTGTTCCCCATTTGTACCTTTCTGCTCTTATGGAAGCTGTTGGCTTCTCCCCTCCTTGAGCAACATTTCTTCCTCTTTTCTGCCAGCTCATTCTTTAATGTCCAGCTCAGTTTCTGTTTTCTTCAGCGAGCTGTCATGCCCCAGCTTGTACTTACTTGTTCTTTCCTGAATTGTAGGATTTTGCCTGTTGGTTGTATTTTCTGTCATGTAATTATTTCCCATTTAAGTCTCTCCACCCCTCCTTATGGATGAGGAGTTCTTTGTATCAGTGACTCTGTTTTTGGTCTTTATGGATGCTCCATATCCCCTAGTCCCGAGCTCCATTTCATTTAATAATCACTGACCAATACGAGAGGGGTTGCCAGGGCATTTATTTCTTCCTCAGGTGAAGGTATAGTTGTGAAAGCAGTGAATTTGAGACTCTAATTAATTAATGTGTTGTTGTTTTTTTTTTACAGCACTTAGTAGAATACAAAGAATGGGAAGACAGCTATAATTTTTTTCATATTCTCAAGAGATTAAAATGACGATTTATCTTGCACATTTTGTTACAGGGAATGGTTCTTTTGACTCATGCTCCCCAAATTATTTCCTTATTGTTGTTATTGTTAATTTTATCGGTTTAAAACAGAAAATTTTCGGGGCGCCTGGGTGGCGCAGTCGGTTAAGCGTCCGACTTCAGCCAGGTCACGATCTCGCGGTCCGGTCCGTGAGTTCGAGCCCCGCGTGGGGCTCTGGGCTGATGGCTCAGAGCCTGGAGCCTGCTTCCGATTCTGTGTCTCCCTCTCTCTCTGCCCCTCCCCCATTCATGCTCGGTCTCTCTCTGTCCCAAAAATAAATAAACATTGAAAAAAAAAATTAAAAAAAAAAAAACAGAAAATTTTCAATTGTTGTTGGCTTTTGTAAATTCATTATTTTATGACCCATTGAGAAGATGATTTTGGTGCATAATTTAAAGGGAGCTGAGCATGCATTATGAAATCAGAAGGAACTTGAGTATTTAAAAGCCAGCTGTTTTCTCCTGGCTGGGGGTCTAGATGAACATGTCAAAGGAGAGCCTGTAAGGCTTTCATCAATAAATGGCATGTGCATGTGTGGAGGTCATCCCTCAGGCTACGGCATTATTGTCATTCTGTCCTTCATGAACTTTGGGTTCCTTTGCAGCATCTCCAGGAAAGGAGAGAGAACCTTTTCTAGAATGCTTCCCTTGTCAATGAGAGTGAACGATTTTCAGTTGTTTTATCCCATGTGTGGTCATTATTGAAACATTTCTAGCCGAGGTCTGGCTGGATCTCTCCTCACAGTTTGAAGCTGTGATACTTGCATCCATATTCTGCAACAGCTTGTAAAATCGTTCTCTGACCAAATTAGAGTTTTCTATTGGGATTATGTTATTTCAGGTAATAAATATAGAACATGTAAAGTATCACCTGCTAATTGGAACAGAAAGGATTTGAAAAGATAGATTTTTCCTTTCAGAAATATTGATAGATACATTAACTTTAGTCATTAAAATTTTTTTTTCTAGTAGTGATAAGGATTATGTTGTATAATAAGTAGTGTAAAATATATATTTTTAAAGTTCTGGTTTGGTTCCCAGGTGACTTTTTATTGTTGACAATGTGAACAATCCATCTTAAATCTTATAAACTCCATTAAAAATACTAACACTGCACGCCATCAAAGCCAAACATAAAGGAGAAGACTGATAGTTTGACTACATGAAAAGCAAAACCACAATACAAAAACACATCTCATACACGAAGATAAATAAAAGCTGAAAAAATATGTTCACAGCATATAACAAGAGCATTACATCCCTAATATATAAAGAGCTCTTACAAATTAGTAAGAGTGAGAACATAACAATATGAAAATAAAAATGTCAAAAAAGTGTGAAAGAATATTAAAGCTCATGAATATCAAAAAATTACAAATTAAAACAGCAATAGACATTTTCTCTTAGAAACGAATAAACATTGAAAATAATGCTGATAGGAAAATAAAGAAACAACATTCTTATAAACATCTGATAGTGATAAAAATTGGTCTAACAAAGTTTGTTGGCAATTTAGCAAAATGTCAGGCTTAAACATATGTGTATCCCTTGTACTTAAAGATAGGTATACCCCTTGGTTCAGGAATTCTACTTCTGGAAATTTATTTGCAGGGAATACATGGACAAACACAGATGTGTGCATGAGGGTATTCATCACAGCATTGTTTATAACAGAAACTGAAATCAATCTAAATGACTGCTAAAAGTGGCTGGTTCAATAACTAATAACATGACACCACAGATTACCTACAGGCTTTAAAAGTCACAATGTAGGAGCAGCTGGGTGGCTCAGTCCATTAAGTGTCTGACTCTCGGTTTTCGGCTCAGGTCATGATCTCACGGTTTCATGAGTTTGAGCCCGGTGCAGAGCCTGCTTGGGTTTCTCTCTCTCTCTCTCTCTCTCTCCCCCCTCTCTCTGCCCCTCCCCTGCTCATGCTGTCTCTGTTTCTCTCAAATAAATAAATAAACTTAAAAAAAAGTCATGATGTAGGCGTGCTTGGATGGTTCAGTCAGTTAAACGTCCGACTCCAGCTCAGGTCATGATCTCACTGTTCGTATGTTCAAGCCCCATGTCTGGCTCTGTGCTGACAACTCAGAGCCTGGATCCTGCTTTGGGTTCTGTGTCTCCCTTTCTCTCTGCACCTCCCCACTTGCTCTCTCTCTCTCTCTCTCTCAAAAATAAATAAACATTTAAAAAAAATTTTTAAAGTGATGATGTAAATCTGTGTTAACATGAAAAAGTATATCCTGTGTGGAGTTAAATGGAAGAAAAGGGGGGCCTAGGAAACTGTAAGTATTTATGCTCCCACTTTTCCAAAAAATAATAAAACTTTATATTTGTACATATAGAATACGTGCAAATAGAAGTTTTAAAGGATATAAACAAAAAGTAATAACAGCCATTAATCTTTGATTATTACTGAGTTACTAATTAAAAAAGGAAAAAAATAATGGATTTGTTGTTATTTTGGGTAAAACACACCAAAAATGCTTCTGTCCATAATCACAGATAGTAATATGAAATCTTTTTCTTTTTTAATTTTTTTTAATGTTTATTTTTTATTTTTGAGAGAGAGACAGAGAGAGGCAGAGACAGAGACAGAGCACAAGTGAGGTAGGGAGGGAGAGAGAGGGAGACACAGAATCTAAAGCAGGCTCCAGGCTCTGAGTGGTCAGCACAAAGCCTGATGTGGGGCTCGAACCCATGAGCCGTGAGATCATGACCTGAGCCAACGTCGGCCTCTTAACCAACTGTGCCACCCAGGTGCCCCACAAAATCATTTTTTGAAGATGGCATACCCACATCCTCTTCTTAAGGTCACTCCAAGCACATGGTCAAAGCCAGGCTACCAGAGGGTATAGACATCTTTGCACTACAAAAGGATGGTTAATCAGTGAGACAAGCATGGATTTAAGTTTAGGACTTCCTGAAAAATATTACTTTGGGTTTTAAAACAATACCAGTGTCTGAGAATGAGAATACAGCAAGCCTCTAAAAGCAAGGCAAGGCATGGGGAGTGTGTGTGAACCAGTTAGGAGAGATTTTTTCTCCTGAAAGCATGTTCCGTGCACTCCTGAAGGCACTGAATGCATTCAGCATTGTTTTACAGATATTTCCCATCAACTGGCAAGCTGCTTCAGACTGGGAAATAGAACTCATTCATCACTCATTCCATCGCATAATGCGTTGAGCATGTACTATGCACTGGGCACTGAGGTAGTCCCCAGGGATACAAAGTTCAAGGCAGACAAACCCTGCCCTCCAGGAGCCCATGGAGAAGGCGGCAAGCAGATTAAACAGGAAATTTCAGTGCAATTTAATAAGTGCTTCGTGAAGGCTGAAGGTTGAGCTTACTCTGTTCTAACTTGTTTAGCAGGGGTTAGGAAAACCTTTCCAGGAGAGTGGATCCAAAGAGAGACCTGAGAGGTGAGCAGCAGTTAGCAGGGGATGCAGGAGGAGACTTGTAGAAGAAAGTTTTCCAGGCGCACAGACCACTCAGTGCAGAAGCCTTGAAGTGAGGGCATGCTGGGCAGGCTGCAGCTTCGAGTGTGGAAGGAAGCACAGTGAGAGAGTCCAGTGGGTGAATTGGGGTTGAAGTTTTGAATCCTGGCTGCACTTGGCAACCATGAGAGATGAAATAAATAAATAACAGGCAAGAAAATACAAAACAAAGCCATACCCAGGCCCACTCCCAGTCTGATTCAATTGGCCTGTGTGTGGTGGGGGGGCAGGCTTTGAACCTGCCACCCACCCCACCCCATTGCCACCTGCATGTCTGATTCCCCTCGAATGGCAGCTCTCCCTTTATCTAACAAGCTCCCGGGAGGTTATAGCAACTCAGCTAGGATGGCAAACGTGGGGAAAGTGTGAATGGCCTGGCGAAGAAGGTTGAGAAGTTTGACTTTGCCTTCAGGGCCTTTGACTTCAGGGAGTGTCTTGTTGAATAAATGTACATGCCACAGCCACCATTAATAATAACATTTAAAGAGATGTCAGCATGTTTGCCAAAGTTCTGCAGTTTTTATGGGAACCACCTGGTTTGGTGGTTTTGTATGAAGGGGTGGTGTCTAAGAAAACACAAAAATAGATATGCTATAGAATGGGTTATAAATCCACACTTCGGTACATTCAGAAGATACATTTCTGAATAGGAGAATGCAAATTGAAAACTTGTAAAGCAAATCAGGTTGCTATTGAAGGAATTAGTGAAGTAAAACCTCCTGAAATGTTAACAATAACTCCTAATTTATTTGTTCTGCATTATTTGGATTTTCAATGCAGTATTGAGTTTTTAAAAGATGGTACACATATGGAACATTTGCATAGTAATGTAAACAAGAAAGTGGGTTTTACTTCATCAGAGGAGAACAAGTCGGGGCATTTGGGAACATACATGGATTCATTTTCTGACTTAAGTTTGAAGTTTGAGGATATGATTTTGAGAAACTAACCTTTCAGGTACTTAATTTCCTCATCGATAAATGGGAATAACACAGCAACCTTACAAGTTTGTAGTAAGGTAAGCGTAAAGCCAACAAGCCATCTAGCAGAATGTCTGGGGCACAGTAGGTGTAACAAATGGTAACTATTATTAAACTGCTTTCAGAAAGAGTTTTAGGGGTTTTAAAAATGCTTCTTGAAATTTGAATTCCCCCAGCCTTTCCTAGATTCTGTTTCCAAAGCAGATTTTAGGATGAAAATGGTTGGTTGTTGTTGGATGTTTCTTATTTGCTTATTAACGTCCTGGTATCTCGCCACAGCCAGGAAGACTAATTCAGTGCTACTCATACAAGACAAAAAGTGTTTGGGAGGCAAGCTCCGAAATTCAGTAAGCCTTTTACATAATTCCAAGCAGTTAATTGGGAATGCTTTTTATAGCTCATGCCTGTGAACTCCCTGGGAAATGACAGAATTCCTATGCTGGGGATCACATGGAGCTTGGGAGCACTTCTGAAGCTTTTCTGTGGTTAGGCTGGATGGCAAACAGTACCTGCTTTTGAAACTTTTCCAAGCCAAAATGATTTTTGCTGTGCTGTATGTCATGGAACCCTGGGGATTGAGCAGAGCATTTCTCATGTACCAGGACTGACCCCAAGCTGCCAGGGGAGAACAGTTCTGGCTGGTCTTGGTGCACAACGTCTGCAACCCACCCCCATATGGTGAGGTGGTCGGAGGTGCCTCCAGGTTTCCTAATAGAAGCCTGGCTGTGCCATTTCCACCCTTAATCTCTCCAATCGAGAATAAGCTCTGGGGACCTCTTAAAGAGGAAAATTTTAAACTTTCTGCAATCCAGTTTAAGACCTGCCAACAGTTTTCCATGGCACTTTAGAGTAAAATCTTCAGTCCTCGTGTAGGGTGAGCAGACATCCTGGTTGGCCTGGGACAGTCCCAAGTCTGTACCTGTGGTTCCTGTGTTCTGTGTAATTGAAGCATCTTCTTTCACTCTCGAGTGTATTCTGGCTTAGACACATACTATGTAATCACCCAAACTAGCAGGCACTATGTAACCTGGCCCCTGCCAACCTCCTGAATTCATCCCTTACTTCTGCTTTGTTCACTTGGTGCCAGCCATTCTGGCCTTCTTCTCCATTCTTTGAAGATGTCTGGCTTGTTACTGCTTCAAGGCATTGTCCTTGTTCAGCCCCAGATCTTTGCATGGCTTGCTACTTCTTATCATTCCAGCCTCAACTCAAGTGTCACCTCCTCAAAGATACCTTTACTGATTACCCTGGTCTAAAGTGGCCTGCACCCCTAGTCCACACACTATTACTTCATCGAGGTTTACTTGCTTTATAGCAATAACTGAAATTATTCTCTTTGTCCTTCTTCCTCCTCGAGAATATGAATTCCATGAGGAGGGGACTCTTGTCTGCCATGTTTGCTGTTATACCTCCCACTCCTTGAACAGAGCCTGCCATATAGAAGGTAGTCAGTGAATATTTGCAGATACGAATGAATGCACAAGTTTTGCTTTTCTCAAAAAGAGAGGGGGAGAGAAATTAAAATGGGGCAATGTTTAGACATGCAATTCATTCAGTTTTAAAGAACAGCTTTATTGTGGTTTGATTCACATACCATACGTTTCCTCCATTTAAAATGTTTATGGTTTTTAGTACATTTGCCAACTTGTGCATCCATCACCACAATTGACTTTGG
The DNA here is from genome assembly GCF_007474595.2 of Lynx canadensis. NCBI lineage: Eukaryota > Metazoa > Chordata > Mammalia > Carnivora > Felidae > Lynx > Lynx canadensis. The sequence continues at coordinate 164,635,686 of NC_044310.1, read as the reverse complement.
AGCATTTCATTGCCAAAAAATGCACCCTGCACCCTTTAGCCATCACCCTGAGTCACCCATACCCCAGGCAACCACCAATCTATTTTCTATCTTTATAGATTTGCCTATTCTGGACATATGCATGGAATCGTGTAATACATAGTCCTTTGTGAATGGTTCCTTTTACTTAGCACAATGTTTTCAAGGTTCATCCATGTTGTCTCATGCCATTCACTTCCTCAGATTTCCAAATTCTATCCCTGGATCAAGTTAGACCACCAAGAGGCTATGCACTAGGATGGTTGGTAGCACATCTTGGAGGTTTTTAACCACAGCCACATATCAGAATTACCCTCACCCCCTCCAGGGCACTTTTAGAAAACCCAGCTTTTCTGACTCTTCTCTGGAGTCTATGCAGTGCAGCCTGAATTGAGAGCCATTGGTTGAGCTAATTACCTTCATTGGGTTGTTAGTTAATGTTATGCATTTGACTTTTATTTACTATTGCAAGTAAAGGTCATATGAAATTTGCTGCTGAAAATATTGTCCCCTAAGGGGACAAGCTCTTGGGGAATCAGTCTTGTCATTTTACAAATATAGGTGCTTCCTGCAGAAGGATGAAGAACACAGAGCTAGGAGTTCTGACATGCTTTGATTTTACCTCAAGCTTTTCCCTTTGTGATATTAGGCAAATTGTTCAACTTCTTAGCACCTCAGTTTCCTTATCTGTAAAAAGATCCATCTCCTAGGAATCATTAAAAGAAATAGTGTTTGAAAAGTATGCCAAAAACTACAAATTGCATACAAGTGTGATCTGTCCGTATTGTTGTGAAAAAGTAGAATTATGAAATCTTAGATTTATAAAATAGGATGGAATAGAAGAAGGCATAGGCTGAAGCTTGAGAGGATTGATTCTGGTAGACCACAGGCTAAGCAATACCCTCACTGTGTTGATTTCTTTTTCCTCTTCTGGAAAATGGTACGATTGGACCAGGTGATAACTGAAGAACCTTCAAATGAAAAAATTATACCAATTAGTAATACTCTGACCCATTCCCTTCCCTTAATACCTCTAATACCTTTAATACCTCTAGGTAGTCCTCTAATACCTCAAAGGACTTCCAGTGGCTTGGGCTGACTCTACCTTGACATTAGTTTGAACATACTCACAACTACTTCAGTTTAGTTGAAGATCCAATTTTTGTGAAATTGACTTCCCCACAAAACACTTTATTATTATGAAAATTTTCTACACATACAAAAAAGTGGAGAGGGCAGTAAAATGAGTAACATTTCTATCTAAAACTTTGCCATATTTCTTTCTTCTTTTTCTGAACTATTTTAAAGAAAGTGATGGATATTTCACTCTAAATATTCTAGAATGCATACATGGAAATAATAATGACATTTTCCTACATAACCACAATAGCATTATCATACTTAAATGAATTCTTGAATATCATTGAACATCCAGGCCATATTCCGATTTTCACTATCTTCTTAAAGTGTCTCCTAAGTAACTTTGTTCAAACCAGAATGTATTGCACTGCGTGCATTTACAGTGTCCCTTAATCAAGACCTTCCCTCCGCCCCAAGCTTGTTTAATTCTCTTTGAAATTAACATGATGAAGAGCCTGACTAGCTTTTCTTTTTTTTTTTTTTTTAATTTTTAATGTTTATTTATTCTTGAGAGAGAGAGAGAGAGAGAGAGAGAACCAGCAGGAGAGGGGCAGAGAGAGAGAGGGAGACACAGAATCTGAAGCAGGCTCCAGGCTCTGAGCTGTCAGCACAGAGCGTGATGGGGGGCTCGGACTCAGGAACTGCGAGATCATGACCTGAGCCAGTCAGCCACTCACTGACTGAGACACCCAGGTGCCCCCTGACTAGCTTCTATGTAGGACATTTTACTTTCCAGATTTGTTTGTTCCTTGTGGTGTCATTTAACTTTTTCCTCTATCCTCTGTATTTCCTATGTACTGGGAGTTAGATCTCAAGGTTGATTAGATTCAGGTTAAACAATTTTGGCAAGAATGCTTTGTGACAGTGTTTTATTTGCATCCCATCAGGATGCAGTGTCCCACCTGAGCTGCAGAGGACCCCAGATACTCACTACAATTCTCATTCATTGATAGTGGTTATGACAACATTGGGGAAATAACAAAATAGAAAAAAAAAAAAAACGAAACAGTTTATTTGACTGGTTACTAATAATACAAATTGTATTAGTTTCTATCAACTGTTTACTATCCTTTCCTAATTAGGGAACAGCACTGTTACGATTCTGTATTTTATTAAATCATGTGCCAGCTTTATTTTGTGATAAGTTCTGTTTACTTAGACTGGAAGACCCTACCTATGCATGCTTGATTTTATAGACTGTTGTGGTCTCCTCAATCAGTGTAATTATCTGCCTGCTGACCCCAGATGTAAAGGCACACTGTAAAACATTTTCATTCATAAGAATACACACGCACGCATGCGCGCATCACACACGTGCATATGCCGCCGAGCTCCTGTGTCCTTGCGCTGTAAATACCAGTTGTAACAATAAAGACCAACAGAACTTTAGAGATGATGTATTAAACAAAAACAAAATTTATTTATGTCATCAAAATTTCTCTCTTACACCATTTTTTCTTTGCCACAAATACAGAGGAATAATGTCAGGATCTGTTTATTTAGGATTTCCTAAGAAATTAGTCTATTTGAAAGGGAAAATGAAGGCAGGTGGGAAATCGTTGCATCTTTTGGTTCCATTCTTACTATTCAGTATGGTTCCAGGAAGCCTTTCATCTATTTTCTAATTGTTTCTTGCACCTGGGAGTGTTTTTCCCCTCTCCCGACATCTACTGTTTCTTATAAAACCTGTAAGAAAAATCCAGACATTCCCCCTGAGCCACCATCTTGATTTTCTTCTGCAGTGACATTAGTATTAGGCGTTTCTCTGCTGCTTGATTCCGGTGTTACTTTTTTATTTTCCTGAGTTCTTTTCCTTGATCATCAAAAAGTGGTAGTATTATATATTTTTACATCAAGCAATCTTGGTGCTTATGCAATTTATGCATATTTTTGCAGGTTCCTCGCCTCCCTCTTTTATTACTCCCTTTCTTCCTCCACTCCTGCTTCCCTTCCCTCCTTCCTTCTTTCTTCTTCCTGCTGCTTCATATTCTCCATCACGTCTTCCTTCTTGTACCTTTAATTTGCTTAATATTGAAATGGCAGAATACATTTTATTTGCTCTGTATTTTTAAATCTAATTGCTTTGCTGTGGAGAAGATACGAATATTGGGGGGTAGGGCAGCTTTTCCTTCTGTTTCCAGACCTCCCGGAGGGATTTGTATATTATGAGGAAAATGGATACTGACCTATCAATTCTGTGAGCTGCCAGGAAGCGTTTGAGGAGTTCGAGTAGCTGCTGCTTTACCTCATCTGTCCTTTTGGTCCCTTATGACTTTTCAAATTTTGGTACTCTGGTAGACTTTTCTAGTTTTTGTTACATCATCTTTGAAAAATGCTTACAAGATGAATACATTTGCAGTCAGCCCTGCATACAGAATTCGTCATTTGTGAAATTGTGTTAGTAAATGATCCTGGGTAATTAGCACAGAAGACAGTCAAAAAATATAAGAAATATTCAATTTAAGTTACTAAATAATTAAGCATGGGATTTTGTCACATCACTAAGTCCAAGTGTTTTTTTTTTTTAATAAAAGTGAGCCAACTTCAAAGTATAGAAGCTTCTAGAATTTTCTAGTACATTCTTTAGAACAGTAGAATTAATTTTTCACTGTTCCTTATTCCCTGTCCCTCTACCTCACCTGGGATGGGCGGATGGTTAACATGACTCTGTAAATTTACTGCCAATAAAAACTAACAAGAATATCTGCATTGAAATAGTTGTCTTGTGATATCACTTCTTAAATATAATAAATGAAACAGATATGATGCATGGCTTATGCATACTCTTTGCATAGAGGTGAGCAAGAGATTTACCATTTGGTATAAGATATTTACATCCGTTCATCAAAATATGACTCCCTTTGTAGTCTTCTAAAGCCATGCCTATAATATACATTATTATGGTAATTTAAAAATGGAACATAGAGTAGAAAAAGAACATGATAAATGCATATCATCTTACTCTTTATAGCTCTAGTAAATTTCGTACCTTAGGCTAGACTGAATACATTTTGAGTTTCTCATGCAACAGTCATTTTGGAAATGCGTCAGTCAACAGGCTTCCTTTACTCATTATTATTTAGCCTAAAGATCTGAGGAATCTGTTTTTATTCTGTTATCAATTTATTTCCAAGAAATGTCCCTGCCTTTACCTACTTGAATGAACGTTTCCTTTCCTCCCATTTATAACGGGTGTAAAGCTAGACCCCTCTCCACTCTTATTTCATCCACTATTTCCAAAGGGTCACACATTTCTTTTTTTCCCAGGATGCATTCATCTACAAATTAGAATAACAGATATCTCAGAAACAGCAGCTGAGCCTCTGAAAAAGTATTTTTCTCCCCTCTCCAAGCAAGGATAGAGAATATCTTTCAGGTTCCTTTTATTTTCTAAGCATGAAATCCTTTAGTCCAAATCCTGGAAAAAAAAATAACTGGGAAGGCATTTGTTGAATTACACAAAGGGCGTGCGGTTTCGACCTCGGCAGGAAGGCAGGCTGCAGCCTGGCTGTCCAAGCGCTATCCTTCCCTGTAAAGGTGAAATGATTTAGAGGCCTAGAGAAACTTAATTTTTCTTGATCACCATGTGCAACCCGGAATTTTAATGGCAGGCATAATTAATTCTTCTGATGTTAATCATCAGGGCTGGGCTCCACAATTATCAGTCTGGTGCAGCTGGGGCATGGTGCAGACATGAAAAATTAGGAAAATGAATCAGTAATAGGGTGGCAGATTTAATCTGCATCATGAAAACAAAGTTAAAAAGAGGAAGATCGAGAGAATTTCAGCTGAAGCTTTTGTGCCAATGCACAGTGACAGAACTGAAAAATGTTGCCGATGTCCAAAGTGATTGGTAATTACCAAGCCATTGAATTTTTTATTGTCAATTTATCATTGCGCCAGAGGTTAAATTTAACATCTTCTTCTAAAGCCATCACTCTAAGAAGGCTCACTGCGCGTCACGTGGCTCAGAGTCAGTGAAAGGTTAATCAGGTATTTCTTTAGTTTGCATTTGTCTCCAAACTCCTTCCTCTTGGGCTGTGCAGGGCCACTTCCGAATACCTGCCGTGGGAGATTTTCCACTATTCCTTACCTATGACTTTCCGACAAATACCGATTGTATTACCCACACACTTCTCTCTCTCTATTGGTATTTACTGAGCACACTGGTGCAAGAAGAGAATTATTTCTCAAGTAAGAAAAATCCCATCATTTCAAGCCCTGGGGATACTTCATTAAGGTACAGCTGAGACAGGGACACTCTCGTTTTCAGTCTCTGTCTCTCTCTCCCTTTCTCTGTCTCTCTGTTTTAAAAACTGTGTGGCCAGAGATGTTGGAAGAAGTGACATGAACTCTTCCTCAAACAAAATTAAAATTCCACAAGCAACCTTATCAGATTCGGATTCTCTCTATCTCCTTTGTTTTGCACAGGATGTCCCTTTAAAAATAGTTGGAAAAAAACTTTGTTTAAAAGGAAGGGGAAATTTACCCATGCAAATACTGAATACTTCAAATAACTGCTTCTTTAAAAGAGTTTTCTGGAATATTTGAACAGATTCAGAGCAAATATTGTAATTCCTCTGAAAAAGCCTCTAATTACTGATTTTTTAAGAGTGACTTTACTGAATTCAGTTACTGCCCTGATCGTTAATATCACCTGTTTCATCTTTTTGTTCTCTGCTTGCTTGGGCCTTTTCTTCCATATATATTTTGAAATATAGAGCAGTCTCTTATTAAAGGAATGGTATATATTTTCTATAAATTAAAAATGGAAATAACCTTTAGGGAGAATTGAAAAAAAATCAATGTATACATTAATTACTGCAATTCATTCGTCAAATAAAAATGGTCTCAGCCTTGCATTGGATACAATTTTAGGGACTGAGGATGTTTGCAAAAGACAAAGCCTGCGCTCCTGGTCATGTTAATCTGCAGATCAAAGACTCTGAATCCACGCCTGGTGGAAACTCCTCAGGGGATAGGCGAGCTGGGCTCCATCCCGGGAGCGGGCAGTGAGTTATTACTGTTGAATACAAAAGCTGGTCATGTGACTGTCACCTACCAGCAGTGGGACAAGTCCTTCTCCTGCCTGGGCTTCCTGAGACCTTGCTTTTCTGAGCCCTTGCTTTTCTATAATTAAATCTGAACCATAAAAGCCATACCTGTCAAATGACCTCCAGCTGCCCTCATAAACAACACTGGGAATTTTGCTGGTAGCAACTCTTTGCTTTGGGAAAGAATATAGGAAAATACCCTTTTTAGCTTCCTAGAGATTTCTCTCCCCTACTCTACCTCCCCCCTCCCCCCAATTTTCCCCACACTGAGCTTCCTCTCTCCTCTTGGAATTTAAGTAGGGGACTGGAAAATGCACAGCAAATAAAAAAAATATAGTATAATTTATTGAAAAGATTCTGCTGTCTTCTCCTGAATTAGTAACCTGTCCTTTTAGGAAGAAGAGAGAGAAAGTGGAATGAAGGAATGTAATTTTTCTAACAGCATTTGGCTGCCTTTCTTTGATCATGTTTTATGGCTAGAGGATAAATTACCATGTGAAGGTTTCTGTTTAAAACCTGAATATGTTTAGTATGATTTGAATCCTGCCATATTTTGCATAGCTGCCTTTTGCCTGAGCAAGTTTAATGCAAAGATCAGCAGCTCAGAGCATAACACATATTAGCCAGTTCTTTTCTGCTATTGGAATCCCCTTCTATTTTAATTGGATTCTTTCCAAAACTGCAACTAATTAAGAATCAATTCAAGACCATTAGCAAGTAGGACAAGCTAGCCAGTGTTGCATATTTCAAAAGAGTTAGTTTTAATGAGAGGCATTGCTGGATGAGGGAAAAAGAAACAGATTAAAGATAGTGTAGGGACCTTCTTCAGCTAAACTGAACGACTAATGGTACATGGAAAGATGCTGAACTTGTAGTCCTCTGTAATTGATCTACTTACTGTGCTTAAAGAAACTTTAAAAACATGAATGCAGGTATTTAGAGGTACATTAGGGGTTCAATAACGATTTATAAATGTTACAAATTGTTGGCTTCTGTAGTGGAGTGCTCCTTTTATTGGAGAAACATATGCTGTCTGCTTTTAGACCCCTTAACCTCAGCATCGCCAAGCCATTTTCTCTTCCCTGGGCTTTGTACTTGGTGCACATCTGCTTATCCAGACTGCAGTGCCTGCAGATGGTGCTTTTTAATTTGTTAAAGGGTTAGCAGTGCCATATTTTTGACAGCTGTTCTTGGGTTCCTTTACCACAAAGAAAAACTTTGTTAGAACCTGGTGTTTAGGAAAAGAAATTTGATACTCACATCCTCATTAGTCACTTCTACTCTTTCTTGGGTCTTAGTATCCCATCCTTCTTTGTTATTATGAGTTGCGTGCAGGCTGATGTTTCTCTCCAGAGGATGAAGGTGGGAAGTTAGTATACAGTTAACCTGCTTTGAACATTATAGTATGAATATGTGTGTGGTTTCAATGGGGCAGCCAAATATTTAATCATTAGAAAGGATAGGCAATAAATCAAATGTCTGAACTTGGATGCATTATCTGATATGCTTGATTTCAGACTTAACCTTCCTCATGGACTTCTGTCGTGAGAAATTACCTGGAGTAAGTTTCTTCATTTGAAGCAATCATAACCCAATCGCAGAGCTTTTATGATTGTAAGATAATAGCAATAAAAAAGAGATTGTTGGCTTCTAGCAGTGGACAAGGACAATAAAAATATATTACTCTATAGAAAAATAATTTTACTAAGTTTAGGTTTGATTACATGTTTGAGATGGTATAGAGTAGACACTGGAAAGGTAATTGCAATAATATTGAAGACTTATGAGTTTAAAGGATTCTTGAGAATGTGTAGGGCTAAGGAGAGTCATGCATGCTTATTGGGTAGGTTTTCTCTAGTTACAATTGGTATTGAAACAAAAGAGCAGCCAGCTACTTTGAATCCAAGTACTGTTATTTACAATTGGCCTTGCAATATGGGGAAACATGGTCTCCCCTCTACACTACAATCCAGTCACCTGGCCATCACCTTTGATTCCTCCCTCACATTCCCTTTTTGCATATATGCAAAATCACCAATCACCAAGACCGGTGGATTTTCCCTCCTTCATTTCTCAGTTCTGACACATTTCCTCGACCCCCTTTGCCTCTTAGTTTGGACTTCCATCATTTCTTGACTAGGAAGGGGACTAGATCTCTCACCTCTGATCTCCAGCCCCAGTACAGCACACATGGTAGGAGCTCAAGAAAAATAAATTGCTGAATGACTTATCTCCTACTCTCTACTGGGGATACAGCTGGAAATTAGGTTCTGGGGACACAGCTGGAAATGGAACTCACAAAATCTGTGTGTTTATGGATTCAGGCTCATGTGAATGAACATGCACATGAGCAGTCTCTCTCAAAAGCTCGCTTGCCTGGGTGCTATGTGAAATGTTTGTGTCTTGTTCTAATGCACAGCTGACCATTTGAAGTATACACAAAAGAAATTTGAAAGGATGAGACATGTTCCAACCTCTAAATTAAACATCTAAATATTTTAAAGAGGTTGAAGAATGAAGTCACCTTGAGTCAAAGATGTGTGGTACATTATTGTAGTAATGGCTTCCAATTTGTTCATGGCTTCCTTGTACCCATGTCCCTGGGCAGTCCCTTCTTATACTGACTCTGAGATTGATCATGTGACTTGCCTTGGCCAGTGGTATACAAGCAAATATGAGACAGAGATGTGAAAAGTGCTTGCACATTGAGGCTTGTCCTCTATTGTTGCACAAGGGCCACCGCTACTGTCACCATGTGAAGATGCTTGGCTAGCCTGATTAATGATGAGAGATATACGACTCAGGAGCCCTCATCACTCTAGACAACTGTAGATCGTCTTTTGGATGGGTGAGTGAGGCAATTCTAGACCATCTAGCTTCTAGCTGACCAGCCAACTGATCAGAGATGCATGAGCAAGCCCAGCCAAGAGCAGCCAATATAATCCTGACCCAGATCAGCAGCAACACCCAGCAACTAAAGACTTGTGAGCAATAATAGGACTTTTGTGTGGAGCCAATCAAATTTTAGGTAATGTATTATTCAGTAAAAGCCAACTGATGCCAAGGTAGCAATGATCTCCTCCACTCTGGCTAGCCAGAGCAGTGTTTGGGAGACTATATATTTCATGGGAAATTTCAATTAAAAAAACCCTAGACCTGAGTGAGAAAAATTGTTAAAAAGCAATTGATTTACAACGTAAGGATGTTTGACATTTTTTGGTCCTTAGGTGTAGCTCACTGACTTGCAGAGGAAAGTAGGAAAGAGGATGATGATAAGCAGTGGTTTGTGTGATGGTGGGAGTGAGGATTGGGTATGTTGGGATTGGGACTCAGGAACCCAAACTGAGCAGAGAGCTAAGGAGCATGGTGCCTGGGTGGGGAGGACCTCAGTTACAGCCACCTCTCAAGCCTAACCCTCTAAAGCTTTGGTGTTTTAAAGACTCTTTTCCAAAGGTCATGGGTGCCTCTTGGTTTGCAGGATCCTCTCTTGCAAAAAATAGTTAACTTATTCTGACTGATGTTCTGAGGTTAAGAAATAATACAGAAACACCTGTTGTTTTTAGTCTCCATCTTTTGGAGTCTTGACACTGCAGTTTATTCTCTTCGTTTGTTGAACAAATATTTACTTATTTCCTATATGTGCCAAGTAATGTGATTTGTGCTAGAGATACAAACTGTTTCCTTATCAAGGTGCTTTTAGTCCAGAAGTGTTGACAGACAAGTGAACAGAGCATGTATTTACAAAAGAAGGTGAACAATATGATGAAAGCAAGAACAGCCTGCTTGGAGGCACAGGGGAGGTGAACCTTGCTCAGCCTACTGATGAGAGTGGAGGGAGGGCTGATTTGCCAAGAATAGAAGCTCAGAGGCTTCTCATGTTGTAGCAAGTTGGCTTAGCTGTGTCTCACCATTGGTATGTGAAGGGTTTATGGTAGATGCAAATATTACCTTGTTAAAAAAAAAAAAAGATGCACATTTAAGGAGAATGCCTAGAGAAAATCCTTTGTTATAGATGTTTGTCATTTTGGAGGAGTTGTCCAGCTTTGGAACCCTCTTTCTAGGTGTGCATTAATTTATGACACTTGGCACAGCTTCTCCCATTTAGAGAGGCTGAAAAGTATTAAATATGTTGTCAGTAGGGGGCAGGCACCCAGGGCTGGCCATCAGATGAATCCACGGAGGAACTATGGCTTTAAAGACCCAGTGGCCTGGAGAATTCCCTGCCTAGCTGTGGGTATCTTTTGCGCCTTGGGTCAGCAGTGGGAGAGATCATGTTTGGAGGCTGACCTCCGACTGTGTTTCTGCTACCTGGCCTCCCTTTGTTCCTGTCTGTTTTCCAAATCTGGATCTCTTGGCCCCCAGGCAATTCTAGGAGCTTCCCAGTATCCTCCAATGATTTTTTTTTCTTAAACAAGGCAGTTATTTGCAACTAAGGATGCTGACTGATATACACTTTTATTATAGTTTTAAGTGAGATTGAGGTGGAGATAAAGTGGACTGGCTAATAGTACTGGTTGAAGTTCAGTTGCTGAGAACAAAATTTACTCCAGGAACTTTTAGCAGGAAAGGATTTAATACAAGGAATTCATTGACTCATAATCATTGGGAGGGTTGAAGAAATAGATCTAGATTGAGTTTTATAAAACAACTCCCCCAGTTCTTTACTTATTTTTCATCGTTAAAGTCCATCTCTTCTACTAGAATGTAAGCCTCATGAAGGTAGCAATCTTTGTTTTATTTGCTTATGTATTCCAAGCACCAAAACACTACCTAGTACGCTGTAGGTAATCAATAATACTTCAGTAGTAGTAGTAATGATAATTGTTATTATAGGTACATAGGGAGAATTTTTGAAAAAGAGAAACCAGAAAAAAAGTCTTTTAGCCCATCCCCAAAGAAGCTATCAGTTATGGATAACTTTTCTGAGTTGGGAGATGTTTGGTCATATTTCAGAGAACTTATAGGAATACAGCCACATTGGATATTACTGTCCACTAAAGGGAGATATTTATTTTCCCCAAAGGATGAATCAATGCATCTATATTTAATGTGTATAAGTTAGGCTACCTCCCAGAGAATGACATGAGTAACATATACTTCTGGTTTATATTGCTTGAAAATTTTGATTATGGGTTTTATAAAGTAAACTTTGGAATTATGGACCTTGAGATAAGACTGGGTTGATTTAAAATTTGGAATAATTTGGACCAGATAAGCCTTAGTCATAATATCAAAGTTTATCAATGATGATGAATTTCTTGTAGATGGTGGGGAAGAATGTGACAGGTTTTACAGGTGGAGAAAGCAGAGGACAAAGGGCATGACAATCTGGGCTTCACCCATAATCCCCACTGAGACCAACTGACAAGACTTGACCTCTAAATTACTACTTCAATTTTGATTTTCAGGGGGATAGAGCATAAACTTATTCTTGGTATATGCTATTATCTATTGTAATTCTGATTATCAAAGCTTTTGCAATATTGCACACAATTTTTGTTTTGTTAGTGTCATAGTAAAGTGATTAAATCTGTGGGAGCAGGAGAGCCCAGGACTTCTTCATGTTGTATGTACTTTATAAACACCACTGTCATTTTGGAAAGATTGATAAAATGAGATCAGGGATTTAGGGACACTATAAAGCATTAGCACTGAGCCAGTTATGTTCTTTGCTTCCTTCCTTCCTTCTTTCTCTCCCTTCCTCTCCTCTGTCCCTCTCTCTTTTTTAGTTTTAGTTCTATCCTTTTTCTGTATTAAAAAAAATGCAGTCATGTATAAGAGTAGACCAAGAAACCTCAAACCCAATTAAATTCATGCATGAAAAATTCCAATGAAAGAACATTAAAACATATACTCTAATTTGATAGGAGCCAGGGGAGCTGGAACAAGTCTGACACTTCTGTTGTTGTTTTAAAGTTTATTTATTTATTTTGATGCGCAGAGCCCAATGTAGGACTCAGACTCATGAGCTGTGAGATCATGACCTGAGCCAAAATGAAGAGTTGAACACTTAACTAACTGAGCCACCTAGGTGCCCTGTTATTATGTTTTTTAATGGGAGTATTTTGCCATACAATAGTATATTAGCTCCGGGGTACAACCTAGTGATTTGACATTAATATATATTACTAAATGATTGCCAGATAAGTCTACTTACCATCTGTTAGCATTCAAAGTTATTACAATATTTAGTTAAAAGTTTATTTTTTATTTTGAGAGAGAGAAAGAGAGAGGAGAAAGAGAGAGAAAGAGAGAGAAAATCCCGAGTAGGCTCCATGAGCTGTCAGCACAGAGCCCGACTCGGGGCTTGATCCCACAAACCGCGAGATCATGACCTGAAATCAAAGCCCAAACAACTGAGCCCCCCAGGTGCCCCACAAAGTTATTACCATATTATTGACTATATTCCCTATGCTGTACTTTACATCCCTGTGACTTATTTTATTTATTTTATAATTGGAAGATTATACCTCTTAATCCCCTTCACCTATTTTGCCCACATCCCTACCCCCAACTCACCACTTTGTTCTGTCTCTACGAGTTTGTTTTGTTTGTTTTGTTTGTTCATTTATTTGTTGTCATTGTTTTTTAGATTCCACATATAAGTGAAATTATATGGTATTTTTTTCCTCTGACTTATTTAACTTAGGATAATACCTTCTAGGTCTATCTGTGTTGCTGCAAAAGGCAAAACTTCATTCTTTATTTATTGCTGAGTAGGATTCCGTTATCTATCTATCTATATATCTATAACTATAACTATATCTATATATCTATATCACCTATATCTGTATCTGCATCTATATCTAATCTATCCATCTATCTCACATCATTATCCATTAGTCTACTGGTGGACACTTTGCTTGCATATCTTGGCTATTGTAAATAATGCTGTAGTGAACATAGGGGTGCATATACCTTTCGAAATTAATGCCTTTGTTATCTTCAGGTAAATACTCAGAAGTGGAATTACTGAATCATATGGTATTTGTTTTTTAAATTTTTTAAGAACCTCCATACTGTTTTCCACAGTGGTTGCACCAATGTATGTTCCAACCAATAGTGCGTGAGGGTTCCCTTTTCTCCTCATCCTGGCCAACACTTGCTATTTCTTGCCTTTTTGATTTTAGTCATTGTCACAGATGTGAGGTGATTCCTCATTGTCGTTTTGATTCTTATTTCCCTGATGATGTGTGATGTTGAGCATCTTTTCATGTATCTGTTAGCCATGTGTGAATATAGAGCAAAGCAAAATGCCTCCCAGCTCTCCTTGTTTTTACAGAAGAACACTGCTGAAACAAACACTGGAGCTTGAGTACTTATAGAAATTAACCATATAATTAATTGCATCCAAGTTGGCAAGTTGTCTACTTACAATGCAGCTTTAGTTTAACAGTGGACTATTTTTACCTGTCAGTAATGTGGGCTTGAAACACGAATTATCTTATGTAGGCAAAACATTTCACTACGACTAGCTAGCTGATGGGGAGCTGCTGGCCAACTGAGCCCTATCAGTTCATTGGGCTTCTGATCAAGTAGGGGGACCTCCTCCTCCCAGGAACTGAATCACTTGATGCTTACAGAACAAAAAAGTGTATGCACACTTGCAAAAACCTTGATAATTAGTATTACAATAGATACCAGAGTGTACAGAGGGAACCCTGTGTTTCAATTCAGATTCATCATATCTAACAAAGTTGTTCTCAAGTTTGTAGATGGTTTGTCATCTCACTCTCTTGATATTTCACTGTTTGTTAAGGTAGAGAGGTTGAAATCACTGCATGTTTTACAGCCTGTTGACAATTCTTGTAAAAACGTTTTCCCCCAAGGGGAATTTTAAAATGTATTGGTAAACGTGGTATTTGGATGTTATTGATGATCTATCAAATCCTAACCTCAGGATCATCTCTAACAAGTCTCCCTTCATTATTTGAGGGAGAAATTTCTATTTGACCATGTATCTTCCTTAATTTCCTTTTCACTTATATCTTATTAAGTACTCAGAAACACTACTTCTTTTATTTATTTATTTATTTATTTACACATTGATGTATTTCTTTTTTTTTTTTTTTTTTTAAATTTTTTTTTTTTCAACATTTATTTTTGGGACAGAGAGAGACAGAGCATGAACGGGGGAGGGGCAGAGAGAGAGGGAGACACAGAATCGGAAACAGGCTCCAGGCTCCGAGCCATCAGCCCAGAGCCCGACGCGGGGCTCGAACTCACAGACCGCGAGATCGTGACCTGGCTGAAGTCGGACGCTTAACCGACTGCGCCACCCAGGCGCCCCACATTGATGTATTTCAAATACACAAGAGCACTGAGCTTGAGATACTATGTGTATCAATACTTAATTAAATCGAAGAAAACTTTCAGTGCATCTGGAACAATTATTTTCAGAGGAACATTTGTCTGCACTCATGAGAATCCACTCTGCACAGCAAAGAATGTTTTTCTTAAGGTTTTATTCTTTCTTCTCCTTTTTTATTTTTTAAAGTTGTGTGTGTGTGTGTGTGTGTCTGTATTTTTGAGAGACAGAGAGAGAGAGAGAGAGAGAGAGAGAGAGAGAGTAGGGAAGAGGCAGAGAGAGAGGAAGAGACAGAATCCCAAGCAGGCTCCATACTGTCAGTGCAGAGCCTGACTTGGGGCTCAGTCCCACGAACTGTGAGATCATGACCTGACCTGAGCTGAAATCAAGAGCTGGATGCTTAACTGACTGAGCCACCCAGGCACCCCTCTTCTTTTTTAAATAATAGAAAGAACCAGCAACTCATGCTTTGGAAGTTGGATTTTTTCACATACCATTTTCACAAACTAGACTACGCAAGAAATGGGACTATTTCTATAAAATAAACCTAATTTCCATCCATTCCTTCTCTGCCTTTCCACCTCATGACTTCATTCCATTTGGTGGAGAAAATGTGTTCTCCATCAATTTTGGGTGAACTCTGACAAATCAGGATGATTCTCAGTTAATGTAAGTTTTCTCTTTCCTTTGTCTTTTAAACAGTAGTCTCCCTTTATCCATGAGGGATATGTTCCAAGACCCCTAGTGGATAACTGAAAGTACAAATAAGACTAAACCTATATAGACTATGTTTTTTCCTATACGTACATACTTATGATAAAGTTCATAAATTGGCACAATAAGAGAGTAATAACAATGACTAATAATAAAGTAGAACAATTATAATAATATACTGTAATAAAAGCTGTGTGAATGTTGTCTCTCCAAATATCTCAGTGTATTGTACTCACCCTTGTTCTTGTGATGATGTGAGATGATAAAATGCCTGTGTGATGAGATGAAGTGAAGGCAAATGATTTAGGCACTGAGATGTAGTGTTAGGCTGCTATGGACCTTCTGACAATATGTCAGAGGGAGAACAATCCATGTCTGGATCTCGGTTGCCTGTGGGTAACTGAAAGTGTGGAAAATGAAACTGCAGGTAAGGAGGGACTGCCGTCTCTGAATACCAGATCCTTACATAGAGTCAAGGTAGAAGGACACCAGGTCATCTACTACTGGGAAGTCCTATCTTCATGCAGTCAGCTACTGCACTATCGTTGGTCCTCTGTGGTCCCCAAATGCATCCACTACTGTGTCCTTCCCGTCCAGCTAGACAGCCCTCGCTGGTTGGCGGTCTCTTGTCTGTATTTTATTACCTGGTGAGGCTGCCTTAAGTCTTTTCTCCTGGACACTCCAAGCAGTTACTTCTACCCAGTGGCTCCAACCTCACGCTGGGGTGTGGAGAACTCTAGACCTTCCTGCTCTCCTGGGCCCATACGGTAGGAAGTATTGGTCTTCTCTGCCTTTGTCTTCCCAGATCAATTGGGGACACTCTGTTGCTTCATCTCCCAGCCCTGGAATCAGCCTAAGGATGATGTGGCAGGGATTTGGACCCCTTCTTAGGGACACCGACTGGAGTCTGATTATCTGGCTTGATCCCCATTCTCTCTCCTTTTCTAGCTCTTTTCTTTCTTCAGGGTTTGAAAAAACTGGCCTTCTTATTGATTGTATATTCTTCAAATCTTTTCTGCTTTAAATCTGGGCCACGACTTTAACACTTCTGCTTCTTTTATTCTCTGATTCCCCAAGGCAATGCTTACCATCTGGTCTAGTTGCAAGAAGAAAAAGTTGAAAGGCAAAAGTTTTCTGAAAGCCTGTCTATTGGTACATGAAAATGTTATGCTGGTCTACCAGGTTTTCTTAAGGCCCAGTAAACCCACTCACTACTTTTATATCCCTAATTAACATTTCAACATCTTCTTTATGTTTGTCTATTGTTTCTTTACTTTATATGGTCCAAATATCTGAAGGTCTGAAATTCTGCCTGTAGCTCTGTTTCATGATACTTGTCCCGCTAAGTGTAAGGATTGATGATTACTGATTTCCTCTCTAAATCACCTGATAACCTGACTTAATCCCACCACTCTCCCGCCATCCCTCACCCCAAGCCCAGGAATCAGTTCTGGGGAGCAGGATTGCATAGTAGAAAGAGATAGTCAAATATGTACTTTCCCCAGCTAGTGTAAAACGCTAGCCAGCATGGTTCTAATGACAGACCTCATTCTTGCTTGGTTATAATTACAGGAAAGAAAATCTGAACATGATTTACTCATGAACGAGATGAGGTTGGATTGTAATTCTCAGAAAGTGGGTGGGGTGTGTAGAGGTTAGGTCAGGTGACAGGGAGAAGGGGGTGGGGGAGCTGTATTTGTGCTGAGTTTTAGAATGTTCAGTAAGTTCTGGGTGCCTGGGTGGCTCAGTCGGTTAAACTTCTGACTTCGGCTCAGGTCATGATCTCACGGTCCATGAGTTTGAGCCCCGCATCAGGCTCTGTGCTGACAGCTCAGAGCCTGGAGCCTGCTTCGGGTTCTGTGTCTCCCTCTCTCTACCCCTCTCCTGCTCATGCTCTGTCTCTCAAAAAATGAATAAACATTAAAAAAATTAAAAAGAATGCTCAGTAAGTTTTATGCAGGATTTTCACTTGGCTCTGAATTTTTTTTGGTTGTCATCGTGGACCCTAGCATTTGCCTCAACATAAGGATACAGTGGCATGTAGCACCATGGAGGACAATGCTCTCTGTCTGGACCCTGTTTATTCACCTGGCAATTTATTGATTTGCACCTAGGTGGATATTGGGGTGTAGGGCATGAAGATAACAAAACCAATAAACTAGGGCACAAGTAGGGGTCAAGTGAACCATAAGGCTTAGATTTTCTTTGGGCAGTCTCTGAATTAAATGATAAGGTTATGGTAGGATTAGAATTCAGTGGTTTGAACTTTATCTACAGAAGTCCATAGAATGGCCAGATTTTGGCTTCTCCAGAGAGCAATCCTAACAGAGTGGCTAATAGACAGTCAAATGAATGTAACTGGACAAGGATCTGTGTCTTAAGAAGTGCCTTGTGTCGGGGTTCTCCTCCTAAGCCCCCATTGCTCACATTTGAATTTCAGCATGTGACAGACATTGGAGCCCTTGTTTAATTTTGTTTGGGACTGGTATTCCCTCTCAGTCAAACTCGAGACCACTGACAGGTGACACTATGTGCTTCTCCTCCTGGGCCAGAAACAGGAGTCACACGTCAGTCTGGAAAGGAAAATCAAGACATCAGGGTAGTCACAGAACGTGACTCTGCCCAGCTCCCCTCCAGTTTTGGGCCTCCCAAGATGTGCCTGACATGTTCTGCAAACCCAGTCATCAGGAGACCCTCTGTGTTTCTCCGTCCTGGTTGGGCGTTCTCCAGGAACACCCCTGTTTGCAGATGATGCCCAGACCCAACATCTGTGCAGCCGGCGTTGCTGTCAGTGCTGAAGGCCCGTCCACTCTGCCCACTCCTGTGCCGCACACCCCGCCCTGGCCCCAGGGTCCCGCTGACATCCTTGAGGACTCAGGCTCAGGCTACTCCCTTCTCCTCCCTGATCCTGAACATTGTGCTTGCACTAGAGTGTCTCACTGTCAGCACGCATCTTTTCCCAGGAGCTGCTATACCCTCCACCAAATCTCTGAATGTTCCCTACTGTAACCAGATCCTTAAAATTAATGCCGAACCTTTGAATATCTAAATACTTGCAGTCGTGAAACCCTGTTGCCACATTTATTTTATCCAGTGGGTTCCCAGAAGTGCTTTTCTGATCTATGGTCTCCACGGGCGTATCCCCTGAAGGGATCTCTCTTCAACTCCCAGGGATTTGCTGGTCTCCCAGCATTACCTTGTTGCTTCAAGTTCACCAAGCTGCTGCCTAAACTCTGATGATGATGGTTTAGTTCTTATCTGTCTGTTTTCATCTTCCTTAAGGTGTCAGTGGAGTTAATTCACTGGCTGCCCTATAGGTATGGTGTGGCTGGAGAGCTAGGTTTTAGTATTAGACTGCCTGGGTTCAAATCTTGTCTCTACCAGTTATTAGCTTCGGGGGCAACTCACTCAACACCCCCAAGCCTCAATTTTCTCACTTGTAAAATGGGTTAACAGGAAAATGATAACCTCATGGGTTATTGTAAATATTCACTGAGATAATATATGCAAAGCACATTGCACAGTGCCGGGTACATTGTAAACATCCATGAATGTTAATTATTATAATTGTAAGCAAATGATTATGATACTGGATATGATTTGGGGCTGCTGTTCAGAAAATTCTGATCCTTGTGTTCTGCTGACTGCTAATATTTTATTATTATTGCATTCTTAAATTATGGGGTGATTTAGGAGGAAAAAACATGGCCTCTCTGCAGAGCAGTGAAAGCTTACAAATCTAGAGTAAAAAAAAAGACAGTTTAATTTTTTTGAACCTCTTCAATAACTGTCTCTTGTGTGGGTAATGTAATTACTAGTGGAAAAATGAATAAAAACTCAAACTCAATAAATTACATTTTCATTGAATTTCTTTACTTATTTTCTTAGGGGATAGAATTTTGAATTTTGAGCCCTTTTTTGCCACTTTATTTTTTATATGCTAAGACATGACAGAGTATGCATTTTAATGTATTCATCCATGTCCAGTTTCAACAAAACTGGGTGGGAATTAGTACCCCATAATTCATGTGCTAGGATGTCTTATTACAATTATAAAATTTTATTGTAAAATGTTTTTTTAATATTTATATTGTTAATTAAATGATGATGAATCCTCATAAATTCTGGAGAGAGAATTATGGTCCATTAGTCCCTGCTCAGACTTCTTATTAGCCAATCAGAACATTTGATTTCTCCTTTTAACACATTCAGATGTTTGGTGGTAAAGCTTGCTAATGGGGCTGCTCCCTTTCTATACCTCTGGAGTCTCTGAAAGAAGAAATTTCTTGAAGCAGTTTACAACTATATTGAGGTTGTTACAAGGTGGTCATTTTTGGGGGTCCTTTTTAGAGCACTTTAAAAAATAGAAAAACCTCATTTGAGCTTTAGTTTCTAGGGAAGTTTTATGCTAGGTAAGGAAATACAGTAAAACCATGGTTTGTGAGCATAATTTATTCCAGAAACATGCTTGTAATCCAAAGCACTTGTATATCAAAGCAAACTTCTCCACAAGAAATAATGGAAACTCAGATGATTCGTTCCATAACCCAAATATATTCATATAAGAATGATTACAAATACAGTAATACAATACAAAATAATGAAGAAATACAAAGTATAAAGAAAAAATGAACACGTTAACCTGCACTTACCTTTGAAAACCTTCGCAGCTGGTGTGAGAGAGACTAGCAGAATCGCTGCTGTCTATTGGCTCAATGGAATCTTTTTCTGCATGGGGCCATTGCACATGCTCACATGGATGTTGACTACAGTACTGTATTAATAAACTCTTGTCACATACTGTATTAAATGTAACTGGCAATAAGGCAGCAGAGGAAAGGGTCTATATCTGCAGGCAGCCTGACCTAGAAGGAAGCAGAACATTCCTAAGCTTACTCTTGTATGGAAAAGCAAAGGACTGTCCATAGGTGCTTTGAAGTGACAAAAATACACTAGTGCCAGTTGTGGCACCTTCCACGTTCTGAAAAATCACTGATTTTCTGCCAAACCCTGAGGCCTGAGACAGAGTATCTGAGCATGGGAGATGATCACCCACAATCCTGCAGTGAGAAGGGAAGGAAAGAGAAGAACCATTGGCTCAGTTGTGGTTGTGTGATATTCAGCATCACGTACTCCTCGTATTGCAAGACATCACTCATTTATCAAGTTAGAATTTATTTATTAGAAATGCTTGTTCATCTTGTGGAACACTCGCAGAGCAAGTTACTTGCAATCCAAGGTTTTACCATACATGGTAATTATAAAAAACAGCAGTCATATTCTGATACAAAGATTTCTGGCCTGCTGCACACATGCACACACACCTGTAAGTTGCTAGAGCTGTTGTGGTTGGACATCAAACGAGGATGCAAGGACCACCCAAGCAGCAACTGCAAGGTGGGGAGCCAAGGAACCCCAAGAGGATGGTCTAGATTTGTGTTGTCCAATAATGTAGCCAGTAGCCACATGGTGGCTATTCAGCACTGGAAGTGTGGGGTATTGTGACTGG
Source organism: Lynx canadensis (assembly GCF_007474595.2). Lineage (NCBI taxonomy): Eukaryota > Metazoa > Chordata > Mammalia > Carnivora > Felidae > Lynx > Lynx canadensis. The sequence continues at coordinate 164,614,943 of NC_044310.1, read as the reverse complement.
GGAAATAAATTAAAAAATTGTTTATTTTTAATTAAGATTTAAATTTTAAATAGGGAATGAAAAAAATCAGTTTCTCAGTCACATTAGTTACTTTTTTTTTTGAGAGGGAGAGAGAGAGGGCGCACATGTGTGCGTGAGTGGGGGGCTGGCAGGCGGAGAGACAGAGAATCTCAAGCAGGCTGCATGCTCAGTGTGGAGTCTGACACGGGGCTTGATCCCATGAACCTGGGATCATGACCTGAACCAAATTCGAGTGTCAGACATTCAACGAACTGAGCCACCCAGGTGCCCTGCATTAGTTACATTTCAATTGCTTGATAGTTACATGTGGCTGGTGCCTATCAGAATGAACAGTGCAGACAAAAGCATATCCATTATCACAGAAAGCTCTATTGGGCAGCACCAATCTCCGGGGTCTAGGGGGTGTTAAGAGGATGAAAGAGTCTTATTTCTTTTTATTCCAACTTATCCTAAGTCCAGGCATCCTCCACGCTAGACAAAGGGGGGCGTTCAGAAGGAGGGAGAGAGGACTGACAATGGAAGACTTAGGAACGGGCTTCATGGGTAGTCAAAGCCGCAGGAGAGGAAGCGGAGGCACCTTCCACTGCAGGAGAACCGCAGCGTCTTCCAGGAGCCTGGATGTGCTGACTGTCAAGAGCCTGGATGTGCTGACTGTCAGAAGCCTGAATCCACTGAAAGACTTCAACGGTGGTGGTAAAGAAGAGAAATGTCCAAAGTAACAGCCAGATGTGACTTTTCCAACTTTGTCTTCCATATTACTCTTTTGTCTGGGAAGAACATCCTGGCATCCAAACATCATCCCATTTACGTTTCTTCTCAAATTTTACTGCTTGTGAATCACCTGGGAATCTCATTAAAATGCAGATTCCTTCCATAATTTGGCTGTTGTTGAAAGTGCTGCTATAAACATTGAGATCAGCACTCCTGTATCCCTTGGGTAAATTCCTAGCAGTGCTATTGCTGGGTCATAGGGTAGATCTATTTTTAATTTTTTGAGGAACCTCCACACTGTTTTCCAGAGCGGCTGCACCAGTTTGCATTCCCACTAACAGTGCAAGAGGGTTCCCATTTCTCCACATTGTCTCCAGCATCTGTAGTCTCCTGATTTGTTCATTTTAGCCACTCTGACTGGCGTGAGGTGATATCTGAGTGTGGTTTTGATTTGTATTTCCCTGATGAGGACTGACGTTGAGCATCTTTTCATGTGCCTGTTGGCCATCTGGATGTCTTCTTTAGAGAAGTGTCTAGAGAAGTGTCTATTCATGTTTTCTGCCCATTTCTTCACTGGATTATTTGTTTTTCAGGTGTGGAGTTTGGTGAGCTCTTTATAGATTTTGGATACTAGCCCTTTGTCTGATACGTCATTTGCAAATATCTTTTCCCATTCTATCGGTTGCCTTCTAGTTTTGTTGATTGTTTCCTTTGTAGTGCAGAAGATTTTTACCTTGATGAAGTCCCAATAGTTCATTTTTGCTTTTAATTCCCTGGCCTTTGGAGATGTGTCAAGGAAGAAATTGCTGTGGCTGAGGTCAGAGAGGTTTTTTCCTGCTTTCTCCTCTAGGGTTTTGATGGTTTCCTGTCTCACATTCAGGTCCTTTATCCATTTTGAGTTTATTTTGGTGAATAGTGTTAAGAAAGTGGTCTAGTTTCACCCTTCTGCATGTTGCTGTCCAGTTCTCCCAGCACCATTTGTTAAAGAGACTGTCTTTTTTCCATTGGATATTCTTTCCTGCTTTGTCAAAGATTAGTTGGCCATACTTTTGTGGGCCCAATTCTGGAGTCTCTATTCTATTCCATTGGTCTATGTGTCTGTTTTTGTGCCAATACCATGGCGTCTTGATGTCCATCAACTGATGAATGGATAAAGAAGTTGTGGTTTATATACACAATGGAATACTATGTGGTAATGAGAAAGAATGAAATATGGCCCTTTGTAGCAACGTGGATGGAACTGGAGAGTGTGATGCTAAGTGAAATAAGTCATACAGAGAAAGACAGATACCATATGTTTTCACTCTTATGTGGATCATGAGAAACTTAACAGAAGACCAAGGGGGAGGGAAGGAGAAAAAAAAAAGTTAGAGAGGGAGGGAGCTAAACCATAAGAGACTCTTAAAAACTGAGAACAAACTGAGGGTTGACGGGGGGGGGGGAGGGAGGGGAGTGTGGGTGATGGGTATTGAGGAGGGCACCTTTTGGGATGAGCACTGGGTGTTGTATGGAAACCAATTTGACAATAAATTTCATATTAAGAAATGCAGATTCCTATTTAGTAGGTCTGTGGCACAGTCTCCATTTCTGCATTTCTGACAAGCAACTAGATAATGAGAATGGTCAAGGGCCGCATTTTGGGTTGTAAGGATCCAGAATGTCCAGAAGACAATTGCACATCAGACCTTCTGTATAAACACTGTCCTAATTACTGGTTTAAACATAGAAGGTTGCACTTCTCTAGAAATTAATATGCCTTTAGTATTAAACTCAGACTAGGAAATTTTGTCTGGGAGTAGGGGGTAGAGGAAGTCTGTTGCTTTTGGAGAAATTAGACTCATTACCTGGAATCCCAAGACTGGTGTAAATACGTTCCAATGTTTTCATACAGAAGTATGGGATATTTAAAAACTAAGGAGCACGGACCTACAGAAAAAAATTCAAATTTCTTATATAAATAAAAAGCAAGTTACATGTTTTGTTTTAGTATTGTTGTGACTATTTTTGTAACACTAAACCTTTGAACAGAAAGCAGTTTCTCTCTGATACTATGATTTAGAGCTAGTTGAAGAAGGAATCGATTGTAGGTAGAGGCCAGCTATTGATCAGAAAGGGGAATGGGAAACTGGAACATTTCTCAAGTAGAGAAAAATTCAGAATCAGAAGCCAGAAGGCAGGGAAATTGCTACTTGGAAAAATACAATCAGGAGATTTCACAATATCTAGATATGCTATGGGACTTTTCTGCTTCTGATAAAGATAGAGAGGCCAGGAATAGCTAAGGAGAAGGGGATCCAGAAGGAATGAGGTATCTGTTCTTTGGTCACGTCCTGCAGGACAAGCATGGTTGGCAGAGTCCTGCCTGACAGGACTGTTGGTTTGCCCTGAGTCGAAAGTATCATTGTGAATATACACCAGGAAGATTTAGACCCAAAACTGAAAGACCTATTATTTCTGCACACATCCAGAGGAGAACCAAGACCAGGTTGAGTAGAAACCTTGTGTTCCAGGTATCCACACAGGTATCATGCTTTGCTTAGTGGCTTTTTAAATAGAGTTCAATGTTTTAGAAAAATCAAAACCAGGAGGGAAAGCATGCTCTTTAGACTCTCCATTTGTTCAGCTCAAATGAGCTGAGATGCTCATTTGTTTTGTGTTTAACAGTAAGTCCAGAAACCCTTGTCCACCAGGTGGCAGTTACCTGAAATTGCAGGATATGTCAGGTAAGAAATAAAGTGTCTGATGAGTGCTAGTCAGAGAAACACAAATTAACAAAACAGAAGCAGAGGTCTTTATATCTGAAAGGTAACAGCAAACAACTCAAAGAAGATAATATTGTAACTAATTCACTATTTGTGTAAACTAGTTATGTAAACTAATTAACTATTAGGTTAATAGTTTGGTTCAACAGAGAGAGGGTTCCACTGGCCATCAGGAGACCTATTGCCAAGCATAAAAAAAAGTCAATTCAAGACTTAAAAAAATTGATATAAGGTATAATGGATGAAACATTTGGCCTTCCATCTTTGCAGACTAACCCCATCTACCCGTCCATATGTGGGACCTACTTGCCCAGGTGCTACCATCTGGGTCCATGTGGCACCAAAGTAGGGAGACCCTCTCAAGGTGACATAAGGGAGCTTCTATAGCAACTACTGGGTTTACCTTACACAGAAACCCTTTTCTTCTTCAAGGAGTTCCCACATTCTCTGTCCTCTTGCAGTAGTGTGACTTCTTTTTTCCCTTCATCTCACTGATATGTTTTCCTATATGGTAAAATTTACTTGTTGTATCTTTTCTCTATAGCCTGCTTTTCTCCCACTAGAATATAAGCTCCTTGGGGGCAGGATTCTTTGCCTGTTTTGCTCACTGATGGATATTGAACATGTGAGGCAGGGCTGGGCACAGAACTAGTCCCTGGTAATCATCTGCCCAAGGACTGAGTGGATGGGCTTTGAGAAGGGGCCTGGGTGTCTCTGTCATCCCCTGTGGACCCCGCGTTTATGCTTTCCTGTTATACCAATTCTTTCAATTTCTTAAGGGTGACCAATTATTACCACCTTTGCAGACCTTTGCCTCTTTTCTTTCCCTTCCTCCTTTCTCTGTAACTTCTTTGGCACTTTCAGATCTCAACTTGAATGCTACTTCCTCCAAAAGCGTTCTCTGACCTCACAGAACAAACAGAGTCTTCTGCCCCCTGTTCCTGCAACATGGTTGCCCCAAATCATGCATTTATCACTTTCTTGTACCTATCTGGCTCACAAGACTAAACTTCGAGCAGGAACTAAGGCTACCTTTATTATCATTGTGTGCTTTTAAGCACTGTGCCTAGGACATAACAGGCACTCAATGCATATGTGTTGAATGAATGAAGGGATCCTTACTCATGATGGGGTCTGTTTCATCAAAAGTCTTAGAAGCACTTTGGAAGGAAGAGAGGATATTTGCATCTCCGGATCCCTATCACCAGACACAGTCCCTGCACATAGTAGCTGCTTGATTAATATCTGTTGAATGAAAATAACACTTTAGTTTTAATATGTCAAATAGTGTACAACTTTACTTGTAGAAAAAATAGTGGTTGCTTGTGACTTATTGAGCGTCAACATTCTTACGGAAATTCTTAGCAAAATAGAAAAGAATTTCAAAATAGGGTCAAGCTACTTCCAGTACACAGATTGGAAATATTTCCACTAGTCTAGGCTATGAACAGAAAAGTGCCAGACATTCTCCAGGCCCCTGGGCAAGTGTTCGCACACCTCAAGGGCAACCCTACCCTTCTTCAAAGCACAGCCATTGAGTTAGAATAATGTAGCAGTTAACAGATGAAAACCATACTTTATTAAAAAAAAAAAAGGACATGAAAGGTAAAGCAGGCTGGCCAGTTCTTTATAATTGCTTACTATTTCCCTATTGCATTTTAAAACGTTACGTTTCAAGGGGGCAGCTTTTTAATTTGGTTTCATTTTCTGAGGCAGCACTGCAAATAAACATCACTCAGAGGACCCAGATCCCTGCCAACTCTTGCTGATGCTAAAGAGCCATGTGCAAGTGTCTGAGTTCAAATTTGACTTCAGACCATTGTAAAAAGGAAATCAGGCAGAGCTGAGCTGCACCATGAGTAAAAGCTACTCTGTTTTCCCAGTGGGGGACCACTGCATACACAGCAAGTGGGAAGAAATGAGAATACCTGCCATGGGAGATTTGAGAGGGAAATTGATTGCACACATTTAAATAGATGGGGCTAAGATTTTTTTTCTGACAGTAAAACCCTGAATTCTGCGATGAGGAATTTAAGAACAGTGCTTTGAGGTGGACACAGAAGAAGTGTGAACTCTCTTTATCCCCCTGAATCAATGCATCTTGGGTGCAAGCCAGGTAGCTTCCTAAGTCCCTAAAATAGCTGTAGATGTGGGCAGAGAATGTGCTTAGTCCCTGCTGTGTGGCTTGGGGGACCTCGCTTGCTATTTGCTACAGAGACGGCCTCTTCCAGGGGGAACTCATCTGGAAGGCTGTGGAATCTTGGCTCTGGCCCCACTCATTTATTGGCTGGAGGGAGAAGGTGATGGAAAACATGTCTTGGGAAAACACAGATGGGGTAGGTGAACCGCAACCTGTGCTTAACCCTTGATGGCCTAAGGGGAGTGGCTCTCAGGTGTGGTCCTAGAAACCAGCGGCATCAGCACTGCCTAGGAACCCATGAGAAATGCACAATCTCAGTCCGATGCTTGACTGCAGACCATTGAAACAGAAACTCTGGAGATGAGTTCCAGAAACCTGTGTGTTAAGAACCCTCCAGGTAGTTCTGGGCACACAAACCTTTGAGAACTCCTTGCCTAAGATACTCAGAGAACACGAGGAGGATTGTTTATCAAGAAGATTAAAATGATAATGACTCAGAATCAATCTATCACTGATGCTAATAAAGGTGGGGCAAGACCAGACAGTCACAAATATTTTGAGAAAGTGTGGCATTGTTAACATCATCATTGGTATCAGTTAATATAGGAAAGGGTCAATTTATTAGTTGTGACCATAAAATTGTTGCGTAACAGACAGCATGACATCTCAGGGGCTTAGAAACAGTAGACCTTTTTTCTCCTGCACGTACAGGTTTAGTTGATCTTGGCTGGGCTCCCTCCTGTATCTCAGGGATGGTCAATCTAGTTTGGGTTTATTGGAGTGGGTTAGCTTTGCTTCACATGTTCCTTATCCTTCTCCTGAAACCCCACGGATGATCCAGGCCATGCCTGTCATGGCAATGGCAGAAGTAGGAAATGACCAGCAGAAAGGCTGGGCTGAGGCATGGTATGGGCACATCTGTCCATTCTACCTCTTTCTATTGGCCAAGCAAGTCATGTGTCTGAGACCAGATTCAAGGAATAAAGAAACAGATTTGCCCCTATTGAGGAACTGCAAAGTCACAGGGCAAAGGACACGGATACAAGTAGGGGGTGAAGGTTGAGGCCATTCATGCAATCGGCCACAATCAACAGTATATAAGCTTCTCTTTGAATTTATTAGCAGCACTTGCACAATAAATCCCAAATGTGAATTTGACTTAGAAAAAAAGTGTATCTTGAAGTGCCTGGGTGGCTCAGTCGGTAAGTGTCCAACTCTTAATTTTGGCTCAGGTCATGATTTCAAGGTTTGTGAGTTTAAGCCCTGCATCGGGCTCTGTGATGACAGTGTGGAGCCTGCTTGGGATTCTCTCTCCCTCCCTCTTTTTATGCCCTTCCCTGCTCTCTCTCTCTTTCTCAAAAATAAATAAATTAACTTTTAAAAAAGGAAAAAAAAAAGAAAAAAGTGTATCTTTTTTCTGGCCGATTTTTGTCCCCCCAAGGAATACTGGTTTTGCTGATTTCAGCTGGATCAACTATATGATTCTCAAAGAGACTTGTTCATGTCTTTATTGAAACATGTGAATGTGAAAATAAGAGGAAGAATAAAAGGAAAAGTAATCGTTTTTTTTTTTTTTTTTTAAATTCATACTAGGAGGGCGCCTGGGTCGCTCAGACACTTAAGCATCCAACTTTGGCTCAGGTCATAATCTCATGGTTTTTGCATTCAAGCTGGACATGGGGCATGGAGCTCTCTGCTGTTAGCATGGAGCCTGCTTCAAATCCTCTGTCCCCCTCTCTCTCTTCCCCTCCCTGCTTGTGCGCTCTCTCTCTCTCTCTCTCTCTCTCTCAAAAATAAATAAACATTAAAAAACCCCTTCATGATAGGGGTACCATGGGTGGCTCTGTGGGTTAAGTATCCAGTGACTCGTGAGTCTCAGCACAGGTCCTAATCTCATGTTCCTGAGATTGAGCCCCTTGTTGGACTTTGCACTGGTAGGGTAGAGCCTGCTTGGTGTTCTCTCTCTCTCTCTCTCTCTCTACTGCCCCTACCCCCACTTATTGACACTCTCTTTCTCTCTCAAAACAATAGACATTAAAAAAATAAAACTCCATGGAGCATCTGGTGTGGCTCAGTTGGTTAAGCATCTGACTCTCCATTTTGGATTAGTCATGATCTTGCAGGTTTGTCAGTTTGAGCCCCATCAGCGGGCTGGTGCGCTGATGTGTGAAGCCTTGCTTGGGATCTCTCTCTCTCTCATCTCTCTCCCTGCCCCTCCCCTACTCACACTGTCTCGTCTCTCTCAAAATAAATCAATAAACTTAAAAAAAAAAAAAAAACGCTCAGGCACACCTGGGTGGCTCAGTTTGTTAAGTGTCTGACTTTGGCTCAGGTCATGATCTCACCATCATGGGTTCAGCCCCCACATCAGGCTCTGCACTGACAGCTCAGAGCCTGTAGCCTGCTTCACATTCTGTGTCTCTCTCTCTGCCTCTCCCCCACTTGTGCGTGTGTGTGTGTGTGTGTGTGCGCGCACACACATGTGTGTGCACTGTCTCTCAAAAGTAAATAAATGAACATTAAAAAAAAAAAAAAAAAACTCCATAATATATATTGATAATATTTAAGCTACTTTCTTTCTTAAGAATATATCAAATCTAGCCTTTAAAGACAAAACTGGAGATAAGATCTTATCTACCTTGGACTTCTATTCTTAAGCAAATTTCTGGCATTTCTGTATCTGCAAGAGGTCATCTCATACACACGTCTGTTTCAAGTAGAATTTCCAAACTAGATCCCAGCACAGTTTTTTGGGTTGGTTTAATGATTGTGTTACTACTGCTGATTAGCTGTTGACACAGAAGCATAGGGGTGAGTGTGGCTTTCCCAGTTTCCAGGTGTGACGGTGCATGGAGCAGGGATCCGAATCAAGGAGAAATCAGTATGTGGAAACATGCTGCAAGCACGCAGAGTTTCTCCTGTTGGTATCTTTGAAGTGTGACCCAGTAGAAGAAATAGCAGGCAGCTATGATTTAATGGTATTTAACTTCTGACGATGAACATTTCCCCATGGTGGTGGCCAAACATACAAGGACTCTCTTTTTGTTTTTTCACATGGAATGGGAATGCAATGACTTTTTCCTCATTGCCCTGGATCTTGGAGTTGTTTATGATATGAAAGAAACCTCAGATCATTTTTGAAAACTCTCTTATTTTCCCGGTGAAGAGACAAGGCCTACAGCAATGATATAAGTTACTAGAAGTCCCCCTGTTGGTTAGGAAAGGCGATCTGGAGAAGCTAGGTTTTCTCATTATACCTCACTTCTCACTTGGGAAGGCGGTATTCATGGTCTGATGAATCAAGTACAAAATAGGGAACAGAGTATTATGGTCTGTGGACATTAATGGAATTCAATTTTCCTATTTGTGAATTGGAGATGAATATGTTTGTCAGGTGCTTGGAATGTTTGCATCAGGAACATGTTCTTTTCTTTCAAAAATTAATATTTATCGGGGCGCCTGGGTGGCGCAGTCGGTTAAGCGTCCGACTTCAGCCAGGTCACGATCTCGCGGTCCGGGAGTTCGAGCCCCGCGTCAGGCTCTGGGCTGATGGCTCGGAGCCTGGAGCCTGTTTCCGATTCTGTGTCTCCCTCTCTCTCTGCCCCTCCCCCGTTCATGCTCTGTCTCTCTCTGTCTTAAAAATAAATAAACGTTGAAAAAAAAATTAAAAAAAAAATTAATATTTATCATTAAGTGATGTGAACAAAACGCCACTGGTCAACCATTTTAAATAAATTCATGTGGTCAACAGTGACTCATCTAGTACTGAGATGAGATACACTAGGGATAGAGTGAGAGATGAAGTTCAGTGTCTTTTTCAACAACTGCAGTTATTTGCTTGATTAGATTTTATTTTATTTTTTTTTTTTTTTATTTTATTTATTTTTTTTTTTATTTATTTTGGGACAGAGAGAGACAGAGCATGAACGGGGGAGGGGCAGAGAGAGAGGGAGACACAGAATCGGAAACAGGCTCCAGGCTCTGAGCCATCAGCCCAGAGCCTGACGCGGGGCTCGAACTCAGGGACCGCGAGATCGTGACCTGGCTGAAGTCGGACGCTTAACCGACTGCGCCACCCAGGCGCCCCTATTTTATTTTTTTAAAAAAGGGACCTTCAGGGTACATGAGCAGGCATTGATGGGGGGGGGGTCAGGACTGCTCCAACACCCACCACTGAATACTCTTGAGGCATCCCTCCAGGGCCCCTTGTAATAGGTGCTGCCAGAAAGAAGCCTATGCCTAAGATTTGCTTGGAATTCATTTCTTACCTTTTTTATGATCTGAAGCAGAGGATAAAAAGATAAAGGATTGCACAGCCTGGCACGTGAATGCTTCCCCACTGCGCGCTGCTTTTGTGGGAAGGAAGTAGCAGTCGCCAACTGCTGTTTTATAATAATGAGGCATTCACATAAATTCCATGCAAAATTGATTTTTGACTGTTATATAAGAATCAAATACCGGGCTTTAAAAAGTAATTGAGAAATCTATTTGTAATTTACTTTGCCTATAAGAACCCGCTGTCCTGCCATAAACAATTTTACAGTATTTTCCCCCCTGTTAAACAGCTATTTTTACACATCTGTTTGGCCTCTCTTGGATGACAGGCAGTCAGGAGGTGTAGTGAATACAGGTTTGAAATAACATGTGGCCACAATTTCTTCCAGTTTCATCTTCAAGGGGATCTCTTGCAAGTTGTGATATCATTTTCATCACAGTGCAGGTGAAATATGTTAATGGATAATTATCTGACACTGGGTGTTGACTGATGAGTCCTAATAGCTTTTGTGGCAATAAGAAAGCATGATGAAACAGCTCAGCGCTGCTAAAAAAAAACCCCAAAACCAAAAAACCACCCCAAACCCCCCAAAAACCCCAAACCTCCAATCAAAACAACTAACAAACCAAGCAGTCTCTTTCTCACTTGTCTTTAAATGCCCTAAGCAGCTACAGCCCAATGAAAAGAGTCTCCTGTAACAAAGCTTTTCTCTACGAACGTATTTAATATTTAGTTTTAGGTATATTAAAGTCAGCCAAAGGTATTTAAGGTACATTTCTTTTATTTCTCATTTTTCTTGAGATGGAGATTAGAGGGACAAAAAAATTTGAAGCAGACAGTATCAAGAAGTCAATCTTTTACATATTTTGTTTAACTTCTGTGTGTGTTTCCTTGGTATTATCCTGCAGAAGGGAACAAACACACTTCTGTTCTTACGCTGGAATTTTTTTTTCTTTCTTTTTAAAAGATACTGAAACCCTAGTAATTAAAAAACATTCATTTCACCGCAGTTTTACTGAGGTCTACTTTACATTAGATAAAATTCTAAATGTGCAGTTTAATAAATTTTGCTAATTGTATACAGTTGTAAACCACTTTCATAATCAAGATAGAACATTTCCATCACCTTAAAAATTTCCCTTGTGCCTCCTTGCAGTCAGTCCACTCACTCAACTCCTGGCCAGAAGGCAATTGCTGATTTACTGTCACTATAGTTGTGCCTTTTTTTTTTTTAAAGAATTTCATATAAATGGAATCATGATATGTAGTCCTTTGTGTTTAACTTTTTTTTCACTTAACGTAATGTTTTTAATACATCCATGTTGCTAAGTATAATATTTTGTTTCTTTTAGTGCTGAGTAGTATCCCATGGTCTGGATGTACCACTATTTGTTTATCCATTCACTAACACTTGGGTTTTCTTTCTCCCCCCCAAGTTTTTTTTTTTTTTTTAATTTTTTTTTTCAACGTTTTTATTTATTTTTTTGGGACAGAGAGAGACAGAGCATGAACGGGGGAGGGGCAGAGAGAGAGGGAGACACAGAATCGGAAACAGGCTCCAGGCTCCGAGCCATCAGCCCAGAGCCTGACGCGGGGCTCGAACTCACGGACCGCGAGATCGTGACCTGGCTGAAGTCGGACGCTTAACCGACTGCGCCACCCAGGCGCCCCTCTCCCCCCCAAGTTTTAACTATTATGAATAACGCTGCAATAAACATTCATGTAAAAGTTTTTCTGTGGACATAAATTTTTATTTCCTTTGAGTAAATATCTAGGAGTGAGTTTGCTGGGTCATATGGCATGTATGTGTTTAACCTTGTATGACATGGTACCATTTTATACTTTCACACAGGCAACAAATGAGAGTTCTGGCTGCCCTACCTCCTCACCAGTACTTGTTACTGCCAAGTGTGTAGTAAATAGCTCATGTATTTTTTTTTTTAAAGTTTACTTATTTATTTTCAAGAGAGACAGAGATGGTGAGAGTGGGGGAGGGGCAGAGAGAGAGAGAGAGAGAGAGAGAGGGAGAGAAAGAGAATCCCAAGCCGGCTCAGCACTGCCAGCACAGAGCCTGATGCAAGGCTTGAACCCATGAAGCTGTGAAATCATGACCTTTTGAGAGGTGGCTCAAAACTGAGCCACCCAGGTGCTCCAAGCTCATGTGCTTTTAAGTGACATTTTCCTCATAATTTTTAGTGTTGAGCATCTTTTTATGGGTTTATTGGCTTTTGTGTATCTTTTTAAAACGTTTGTTCAAATCTTTTCCCCATTTTTATTGGGTTATTTCCTTACTGAGTCATAAGAACCCTTTACAAATTCTGGATATAAGCCTTTTGTCAGATATGTTTTTGCATATATATATCACAACCTTTTGCTTATTTTTTCTCCAGTTTCATTGACATATAATTGACATATAGCATTGTATAAATTTAAGGTGGACAGAAGAGTGGCTTGACATATATATTGTGAAATGGTGCCTTTTTCTTTTCAACTTTTTTTTTTTTAATTTTTTTTTCAACGTTTTTTATTTATTTTTGGGACAGAGAGAGACAGAGCATGAACGGGGGAGGGGCCGAGAGAGAGACACACACAGAATCGGAAACAGGCTCCAGGCTCTGAGCCATCAGCCCAGAGCCCGACGCGGGGCTCGAACCCACGGACCGCGAGATCGTGACCTGGCTGAAGTCGGACGCTTAACCGACTGCGCCACCCAGGCGCCCCTTTATCTTTTCAACTTTTAAGAGCAAAAGCTTTTTTAATTTTGAAAGTCAATTTAATAAATATTTCCTTTTATGATGTATGCTTTTGTGCTTTTCCTAACTGGATGTCACAAACATCTTCTCCTATGCATTTTTCCAGAAATTAAGTAGTGTTTGTTCTTATGTTTAAACCTTTGATCTATTTTGATTTAATTTTCGAGTGTATTGTAAGGTGAGAGTAGAGGTTAAATTTTTTTCCTTGTGGATATCCAGTTGTTTTAGCAACCTTATGATGATTTTCTCATTTAATTACCTTGGCATCATTGTCAAAAATCAATTACTCATAAAAGTTTGATTCTATTTCTGGACTGTCTTCTGTTCCACTAATCTGTAAGTCTATCCTTACGCCAGTACCACACTGTCTTAAATATGGCAGCTTTCTTGTAAGTCTTAGAATCAGGTAAATCCATCAGCCTTATTATCCTTTTCTGAATTGTTTTGGCTGGTGTAGATCCTTTGCATGTCCTACAAACTTCAGCATCAGCTTGTCAATTTCTTTAAAGAAGACGCTGGGATTTTAATTAAGATTGCACTGAATTTATAGATCAATTTGGGCAAAATTCATCCTAAAATATTAAATATACTTTAAACTGTTACTAAAATGTAACAGACACAACAGGCACACTAAAATGTGGTATGCAACAGTTGTTAACACACTGGAGAAAATTAACACGTCCATTTGTGCAACCAGGCTAACAAGTTCTTCTGCAAACAGAATAAAGTCTTCTCTGTCATATCTGTTTAGTGGCAGTGTGACTTGAGATCATTTTTAAAAGACTGTTAAAACCATTATTAAAAGACAGCTGCGCCTACTGAATCATGATTTTCTCAACTCTCTGCAATCTAAATAAAACAGAGCATGAAGAGGCAGAAGCTAGAATGCCTTTTGCAACTGTGTCTATCAAGGCAGCTTCGTTATTTCATTAATTGACTTTATAATAAATATACTTAGAAATTTGAATGTCAAATATATACTGATAAAAGCTTCTTTGAAATGTTTTATATATTTCAACAGCAGGCAAATTTTTGGTTGAAAATCAAAAATAGAGTTTGGATAGACATACTGCATTTTAGTAGAAGGAAAATCAATTTGGAACAGCAGACACCTGAGTTTAAAAAATGACAGCTCCGTCCCTAAGTAGTTTGGACAAGTTATCCATGTTTCAGAGCCCAGTCTGCCCATCTATAAAATGGGGATAATAATGCCTGTCTGGCAGGTGTGATGCTGCGGGATAGTGTATGCAAAATGCCTGGCATGTCTATAGCCGATATATATGAAAAAATGGTATTGGTAGAAGTGGAGGCAAAATGTAGGTCTTGGGGTCTGGTGAAAAGTTTGGGTGTTGATGGGTGTTGAAATGGATTGAGATGCCGAGCAAGGCAGTTTGTTTATTCTATGTATGGCTTACCTGTGATGGCGTGCCTTTCCTGCTCACGGGTCCTTAATAGCAACTTAAGATCCCCTCGTAGATGCTCAGAGTGGAGACCATCATGTCACCAAGCAGTGTTTCAGTGGGAAGGTCTGGGCTGGATGGTTAATGCCCAGTTTAAGTGGCCATCCACAGGCAGTTGGCAAACATTTATTTCTCAGAAACTTTCAGTATGTGGTGCCGAGTGTTCTTCATGTAGCTTGGGGGTGGGGTACTGGCTTTGAGTGCATTTGGATAACTTTTTTTTTTAAGTTTATTTATTTATTTTGAGAGAGAGAGACACAGAGAGAGAGAGGGTGGGGGAAACAGGTGAGGGGCAGAGAGAGAGAGGGAGAGAGAAAATCCTAAGCAGGCTCCATTCTGTCAGCACAGAGCCTGATGTGGGGCTTGAGCCCAAGAACCGTGAGATCATGACCTGCGCCAAAATCAAGAGTCAGACAGTTAACTGACTGTGCTGCTAGCCTTCTCTCTCTCTCTCTCTCTCTCTCTCTCGTCTCTCTAAAATAAGTAAATAAATTTAATTGACTGTCAGCACAGAGCCTGATACAGGGCTCAAACTCACGAACTGTGAGATCACGACCTGAACTGAAATCAAGAGTCAGACACTTAACCAACTGAGCCACCCAGGCACCCCTTAAATAACTTTAAGTTGTTTCTCTGACTGTCCCTTTACTCCTGTTGTCAACCTTTCCTTTATTCCCACTCGGCACAGGCACGCCAGTGAACAGTCACCCTTGTGACCACCGTAAGCTCCTACCAGTCATTACTACTTGCCCTCTGCTGTTCATTTTTCACAGTCCCAGTGCCATTGACAGTGGTGTGGCTCAGTGAGACAATGCAATGAACACAGAGTGGGAGATAGGAGCCACAGGGTCCATCGCTTGACCATATGAACTTGAACCAGTTCCCAAATCTCAGTTTCTGCCTTGATAAAATGCCTGACATGGTAACTCATGGGGAATTGTATGAGAAATTGCATAGAGAATTGCTTTGTAAACTGTAGAGTGCTAATATAAACCTCTGGGTTGTTGTAATATGGTGTCAATGTTCCCTTCTTCTATTTCCTCCTGCCACCAGAGCCACAGGAAGTTTAGTACCATCTAAATTCCCTGATTAGAGTGGGGTGGGGCAGTGTGCTGTTGATGGCTAACCACACAAACCAAAAGCTAGAATCATAGACTCCTGGAGCTGGATAGGACCACAGAGGTCATCTATTTAAACATCTATCTGCGGAGGGGTGCCTGGGTGGCTCAGTCAGTTAACTGGCTGACTCCTGATTTCAGCTCAGGTTCATGGGCTTGAATCCCATATCAGGCTCTGTGCTGACAGCGCAGAGCCTGCTTGAGATTCTCTCTCTCCCTCTCTCTTTGCTCCTCCTCACCCTTTGTCTCTCAAAATAAATAAATTAACTTTAAAAAAGAAAATATTTATCTGTGGAGAAAACAAGCATAGATCCTAGAGCCCCAAGGAAGAGAAAATGAAGTTTTCCATTGACACCTTAGCTGGGTACCAGGGATGCTTGTGTTTTGTAGTTTACAGTTGAGGCAGTCTAGACCTAAAAGACTTACAAATGAGTTGAAGGACAAAAGGTTCTGGAAAGAATTGGAATATTCTTGGTTTCTAGTAAATAAAAAGAAAACAAACAAGAAAGATTCCAAGGAGAGGTGAAAAAGTATATTTCTGGTTTTTAAAGGGGACTGTCTGATGATATTTATTATTTAAGGAAAGCAAGGAATTAGGGTTTTCATAACAGTGATGTCAATAAGAAGTCAAACAGTCATGGATGGACTAGATGAGCTGAATCTTACTGATTGATTTTTTGGTTACTGGTTATTTTATTCAGTCATTTTCTTAGTTTATTGAATTTTGCTGATTCATTTACTGGTTGGTTTAGTTGGTTAAACTGTCAAATTACCATGTCCAGAAATCTAATATAAAAATTATGAATGGATACACAAAATGTGATATGTCCATATAATGGAATATTATCAGCAATGAAAAGGAATAAAGTATTGATACATGAATGAATCTACATGAATGAATGAACCTTGAAAACACTATGTAAAGTGAAAGAAGCCAGAAACAAAAGGCCATATATCGTATAGTTCTATTTATGGAAAATTCTCAGAATAGTCAAATCCATAGAGACACAAAAGATATTAGTCTAAGGGCTTGGGGAAGAAAGGAATGGGGAATAACTGTTAATGGATATTGGATTTTTAGGGGGGCAAGAAAATGTTCTGAAATTAGATAGTGGTGATGATTGTGAATATACTACAAATTTTGTGAATATACTACAAATCACTAAATTGGACACTTTAAAAGGGTGAAGTTTATGGTATGTGAATTATATCTCAACAACAAAGAAATCTAGTATAGTGGGTTTTTTTAAAGTTTTATTTATTTATTTTGAGAAAGAGAGGGAGAGGTGCATGGGAGGGAGGGAGGAGGGAAGGAGGAAAGAGAGAGAGAGAGAGAGAGAGAGAGAGAATCCCAAGCAGGCTCTGCACTGTCAGCTTGGAGCCTAATGAGGGGCTCAAACTCACAAACTAGGAGATCATGACCTGAGCTGAAATCAAGAGTTGGGTGTTTAACCAACTGAGCCATCCAGGTGCCCCTCTAGTATAAAGAACCCTATCACAACAAAAATTTTTAGATGTTAGGAATAGAATTTTCTTTTCTGCCATCTATGCCACAGATGGTGAATAGTGATGGTATACTTGAAAGGAACACTGATCTTGGCACATAGTGTGAGGTGGGGCAAGTCACTGCATTTCTCTTAGCCTTTGCTGCCTAATCTACAAAATGAAGATAGTTACTTGTGTCCTACCTATGCCATCTATGAGTGAATGTGGCATAGCAATAATAGCATGAATTTAATGAGCTTTCATTATCTACCAGGCACTACTGCTGGCATTTTACATTAATTTATTTTTCTTATGAAATATTCTTATTTTGATTTTACAGGTAAAGAAAATGAAATAATATGTTGTAAAACTGCCAAATAGATGAAAGACATGCATATGTTATTTTATTTCACAAAATCATTTAAAAATGTTTTGTTTTCAGCTTATTACAGTGATGTGTCATTGGAGAAATCAGAAAATACAAAAAGCTATAAGGAAGCAAATTAAAATCAACTCATAAACCCAGAGAAAACAGTTATATTTTTGTATCTTCCATTCTAGTTTTGAAAAAAGTATATGTATGTCAGGGTGCTTGGGTGGCTCCGTCGGTTGAGCATCTGACTCTTGATTTCAGCTCAGATCATGATCCTAGGGTCGTGGGATCTAGCCCTGGGTCAGCCTCTGTGCTGGAACCTGCCTGAGATTCTCTCTCTCTTTCCCTCTGCCCCTCCCCTGCTCATGCACGCTCTTACTCAAATAAAAAGTATATTTATGTATATTCATAAGTATGTATACATAAATGCATACATTGGTTTCACACTATAAATACACTATTGTATTTTGGTTTTAGAGATGATTTTAATGTCTGGGTATGGATGTACCCTCTTAAACTGTGCACTCAGCCAGTAGTTGGCTGGTTAATTGAAAAATTTGGTTTAAAGCAGGTGACACACTGTCAACATCCATGGCACAGAAGTTCCCCCACTGGTCCCAGCTAAATGACCCCCTGATTTTGTTCAGATGTACAGAATCAATTTGTTCAGACTGAGAGGATGAAATTGAGATGCTGAGACACCAACTGAGATACTGATGATTGCTCTGAGCCAGTCATGATGATTCCATTCTTTCAATGAATAGTTTGGGGGGTAGCATATAACCTGACTCTGCCAGTGAGACAGAAGGGAAGTCTGTTAAGGGGTTTTGGAAAAGAATTTCCTCCTGTTAAGGAGAGAGATGCTTGAGATGAAATAACCATCCTCCATCTCCAACCCCAGCCCTCCTTCTTGCTGTCTGTTCCTGGAGCTGTGGCTGCCATCTTGGGAGCATGGGGGAAAGCCAAGACTATCTCAGATATGCCAACCCAGAGCCTTGACGTGTCCTAGCCACCAAATTAACCAACCCTGTAGCTTCAGACTCCTAAGTGAAATAATGAGTGCTTAAGAATTGCAGCCCAAAGTGAAATAGCTAGTGGAGAATAGTAAAAGAAATGATGTGGAATTACTTTTAAAACACATACATTTCTTAAACATTTAAAAAAGTACATAAAGCATATATCTATGGATTCATTCATCACTAAAAAAATGTGGGCCAGGGTCTTTAATTATAATGGGTCATCTGTGCTATCTTTAGTGCATAAACAATATCAGTAACACACTTCTAATTTCTGTGGTTTTCTGTTTGTTCCTTTTGAAGTGGATCACGGACTTAGAGACAATTACAAGAAGTCTGAGCATAGACCTTTTGCCAGGCATTTGTCAATGTGTGGTCTGTGGGCTCCTAGAGGTTTCCAAGCCCCTAGAAGGATGTCTGCAATGCCAAAATTATATTCATAATAGTATTAAGGTATTATTGCCTCTCCCACTATCATTTGCTCATGAGTATATAATAGGGTTTCCAGGGGCTCCATGACTTGTGATACTACAGTAGATTGAACATTGAATTGATGTGAGAACTCAGCTGCCTTCCATTAATCTAAGTGTTAGAGGTTTACAACAATGTTAAACAGTGTCACTACTCTAAAATTTTTTTTATTTTAGAAAATATATTTACTTGTCATAAAAATATGTTATTTATGTTAACATGTGATGGGTTTCTTATTGTTATGTTTAAGAATGAATTTAAAGTCAATAGTTTATAAATTTCTCAGTTTTAATTTCTAATATGGTAAATGTCAGGAGATATTTCCCACATCAACAGAAGCTCTTTAAGGTCCTTAATCATTTTTAAGAAGGGACCAAATTCTTGAGAATCATGGCTCTAGACTTGACTGATTTTTCCCAATGCTTGCTGTTGCCTAGTAATAGTATCTTCTTTGTTTCCCTTCCTTTCTTCCCTGCTTTTTTTTCCTTCCTTCCTTCCTTCCTTCCTTCCTTCCTTCCTTCCTTCCTTCCTTCCTTCCTTCCCTCCCTCCCTCCTTCCTCCCTCCCTCCCTCCCTTCCTTCTGCTTTTTTTTCTTTTCAGCAATCTGCTTTTATCTAAAATTTGCAAAGCATTCAACTTAATTTTTATAGAAACAACTACGTCTTTCTTTTTTTTTTAATTTTTTTTTTTCAACGTTTATTTATTTTTTGGGACAGAGAGAGACAGAGCATGAACGGGGAGGGGCAGAGAGAGAGACACACACACAGAATCGGAAACAGGCTCCAGGCTCTGAGCCATCAGCCCAGAGCCTGACGCGGGGCTCGAACTCACGGACCGCAAGATCGTGACCTGGCTGAAGTCGGTCGCTTAACCGACTGCGCCACCCAGGCGCCCCAACTACGTCTTTCTTGTAGCATTCATAATGACAGTGGTAGATACTGAGTTTGTAAATGGGCCTAGGCACAAACATATCCCACTCTTGGTAAGTACCCACCTAATTTGGGGGGAAAGGTACATGTGTGTCTGAATGAGGAATGTGCAGTGTGTTTCACAGAGGAAATAAATACCACCGACTAATCAGGCATTGGTTTAGCGGAAGTCAGTTAAGAAAGATTCTACTGTATGTAACCGTTCTCATATTACTGAGCACATTTTTGCTTATACTTTTTAACTTTGAAAAACAAAGTTAAAGTGAATATCCTTATACATAAATGTTTGCATAAATGATTATCAGGATAAATTCCTAGAATAAGAATTAATATGTCAAAAAGTTGTGGGTGTATTGAAGGGTTTTAGTGTATATACTCAAATTGTTTTCTAAAAAAATTGTACAAATTTGTGTTCCTACCATTTCTCCACATATTTACTAATTCAAAGTATTACTGTTAATAAAGAAGCATGTTAATTTTATGCCCAAATTCTTGCTTTGATTTTCTAAGAATGATTTATCTAATGTTGTGAATTAGACACTTTAAAAATACTTAGTGACATTTTGTATTTCTTTCTTTTTTTTGTGTGAACTTCCATTTGATATCCTTGACCACTTATCTAGAGAGATATACTAGTCAGGATTCTTGCTTGCAAATGACAGGAAGTGACTTTAGTTAACTTAAATAGAAAAAGAATTCATTGCTTAGGGTATTGGGTAGGCCACAGAACTGAAGGGAAGGCTGAGAACCAGACCTGGAGAGAAGCCAAGAGAGACAAGGTAGAGCTGACATCCTGCAACAGGAACAGTTAAGATACCACAGCACAATCAACAAAACTAAAAGGCAACCTACGAAATGGGAGAAGATATCTGCAAATGACATATCTGATAAAGGGTTAGTATCTAAGCTATATAAAGAACTTATAAAACTCGACATCCCAAAGATGAAAGTCCAATTAAAAAATGGGCAAAAGACATGAGCAGACATTTTTCCAAAGACATCCAGATGGCCAACAGACACATGACAACATGCTCAACATCGCTGATCATCAGGGAAATGTGTGCATGTGTGTGGGGCAAGGGAAGGATCTCATCCCTGCCCACCTCTTTTTCCCGCAGTTATCCTGCTGCATTGACTGTGTAATTCTTTCCCCACTGACTGTATTGGCACCTTCATCACATATTAATTCCTTTATATGCCACGTGTCTTTCTAGACTATGAATCCCATTCCCTTGATCTACCCACTGATTTTTGCAAGTTTTTTTAGAATTGCCAAAACTTTATAGGATGTTTTAATCACCCAGAAAGCCCTTAATTATGCATGTTTTTTTTTTCTTTTTAATTTATTTAAGTTCAGCTTACCTAACATATAGTGTAGTATTGGTTTCAGGAGTAGAATTCAGTAATTCATCACTTACATATGACACCCAGTGCTCATCCCAACAAGTGCCCTTCTTAATGTCCATTACCCATTTAGCCCATCCCCCACCCATCTCCCCTCCAGCAACCCTCACTTTGTTCTCTATATTTAAGAGTCTCTTATGGTTTGCCTCTCTCTCTCTGTTTTTATCTTATTTTTCCTTCTCTTCAACCTATGTTCATCTGTTGGGTTTCTTAAATTCCACATATGAGTGAAATCATATGATGTTTGTCTTTCTCTGACTGACTTATTTCACGTAGCATATAATACACTCTAGTTCCATTCACATTGTTGCAAATGGAAACATTTCATTATTTTGATTGCTGAGTAGTATTCCATTGTGTGTGTGTGTGTGTGTGTGTGTGTGTGTACACCACATCTTTTTCTTTTTCTTTTTTTAAATGTGTATTTATTTCTGAGAGAGCACAAGTGGGGCAGGGGGAGAGAGAGACAGAGGATCTGATGCAGTCTCTGTACTGACAGGCTGACAGCAGCAAGCCCGATGTGGGGCTCGAACTCACAAACTGAGAGATCATGACCCGAGCCGAAGTCAGTTGCTCAGCCGACTGAGCCACCCAGGTGCCCCTATACCACATCTTCTTTATCCATTCATCAGTTGGTGGACATTTGGGCTCTTTCCATAATTTGGCTATTCATAGCACTGCTATAAATATTGGGGTACATGTGCATGTCTTTGTCTTTCCCAAAAATGTGATGGTCAGTCCTGGTTTTCATTTGTTAACTTTAGAAAACATTTTGCAAATTTCAAAAATTATCCTCATGAAGACTGAGTTAAATCCTGAACTCAATTTTAGAATTTTATTTACATCTTTATAAAGTTGGGTTTTCCTATTTAGGAACATTTATTCTAGTCTTCCTTCGGGTCTCGATAAAGTTTCGACATTTGTTCATTTTGGTTTTATACCTGAGTTTTAAAGATTATTCTTATTTGAAACTTTAAAAAAAATCACTGATAAATCATTCTAATCTTTATGACTTGTGTACCTTTCTATTTTTTCAAGTTTTTTTTAATTCAGATCATCTATTTCTTCTCAGCACAATTAGTAATTTTATTTCATAATGAAATAATCTCATTCATCAATGTTTATAAATTTATTAACATAAAGAATAATTTAAAAACTATAATGTATCTGTTATCCTCTTGATTCTTAGTGAAAAATTTTTTTTGTTTTTTCTGTTTATCTTTATTTTCCGTTTTAGGTTTGTCAGATGTTTGTCTAGTTTTTCAAAACAATAATCATTTAGATTCTTTGTTCTTTTCCAATAACCCTGTAATGGCAGTGATTACAGGCAAAGACTTTGGAGTCAGACGAAGCTGGGTTAAATCCCAATTTTGTCATTTACTAGCTGTGTTATCTCGGAAAAATTATTTAATGCTTTGAAATCTCAATTTCTTTATTTATAAATATAACTACTACTAATGCCCATCTCTCAAAAGTAATGTGATGTTTCAACAAGATAACTACATAAAGAATTAGGTTCAGTACTCATGGCAAACGCTTAAACTTGATTATCATTGTATTTATAATTTTATTTTTAATGTATTTTATTAATGTTCAGACTTATCAGTTTATCAAATATCAATTTATTTTCATACTTGATTTAGTTCATTAAAGGTTATGAATTCATTCTTGACTGGAATTTTGGCCACCTCCCACAATTTTTATTAATATTCTTAGTTATTTTATTTAAAACCTAGTATATAATTGAGGATTTGATATCCTTTATAAGTTAGTTTAGGAGTGTTTTTTAAAAGTTTCAAGTTATTGGTTTTGTTTATTTATTTGTTTGTTTAAAAATCTGATAATCGTTTTTGGTTTGTATTGTGGTTGGAAATGTTGGCCTTTAGAATTTCTGCTTTGGGGAATTGTTGTTTTTATGGTCTGATATATGGACCTTGCTTATTAAATCTTGCTATGCTATTTGGTGTATAAAAATGTTTATGACTATTTTCTGTTAGTTGTGGATTATATCTTTTATCAATATAAATTACATCTTTGGCCTGTTTATTGCTTTTAGCTTGACTCCTGGTGTGTAAGTTTTTCTTTTGCTTGTATTAATCAAAGTGTATTCACCCATTCTTAAACTTCTTATCTGTCTGAGCCGCTTATTTTTTGGTGGGTCTCTTTTAAGCAACATAGACTTGGGGCGCCTGGGTGGCGCAGTCGGTTAAGCGTCCGACTTCAGCCAGGTCACGATCTCGCGGTCCGTGAGTTCGAGCCCCGCGTCAGGCTCTGGGCTGATGGCTCAGAGCCTGGAGCCTGTTTCCGATTCTGTGTCTCCCTCTCTCTCTGCCCCTCCCCCGTTCATGCTCTGTCTCTCTCTGTCCCAAAAATAAATAAACGTTGAAAAAAAAAATTTAAGCAACATAGACTTGAATTTTATTTCTGAAGATAAGAAATAAGTGTTGGAAACGATGTGCAGAAAAGGGAACCATTATACACTGTTGGTTGGAATGTATACTGGTACAGCTACTATGGAAAACAGTGTGGAAGTTTATCAAAAAATTAAAAATAGAACTACCATACGATCCAGCATTTCTGCTTCTGGGTATTTATCCAAAGAAAACAAAAACGCTAATTCAAAAGACATATGCACCCTTATGTTCACTGCAGCATTATTTACAATGGCCAAAACATGGAAGCAATCTAAATGTCTATGGATAGATAAATGGATAAAAAAAAGATGTGGTATGTATATGCAACTGAGCATTAGCCAGAAAAAGTGAAATCTTGCCAGTTGTGGCAACACAGATGGACCTAGAGGGCATTATGAAAGTGAAGTAAGTCAGAGAAAGACAAATAACAT
Source organism: Lynx canadensis (assembly GCF_007474595.2). NCBI lineage: Eukaryota > Metazoa > Chordata > Mammalia > Carnivora > Felidae > Lynx > Lynx canadensis. Next base: position 164,591,179 of record NC_044310.1, on the reverse strand, counting down.
ATGACTTCACTTACACGTGGAATCTTAAAAACAAACAAATAAAACAAAACAGACTTACGGGTACAGAGAACTGATGGTTGCCAGAAGCGAGGTGTGGGGGAATAGATGAAATAGGTAAAGGAGATTAAGAGGTACAGTTTTCCAGGTATACAATAAATAAAACATGGGGATGTAGTGTATAGCATAGGGAGTATTTTAATAACTTTGTATGGTGACAGATGGTAACTAGACTTACTCCGATGATAATTTCATAATGTATATTATCAAATTGCCATGTTATACATCTAAAACTAATACAATACTATAGGTCAATTATCCTTCAATAAAACAGATGAAACCAATTTGAAATTACTGGTCCTTTAATGGGCTAGTTAACCCATTTACATATTTTCTCATAATTTACTTGTTTTATCCTCTTTTTGAGATTTTGCTATTTCCTTACATTTTATTTGCTGTATGCAATTTTTTTTTATTTACTTTTAAAATTTACTTTTTCTATGAAGGAAATCTTGGAAGTTAATCTATTTAAAATTTTTCTATTGGTTGCCTTTAAATTATTTAAAAAAATTCTTTATATTCCCCAAATTTTCAATATAAAAAATTAAACTATATTAAGAAATCCTGGTGGCTCAGTGGGTTAAGCATCCAACTTTGGCTCAGGTCATGATCTCACAGTTTGTGGGTTCAAGCCCTGCATCGGGCTCCATGCTGACAAGTCAGAGCCTGTAGCCTGCTTCTGATTCTGTGTCTCCCTTACTCTCTGCCCGCCCCCCCCATGCTCTCTCTGTCTCTCACAAAAATAAAAAATACATTAAAAAAATATCCTTACATTTGAAAAAGTTAGCATAGTTTTATTTTTTCCTTCATTTCTGCATCTTTGCTAATATAAGCTTAGATTTAAGACACTTATTATCGTTATTGCTTATATAGGTTTTTATCAATATTTTTAATATTTGCTTTGTTTTTTTTTAATGGTTTTATTTATTTTTGAGAGAGAGAGAGAACACTAACAGGGGAGGGGCAGAGAGAGAGGGAGACACAGAATCCAAAGCAGGCTCCAGGCTCTGAGCTGTCAGCAGAGAGCCTGACGCAATACTCAAACTCACGAGCCATGAGATCATGACCTGAGCTGAAGTCAGACGCTTAACTGACTGAGCCACCCAGGTGCCCTATATTTGCTTTATTGTTAACAAATTTTGCAATAAATACTTAATGTAATTAAAATATATAACTCCTTTCACTGCTCATTGCTAATCCTTCAAAAGCACAATAGTTCCATTCTTATGTTATTTATTGCAAATTATTTCTCAGTCCTTCTTGTGTGTGTTTTTCTTATCGAGGCAAAATTATATATAGCATAATACAAGTTTTGGGTGTACAAGATATAATTTGACATCTGTATATGTTACAAAGTGATCATCACCCAAAGTCTAGTTACAATCCATTGACATACAATTGACCCCAGGAGTGTGTCTTTAAATAGTTTTTTTCAAGAAGAGTTTGGGGGGAGTATATTTTCTAAGCATTTTCTTATCTTCAATCAGGTTTTCTGTGATTTTTGCACACCAAAGACAATTTGTCTTGGTATAACTTTCTGGGTGAGAATGTTATTTATCTCTGACCTTCAAAAGTCATCATGGATGCTTCCAGATATGTCTTAATATGTTCATTTTGCCTGGAATGTAGTGGATTCTTGATCTGCATATGCTTAACATTTTTTAAGGTTAAAAACCATTAAATTTTTGTGTTTGATTGTAACTTCTGTTCTATGTCTTCTAGTTCTTCCTAAAAAATATATACAGTTCTTAGGTTTTCTGTGTCTATTTTCCTTTCATTATTTCACGATTTCTTTCATTATTTCATCTTTGTTCTTTTCTTCTATGTCCCAGAGGATTTTCTCAGATGGGTCCCCTACTTTACTGATGTAATTATCCGCAGTGTCGTTTCTGTACCACATGGCTTCAAATGCAGATTTTAATTCTGTCATTGCATTTTGATTTTACTTCAATCTTTTTCTATCTCACACATTTTCCTTTTCATCTCACCTTGCCGTCTCTTTCTCATGACCGATTCTCTTGTTACGGATGTCTGTTCCTGTTCCCTAAAGGCCATTACTTCTTGAATTCTATTGAAGATTGAAAAAATGTTTCTGCAAATTTCTTTCAATTCCTGTGGCAAATCATTTTCAGAGGATGTGCTCCCTCTGAGTCTTTAGGATAATATCCTCTATCTCTATTTCTATGTCATTTATCAAAATGCATGCTAGTTATTCTTCTTGCCACTTCTCTTAACACAGGATATCTATCTGGACTGGTGTTTCCTTCTGTCCACTTGGATATGGGTTCAATTCCCTTTTTAGAGCCACACCTGGAGGGCCAGCTGATGTCCAGAGCTACCAGCTCCATTGCTGGTGTTTGACTTGCTTTCATTCCTTACGTGTCGACGTTAGGGCTTGTTCTGCTCCCATTGCCTTACTTTCTGGCACGAGATCTATAATACTCAGCATACAGGGTTGTCGAGACTTTTTATTCTCTCTTCTCTCATATTGTGCTTTCTTCATGGGAACACCTTCCTGGTTGGAATGCGGCATCCCAAAGCCTGCTTCCTCATTCCATCTTGTTGACCAGTTCTTTTCCAGGTAGGTGCCCTGATTGTTTTTAAGAAAAAAGCTGCTACTGAGGGGTTGGATATGACAGGAAAATAACATTCCAGCTTAAAAAAGCACTTATATAGTAGAAGAATGGCTGCCTGATTTAATGAGCCAGGTGGCAGACAGTAGGGAAGGTATAATGGGCCTTTCTAACTTCAGACAGGTGGGCTTTCTCTAGGTCTGGTGGCAAGCACAGGTGGGCCACTAATTGCCTCTAAAAATCCAGGTTCATTGACCTTACAGTTAGTGGTAAGAAGTCAACTGTCAATCTTAATTTTTGGTGGCAATGTAAATGTTTGCCTGTGTGTGTGTGTGTGGGGGGGGATGTATTTTAGTAAAAGAGGCTATATCAGGACTATTAGCCAGATGCCATTTTAAACTGGAAGTCCTTGAGGTCTTTTTATTTTAAAAATTAATTACCAGGTTGCTTTTATCTACCAACTCATGTGGCATATGTGAGACATAAGTAAGTGAAGAGCTAGAAGATGCCCAGTGGAATGAAGTGAGAAGACAGATTTGGGAATTGTGCTCTCTCACCTCTTCACCTCCCACTTCCCATTGTCCCCTAGTGCCCCATGACCTCTCTTTGTTCTCCTTCCTGTTTCTTTTCCCCAAGCTTGGGTTTCAACCTCAGAGCCATTCTCTCAAGTCCCACTTAATATAGGCATCATGTTCATTTCTTTGCTGCCTCCCAAACTCTACTCTTCAAGATCTCCATAGGCCATGATGATTGGGTCTGATGATGACAGGCCATTGCAGAAACAGTATATGCTGGGATGGATTTTGCTTTTCCTTCCACCCTTTACACAGAGGACCAGTGTGTCAGCTCATGCCTCAGTTAGGAGTTACAGGTAACAGATGGAGGGAAGGCTGTATTGCTCTCTAACCCTTGCAGAATTCAAGACTGGCCCCACTTTGACGCATAGGTTCCGCGTGATTCGTGGGCAGAAGATTTAGAATTGGCATTCTGCCTATCCCCCAGGCATGGTCACTGCTGCTACGATTTCCAGCCTGGAGCATGGCCTAAGCTCCGCCCTTTGTGGGGGCTGAAAGACCGAACTGGTTTCTATGTACTGCATATCAGGTCATGATAACCAACCATCATCAATGTCAATGTTTTTTGTCCTATTGGTCCAAGTGATGAATTGCTGTAATCGTGCAAGTCAAGCAAATATATAAAAAGACCTTTAAACAACAAAAATTCAAATCTTGGAAGTGAAGGCATAGGGCACCATTAAAATTCCCTTCATGATCCTGATGTTGAGGGCCTAGGTTATTTTCATATTTCAAATATGTTAAGGGTTTAATGTACTGGGGCCTGCAGATAAATCCCATATTTAATCTCTCTTCTTTTACATTTCCATATTTTTTAGCTGTTTCTAGCACGAATATCATCCTCTATAAAAGTGGAGTAATTTCAAGAAATATAAAGGTTGTATACTTCCACCATACGTTACCTTTTTATTGGGTTGTTTTGCTATACAAAGTAAAAATGCACTTGTGCATTTGCTGTTTGCACCAGAGCAATGATGTGAGCATATCAGAATATCAGATAATTTTTCCTACTAATTTTTGCCTTTCATTGTCTTTAAAGAATGGATAAGAACACTAAATTCCAAGTCTTTTAACCATGGGTTTTTGCTTGATTGATACTTTTCTTTTCTTTTTTTTTAAGTGTACTCTTCATGGAAACATGTGTAAACCATGCCCGTATGACAGAAAATACACAAATCTTCATAGATACTAAGATAAGTTGTGTGAATAATACCACAGTTAGATTGTGTTGTTGAATTGGTGTGCCCCCATGCCTTGCACACAGACAAGTTAAATAATTATCTGGTGAAGGAATGTTTGGTGTGTAGCTGATATAACTTAGATGGCCTCTGGCATCTCATACTTGATAAAATGAGACTGGAAAAGTAAGAATGACCATACTTATGGTTTGCAGGTAGAAGAGTATATTTAGACCATTAGAAGTCAGGGAGTCAAATTGCGCAGCTTGGTCTGTGATGTGTTGGCTTTTTATGGAAGTGATGGCCTTGCCTACACGTGGGCAGTGAAGTCCATTCTGTGTGTGTACCAAGGCTCCTCCGTGCCTAAGCTGGAGGAGGTTTTTGTTCCCAAGGGGGGCCCTTTGGGAATCCCTGGGTGCGTGGTAATTTCTGGCTCTGCTTCTCTCTGACTCATGGATACAGGCAATCATGCTAGCATAAGTAATCAACTATTTCAAAACTACATTTTACTTGTTTTAAGAAAAATAGTGGGTTAGCTGGTAGACATTCTACATTTTAGTTTGGTTTCTCTGGTGTTATGGGAATGTTCCTTTAAAGTAAACACTGAGAAGCCTGGAATGGCAGAAGGAGGCCAAGACGCTGTGACTCCCCTAAACATAATCTAGTTGTTGGAAATGCAGAAGATCCAGAGGACCCCGTTTTCCTCCTACAAATCCACAAGAGGCATGACTGGTGCCCTTTCTGCCACAAAGGGGAGAAAATAAGTGGTTTGTGTGGTAAAATAAGGACAATGTAATTCCCAAATCAAATAGTATTTACTGAGTACCAAAAAATGATACACTTGCTTACTACCTTAAATGTATTATTTATTTGATCTGCACAGCAACAGAAAGTTGGCAAGGAGTGTTGCTTTTCTAATTTGTATGGGTGAAGAATTTGAGGCTCTGAGAATTTAATTGACTTTCTTAAAGTCACTGACTGGTAGAGGTGGAACCAGATTTCAGTTTTGCTCATTTCTAGCACTGTATTCTTTCCTTTGCCCTAATAGAACACCAACAGCACCAACAAAATATTCTAACACTCATTGAATCAGGCATAATTTACTTCTCACAATCTCCTTTTTTCCTCATATAAAGTAAGTACTAACATCCCCATTCTACAGATGGAAAAGCTAAGCTACAAAATCTACTATGGCAATTCACCAGGGTGTTGTGGGGACACTCCAGGGTAAGATACAAATTTGTTCTTGAGGAATTTATAAGCAAACCAAGGCAATAACTGTGCATATGTAAAAGACAATAATAACAATATATTTTAATAGTACTTTAGTACCAGGAAAGTAGCGTCACAGAGCAGTATTTGTTTATAAAATGGCATTCATTGGGAGATAAATACTGCTGTTGGCCCTTGAACAATGTGGGGTTTAGGGGTGCTAGTCCCCATAAGGTTGAAAATTGCATGTAACTACTGACTCCCCAAAACTTGAGTACTAATAGCCTACTGTTGACTGGAAGCCTTACAGGTAACATAAACAACTGATTAACACATATTTTGTATGAGATATATATATATATATATCTCACTATATATTATAATGATAGTGTACTCTTAATACTAAAGTGAGCTAGGGAAAAGAATAGTATAGTATAGTATACTTATAAAGTATAGTATACTTATAAAAGTATACTTATAAAGTATAAGTATACTTATAAAGTATAGTATAGTATAGTATACTTATAAAAGTATAGTATACTTATAAAAGTATACTTATAAAGTATACTTATAGTATACTTATAAAAGTATAGTATACTTATACTATATAGTATAATGTAGTGTACTCTTAATACTAAAGTGAGCTAGGGAAAAGAAATGTTATTAAGAAAATCATAAGGAAGAAAAAGACGTTTACATTACTATACTATATACTATCCTATATTTGTTGAAAAAAATCCATGCATACGTTGACCCATGCAGTTCAAACCCGTGTTGTTCCAGAGTCAATTGTACAAGAGTTTGGAGAAGAGTGAGATGGTTTCTTGGGGCTGAGGCAGTCATGAAGACTGGAGGAAGCAGGCAGAATGTGAGTTGCTTCTGGAGGGGCTGGTGAAGGGGACCAGGAAGCCCTTCCAGGTGGTGGGACACAGTAAGCAAGTCACAGAGCTGCAAACATGCCCCATTGGGACATTGTGAGTCTTATTCCTACTAAAAGTTGTCTGCAAGTGAGGATATGAAGTTGGAGGTTTCCCCTGGTAGGCATCTGATGAAGCCCTTTTCCCTTAACCTATGCAAACACAAAAATGAGCATTGTTTTCAAGCTTTGGACTACAGCTCTGTAGGCAAACAGTAATCTCCAGCCTCCCATCTTTCTCAACAGAACAAGCCTAAAACCTTTCTTTATATTTGGAAGGGGCTGGAAATCTAATCCATACCCCACTCATTTTATGTGTGGGGGTAGGAGAGCCTGAGACAACAGAGAAAGCCAATAACAGGTACAAGGTTACCTAGTCAGGGAATGTTCAGAGGAGAACCCTGGTATTTGATTCAGTTCAGAGTTCTTCATTTGTTGCTAAAATATTTAAACTTCAAAGAATAGAGTATTGTGATTATTCATTTTTGTAAACATGGGCTCAGCTCGGAGACCCCTGACCTGGCTGGTGGTCATGGTGACAGCATTGGGGCACATGTGTGATCACCAATCATGCCCACATAATGTTCTACCCTTAGTGAAACTTCCATCCATGTTAGCTGCAGTCTTCATGTAAGTGAATTTATGGAATATGGACATCTGACTTCACCTGCTCTCCTGGATCCTATCCCCCTATTCTTTGTCTGTATTCATTGACCATTTTGAGCTATGGTTTCTCTATGCCATATTCCACAGAAGAAACGTGAAGGTACTGATTTCAGTCATGTACCTTCTTCCACAAGGTTCTAGCCAGTTACAAAAACTTGGTTGTCTTAAGGGTATCACGTAGAGGAACAAAGCAGGAGTGCCATTTTGTTAATGTCAGATATAAATATTTTTATGAACTTTATATGTCTGGATTCATTAGCCATTTAATGAATTTGATGCACAGATGTTCAGGAAATTAGGAGCACTGACTTCATTGGGAAATTATACCAAGCTTGGTGCCATCCAAGATATCAAAAACATGCTGTTCCTACAATCTGCCAAGAAACCAGGTATAGTAATGGTCTCTGTGTTATATATAAGCTCACTATTAACACTCAATAAATGTTTTGTATAATAATAAAAATATTGAGCATGACTCTCCCCAGTGGAGATCAGGTTTGGACATAAAGGGATGCCCTCTGTGTTCAGAATATATATTTCCTTTGGACTTACAGTATATTCACCTGATGGGAAGTAAGAGAGTTGAGAAAAGCTAATTGATGCCAGAGGCTGAGGTTATTAATTTTGAGTCGTAAGAACCGAATTTGGCTTACAAAACTTATCATCAAAACAACCACATCAAGTCTCAATTTGCTCTGCCAATTCCTTTGTGCCTCAGGGGAAGAGTGGGTGGGGTAAGTGGTTGAAGAGAAAGGGCAGAAGCAGGGCCAGACTGGGCACTGAAGATAAGACTGTGTCCGGAAGTCCACACCTTGGCGGGACGCTGGCACCATTTCCCAGGGGATTTGTCCTGTTGGTAACTCTGTCACCTTCTGTGCTTTGGAGACAATACCACGGAGGGAAGAAGGGGTCCAAAAATTCTATGATTCTTGGAAATGTTCTTCCTGGTTAAATTTTTTAAAAAATGGCTCTCTTTTTCTCTGAAAGCAAACAAACAAAAACCCCAACGTGTGGTGTTTGCCTATTTCTATGGTGTAAATACTCCCACCATGGCCAACTTCAAGCCATCATCATGAGAACAACTAGCTTAAAAAGTTGCTAAAAATGTAGCAATAGCTCTTGCAAGCTGATACAAGTGGCTCCAGCAAAACCCTTGTCCTCAGTATACAATAATCGTGGTGATTGATGTGGGGAAGTGATTAAAGAAGCTCTGGGGTAAGTAATCCCCAAGGTCAAATTCTAGCTCTGCTATTTCCTAGCTCTGTGATGTCTGGCCAGCTATTTAACCTCTCTGATCCTTGGTCTCCTCCGTGGCAAAATGGAAATAATATCTCTTATGAGGTTGAGAGCTGTATAAAGAAGATAGTAAATGTAAAGTGCCCAGTAAATGTCACAGCCCCCTCATCTATGCAGAAATGTTATGATTATCAGAGACTGTGGAATAGTATTGATAGCAATTGGCCCTGGCACGTGATTTGTGGGAAAATACTATCTTAATATCCACCAGATATTTGGTGTTGTAAGCTTGCATACGTAGGTGAGGAAGTGTTTCACAAATAGCCGTGGAAAGAAGAACACGTGCTTGATTTTTAAGAAATACTAAGAACAATCCATACGCGTCACATTGTTTTAAAGATACTGCCTGCAGTGTGGATAATGCTTGTGGAGACTTCTTCCTTGGTGGTGTGTTAGCAGCTTTTTATCTTTCAAAACAAACAGTCTTTGGAAATAAGGTGGGCATAAAGAATAGCGGCAGGTGCCAAACTGTCTGAGTGTCTTGCTTCTCACAGGCTTGGCAGGCCAGTTTTCTTTCTCAGCTAGGAGAAACACTGAGTACCATGTAGGGGGCATCTTGCACATCCCTCCCACCACGGTGCACATCTCCTACCTATCAGGCAGAGAGCAGCTGGAAAAAGGGAAATGCAGAGAAGACAGGCCTCTTTCCCAAGGGAACCAAGAAATATGGCTCTATTTCTTTGTATCTTTCTTTCTCAGCTTCCTTGTTTTCTGATTCAGTTCATCCTGTTGAAATTATTTAAATGACAATTGATGAGGAATGCGAATGTAATGTAATGTAATACTTTGTAAAATAGAAAATCGAGGTAAGGGAAAGAAATTTTGGGCATTGCCATTTGAGCACACTTGAATCTCGCAATACACCATTAAACATCCCAAACGATCCTGTGGCTTTCCCCTTCCCACCATTATCCGGAAAATCTTGTCTGCTGTCGCCAAATTCTAGCATAAACTGCTCAGAGCTCTGTATTTTCCCATTGCTGTTTACTATTATATCACTAATTCTAATTTGATTCGGATTCAGCGAGCTCTTTCCCTTCATAACACGAAAGCCTTTTGGCAGCCATTATCTCCATGAGTGGAATCATGAACAATCACACACACAAAGAAACTGCAAATTAGAGCTTATATTCCTTATATCTTCACATGGCTGACTGAAGTAAGACAACTCCACAAACAATGCATTTTAAAGAACATTTGCAGGGTGAATATATTACAAATATGGCTAGGAAGTGGGCTGCAGTATATCTTCAAAAGTGACTGATTTAAACCCAAACTTAATGTATTTTGGAGGCCAGCAATAATTTGACTTGCTGAGTGGATGGAATTTATGGGTATAATGCAGTGCAAATAAAAATCCTCTTTCAGTCATAAAGGTGTATGCTGTGTCCATGCTGGGAAATATAGCTTTCCTTACCCCTGACTTCTAGAGGGAACTCAGGGGAATAGCTAAGTCAGACCCAATGCCTTTTCTTTGTGGCCTTATGGAAATATCAAGTTTTATTTTTGTATTTAAGAGGGTTTTGCCATCCCTGGAACTGGGCTTTGTGTCTGAGAACCAAATAAATAAGAGAAACTTAGAAAGGCACCACTGAGCAGTGGGCTGTTTTCTTCATGTGGTGACCCAGACCAGAGTAAAGGAAAAGCAGAAGGTAGAACTAGGGTTTGGACATAAGATGTTCACATCCGACCCAAGGGGAAGACTGAGGTTTGTGAGAAACCCACTGTCAAGGGATTTCCTATTTCTGACTTGTATGCTTCTGATGCGTAACCTTCAGGAAGAAGCCTCTCATGGTACATGTGTGGCCAAATGTCCATGATGTGCTGAATTTGGGGTTGGAATGCAGGAAGTGATAAATTTCTGTGGAGGAATTGTCATGAAGTGAAACAAAGCCTGCAGCCTCCCTCCTCCACATCCTCAGCGTTTGAGAGCATTCACTGCTCTGCCCCTCAGCTCTCAGCCTGGTCTCTCCCCCACCACACCCCATTGTTCTCCTCCCTCCCCTCTGTCCTCAGCACTTCAGCCTTTGCCTACTCAGTCCACCCATTCCAGCTCTCTCTGGAACACATCCAAGAGAAGTTTGATCGTGGGCACAAGGGTAGGTTATCTTTCCTGCCCTAGCCTCTCCCCATTCATGATGGACCTGTAAGCTCCAGGAGGAGGCTTGGCCCTCAGATCTTGTAGGCGGATGATGTGATGGAATCCAATATTGTCAGAGTCTAGGGAGATTCACAGAACATCAAAAATTCATGGTTCACGTTTGTAATGAAGGCAGGAAAAATGTACAATGGCACGCCCTTAAGGAGCTTGCATTTCTTGAGCTATTTTCAGCATTAATTACAGCTTTTGGAGAAGGCATATTCCTGGCCCCAATCTCATAACTTCATCAGTTTCTTGAGAACAGCCATGAAGATCTCTCAAGTCAATATTGTTTTAGAAGTCTGGAACAAATACATATTGGGCTATATGTGTATTCCCTGCTCTTACTTCAAAGCTTCAGATTAGTTACATCAGTCTACCTTTTGGGGACAGATAGAGGGTGGGAAGAGTGCTGGGAACAGATGTAAGGTAATTATGAAATCACGACATATTGAATAGCCACAAAATATTAGGTGTCTTGTTGAAAAATTCAGAGTCCAAACTTCTGCTGCAATGTCTTTGCTTAAAGAGCTTTTCTGTGTATATTATTCCTTTAGTTAATTAGTAAATCAGCTGGAATTTATAGCACCTCCTTATTGTTCAAATTCATCATGGATTTCTAGGGCACATCCCAGCCATAGTTTTCCCAGAGGAAAGCTGCAGTTTTAAAAATGTATAGGAGACACTGGAGAGATGGGGAAATGGAGCTGATTCAAATAATTCTAGTTTTACCAGTGGTTATAGTTGTGATTTTTTCCCAACTGTCAGGCTAGGGGAGTGCATGAACTAGGATGTGTACTGCTAGCTCCTTGGGTCTATGGCCTGTATGGTTGAACCCTAAACTGGTCCTGGGATACCGAAGATCAAACATGGGAATGGAAATCCATATTACAGCAAGCTCACAGAGATTTGATTCAGTGACATTGATTTTATTTTTTTTAAGTTTATTTATTTTGAGAGAGAGAGAGAGAGAGAGCAGGAGAGGGGCAGAGAGAGGAGAAAGAACCCCAAGAGGCTCTGCACTGTCAGCACAGAGCTCGATGTGGAGCTTGATCTCATGACCATGAGTTCATGACCTGAACCTAAATCAAGAGTCGGACAGGCTTAACTGACTGAACCACCCAGGCACCCCTGATGCAGTAACATTTAGTTGAAACTTCTTGCCCCAGGCCACTAATATTTCTTTCCCTATCTCTTCCATATTTCTTTCCCCTGCTTCCCCAAGCCTCGGATGATCCAGACCTAGGTTTGAAGGTTTGAAGTTTCTTGGCCTTCAAAGATCCTCTAAGCCTTGGCTAGGATGACATTCGATTTTTGGGGGACCCTTAAGATAGCCTAGACTGTGGTAATATTGGGCCAGGGGTTCTGGAAGACCTCAGAAGGACAATAACTACCCATCTCATGGTGGGGCTTTCCTTCCTTCTGGCTTGAGGCTCAAGTTGACATTTTTATTTATTATTTTTTTTTAATTTTTTTCAACGTTTTATGTATTTTTGGGACAGAGAGAGACAGAGCATGAACGGGGGAGGGGCAGAGAGAGAGGGAGACATAGAATCAGAAACAGGCTCCAGGCTCCGAGCCATCAGCCCAGAGCCTGACGCGGGGCTCGAACTCACAGACCGCGAGATCGTGACCTGGCTGAAGTCGGACGCTTAACCGACTGCGCCACCCAGGCGCCCCTCAAGTTGACATTTTTAAAATGACTTCTCTCAAGACTCAGGGAGGAAAATTGAAACTTTTCTTGATGAATTTTTGCCAGCTAAAATTTAGTTCCTGAAGTTGATAGCATCCCCGTGCACTTTCCTCTGGTGCCGGCAATCTGTTGGGATGCTATGTTTTGGGAGTGCTTGTCCAGGGGCTGAGTTATAGGGTAACTGGTGGAGAGCTGTGGGGAAAACAAGAACCATTCTAATCAGAAGACCTTGGTTTCCATCCTATTCTGATGTTCTGCTAACTAATGTAACCACTTGATTTTCTCACCTGCATAATGAGAAAGAAGGTAATACCTCCTCTCCTAACCAAACATCATTTGGGGTTGGCTCCTACAGGTAACTTTTGGCTCTCAAGTAACTGGATCCATCTGAGGGGGTTCCTTATTCCACATCTCCCTGTGAGTGATAAGATTATAGACAGGATTTATATAGTTCTGGTCCAGTTATTGTTTCCTGTCTCTGTAAAATAGTAAGAGCTCTCATTTATCGAGCACCTGCTGTGTGCCAGGTGCCCTCATATGTCATTTGTTGCTAATTATCACAAGGATTCTTCAGGTTGGGGATCATTAACCTGAGTTTACAAGCTCAGAGGGCCAAGTACGCTGCCTGCTCTCACACAGGAGTGGTGAAGAGGCTGGAGCCCACCAGAAATTTAGGCCTTTTGAGACCTGTGGTTTTCCTGTGACAGTACATGGATTCCACTTACCTATGTAAGTTGTTCCTCTCGGTATTAGTCTGTTTAAAGCAGTTCTGGTCAAAATATATTCTAAGAGATCAGAAAACCCAAAACCACCAGGTTATTCTGAGATTTAGGCAGACCATGAAAAAAAATTGCTAAAAATGGTAACTCATGAGGCAAAAACCTACAGTAGATACACAAAATATAAAGAACAGGGAAACAAAGCATTCCTCTATGGAAAACCATTAATTTACAAAGGAAAGTAGCAAGAGAAAAAGTAAGGAACAAAGGAACTACAAAGAGCATGAAAACAATTAAGAAATTGGCACTAGGACTAGTAAGTCCTTACCTGTCAGTAATTATTTTAAATGTAACTAAATAAAGTGTCCGGTAAAAAAAAAAAAGCATAGAATAGGCACTGGGTGGCTCAGTTGGTTAAGCGTCTGACTTCAGCTCAGGTCATGACCTCACAGTTCGTGGGGCAAGCCCTGTGTCCGTGGGTTTAGATTCTGTGTTTCCCTCTCTCTCTGCCCCTCCCCTGCTCGTGCTCTCTGTCTCTTAAAAATAAATAACTAATTAAAAAAAAAAAAAAAGGCATAGAATGGCTGAATGTAAAAAAAAAAAAAAGCCAGACCCAACCATATGTTACCTATAAGAGATTCACATCAGCTTTAAAGACACACATAGGCTCAAAGTGAAGGGATAGAAAAAGATATTCCATGAAAACGGAAACCAAAAGAGAACAGGAGTAGCTACACTTATGTCAGACAAATCGTCTTTAAGTAAGAAACTGTAACAAGAGACAAAGAAGGTCATTATATAATATGATCTTTCTTCTTATTTTTTAATACAGATGACCTAGTTTGGATAAGCCCAGGCCCAAAAAGTTTGAGATCCATAGACTTAAAACCAGGATTAACATTTTCATGAAAGTTCTTCCATGTTATCTCACTTACAGAATAAAAATTACACACACACACACACACACACACACACACACACACAAATGGATTTATGAGTAAGCCACTCAACTATCTCATCTATTTATGTAGGTGTAAATCTTGGCCCCTGAGTAATTTTCAAGGTAAACTAGGAAGGTACATTATTCCAAGTTAGGTATTGTATAGCTAATTTACTAAGTTTTATTTTTTTATGCCTCCTCAGTACCTATATATTGATACAAAGTAGTATGTCAGGGAAAGCCTTGTTTTGTTCTCTGGCAGAATTGTGTTTAAAATGGCACTTTGGTGTGTGGTCATGGAATTTGTTTGTTAGCCTTACAAAAGTGGTATATTTACAGCCACTGTGTTGAGGAAGATGTTCCTTACCACTTTATCAAGGTCTGGTTTCTAAGGACCTGGGTGAGAATTATCTCTGGTCTCAATATGAGAAGTCATTAGGCCTCTTTTGCACATCTGCTTTTTGTTTTGCTCTGGTTTTTTTTTTTTTTTTTTTTAAATCTCCCAGACATGGAATCATGTGGCTGATTGATTATCTTCCTTTTTTGGTACCAGTTGGGAAGAAGCTCAGAATCAAACTTATGGTCCACTGTAAATCCTTTCTAGAGCACAGAAGGGTATGAATGTATAAACAAGCAAAAATTGTGGTAAAAGTATGGTTAAAGAGACAAGGGAGAGAACATTGAGGTATGGGATCAGAGACCACTTCTTTCCTGAACTCCCTATTCCACGTGGCAAATGACCCTTCCCACCTACTACTGAGAGCTAGCCTTATTCAACTCTGTGCTCCATTGTTCAGACTAGTGACTGGCATTCTGTGGGTCCTCAATAAATACTTGCTATATGAACAAGGGAAGCTCATCTCCTAACAGACCATGCCTATCAAAAGACTAACTTAAAGTCTTAGCTGATTTAAAAAAAAAGTATAATGGGATCCAGACTGATTGAATACTATTTTAGATGTCACTGGCCTGAAATTTTAAACTGATTTTTATTTTTAAGCTATCTATATGGGGTTTTTCAAATCAATAGCTAAGCTAGGAGAATATCCACTTTCCTTATATGAGGAGGAGCTTCTTTGAAGCAGGTAGATGAATTTGTTATTACCTGACAAGAATCATTCTCCAAGCCATAATTTTTCAATTATGGTAATAAAAAGTTAGTGCTACTATCTATGTATTGAAACAGATTTCATTCATAGACACCTACCCTTCTTTGGCATGTAGCCACATTATCCAAGTGCTTTCTGAAGTTTTATAACTTCAGCTGCAAAAATTAATTTTCAATGCCTGTACTGTGGTCAATGTCACTGCAGTAAACTGGCTATCTGCTTCAATTCTGACTTGGAATGAGGAGGGAAAGAAGTAAATAATTTTAGAATTGGTTGACTGGAGTTCTTGACAAATCAATCTAAGAGTAGAGATAATTGGCATGTATTTTTTTCAGGTGAGTGACAAATGTATAAATCATGATTTTTCCAACATAACATTTTTCACGTATATATTTGTAGGGAGATCATTTATTTTATGAAAGACCAAAGAGGCCATGTCACCTTATTTCCTCATCTCTAAAAGGAGAGTGTTGGATGATACCATCATAAAGGTTGTTTCCAGATAAGATGGAATAAAACATCCACGGACAATGGAAATATTATGCAGAATGAATGGCTTACGGAAGGATTCTGCAGGGCGGTGTCTTTATTTTCACTATTCCTTCAACTGAGGTTGGAGAATCCATTCCATTACAAAGATGGAGGACTTAACCCTAACTATTTTTTATGGAAATTAGACCTATGTTATTTTTTGCCTTTGTATCTTCAGTTGTTTGGAGACAACCATCTTATCAGCTGGGCCAATAAGATCATTAATGGAAAACAGTGTTGTGCACCAGTAGATCTTTACTCCTTGATCAATAGTTATTTACTTCTGAGGGGTCATAGCTTGGTTAATATAGCAGAATAGTTTTATTGATAGATAACATAACAATGAAAAATAAAGTTTAAAACTGAAGATGAATGAATATAGCACTTTCTTCAGGCATGAATATTATTATTTGAAAACTGTAATAGCTGCTCGAATGTTGGAAGGGCAGACAACAAAAGCATTGACTAATTGTCCTAGGACTATAATCAGACTTCCATTATTGACCTCTGTTAATATTCTACTGTAACTGTCTGCTAAATTGGTTCCTTGGGGCTTGAAATATACAGTGATGTTATGAGTTCCTATCGTAAATTGCCACACAGTAAAGTAGCGAGTCTCTGAAATAGTGTTGGCCCTAGTTTGATCAATACTCAATTCAAAGCAGTGCAATAGGCAACTGTTTCCATAGAAACATTGATGTCACAGAGGTTGAACAGCGGCTGTTACAACAAATCATTTCCTTTGAGCAGTTGTAATTGACTATATGTACAGTTGGCTGTCACTTGAGACCATTTACATCAAGCAAGTAACAGAACCACATTAGTTATTCCAGCAGTAAGAGGGTTAGCTCTTCCTTTTGTGACCTTACAAATACCTAGGAGGATATTGCCATAGCAACCAGCAAAGTAACTGGATGAACATTAAGGTAGCTAGCCTTAATGCAGTAGCAGTCTTTGAAAGCTGAAAGGTAGTTTTAATAAAGTTACCTACTTGTTACATTAACACAAATCCTTTGCACCCCACATTAATGACTTGGTTCCTCACACAGACATCACCGATAACAGACATTACAATTCCATTTGCACTTCATTTCCTGTTTCTCACCTTTCCTTTTCCCTCAGCATCTAGCTGCTAAGGCAGCACACGTGCACACTTAGCAAAATCTTGTTTACTGAATTCAGAGTTTGACCCTGGAGAAGTGCTGAAGTCTGAAATGTTCCAGACTTGAAAAGAGAGATAATGAGAGAAAGGAACCTTTGATAAAAAGTTAATTTTTTACTTTGGCTAAATAATCTCTAGGTTTTAAGGACACGAAAGAAAAAAAGAAACAGATGTGAGCTTAGTTTACCTCTGTTGGGTTCCCTTAGGCTAAAATCACAGGCAGAATGGAGTCTCATATTCTAGAATTCTTCACATTGTCCCACTACCTTACCATAGTCTTCCTGGGATGGCTGTACCTAATGGCACATTTTGGAGCATTCCATATAGTTCTGGGGAAATTAAGAAGTTTGTGTGTCCTTTGGTAGGTTGACAGGCAGAAAATGGTATCAATGTGTTATCAAACTCCTAGGCCAAATCAAAGACCATAGGCTACAGGGTGTATTTCTAGAACCATGAGAGTCAAATGTGCCTGTACAGAATATCTAGTTTTCTGAAAATTTTGCCAGCATCTCATGTAAGCCTTACATAACAGGTGAAATTATCAAGAGTGAGAAACTGTAGTGGCATTAAGCACGAGTTCATTGCCATTTGCCATGGCGTCAAGGATAGAGGGTGTTTACGGGTGTGTCAGGGTCTCAAAAAGGATTTGCAACCACAACTTAGGGATCAGGCTTGATGTGCAAGCAGGTTGGAAAGAACATACACTGCTCCTCTCAGCCATAACTGCAGGTCTGATTAGCAGCACTGTCATCTTGGTATCTCCGGGAAAGAAAAAATATATATGGTCATCAATGAAGAGAGGAGGCAAAAACCCATATAGGAGGTGTTTACTTGGAAAGGATTTTCCAATACAGACCCAAAATGATCAGCCTATAGATTTTTGGCCAGTCTGCCCTATTCCTCAGGGTGAATCCTCAAAGGTAATAAAATTGAATTGCAATCAGTATTCTTTGATGCTAGCCTGCCACCGACTGTTATTCACCTTGAACTAGAGAGTGACTATTTATAAGATTGTTTAGAGACACAAATCCAGTAAATTACTCTGTTTGGCCTTAAAAGAATGTTTGACTTGAAGCATAGAAATGGCTATAAATCTTACAGGAATAATTTATAAGACAACATAGTGAGCAGTGATCCTCTGGTTACAATGAGTAAAGAAAGACAGTTTGAAAGGAAAAAGTGTTCCCTGTCCCCCCACCCCCTGCCTGAGGTCAGTGAACTTTTCCAGGCCCTGCATACAGGAAATTTAGTAATGGCACCTGGACGTCCTGAGAGAGAAGGGAAACAGCTGCCCTCTGCACGTATGCCCTTTTCTGGAGCAATTCTTTTCTCATAGTTGGCCATCTTTCCTCTGACAACATGGCTTGGCCAGTGGAAAAGCATAATGAGTCAACTATTACTGGGTACCCAGAGGGATCTGTCAGCCATGGTTAACAGTCAGTCAACAGCCCAACAACCTTCCACAAAGGCACCCTAGTCAGAATAGCTGGTTGGTGCCTGTGTGTGTGTGTGTGTGTGTGTGTGTGTGTGTGTCTGTGTGTACATATGAAAGAGAGAGAGACAGAGAGAGAGAACATGAAAGGCACTATGCATTCTAGCTGAATATGTTAATTCCTAATTATGTACGAAAACATTTGGGTCAGTCTTGATGTATACAAACTTCCATTCATTAACATATATGCTATTACAGTAACACATCTTAGTTTTACCCGTAGAAGAGTTTATTATTAGTTCATAAAGTCTATGGATGAAAAAATAACATCATAAAGTAGAACAAAAAAGAAAGGAAATCAGGAGAAATGAACTATAATTTTGGCTTCTCCATTTACTGGATTGATACCTTCTCTCACTTTCCTTAGAGCCCTAATGGTGTGTGCAGTGACATAGTCAAGGGGCACAAATTTTTCATTAGAACTGAGTTAGAGACTTTAAACCCTATTAAATGTGTTGGTTTTGAATCTAGGGGACTACAAGAAAGCATCCCAAACTCACTGATTCTGTTTTTCATTTCATATCTCAATAACTTTAAAATGGTTACATAAAGGAATTAAATATTTCAAGAAGTGTTTTCTCAGACTGCATGGGACTAATTTCTTCATTAGTGATTTAATTTTTGATTTCTGAAACTCACAGAAGTACCAAGACTCTCTATAATATTTCCAAAGTAAACTTGCTATGAGATTACCTATTACTGAAGATTACTCCATTTGATTTGATTAACCCTAAGAAGGTTAACAAGATTAAATGGAATAGAATTTTTGAAAGCATAAAATTTTTGTTATATAAATATGAGCATAAGTATTTCTTCAATGGTTGAATCTTTTATTTCTGGGTTATTATCCCAAACATCACTTCTTGTTTTGTATGGCTAGAAAATGTATCAGGGTTGAGTTGAATCTGTATAGATCTTATATTTCTTTGTTGACTAAATCTCTAAAATGTGTGTGTGTGTGTTTTGGGTTTTTTTTTTTTTTTTTTTTTTTTGGACAATTTCCTCCCTGTTTTAGAAATGGAGCATGGGTGAATTAAATCATAAATCTGGTTAATTAAAGATTCCAGGTAGCTGGGTTTCTGCTGGTCAAAATGTTGGTGTCATTATTATCACTAGGCAGAGTAAGCACTCCTTTGAGACAGTGTGGAGTGCCTAAGACCATGCCTTTTCAGTGGTAGTGAGAGAAGATGACATTGATGAATATAGTCTTTTGAGTATTTTCTATATAATATTGACTTTATTTTTCTTGGTTTGGCAGCTTCAATATCCATGACTCTTTGGGACTAGTTTCTGCCAATTAGACTCTGGCTGGTCTATCGCTATTGGGTTCTGCCTCCTCCCTGGCAGATTCTGACTGTCCCTGCCCACCAGTGCTTTCGCCGTCATCCCGTGCCTGTCTGGGTAGGAGTACCGCTGTGCCTCTCAGGTGCTGGTCTACTGCCCATTGCCATTCTCTGCTGCTGAATCTCTCTTCTGCTTCTGGCACGACAGCCCATACTTAAAAGATTTCTTCCCACCTTGGCTTTCCTGATATTTCTCTTGGGTCTTCCTCTTTCTCTCTGATTCCTCCTCTCCTTCCACCATCCCTTAAATTTTGCATTCTCCAGAAATCAGTCTTTGGTCTTAATTCTTACTCTGCTTTCTTTGTCTATTCCCATAGCTTCCATTTCCAGGCAATGATTCCCTATCCCGTATCCCATATCCCATTCTGTCAGTCTCCCTGGGTGTTGGATTCAGAGACATTGAATAAAGCCAACAAAGGAGGGATTCCAAGGTGGAGGGGCACTGTGAGGAATTTTATCAGGACCTTTGGAGCCGATGCTTAGGGGAGG
Source organism: Lynx canadensis (assembly GCF_007474595.2). Taxonomy (NCBI): domain Eukaryota; kingdom Metazoa; phylum Chordata; class Mammalia; order Carnivora; family Felidae; genus Lynx; species Lynx canadensis. The sequence continues at coordinate 164,571,088 of NC_044310.1, read as the reverse complement.
ACTGATGTTCGAGTAAGAGAGAGCATTTCAGGGGAGTAGCAGAGCCTATAGGGCATGGCTGGGCCTGCAGCAGCTTAGAAATCTTCACATTGTTAGCTACTACCATTACAATACTAGTGGAGTACTACTAGTAGTAATGCCTATGGAGATGTAAATGCCCTTTAAAGGAGTGACATTTTTTTTTTTTTTCAACGTTTATTTATTTTTGGGACAGAGAGAGACAGAGCTGAACGGGGGAGGGGCAGAGAGAGAGGGAGACACAGAATCGGAAACAGGCTCCAGGCTCCGAGCCATCAGCCCAGAGCCCGACGCGGGGCTCGAACCCACGGACCGAAAGATCGTGACCTGGCTGAAGTCGGACGCTTAACCGACTGCGCCACCCAGGCGCCCCAAGGAGTGACATTTTAAGTTATTTACAGGTAACCCCAAAGGGATGAACTCACCACTTTCTATGACTAGATAGATGGTCTGGATAGTGTGTGAGAAGCTGATACCCAGCGTAGAAGGTGGTGCCAGGGAAGGAGCCACGGAGGTGAAGGAGCCACCTTCCGGACACTGCTGCTGACGCGATGACGTCATCTTCTCACGTGACCGGCTGTGGCTGCCTCCCGTCCCACACTCCAGACCCCGCCTGTTTTCAGCTGCCTCACAAGCTGCTGAAGTCAGGGCCTCCTTCCCGTGACATCGCCAGGTCTCCAGTCACAGACCATTGTTTCCTGCAGGAAGACTAGTGGTTCTTTCAACAAACTGATATTATTCTGGATTCTGCTGACATTGCAGTCCCCCAGACTGGGTTTTCCAGTCCCCTTTATGCTATTTGCAAACATGTCAAGGAAAGACCAGAGAGGGGACGTCAGGTCATATCGCCTCCACTCATATCTTCTCCAGCCCAGACTGAATCAATCCCAAATTCTCAGCAGAGGAAATATGATTGGCTCAACCTGGGCTAGTGTCCTCCTTTGTTTTGAAGGGAGGTGATATAGTACAAACATGGTTTATCTTGGAGGGTCAGGCAGGCCCCTCCTAGACAAGGATGGTCAGTGGGGTCCAAGAAGGTATTTCAAAAGCCTTTTCTACATTTGAACAAATTAATGAAATAAATAATAGTATTTCTGTGTTCTTAATTTAATGGCACTGATGCCTAGAACATCATCAGTTATGTGTCATTTTATCCGGGAGTGATAATGGATAATGTTTAAAATGTTTCTAAGAGAGCAGACACACAAATTTAATGCTTAAACTATCTGTGTGACTTGGGCAAATCTCCTAAATTCATAGTTAGTATGATGCTAATGGCTCTTGAACAAGGGCTTGAGTTCAACGTCAGTTGAGTTCGGTCAGACAGAGACCAATAGTACCCTCTGTAACCACGTAAAAGGGCAAAACAAGTGGTTCAAATGAGTCTGAATTCTGGCTTCGCTTAAGGCTGATAAGCATGACTTCCAGTTAATGAAGGTTAATCTGGGGGCAGAGAATGAGAAGATGGTATATTTGGGAGATTTTAAATTATGCTTACTTCTATTATATTGAAATAAATTTATAGTGCAGATCCCTACAGGATGATTACCTGCCTGTTTGGGGTGTGAAGCAAGATTTTACAGACCAAGATTTTTAATAAACAGTTTTGTTTTGTATATAGATGTTCTTGAAGGGTAGCTGATAATCATGACCAGATAACAATATATCCCACATGAAACTTAAATTGAAGAATGGCCTGAAAATTTGATTTAGGTATAAAAAATTTTTACAGCTTGGCCATAAGAATGAGATGTTCTTTCCTGCCTCAAGACTTGTATGCAGTGTCTCTTTGGAAATAGCCAGGTAACCTTCCTGGGGCAAAATGAACCTTCGCAGGCCCTGTGTCATCTTTGTGATCCTGCAATAAAAGGAAGAAGAAGAGGGGAAGGGGAAGGAGAAGAAACAACACAGCAATGGAAATGTACAATTTTAGCTGAAAGAAATTTTTGGTTTTGGATATCCAAGATAATGAAAAGGAAGACATTACAGGAAGTAGGTCAGGGGGGAACCCCAATTTTGTCTGAGGTTTGCTGAGCTCGTTTAGACCTAGTCCCATTATTTCTAATTTAGTGGGTTAACTTAGGGGTGACTTCTGTCTTTAAGGTTTCAATTACTGGGTTGTCTGTGATTGAAATCTAATACTTATGCAGACGACTAATCTGCAATATTGGTTCCAGAACAATATTTATAGATACGTAATCTTCAAAACAACCTTACGTGGTAGGGATTAGTACTATCCCTATCTTACCAATGAAGAAACCACAGAGAGGTTAATTAAGTTCATTGCTTGAGGTTACACTGGTGATAAGGGTTGGGGTCAGGATTCAAATCCCAACAGACTGACTTCGGTGCTGAAACATTTCACCTCCCAGGAACCATTTTGGCTTTGAGGAAGTTGTTTAATCCTTGTGTCTAATTCCTTTGTCTTTAAAGGCCTCTAACAGTACTTCCTGCCTCCCTAGCTCAGAGAAGTGTGCCGAGATTAATAGCAGCATGTGTCCATTTCAGCCCCTGTGAGTCTCTCCCTTATACACCAAGCTCCCTTTGAAGTCAATAAAAGCCCTATGTGTGTGTGAAGGGAAGCAGGGCCCTTGGCAGTTGAGGGGATGTGTAAATATTGAGGGAACGTATATAAATCACTTTTATTTTCTTGGAAAATGATCTATATAAACATCAAATAGCGTGAAGTGCTTTGCATTGTGTGTTTGCAGGTAACATTCTCCCATATGTGAGATTCTCATCTTGAAGTCACAATCCGTAGAAAATACCCTTAGGGAATAATTTTATGTTTCTAGTGTTTGCTCTTCAGGTAAACCACAAGCTTCTCAGGGTCAGGAACCAGGTCTGATTCATCTGTATTCTAAAGGGTTTCTTGTTTTCTCTTCCTTACTCCCTTTTAAAAGGCATCTACTTTGGTATTTGGCACATAGTAGGTGCTTAGTAAAGCCTAGCTGAGGGAATGGAAGTTGGGGGAAATGGATTTTGTACAGTGATTCCTCGATTAGTTTCATTACTAGTGAGAGAGATTACATGGAAGGGCAAGAACTGTTTTGGGAGAATTTTGACAGAAACAATTTTAAGACACTTTATTACAAGAGAAAGGGTATGAGGAATTGAGGTGAGATGTTAGGAAGAGTTTCTTGACCAAAGGACTGTGAGAAGTTGGAAATTGTCTTATGGGACAAGGCTCCCATCTTTCTTTACAGATTTTAAATATTAGGTTCTTTGGGTTGGACTCAGTTCTGCCTGAAGGTAGGGGATTTGAGAGGAAATGGTGGTCACCCTCCTGAGCTCAGATTCCATGGCTGAAGCATGGAGGCAGCAAAAAAAACCATTTACCATGGATGGAGTGCAAAAGAGAGCATCTCGGCAGACACTGTCTGTGCCACAGGAAATTTTCACTATTAAAGTTATTATTCCAGTTAAACTTTCTCAGACACAGTGATATCTCCTAAGGGTTCCCACAGCAGGTCTGTTTTTCAGATGTTAACCTATCCAATTCACTTTACCATTTATCAAGTCAAGGGATATAAAAATCTTAGAAGCCAGTAACTACCTTCTCCCAGGAATTGAGACTCCGAAGAAATTCATCCTTGGCATTCATCACTCCTGTAGCTCATTAATTTGGGTTCTTGTTTTCCTCATTATCCTAAGAAGGACAACGTAATCATGGCAATTTCAATTCCTAGTGACAGAGAGGATCAGTGACTTTCATTTTCCTTTTCCAATCAATTAATCGGTAAATCAATCAGTATTTTTTGTACCTTTTCTGTGAAAGTCATTATGCTACAGTTAAATTCAATATTGAAAGAATAATCTAAGGGTAAGGAGTGCCCCAGGAATATAAGGATAGGTCAACATTAGAAAACTTGTTAAAAAAATAAAGGGAAAACCCATATGAATCCCATAAGGCAGAAAAGCACTTGGTAAAAATTAATATTCAATCTTAATAAAATCTTTTGGTTATATGGGATTTAATGATACTACTTTAAAATAATAAAAAGTTGTCTGAAGACAAAAGCTAGAGGCATTTGCATAGAAAGAAGAAACAAGACAAAGATGTCTACTTTTACCATTCTACACAATGCTGTTGGGCAGTCCTAGCCAATGCAATTAGACAAGGCAAGGAAATAAGAGGTGTAAACATTAGAGATAGAGTAAAAACATTTTCATTTGCAGAGAAGAATCAAAAGACTATTAGAATCAAAAAGAGAGCCAGAAAAGTGGGCAATTATAAGTATGCAAACAAAACAATAGGTTTTTAAATTGACCTTTTGTATTTTTAACTAAAAATTTCTGATTGAATAAAATGAGAAATTCTATTAACAGTAGCAACAAACTAGAAAATTTGTAGAAATAAACAGTAAGAAAAGTGCAATACCTAAATTTATATATATACTATGTATATATATATATATATATATATATATATATAGTATATATATGCAAGGGAACTTGAGTAAATGGAAATATAAGTGTATAGATATAAAATGTCATGTTCTTGGGACCATTCATTATTGTGAAGAAGTAAAAAATTTAATGCAAATGCAATAAAAATCCTAATGGGATTTTTTTGAAACCTGACAAAAATGATTATGTAATTCATTTGGAATAATAATACACAAAAATAGCCCAGAAAAATTTTAAAAGAGCAATGGGAGAGATGTTCTAAAGGAGATAAAATGTATTTTAAAGATTCACTAATTAGAACAGTGTAATTCACTGGCCATAAAAAATGGAGATAAATCAGTGGGCCAGAATAGCAATCTGCAGAACAGATCCAAGTATTCATCAGAATTTAGTGTATCATAAAGGTTAAACAGGAGGATAGTTTATTCAAATAAAAGGTATTATGACAGGCTAACATTTGAGGGGAAAGAATAGATCTTTATCTCATACATAACATGCAAATAAATTTCAGATAAATTGAAGATTTTTTGGTTTTATTTTGTATTTTATTTTATTTTATTTTATTTTGGAAAGATGAAAGTGTTAGATTAAAATATGAATATTTTTATAATTTTTGAATAGGAGAAGATCTTTCTAATATAATGCCAAAGCCTGAAACTACAAAGTTTTGATAGATCTAACTATATAAAAATTTAAAACTTTAGGATAAAAAAACCCTTCAGTTGGGGCGCCTGGGTGGCTCAGTCTGTTGAGCATCCAACTTTGGCTCAGGTCATGATCTCACAGTTTGTGGGTTTGAGCCCCGCGTCGGGCTCTGTGCTGACAGCTCAGAGCCTGGAGCCTGCTTCGGATTCTGTGTCTCCCTCTTTCTCTGTCCCTGCCCCGCTCACACTCTGTCTCTCTCAAAAATAAACATTAGAAAAAACAAAAAAAAAACGCTCAGTTAAGTAAGGTCACCATGCTACAAGGGTGTGCTTAAACCACCCATCTTGTACCAGACCCACTGGCTAAATTATCACGAATTTTGCAAGCTGATTGTTAAACAGAGCCATCACTAAAAATTAAATTATATATACTTGCAATTGAATAAATTGTATTAAGAACAAAATTTATGAATATACAAGCTTATCTCTTCCTAATTATTTTACTACATTTGCTATTATCTATGCTCTTGAGTTTATGTCTGTTACATATGTATGGTGGGAATACAATATCAGACTACAGGGAGGAAGACAACTGGGACCAGAGATTGGAATACCACTGGACCTTCCATCTCCATTCTTGGTTCTGCTGTGCTTCTTGCTACATGTCAATATCATCCTCTTTTAGTGAACAATAACATTTTTACATGATGGTCCATTTAACATGGACATGTTAGCCAGCAATTATTAAACTTCCTTTTTTTTTTTTTTTAGGCTTCCGGTTTATTTTTGTTTTGTTTTTATTAACTTGTTTTATTTTTTTATTTTTTTAAATTTACATCCAAATTAGTTAGCATATAGTTCAACAATGATTTCAGAAGTAGATTCCTTAGTGCTCCTTACCCATTTAGTCCATCCCCCCTCCCACAACCCCTCCCGTAACCCTCAGTTTGTTCTCCATATTAATGAGTCTCTTCTGTTTTGTCCTCCTCCCTGTTTTTGTATTATTTTTGTTTCCCTTCCCTTATGTTCATCTGTTTTGTCTCTTAAAGTCCTCATATGAGTGAAGTCATATGATTTTTGTCTTTCTCTGACTAATTTCACTTAGCATAATACCCTCCAGTTCCATCCACGTAGTTGCACATGGCAAGATTTCATTTTTTTTGGTTGCTGAGTAATACTCCGTTGTATATATATACCACATTTTCTTTATCCATTCATCCATTGATGGACATTTGGGCTCTTTCCATACTTTGGCTATTGTTGATAGTGCTGCTATAAACATGGGGGTGCATGTGTCCCTTCGAAACAGCACCCCTGTATCCCTTGGATAAATGCCTAGTAGTGCAATTGCTGGGTTGTAGGGTGGTTCTATTTTTAGTTTTTTGAGGAACCCCCATACTGTTTTCCAGAGTGGCTGCACCAGCTTGCATTCCCACCGTTTTTAATTTCACTGCCAGAGAGGCAAAGAGGCTCTAAAACTTGTTCTCTTATCTCAAGAGAAAGCCCCCAAAGCATGCTGATTGACCTGTTTGGGGTAAGTGTCACCTGCTCCCTACCCCCAATCCAGTCAGAATGGCTGGAAGGCTTTGCTTGATGACTGGTCCCAGATTTGGTCAGGTGGCTGGTCCTAGATCAACATTAGGTGGGAGGTAAGATCTATTAGAATACAGCCACTACTTTTTGAAACACACATTAGGAGCATTTCCTAGAGAAGCATTTTGTTCTGGGCTGATAAAATAATGGATTTCCATGATGCTGAAATCCTACCTGAGTTTTCTCCAACTTTTGGAGAGATCCTTCTTTGAATTACAGAAGCTTACAGAACCATGACAAATTGTGTCATGCTTAACCCTACAGCCTACATTATTATAAAAGTGATACTGCAGATTTTGAGATTCAAAGGTGCTTTTGTCTTTTCCTCTAAACTGATACTCCTCTACCAGAGGAGAGGAGTTCCTCTGCCATTGTCAGTTGAATTCATAACCACTGAAATACTTTTTTTTTTAGCTAACATACTAACCTAATTAATATTTTGAATACCATGGAGAAAATAAAAATTATCACCATTTTGCTATTTAGTCTCCCAAATACCTATCACAGATTTGAGTTTAGTAAACAAGTATTAAGCATTTAGTATAGATGATACCAAAGCAGGGAGAAGTAATGTCTTCCTTCAGAGTCACCACTTACTGGGGGACTTGGTATGTATTATATTAGGTCTCTCTTGGGTTGAGATCAGCTCTTGGTCGTTATGAGAGACTAAGGAACAGCCTCCTTTAGGATCTCTGTGAATCTGAGGTTCTGGATGAGTTCTTGAAACTGCATCACTGTCTCTATATAAAGAGTCATGACTTCAGCCATAAAATCAATCTCTGGCCCATAGATCATGGATCTAAATGAGCACCTAAAGAAAATGAAGCAGTGGACTTAGAAGGAAATTAATGTAATTGTGTTGTCTTTCTACTTTGTACTGTGGTGATTTCATAACCTGTGATGTTCAACAGAGGGACCATTATTGCTTTCTCCTGTTTTTATTTATGCTCTGTTTACAAATAAAAATCTACATACAAGGAAATATTCTGAGCTTGTCTCTTAACACTGACAAAACGGCCATTCAGTTCAGGCTATGGGCAGATGTTCTTAGAACTAAGCTAAAGCCAGTGGTTGGGGATTATGGAAATCCAAGAGCATCTTGAATGACAATATTTATTATGCTTCCTCTGGATGTCTTGATTTGGGGAAGAAATGGTTTAAAGGTCTCTGATGACTCCACTGTTTTATCCAGCTATGGAAAAAGTCAAGAGGATATGTATGAAGGGCGGAGGTGGGGTGGGGAGGTGGTACTCAAAGTGGAAAATTTTAATTCTACGGACATGGTGGAAGTCTCAGGGGCCTGCAATTTTGGCAAACCCATTCCAGGCTAATACATTCAAGCCAGTTTTCATGAGCCACTGTAGCAAGGCAGGATTTGGGCCTCTTCCTCTGACTTTGACAACGGAGACTGCTCCAGGCCAGAGATGTCAGTGTATATAGTTAACTGTTATGGATCTTACAATAAAAATTTGTTGAAGGTCATTAAACACTCATCTCTCTATGTTTATTACTTTAGTCTTTTATTTGTTGGTAGACATGGATCGTTTGATGTCAATTACCACCACACTTGGCATTTTATGCAGTAAAGGTCCTTATGGTTCTTGATGGGTAAATAAACAAGCTAGTGAAAAGCTACGGTGACAGTGGTTCTTGCATTTCTGCTCGCTTAACGGGGTGAAGCCAGAGTGGGAGAAGGTCACTCCGCAGTGTGCCTTGACTGAGTGATGCTTTGGGCCTGAATCCATAGGCCTCGCCTGCTCCCCTCTGCACCTCACAGGCTGTCCTCCTCAGATACCTTGGCAACTGTAGGTGAAATTGGGCTGGGCATTTCTTTTTTTTAAAAAGCTCATCACAAACCACTTGTTTATATGGAATGCCTTTTTCTTTAGTACTATGTGAAGAGGGAAATTTATCTTCTTGCTCAGAGTAACTATTGTTTTTTACTTATTTCAGGGTTGAGGTCAGGGCATTTCCTTTCCTCACTCCCTTCCACCCTCCCTCTCTCCTCCCTCCCTCCTCTTCTCTTCCCTTCTTCCCTTCTTCCTTCCCTCTCTCCCTTCTCTTCTTTCTTTCTTTCTTTCTCTCTTTCTTTCTTTCTTTCTTTCTTCCTCTCTTTCTTTCTTATGGAGTATTTAACTCAGAATGACTCTCCTTGTGTTGATTCCATTTGAGAATATTTTTGTTCAGTTTCTCCCTAACTACACACATGGGTAGCTGTTTTCTCATTTTCCCATAGTAGTAAAACCAATGTAACATATTAATGCTCTTTTGGAGTGTGTATCCTGTGCCCATCTTTGCTAACTGTTCTGCCTACATGACCTGATACCCTCATGGCAATCCTATAGAATAGGTACTAATGTAATCCCATTTTACAGATGAGGAAACTGAGGCAATCACTTGATTACAGTCACACAACCAATAAGAAGCAGAACCAGAATCCCAAATCAAGTAATCAGATTTTCCAGGTATGCCCACATGTCAAATATGACCATTTTACTGAACAGGTCAGGTCCTCGTACTTGGATGTTTGATGCACCAATTTTTCTGAAAAATAACGTTAATATGTATAAATACTCAGATAGTTCAAATTAGGATACAGTGTGCTTAGCTCTAAATGATACATGCCATAATCTATTCCTGATTTAATGTATTATAAGAATCTTATTCCACTTTAGGGTCATTATCACGAAATACCAATTAACCTTGTCTTGTGGATAAAAAAGGATGCTGGGTAACAGAAATTTTTGTTCCAAAAAATCCAGATAAATTCTAACAATCATTGTAGATGACAAAGAAACTTTTTTTTTTTTAGTTCAATACTGTGAAGCTGAAGAGGGAAAAGTTATTCAGAGAAAACCCATCTTTCTCCTCTTTGACTTCATGATATTGAGGGAAAAGATGGATTTTCTCTGAATAACTTTAAAAAAATATAATGAACTTAATGTTGAGGAATAGGTAGTCTGCTCACATTAAAGCAATCATTCATCCTTCTCCCCTTTTTTTGGGGAACTCCATTTCACAGTGATATTCGTTCATTGTACACTTGGTCATGTAATGGTCATAGCATGATATGGAGAATCATTAATATATGTTTTAAAAAGAAAAATAGCCCAGGAACCAATTTTATTGATTTATTCATTAGATTTATTAGACAGCTACTAGCTAAAAGCTAACAATAATCTATGCTCTCAAACATACAGAATTGTTTTGAAATTATGCCTAATAGTCAAAACATAAGCTTTTTTTTTTTTTCCTCTTAAAAGGAAAATGCTTCTACTAAACAACCCCTTTATCCTGGCCTGTGAGAAAGCCTGGGAATTTTAGGTCTTTACCTGAGAACACTCAGACATAATATATGTTTTGTGACTTCCTCTTGAAAAGTAATCGTAGCTTCAGGAGAGCAAAACAGGTGAGCCAAACCACGCATGCCTTTGTCTTCAGACCCGGACCCTCTCCCAGTTAGTTAGCTATAGCTCTTCCTTCTGGCATCATGTTCTCATCACCCTTCTCCTTAGTGCTCACATCACTTAGAGTAGATTGAATTTGGAGTGTTTATAAGGTGCTGACTAACATTATCGCCTTTTATTTACAGACACATTTGGCATGTTTATTAGAATTGGCCACTTCACGAAAAATATTTTTCCTCTAACATTAAGTATAAAATGTTATTTGTCAACAGGTGATAAATTAATTGTCATATTTAAATTCTTTTTGTGCATTTAGGCATATTAACATGTCTAATGCATTTCTTTTTGAAGTGTGTAAATCTTAAAGTGCAATGTTCCATTACCCAACATAATTCTCTTAACCATTTTATGTACGTAAAAAGCTCACATGTATATTAAATGATTCTTTTCTTCCCCAAAATGGGAAATGAGGACTAATATAGCATGTGCTACACATTTCCTTCCAAAACAGCCCATGATGGACTGAAGCCAAGGTTTTGAGAAAGTGCCATATAGCTGATAATGTAAAAGAAGAGGTCATCTTGCATCAGTCCCAAACTTGGCCAAGGGCCTCCTTTAAAATGCCAGTGGCCATAATCTGAAATTTGTTACTCATTTTTATCATTCCATGAACAAGTTACCCTTTTGTATCAAACTTCTCTGAATTATAAAATGATCGTAATACCATAGTCCTGTAATTATATAATGATAACAAGGGTTGCTGTTTAATATCTTAACCAGTAAATAAAACCCCCCACCAAATTATAACTAAAGTGTATGTTTTATAGCACAGAACGTCTCCAGTAGTCACCATTTCTACTTAAATTAACATTCCCGGGAATACCACTACTGCTTGCTCTTCTTACAGAAAATTGGGCCTAGATTCAGAAGATTCAGGTTCTAGTTTTGACGCACAACCTGAAGAGTTACGTAACCTTGGCAAGTCACTTAATCTGTTTAAGGTCAAGTCTCCTCTTTTAGAAGAGATTGTGTAGTATATACTACACCTTACTCCCTACAAGTTGCAAAAGTGTTTTATGTATTGTAAAGGGATATTTAAATGCAAAGTGTTAATTCAGTGTTTCTAGCTATGTTGCCCTCCAAGAATACTTTGGATGAACTGTCTTCAAGTCTTTAAATAGCAGGGGTCAGTTTCTTTGCCTCTTTTCTTTATGTTGTGAAGATTTCATTGAGACAAATACTGTTAGGAACATTCTAAGAAAAAAGAAATCACATTCGAGGTGAAGGCCCCTTTGTTTAACTCAACAAAATTCAAGTGCGACAAAGGAATTTGAAAGATCCTTGGAGTTGAAATGGATTTTGATCTCTATTGTGCCTAAAAAAACTAGCTTTGGTCCATAATTGTTGATAAATGCAGTAGGATCTAATGTAACCAATGCCTCATAGGTCTAGAATGTTTAGTTTTGATTAGTGAGACTCAACCTGCAAGGGGTAAGAAAATGAAAAATCTCTAGGTGGTGTAGTGGTTAAGGGCATGGGGTTTAGAGCTAGTAGGACCTGGGTTTGAACTCCTGCTTGGCAGTACATTAACTGCATGCCCCATCGGTAAGTTCCTTAAAGGTTCTAAGCATCAGGTTTCTCACTTGTAAAATGGTCCAGCATATAGAGGTGTCAGGAGGATTTGTGAGACAATGTCAGCTAAGTGCTGAGCAGAGCCCTGACGTGTAGTAAGTGCTCACCCTGAGTACAGTGGCTATTGTTACAGTCTTCATTCTTAAGGGTCCAAAGATGTTAGGGGCTGTACTTGGGACTTTACAAAGCAAGGTCTATTAGGTAAGTCTACTACTTAGCTAATACTACTACTAGGTAAGAAAGTACTATTAGGTAAGTCATCCAAGTGATGGGCATCTATGGAAGGCACAAGGTCCTCTGTTTGTAGTGAATTCCACTTATCACAATTATTTTCAAAACACTGAGCTGCTGTTGTTAATGAAACATTAAAGAGATCTTTAGCATTGTACAAGTTCCTGCCTTTTATCCCTGCTTTTCTATGGGAAAGTGAATTTTAGGGTGGATTGTCATAACCACAAAGATTAGTAAATTATAAACATTTGCTGAAATAATCTAAACCCTAAAATAAAAGGGGATGCCTGGGTGGCTCAGTCAGTTAAGCATCCGACTCTTGATTTTGGCTCAGGTCATGATCTTGAGGTTCATGGGATTGAGCATCTCATCAGGTTCTGCTCTGACATGGAGCCTGCATGGGATTCTCTCTCTCCCTTTCTCTCTCTCTCTGCCCTTCCCCTGCTTGCACAGGTTCTCTCTCTCTCTCTCTCTCTTAAAATAAATTAAAAAATATTTTTTAAACTCTAAAAAGTGGGCATGAATGGTGTATCTGCATTTTACACAAAATGCCTTCAGTGTCCTATAAATTTGTTTACGTACCTACCATACATATATTACACATATTGTTTTTAATAATCAAGGAAGCCCTTTGTGCTAAGTATTATTAACGTCCTTTTGCAGGTAAGGAAACGGTGATTTCTGAGAGTTGAAGTAACATTCCCAAGTTCAAATGCATGAGAAGCGAGGGAGCCAGAATTTAAATCCAATTCTGTCTGAATAAAAAATTCTTATTCATTCTACCATATAATACCCACAGCTAAAGAATTCACCAGAGCTAAGCCGATGGGCATGTGTAGGAAGATGTCATTCTTTTTTTGCTTTGATGCTCTCGAGTGGAATATATAGGCTGTGGATATGGCAAAGAGCCTTAGTAAAGAAAGCCACATTGTATATCAAAGTTATGTTCCAGGAAAAGTCAACTTTTATCCAAAGACATGTAAAAAGCAGTTGTTTACCTAAGAATGAATGAAGTGGAAGATCTGGATTCGTTTCCAGGACACCACCACCCACCCTTTACAATCTATTAGCACTGCCCTATAACGTATTAAATAACACCTAAAGGACACTACATAAATAGTAAAGAGCTATTTATTGTTCTTACCTTAAAAATGTTGACTCTGGGCACAATGGATGAATTTTGCACCAGAGGCAATGACCACGTAAAGCTATCTTGTACATGAGTGAATTAGGCAGAAGAAGAGGGTATAAAGATTTTTCCATTTTCACACCCACCTCCATTACCTCCGTATACTCATCCAGAAGGTGACACTGGGATGCCTTTCTCCTCTTTATCTTTCTTGAAGACAGTAAAGGACTAAAGTGTCCATCTGTGTACCTAGCGTGGAGAGTAACACAGTAACACATTGTTGTCACCTACAACTAAAGATGGCTGCATGGCATACTGTTCGTGTAGCTTCAATAGTTCATGATTAAAGCAAAATGATAAATGAACTGTTTAAGTGTAAGACATACAATGCAGAGTCTCCTCGACTCTTCTCACATTTGTTAATTATACTAGTTTTCTCTTGCCTCTTCCTACTGCTTTCCTAGGTTCCTTCTCAGTTTTGCCACAGCAGCAGCAGCAGCAACAAAAACAGCAATAGTAACTAATGAAAATAGTAACAGCAGCTAACATTTGTTGGGCACATTTTAATGTTCTAAGAATTAAATGCTTTACATGTTTCGTCTCCTTGGCTCTCTCCAAACTCTAGTCACAAAGATTCTTGTCATTCCTACTCTATAGATGAAGAGACTGAGGCTTGGGAATTACCCAGTTTTAAGTATCTAGTAAATTCTAGTTCTCTTTAAGATTAAGTACACACTACCCTGTTTCTCTCTCTGAGTGCAGTCATAAAACCTGGATAGAATGCATGGAACAGTTACTTGATGACTCTGAAAAATGAATAGTAGGAGGCAGATTGGGAAAGAAGATCGGGATTTGAAGTGCCACTGAATGGGCTATTGCTTTTCTCTCCATTTGAACTCAGTGCAGTCTGAAACCCGGAACTGGGCACTCTGGTGCAGAGAGAGTTTCAGGAGAAACACTCTAAATCTGGGTTGAATATCAGGAAAGGAGACTCCTAACACTCAGAGTAAGGAAATTAGCCATTTTTCTTTTTTTTTTTGATAATTTTTTAAATGTTTATTTTTGAGAGAGAGAGACAGAGTACAAGTAGGGGAGGGGCAGAGAGAGAGGGAGACACAGAATCTGAAGCAGTTTCCAGGCTCTGAGCTGTCAGCACAGAGCCCGACACAGCTCAAACCCACGAACCATGAGATCATGACCTAAGCGAAAGTCGGCCGCTTTACCGACTGAGCCACCCGGGTGTCCCTAACCATTTTTCTTTTTTACAAAATCTTTTCTCCATCATCTTGCACCCTACTCTTCAAGCGATCCTGTAGTGATGTGGGTTTGAGAGCCAAAACGTTGAGAGAGGGGAACTTTCTTCTCTGATCGATAGAGCTTTGGTCCAAGAGAGTTGTCTAATAGGGCAAACCCCTGTTGCTGTGCTATTAGAGTAACTAAAGCCCCAGTTTTCTGGCCAGAGGACAGAAAGTACAGGAAATCATTTTGTCAGGAGTTCTCAGTATGAAAAACTTCTCGAAAGATCATGAAGAGGAAGAAGCTATGGGAAGTGACCCCCATAAAATTATTTACGAACCCCAGGCCCCACCCTGCATGTATGGACCTGGTTCTGATCACCATGTACAATACTTGGAGGATAAAGTAACAGATGCTGCCCGGGTCCCGTACTGGCCACTGGGTGGCGCACATATGGGATGGAACAGAATAGCTTTGTTAAAACCTAACACACACCAGAACCTCAACCCACAGGAAAGGGATTGCCTCTTGCAGCCTGAACTTGACTAGATTGATTGCTGGCTAAAACAAAAATGTCAACAGCCTCATAGGAATTAAAGAACACCAAGAAGTTCATAACATAATATTAAAAATGTCCAGGTACAATTCAAAATTACGTCGCATTCAAAGAACCAGGGAACATCTCAGCTTACCCGGGGGAAAAACAATCAACAGATGCTGACTCTAAGATGACAGTGATGCTAGAATAATCTGTCAAAGACTTCAGGGAAGCTATTATAAAAACCTTCCAATAATTAACTGCAACACTTTTGAAATGAATAGAAAAATAGAAAGTCCTAGCAAAGAAACATAAGGCATAAAGAAGCATCCAAAGGACATTTTAGAACTGAAATAAAAAAAAAAACCTGAAAAGGACAATGGGCTGAATAAAAGAATGAAACTGACAGTAAAAAGTCTGTGAACCTAATGATAGATCAATAGAAATTATCCAAGCTAAACAACAGAAATGGAAAGGAATCTTCTAGTTTTAGCTCCAGCATATAAAGAGCTTGGAAGTCACCACTCCTATTCTTATGACAAGAAAAAGCTGAAACAATTAAAAGTTAATTTTCCCTGGATTCTTCAGAACTGAGGTCACAGGACTAAACACCGTCCCCAAGTCTAGAGTGACAGGTGCATCCAGAGAGACACAGCTGAGACCTGCTTGCCTGAAGCAAAAGCCACTGGAGCCATAAACTGGCAATATCACTCAGATGGTAATTTTGACAAATGGCTGGAGGTTGAATGTGGATGAGTGTGACAGTGAGGAATTCCTAGGGGGCTGCAGTCTTTCATGGACTTTACCTCCAGGAGCCCCATCAAGTTCTCACAACAAATATCTGAAAAAGATCATCTTGCGGCTTTGGCAGGGAAGAGGAAGAATAATCATCATAAAATAAAGCCAGAGCCTTCTCTGTAATAAACACCCACTCTACAGGGGAAAGGGCTTGGCCAAAAACTTATTCCAAGTAGAGGAAGGCAATTCTTCCCACTCCACCCCCCTCCAGCCTTCCTGTCTCACCTAAGGGAGAAAAATCATAGTCACCAAGGGTCAAAGCCTCAACAAAATGGAATGGAATACTCCAGCCAAGGAAGGGAATAGGAGGCATGTGGGGGAAAAGATGAAAGGCCTTCTCCACCAGAGAAACACTTGTGAAAATCACAGCCAGGAGACACAAGTCTGCCGCATGACAGATTTAATTGGAGGATTATAGATGTGCTTCCTCTCTCGAAGTTTTACCACTACACCACAGCACTCCAGTATAACTGGATTACAGTGGCAAGAACTGTGAGACACAGACTCTTAGCAAGAGAATTCAGGGACATTCAATGGCAGAACAATGACACTAAAGGAATTTGAAACGTCCAGCACCTGTTGCTACAGCAAACATGAAACACAGCTCAACTCCTGCCTAGATTAACATAAATTCTTGCACTAAAGGCACATTTTCCTCTGTTCCTATTACTCAGTGTAACATGTCTGCTTTCAAAAAAAAAATCACAAGGCATGCAAAAAGGTAACAGAAAACAGTGTAAAGGGACAAAGCAATCATTAGAATAAGACTCAGGTATAATGTAGATGTTGGAATTATCAGACAGGGAATTTATTTATTTAAAAGTACCATGTGAAGAGTCAGTACTTTTATTATTGATTGATTGATTGATTGATTGATTGATTTTAAGAGAGAAAGAGCAAGTGAGTGAGTGCAGACAGGCGAGGGAGAGAGAGAGAGAGAGAGAGAGAGAGAGAGAGAGAGAGAGAGGAAGAATCCCAAGCAGGTTCCACGCTCAGCACAGAGCCCGATCCCATGACTCTGAGATCATGGCCTGAGCTGATCAAAAGTTGGACACTTCACCAACTGAGCCACTCAGGTGTCTCCAGACAGGGAATTTAAAATAACTATGATAAGCGTATGAAGGTCTCTAGTGAAAAAATAGACAACATGCAGGGACAGATGAGTACTGTAGGCAGAGAGATGGAAACTCTAAGGAAAAACTCTAAAGAAAATGCTAAAAATCAGAAGCCATGTATCAGAAATGGAGAAGTCTTAGGCTCATCAGTAGACTTAATGTAGCTGAGAAAAAAAAATCCATGAATTTAAAGATAGATTAGTAAAATCTTTCCAACCTGAAATGCAAGGAAAAAAAGAATGAAACAAGCTATAACAGAACAGAAGATCTAGAAGTGTGGCACAATGTCAAAAGGTAGAACATATACATAATTAGTATGGCAGCAAAATAGTGGAGCAAAAGAAATGTTTGAAGTAATCATGGTCAAGAAATTTCAATAACTAATAGACACCAAACCACTGATCCAGGAAACATAGGGAGAATAGCAAGCCGAATAAATGCCAAAAAACACACACCAAGACATATCATATTCAAACTGCAGAAAACCAAAGACAAAAGAAAATCTGAAAAGATACTAGAGGGGACAAATCTTGCTCCACTTATAGAAGAACAAGGATAAAAATTACAGTGTACTTCCTATCAGAAATCATACAACTAAGAAAGGAGTGGAAGAAAAACACCACCTAAAACCTAAACCAAAACTAAAAACCTAAAATTCTATTCTTATTCTATTCTATATAATATTCTATAGGATATAGAATATTCTAAAGAATTCTTATTCTATTCAAAAAAATTATTCTTCAGAGTGAAGGAGAAACAGAGACTTTGCCAGATGAAAACAAAAACAAACAAGCAAACAAAAAATTGAGGAAATTTATCACCAAAGGACTTGGTCGGCAAAAAATGTTTTAAGAAATTCTTCAAGCAGAAGGAAGATAGAATAGGTCAGAAATTCATCTCTAAATAAAGAAAGGAAGAGAGTCAAAGAAGGAGTAAATGAAGATAAATAAAATCTTTCATTGTTCTTATTCTTAATTGACCTAGAAGATAGCTATTTAGATAAATAATAGTAACAATATTGAGTTATTATAGCATAGGAATAAGAGAAAATAATGACAGCAATTTTATGAGGGATATGAGGGACAAATTGGAAATTATTATGAGGTAGCTGAATTACACATGAAGTGCTATAGTGTTTTTTAAAGGTGGATTTTGATTAGTTAAAAATGTATATTGTAAACTCTAGGTAAACAATTTTTAAAGCATAATTATGCAGAGATATGCTGAGAGGAAATAAAGTGGAATCCTATAAAATGCTATAAACCAGAGAAGGCAGACAGATGAGGGAAAAAGAAACAAAGAGCAAATGCAATGAAAACAGTTACAGACATGGCAGATATTAATATAACCACATAAATAATAACTTAAAAGATGAACAGGAAATCAAGTACCCATAGGTCAGAAACAAAAGATTTTAACATTTGTGTGAACAGTGTCTCAGAGAAGAGAGTGTGTTGCTGAACAATTATTTGAAGAAATAACGGCTGAGGACTTCCTAAATTTGGCAAAAGACAAAAACCTGCAGGGTCAAAAAGCTCAGAAAACCCCAAATATGATAAAGCCAAAGAAATCAGTGCCCAGACATATCATAATCAAACTTCTGAAAACTAAAGACAAACAAAAAAATATTTGAAGGCAGCCAGAGAAAAATAATGCATTTGTTATGGAGACATCAGTTAGATTGTGTGTGTGTTTCCCATCGGAAGCCTGGAAGGTCAAAAAGAAGTGGCAGAACATTTCATAACATGTGCTTAAAATAAAGAACTGTCAACCTAGAATTCTATATCAAGTGAAAATATCTTTTAGGGGTGAAGGTGAAATAAAGCTATTCTCAGATAAAGGCAGACTCAGAGAATTCATTGCTGGAAGACCTCCTTTCAAAGAATTGCTCACAGACAGAGGGACCATGAAGCAGGAAGACAGTTGGAACATCAGGAATGAAAAAAGAGCAGTAAAACAGGAAATGTCTGGATATATATAATACATTTTATCTTCTTAAGTTGTTTAAAATATTGCTCACCACTGAAAACATAAATTATTGTCTGAAAAGGTTTTCAAGTATATAAATGTAGTCTGATAGACAAGCATAATACAAACTGGAGAAGGTAAAAAGTCTGCCTGTGGTAGCAAATTCCTTTAGTCCGGCAGTGGCAAAATATTGATTCTTTGAAAAGTTAGGTATGTATATTGTAAGGCCTAGAGTAACCACTAAAAAATATACAAAGAGGCATAGTAAAAAAAAAAAAAGATAAATCAAAATGGAATATCAAGACTTCAAATAATTCAAGAGTACAGAAAAGTAAAACAGGAACAAAAAGCAAAGGGAACAAGCAGAAAACAGTAGGAAAATGGCACATTAAAACATTTTTTGATGTTTATTTTTGAGAGAGCGAGAGAGAGAGAGAGAGAGACTGTGAATGGGGCAGAGGCAGAGAGAGACAGGGAGACACAGAATTGGAAGCAGGCTACAGGCTCTGAGCTGTCAGCACAGAGCTTGGAGCAGGGCTTGAACCCATGAACCACAAGATCATGACCTGAGCCAAAGTCAGATGCTTAACTGACTGAGCCACCCAGGTGCCCCTGGCAGATTTAAATCCAAGCATACCAATAATTTCAACAGTCAAAACACATCAGTAAAAAGAAATAATCAGAAGGGATGAAAAAGACATGACCCAACTCTATGCTGTTTATAAGAAACTCACTTCAAATATAATGATACGAACAGACCAAAAGTAAAAGGATGGAAAAAGATATGCCTTGCAAATACTAACCAAAAGAAATCTGGTTCTTTAAAGATCAATAAAATTGGTACGCTTCTAGTAAGACAGACAAAGGAAAAAAGAGAAGATACAAGCAACCAATAGCAGGAATGAAAGAGAGTGTGTGTTATAAACCCTGCAGACCTTAACAGGTAACAAGGAATGCTACAAACAGCCCTAAACACATAAAGTCATCAACTTCTAGGAGATGGATCAACTCCTCAAAAACCACAGATTAGCATAGTTCATCCAAGATGAAATAGATAATCTGAATTTAACTATTAAATTCAATCTGATTAACTGAACTATTATATTAAACCGTAACTATTAAAAGAATTGAATTTGTAGTAAAACAAACAGCCAGCCTTCCGTAAAAGAAATCTCTAGGTTCAGATGGTTTCTCTGGTCAATTCTACCAAAATTTAAAGAAGAAATGAAACCAATTCTGCACAATGAGTTCCAGATGATAGAAGAGTGACACTTTCCAAGTTAATTTATAAGGCCAGTATTATCATGATACCAAAGTCAGACAAATACAGTCCAAAAAACCTCACTACAGACCAATATTCCTCATGAATATAGACAAAAATACTCAATTAAAAATTAACAAAATGAGGGGCGCCTGGGTGGTTCAGTTGGTTAAGTGTCCAACTCTTGACTTCGGCTCAGGTTATGATCTCATAGTTTGTGAGATCAAGCTCCATGTCAGGCTCTGTGCTGACAGCATGGAGCCTGCTTGGGATTCTCTCTCTCTGTCCCTCCCCGTCTTGTGCACATGTGCATGTGCTCTCTCTCTCTCTGTCTCTGTCTCAAAATAAGTAAATAAAAAGTTTTCTAAAAATTAACAAAATTAATACAGCAATATGTAAAAGGAATGATGAGTGGTGACCAAGTGGGATTTATCTAGAGATGTAAAGCAAATTCAATATTTGAAATTAACCAATATAACTCATCACATTAACGGTCTAAAGAAGAAACACCACATGGTCATATAAATTGATACAGAAAAAGCATGTGACAAAATTCGGCCTGCATTTATGACAAAAACTCTGAGCAAACTAGAAATAGAAAGAAACTTTCTCAGTCTAATGAAGGACATCTGTAAAAAAGTAAAAGAAAACCCTGAATATTTAATCATGAAAGACAGAACGCTTTCTTTTTAAGATTGAGGGAAAGGCAAGGATTTTCACTCATACCACTCACTCTTATTAAACATTATACTGGAAGTCCTAGCTAGTGTAATAAAGCAAGAAAAAATAAAAGGCATGCAGATTGGGAAGGAAGAAATAAAATTGCCCCTGTTCAAGGACAGCATGTTTGTTTATATAGAAAATCCCAAGAAATTTATAAACAACTTCTATAACTAATGAGTGAATTTAGCAAAGTTGCAGGCTCCAAAGTCAACATATAAAAATCAATTATATTTCTCTATATTAGCAATGAACAATTAGAAATTTAAAAAATAACACCAGTTACAGCGACACAAAAAGTATGTAAGTCTAGGAAAATATATTCAGGATCCACATGCTAAAAATTTAAAAATGCTGATAGTATAAAAGAAAGAAGACCTAAATAAATGGAGAAACATATCATTGTTTATGGGTTGGAAAACTCAACATAGACAAGACGCTGATTCTCCCCAAACTAATCTATAGATGAAATGCAATTATAATAGAAATTCCAGCAAGAATATTATACATATCAGTAAGCAATTTAAAAATTTATGTGGAAAGGGAAAAGAAGTAGGAGAGCTAAAATGACTTTAGAAAATACTACACTTGAAGTAATCCCACTGGTCAGTTTTAAGACTCACTCTCAAGCTATAGTAATGAGGACCGTGGCGTTGGTGAAGAGGCAGACCCACACATCAGTGGGACAGGATGTGGGTGCAGAAACAGACCCACTCACATACGAACATGTGATTTCTGACAAACTGGAAGGTGATTAAATTGAGAAAAGACAGTCTTTTCAACAAATGATGAAACAATTGGACATACATAAGCTCAAAAAGAACCTGAATCTCAACTGCATGCTTTTTTTAAAAAAAAGTAATGAACATGAGTAACAGATCTAAATGTAAAACACAAAATTGTAAAAATCTCAGAAAAAAACATGGGAGAAAATCCCCATGAGCTGGGTTAAACAAGTACGCCTATTCGAGGGACTAAGGAAAGAATTCTGGCAACAGCCAGTCCTGGAGAGGATGTAGAGGAACTTAACTGTCATACGTGGCTGGTGGGCATTCAGAATATACTCCGGAGAGCAGTTGGGAGTTTCTTAACGTTAATACATTTATCGTGTAACCCAGGAATCCCACTCCTGGATATTTACTCGAGAGGATGGAAAGTTACACTCACACAAAACCGACTTCCATACATAATCGCCAAACTGGGAACGATCCAAATAACCCTCAAACAGGAAATGGGAAAACAAACTGGCACAGCCATGATACTCCTCAGCATGCAGAGGAGTGAACTGATTGATACATGAGGCAGGATGGTTGAATCTCAAAGGCAGCATGCTGAATGAAGGAAGGCAGTCTCAAAAGGCTTCATACTGTGTAATTCCATTTATATAGCCTTCTCGAAAACATAAAAACTATGGTGATGGAGAGAAAAACAACCAAAGGTTGCCAGGCATTACGGGTGGGACAGGACAGCACCAAGGAGTTTCTCATGGTGACGAAGCTGTTCTGTCTCCCGATTGTGGTGGTGATTACACAAATCTATACATGCATTCAAATTCCTGGAAATATATGCCCCAATTTTGCTGTATGATGATTTAGGAAATAGACATCTTTCGGAAGTATCCAGAGCGAGTTTTGTCTGATTCCAGAGTTTATATTTTTAAATTCTAAATGTTGCCTTAGAAATCTTCAAATGAGTGAATAGACATTTGAAATTCACTTCAAATCAGTGAATGCACATGTTTATTATCAACATTGAATGAATGACACAGTGAACAATATGGGCCATCAAAAGGTTAGAACTGTCTATACAATAAATACTTTCATATTTAGATCAGAAGTCCAGGTAAAGCATCTGCAGTTGTCTGGGCTCCGTTCAGCACTTAGGGTACAATTGATTTCAAAGTTACCTTGTACTTTGACTCTGTCTTTTCTTCATCTCCCTAACTTCTGTCTAGGTCTAGCCACTCACTTCCTCTTACGTGGAAGACTGCAGAAATGTGTTTCCCAGTCTCCAAGCCTCCATGCCTCTCTCTGCCAAACCCATCCTCCACAGCGCGGCCAGGGAAACCTTTCTAAATGTGACCTTGCCATGCACCTGCTTGCTGAATAAACTCCTTCAGAGGGAGTGTAAAGCCTTTCATGATCTGCGTTTTGCCTTCTTCTCAGCAACTGCTCTCCCATGTGTATCCTGTGTGTCCTAGCCTTATTGAACAATTTCAACCTTTTTTTGGTATCCTTTTTCACTCCTCTTTGCTTGGTTAGCTCCAGCTCCTGTTTTAACATCCAATTCTCTGAAGGCTTCCCTGATATCCAGACTGGCATATATACCCCTTCTCTGAAGTTCCAGAACAGCCTGAGTTTGCCTGTGCATGGCCTGTATGGTAATGGATTATAACCATCTTTTCTTTCATCTGCCCTTATTAGATTGTGAGGCCTAGATCAGGGACAATGATTTCATCCCATACCTCCAGTCCCTAGCACATGGTAGGAGCTCAATAAATATTATTTATTTATTTATTTATTTATTTATTTATTTGATAAAAGTGAACTAAAGCCACCCTCATTTTGGGTAGTGGATTACGTATAAATGAACAAAGAAATACAAGTAAAAGACTGCACTATCAACGCTTTGCATGAGGCGATAATGGTTTATTCCAAATAGCCATGAATATCAGTATGACCAAAATAACGGTTTCCTCCCGTGTAGAAGAGTATGGCAGGGCTGCTGGCTTCACAAACAGTGGGGCTTGGGGACACAAGGACAGGAGGAGAAGGCAGGCCTGGGCTAGGGAGTGAGAGTCAGATCTCTGCCCTCGTGGAGAGCAGAGGTAGAGGGTCATGAGGGGAACGAGGTGCCTGTCCCTGGGGATTTCAAATAAGTGGTTCTCTTCTTCGAGCCTGGGAGTCAGGATGGGTGCTGCAGAGACCTGGCACCTATGGAAGCCGCCAGACCCTGACTTCCTCAGAGGAATTCGCCTTGCGAGGAAGCCCTGAAAACACAAAGTAACCCCTGTTTCTGTAATCATGATTTCACGAGTCCAGTCTGAGTGTGCTGAGGAGAAGGGGTGAAAAGATGGTTGGGGGTCGTGTATGACAATGGGGGCAAACTCCACACATCACTCACCCGTCTGCTCTACTTGTGTATCTTTCTCTAAAGAGACAGACTGTTAAATAAAAACCAGTACTTTTTCTGCTTCAGAACCCATGCTTTTACAATAAATTTTTGATTTACATCAGGAAAATCTATTATATGGCCTATTGTTCTGTAAGTTTTGACAAATGCGTGGATCGTGTAAACACCACCACAATCAAGTTATCAAGTGGTTTCATTACCCCACACCCTCTAATTACCTCGTGCTACTCCTTTGTTCTCAAACCCTTCCCCATTTTCAATCTCTTGTATCCTTTGATCTGTTGTTTGCCCTCGGAGTTTTGCTTTCCCAGAGTATCAAGTAAATGAAATTATACAGTAGGTAGCCTTTTAAAAACACTGGGTTGGGCGCCTGAGTGGCTCAGTCGGTTAAGCCTCCAACTTCAGCTCAGGTCATGATCTCCCTGTTTGTGGGTTCGAGCCCCGCGTCGGGCTCTGTGCTGACAGCTCAGAGCCTGGAGCCTGCTTTGGATTCTGTGTCTCCTTCTCTTTCTGCCCCTCCCCTGCTCATGCTCTCTCTCTCTCTTAAAAATAAATAAACATTAAAAAAATTTTAAACACTGGCTTATTTTGCTCTGCACAGTGCATTTGAGTTCACCTACATTGTTGCATGTAACAATAGTGTTTGGGGCTGAATTGTGTGTCCCTCCCCTATTCATAAACTGATATCCTAACCCCAGCACCTCAGCATAAGACACAGATGAGATCCCTTCCTTGATATCTACCAAAAGAAAAGAAATCCATGACTATTCAGTACACTTAACCTGAGATTTTGGGGACACGGAAGGGGTTTACATCACAGCAAAGTGAATAACCTCAAGTTGAATTTATTCATTTCCTTCTTAATTAAGAGTCCCTCCCTGCCTCCCACCACCACAGGGGATATTTTTTATTTTTATTTTTTTTACCATTGTGTCAATCTTCAAGTCCCATCTCATGTCATCCTCCTGCTTCTCTGTCCCTTGGTTTCCTTTCCCCTTCTCTCTCCCTCCCTCTGAAAAGCAATTTTACTTCTTTTGTTACCTTAGCTCCTGCTAACCCTAGGTCCTCTGGAGTTAACCATCGCCCCTCAAAGCTTGCAAGATATTTTTGTAAACAAAGGTAATTTACTCCCTAAGGAAAATTCTGGTGCTAGCCATTAAGATATATATATATATATATATATATATATATATATATATATTCTATCTTAAAATGTAATAATTACAAAATGCTTTGAGATTCTTGCAAGTCTCCTTATCCTTGAAAAGACATTGTTTTTTTGTTTGTTTGTTTTGTTTTGACTAATTGCATATATACCTCATAGGATGTGAATTTGTCTAAACTGCTATGCAGACTTCTGCAGTATTTTAAATGCTTTAATAAAGACTTCACTGACCACATAGTCTCTGGCAGAGTGAGGTGGAAACACACGAAAATGTAATCCAACATTTAGAAAGCCAAGAAGGAGAAAGAAAATGTATCTTTTATTTATTTTTATTTTTTTAATGTTTATTTATTTTTGGGAGAGAGAGAGAGCAGGGGAGGGGCAGAGAGAGAGAGAGAGAGAGAGAGAGAGAGAGAGAGGAAGCAAGCTCTGTGCTGACAGCAGACAGCCCAATATGGGACTTGAACTCACCAATTGTGAGACCATGACCTGAGAGCTGAAGTCAGATGCTCAACTGACTGAGCCACCCAGGTGCCCTGAAAACATATATTTTATATCAGGAAATAACTTGTCTCTCTGTTTCTTCCATATTAGTAATGAAGAATTACACATCACATGTTGAGGAATCTCAACCAGTTTCACAGTTTGTGAGGGGAAGAGAGAGTATTAGACCCTGATCTGCAATCTGCCGAGCAACA
This sequence comes from Lynx canadensis, assembly GCF_007474595.2. Lineage (NCBI taxonomy): Eukaryota > Metazoa > Chordata > Mammalia > Carnivora > Felidae > Lynx > Lynx canadensis. The sequence continues at coordinate 164,545,393 of NC_044310.1, read as the reverse complement.
ATGGCCAAGTTCTTCTTGGAGTCGGGGCCTCCATGGGTGTTGGCAGACCTCCCTGCAGGCGTTCTTGTTTGGCCACCTCTTCTCAGTGTCCCGAGTGCTCTTCTCTTCCACCATGCCTTCTAAGTGCTCCCCATTTGAACACAGGCCAAGACCTTGTTTAAAAAGGTCGAGGAGAAGAGAACCAGAAACGTGGGTAGAAACATGAAACAGCTGTTTCTAAAATGAGAGCTCCCCAAAAGGACAGGTTGACGTAGGAAAGCAGAAGGCATGGATGTTTTGTTCAAGGGGCAGATGGAAGGGGAGTGAATAATGGTCTAGAAAGATGATGGCTTGGCTCAGGCTGACCCGCTTTACTGCACAAGGAAGGGGTTTCTTGATTGTGAAGATGATACCTTTTGGAAATGAAGAGACAAAGAAGGCTGGATCAGCAGTTCTCCCTGATGTTTGTAATCATGGTTTCTCCTCTTTCCCCTTAATCATTTCTCTTCTTTCTCCCCTTAATCATTCTCTGGGTCTACGAACAGTGTTTTCCTTTAAATTCAGGGCATAGTGACTCTAAAGGCAACTGGGCTTTTGCTCACAGCCCTTGGGAAATCATCAGGTGGGCGGCACAGGCCTAGCCTCTTGTGGGTGGCCCAAGGCACTTCTCAGTCTCCAGTGGCAAGAACTTAACCCTGCTCGTTGACCTGCCATGCCCCAGCGTACAGAGAGGGCTGTCTTTGCCTTAGTACACACAGTGTACTTCTCTCTCTGTTGGAAACTTATGTTGGTGACCAACTATTTTAATAAAAGCCTGACAGCTTTATTTTCTTCGGGTCTGCAGGCAAAGTTTTGCACAAGAAGATATCACTTTGTATCCACTTCATGCTGGGTGGACTAGACCACCTGGACTGGAGGTCACTAACCTCTGTACTAGGTGGCAATTCTTCCCTGCAATACCTAAGTTCTCCTTGAATACCTGATCACCTACTGACCATGGCCAGCCCTGACTAGCCACGGAGTTGCAAGAGTACAGAATGAGACCATGCTGCCCCTACGCTGCCACCTCACCTTCCTGTATCCTGTGTGTTCCTGTCTTCCTGCCATAACTTCTCACTTTACCATCTGCCCACCACCTATTTCCTTATCTTTCATACCCAAGAGCAAATGTCTTCTTTATTGACTTTAGCGATTTACTTACTGGATGATGATGCTGAAGAGGGCCATTTAGGTCACCCCTCCAATTTACAATTCAAGAGACGGATACTTCCGTGTTTACATTTCAAACGTTAGAACCTACCATTTAAGAATCCAAGTGTTTTTGTAATATTTTTTATTTTTAAAAATTACCTGCTTCTCTTTGGCTGCCTTGATTACCCTTCAAATTCTACTTCTGTTATATCAGAGCAAGCACCCTTAGACTCTCTAATTATTGTGAATAATACATGGCATGTGCTTTCATTTCATGCCATTGGATGTGTTTGAAGAGTTAGTTCCATGGAGTCCCAAATGCCCATTCATCCACAAATTCCATCATTTTTTCCAGCTTCTTGAATTTCCTATCCCTTTATTTTTAAAAAAAAATGGTTACTTGTTTATTTTTGAGAAAGCAGGAGAGTGGGGAGGGGGGAGGTACAGAGAAAGAGAGAGACAATCCCAAGTAGGCTCCAAGCTGTCAGCGCAGAACCCAACACGGGGTTCGATCTCATGAACCATGAGATCATGACCTGAGCAGAAATCAAGAGTCAGCTGCTTAACCAGCTGAGGCACCCACATTCCCCTCCCTTTATTTTTTAACATGGATACAGGTCATGTTGGTTTTAGCAGCCATTTTGAAGTCTATGACATACTGGTTGAAGAAACCTTAAGAGCGTAGAAAGAACACAGCAAGACTGTCCAGCGTGGAGACCACAGTAATGGTTCATCTCTAACAACTGATTAGAGAAATAAAATTTGCAATGTGATGACAATAACAGTATAGCTAACGTCAGCCAACTCACCAGCCCTATCGGTATTATTGACTCACATGATCTGTTACTACTCAGGTCATCAAGATGTTCAAGGACCAGCAATGGAGGAAAGTGCTCATCTCTTTTTTCTTCCTTCAGGTTATTAAAACAGCTCAGTGAAGTACTGTACCATGGAAGGAGCATTAGACAATGAGAACTAAAGTGAAGTCTTGTCAAGTATTTGTTGAGGGATGTCAAATTTCTAGGTGCATGCAGACTATAGGGAAGGCAATGATATGAAACTATACAATTAAAACAAGATTTTGAGCTCTAGGCGTCTTTGGACAAGAGAGAGCCTTTTTGGAGCAGCTTAATTTAGAAACAGGATTATAATAGTCCCTTACTATAAAAAACTAGAACTGCAAGAGGCCTGAGCAACCATTTATTTCAGTAGATTTTATCTTTATTGGATCACGATCTTTTTTGAGAATCTCATAAAAGCTATAAAGCTGAACCCTGAAAATACGTATAGGTGCAAACATGCAACATTTGGTCCAGGATTTCAGGGGATTCATGGATATCATGAAGACCATCAGTTGATCCCCCAGGGGATCTAGGCAATTCAGATTAAGGACCTCTGATCTGGTCTAAAACCAAAGGAGGCAACTGAAACCCAGGAGTGTAAGTGACTGACCCTGGGTTGTTCAGCTTCATCATTTTTTGGTGCTATTGTTCTCCTTTCCCTTTCTTTCTTTCTTTCTTTCTTTCTTTCTCTCTCTCTCTCTCTCTCTCTCTCTCTCTCTCTCTCTCTGTGTGTGTGTGTGTGTGTGTGTGTGTGTGTGTGTGTGTGTATAGATAGATAGATAGATGCTAAACTGATATGGGTGCAGAAAGTTGATTCTCTTCCCAAATGATGGGTGATAGGAAGTCAGCTCACTGTCTCTGCTTCATTTAATTGATGTGGCACCATAAACTCCATCAAAGGGCCAATATAATAGATCTGCTTTGTTACAGTGGAAGTCTGCCATGGTGTTAAAAATTACCAATATGTCTGCAGATGCTATTGTCAAGAAAAGCCACAAAAGGTCCTGGGAGTTGTGCGGGGCAAAGGTCAAGCCAAGCTCTACTCTGTTCCCTTAATGGGTAGCTGGAATCTAAGCATACTTATGCCAAATTCACTCTGAAATGGTTTGGCCCTTGATTTGGAAACTTCTGGCACACCTAACCCCTTATTACTGTAACACCCTTTTATAAACATTTAATGTTGGGAAATTACACATTTTGATCAAAAAGCTTCCTTGTCCTTCTCCTGCCCAGTAATGAGCAGCAATATAAATAGCACTTTAGCAAGCCCCTGGTGTTAACACCAGACAACCCGGGAAATAAAATATATATGTGAGCATTCTAAATGCTGCTCAAAGAACTTTAGCAGCTCAGGGAAGAAAGTTGGAGAATTCTGCACTTCACTCCTTTTGCTCTTTAGAAATTTAGAATAATAGTATGTACTTGTTGTCTTGATCTGTAAAAACTATGCGTTTTGTAGATAATCATCTTATAACTCGCATCAGACTTCTTAGAGCCACCCGAGATACAGCCATCAAGCTCTTACCCAGTAAGGTTTGTTTCACTCACGGCTTTCTTTTCTTTGTTATTTCATTCTAGACCCTCTCAAAAATCTTCCTACAAAAGTGGATGGCATGTTCTTTTGTGTCTCAGTAATGTTTCTAAGTAAATAATGACTGTTCCCGACTTAGATCCTTTTCAGTCCCAAACTGATGTCTGAAGAAAAAAAGTGGAGGTTAGATTAAAGTCTCATGAGATACATATATATGACATATGACCCGAAGAAGGACTTCTAATTGAAGATGTCACCATGGTTGCACCTGGACAGGAAAGCACCCATCTTCCAAGGTTTCTGTTTTAAAACATCATAAAAATCAAAAGCAATCACTTAAGGAGGCTGACTAAATAATTTGCCATTTGTGAGCACTGTCTACAAAATGATAGGACTGCAAGGATGGCCTTCCCGGATAAAGCTTCTAACCATTTAAATCACCATCCTAGTGTTATTACCTGAGTCACCTCCGGGAGCCAGATACACACCTGTGATCTGCTAGTAATTCAGTGAAGGAAGCAGCCCTCCCGAGTTGCTTTTAAGTAGTCCTGGTGTAGTAAGCCATGTGTACAATTTTGGACGTGCAAAGAAGGTACGGCGGTAAGCTAAGGTTACTGCTCCGAGCTGAATGCCCAGCCAACAAAGCTAATGGCAGGAAGTGCGTGGTATACTCGATATGGTGTACTTAAAGATGCAAGGCTAGGCATGCAGACAATAGATACCAGTGCTACTTGGAAGGCAATTCAGCAATTCGGCTTAAAAATGAGAGTAAATGATGCATGTTTGGAAGAGCAAGAAATGGTAGCTGTCTTGTTTAAACTAAATGTTTAAGCCACGACATGGCCATTGGAATAATAATCTCTTGGAAAGCAATATTTAAATGTATCCATCATCATTTAGGTTTTAGACACACAGTTAAATATTATTGATCATTTGCAATTGTGTGCATCCATGTGTACATATATTAAACTGAAAAGTAACAGTAGCATGGAAAGTGTAGAAGATGAAGTATAAAAATAGTACTTGAGTTTCTAATTACCAGTTTTTAATTAAGAAAGCCACAAGCAAATTATAAACATCCAGTTTATAGCATTGCAATCTTAGAGGCTTACACTCATGAATATGGTAATTTTTAATTTTATGCCCTCTTGAGATGTCTTGTTAAAAACATTTTATTGGTGATCCTAAAATTCAGTAAATTTGAAGCCCTTGGCACCTTGTAGATAGTTAAAGTTCCTCAAAAAAAATGTCAGCAATAAATATTTGGCAAATATAAAGAATATGCACATTTTCCCAAGTGGGCGATTTTTTTTTTTGTAGTTCTTATATTCCAGTGATGACACTGCAGTTCAGAATGTGAAGGCATATTGATATTTTCTTGCAGAAACTGCATGGGTTGCTGGGAACACACTGCTTCCACCGAGTTATTTTTATGTGGGCACCTGGAGGTGGTGGCACGCTTGCTCCAGCTTGCAGAGTTGTTTTGGACAATCAGGTGTACATATGAGCAAGTGGTCTTTATTTAGAGCAATTAAAATTCTCACATTCTCCTCTCTTGACATGCAATTACCAGGGCTCTACTGTTCCCACTAATTGCTCTTGCTGGGGACATTGGTGAGAAGCCAATGATTTTGATGGGTAGCGGATTATCATTTTTACTTTGCTACCTGAGAAAAAAATCATTTGCAAAATCCCATGTGTAATTAGCAAGACTCATGATTAATTGTCCTGCAAAATTAGCTTCACTGTTGCTTTTATTTTACTGCTTCAAATATTAATTAATGTTAACTCCTTTCCTTCAGTTCCAGCTTTTGAATATTCAACGTGGCTTTGAAAAATTATCAAGGTTTCTACTTGCATTAGCATGCTAGAGCTTTGATTTCAGGAATAAGTATTCTGATTTAAAAGATCACACTTGGGTCATAAATAATTTTTATAGGAGGACAAACAAAGCATCAGAGCATCATGGGAAGGCATTCATGCACTAACTGAAAGTAAATTGTTTCAATAATGATTCATTCCCGCGTGCTTTTGGGGGAAACATCAGCAAATATGCAAACCACCGCATTGTGTGGGGGTAAAAACCATTCCCCAGTGGCAAGCAATCTACACTGGCATTTTTCTACCTGTAAATATGTGGTAGATGAGGCCCATCGCCTCGGCAAGAGATCATAGCCTCTCCAGTATAAAGGAGCCACGGAAGTTATCCTGTGCAAAAAGTCCCAGTCCTGGGCTGGGGGTGGTGGGCACTAGCATAGCTGCAATTTTTTTGAAAATTACAGACTCCTTAGGTCCCATTCCAGACCTAATGAATCTGACCATATGGCATTGGGCCTGGTAATACGCACTTTTCCAAAATTCGCTACATCTTGGTGCATGTCCAGATTTGGATACCATTGATAACCATCTAGTTGAACCACCTAGATGTATGAATTCCCTCTGTAACATCTGGGCCACGTGATTCTTGAATACTTCCAGGGTTGGGGAACTCACTCTGTTACTTTTGAAAATAGTTTTGTCTGTGTGTTGATTCCTTCCGTTCTGTTAACTGCAGGTTTTTGATTTTGTGGTACAAGATTTCAAATGCTGACTGCCTATGTGCAAGGGCAGTTCTCTGTGAAATTCTTGGAATTAGACTGATGGTATCTATTACCCTGACATCGTCAAGGTTACACATGATATCTAGATTTGGGGGAAGGAAACCAATGCTTGTCTTTTCCTAGTGAAAACTTCTGTGCCATGTGGTGCAGGGAGGGCACTGTGGTCCAAAAAGCCCTAGCATTTGACTGTTGAGATCGGTCTGAGCCCAGCTGCCCCTTCCACCACCTGCCTACCACCCAGCCCTGGAGCACAGACTCTTGCAGATCTTGTGTGAGAAGGTTCTGCCTGGCATCTCTGAAAGCTTTCATTATTAGACTTTGTTTTCTCTGAGATTCTCTTAGTATAAGATTACCCTCCCAAAAGTCTAGGATCAGGAGCCACGGGGCCGGACGCCACTTTGTCTCTTCCCTCCCTGGCAGCAGGAACCTGCAGGCGTCGGCATTGAAGATCTCGTTTCTCCTGACATGGAGCAGACTTTTTTCTGGACACGGCATCCAAGTGAGGGCACTTCCGGTAGACAGCAAAGGAGAGGGAGTTTTGGGGTTAAGGATGGGCTCTTCAGACTGTCATTCTCAGAGGGTTCCCTGAGAGATAGCCAGACAGCTTAGAAAGGACGGTGTGGGAGTTGCTACTCCCACCTGCTGTGTGACCCTGTGGAAGTCATTTAACCTCTCGATGCTTAGTTTCCTCATCTCTAAATGGAGATAATAACAGCACCTCTTGCAGGTTCCAGTGAGGCTGTAACAGGTTAAAACTAGTGCTTAGAACAGTCCCTGGTACCCAGTGAGGCCGGAATAAGTGCTGAACAGATAACAGTAAACACCACTACATCCATTTAATGGCTAAAAACATTTTAAATCCCCCAATACTACCTCACAATAAATTTTAGAAATGTACCTTATAAAGAAATTGGTCACTGGATGCAGGACCTCACAAAATCCAGTCTTTGCTTATATTCTAAGGTGGCAGGAGTCCACATTTAAATTTATTTTTTTAACCTGGAAAGCTTTCAAAGATAGAGATAGAAATCAAATCTGGACCTCGAATACTAGACATTGCTTTTTAGCCAAAGTGGTTCAAGAGTCCTCTTTGCCCCCTTTAAAGCTGGCTTTACCAAGGGAGGGTGAGGTGGGCTCTGTGTGGATGGTCTGGGGACCACCATAGTCACCATGAATACAGTTTTCCCGCCACTCATCCCACTTTATGGTGATTGTCTCTTGACTTAGAAGCTGAATGAGAGCTAGACCCTATCAGAATTGCTCATGGGTTATTCCCAGCATCTGGCATGTAGGAGTCAGGACAGGTTTGTTGAATGGCTAAGGGTGAGTAAAGGAGAGTCAGAGGAAAGCCCTGACTGAGTAACGGCCACTGACAGGCAACTAGTGTGGTTGCTTAGGTCAGACCATTAGCTCCGGTATGGATCAAAATGGCAGGAGACACTGTGAGATGTTTTCTCCTGCAGAAACTTTCTCATCAGGAATCTTCCACTTCCGTAGGGGACTGGTTAATTTTCTTCTATGAATCTCATTAGCCAATGCTTCAAAGAGGTGAAGCGTAAGTGCATAGCCCCATTCAGAAGTAGCTCAGAATTGCTGAGAAGTGGCATTTCTACATAGTGCCTCAGAGAACTGGATTTAAACCCAGGTCTGGTGTGGTGAGTGCCTGTGCAGGTAGGATCTGAAGGGGCAGCACATCGTGGTTAATGGGCATGTGGCCCCACAGCTGCTTCGACTTACCCGCCTGCTCTCCCAATAATTGCAGTAAGACATAAAACAGAAGTCTTGACTCTCTGGGGTCATTAAAGGAATTGGTGCCTCCCCCGACCCATGCCAGAGGGAGTGTTAGTTCAAGTGCTTTGGCTGAGTTGTGGCTGAATGAGCTATCAACACACCCCTCTTCCCAGCCAGCTTTCAACCAGGCTCCTGCTGCGTCCTCTGGGTACCCTTTCCTCGCACCAGGGTGGCTTCCTGATATCACCTCCAGTCCTAGGAGAAGGGATTGAGGTTGACATAGGATCAACCAAGTTTTTTTTTTTTTTTCATTTAAAAGCAGAGTGAGAAAATGTCTTCTTTAGTCCTTTATGGGTGATCTCACTTTTGAAACATTTAGCTTTAACTTTATTTAGTTCTACATTATTGATAAAGCCAGGGAAGCCACTCACTGTTAGCAAATGTTTGAAATGCCAGGATATGGTAGACAGGGTTTAAGAAAAATATGATGATTCACATTACTGCTTCGTTACGTTTGGTAGATGAATTGACTATGCCATTGTGTGATTGGATTTGTATTGCAGGTGCTAAAGTGTGAAAGAGAAGGAGAATCTTCTGGTTGTCTTGATTCTACCGGGTTTCAACTCTAAGAAACCTGAGGCCAACAGCTTCAAAATAAGAAAAAAAAACCCTGGACAATGAGTCCCAGGCTTATTTTGGCCCTTCTGTAGATTTTTATGCCTTCTGAAGCCAACTTGGACCTTAGAAATATTTATTATTGGTATTTCTAATGAAGAACAACCCTTTATATACACCAATTGCCAACAGTAACTTAGTGACAGAGCATAAGCATCAGCTTCTTCCCCAGGAGCTAACATGGGGTCAAGGTTACCCCCGGATGGGAATATCTGGCATATGACATATTTGCAGGTAGGCTGTTTAGTTTTAAAATGGCTTTGACATCATATTTACTGCTAGGTTAAAGTACTATAGACCAGTTGTTAATAGGAGAAATATAGCTGGAGACTGCTCTAACACAACACTAACGGGAAGTTAAGGCCTGCAGGAACACTACATAAATAGTGTTCCTCCTGTATTATGTTAATTCTTAGAATAAGCTAGCAGCAACATTTCATCGTGACATTTGCATCTATATACCCTCGTGAAGCCTGAGGTTGCTTCATCAGGCACAGAAATATGTTCTTCTTGCCTGTGGCTGCCAAAGTAAATAGAAATCAATGGAAGGCAGCAAAAGTGCTGAAGTCATTCCAATAAGGGAAGTGTTGTTAATTTAAATTTTGCACTTGACATTGGTAAGGACTAATAGCAGAAAATAATGTCCTACCCTGACTTCTAAAGTCATTTTGGTCATCACTTATCCCACATTTCTTTGTTGTTGCAAAAATAGTGTTATAAATAAGAAACACTTCTAATTGTGATAGATCATTAAAATAAGGGGGGTGGGACAACTTTTGCATATCTGAGTGATATCAAGTCCTTGGAAAACTTTTGTACAAAAGGAATCTTATCATATTGCTTGTGGACTGAGTGACCTCTGTGTGTGTTCATGCACACATATGCATGTATGCATGGGTATGCATTTCAGAAACTTCAAAAAGCACCTCCTGCTGTTTTCAAAACTAGGCAAATATGTTTGAGGCCTGGTGGTAATTTAAACTAGGAAGATATACACAGAGCTAAAGGTGGCTATACAGGAAATTAGAAAAGTCTTGACTCCTCTGAGCCAAATGAATGTGCCATTATATCGCTGAATAATTGGTGGGGTGGGTCTGTGATGTTGATGCTGAGCAGGTGTCCATAAATCAGAATAAATGTTTGTAATTAATTGTTATTGGTGTTAATAAGAAAAGGTTTCAAATAAGCTAACTTGCTTGTCCCTCAGTTACATCTTTGGGAGTTTAAGCCTTGTCACTGCAATCCTAAATAGATGGAAAATCTATAGTGTTCTTGAGGATTTCATGCTAGATCAGTAGAATACTGTAACCTGGCGTTGGTGATCTTCTGTTTTTCCTCAGTGGAGCTCCTAACTTTAGACAAAAATTAGCTTCCTGGTCTGAGTTGTAGAGTCCCACATGATGCTGGAACACCCGCTTCAAAGCCAAAGTTCAAAAAAGGAGACACCCAGTTTGTCAGTTCTTGGGGTGAAAGTTTTAGATCGAGCTGTTATGTCATGTCTGTCTGCTCTGCTGTGGGTCCGTCTGGCTTCACACCTGACTCAAAGATCAACTTTGTTAGGTGGACCCAGAACATCTGCTCTCTTTCCATCTTTTTCCTTTCAAAGACATCTGTTAAAGAATAACAGAACTCTCTAGATTCATTTCTCAGATTTGTGGGAAAGCCTGAGTCAGGCACTTTGTGTCCCACCACACCTCTCCAAGCCTGATGGTGAGGAATGTTATTATTTAATCCATATACATTTCTATAAAGGAACAATCCTAGAGGGAAAGATAGGCTATGCAATTGCCAAATGGCTGGGAAAGGAGGCCACGGAAAAGAAATAGCCTCACATTTAAAATCTGCTGTGTGTTCCTTCTAGGACTGTAACCTGGAACAAGGAGACCAAGGGAAAGAGGAGTCTGGAATCATGGGAGGATGAAATCGAGATATGGAATAGGTGGTGAGATCATCTCATTAGTAGACACAAAAGAGAATGCTAAGACTAATCACCACAGATGAAACTCAAAGGCCAACAAATGCAAGGAGGCATTTATTCCAAACTCAGCAAAAGAATAGTAACAGATTTTGGAGACTAGGGCAGCAGTCAGAAAATAGTTCCCAGCTAGTCTGGATCTAGGTCTGTGGCATGGGCACGATGGGTCGAAAGGAAGCAGAGTATATGCTCCACTTCTATTGTACCCTGGTTTTTTATGCTCCCCCACATGTCGTAATCATCAGTAATCTGGAGGAAGATGCTACATAGATCAGAATACCATTAGATGGGTGTTCAGTAGCTAACAGGATCCAGCAATAGCTAATAGGATCCAGCCAGAGTGATTACCTTAAGACTGGGTCAGCGTGACCCAGAAGGCAGAGGAAAGCGAGGTTTATGAGTATTGGGCTGAACCCACTCTTGCTTAAATGTTTCAAGAATTATCTTAATGATGGAAAAGAGAGATAAGAGAGGAAACTCATTAAATTGACAAATATGAGATGGAGCTGGGCTGGCTGTATGCAAGCACCGCAAAAAAACATTTAGAGGTCATAATACACTTTTCTTCTTCTTCTTCTTCTTCTTCTTCTTTTTTTTAATGAGCTAGCAGCATAGCACCGAAGGGAAGAAACCATGTGTTCTGTTAAAATTTTTTAAATAATTTTATTGTGAAAGACAGTATGCAAGCTGGTAGCTTTGTCAGCAATGCTAATTGCTTTTGAAGAGCATGCCCATGGGTTCTATTGGTGAACAGGACACAAAGGGCATAGAGAGAGGACTTGTTTTTCCACTCCTGACCCAAACTCACTGAGGCCATGTCAGAAGCTTCCTTCTTCTGATGGCTCAGTTAGGCACTGGGCCTGGGCCAGGGTGAAGGTCTATGAAGGTGGCTTGGTTCTGTTCTAAAGATTTTCTTGCGGTAAAAATCGCCTTTCTGGAAACATTTGAAAGAGTGAAATGCCACATCTCCAATTTCTAGCAATGTATTCATCTGCCATCATTTGGCTTGGAAGCTTAAGCACAAAGAACACTTGCAGCCAGACTTCAGAGTGATCTGTCTCTAAGGAATAACTTTCATATTGTACTCTGGTTTTGCAATTCTTCTTAAGCTACTGTAAATTCTCAGCATAAATCTGCAGAAAGACTTCACCTTGCATGTCAAACCCTTATAAGGCTCCATTTCTGCTCTCAGTTCAGTCTCCTTTTAATGGCCAAAGGCAGACAGAAGCAAACCAAGAAATCCAGACACTGCACCAATGGGTTAAATCCTATGTCAAAGGGACACCTATAACGTATTACAAGCTTTTCATCACATAATACATCACTCAGGGAAAAAATATTTGGGGCGTCTTTTCTAATTCATCTGCCTGGTGTTAAATGAGCACATCTCCGGTGTTCGTGTCTTTCTGCTTCAATTAAAGCAATCATGCCTGCTCTTTTAGGAAACTACTAAGGGTTTATTACCTCTTTGTTTCACTGCTAGTATTTAATTTCTCCTCTTGGTCTCCCCTTACCAATACATTTTTTTTTAAATAATTCTCTATCTGGCTTGGCTTCTCAGCACAAAATACAGTTTGGGCTATTGTTTGATAAGATGACTGTTGATAAGATATAACATGTTTAATGAACGCCAACAAGTGTTTATTGTCTCTGTGTATTTGATACGTTGAATGGGTGGCAGTGGGTAAAGGAAATATGAGGTGGGTCATGTTCCCAGTGGGGAGTGAAGATGTCAATACTCAAAACATCTAGAAAACAATTTGCTGTTGGTATAAAGCCAGATGTTTGATTTCTATATTGCTAAGTAGTCAGGAGATTTCAAATAAAAAAAGCAGCCTTCTTAGCCAAGACAGTCTTCTAGAGGGAAGTCTTACACATTTCCTAGCAGAGAAGAAAAGGGAAAGCATTTAGGGTTGAGAGACTGGCCTGAGCCTACAGGGAAGAAGGTCAGGAAACACAGGTGGAAGTTCAGATAGTCATCTGATCAAAGGGGAGGGACTTCTCTGCTAGGAAAGTCAGGTGTGGGCACTGCTTATGGAAACCTTTAACTGCAGAGCTGAGGGGCATGTAGGGATACCAGAAGCCCTTTAACAGAAAAAAAAATGCAAAAGAAGGAAGAATATGTGGCTATATCTAGCTGCGGTGTGCAGGACTCCCTGGAAGAGAGGATAGCAAGGGAACAGAATCCTAGGTATTTGGACCTGATGTCCATTAACATTCCATCTAATCCACCTTGGAGATAATAATTATATGATTCTATATAATATGAATATATGAATCTATATATGAATTCATATATAATGGATATATGAATCTATATATGAATTCATATATATATAATATGAATATATGAATCTATATATGATTCTATATAATATTAGGAAGAGAGAGAGAGACAGACCCAACTGGAAATATCTGCAAAAGTGTCATAGAAGAAGTGACATTTAAGTTGGTTTCATGGAGATGGCTGGAAGAGACATTTCAGGCAAGAAGAACAACATAAATAAAGGCATAGAAGGACTGGGAAGTGTGGGGCCATGTGGAGAATAGCTAGAAGTTGTTTGCATGTAAAAAGGAACCTTGGGGCAGGTTAATGTGTGAGGGATTATGGATGTTGGAGCAGAGTTGTAATTAATTGGACAAAATCTCACCCACTTTCCCTGCTCATCTCCATAAAAGAAGTTTGTTATATGTTTGTTATATGTCTAGCCTGTTCTTGAATACTGAGGGTCGCTCAGAGGAAACCCTTGCCACTGGAGAACAATTTTAATAATTAGAAAGTTCTTCTTTATGTTGATGTGAAACTTGTCTTTCAATATCTTGCTTCTGTTGATTTCCCTTCTGTTCTTTGAGGCTGACAAGAGAGGTATCAGTTTGGGAAAACCTGAGTGCCAGGTGCAGGTTGAGTGGTTTGAGTTTAAATCTGTGAGCAGCATATCCTGGATCAGTGAGTAGACTTCTCAAGTGAAGTGTTAGAAGCCCTTAAAGTTTTTTTGTTTTGTTTTGTTTTGTTTTGTTTTTTGAGTAGGGGAAGGTTGGGATTATTTCCATTAGAGGAAGACACAATAGCCAAACTGGGAAGAACATTTTGGAGACAAAGAAGACAGTGTTAAAGGAGAGCCAGTAAGATCTCTAGAGCAAGTGCTTAACTCAGGTATTGATCCAACCATGGGATTGCCTTTGGGATTCAGTTTTTCTCATCTAAAAAATTGAGAAGTTTGAACAGGTTACCTCAAGGGATACTTCCAATCCTATCTTTGTGATTCTGAGTTTTTGGAATGGAAAGAGACATTTACAAAAGTAGGAAGAGTTTGTGTTATTGTACGTAAAAGCAGAGAGGACCTGGAAGGGGAATGTTACAGAGAAGACTAGGAAGGCTGAGATAACAGCTTGGCTGCTAGGTCAAAGGGAAAACAAGAATAACCATAACTCAACTCCTGGGTTATGGGACGGGGTGTTTCTAAGAGAGGGAGAAGAATAGAAAGTCAAGCCTTGGGGGATATTCTAAATTTTTTTTTTTCAACGTTTATTTATTTTTCGGACAGAGAGAGACAGAGCATGAATGGGGGAGGGGCAGAGAGAGAGGGAGACACAGAATCGGAAACAGGCTCCAGGCTCTGAGCCATCAGCCCAGAGCCTGACGCGGGGCTCGAACTCCCGGACCGCGAGATCGTGACCTGGCTGAAGTCGGACGCTTAACCGACTGCGCCACCCAGGCGCCCCTTGGGGGATATTCTAAATGTGAGAATGGGAGGATGGTGATGGTGGTGATATGGGGAAATTGGGATGCGTTTTGTAGGTAGTGTTGATGGGATTTACTGATGGATTAGATGGAGGAAGGAGGAATATATTATGTTTAAATCTTAAAGTCACGTTAGTTGAATTGATGAAAATTAACAGAACAAATTTAAATCCCCATCTCCAACATAGTTTGACTGACTGATGATCAGTGGAGCTCCTACTCTATGTATGTTCCAGATTCACTTATTGGATAAACATTTGTGAAGTAACTACTATGCCCAGGTTCTATGCAGAATGATACTGATAAAATTTGCGGCAAGACAGGTACAGTTCTCTCAAAGTTCTTAGAGTTGAGGGAGGGAGATAACTGTTTATCAAATAACCACTCTGTTAATGCATGACTATACATCACAAGAAGGGCTAAGAGGGAGAGGCATATAATGTTTTGAACTTAAAAACAGATGGATCTAATCCAGCTTGAATGGTCAGGAAGGCTTCCTTGAGAAGGTGATATCTGAGTTATCTGAAGGATGATGGCAGAGAGAACATCTCATTCTAAGGTCTTGTGGCAGGAAGAAACATTGTGATTCAAGGACCAGAAAGGAAGCCAGTAAAGCTGGAGCCCAGAGAATAAGCAGGAGAGGGATCATGGATGGTCAGTCAGTGGTCAGATAACACAAGGCCTCATAGACTTTTGTACAGATCTTGGTCTTTATTCCAAAGACAATGAGAAGAAGGTGACATTGATTAGGTTTTTAAAAATCTCTTTGGCTAATGAGTTGAGAACAGATTCAAAGAGGATCTTCACATTTAGAGTTTCTAGGTGAATGCATAGATTGGCTAAAGCCTGAGTCACATGGGCTTCCTTGGGGAGGGGGTGGAGACCAGAACAAAGCTGGGGTTCTGTTAGAAGGCAAGGAGAGGGAAGTACATGCAGCAAAACAATATATCATGGTCGCCTTTCCATGTCAGCACATCTGAAGGACTATATTTTTTCCCCAATGGCTACATAACATTCAACTGTATTGTTAGGTCATATTTGAATATTTACCACCTAGCTATGAAGGGACTTTTAAGTTGTTCCAATTTTTTTTACTATTGCAAACCATACTACAAATTGGAACATTCTTGAACATTTATCTTAGTCCTTATGAGAGCACAGAAGTAAAAATACCAGGTCAGAGTATATGAATATTTAAAATTTTAATGGATGAGGGTATATTTTCCTGAAAAACGTGATGCCATTTTGAGCAGTACTTAAGGTATAGTCTTGAAATAGCACAAAATACAAAAGCTAGGAAGTCAGGAATTATGGCAGCAGCAAGGACCGGGTACAGTGATGCAGAGATGAAGTACTAAGTTCCTGATCTCCCATGATGAGCTCTATCAGAGTTTGCCTCAAAGCCATTAACCCTCAGATGGGCAGCAATAGTCCTCTGGCCGACAAATCCTTTTGAGCAGTAAATCCCTGAACTTCTGGTACACAGGCCACCAGGAGGAGCAGGTGCCTTCTGAGAAACTGGCTGCAAAGAGCTAGAATCCCAGGCATGTTCTCCTTAATCCCTCCATCCTTCTTGACTGCTCTCTTTATCTCCATAACAATGAACTCTACAGTTTGTCCTCCTCCTTCATGGGCCATTGTGTGAGTTTCACCTTTTTTCTCACCTTGAGCATTGATGCTTCTCAGACTTTGGATCTGGTCTCTCTTTTTGTGCATATCCATACTCTCTCCTTAAATGATCTCATTTCTTCCCATGTTCAGTATCTTTCATATGCTGGAAGCTCCCAAATTTTTGTCTCCAGCTCAACCTCTCCTCGGAATTTCAAAATGATATATGTGCAAATTAAAATGGAACACTTAATTTCTACCTCCAATTTGTGCCCTCCCTCACCCAGTCTTTCCCATATGGCCAAATCGGTAAAAGGCACTTTCATCCACCCAGCTACTCAAATGAAGAACGTAAAAGTTGCTTTGGATTCCGTCCCTTGCCTCACCTTCTCAATACAGTCTGTCAACAAGCCTTGTTGAATCCACTTCCTTGTTCAGTCTTTCCATTTTTCTGGCCTCTTCGTTTTCCACCTTAGTCCACCATCTGTTTCACTTAAACATCTTCCATCTCATCCATTCTCCATATAGCAGATAGATTTGGAAAACATGTAAATCAGATTTGTCACTTTCCTGCTTAAGAACTGCCCAAGGCTTTCTGCTGCTTTTAGGATAAAAATGTGAATTGAGTTACCCTTGCCCACCTGGCCATGGCCTGTCTCTAACCACACCTCCTAGACCTGCCTTCCCCATGGACTTTACCATGCTCTGTCTCACTGCTTCCCTTCCAGAACTTGACCATGCCAACTCTCTGCCCATTTCAGGACCCATTCACCTGCCAGGAATTTCTTCCTGCTGGTCTTTGCTTAGCCAGCTCCTTTGCCTCCCTCATGTATCAGCGTAAGTGGTCTCCTCAGATAAGCCTTCCTTGACCCCCTATTGAACACGAGTCTCCTGCATTTGGCCTCTATCTCAGACCTTTGTTTCCTTCATCTCAATCATTGTAGTTCGCCATTTAATTTTGACTTTTTGTTTGCCTTTTCAGCTCTAGAATAGAAATACCATGGAAGATGGCACATGTATGTCTTGTCCACTGTGGATTTCTCAGTATTAGTAGGGAGCAGTAAATATTTGTTGGATTAATGAAAAAGCCCTATTCTTTGGTCTTATTCCCAAACAAAACACCCATCTTGGCTGTAAAATTGCCAGTTATCCTTTGGGCTTCACCAAATCAGAGACTAGAAAACTCAACCAGATTTTTTTCTCTGCACAACATACAAAAACCACATTTCAAATGCTTGCTCTGCTCTGAGTTAATTTTTATCCGGTGTATTTTCTTTGATTCTGGATCTATAGTCATGCTTTCATGCTTTACCATGAAAACATCATTTAGTTAGCCTTAGGAGGACGTGCAGAAGTCTTCAAAGCCTTGCAGGAAAGAAAGCAGAGTTTGCATTTGTGGAGTGGTATTCACATTGAAGCAGAGTAGAAGTTGTTCCCTTAATCAGTCCTGAGGAAATGAGACAGGCGTATTTCTGGGGCTCTACATGTTCTTTCCCTGCAGCTAGAACACTCCTTTCTCACTTGATTGGTGATCAGTACATTCACTGCTGCCATCCCTCCCAGCATTTCAAGACTGGTCAAGTAGTAGGTGTCTGATGAATTAATCATGACCAGCCAGTTAGTGGCTCTTTGAGGCATTGAAATCTACTAAATTTAGTAGTTGTCAGGACAGCAAATAACAAGAGTTCTGTGACTTGTGGCTTGACCTCCTCCCACTTCTGGGGTCTCTTATTCTTAATCTGAAAACCAAATATTTGTTTGTTTACCCTCATCAACCTCCTGGATTCATGGACTTTCTCACTCCTTTTCTCCCTGCCCACACACATGGATAGGGGTAGGGGAAGACAGATAAAATCCATTGTGATCCCAGAGACATTGTGAAAGTACTGTGCTTGCAAAAGAACTACATGAAACCTTTATAAACAAAATAAATCTAGCTTTTAAATTTTATCTGTTAGCACAGCCCGGACCTCCACCTCAATTCCAACAGCCTGTAAAATGTCTTTTTCCTCCAAAACCAAGCTCCATTATTGTTAGATGTATGAGGGCTCTCATTAGACTGATTTTACTGCACATCAAAAAATTTGAGGGGTGCCTGGGTGGCTAAGTCAGTTAAGACTCTTGAATTTGGCTCAGGTCATGATCTCACGGTTTGTGAGTTTGAGCCCCCTGTCGTGCTCTGTGCTGAGAGTGTGGAGTCTGCTTGGGATTCTCTCTCTCTTCCTGTCCCTCTCCTTTCCCCCTCCCTCCAAATAAATAAATAAACTTAAAAAACACTAGAAAAAAAATTTGTCCTAACAATGGCCTGACATATTACAACCTTGTAGTCATTAAAATAGTGTGATATTGGAGTAGGTCAAATGAACGGATCAATCAAATTAGACAGCCTGAAAGCAGAGCCATGTATATGCTAAAATTTAGTTTGTGTCAGAGATTACATTGCAAATCAATGAAGAAAGGGCAGATGGGCCCGCCTGCATGGGAAAAAAATAAAATGAGATTTCTACTCTATTCCATGCACAAATATAAATTCCAGATGGATTAAGTACCTAAAATATAAATCACATAACTCTAAACCTATATGTGAAAAATTATCCTTGAAGTAGGGGAGACTTTCCTTAATAGGATATAAAAGCATACACTATAAAGGAAAAGGCACTTAAAGTTGACTATAGCAAAATTTAACTCGTTTATTTGGCAACAAAAAAATCCATTGTAAACAAAGTGTGAATACAATTGAACAGAACAAATTATGCTTTTTAAAAAAGGTGTTTATTTATATTTCAGTTAGTTAACATACAGTTAAAATGTAATCGTTTTTAAATACTACAATAGTAGCATTAGTTTTAGGTGTACGATATAGTGATTCACTACTTCCTTACAACACCAGGTGCTCATTACAAGTGCACTCCTTAATCCCCATCAACTATTTAACCCATCCCTCCACCCACCTCCCTTCTGGGTTTCTCTCTCTCTCTCTCTCTCTCTCTCTCTCTCTCTCTCTCTCTTTCTCTCTCTCTGTCTTTCCCATTTGCTCATTAGTTTTGTTTCTTAAATTCCACATGTGGATGAAATCATTTGTATTTGTCTTTCTCTGACTGATTTCACTTAGCATTATACTCTGTAGCTCTATCCATGTTGTTGCAAATGGCAAGATTTCCTTCTTTTTTATGGCTGAGTAATATTCCATTTTATCATCAACACCTGGGCTGCTTCCATGTCTTGGCAATTGTAAACAATGATGCAATAAACACAAGGCTGCATGTATCCCTCTGAATTAGTGTTTTTGTATTCTTTGGGTAAATACCTAGTAGTATGATTGCTGGATTATAGTGTAGTTCTATTTTTAACTTTTTGAGGAACCTCCATACTGTTTCCCACAGTGGCTACACCAGTTTGCATTCCCACCAACAGTGCAAGAGGATTCCTTTTTCTCCACATCCTTGCCAGCACCTATTGTTTCTTGTGTTTTTGATTTCAGAAAAAGCACTTAGCTTTAACTAGTATTTCCACTTCTGAGGATTCACCCTATTGGCATTTGTCTATGTTTGAAATAATGTATGTAGAAAAAGTCATTGAAGCATGATTTTCAATAACAAAAGATTCGAAGTCATTTAAATGTCAATCAGTAGGAAAATGGTTAAATAAATCCTGATCCATTGATACAAAGGAAAACTCTGCAGCCTCGAAAAGAAAAGAAAGAAAAGAAAAAAGAAAAGAAAAGAAAAGAAAGGAAGTATGAACTAATAGAGAATGATCTTTAAGTGAAAATAGCAAGATGCAGAACTAATGTTACTGCAGCGGAAATATAAACCATTTTTTTTTTTTTGCCCATGCGTAGGACTGTTGGAAGTCTACACTAGCTCGTTGGTTTTCACCAAGAAGGCAAACTCAATGGGAGAGGTGAGAATAGCTATGAGAGAGAGGTTTTCACTGCGTACTGTTGTAACTCTTTATGTTTTTCCCCGATGAATATATTACCAATTTAAAAATAAGAACATGATGGGGCGCCTGGGTGGCGCAGTCGGTTAAGCGTCCGACTTCAGCCAGGTCACGATCTCACGGTCCGTGAGTTCGAGCCCCGCGTCGGGCTCTGGGCTGATGGCTTAGAGCCTGGAGCCTGTTTCCGATTCTGTGTCTCCCTCTCTCTCTGCCCCTCGCCCGCTCATGCTCTGTCTCTCTCTGTCCCAAAAATAAATAAACGTTGAAAAAAAAAATTTTTTTTTTAAAAATAAAAATAAGGACACGAGATTTACTTGTAATGTATATGATATGCAAAAGATTACTATGCAGGGAACATGTAGGATCCTTACAAACTGGTAATAAAATACAAATCATATAATAGAAACATAAGCAAAGGATATGATAAAAGAAAACTGTTATTGCCAGTAAACCTGTGAAGACAAACTTATGAATAGTAATGGAAATGAGAAATAAAACCAATACTTAGCCATTATTTTTAAACCATTAAATTGGAAAAATATTAGATGTCCAATAGTATCAGGTACTGCAGGTGGAGGAAATAGTCCCCTCACCTTCTGCTGGTGGGAATGTTAATCAGAATGGTCACTTTGAGAATCTTTGGCAACACATAAGTAAAATATAAATTGTGCATACCATATACCCATAGATTCTACTACTGAGTATATTTCCTATGAAAACTCTTATATGTGTGTACAAAGGGACATTTACTATAGCGTTTGTAGAAAACAGTGGGAAACTGGAAAGAACCGAAACATCTATCAACAGTGGATTAAAAATGTGATACACACATAATAAAAAGGGATTAATGAACTAGATGTACATACTTCAACATGGATAGATCGCCAAAAAACCTGAAGTTAAATAATAAAAAAAGGCAAATTGCAGAAAATATAAAGAATGTTGTCATTTATTTAAATAACAAAACACGTAGGATCATCTGGGTGGCTCAGTCGGTTAAGCATCTGACTTTAGCTCACCATTGGTGGGTTCCAGCCCTTGCAATGGGCTCTGTGCTGACAGCTCAGAGCATGGAGCCTGCTTCAGATTCTGCGTCTCAGTCCCTCTCCCATTCATATGCTGTCTCTCTCTCTCAAAAATAACTAAACATAAAAAATTTTAAATAACATATATAAAAAGTAATACTATATATTGCTTGTCGCATGTGTAAGTATATAAAATGTGTATATATATTTAAATATATATATTTTAATGCTTATTTATTTATTTTGAGAGAGAGTGTGTATGCACATGGAGGAGGGGCAAAGAGAGAGAATCCTAAGCAGGCTCTGCACTGTTAGCACAGAGCCCGACTTGGTACTCGATCCCACAACCCTAGGATCATGACCTGAGCCAAAATCAAAAGTTGGGTGCTGGGGCGCCTGGGTGGCGCAGTCGGTTAAGCGTCCGACTTCAGCCAGGTCACGATCTCGCGGTCCGTGAGTTCGAGCCCCGCGTCGGGCTCTGGGCTGATGGCTCAGAGCCTGGAGCCTGTTTCCGACTCTGTGTCTCCCTCTCTCTCTGCCCCTCCCCCATTCATGCTCTGTCTCTCTCTGTCCCAAAAATAAATAAACGTTGAAAAAAAAAAAAAAAAATTTTAAAAAGTTGGGTGCTCAGCTGACCCAGCCACCCAGGCACCCATGAAACAGTCATGGTGTGGGAAGGATCCTCTCCCAATTCATGAAAGTGGTTTCCTTTGCATGAGGGGGAGTGAACTGGCTGAACAGGATGGAGTTTGGAATCTCAAACATTATTTCTTACAAAAACAAAAACTGGAGGAAAATACGATCAGATGTTAATAGTTGTTAACTCTGGAAAGTATGGATGTAAGAGTTCAACTTTTTTGTATCTTTTTAATTTCTCAAGAAAAGAGGTTAAGCGAAGAGAAGACTTTGTCAGGGGAAAAGAATCCTATAGATTTCCCTTTGAACACAGGAGGACCCAAGCAATGTGCCTTTCCCTTTGTGAAAAAGGAATCCTGAGCAAATGCTTGGCTTCCTCCAGAAGAAACTTTTGCTAATGATGGCCTGTTTCTCTCCTCCCAACTTTTCACCCTGCCCTATACCACAGACAACGCCAAGAGAGCTCCTAGGAAGGGTAACTACTTCAAATACCAGGAGGTTGGTTAGAAGCCAATCTGCCTAAGTGAAATTGTGTTTGAGAATAAATAATTTCCATGAACATGATTTGTAGGTTTTAAATTCTACATTGTGTGCGTGCATTATTACTATTATAGATTATCAGGCATTTGCTGTATCATAGGGAACAAATAATAGAAAGTGGCTTAAATGTGGAACCAAACTTTCAAATATTATATGCATGTTAAATGATATTCTGAGGGAGTGAGCAATCCTCCCCAATTTCTCCAAAAGAAAAAAAAATGCCAAAGATTATTCAGAAATTCTTTGGAAAGAAAATATCTCAATGCGACAACTTGATCAGTAGACACATTTGGTAGTCATAGGCCTCCTACTTACAAGGGCTCTTTCTATTGTACCTATGAATGAGGTTGACCTTAAACAGCAGGAAAATGACACCCCTCCCCCACCAACTCATGAGATACAATGTGGGTTGGGAGTGGGAGTGACTTGTGTGGTAGGGTGGAAGGGGCCATTGTCTGGGTCCATAATTGATACCGGATTTGAGCCCAGGTGTGGACAAGAGGTGCACAGAGTCCTCTTGGAAGAGGAGATTTTGGTGCCATAGGCATTAAATAGTATCTTTTTTACATTTTGATACAGTAGTAGGTTATGGTATCAGTTGGCTGCCACCAAACTCTGCTGTCATTCCCTCCATGACAGTGATAAAATTACACATGCATTTAGTAACTCAGAAAGTTACTGAACGGTTCT
The DNA here is from genome assembly GCF_007474595.2 of Lynx canadensis. NCBI lineage: Eukaryota > Metazoa > Chordata > Mammalia > Carnivora > Felidae > Lynx > Lynx canadensis. The sequence goes on along the minus strand of NC_044310.1, from coordinate 164,522,686 downwards.
GACACCGTTGTTTCTGTGAAAGAGAAAGGAACCAGACTGAAGAGGAGAGTCATGGATTGGCAGACTTTGTTAAGAATAACAACAGCACCAGTGTGCGTCATTTGGGAGAGGTAAAGCTTTGATGAGGCACTGGAATTCATGGGGAAATGTTAGCCAGCTCTTCCTCCCTTAGCTTGGACATCATCTGGTCTCATTTCTATGCCTTCTGTGTAGTTGAAGGGAAGCACACTCCCACCTGCCAATCACTTAACTTCCTATGATGCCTGATACTAAAAAAAAAATAGTATGTTAGTAAACATAGGGATTCCTATTTGTAGAGATAAGTCTTTGCTTTTTACTTAAGCCTTGATTTATTGTCTTTGGTTGTTTTGGGTTGGGGGATGGCTGATTTTTAACAAGAAGATAAACTTACAGATGGAAATTCTTTTAAGCCATAAATACCACTAACTCGCCTGGTCCAGGGAAGTTCAAATAAAGACTCTGGAATTTAGCAGCTGCTGAATGTTTTCCTTCTTTTCCCATTGGCCAGGAAGAAAGAAAAAGACGTGCCCCAGCAGCAGTGGTGTAGGCGCCAGGGCCTGACCCGGGTCTGGATACGTAAACCATTCAGAGCTCCTCTTGTGGAGAAAGGAGGCAGAACATGACAAATTGGTCTATGCCAGTTGACCTCTGAAGGGGAAGCATAACTTTGCACAGCAATCTCTGATGGTTTCCTTATCTGCTTTCTTTAGTATAAACACTGTCCTTCTTGGGTCCTCCCTGATTCTCCTAGCAGGCTCCAAGGATTAATTCTGGGTCATTGGCTGTATTCACCACCTCTGCTCTGCTCCCCAGTATTGTTTCTATCTTCTTTCTTAGTCTCATGCAGATCCTGGAAGATATTAACTCTTAGGGCTGGTGCAGAATCTTCCTTTCCCTTGGAGTCTACCACTGCATGGAGCACAGCACCTACCACTAGTAGGCAAGCAATATATGCTTGTCAACTGGTTAATTCAATAGTGTCAGTGCTACGTGCACATTAAGCACTTGGCGGAGCTTTAAACCACTCACAAACAACAAATATTACACTGGTCTCTCCCCAGACCAACTGGATCATGATCTCTGGGTATGGATCTCCAGCACTGGAATATTTGTAAAGTTCTGCAGGTGATTCTGGTGCATGGAGAAGGTTGAGAACTACTGGATTAATTAACCTGTTGCTTTACTTGGCTACATTCTGTTTTCTTCCAAGTTTGGGAGAAAACTATATGAATTCTTTTGAAAAACAAATATCCCATTGAGAAGATGCCAGTGCTATTTTATAGGGAGAGTAGAATAAGAAAGGCTGGCTCTACCGTGTGGTCCTGGGTAAGCTACTGAAACTCTCTGTGCCTCGGTTTCCTCATCTATAAATTGGGAAGAATAATACTAACTATCTCTTAAGATTGTTGTAAAAATTATATGACCTGAACTATGTAAAACTCTTAGAACAGTACCTGGTATATAAGTATTTTGTAATAAAATGCAATATGAAGAAACAATTTGTTGTTTTAATTGTTCTCTTCTTTAGTTAATGGCTCCAGCCTCCTCCTAGCCTAAATTCCCAGGACAGTTTTTGACTCCAGCCTCCCCTTTGCCTCTTCCATCTCATCCCTTGTCAAGTCCTGCTCCTCGGATCTGCCCCTTCCTTTTCATTCCCATTGCCCCAAATCTAATCCTCAGTCTCTTTCCTCTCTCTGCTAGAGAGAGGCCACCTAGCTGGTCTCCTTGCTGCTGATCTGTTTGTGACTTGACCATCTTGATATGGCTCCCAATAGCCCTAATGTCAAGTTGTAATCTTGGTGCCACCTAGCTCAAAACTCAACCTATATCCTCATTGCTATGAAAATTCAAACCCAAGGGGCGCCTGGGTGGCGCAGTCGGTTAAGCGTCCGACTTCAGCCAGGTCACGATCTCGCGGTCTGTGAGTTCGAGCCCCGCGTCAGGCTCTGGGCTGATGGCTCAGAGCCTGGAGCCTGTTTCCGATTCCGTGTCTCCCTCTCTCTCTGCCCCTCCCCCGTTCATGCTCTGTCTCTCGCTGTCCCAAAAATAAATAAACGTTGAAAAAAAAAAAAAAAGAAAATTCAAACCCAAGCTGTGTGCCTGGGGTGGTTTAGTTACTTTTCCCAAGCCTGCATTTCCTCATGTGTAACTGGAGATCACCTAATAATACTTTTCTACTAGTAGGGTTGTTGTGAGAATAGAATGAGAGAATGTCCGGAAATAAAGGCATTTAGAAATCTACATGGCACATAATAAGGGCTCAATAAATCCTGTTATTATTACTGTTATTATTGGGAAATTGCCTGCCAATAGCTGTCTAGACATCCTCAGTGTTGGCCATCTGGAAGTCCTTGCTTCTTCCAGACCACACCCTGGATCAGGCCTCTGCTTCTACTGACTTTACTTTAGGAATGCCTGCCACCCCTCTCCAGGTGCCTGAATCCTATCTTAAAAGGATGTAAATTATTCCATCTTCTGGTTTTGTTCAGTCTTTTCTTTTAAGGCAGCATTTCTCAAACTTTAAAGGACATTCATTTGGAGGGCTTGTTAAAACTCTAATTGCTGGGCTCAACCCTGGAGATCCTAATTCAGTAGGTCCAGGGTAGGGCCCAAGAATTCACATTTCTTTTCTTTTTTTTTTTTAAATGTTTTATATATTTTTGAGAAAGAGAGAGACAGATCATGAGTGGTAGAGAGGCAGAGAGAGAGGGAGACACAGAATCTGAAGCAGGCTCCAGGCTCTGAGCTGTCAACCCAGAGGCCAATGAGGGTCTTGAACTCGTGAACCATGAGATCATGACTTGAGCCAAAGTTGGATGCTTTAACTGACTGAGTCACCCAGGTGCACCCCCTCCCCAAAATTCACATTTCTAGCAAGTTCCCAGGTACTATTAGTTTGGCTGGTCTGAGGTCCATATTTCGAGCAGCACTGTTTTATAACTTACAGCTTCTATTTTAGTTATTTGAGTACAAATTCCTTCTCCAAGGAGACTAAGTTCTCAATGGAAGGGCCAAAATCTACCTTCCCTTCTATCTGTAGGAGACTTGGGCTGGGACTTGAAGAAAGGGCAGGGTAGAGAGCCCCGCAAATGAGAAATCCAAGACCAGGGGCAGACAGTGGCCTGACTGGGGAAGGGTGAGTGGATGGGCCATTAAGGCACATGGGAAAGAAGTCTAGAGAGAGGTATCAGGCTGGATTTCAACAGATAGGTGTGGGGAAGAACCTTGAAAGGCAGGCAGAGGAATGTACGATAGAATTCTTAATCTGGGAAACTCAAGGACTGAACTGCATGGTGTCATGATGACCTTCCCATCAGCCATAAGCTGCTGCAGAGCTTGGGCTCTCTGTACTCCCATCAACGTGCACATCCTAGAGAAATGTCTGCTATTCTAGCTACCAAAGTCTGTCATTCTGTGAGTGACTCTTCTGCATGAAAACATGGACTGAGGCTCAGGACAAGCCACGTGACCCTGCATACCTGGGCCAAATCAGCGCCTTGAGGTCGTTGTGACTGGTACCCCCTCCCACAAATTCTGGCCCGTTCCTTTTCTGAAAATCATTTGCGGTGGTTTGGAAGTTCCTTGACCAAGCATTCAGAAACACCACTGCCTCTAGAAATAGGGTTATTTTCTCCCTTTCAGTAGAAGCTTTGTTTAAGGAGATAATCATAAGTGAGAAAGAACGAAGTGGTCACCTGGAGGTAACAGATCTGGGCTCAATGAGAAGTCCTTGGTATTGTTCTGTGGGTTTTCTGCTATGCCTGCCTCACTGGGTACTGATGAGGTTAAATAATTAATGTATGTGAATGTACTTTGTAAGCTCTAAAGCACTGCAGGAATATAATTAATTATGTTTATAATTACAGGTAATGTAATTATAATTGTAATTACTTTGTGGGTGGAAGCAGAATATATATATCTCATGCCCGTTCTCTAGTAGGATATCCTTGGTGGATATCCTTGGTGAGATCATCAATTTGTATAGTTGAGCTTGCCTCACTCTCTCTGACTTTATTTTCAGCATTGAGATATATGTGAGACTTTGGCTTGAGGACTTTCGAATGTGTTCTAGAAAATGGGAAAACATTTCATAGACTGAGGATGAGATAGTCAACACCCCAAAGCAATATTCTTTGACACTTATCTATCAGGTAGATAAAGTTAAGGCAGTTTATGCCGAGATACAACAATGATACTTGCAGAGATCCTGGAGTTAAACAAACATATACACATAGGCACATATAATATATATATGTATATGCGCATGTATGACTCCAAGTTATTTCCAGAAATCCACTAGAATCTAATACAATCTAAGATGATCATGCAATTGCTAAGTTATAAGTCTGCTGTATTTATCAGGCGATATTTATTAATATTAAGTCAAAATGTAATATGTTATGCTATTTTACTTATTCAGCAAAATGAATAAACTTGATACAAGGGCCAGGTAGTTACTTGCTTCCATTAACATGCTTAATCGTAAAAAAACAAAAACAAAAACAAAGACCTTGTTTTGGCCCATGTTTTGAAGCAATATTTGTATGCATGTCTGAGAGGCATTCCAGGGCTAGAAATTCTCATAGCCTATCAGAGAAATCTGTACTGTTAGGAGATAACACCACTAGAACCATCTTTTGTGGTTTTCCCCATTTGAAAGTCAATACAACAGAGGAATATTTAACAGGAAAAATTCTCCTGGTATGTCCCTCCTTTGAAATGGCAAGCTTCCACCCGAGAAGCTAAACATGGCGTTTTGGAGTCTCTGACCTTCTGCCCTTGTTCCTACGCACTGTTAATTGTTGTTAATTTCTAACACCTCATTAATTATTTCCATTAAAGATGTGGGAGAGGGAAATGCCCTTCACTCATGGGTGGCCACACGAATAAACCCATTAATAATTACGAAAACTGTGTTACTTTAAATGTGAAAAGTGAATTTGAGCCATTTTCATGAAAGTTTCTGTTTCTGACGGCCTGGCTGTGACACTTTGAAATCCTGCCACTGACGCGTAGGTGGGGACACCGGGAACGATCCAGTCGTGACTGGAGTCTCCTTTTGCTTCCTTGATGACTGTAACATTTGGCCTCTAGAACATGATGTACTTTTCAGAGAACTTTTTCTCTGTACAACTTTTTCTTCCCTTGCAAAAGAAGCCTAGAGGTGGAACAGTTTTCTCCAGTGTGACAGCCCAAGTCGGGGACTTAGTGTGGAGTTCTTGACTCCCACTCCCAGGCACCCTGCCAGACCATGAGATGTTGGAGGAGGGGGGTCAGCGCTGGGGCCATAGAAGCTTCCACATCCACCTCAGGCTTCCACAGAGATGGTGCCAAAGCCACTTCACTGACGCTGGGCTCCCAATCTTTAAAGAAAAAGAAAAAAAAGCTTGGATTGCCACTTAGTGTTGAGATTTTTATTTGGTGCTTATCTTAAAAGCTTAGGTAAAGGAGTCTTCCCACAAGTTTGTAAGAGTGTTGAGAATTAAATATTAAATTGGAAAAAAAGCATCAGACATGGTCTCCAGGTTTGACCAACCAGCACAAAATTGTAAGGTATAGACAAAAGATTTGGGAGTAGTAGATGAAAAGTGATGTTATGGGTGTGGATTTCAACAGTGAAATCCAGACAGCTTAGAGTCTGTAGCCAAAAGGTAGATTGCTACAGGGATAATCTTGTGAACTTAAGGGGTCAGTAGAATTCCTTCTAGTCGAACTCCTTGCTTTGCTAATAAGATAATGGAGATCCAGAGAGGACCAGGAGACAACTTAGCTGTGAACACTGGAAATGTAAGAACTGGCTCTTAGGGTTTCCTATTACAATTCTGGTCTTCATTTGGATCGTGATCTCAAGAACAGGGCCACACCTTTTCTCTCTCCTCCTCTTCCTCTTTTGCCTTCTTCTGATTGGTCTTCCATGCTAGAGTTCTGGGGAGATCAGAGGGGACAACTTCCTAGAATACTTCCTGGAATAAACTGAAAACTATACGAGGTGATTTGGAGTATCTGATGACTTCATGGACACAAGGCCATGTTAGAGGTCTATAAACAACAGCTTGATTTTAAGAAACCATTTAACCTACAGGCCCCCATTTCTTATCTGTAAAATGAGGCACTTATATTTTAACTCTTAAGGCTTATTAGACAGTTGGATTCTAAACTCTAAATTCCCCTGTAATTTCTTCCTATTGTTTTACTCATTCCTCTTAATTGCAGTACAATAGTCTAATGGCCTATGGTTGACACCATCCCACATTTTATTTATTCCCCTTCTGTTAATGAGCATTTAGTTTGTTGTATGCTTTTTTTCCCATTAGAAGTAATGCTACAATAAACATTTTTGTACAAATCTCTTTATATATGTGTGTGTGTAAAAATTTCTCCAGATTTTCAATTTTACCGAATTCTGCCAAATTAGCCTCCAAATTGGCTCTACTAATTTACCAGTCGTCACTCCCTCCACCTCTGCTCCCACAACTGCTGCAGGGGTTTTGCCACTTTATCACATCCAAAGCCAGCTAGCAGGACACAAGTGCCTGTTCTTGTGGATGTAGGTCCCCAACATCTCTGTCCCCATTCGTTCCCCTGCTTCTCCCCCTCCATCAATCCCGGGAGGGCTTCTCCCCCTCCATCAATCCCAGGAGGGCTTCTCCCCCTCCATCAATCCCAGGAGGGGCTTCTCCCCCTCCATCAATCCCAGGAGGGCTTCTCCCCCTCCATCAATCCCGGGAGGGCTCCCCCCCCCCCCCCCCGCCATCAATCCCGGGAGGGCTTTTCTTCCATAAGAGGCAAAGAGGTAGAGCCTCGCTATATTCCTGTTTGCTTTCAGGTCTTTTACCTCTGCCTTAATATTAAGTCTTTCTTTCCCCTAGAAGTTATGCTTTGAAATGTGCAAGTCAGGAAGAGAATTCTTCTTCTGTTTAACACTATCTCATCCCTTCCTTGAGTTAAAGAACAGACATGTTCTTTAGAGACATGTCTTTTTAGACATGCTTGAACAGGGGAGGAAAAAGGTCAGAAGGGGAAAAAGACATGCTACAGGAAAAAAAATCAGATGATACTGAAAAATTTTATCTTTCAACATAGGCATTTAGCAAATTGCCTTTATTGAAAATAATAAAGTTACATGAAATCTGAAGTATCTGGGAAATTTAACACTTCACACTCACTGTAACACTCAACATTTCTGTCTTGGATTAGAGACAGTATTTCATTATTTTTGTCTGAGTCTTATATTTCCTATAGGAAGAAAACAATGTATAATTAGAGCAGCTAGATATATGCCCAGGCAGGGAGAAGAAAAGAGGGAATCCAAAAAATGTATTTATTTATTTATTTATTTATTTATTTATTTATTTGAGAGAGAGAGCATGAGCAAAAGAGGGAGAGGGGCAAAAGTGGGGGGGGGGAGAGAGAGATTGAGAATCCTAAGCAGGCTCTACACTCAACATTGAGCCCAATGCAAGGCTGGATCCCACGACCCTGGGATTACTACCTAGGCTGAAATCAAAAGCTGGTCACTCATCCGACTGAGCCACCCAGACACCCCCCAAGAAACATTTTATTTTTTTATTTTTATTTTTTTTCCCAAGAAACATTTTAAAGGGGAAGAGATTGAATGAAGGGAAAAGTGAGGAGGAGTAGCTCATGATTTTGAGTTTAGCCAGGGACACCAAAAAATGCTTCTTCCTTCGGTAAGAAATGGGAGGAGAATGTGGCTTGAGATGACAGGCAGAAGTTGATGAATTTGAATTGGGATGTAGGAAGTGCATTAATCTCCAAGAGATCTTCTTCTTTAAAATGGGAGGCAGGACATGGGGTGTCTGGGTGGCTCAGTTGGCTAAGTATCCAACTTCGGCTCAGGTCATGATCTCACAGTTGGTGAGTTTGAGCCCCGTGTCAGGCTCTGTGCTGACAACTCAGATTCTGTGTCTCCCTCTGTCTCTGCCCTTCTCCTGCTCATGCTCTTTCTCAAAAGTAAATTAACATGAAAAAAATTATAAGATGGCAAGCGGGACAGAACAACACTTCTGCTATGTTTCCATTTGATCTGCAAGAATACTCTCCTTCTGTGTGTGCATTTTCCTGCCCGCTCCAAGTTGCAGTGACCAGCCACCCCACTTCTGCTCCATGCATCAGCATTCTTGAGGCTGCCATTCTCAGTGCACGTCCTTCATATCTGAATTTTGCTGGAGTGTGTGTGAGCACGTACACAAGCATACAAATAAACCCACAGGCAAGAGACCATTGATGCACACTTTTCCCCAGAGGAAAAGCTAACTTCCTTCTGAATCCCTACAACTGGCTTCCGTTGGCTTTACCTGTGAACGTTCTTGAATGGGGGCAGGCTTGTCACCATTCTTTTGTACATCTCAGGGGAAGTGAATGACCCCACCACCAGGTAAATATTCTACTGGAGGTTCCCAGTCGGTTTCAGCAGTAGAGGGACTCACGGCTCTTCCTTCTTATCCTTGTGGTAGATAGTTTTTCCTTGCCCCATTTGAAGTTTTTCAAAAATAAATTACCCAGCAAATTTTATTTCATTCCCATAGTTTCACCTCCCACTGCAATAAGGCCATAGATGCCTCCATGCTGACTGCACCCTCCAATCAGCCCAGCCAGAAGCGAACAAAACAAGGACATTTCTACCCAGTTTATTTGAAACACTATTTTAAACAGACTGCTCTGAGTCATCAGTGATGTCCTGTTTCTAAGACAAAGAATAATTGCTCTGACCTCATAGTTGCTCTTTTCAAGGACTCAGGTTTAAAGGTTATGAAGAGCTATTCAAACTCAATTATTTCTTGCTCCCCCTCACTTTGTGCCCTGCCTTTCAGTGTGTGCTGGTGTGCCCATTCATAGTCCTAGACCAGTTCAAATAATATGTGTCTTCCAGATTACAAAATGAAGATTCATTCATTCCTTTATGTACTCTTTCAACCAACACTTCTTGAGCATCTTGGCATGCCAGGCACATGCATTGGTGCTGAGGATTCAAGATATCCTGACAGATGTCTTCTGGAGGGGAACCCAAATACCAATAATTGGCTGTGGCTGTCTTAAAACAAATTGCCCATCTTTTGTGTTGTTTTCTCTACTTTCCTTCCTTTGTCTTTTCCGTACTTCTTTACTTTTCATTGCTTATCTCTCATTCTTCTTTCCCTTTTCTCTATTTTTTCCTCCTTTTTTTTTAATCCCACTATGGCACAGTATTTTCAAAAGGCCACCCTTGTCTTCTGTTTTGCCCATTTATTTCATAGTACCAGTATTTATCAGTGGTTGAGGGCAAACCACTGCTCTGGCCAGATCAGGCTCATTTGGCAATTTTAGGCATCTGAGAGGAGGAAGAAAAGTGTGTAAACTATGGAATGGGTGAATAAACCTATTGGAAAAAGGGTAAGAGTTTTATGAATTGGAAAGAAAGACCATATTTCTGAACAAAGTGTCAATTTCTGGATTAGTCAGGATTGGCTGGGTTTTGTTGTAGTAATAAATAACCTCCAAATGTCAGCGGCTTAATCCAACACAAGTTTACTTCTTGCTGATGCTACATGTCCAACATGGGCCTGGGGAGGATGCAGTCCCTCCATGTCATTCAGGAATCCAGGATATTGGACTCTCTGTCATTTCAGCATGTACTTCCAAGATCACTTCTGAAGGGAAGGAGAGAGCTGGAGGGCCACCCACTGCTGAATGCTTCCGCCTGGCAGTGACCCACAGTTCTGCTCATGACAACCAGACGAATCAGATGGCCTATCCAACTGCAAACGAGCTGAGCCGTGCAGCCATATGTGCTTGGGAGGAGAGGGTGCCTGACTCTTTGTGACATTAGTAGTGTCCACCACAGCACTCAGAGTCAGCAAGTTTGAAATCAAGACTGTGGAAAATCCTGAATGTCTGGCTGCAGTGTTTGAAGGACAAATGTAGAACAAATAGCCTGTGTTCTGCAGCGACAGAGCTCCCTCCTAGCCCCTCTGATTGCTGTTTTACAAGTGCACATCTCTGGCCACCTAAAAGCCTCACCACCTCAGGCAACCTCTCCCACAGATCCTTGTATGTAAAGGCAGCATTTTAAATAAATACCCATGTGTGTCCTTTTATCCAATAAAATGTCAGTCTTAAATTACTAAGATAATTCATCCCTAAGGTTGAAATATTCCTCTTAATTTACTTCTTTAATTAAGGGAGGTGTGGGGTTTGTGAGGCTTGGGCCATTAGGAAGCATAACTGTTTTGAGCCAAGACTGGGAGGCCACTCCTCGCCTCTGACAGCGTGATGGAGCGAGGCCGCCAGGAAGCCAGGGTGTCAAGGATGACAGGACAGCTCCATCTATTGTAGCCACCAACCTGAATACATAACAGAGTGCATCACCTCCCTCAGACACATTCTCTCAAAGTGAAATTAACTTTATGGGGTGCGCAATTGTAAAGTCTATTTGGATGGTTTTATGTAATGACCCAGGAGTTTTCAGACAAGTGACTTTTGGGCAGCTGTAAACTAGAGTTCGCCTGCACTCCTGGACTTCCTGGAACATCAAAGATCAAAGTCCTAAGGGTCGTCCATCTAAGAGTAGATGTGTACTCATGACTGATCCCTTGATGGAGCCCAGTCTAAAAGAGAGGAAAGGTGACAAAATCAGCCCAGCACAGTGGCAGAGAGCTGAGTCTCCAGATCTAGGCCAATTCCGCGTTTTCATCTTGGTTGCCCACTAGGAGCTTGTGTGACCTTGGGCAAGTTACATAACATCTCTAAACTCTAGTTACCCATACAATGAGCTTGAAAATAATACTTGTCTCACAGGCTGGTTGAAAGAATTGAGTGAGGTGATGATACTTAACATAGTGGCTATCTCATGTTAAGTGGTCAGAGAATGTTAACTCTTAGTAGTAGTTGTTACTACCAATACTTTTCAGGATAGCAAGCACATATGGAGCTTAAACAATATACTGTGCTGGACCCTGAAAGTTATACCTGAACGAATAGGTCAGAACCTCTGCTTTTAGGGATTTGCAAGTGTGTGTGTGTGTGTGTGTGTGTGTGTGTGTGTGTAAGGGAGAGAGAGAGGGTGGAGGGAGAAAATTGGGGGAAATGTAAGGGTAGAACAAAGAGAAGAAGCAGGAGAGGCATAAGACAAGATAACTAAAGTAAAAATAGACAGCATTTAATTGTGGGCTTACTCTCTCTTTACATAGATATATCTTTATATAACTGATCTCATTTAATGTTCACACAACCCTCTGGGTAGGCATTATTATTACCCTCATCTCACATTGGAAGAAAGGCAGCTTTAGAAAGATGAAGTCAGTTGCAGTGGGCAACATGTGGGGCTGCCTAGAGAAATGGAAGAAAGACGATGCTGTGTGGTCTGGTTTGACTGGAGCACAGGAGAGGAATGGCTAAGTGGAACAGGATCTACCTGGTGCTCCAGGGAAGCCCTGCTTGCCAGCACAGGTGGTCATTGCCCGCGTGGAGTCCAAGGTCATCTCTAATTTTGGCCACATGGTCGTTAGTGGAGTGCTGTTTGACCAAGAAACAGAAGACTGCCTGGAGGCAGTCCCCGCATCTTTGAGAGACAGGAAGACTAAAACATATTCAGGATGTGCTTAAGCTCAGCCTCAAATCTTGGGGCAAACTCAAGACATGCCGGAAACAGCAACCAATAGCAGACCAGTCCCACATGGTCTGTAGGTCACTGGAGGTGAAAGCTTGTTGGTGATCCAAGGTTGACCACTAGATGGAGCCCTGCCAGGCATGGTGACCCTTAAGGACAGAACCCAAACCCACCTCCCCACCCCTCCTACCTCCCATTTGTCTTTCCAGCACTACAAGTCCAAGACCACCATTGATCCCAGTTTCAAATATTCCTAAACATGTTTTACCATGAGTTCAGACAGTATAAGGAAACTTGGAAGCTTCAAAACTCTTCTAGACTTTTGCCCCAGTAAACACTTTGGGAAGAAAAGTTATCTCCATGTAAAATCTCCATTAAAATAACCTTGTGGGCTTATCTGAAATTAGCACCTCCAGAATTCTTGTTGTGACTCTTGGTTTAGTTTACCTACTTGTGTCTTGATCTTACAATTGATATGCCCTTCTAATCAGATAAGAAAAGAGTTGAAGCATTTCTGGACTATAGACCAACCTCTAATGTTATTTGAAAATAGGAGTTGGGCTTAGGGGTTAGGTTTTTCCCTTTTTATTTGTGTATGATTTAGTGTTCATCCTGCACTAGACACTAAAATGCATTGTTTAATTATCTGAGCTCAACACACCATTTTATAATTCATTAGTCAGTTGCTCTTTGCAAAAGCTTATTTCTTATGAAACAAAAGTGGGAATCAGGCAACTGGACTATTTATCTCTCTTTAGGGGTTGGGGGTTAATATCTGATAGCTCATAACATCTTTATTATAATGCATTTATAATGATTTACTGGAATCATTCTATGGCTAAGTATCTAATGTCAAAGCTGGGATCTGGCATGAAATAAAATGCTGTATCCTTGGGTAGCTCTAGGGAGAAAAAGGCCTCAGCCAATATTTTCTGTGTAATTCTACAAACTGTAATAAGGGTAGGGGTAATTGCCTTAATGTCAATTAAGCTATTAATAATGCCCATCTTGTCATTCCTAAATATAGCAGTGTCTCAATCATACATTACTGTCCCCTGTTAAGACTACTCAGAAATGAGATCACAGCTTATGTGACTCAGGAAGTCTGTCTAGCAGTCAACCTTACTCCTTTACATAAAGGAAAGTTTGGAGATTGATTTACCTGTGTTTGATGAAAAATTTCTACTTAGACACGTATTGGTGTTTGTAAGCGAAAGGGTCGGCAGTCCTTGTAAGCAGGGGAAATCCAGCCTTAAAAACTGTTTCCGGTTCCTATTCTGCTTCTAGATGGCCAGAGCAAGGTGCCCCTAATCGGGACTAGCGTTCTGGGTTCCAGGCCCACGACTGATGGTCCAGACAGTCCCGGACAACCGTCCAGGCATTTTAGAGTTGTGGGCGTTCACTCTAGCTACATGGTGTGCTGTGTGCATGTTATTTCCAGGCAATTTGGATGCACACAAGTTCCTCAAGGACAGACAGACAACAGACTGAGACACGCCACAGAGTAAAGGGGCCAATGGTCCATCAGCAAATTTCAACAGCCGGGGTCAAGGGAAAGGCATATTTGGAACACGGAATAGGGGGTGATCTGTGGGATGTGGGTGAGCGGGGAGGATGTCACCAACTCTCCCAGATCAGCCCTAAATCAGAACCATTTATCTCACAGCTAAGAAACAGGACAAGACTCCTTCAGCTGGCACTTATATTTCTCCTGGGCTAAGATTTCTAAGCAGTCACTTCCTTCTGCCCCCCCTTGTTGGCCCTCTTGGTGAAGTGAACTTCTACTTGATGATATTTAGAGCTCATTAATTTGTCCCAAGGAAGCTTATTGTATGGCAGTTTAATGACAGAAACCTGTTTTAATGCAAATGGACATGTAATCCCACTAAGCCACTCTGAGGGTGTAAATTTAGAACAATTGCTAGGAACTGACACCAGAGTTTAATAAGATGGAGGGCCAGTTCCTAGATCCCCTACGCCCAGGGGACCCTGCTTGGACACCCAGCCCCAGCCGTGTTAGTGGAGCTGGTGGTTACCATGGCAATTTAAATGGGGGAGGGAGGAGCTTGGGCGAGCCTTTATCAGGTGGTGGGTATCAGAGCTCTGGAAGAGTAGACTGGGGTACACGGAGCGAGGAGGGTTCTGAGAGGGGAGGAAGTGAAGGGTGAGTGGGTGTCTTCTGCTCATTATTCCTCAGGGTATAAGGTTGGGGAAGGTGTCCAGGAGGCAGCTTTCTGTCCTGGTTTCTTCCAGGCAAATCCCCACAGAAAGAACACACCATCTTTCCTGGGACCCAACTTCTCCAGGCGGGTGAAGGGGAAAGCCTGCCTCTGGGGTGGTGGTGGGAGGTGGAAAGGAGACCGAGGCGGGAATTGTTTGTGAATATTTGCTAGATTATAATGCTGTTGGGTACTACATCATTCTCCAGAGAGCCCTGAATAAGGTTATTATGGGTGAAGTCATTTTTGTAATAAAGTTGGCTGTAACTCTGGGTCATAAATCACTGGTTCTGGTACTAAAAAAATTACTAACCATGCCTCCGTTACCACATACTGTCCTCCTTTTAAATACTTTGATTTTACTACAAATCCTCCATTGACTGAGATGGGGGAAATACACACAATGAGCAAATGATTCCTTCCGTCCCCGGCAGCGGCCGGGCCGGCATCTGGGCCTCCCGGAATGATTTCCTGAGGTGTGATGTTATTTATGGCGTGCTTTCTCTATCAAAAAGGCAAACAGCATCCCGAGTGACCCCGGAGCATTTGCATCATTGCTTCTCTTGCTAATTGATTCATCCCCTGGCAGGGCCTGAGACACGGGCTGTTAGCTGGACACTCTCTCCCAGCTGCAGAGCCCATGGATTAAGAAGCAAAGATGTTAATAAAATTGTTAAATGTCAAAACTGCAAAACCCACACCCATCCCGAGTCTATCAGCTCTTCAGGAATGATTCAGTAAAATACCATCTCCTCCCCTTGTCCTCTCAGTCTAAACTTCACAACCTTTGTTAGGTAAGGAGATTAAGAACTATCATTAACAACACCGATTGTTTAATTTCTTTCATCACTTCTTCCTTTCACATAAGAGTCTGGCACAGAATGAAAAGGAATGTTATCATATGAAGTGCATTTCAGATGTAATAAAGCAGAAAGGAGAGGGTGGCCCCAGTGGCAGTTGTAAGAGGGACAAAGTGTGGATCTCTATAGCTCAGTGGCTGCAAAGCAGAAAATGAAGATTGTAAAAACGTCACATAAAGAAAAAATGCACAGTGGATTCGTTTTGCGATGCCCATAATTCAGTAATGCCTTTAAGTAGCTAGAAGAAATATAATAAATGTTTTTCCACAACATTGATCATACTGTATCAGAGGAAATATTAGTGTGCAGGGAGCCATGATTATACTGGTAGTAATTCTCGGTGCAGAAAACTAGTAGAAGATGGGACCCTTTATAGGCCGAACTTTTATTGGCTGCAGTTATTTACCTTTAAGAATACGCCTAATACATTGTCCTATGGCTAAATATTTTTGTGAAAATTCAAACCAGCACTATCAGTAAATCAGAAATCCTGCCACCATTTTATAGAATTTATATATATATTTTCCTGCAGACGCTCTGATATGTTCCAGAATACAAGACCAGCCAATTGACCATGTAAAAATTCTGGAATGTCTGTAAAACAGATCCTTTTCTGTATTCTCAACCCGGATAGGAGCAGACAGGTTTATGGCATGTGATTCCACCCAAATGCCACCTGTATATATATAAAACATCTCTCTAAAGAAATTAAATGGATTATTAGATTATATACTGCAGTAAAACTATACCCAAAGCTGTAAGCAAGGAAAGGGTATGCATGTCATGTAACTATATAACTGCTTTTTTTTTTTTTTTTTTTTTTTCTGGAGAAAGCTTTGCAGGACGGGTTTTTTTCTTTAGGGAGAAAAGAAGGGAACGGACTCCTCATGCCAGCCTCTTGCTCCTCGGACTGGCAAGAGCTGGTAATGCGGTGGCTGAAGCAACCTTGGTGCAGGAAGCCCGGGCATGTTAAGGGAAAGTTCTACCTTCGCTCTGGAGGGACCCCGGGCTTCACTGTAGAAACCATCAAACTGGGCTTCCTGGGAGCACAAAATAAGAGCTGGCCCCACCAGTTTCTCGCAGAACTCCAAGGGGAGGTGAGACCTGGGCATGCTAATTCTCCCTATGTCCCCCACGAAGCCCTGCTGTGAAAGGTTCTGGGAGAAGCAACAGGGCAGAGGAATCTCCAGGTGAAGATACTGGGAGAGTAGTGGTGGGAGCACGGCATTCTTTCTCTTCAGAATCTGGATAGACCAGCATGCAGTTCAAAGGCCTTGGAAAAGCAAACAAACCTGGCTTAAGGCTGTAGATTCACCTGGTCTGTTTCAATGCACATCTCCCCTAACTCTCTCTGACACAAATGGGAATCATTTCCCAGACTTTCCTTGCAGAGACCATCCCCATGTCTTTGTCCTAGCGCTCTTTGCTTCGTGCAAATCACGGGTTTCACGCACACAGGCTCCTTCGATGCAACAGTTTCTATGATGTTCCACCAAACAATGGGAGTGTATTAGCTAAAGGGCAATTGGCACGTTTTATGGAGTTATGTCTTGATTTTTTTTCGCTGGAGTTGGGTAGATATTTTGTCTGTTTTGTTTGATTTTTTTCCCCCTCCTCTAACAAGGAAGAAGTGAAAGAGGGCAGTTTCAAGTTCTTCCCATCTTGACTTTAAAGAGGCAGGCAGTTGAAGAGAAAAACCCCAACATAAGGGAGTCTAAGATGGAGAAACAGCTTGCCACAAGATGACGGTTTCTCTGAAGGCGTGCCGCCTGGCAAGTTGGTAAGCAGTCACCTGATGTGCTCAGCATTGCTGTGGATGTAAATAATGTACAGGCTGAGGTGACCTAACAGGCTTCTGTCGAGTTCTTGCCCAGTATGGCAGAGGGGGTGCTTCATAAGCGGCATTGTTCTAGGTACTTCTAAGCAGCAGTGGCTCTTCTGGGATATTTTTAAATGAAAATTATTATTATTATTATTATTACTAATAGTCTTAGCTGCCTACCAATTGAAAGAATGCAATTTAAAATGAAAAAAATTTTGAGGCTAACAGCTCTTTGAATTCCCTCTTTAGATATTTTATCACATTAATGCACCCATTACCAAAACTTATTAAAGATCAAAGGGTAGTCCTGTTCTTTCTTCCCTCTTCTTTCTTCCTCTCTTTCTTCTTTGTCTTCCTTCCTTTCTCTCCATTCTTCCTGCTTCTCTCCGTCTTCCCTCCTTCCCTCCCTCCCTCCATCCTGCCCTTCCTTCCTTCCTTCCTTCCTTCCTCCCTTCCTTTTCCCCTTCTCTCCTTTATTTTCCTTTCCTTTTCTCCTCTTTCCTCTCCTTCTTTCTCTTCTTCAATGACTTGGAAAAAATCGTAATGAATTTCTTAGAGCAATTCCACAACAATGAAATTATTCAGGGTCACACATGCCTTCCCTGGAGTGTTTAACAATGGAGTCAAGCACAGCGTCCATTTTTGCTGGGTGTGCAGAATACGCAAAGTCTCATTTATCCTTGAAAAAATATTTAAGTGTGTTTAGGAGGGTCAGAGAGAGGCTTAGAGAGTAGACCTGTTATAATTTTAGTAAAATTAAAAAGGCAGCAAAATAATAATGAAACAACCGACTTTGGAAACTACTTAGTAAATAAACAGTAAATTTAGCTTCACTGGAAATCTAGCCTGCATTATGGACTTACACTGTGACCAGAAAAAGACTGTAACAACATTTGACAATACAAAACATTTGATTATGATATGAAACATTTTATATTCTAAAATGAGACACAACTTGTAATTATCTCTGCAACCGCTGGATGTCACTGTTGCATACGTCTGGCTGTAAAAACTTTCCACTTAGGCAATCTGAAACGGATATTTTAAGGGCTGTTATGTTACCTCCTTGGCACTCTACGGTTTGATTGAGCACATGCTACCATGCTAAGACAACTCTCTTCTCCATTCAGTGCAGTCAGCCCAATTCTCAATTATGGCACTCTCCTGGGAATTCTTCTAATTTATACAGGATGAAATTCCCCAAACACAATTATCTTCTTCACTATACTTAAAAGGAATATGGTACTTTTATAATAGTTCCCAACATTGTATATTAATTATAACTAACACATTCTGGATACCAAATGGAGTGAAGTGAAAACATAACCATAAAATACCCTGGATTTATAAAGTGTCTTTTTTTTCCCCCTCAAAGAGCTTATAACAGTTTCATATCTATTTGCTCATCTGTCTTCCCAACATCCCTAGGGGGTTACCTGCTTTAATGCTTTTATGAGTCAAAGTTGACCTGTGAAATAAATTGAATGAAGTAATTATTTACACTGGCATCCCAGGAGTAAAGCAAAAGCAAACATTGGAAATGTGTTCCAGACAGCGAATTCTAGTTTGCAAAAGTAACTCACTAAAATTTTGGTGTTCTGGGTTTTTTTTTTTTTTTTTTGTCAATTACTTTTATAATTCCTTAATTCATGGGCCCTTTAATTCTTCTTTTAAAAAGTTGTTTTAAAAAATCTGAGCCATCTAGTGTAGCTGACGTTATACAGAAATTAGATCTAGAGACTTCCAAACCTGAAAAAAAGCCTGGCTCAGGAGAAGTGCTAGACTAGGCTAGACCGACGGGGGCAGGGCTGAGGGGGGTGGGGGCGACAGATGAACCAATTGGAACAGTCCTTAGCTTTCTCTGTGGTTAGAAATGATCATGAACTTCAATTTTGCCATCTTGTTTCATCTCTTTCTTTTTCTTAAAACCTTGGAGTTGTCTCTAACTTCCTCTTCTGCCTTTGCACTGCAGCAGCCAGAGCTGTTCTTGGAGGACCATCGGTCTAGATCGGGTATGGGGGTTGGGGGTACTCTATGTTTTAGGGAACGAGCAGAGAGCTGTGTGCCTGCCATCAACGGATGCTTTGATCCAAAATTTCAGTCATTGTTTCCACATTTAGGGGCTGGAATGAACATCAAAGAAGTGGGTGTACGGAATTTACTGAATGCCAAAGAAGTACAATAACATACAGAGGATATAAGCAAGTCCCAGTGGCAAAATTTGCTGCCAATTCTTGCACATAATAGAGGCCCTAAAATGACAGTCTATCTTTGACAAATGCATAATGATATCAGTGCCAAGGGAAGGAACTAGCATGCTGCAAGGTGAATAAAAGAGTTGGGAACAATTCAGTGGACTTACACATTTCCTTAGTGTGTTTTCACACAACAAGGAAAAGCAGATGACACAAACGCATTAGGTAATCATTGGACTGGGCTGCACACTCACCAGCAGTTTCAAACCGACCTGGCTCTTCTGGGATCCAGCTCTAAAGATGAAAATAAAATGTGATTAGAAATCATTCATCTTCTGGAGGGGGGAAAAAAAGGAACAAGAAAGTGAAAATAGCTTTCTTGTTCTGTCTTGGATAGTTCCAGTTTTAAAGCCCATATGTTGTTTGCTATAACTTCGCCTCCCAGGGCCAATGCATTCCAAACGCTTCAGCTAGTGCTCTGCACCGAGTAGTCTCGGAAGTTAGGGCTCATTTGTATCCACAGTCTTTGTTCAAATATGGATTAATTTTGGTTAATTTCAGTAGGTGCACATAAAGTAAAATGCACAGAACTGAAACCCCTGAAATCAGGCCATTGCGTGATCATCTAAAAACCTACTTTTCAAGCTCTTTTAAGTTTTATTTTTGAAATAAAAACAATAAAATGACTGTAAAAAGTTTCCAAAAGCGTTGACATTATGAGCAATTGCTAACCAAGGCTATTCCCAGAATGATAGTGCAAATTTGGATATAATTCTGGAAAAGCTAACTGCCCTGCAGTGCCAGCTATAAATATTTCATTCGGGAGGTGATTTGAGAAGGGTCCTGCAGCATGTGGCTCTTGCCTCCAGGGCCACGTATCTTTGCAGATGCATATTGTGTTGCTGACACCAGGGCTGGCATTGGAGGGCAAAGGCAGACTTTTGCCCTTAAGCTGTAATCCCTTGACTAATATGAAGATGAGTGTGTGAGACCTTCTGTAGGCTGCTTTAAACAGCCAGACCGCGTGTGGATGTTAGAGAAAGAAGTTCAGAGAAAGAAGTTCAGGTGGATGTTAGAGAAAGAAGTCTCAAAATGTCACAGTACGTGGCAAGTGCCTGCAGGGCTCATGAGCACAGTCCGGTAATGAATCGAGCGTGGGCAAGGCCAGGTGTGTGTGTTTATTTGAGACCCTCCTTGGTCGAGCAAGAGATGGTGCCAGTTGCAAACAGAACCAACATTTCTGTCCTTTGTGTTAAGCAGTCAGAGCACATTTGCTCATACACACCAAAACCATTTCCAACACAGCTCCCACAGGTCCTTGGTGCTTTTTACAAAATTTCTTCCAGTGGCCTTGCACTACCTAGCAAAGGAGCGCATGGAAGCATCCTGCTCTGTTTATTGTGCATATTAAGTAATTGCAATGATATTCACTGTTTCAGACTCCATCATGAAATAAATGGGTGCCCAGCAATATTAGAAAATGGACAAACAAGTATTCAACCGGCCGGATGAACCATGGCCTTCTGGCATTAAAAGTGTAATATTTATGAGTTAATTTAATCATAGAAGAAACTATTGAGTAGGTGACTGAGTAAAATGATGACTGTGTATTATGCTTTTGCCACGCAGCTGGATAAACATATTCAACGGCAGACCTTGGCAAGAACTGCAAAGATGCTCTTGACAATGGCATGAATAAATATTAGGTGCTGCCTCACATTCACTGCATTTGAGATCTTGAGCAAAGCCAGATGAGTTTTAGCAGGGAAATGTAGAAGAAGCCACACATGCACGCTGGGATTATGTAAACATTGGAGTCTTTCTCTGCTGCATGGGAATGGCTCTAACATTCATTTTCGTCTACATCACTGACAGATTTTTTTTTTCTTATTATCTTTGCAGTTCTACAAGTGTACTTTAGCATTAAGACCCAGCTTTGGGGAAGCTTATGGCAGATTTTTCAACAACATACATGTGGGGAGAAAAATACTTTGCCTAGGTTACCCAGAGCTGACCAAAAAAGATTTTATTTTGTAGTGACCCAACTCAACCTATATAGAACAGTAAATTGGAAAAATTCCTTTAGATTCCTTCTTGAGTTTCTTTAGAATATATGGCTTCTGATTCCAAGAAGGACCATATTTGAAAAGATTTTGAAGAGAGGAGATCGTAACATTAACAGTCAGTTGAAGAAGCATTTACATCCGGTGCAAAAAGAACCAGTGTGTAAGAGAGTGTTATGGAAATATGTCATTGTGAGTTTTTTCCCTGTACAATTGTCATTTTACCAACAAAGGAAAGATCTTTTTCCCCAGATTTATTGAGATATAATTGATATATAACGTTGTATAGGTTTAAGGGCGTATGACATATTTGTTTGAGATATTTATACTGGGAAATCACTACCATGGTGGCAGCAGTGAACGCCTCTATCACTTCACGCGATTGCCATTTCTTTTTGTGTGGCAACAGCCTGTAAGGTCTACTCTCTAAGAAGCTTTCAGGTATATAATACGGTGTGGTTAACTATAATCACCAGGCTGAACATTAGATCCGTCCAAGCCTAGTCATCTTATAACTGCAAGTTTGTACCCTTTGACCAACATCTTTCCATTCCCCATGCACCAGCCCCTGGTAACTACCATTCTACTCCCTGTGTCTGTAAGTTTGACTTTTTTTTTTTTTTTTTTAAGATTCTGCATTTGAGGGATACCATGCAGGATTTGTCTTTCTCTGTTTGATGTATCTCACTGAGCATAATGCCTTCAAGGTGCATCCATGTTTTTTGCAAAGGCAGGATTTCCTTCTTTCTCTTAGCTGAATGGTATTCCATTGTATACAGTATATACATATACTGCATCTTTATCCATTCATCCTTTGATGGACACTTGGAGTGTTTCCATGAGTTGGCTATAGTAAATAACGCTGCAGTGAACATGGGAGTGCAGGTATCTCTTCGAGACCCTATTTTCATTTCCTTTGAATATATACCTTGAAGGGGGATTGCTGATCATATGCAGTTGTATTTTTAATTTTGTAAGAAACCTCTATATTGTTTTCCATAGTGGCTGTATTCATTTACATTCCCACCAACAGTGCACAGAGGTTCCCTTTTTTCCACATTCTCATCAACACTTGTTATTTCTTGTCTTTTTGATGATTGCCACCTAAAGGTGAGAGGTGATAGCTCCTTGTAGTTTTGATTTGTGTTTTCCTGATGATTAGTGCTATTGAGCGTCTTTTCCTGTACCTGTTGGCTATTTGTATATCCTCTTTGGAAAATATCTATTCAGTTCCTTTGCCCATTTGAAATTGGATTTTTGTTTTGTTTTGTTTTGCTATTGAATTGCATGAGTTCTTTATGTATTTTGGATTTTAATCACTTACCAGATATATGATTTGCAAATATTTTCTCCCATTTCATAGGTTGCCTTCTTATTTTGTTGGTTGTTTCTCTTTCTGTGCAGAAACTTTTTAGTTTAATGAGTCCCACTATTAATTTTTGCATTTGTTGCTTATACTTTTGTTGTCCTATCCAAAAAATTATTGCCACGACCAGTGTCAAGGAGATTTCCCCCATGCTTTCCTCTAGGAATTTTATGGTTTCCATTCTTCTGTTTAAGTTCTTAACTCATTTTGAGTTAATCTTTGTGTATGGTATAAGATAAGGGCCCAATTTCATTCTGTTGCATGTGATTATCTTAGTTTTCCCAGCACCACTTATTAAAGAGACTATCTTTCTGTATTGAGTATTGTTGGCTCCCTTGTCAAATATTAGTCAACTCTACATGCAAGGGGTTATTTCTGACTCTCTATTCTATTCCATTGGTCTATGTGTCTGTTTTCATGCAAGCACCATACTGTTTTGATTCCTATAGTTTTGTAATCTTGTTTGAAATCAGGAAGGATGATGCCTTCAGCTTTGTTCTTCATTCTCAACATTACTTTGGCTATTCAGGATCTTTTATGGTTCCACATGAACTTTAGGATTTTTTTTTTTATTTCTTGAAAAATGCCAATAGAATTTTGATAGGGTTTGCATTGGATCTATAGATGGCTCTGGGTAGTATGAACTTTGTCTCTTACAGGCAGCATATAGTTGGTGTTTTTTTTTTTTTTTAATCCACCCAGAAACTCTATGCCTTTTGATTGGAAAATTTAATCCATTTATGTTAGAGTACTTACTGATAGGTAAGGACTTACTATTGCTATCTTATTGTTTTCTGGCTGCTTTGTAGTCCCACTGTTCCTTTCTACCCCTCTTGCTGCCTTTCCTTGTGAACTGATGGCTTTCCACAGTGGACTGCTTTGATTCCCTTCTCTTTATCTTTTGTGAATGTACTGGAGGTTTTTGCTTTCTGGTTATCTTGAGGCTTACATAAAACATCTTATAGATGTAACGGTCTATTTTATATTAACAACCAAATTTGGATTACATACAAAAACTACCCTTTTACTCCTCCCTTTTATGTTTCTGATATCACAACTTACCTCTTTTAATATTGTGTATTCATTGCCAAATTATTGTAGCTATAGTTATTTTTAACACTCTTGTCCTTTAAGACAATTTCTTACTAAGGTCTTTGCTTTTGATTTTCTGGAGCACACACACTGTCTCTAGAACAACAATAGAAGAACTTCAGTCTCTGGGCCATGTTGTTTGTGCCACAGACTTCAGCTTAAACCTGTGAATGCCCTTCACATTCCTTTTACTGTCCTTTTATTGTTTGAGTTGACGTAGCATTAAAATATGAGAACAGAATGCATCCAAGAGGTTAACAGAGCCGACAGGGGAAAAACACCTATGTAGCTGTGGGTATTCTGGATTCTAGTCTTAGTTGGTGTGTAACCCTGGGCAAGTCACTTTGCCTCTCTGTACCTCAGTTTTCAATCCATAAAATTATAGGAGCACCTGGGTGGCTCAGACAGTTAAGCATCCAACTTCAGCTCAGGTCATGGTCTCACAGTTCCTGAGTTCAAGCCCCGCATCGGGCTCTGTGCTGACAGCTCAGAGCCTGAAGCCTGCTTCGGATTCTGTCTCCCTCTCTCTCTGCCCCTCCCCGGCTTGCAATCTGTCTGTCTCTCTCTCTCAAAAATAAATACACATCAATCCATAAAATTGTAGGAGTATTTTTTCCCAGCTTTGAGTGTGATTAAGTAGATCATCTAAAGCATTACTTGTTTTTGTTATTAAACCACAATGCATTTGGTTGAAACTGTCCTGTTCCAGAAAAGATCTCAGTTGCACTCAGAGAAGTTAAACCGCAAATTTCAGACTACCATGGCTACAACTTATCCTTCCCAATATAACCAAGTGAAATATGGTGAACCTCAAGCTTAATTTTTCCTTATTTTCTTTTGAAGAAACTTCTAAAAAATCTTATTTTTAAAAGGAAATCCAGGGACACCTGGGTGGCTCAGTCAGTTAAGCATCTGACTTTGGCACAGGTCATGATCTAACAGTTCATGAGTTCGAGCCCCATGTTGGTTGAGGTGGAGCCCCACTTTGGGTGAGGTGGAACCCTGCTTCTCTCTCTCTCCCTCTCTTTCTCTGCTCCTCGTGGGATTCTCTCTCTGTCCTCTATCTGCCCCTCCCTCACTTGTGTCTTCTAAATAAATAAATAAATAAATAAATAAATGGATTCCAGCTCATCTCCCAACTACTTTGTCTTCCTGGTGACATTCTTAATTGGACTCATTCCACTTTGACATGCATTTAACAAATAAGTGACCAGAGTGCTTGACCCATGCAGTGTAGCTAGAAGTAGCAAGAGGGGGGTTTGGAGGTAAAATTGCCAAAAGTTGGTGATGGGTTGGGTTTGGGAAAGTGAGAGAGAATGAAGTATCAAAGATAACTCCCAGACTTATACAGAAGTTGAGAGAAGAAACATTTATAGGAATAATAAAGAATTCAGTTTTTGATATATGAAATCCAGGGAAAGATCATAAGCGCAGCTATGATGGTAAAAGAGCACTGAGCTTAAGAGTTTATTTATTATTTCATTTTATTTTTTTAAAGTAGGCTCCACACCCAACATGGGGCTTGAACACACGACACCAAGATCAAAAGTCACATGTTCTACAGATTGAGCCAACCAGGCACCCAAAAGAATACTGAGCAGAACTTCGATTAAGGTGCTGGCTCTGCTCCAATATGTATGACTGTGGGAACAAAGACTTATTCTTCCTGAGTTTTGGTGTCCTTATCTTTAAAATGGAGATATTAATATCCTCGTCATCTCTTGTTGGGAAGGTAAAAATGATGAGTAATCTTAAGTAATCTTTACACTCAGTGTGGGGCTTGAACTCATGACCCGAGATTAAGAGTTGCACATTCCAGTGACTGACCCAGCCAGACACGCCAACAAGTTTTTGAAGGCACTTTATATGGAATCATCCTACTTCTTATTACTACAGAGACATAAGAAATAACACAAAAAAATACATTGGGACTTTTTGTCCTGGAAACATCCCCACTAAGTAACAGATATCCTTCTCTTCTTGTCTTTTCACTAATTCACCTTGTGTCTTTCACCCAGTTGCCTGGGAGGCTCTCTCTTTCTCTTCTCTATCTTCAGTAGGACGCCTACACCCATGACCTCATCTTGAAGGGCACAGAGAGTTAATGTGGAGAAGAATCTCTTGAGATTCATGGTTCATTAGGGGCAGGAATCATGGCTTTGGAATGTTATGGGATTCCAATGAATATTAATTGATTGGCCTTTAGCATTACCATTTTCCCACTAGGTTTTAAATTGGTGGGAAGAAGGAGAGATTTTAGTCAGTTGGGAGAAAACATCTCCATGTATGTTCATGTTGGTTTGGGAACATCCATTAACCCCACAAAGTCAAGCCTCAGCTCATGCCCAGAACCCAAGGAGGGATAAGGGCCATGGAAACATGAGGGAGGAGCTAATTTTTCCTCTACTTATGTTTCACCAGGGTGAACTCCTTGATCCCTCCCTACAAAGATGGACTGAAAACCTGTGTGTGATGAACATATTCTGACCACTCCAAACCCAAGCAGGGAATCTCGCTGCCCACAGCAGTGGGGTAGCCCTGGATGTAGCAGAGATTCCAGGAGAGGGCAGATGTAAGAGGCAAAGAAGGCTCATTCTCAAAGGGCAGATAGATTCTGCTTGTGAAATACGGGCTTCATAAAATGTGAACATTTATTAAACCTCAACATTGGGGCAAAGAGTACAGAAATATCTGAACTGTGCCTCAGTCTCATAACCTTTCTGGGTGGGTGGGGAGAACTAGTAAATGAAAGACTGGGTACTAGATAATGTCTCTGTGCTGGGAAGCAAGTTTTGCTGTGTTGTTGTCTTTGCCTCTTACGTGTATTTTTTGAATCTCTGTTTCCTGCCTGAGAATTTCCAAGTGCAACAACAAAAAAGTGAAAACATAGCTCAAACTATCCCCCTACTTTCCAAGATTGGATGCTATTTCTGCATTAACATTTTTTTCCAGCTGAGCTCTATGATGAATATCTGAACACAAACTTCCTATTTATTGGAGTTATTACTGGATATTATTGTTCTATTCTTTGATTAGTGTCTCTAGTATATTTGTCATGATGTCTTAACATATTCAAATAAGGGGTCAGTCATTAGCAAATTTTCAGGGCTGTGTAAGGAATCACTGTAAACAGACGTGACGCTATGCTTCCCAGTGTATGCGTGTCGACATGCATATACGTCACTCCAAAGAGAGGCACCACTCGTCATTTGGTATATGTAAGGTATTTAGGATGGTAGCGGCATCATGGTTAAGTCCTATGTAAGTCTTGGCCACTGCTGCTTCTATTGCTACCTATGTAAGTCTATTGGCCACTGCTGCTTCTATTGCCACCATTACTACACTCTTACTCTTGGAAAGGCTAAGTGTTATCCTGTGACCAGGGGTCAGTTGGACTGGTTTCATGAGATCTACCAACCCCTGGTGTGGACCTAACCCATGTGCAGATTTGACTTTTGCTTCTCATCTATGAGTGGCCCTTTGACCCTTCAGAAGACCATCTTTCTAGGTCCACATTTTTGCCATTGGCTGCCTCTTGGGAACTGTCAGAGTGTCACAGGGAAGCTTTGGGATGTAGCGTGCATGGGGGCCATCACTCTAAGGCAGTGCTTCTCAAATTATGTATGGTGAAAGGTAAGTTTTGTTGTTGTTGTTGTTGTTGTTGTTGTTGTTTTTAAATTTCCAATCTGCCACAGTCTGATATTTTGTAAGGTGCAATAAAAATAAGTTAAAATGGAATATAAAACCAATATACACAAAATTCAAGTCCCATTTTTTATTAGATTCAACAGACGTAACCTCCTTCTGCCAAATGTCTCTCCACATTTGAAATGCTTCCTCTCGATGCTGTGTTTGTCTCATCTCTGAACAGTAACCAAGATTACAATAGCGGGCCTCGTTTTGAACAGCAATATCTTAAAGGACAGTGAGAAACCCCAAAGGCCTGTCATTTTGTGGAGGTCAGAGGCCTCTCACCACAGTCGAGGACGCTGGCGGTCACCAGGCCTCGGGCCTCAGCTTCCCCGGTGTGAAGCTGGTGTGCAGAAGGTGACTGAGAGGCCATGAAGGAAAACTGTTCTCCTGGGTGCTGGCCATTCTCTCAGCTGGGAATTTATGCACAGTGAAGCAGTAGGCTGTTGAGTGCAGATGCACAGGTGTGGAAACAGTTTGTGATAGGCAGGTTTATGGCATATAAACACATTGTATGATATACTGTAATCAACTATATAAACAACTTTAAAATTGTCTCTACTTCATATTTCCAGCATTTGGTTTTGTTAATCATATGTCTTCCTGACAGCAATTAAATAACCTTGAGAGAAAACGTGCACCTGCTGTCTCCCCTGGGGAAGCTACATCTCTTTTGTGAATGACATAAGTTCTCTATAAAGCATAACTGAAGATCGAATTGAATTTGGAGATATGTCTCCTTTCTCTCTTGTTTTATCTCTAGTTGAGTTGGAGGGCATGGTTTAATAGAGCTGATCTTTTTCTGGATCCCTATTCTAAGATTCTACTTAAACGAAAACACTTCATTGAGGGGCTAATTGGAGACAAGATCTAAATGAGGTTGAGGTGGGTATGGCAGAGAGGAGGTCCCATGGTCGCCTCCTTGGCTTTCACTCCCAACCTCTCTTCCTCAAGGCTCCCGGTTCTTCTGGGTTTCCTTCTATGAACACTATACTGGTCCTGTTTTCCTTCAAACAAAACAACATAACAAAGCATTTGTTTTGCTTGGGTCAGGTTCCACACAGGGTCCATTCATTAGGATTGTTGAATTAAGTATCTCCTAATTGAGGGCTGCAATTGAGCCTGGGTGGCTCAGTTGCTTAAGCATCTGACTCTTGATTTTGGTCAGAAGATTGAGCCCTGTGTAAGGTTTTGTGCTGCATGTGCAACCTGCTTAAAATTCTCCCCCTCCCTCCCCAACTCGTGTGCACTCTCTGTCTCACTCTTACAAAATTTTTTTATTTTACCCTCTTGTACTGCTGGTGGGAATGCAAACTGGTGCACCCACTCTGGAGAACAGTATGAAGGTTCCTCAAAAAACTAAAAATAGAACACCCTGAAATCCAGTAATTGCACTATTACTATTTACCCAAAGGATGCAAAAGTAGAGATTCATAGGGGTACAGGCACCCCAATGTTTATAGCAACATTGTCAATAATAGCCCAACTATGGAGAGAACCCAAATGTCCAATGACTAATTAAGAGATAAACAAATTGCAAGACACACACACACACACACACACACACACACAGTGGAATATTACTCAGCCATCAAAAAGAAAAAATCTTGCCATTTACAATGACGTGGATGGTGCTAGAGTGTATTATGCTAAGCGAAATAAGTTGGTCACAGAAAGACAAATACCCTATAACTTCACTCTTATGTGGAATTTAAGAAACAAAACAGATGAACATATAGGAAGATGGGGAGAGATGAGAGGGAACAAACCACAAGAGACTCTTAATGATAGAAAACAAAGTGAAGGTGTCTGGAGGGGAGGCAGGTGGGGGGATGGGCTAGATAGTTGAAGGGCATTAAGGAGGACACTTGTTAATGATGAGCACTGGGTGTTGCATGTAAGTGACAAATCACTGAATTCTACTTCTGAAACCAATGTTGCACTGTATGTTAACTAAAATTTAAATTAAAAAAGAAAGAAAAAAGAAAAGAAAATTTCGAAAAAGTCTCTCTGAGTTTTTTGACAGGTATCAGGGCTCTGGGGAGGAGGTCATGGGCCGGGTGGGCATTGACTGGGAGCTCAGTGCAGCCGCGCTGCTGTGCCCTGAACTGGCTGAATCTTGACTCCAGATTTGTTCTGCAAAGCAAAGTTCGGGGAGTTAGTACCCTGGGGGTGTGTTCTCGAAGCTGGCCTGGAGCAACAAGTGGTCCTGGTGGCACCAGATGGGGGAGCAGCAGCCCCAGTACCAGCGCCTCAGGACAGACAACTACCAGCCCAGCTGTAGCCACGTGGACTTGGGACCACCATTCCCCGCACACCTCTTCCACCCTGATGAGTGGGCTGACTTCTCCAAGCCATGTGGCCAGTAGGAAGTTCTGACCATGGAGCATCACAAAGGTTTCACAAACCGGCCAAGTCCCGTGTCTTGCGGCTGGAGCTCCCAGGATCTGGAACCCCATCCCCATCGTATTCTGCTGAGTTGATGAATGGGAACAGATGTCCAGAAGAGGAACATAAGCCGTGGAGTCTTTCACTTACTCTCAGAATGGTTCCATCCCCTCTATTTTGTAAGAAAAATGGCTTCAGAACACAGCATTTTGTCAGTGTGAAAAAGATGCCAGACCTATTTGACCTTATTTTTAACCTGTTGGTCTGATGGAGAATTAGAATACCCTAATACTTACTGCAACTCTACAAATTTTCTTTCTTGGCTCTTCGATGATAGCCCTGTCAAGGATGAAGGTAAATGATCCATGGGGTTGGAAATGCTCCTGTTACCATGGATGTTACTACAACTGTCAGGACAAATTCAAGCCAGGAAGGTTACTAGATCACAAAGTGGAGATGTGCACCACCATCCACAAGGCATCCTGGAATTATCATCGTGACAGGGCCATGTCTTTATATTACAAGTGAATTGGAAACCATTTCAGCACTGGTTTAGACAGTAGGGTTGGGAAGCAACTATCTTCTCAATGATGAACCAGCTAAAGGTGGACTGATCGTTCCAATCTTCCAAGAAAGGCTTCTTGCTGCAATATTCACTTATTAGCCATCAAAGGGGAGGCTATTTATGCATCTAAATCCTGGAGGGTGCAATCAGAAAAGAACACAGTATACCTTAAAAGGATCATCTATGTATGCCATTTTACTGCACTGGTCAAAAAATGGAGTCCGAAAGCTTCAATCCCTCAAGTAATCAAGATAGATTACAAAGTTAAGGGTGTTGGGAATCCAAGAAGATCTGGAGTGGTCCACAGATCTGTATAAAGTTTTCCTCATTTTTCTGACCTCACCATCTGCTCTCCCAGTTGAGTTTGAAGCCGATTATTGGAGTTCAAGAGGAAAGGGACACTGCCTGCTGTTTGCTGCTTTGATTTTCCTTGTATAGCGCCATAATTGTAATAAGCTAACTTTTCTTCCCTCTCCAGAGATGGCTTTTCCAACACATTGTAATCAAAGGAACTGAAAGCATTAGATTGATGTCTCAATGGACCAAGTATCTGAGCTCCTCACTCTGGGTGGCAAAAGAAAGGACTGAACAGTTAAGCTCTGAGTTTATCCATTCCTACTTCTGGAAATTATCTGAATGGAAACTGCTCTCTATTTTCTTGCTTACTTGATGACTTTAGAATAAGCCAAGTCACCCTGTTGCCTATGAGAGGGGACAGAAAGAGTTTGGAAAGCTCCACCATATGCTATTTATTTAGCATCAACTGTCACCAAACTCTTTCCCCTCATCCCAAGTGTGGAAGAGCCTGGAGGGGAAGGAAAAGGCTTCTAGACTGCTTATGTTCGATCTTTAGAAGTTTCTAAAGAAAACTAGTCGCTCTGAATTTCAGTCTGTTTACAGGGATACTATTTTAAAAACTGGATGTGATTCTTTCCTGCCCTTTAACATATGATCAAATAAATACATTTGCATGTCAAAAATTTATATATTTCCCTATCATCTCTTCTCTTTTTTTTCCCTTGCAGTTTTTGTTGTTGAAGAAATTGGCTGTTTGTCTTGGAGTTTCCAACAGTTTGGATTTTGTTGACTGTGTCCCTATTTATTGTGTTATTCTGTCATTGTAAGCTCTAAATTGGCAATTAGATCTAGAGGCTTGATAAAATTCAGATTCAATTATTTTGTCAAGAATATTTCATATGCAGTGTTTTGTACTTCAATTAGGAGGTACATATCTGACTGTCTCTTTTTGGTGATCTGAGCAGCCATTGGTGGTCATTGCTCAGATCCACTAATTCATTAGGAGGTCACAAAATGGTGATATCCTGATTCTATTGGTCCTTATTCATTTATTGGCTGAAAACATTCTACGAAGAGAAAATTCTCCTTGACTCTCTGGTTACTATGAGACTAGGTGTTTTTTGGTTTTGTTTTGTTTTGTTTTGTTTTGTTTTTTAGCACAATGAATTGGTTCCCTAGTATCCTCTAACGGTGAATCTAACTTTTTTTGTATCACACTAAACTTACAAATTTGAATATACTTGATATGTTTTAATCCATTGCATTTATCAGCATACTGATGCTCAAATCTTTGGCCAGTTGGGTCCTCTTTAAGCTGATTCCCAAACCCTCTGGATAGAACCCCAGTAGCTTTTCATAGCTTTCTACTTATCTGATATGACAAGATATTCCAGACTCTTTTCACGAGCTTCCTGCCTCAGGCCTGGAATCAGCCATCTTTCCAAGTGGCTTGGTTCCTTTTGGTGGGGAATAGTGTTTAGAGACACAATTAAGGTTCCAGGGGTGCTATTCTACTGGGTTGGCCATTGTTTACAGATGTTTCCAGTGGACAGAACTAGAAAATGAGTATTTTTTAAATGCAAAACACAGAATGAATCCAAATTGCTACCTCAGATTTATTTGCAGGATTTTTACTTAATCTCACTGATCTTACATTTGTGTCTGCTCTCACCCAAGCTGAAAGTCCTGGTTCCCAATGACACCCATATATATACATTTTTGCTTTATCTCACACTGCAAACATAATAGTTTCAGAACACCAATAACAATACCATCACAATACGATTACTGAATCAACAGTGAATCTGGGTGAATTACTCTACAACCTAGCATGGAGATAACTGTAAATTACAACTTAAAAGTAATGAAGTAAAATGATTGACACATTTGGTTATATGGAAACAAGTGCTTTACATTTAATCCACATGAGTTATATTAGGCTCATTTTGCAGATGAGAAAACTGAAACTCAGAGAAATTAAATATCTTACCAAAGTTTACAGTTATCAAATGGCAGAGATGGGATTAGAACGTAAAGAGATTCTAACTCATTGCACTCTGAGCCACCTAGTTCTGTTCACTGTAAACACATTCAGAAAATCCAGAAATAAACACTTCCCAAACCCTACTCATAACTGGGAAATGGGAAATAAAATCTTATTAATACTGCTAGGCTATTATTATTGTTGTTGTTATTATTATTATTAGTTTGATAAAAACTTCAATGTTGAGTTGCAGAGCTCAATGTTGAGCTTTAAAAGGCACAAGAGTCTTGGGGGAGCACCTGAATGGCTCCATTGGTTAAGCATCTGACTTGTGATTTTGGCTCAGGTCATGATCTCACAGTTTGTGGGATCAAGCCCACAGCAGGCTCTGGGATGACAGTGCACAGCCTGCTTGGGATTCTCTCTCTCCCTCTCTATCTGTCCCTCCCCAGCTCGCTCGCTCTCTCTCTCTCTCTCTCTCTCTCTCTCAAAATAACAAATAAACATTTAAAAAAGACACATGATTCTTGGGAAAGAGACTTCAGAGCATTTTAAGTATAACACATAAATATAGTATGACACTGAACATGGAAATTTACATATTTTAGTTTTTATTCTTGGTCAGGACTCTGTTACATTATGGCAGCATATTCTTCGTCATATCTTTGTACCATGAAACATCATCTCAACCTTCAGAATTCTGCTTTAAATATAAGAAAACTGAAAGATCTTCAGATCTTTTAGTTTATTATCAGCAAAGACAGTGGCTTGGCCAATTCTTTTAATGGGAGCAGTTCAAACTGTTTGTTGGGTTTATAAAGATAGAAGGTGTCAACTGATCAGAAGTTTCACTTCTTGGTTGGTACTTGGTATTTGTGCAAGCTAAGCAATTAGTTGCAAACCATTATTCCTGTCCTTTCCAGCTTTTAATTTGTTCACATTTTAATTATTCATTTCTTTCCATTGTGCTCACGACTAGTCAACAAATACTGAATTTCTGTTTCTTGAAAGAAAACTTTTATCTTTTTATTTTTTTAAGTTTATTTATTTTGAGAGAGAGAGAGAGAGAGAGAGTGTGTGGTGTGTGTGTGTGTGTGTGTGTGTGTGTGTGTGTGTGTGTGTGCATGAGTGGGGGAAGGGCAGCGAAAGAGGGAGGGAGAGAGTCCCAAACCACTGTCAGCACAGAGCCTGACATGGGGCTCATCTCACAAAGAGTGAGATCATGACCTGAGCCGAGGTCAAGACTTGGACACTTAAGTGACTGAGCCACCCAGGTGCCCCTCTTCAAGAAAACTTTTAAAGCCAATTATGCTTTTTCTTCATCAGGAGCCTGGCTGTTTGTAGGGGTTTGCGAGAGCAACGAAATTCTTCCATTCATTTCACAAAGATGTATTAAGCATTGACCTAATGTGCCAGGCATTGTTCTAGGTGTTGAAGATACAGGGAGGATAACGTAGACAAGTTTCCACTCTCAAGGATCTTACCTTCTATAAGAGGAGACAGAGGAAAGACAATGAACAAATAAAAGTCAGATAATGTCAGAGAGTGACTTTTTCTGTGAAGAAAACGTTAAACACAGTGATGTGATAGGGACTGGGGCATGTCCTCAGCTTGGATGGTTGGAGAAGTCCCTGTCTAAGATTTGAGCCAGGTCTTATCTAAGATAAGACCCAGGCAGAGAGATGTCAGGCAGAAGAAACAAGTGCAAAGGCCCTGAGGCAGGAATATACTTGGTGTGTCTGAAGAAGAAAGAAACACAAGAGCTGGAGTGAACTGGACAAGGAAGAACACAGAGCTGGAGGGGAGTGAACTGCACTGAATGATGACTGACCTCTGAGTATTTAAGAATTTGCTTATTTATGAGTTTGTGCATTTATACTCCATCTTGGTCTGGAAAGGATTTAGAATAGCTATTTGAATGTTGTTCTTCCTTAGAGCGCCTCTAGATTTGAGAAATATAAAAATGAGTCCTTTAGCAGGGAAAGTCCAACAGATAGAGCTGTGTTTGGGCATAAGCCCCATTGATGCAGGGTGTTTCCTTTTTCTCTTAAAAGCTCACATACCTGGAAATGTCATTTAAAAAATTATTTTCAAAGAAAATTGTCACACTGAATTTAATTTCAGACCAACAGACCCGTTATATTCTCTAATTAATCATGGCACATGCTATTTACCAAACTCCTGTAAAAACAAATTTCTTTTGTACACATTACAAAGAAATGTTACATAAAATTAAGCACCAAGTAATGACTTTAATTTGCGGTTAGTTAATAATACACAGATGATCACGCGGCTGTAAAGGAAGCCGCTTGGGACATTAACAGATATGCTGGCACAGAGGATTAGAAACAGGCAGACTGTGAGCTCTGGGTGAGAAATAAAGAGGATTCAAGAGTAAATGGACATTAGATGTTTCGACTTCCAGTAACAGAAACAGACCTGCTGAAGGCCTTTCCCAGGGAAGCCTGTCTAAGTGACTTTTAAGTTTCTTCATGGGTTTCTAAATTTATTTTTACCTCTTACCCAGCAAAAAGGTTTTAGAAAATTTAATGGAATTTTCATTTAACACGAGCTTGGCTGAATGACCTTAACTAAAAAGTTGTATGTGTGTGTGTTTTTCAGCTTTGTAAGAAATTTTAATTGTTTCAAGTTCTATAGGCTGCTTTACTAGACTAATTTCTTGGCACTTAATGATTCCAAGCTAAGGAAGCCCGGGTGGCTCAGTCGATTAAGGGTCTGACTTTGGCTCAAGTCATGGTCTCACAGCTCATGAGTTCGAGTCCCACATCGGGCTCTGTGCTGACAGCTCAGAGCCTGAAGCCTGCCTCGGATTCTGTGTCTCCCTCTCTGCCCCCCACCCTCTCTCTTTCAAAAATAAATAAACATTTAAAAAAAGTTTAAGGGGCGCCTGGGTGGCGCAGTCGGTTAAGCGTCCGACTTCAGCCAGGTCACGATCTCGCGGTCCGTGAGTTCGAGCCCCGCGTCGGGCTCTGGGCTGATGGCTCAGAGCCTGGAGCCTGCTTCCGATTCTGT
Organism: Lynx canadensis; assembly: GCF_007474595.2. NCBI lineage: Eukaryota > Metazoa > Chordata > Mammalia > Carnivora > Felidae > Lynx > Lynx canadensis. Next base: position 164,487,483 of record NC_044310.1, on the reverse strand, counting down.
GTCTCCCTCTCTCTCTGCCCCCCCCCCATTCATGCTCTGTCTCTCTCTGTCCCAAAAATAAATAAACGTTGAAAAAAAAATTAAAAAAAAAAAAAAGTTTAAAAAAATGATTCCAAGCTAAGATGCTCAACTTTACATTTTTAGAAATAAATATAAAATAAAGTCTTACTATCTGAAGTAAATCAATGTTACATTTCTCTGAGGTCTACAGGCTACATAAGTAATCACACAAACAGACACACAACGAAAGTTCTCTATTTCATGTCATAGCAGATGGGATGGAAAACCAGTCTGCCCAGAGGATTTGTGATTAAAATTTGTTTAAACCTTGGGGCACCTGGGTGGCTCAGTCAGTTAAGCATCTGACTCTTGGTTTCAGCTCAGGTTTGTGAGTTTGAGCCCCCACCAGGCTCTGCACTGACAGCATGGAGACTGCTTAGGATTCTCTCTCTCTCTCTCTCTCTCTCTCTCTCTCTCTCTCTCCCCACAACCCCCGCCTCAAAAATAAATAAGCATTTAAAAATTTTTGTTTAAACCTCTAGAAAGGAGGAATGGAAAGTTGTCAGAAGACTGAAAATGGCTCGCCTCCTTCCTGCAGAACAACTTTTCTGATATTTTCTCAGTTTCACTGCTCCCACCTAAAAGCCATCTGAAAGGGGTTTGCACAATGAAAGATTCATGATGTCAAGAATCCTCTCAAGAGAGGAGTTCACTGTCTGGAGAAGCATTGAGAGACTCCTAAAGCCATTCAGGGCTCTCACCAACTCACAGTGTGACTCTTACCTTGTCACTTCATCTGTGTGTGTGCTTCCTTTGCTTTGTATGTGAAATGGGTATCAACTGACTATTTACTTCACGGTGTGGTTTCAGCTTTCTAAACAGGTGACAAACATCCCTGTCATCTAGGTTGGAGATTATAGCGGCCCCACATTGCTTCTCTCAGGCACCTATAGCTGCTGCCTATTCACCCAAGGACACCGGGTGAAGGATTCTTATTCTTACTGATTATGGAGCAGGATGGGAAGGAGGAGGTCTGTATGACTTGATGCAGAATTAAGGTTCACCATGGTCCTCGCCAGGCTTTGGGGCAATGAGATAATGCAGGCACACATCCCATTACGAAACTAATGATGAGCTGAAAATAAAAAGGAAATTTAGAGAAGGGAAGCCTCAGAAAGGGATTAATCAACAACTCCAAGGCAGTATCCTGCTGTGCTCATGTTTTCTGCAAATATTGACTCTGAAGGATTAAACACGTGCCTAACCACTATGTCACTGTCCCTGTGAAAGAGTTTCCATTTGACTGTCTCAGACCAAAGGCAATGCAGAACAATAGAGGCAAGGGCCCCTCCCCCCTCCAAGGATAGTGCCTTAACTCCCCTGCAGGGAGGGGCCAGTGTTACGCGTGTGGTAGTTGTTTGTGTGTGTTGAACTGCTCCATCACCAGTGGTAGGAGCAGCGTGTATCACAAACATGCTACAAATATACATCCACACACACCTCATTGGAGCTGGAAGAAGAAAAGGGTGTAAAGAAGGGATTTTTCTTCTTCCTTTGCATTTGCAAAGTCATCCCATACTTCACCGGAAGTAGTCTGGGACATGGAAAGAAGTCTGTTTGGACTTTAGGAGAGGTGGAAATGGGAGTGAGATTGGGAGAAAGGAAGTACACAGAAGGTTCTGGTGCCTAGGCAATTCAAACCGTATGGAATACAAGTCAGAGAAGAAGGGAATGATTTCTTTAAAGACGAGGCTGCATTGGTTCTGGAAACCAGGGTCTCTCACTGGGCAAGTCGTGATTGTTTCAAACAAGATCATCTGGGAGCTGACCGAGAAGCCAAGTCGCAAAGCTTTGATGTGAAATGTTTGTACAATGTGAGACATGTATTCTTTCACATAAACTTCTTAGAGCAGACTGTCTCAGGCTTGACTGTGTCCTGATAGCATGTTTATTGATCCTATAATTTGGATTTGATGTGTCGTGGATTAGATGATTGTTCAGCAAATATTCACAGCCACCTCCAACCACTGCCCCTCCATGCCTTCCTGGGAGAGTGCACTTTCCTACTCCACTGATGTTGGGTGTGGCCACGTGACTTGTTTTGCCCAGTGGAATATTATTAGCAGACATGACACAAGCAGAGATGGAAAATATACTTGTGCATTTGGGCTGGCCCTTCTCGGGCTGCTGCCCCAAGAAGAAAATACCAAGCCCGGCCTGGTGGTCTAAAGAGGATGAAAAAAACATGTAGAGATGATCTGGATGCAATCTGTGGCTTGAAATCAAGGCCAGCTGAAGCGAGCTTGGATCAGCCAAATCCAAACGTAAGAGGGAAAATAAATGATAGCTTTCACGTCACTGAGATTGGGACTAGTTTGTGGCATAACATTACTGTGGCTGTAGCTACCTGATAGAAGCAGAACTGCTGACTGAGCACATCAAAAAGGCAAGGAACGTGTGTTGTATAGTGTTTATAGGGCACAGTGAGTGAGCAGAGTGGTGGAGTCCCCAGTAGGTGTGAGTAGAGCTGTGAATGGTGGGGGCTACCATGTAGGGCATGATGCTTTTGCTGAACACAGATCAGGGTCAGAATTTGGCTGTCACTCTCTCTGGCGGCACCGGAGGTACTAAAACTGCTCTTGCAGCCCAAGAGTGGGTCCCTAAAGGATAACATTGTTCCCGGCAAAAATCGAGAGAATTTGGTGATGATTTGGTCCGTAGCTGCTCACAGTATGAACAGAAGCCACTAGGGCTGTCCACTCAGCACTTCTTACCAACCACAGAAGAAAATGTTTCTCGTTTTTAAAACAAAGGTGGAAGAAGGGCATTTCTCGTGCAGGTTGCTGTCCTTTATAACATAAACTGCTCAGCCCAAGGGAATTGAAATGGGTAGAAGTATATGCAGTCAGACAATGAATGGAGTTTGGGCAAAAAACTGTAAAGGAAACGGCTTGATTTTATTTTCTATTCATATGAGGTTTGTTTTTACAGTGGTCAGTGGTGCTGTTCTCACTGACATTGAGCATTCGCGGAAAGAGAGCTGTCAGACCTCTGTGATACCCAAGTGGGTATAATAAGATTTAGTATTATTCATTTGCAAGATACAAGTTTAATTAGATACCAGTTGTATGAATTTCGAGGACCACCACGTATTGGACAAAGGAAGTCGAGCTACCACATTTGCTGGCCCCCTGGTAGAAGTGAGGAGGCATTACTTTCGCCCTTAGGGAGAGTATGTTGGCCAGAATACTCATGGTGATACACCTTGGAAAAGGGAGAGAAGACTGAGTGCTGGACAATCCCGTCCTGCCACTTGTCGACATGCCCCAGCCATTTGCATCTCTCTGGGATTCCTGATTGCTATGCTGGAAGTACCGTGAACTGGTAAACCCTCACTACCTGAGGTCCGGAGCTGGCCGTCAGTCCAGGACTCGTCAAGAGCAGCCGGAGGGCTCTGTCGGGCATGCCCCATGTTCCGTATAGACGGCTGAAACCATGAGTTTCTCTGATGCTCTGAGCGCTGCCGAGAAGGTGCTCTTTGCCATCTGTCTCAACTGTCTGCTGCAGAGCACACTGCTGGCAAAAGGGCTGCAGAGATGCTGGAGACTTCCAGTTGCAGAAACCTGTGAAGCCTGATGCACGGCCCAAGCCTGGGTTGAGAGTGGGAGATGGGTGGAGGGCGTGGCGGGGAAGCCAGGGGTGGGGGGACTCCTGCAAAGCATAGCTCCAGGGCAGCCTGGCACCTCTTTCTTGACATCTACTGGCTCCTTATGCCCATTTGCACAGGTCTGCCCTTTTACTGGAGTCCACACAAGTGGCTGGGCCAGGGCTCTTGTGCAGAGTGTGCATTCTGCACACCAAACACCTTTCTTTTTGAACACTTGGAATGGAAAAGTTTGACTGGATTTGAAATTCATTTTCGTTATCACAAGAAATTTCAACATCCACATTGGTCAAAGAAAATAAAAAAGAAGAGCTCTTAGATTCTTTAAAGATAATTTCGACTGCTGTAAATTTTTGAATGGCTGTAAAAAAGGGCTTTAAATTTTTTATCACCTACTTGTGTGAACAAAGTTTCTCATCAATGGTGACTATCAAGAATTTGAAGAGATCATTAAAAAGACTTGATCAGGACTTGCTTGTAGCCATTTCAAACATAAAACTTGGTATAAAACAGTTATGTGCATGGAGACAAGCTCGACTTTCTCATTAAAATTTTTGGAAAAGATTTTATTTTGAGCTTTTATATGAATTTAATCTTTAATATCCATCTCGAGTGCTCTGTATTTTATTTTTATTATCATAGGAATAAAATACTAAAAAAAATGCAATCGATGTTTTCATCCTGCCCGTATCTGTATCCTTAAGTCCCCCCCTCCCGTTTATTCCAGTGTAGTGTGCAAATATTATCATATCCTGTCTTGGCTTCAAGTAGACACCAGAACAGTTGGATGTTAATGCTAGTTTTCTGCTCTCTTGGACCAAATCGCATGAGCAACTTGGGCCTCAGTTCTCCTGTCTGTGAAATGACTGGATTGGATGAAATTATTTCTAAGGTTTACTCCAGTTGCCGAGCTATGTTGAACCATCTATTGACTTCTGTGGTCATGACGAGGTTTTCTTTCTCATTAGGATTCATCTCAGTAATTGATCAGTGATTTTTGAATGACTTTAATACAAAATGGTCTTGCTACAAACCAAAGGGATTTGTATGAATTACACAGATAATAGAATTGGGTATGACTTTGTGACCAAAACACTTACTAGCGAAGAAAGTTTAGCCAGAGCCAGTGCCTTGATTCCGAAAAACTCAAGGTGCTACATGACTGCCACAAGCTTATTTCTCTAAGCTAAAATTCCTGCAAGCATTTACTTTGTTCCTGTAAGTTTACAAATGCAGACCAATTTGAAGGAAGCCATGATAGGATATAAGTTGAGAGGAGATGATGAGATGAGATGAGATGATGAGATGCTATGATGAGATGATATGAACACAAGCTCCCTTCGTGTTCAGAAGGCACTGCTGATATGGGCCGTGCCCTGTCAATCACTTTTACATCTCAACACTGCTGCACATTTACTTCAAAGCCATCTCCTTCCACCTTTAGAGACAACTATCTCAGACTGAGAGTGAGGCTAAAGATCTGATTGACAATCACTACCTTTTAATCAACATGTTTTGAGCCAGAATTCTACCTTACTTGCCTTGTCTTTCCCAACCCCCTGTCTCTTTATGAGCAGACACGGAATAATAATAATTGATAATAATAATAATAATAATAATAATAATAAATGAGCCAGACACATTTAGCATTCAAAAGCAGATAAAAACTCTACTGTAGACCTTCAAATCGACATAATTTAGGAAAGGTCTGAAAAAGTACATTGCTGGATATCAGAAAACTTTGAAGTATTAAAGTTTCCATTTCAAAGGAAAGGACTCACAATAACTGAGCATGTGTGATCTGATCAGACATGGACAGCTTTGGCACAGACCATCAAATATGTAAGTGCATGACTCTAAGTGCTTATAGGCACTCCTAACATTATAAATATGTGCAGCCTGGAGAAGTCTGAGTTAGAGAAAAAGTAGTAAGCATGCATCTTGATGCCTCATACTCCCCTCCAAGATGTGTAGCTGCTCTTTCAAGGAAGACTGAACATCAAAAGCTATGTGAAGAAATGATCTAACATTGCCAGCTCATTTGTCCTATGAATTAGTGTCAACATCACACAAAACAGGCACTATACAGTGGAAACAAGAGTTCAGGGTTTGGTCTTTGGGTGAAGAAGATAAAGCAAAAGTCAGGAGTCAGTGAGCTCTTAAAAACAATGGGGTCTCTTGGGTTCCAGCAGGAATTCAAGTTGCACAAATGGAGCATTTAGTAAAGATGAAAGACACCATAGAACACTGTCTGTAAAATTCAAGAGCCTATATTGTAAAGCCATAGGAAGGAAATACCATGTATTAAGCACATTTGTAGGGCACTGTGGTAGGTGCTTTCTCATCCCTTGAACTAAGTATAACCATAGTACCCTTCCCTTTCTAATCTGTGAGGAAGCTAGGACTAATGTAAAGGTTACAAAATTTAAGGGGTGTCATGGTGGCTCAGTTTGTTAAGCGTCCGACTTCGGCTCAAGTCATGATCTCACAATTCGTGGGTTCGGGCCCCGCATTGGCTCTGTGCTGACAGCTCAGAGCCTGGAGCCTGCTTCGGATTCTGTGTCTCCCTCTCTCTCTGCCCCTCCCCCACTCATGCTCTGTTTCTCTCTGTCTCAAAAATAAATAAACATAAAAACTTTTTTTAAAAAGAAAAGGTTACAAAGTTTGTTACAAAATTTGTTGTTGACTTTAAACATACATGTGATGGGTGTGTCCGTTTCTTGGCCTTATTGAGGGGGTGTTCTCCAACATTACGATATCTTCCCTACTGGTTCCCTGGAAAACCACCATTGCAGAGATGTTCCTTGAAACCTTGAGGATTTTTGTCTTAATATTTCTGATCTAAATTCACTCACGCAAGGTATGAGGCAATTTAAATGGTTCCCAGGCATTTATTTGAAGGGGAGACATTTCTTAATCTAGCAGGAAGCCAAGAGCAATTCTCCAAAGGATTGGAGCTCAGTGATGGGAGTATCTCCTCTGGGTTCCGGGGCTGCTGAGGGGGCCACACTGCTACAATACTTTTTTTTTCCCAACACTTTTTTTTTGGCTGCACACTCCTTGATTGACTCTTCCCGTGACAATTTTATAATATTTACTATAGGAGGAATAGAAAAACAATTCAGTCTTCTCTCTCACAAGATTGATCGAAATTTGAATGTTTATTATTCATAGGTTAGAAAAGTTCCTTGAGCTTCAAAACTTATTGCTACAAATGCTCTATCTATGAATTTCCACTGTAGTTATACTCCAAGAACAGGTAAAGCTCCAAGGAGAAAGCAAGGTCCTGAATGCGAGCCTTCTATTTCAAAATGTGGCCAGAGCCAACTAAAGGCAGAGTCACAGCACAGGGGGAGAAGCTGAGAATTCAAGGTCTTTTCCAAGGTGCAGGTGTTGCCTGCAGGAGAAAGCAGTCACCTGAGCTAGGAGACAAAGAGCATTGCCTCAGCCTGGGGGCATCACTGCCCTTGCCTGTGGTGGCTCTGGGGCTGCTGGCTGGGCTGGCCAGCTGGGCACAATTTCTAGGCAATCAAAGAATATGAAGGCAAGAAAAAAATTTGGGAAACCAGCATCATAGAACTGTATCAGTTCTAATAAACTGACAAAAATATTTTTTTGTTATTCAGTTATTGTTCTGGATTTTTTGGAAATTTGTGGCATTTGTCAGTTTTATAAAATTTCTGATTTGGTGTAATTTCTTCCCTCGTTCACATTGATTTTTCCACTCATGCCTGATTTTGCATTCATCTTTTTGAATTCTTTTTCTTAAAGAATGCCCCCTAAGTTAGAGCTTCAGGTGCCGTCAACTGGGCTCTGTCCCTTCTGTTCACTTCTGATGGGACACAGAAGGCCATGCCCAGCATCCCTGTATTCAAGGCTGGTGTCTCTACCAACAGGGATGTGAGGAGTTGGTGCCTGGTTGGGTTTCATAGAAAGGACAATGGATCAGAGTGGGACTTCCATTCTATTTCTGGGTTACGCTTGTTCTAATTATGTGCCCCTGGGCAGGACACTGTCGTGCCCTGTGACCAGACTTTCTCACCAGTAAAATGCGCTAAATAAGAGTCTCCTCATCACACAAGAATGTCCTGCATCTAGCAGTACGTATAGTAATAGCATTTCATAGCATTACATATAGATGCCAAAAACCTACGTAGAAGAAGATGGTCAGCAAAAAGGAAAAATCTATTGCTATCATGCTTTTTCCTCTGGTTAGCAACAAACTGAGTTACCCGTAGCATCTTGGTGAAGCTTTACTGCCTTCATATGCTGTTCCCACATCACCCTTGAGACTTGTTGAAAACTGTCACATGTCCCTTTCTAAATTTCCCAAAGTGGAATTGGTGGTGGTGGTGGTGATGGTGAGTTTCCTCTTTTTTTTCTTTCTTTTTCTTTTTTTTTTTTTTTAATATAAATGGAAGAAGTGGAAACACTAATTTTCCCTCCTGTTTCCACTGCTCTTTTTACCTTATTCAACCCTCTCCTCCCATATCCTCATTAGCCTCCCACCCAATCAATAGTCCAATGCCGATGCCCTCAACTTCCAGTCAGATCATGACCTGGCCATTGCCCTCTTCCAGCTCTTCCAGAGGCTTGTGAAACATCCTGGAATTGGGCTGATATTCTTCTCCTGCAGACAGAGCAAGAGGTGAGGGAAGACTGACAGAGGGTGACCTTGTTCACATTTGGGGAGGGCCCGCTAATGATGGGACCACTGGTCACCCAGTGGAATCACTTGGGCTCCTCTGCTTCCTGAAGAAGAAATCCCTGACCTGTATTCTCTTTCCTGTCACACCCTTACCCCTTACCCCCTCTCCCAAGCTCCTTTTGGCTTCTGAAATGGGCAGAAAATGAGCAAATGAAAGCAGGGGGAAATAATCCATAAGGTCAATGGCTAATCAGCCACACTTAAGCACCTAAGAAAGCAGAATAACACCCTCAAAGGCGTTATCAACACACGAGAAGAGCAATGAGTTGGTCCCATTCGGAAGTTTTCTGTGTCTCTGTAAATTTGTTTCTCAAGGTAAATCACCAGTCTGTCTAGCCACATTTGTTAACAATGCGTGTAACTCTTAACGGCATCTCAAAAGCATACTTACTCTCAATTTCGCTTCTCATTCGTTTTTATGATGCTAGAGAAATTCAGATTATATAGGCTTTCTTTGTGCTGAGATGGTAATTTTATATCACTGTAGATTAATAGCATTTTTAGTGATATTTGGTATCACTCATTTGTCTCCTGTGGTCGTAAAGATATATATTTTTTCTAATTTGGCTTTGCCAACAAATAAAAAATAAGAGTCTTTTTCTGTTGAATGAGCGAAAAAACCATTCTGATCATGAAGAATTATTCCTTTTTAACGTCCCCACAACCCGCCATCTAATTGTTTTTGTTACTGCAGCAATACAGTTTCCACAAGAATGTGAGCGCGCGCCTGCGTGCATGCAGTTTGGCCTGCAGAAGAATCGCTCCTGCTTGCTCCTTGATCTTTACTTTGAGACTTTGAATTCTGATTGCTGAACCTCCAGCTTATGTGTTTAAAGCCCGTTCATCCAGGCACCTCTGCTTAGGAAGACAGAAACCTCCTGTTTCTTCTCCCTCTTCTCCCTTGGTCCTAAAGTTTTGCAGATCTCTTTCCTTTGTGAGCATATTGATATGGCCAGAATTCTATTCTGAGAACTGGTCCTGCAGTGTTCACTTGGAGCAAGTACCCATTCCAAGGATGGCGATTATGGAGTAGAAAGGCAGTCAGACTCGCTTTAGCTATCAGCTTTTAAGAGCTTCCTCCATCTGCTAAAATGTGCACTGCGAAGTTGCACATAAAATGCTGATTAGTACCTCAGTGCAGATTCATATAATGATCTGCTCTCTCTTGGTTTACATCACACTCTCCTAACTACCTATTCACCTGTTCTATCGGAAAATTTTAATCATCTCTCTGACATTAGCTTGGCAATTTCAGCGGCCACTTCACAATCTTTCAAAGTCTTTCTGCTCCATTTCATTCCTATTTCTTTTCTGCTTGTGTTAATTATTTTTGCAGCCAGCATACGTGTTTGTCAATAATGCATTACATTTTCCATGTGTCAGTTCCTCAGCCCATCAAAGAACCCTGCTTTTTACATTCTGAATCTATTTTCCCCTTTCCCTACTCAGCTCATTTTGCTCTGGGCCTGCCTCTACTCCTCATTCTAAATCCATTGGAAGTTGCCTGGAACTTGGCACTTGCAAAGCAGTTGTGAATTTAATTGGTTCTAGTTCTCCATGGAGCAGTAGGTTTGGGTATGCAATGGCCTGCAAGTTGTCTGAGAGGCCCGTGACCTCTTTGGTACCTGAGATAACTTCAGTGTCCTCGCTTTCTGGGATGCCCACTTCTGGAATGTGCACAAGACAGTTTTCCCATCTTGAATCAAGGACCAGGACGTAAATCCCCCATTAAGCTTGAGGATCATGAAAAACAGTCCTGACTCGGTGACTCCGTTCCCAATGTGATGCCTTTGCTTAATGAAAAAAAACAAAAGCCTTCTCTTTTGATTTTTATTTTTTTAGTTTGTATTTTTATTTATTTATTTACTTATTTATTTCTTTTTGAGAGACAGAGCGCGAGCTGGGGAGAGGGGCAGACGGAGAGGGGGAGAGAGAATCTCAAGCAGGCTCCACATCCAGCACGGAGCCCAAAATGGGGCTCGATCTCAGGAATCATGAGATCATGACCCGAGCCTAAATCAAGAGTGAGACACTCAACTGACTGAGCCACCCAGGCGCCCCAAAGCCTTCTCTTTAAAAAAAAATTTTTTTTTTTATGTGTATAGTTGACACATTGGTTTCTGGTGTGCAATATAATGGTTCAACGTCTCTATATGTTATGCTATACTCACCACAAGTGTGGCCACCATCTGTCACTACACAACACTATTACAATGCCATTGACTGTATTCCCTGTGCTCTACCTTTCCTCCCATCTGGAAGCCTGTATCTCCCACTCCCCTTCACCCATTTTGCCCAACTCCCCCCTTCCCTCTGGCAACCACCAGTTTGTTCTCCGTATTTATGGGTCTCATTCTGGTGGGAAAACAAAACAAACGAACAAAAAAAAAGCTTTCTTTTAATGGCCGCTAAAACGAAACACCTAGCATAGTGCCCAGGCACGTACTGAAGCTCTGTGAATACTTACGAAACTGAATGTGTTGAAAGGGGCTTAAGACCCACTGGTTATATTTTGGGAGCTGAAGATGGAAGGCATGCTGCTCCTTGTTAAAAAAAATCAGTACCGTTCCCTCCTCCGCCCCAGCATAACCTATTCTTGGGAATTTTCTAATGGTTGCCATTTCCTTTTTCATGATTAATATCACGGGTACCTACAAGTTGTCGTAATCCCAAGACTCTTCTTTTGTCGTTGCTTCTGAGAATTGACTGACTAGTTCCCTCTCACAGGCCAAGGAAGCGCCATTTTAAAAGAACTCTCTGCTTCTCAGAATGAATGCCCTGGTGAAGGGTACATGAAGGGAAGTTTCTTTTCTTGTTTTGCTTTTGTTTCAGAGTCCCCCGGGGGTTACACACATCCTGTTCTAACTCCCCGGTTCCTTGGGGAAACACTCAGCCTGTGACGGGAAGAGAAGGGACACAGGCCCCAAGGCCCACGGACAGGGAGGAGGTGCCCCAGGCTCCTCTCCGTCTGGGCCGCCACTTTGTTTTCTCTTCTGCCCAAGTACGTCACTTTGTGCACCGGAATCCTCCGAGTGCCACACACTGACCCTTGGTAAGATTCCATTTCTGACTTCCCATCACTGACTTCCCACACCTTCGGTTGCCAGCTCCTTTCTGGTATTTTTAACTGCCTCCTATCGCCTGGGAGCCCTTCGTCTCCATGCTGCAGGGGGATGCTGGAAATGGCGGGGCCGAGAAAGCACAGTGTGGGAAATGGGGGTGCCCAGCCTGGGGAACACTAGGTCCAGGATGCTTCAGGATTTTAGGTTATCGGAAATTTCCTTTATTGTTAGCTCTCTTCCAATAGTTACAACAAGTGATCATTTTCTGCTAATTGTCCTACAGGGAACACTGTTTTCCAAATGTTTCTCGCGTACTGTCCAGCAGTCTTGTGAACAAGCGGAGGCATTGAGAGAGGTTGACCAAAGGAGGAGACAGGTCAGTAAAGTCATATTTCACTCACCATTCAGATAATCACGTGGTGATGACCACTCATGTAGAAATAGAGGCCTTCTCTCCAGTAGGTGGCCTCTCTCTTTATTCCTGGATCTTTTTGGAAATATCTCTCTTGAACTTAAAGATCCCCTCTAGAAATATTTTTCGGGACAAAAGACTTCTGGTGGAGTCTTTAATTCACAGTAATCAGAAGGTGAGACCGTGCGCCACCTCCAGGCTCAGCGACCTCGTATTTGAAGTTGGCACAGGACGTGAGTTGCACAGCTTACCTTTTCCACTTCGTGTTATGCTGTGGTATCTGAGTCAGGCTAAGAAATTGCCCTTCCTGGCTACTCTCTGCTTTGTCCAGCAAAATGAAAGTGAATTGTTAATTTTATTTCGTGTACTAACTCCGGGAGTTAGGATGACCTAAAGAGAAGTGAATGTATGACCAGAAATGTGGATACCTTCTCTGTCCTTATTTATAGGCAATACTTAGAGTTAACTGTGCTTTGAGAAAATATTTCCTTGGAATGGTCACTGGGGAAGGGTTTTTGCTAAGAAAAGTTGAGAGGGGGTGGCAGGGCGGGTTCTTACATCACACCATCTGTTGAATTGAAAAAAAAATATTAAGGCTTCCATGAAATTCAGATAACTTCAGCCAGTGATAATCTCACCCAGTTTCTGTACGTGTCAATTTGGGATTATGAAATTACTCGTCTCATGGGCTTCTTCAGACTACTTTGTATAACTTTTAGAAGTACCTGGTACATAGTTAAGTTTACTATAAATGTTAGCAATTATTATTGTCAACTAATAAAATTCCTAGTTGCTCTTATAACCTGTGACCCATCAGGGAGAGGTTACAAACTAATAGCCTATGAACAGGATGCGGTCATGAACAGAGTTTTAGAAACTTTTTAGGTGCTGCATTTTACAATTGAGAGATTTCTCCTATAGTCAGAAAAAAAAATTTTTTTCCCAATTTTGTTTTACAATGAGAGGACCTACGATGTGAGGCATATATTTCTTCAAGGTAACACGGCTGATGCTGGTTAGAACTGGTCTCGCCAGTTTGCAAAATCCTCACTGTGTTTTCCTGTGCTCCACGCATGCCCCTTGGCCCACTAAGCCCCTGTGTTTCCCTCTCCTGTCTTCTACTCTACCAAGCACTTTGAAATAGGCTCTGATATTCTGCTTTACACAAAGTATAAGACATGTGGTTTGGCAATATTATCCACATCTCAGAGTTGAGGAAAGTAATAAAAAGGAAGGTTAAGTGCCTTGGAAAATGTTGCATAGTGAGTCTCTGGTCTCTGAAATGCAGACCACCTTCTTCTTCTGCGGCCTTATCATGCTTCCCCAACCCCGTGAACAAATTCCCTCCTCAGATTTCATGAGAAGTGATTTGTCCTCTGTCAATTCACAAGTGGCTGTGATTTTAAGTTAGCAGGGTAACATGATGTGCTGGTTTCAAATGGTAAGTTAAAATGTGACCTAAGGTGTCTGAGGAATGTCCTCTCCACTCTGCTAATAAACAGGCAGTCTCTAATTATTTGCATGGAGTTTGGCTCCCAAGACAATTCAGTGTCCGTGTGGCTCCGTTTCACCTCTACTTATTTCCATTACCTTGCATATTAGCTATGTCAAGTTGATGGGCCTGCTGTTCCCCAGGGTGGCTATTATAAATATGGTGTTACAGTGGAACGCTTCCAGTCTTCTGGAACCTCATTTGAACTAAGCAAGTTCTCTATAATGATCATTAATGATGTATTGCTTGCATATAAATGTTGGATATTAATCTTTTGTTTACTTTCTCTATGCCATCAGACTTTTTAGAGGTTCTTTGTAACATGCTCTTAATTGATGGTGAGAAGTAGTTTCTGCATTTGGGAAAAGAGTGATTTTTTTCAGCTGACAATGCACTGTGGCAGATGAAGGCTTGATCTCGGAGCCCTGGCTGATAGACCTGCTTCCCCTGGCAGATATGGCTGCCTAGCACTCTGGGAGTTTACGTATAACTAGTGTCAAGGCACAAAACCTCACCTGAGCCAAGACTGTCTGTTGGCTCCTAAGTTTCATGAATTGGAGACAGGAACCCATCTATGCCAGGAAGTCCCTGCGAGATGTTCGGGATGAGTATAGTCACCAACTCTGGAAGAAGGGACATTGTGGGTGTTGGATACATTCTGTTTCTTTCTCACAGGACCTGAATTGAGCCCGTGCCATAGTGGGTCTGAGGGTTCAACTGGTTTGGATCCTTTGCTGAATCCCTTTCTGCCAAGATCCGGAACTCAAGTGCTAGATTAAATCTGAAACGGTCTCTTATGACTTGGGACAGACTCTTCTTTCTATATTGAATTAGACTAGAAGAAATGTCTGCAGTTTTGTTTATTTGACTTTATACTATGGGGTTGTTCCAGGAATAGATTAGCATATGTGCAGGAAATGATGAGGTGCCAATGTTCTTTGTGGCACAAGGTCACTCGATTAGATGGGAGCTCAGGAATAAGACAGACCTGTATTTGAAACCCTGTTCTGCCACCTACTACTTGTGTAACTTTAAGAGAGTTTCTTTTTTGTGTGGATGTAGTAGACTGCATGGTTCCCTGCCTCGCAGCATTATTGACATGTAATTAACATAAAACGATGGATGGGTTTAACATGCGTATTTAAGAAGGTTTCTTCTTTTTTTAAAGTTTATTTGTGTATTTTGAGAGAGAGAAAGCACGAACAGGGGAGGGGCAGAGAGAGAGAGAGAGGGAGAGAGAGAGTCCCAAGGAGGCTCCACACTGGCAGCGCAGAGCCTGATGCAGGGATCGAACTTGGGAACCGTGAGATCCTGACCTGAGCTGAAGTCAGATGCTTAACCAACTGAACCGCCCATTTAAGAAGGTTTCTTAAGCTCTAGTTCAGCCTTGGTTTTCTTTTTGTTTAATGGGAAGACTAATGGTACCCACTTGATAGGATTGTGTGAGAATTAAGGGACAAAATATATATAAAACACAGCTCAAAGTCTACCTAGTATAGACCACACGCTCAGTACAAAGCTGCAATAGTAATTTTGTATTATTTGTTATTATAATTGTTATTTACGATGATGCTGATGTTGAGTCCTCTCCTGACCTTCCTCATCCTGGAAGGGAGAGGTTGTTTGCCTGGCTATCACCATGCACATATCCCTGCACCACCTATCTTTGTTATCAGAAAGTAAATGTGATAGAGGTAAAGGAGATCTTGCTGGGTTTAGTTATGAGCAGCATGAAGAAATGGCCCTGGGCCAAAACTGCAAATTCACTACAAGTCTTTTATGGTAAGAAATGCACACTAAAACCTATTAGAAGCAGACATACTTATGACATGTAGACTCACGTCTGAGGAAGGTGTGAAGGGTCTCATGGGAGAAACCAGGCATAGACACAGAGGCCACTAAGGCAGGCATGGCCATGGTCTGGGCTCATGTGGAAGTTTGTTAGTCCCATGGTTGCTCTTGATACCAGTGACTGTGGTCATGGGTGGGCCATGTCATCCCCTCTGTCCTCCAACTCCTCATCATCTCTCACTTGAACTTTGTGAAAAGCTATGGCTATGTTCTCTGCCATCATCTTCTTCCTGCTCTAATTCATTCTTCACATTGCTGCCAGAATGATCTTTGTAGAACGCAACTCCACCTATGCCCCTTCTCTGCTCAATGGTCTTTACTGGTGCCCACTGCTTACCCAAGTGAGTCTAGTGGCCAAAAGAACCAAAAGCATAACCGCTTAGGCCTATGCACACTATTGCCAATCCCTTGAGTCCCAAATCCAGGAGGAGATGGTGGACCCACACTAGAGGGCAGAGTGGGGAAGAGGCTGGAAAACTCAAGGAAGGCTTTTCACCACGTCCTCTGAGCATTCACCATCCAGTGGTCCGCACTGGGGAAAGATGAAAGGAAGACACACATGTGTTTCCCATCTTGCCTGGAGATTAAGTGTTTTCACAATCAAGGAGATGTTTATGGTTTCATATGCCTGAAAAGTTGTTTGGTCCCTAAAGTTGAGTCTGAACTCTTCCTGAAGCATCACTAGAGAGGACTGGGGACTTGACTTTTCATGGATTCCATTTTCCTTTTGGAATCAAGTCTTCATCTTACTACCTGGTGCCCCTAACGTACCAGCCTTCTACTTTTCTTTAAATGTGTACTTGTTTTATCTTTTTGGAATTCTGTATGATTCTTAGGGGAGCTTCCATCACATACGGTTTTTAGTGTTCTCTGAATAGTCACATATATCGTGTAAATATAAGTCGAGGCCACTCATCTTCAGATTCTTTAAAAAAAAAGCCGAGGTTTTCTTTGACAAGTAAGGCAATGACTCCTTCTTCAAATCCAGGAGGACTTGACTTGAAGGCAAGCCAGATCACTTTGGCAGAGGTAGAATGACAACCCCTCCTGGTCTTCCTCCATTTTTCTCAATCTCCTAGTCACCACATCAGCAAGCTGGAGAACTCTGCCTCTCTCCTGAAGACTTAGCAGATTTCCTGGAAGACTAGCACAGTGGTGATGGTGCAGCAGCCTGCCACAGACCCCCTTTGCTCCCAATGGGGCTGCCGTCATATGACACGTTCCCATGTCGGTACTCAAAACCAAGAAAGAAACGTTATATCCGGCCCTTTCTCAATATTGATCTCACAAAACATGAAGACTGGGAAAGCTTTTTTTTTTTTTTTTTTTTTTTAAAGAAATGATCCTTGGTAAGCCCAGATTTATCTGCCTGACCCAAATCAGAAAACCTTTGGTCTCCGATCTTGAGTTGAGCCAAACAAAGTGCATTGGCTTCTGGCACACACAGAAAACCCTGGGGACTGTGAATGTCCTCTGGCAGCACTGACTGCCCTGGTAGCAGTTACTTGTCTCAAAGCTTCATTTACCACAATTTACTTATAAAAATATATTGTTTCAAACGTTGAATGACAAGCATTTCATGAAGATACAGAGAGTAGCTATCTCTTTGTCTCCTTGTCATAAAAGAGAGCTTGTGAGTAGTTCTTCAACTATTTGCTGGGAGTGAGAGAAATTGCTGGTACTGTGGGCAAGACTTCCATTCACAAAACCATTGGTTTGTAAGTCTTATCAATTGAGAGTCTAACAAAATGTTTGGCTCCTCAGACTATTCACCTATGTCCCAAATCAAGCTTTTTAAATACGAGGCTCCTTTGCTCTCATCACCCCTGTGTGTCACCAGAGATATGACCTGAGAAATGCCTGTCATAAAAGCATGTACTCAGCAGCATTTTTCTTATTAAGTTAGCAGTGTGCGAAACAAAAATAGAAGTTAGTGATTTCCTACAGCCCCAAACTGCTTTGTTCTTCCAACAGAAACGCTGCAGCACATTACTCCAAAATGTAGACTAGGACCCTTGGGTATTTTACAACAAGTGAACAATGGCTGAGTCATTTAATTTAAGAAACACAGCTAGCTAAGCACTCATTTATTTGTGCAAAAAATTCTGTGGGCTTTTATCATGCTTGTACAAGATCCAGTTTTCTGAAGACTCTGTAAATCCATAAATACCCTTTGACATGATAGGCCATTACAGCTCTTAAAGACTCATTGCTGTCTGTTGGATCAAACTTGTGCTTCATGTTGAAGCCTGGGAAGAAGATTTATATGTCAACCATTCCAAATCATATCTCTACTTAAAACTCTCTATCTCGGGAATGGGCTGTAAACTATTTTTGCCTGCTGGTATGAAGCCTTATTCCCAGCCAAAAGAGTCTTAGGAACATTTCAACTCTCCAGGCTCACATCTGGACACACCTGCAACCAAATATCTTTCCCTTTTCTTCTCCCTGGGGGATGGAACTCAGCTTGGTAGATAAGTCTCATGGCCTCAGACCTACCACTTAACTCAAACTTGACCCGAGTCACATAAATCACTTAATCTTTTAGAGAGATGAGTGTTGGAATGAAGAGTCGAATTTCTTACCAAAGGTCATTTGTTAAGTTTCTGCTCATGACCAGAAGGAGAGGCAGGGCAGTGCTGCCTCATTAAAAGAATCAGAAGAAAGCTTCAAGAAGCCAGGAGTAGTAAGCAACGTCATGTGGGGGAGAAGGTTAAAGAGAATGATAACTCCGAAGAGGATCTTGGGTTCCAACCTCTCCCTCACTCCTTGCACCCAACAAGGCATTCGGTCTTGTTCATTTTACCTCCATGGTGTCTCTCCAACCCAGCCCCTCCTCGCCATTCCTTCTGCCACAGCCTTAGTTCAGGCCACCGACATCTCTCCCTGGACTTTCTGTCTCTCTGTTTGTCCACATCGTTGAAAGCATTGCTTTGCAATACGCAGGACTAATCATGAGGCAAACAGGGTCTTCCACAACGGGAAAGTGCTTATTCTACTCTCCTGACCTCCGTACTTCCTACCACTCCCGGCGAACGTCTTGACTCATTCCTGTCCCTCTTCCTAGGATATCCTCTCACACCTCTGCTGTCATTGCTGAAATCGTAAACTCCCCCCAAACTCCTTCAGTCCACCTGATGAAAATTCATAGCTCCTGCCTTATTTGCCCTACCCTCTCGGCACTGTCTTCGTAGAACTCAGTATTGATCTCTTGTCTTGTTCTGTGTATTCATCTGTGTACATTTGCCTTTCCTCCAGATTGTAAACTCTCTGAAGGCAGGATCCACATCACCCAGTATCTAGCACAGGGTGCTATATGTAGACTATGCTTAGCAAATATGCATTGAATAAATGAGTATAGCTACAAGTCAGTGGACTTGGTGACTGATCTCTGAGAGAAGAGAGTTAATGGAGTCAAAAAGATAGAACTCAGAATTTAAGACAGGAAGGTGAGACAGGGCAGTGAGAAAATGGAACTCTTTTGCAAGATGATATTATAAAAATATGATATATATGTATATGTTTTTTATTTATGGAGGTTGTTCTCGTGTACTGCTAGCTTATCTCTTTCTATTTCTCTTCTGTCTATAGCCTAAGGAAATTCTCTTTCTTATCATTCTGTTTCCCAGTACTGAAAAGTTAACTATATACAGCTAGGCCTTCGCTAATCTCAAAGCCTTACAAATCTCAGATTTGTTTAGTCAATAGGACTGGCATTGAAACATGTCTGCAGTCCAGTTTCGTTTCTGCTCCCTCCAACATGACTGCTAGTGCATTGTGACATGTCAGCTGTTTTTGTCAATCCCTTTTGTCTTCTGAGCATTTTGGAATTATCTCTAAGTCAATTCACGTCTTATATTTTTATGTTCCTCTTTACTTTTCTTATTTTCCCTACAAGTTAACATGCATTTTATTCTGTCACCTTAAAAAAATTGAATGTCAGTAGCTGGAGCCATTTATATTCACTCGGGCCCTTCTGAAGAGATTCCTCCTGTTCCTCAACTTACTGATTTCCTATAAGCACAGGACGTTTTCATTTGTACCACCTTCATGCATGTGTCGAGACACTGCAGATCTCTGTCTGTGAGGGTCTTCAAGCAGCATTGGCAATATCCCTGTGATGACAACGTAGAGCTGTCCTCACTTTGTCTTCCCCCCAATAGCCAACCTTCACCCACAGGACCCGTTTTCCCACTTTTCCTGTCCTTATACCCACAGGTAACATGACAGCTATGATCCACCTCTCACTGTATCCAACAACTCCTGGGTAAGTTGCCACGCAGTTTCCATTACTTACTGTCGCCAAGCCAGCTTCTGGAATGGCTTCTGGTTGACTCTTCCATACTCATCATTTGCCTCTGTTTATTCCAAAGGATTTCTGTTCCTCACATAAGGTTCCTCAACTATAGAGAACCCTGTAACATCAAGTAGCCAGTGGGCCAAGCTAATTTCTATTTCTAATTCGATCTAATTCTGGAAACTCCTGCCTCTGCTCCATGCCCACGGTGCCATTCTCTATGTCTTTTTTTCTTTTCCATGCCTTCTGATGCTATGCTGTAATGCCTCAAAGAAAGCCTCCTTTCCTTTTCCTCTCTATACCTCTAATGCATTTACCCTTGCCTACGGAGTTATTCTTTGCAAGAATAGCTAAAAATTGTTGAGCTCTTACCATGAGCCGGGCATTGTACTTTGCACTTTCTTTGGGTTATTTCATTTGTTCCTTATTACTGTTTACATGAGGAAGGTACTACTATTTTCATGCCCGCTTTATAGAGCGGAGGGAGAACTGAGGTTTAAAGGGGGGAAATAATTTGTGGGGTTCCACAGCTAGAGAACAACAGCGGTAGGCATCCCACCTGTCCTCTGTCGTGTTCGCCGGCATGCTGGAGCGCCTTGTTGGGGGAAGCCGGGTGTGCTCACTGATTGCTGGTGTGGCAGTGCAGGACGGAGACGCTGACGTCTTGCCTCCAGTCCGCTAAGTCCTAGACAGCCTCCCTGGCAGGGCACCTTGTGACAGCTGCCGTGGAAACGACCTTTCTCCACACCTGTTCAGGCCACTTCCACCTGGGTGGGGAGCAGGGGGTGTCTCCCTGCAACCTTGGCTAATTCTGGACTGATCCCTGCTTCAGCTCACTCTGCCTCCAGGGCAGGTGCCACACCAACGGGCGTCAGGCAGCAGGCCTCCCCAGTGGCCCAAACCGCCCTTGGAGAAACAGCCTCGAAAGAAACTCACACACCTCATAAGGAGATCCCCTGCCTCCACACGTTTCCCTCACAGCTTCTTAGAAACGTACAACCATCCACATCACTTCCAGCCTTGCCTGCAGTTTAACTGTGCTGCTTATCAAGAACTGATGAAAAATCTGCATGCAGTAAAAATTGAATCCAGACACAAAAGAGATTCCCTGCAAATTCTTCCCTGTCATCTTTCCCTGCCTTTAGCTCAGACTGACTTTTTTAGACTGTTTTTTTTTAAGTGCATGACTTTTACTTCCCCAAATGAAATCTTTGAAATCAACTGAAATATTTGAGAGTGAATACGACATGAAGTGTTATTGCCATTATCTTGATCAGTTCTGCATATGGAATAACAAGCCACGTACCAGATTGGTCTTAGCCCCAGCTCCGATGCTGAACTTCAAAACTCGGGATGTTTCCTCTCTGTAAACCTCAGTTGCCACCCCCGCCACCTCCCCACACTTATCAGAAAGGCTATGTGAAGAGGAAAAGCTCCTAGATCCTGAGTTTTTCAGGTGTCAATCTTGAATCTTTAAAACGACTTCCCTCTCGATGTCCTCAGAAATTCTTGACATTTATTCAGAGCTTTAGAAGCTAAAGTTTTTCGAAATATCTTACAGTTTTCCCACTGACTTGATATCATCATTAGCATCATCGTCCTTCATAGCATCCGGTGCCTAAAATGTTATTACCTGGACTTTGGCACCACTGCCCTTGCGTTTTCAGGCATTATTCTCTCACGACCTCTCATCTGAGGTACAACGACCTGGGCGTCCAACACCGCCATGTGCTCAGGTGGGGGTGGGAGAGGTGGCTAAGTTTCGATGGTGGAGGTGGAGATGGCCACCATGGAAGAGCATGTGTGTGCATTTGGGGATGACATGATAGAACTGACCGGCTTGGGGTGGGGAGGGGCAGAGTGGATGAAAGGAAGCAGCAAGTCACAGGAGAGCAGGTGGAGGGAAACCGCAAGGTGGAATCCCTACGGTGCCCTCAGAATTAGCCTTTTCCCAGAGCTCAGGATCCTTCCTCTTCTCACCCCAGTTGGTCCTACTGAGTGTCTCCTTTGAGTTCTCTTTCTTCCCCTAGTGCTCATTCCCTGCCTCTTACTCCTGCTGTGGCTACACCAAGTCTCTCCTGCTCTTGTCCCTTCTTCCAGACTTCAGCTTCAGCTGGTGCAAATGGGACCCTTTTGTCCTTGCTGCTGGCTGCAGGCAACACCGTTGCCAAAAGGTACTGGCTTTGGGGGCTGTGATTGAATCCCTATTTTGTTAAGGAAGGAACAGAGGCTTGTGTGTCTCTAGTGGGCTGGAGCTTGAAATGGGGTTCCTGGACTGTGAGTTCCTGTGCATTTACTCCATACCCCAGCCATGTTTGTCAGGGTTCTCCTGTGTCACTTAGTTGCCCTTTGCCATTGATGGTATGCGCTCTTGTGCAACAGAGCGTCTTGACTTGTAAGAGAGCCCTGCAGGACCGACCTGGACACATTGGTTTGTGGAGCAAATGGGAGGGAGCGGACAGTAAGCTTTGTACGAGCCGTCACCTTGTCCATCCTGGGCACCACCTCGTGCTCAGAGGAATGAATGAATGAATGAATGAATGAGGGATGAGCAAATGAATAAAAGGAGCAAATGAATAAGTGAATGACTGAGTGAAGAAATGAGTGAATAGTTGAATAACGCTGTCTGGAAACAAAGGACTGGGAGGTGGGAGCCACGGATTGCCTGTGTGAAAACCATACCCCCGCTCCTGCGGCTCATGCCTGGCCACCAGGGAAGCCACACTCCCAAAGGCAGCTCTCGGACATTAGGAGATCTACAACACCCCACAGAAGCTGTCGAAGCATATAACCAAGCAGCACTGCTTCTTGGCTTAAGATAAATATTCATACTTAATACTGGTTCTAGGGTATGAATTTTTAGACTATAATTCTTTAAAATTTATTATAGTTTTAAACTTAATTGGGTGAAAATATTTATTGGTGGGGGAGGGGATGCAATTACCCAATTATGAAAGCCAGAATGAATCCTAGGAGGGACACTAAAACTATCTTTAAGTACTGAGAGGATTTTATTACAGCAACTCTTAAAACAATAATGAATGTTACATGCTCCTCAGTCTTTTTTTACAATAGAAAAGGAACACACAATTTTCAAACAGAAAGCAGGTTTGCGTTCGTGAAGGAAGAAAGAAAAAGGGCTCCGTGCCAACGGATCCTCCTTGCAAACCCTCACCCCCTAAAATCGGTTTTTCTTTGAACGTTAAGGCAAAGGCGGGGGCGGGTGGGGAGGGAGACTCTAGTGAGGTTACAGACAATGAAATGGAGATGTGGGAACTAGTATTAAAAATATGTTGGCATTTTCCCAAACCGGGAGTGCTGACAAGTATAATCCTATTACTAAAATCACATCGGCAATGAGATAGATGAAATAAAAACATGATCTCGTGCCACCAGAGTGGCTATTTGTCCACAAAATCTCATTGCGTTGTTTGTCAATCCGTTCTGCGCCCCCCCCCCAATCATACATTGTAGAAAACAGTGTTAAGGAGGCTTTTAAAACACATCATTGAGATTACAGCACCTTTTAAAATAAACAGCACTGAATACCAACACAGGTAAAATGTCATTGCGAGATGGGGATCCGATATTCAACGGTGTGCTTTATGGCTTTCCAGTGTGTGATAAAATCTGTTCACCAGATGTACTATTTGTCTCCTGTGTAGCATACTTGAGCATCCTGTAGGCCTGAGGCCCATTTATTTCATGTAATTGCCTTTCCTGTGCACACCTTGGGGCACCCTAATTCTCCATTTTATTTCAGGCACTGTACAGGGTACCATCTGGTAGTTTAAAACTCATCCCATTTTATTGCACCACTGCAGCGGCTGTATTCAGCTGTAGTGCAGGCTTTCGGTGGAGACAGACTTCTTACTACCAGCCATTTATTTTTGCCTGAAATAAAGTAGACTTGAACTATCAACATGCAGGATTCACACGTAGATCATCACTGGTCCATACGAGCTTGACAGAGGTTCTCGGGCAACCTGCAGACTCGAAGCAGTTGCGAATTGCTTCACGCACAGCTGTTAACTTATAGAATTGGGATTCTAAATTCTTCGCCTACTTCTGCACGTAATGATATCTTTTTAGTATCTCATTTGTATTATTTCAGTTCAGATGAGCACAAAAATAAATGTATTCCATCACATCTGGAAAAGTACCGCAGAGAAATCGCTTAATATACAAAGCTGCACACCTCATTACGAGGTTCGTCACTCATTTCAAACCCAACCTTACCTCTGTCCCTCATCAACATGGCTTTTGTTCCACTGTTGTTTTCATTAAATTGTTAAATCATTTTTCAAGGGAATTTGCAAGATCTTGAAAAGGCGAGTTTGGAAATAATATACTTGGCAGAAGGAAAATAAATCTCAGAGCCACGCAGCTTTTCTGCAGCAGGTCCCCGATGAGGGTGCCTTCCCTCAACTTGTGCACAAATTACATAGGAAGTGACTGTGATCTCTGTGAGGATTCATCTCCTGCCTCAGACCAGCACCCGCCCGCCACCAATGCACCCACACAGCTGGGCAAGCCACTTTAACAAAGGGTCCCTGATATGCAAATTACACACACCCAGCTGCACATTTCCAAACGAGTCATTGTTCACCTGCTGGCTCCCGCCTCACCAAATCCCTCTTGCGGCATGTGTTATGCATTCCCCATCTCCTCTCCCTTCCCTCCTAGTCCAACCGGGAAGGTCTGTGGCTTCTGGAATGGCAAGGAAAAGGCTGCAATCAGAGGGGGCCGGGCGGGGCGGTGGGACGAGGTAAGTGATGACTTGGCTTGCCAGCCACTGCTGCCTCTTGACATGTGTTATCTCGGCGTTGCCCAGGGAGACTACCAGTCTTTGGCCTGAGATATGGGAAGACTTCCCGGGTACAATCTGCCACCTGGCACCGATGACCTGTGGAAATGAACAAACCAATGAGGAGATGGTGTCGTGACTATAGGCACCCTCGGCCCTTCCTTACGGTGCTGGTTGACAATGGCTCAATTGCACCTGGGGATGGGACGGTATTTAAGGGGGAAACAGGCTGGCTAGAGACCTGTGTGCAGCAGAATCTTTACATGTTTTGCATTTGTGGCAATGACAAATGTAGCTAAATGCACCTGGTTGTAGCTGTCTGCTGTGATCTAAAGCCTGTTTGAATGAAAAGAATAACTCCCCCTGTTATTTATTGTTGGAAGCAGAGTTTACTTTGCTGTCTTTAACCTCAGCAGAAATCAGAAATGCCAGTTTGAGCGCAAACTGATGAGTTCTAGGCAACAGAGCAAAGAGTCGTTGGTTGGTGTCGTGTAAATCAGCAAAAGAAGACCAGTGACCAAACAGATTCATATTTATTTTCCTGGAGTTTCCCCCTTCTTTGACTCTCAGGCAATCTCGTTCTATAAAAATGTTAATGCTGGTCTGAATATGAAGGGTAATTTTTTTCCCCCACAGCTCTGTCAAACATATCTTCCCAATAATTAAATGTGCATCCTTGGGCTCTAAGAGCAGTCTTGTTGAACAAAGCAATGGCAAATCCAACTAACCTTTGAAGAATGAGGGTGTCAAAGTATAAGCAGATGTTTTAATTTGCACAATGCTGGGATTTTTTGGATGCCAAATGTTCCTAAAATAGTTATTGTATCGAGACAGAAGAAGAAAGATATGCTCAGAAATAACCTGCAAGCCTCTCCGTCACAGCGACATTGTCTCGTTCAGCAGAAGTGATTTTGGAAGTGTTGTTAAGAAAGCTATATGTTAATCAGCATCTAACGAGAGTGTATCATAATTCTAGGATTATTATACACGAGAAGAATAAAATGAGAGAGCACAGCAAAATTTTAAAGTGTGCACACACATACACACACAGACACAGTAAGTTAAATGCAGGGCAAAATAAAAATACTCATGCTCTTCCTTGCATATGCATGAAAAGTTTCTCAAGTGATTTAAGGGATGTGTGTTATTAAAAAAAAAAAAAAGGAAGATACATACTTTAGCCATGAAATTATAGTATCATGTTGTCTACCTAGTGGAACTTGCCTCACTTTAGGGTGATGTTAGCACACGTTTTTTCACAAGTGGATGTATATGGGAAAGATTTATATTAGACATAAGGAAAAATGTCCTGACTTTCAGAAGAGTTGTGAGAAGTCCAAATAGTTTACCCAAGAAGGCTGTGGAATTTACCTCCTGGAGACTTTTAGCAGCAGACAGGAGACCCATATGTTTGAGTTTATTTCAGAGTGGTTTGAAATGACTAAGAATGGGCTCATCAAGAATTTCCCCAGCCTCTCTCATTCTGTCACACGCCTGGGAAGCAGGCTAGCAGTCCATCTGTCCTCCACCAAGCCAAGCCTCTGTCCAGCCCACCTCTGAATCCATCGTCTCCCAAGTCCCAGTCATCACTTCTCAGAAACCCATGATCGAGAGGGTTGAGCTGAGGCGCACTCATGCATTGCTGGTGGTGGGCTGTGGGAGGGACGAGTGTAAGGTGGGGCACTCCCTATGGTGGACAATTTTTCAAAATCTACCAAACCTAAAAGGATACATTCCCTGTGTCCCTGCAATTACATTTCCAGGACCTCCTCTTACACATCTATTTATGTGTTTCAAAATGACCTATGAATTAGTGATTTATTGTGGCAACGTTTGTAACAGCTAATGATTGCAAACAACTTAAATATCCATCAAGACTGATTAAATAAGTTAAGCACATATACATTAAAAGGAAGAGGCATCTCTATATGTCTCTGCAGAAGGGGCTTTCGAAGATACTAACGGATGAAAAAGAGGTGCAGAATATGATGTGTAATATGCTACCACCTGTATACCTAAGGATTCTTAAGTAGAAAGCATACTTCCCATAGCATAAAAAATAACTTGGGAACTATTAGACCTTTTGAATCCGCATGGAATATCTATTAAAATTAAATGAAATAAGTACCTGGGAAAATGAGAAAACTTTTTTCCAGACCACAATCCCCCAAATAAAGTAAGGGATTGATTCTGTCTTATTTCCGGTTCTCCCTTGGTTTTTGTCAGGAAGCCACTAGTCTAGGGTGGCCGTCCAGTGGGGATGGGCCTTTTTGACTCTGGTTTTCTCTTCTCCTTCCTAGAGCTGTAAATTTCTAAGACAGAAAGAGGAAGAAGAAGGTACAGCCTGGTGAAAGAGCACCAGAGAACATGTCCATGTTTTACAGTTTGGTCACGGTATAAACGGGAATTGAGTGGAACTTCCAGGAGTTGCACAGAGCTGGGTGAAAAAGGATCATGTGAACTCTGCTTAGGATCATGTGAAAAGGCAAGAGGGACAAATGGCCAAGAGATGACCGGTTCCATGGAGGAAATGCAGGGCCATTTCCTGGGCCCCACTGGGCACAAGGTGAGCGTTCAGCCCAGCCGTTAGGGAGGGTTCCCTGTTATTAAAGCCTATGTGGATAAGGCAACTCAGTGACATTAATTTAGGAAAGTCACATCCAGAACTCTCTGAAATTATTTGAAAGTCCAGTTGTGGAGCCATTTGAAGAATCAAACCTCTGTATTTAACACTATTTTTGGATGCAGCAGTTCAGACAAGGGAACTACCAGACGTGGATCTCCCTCTGAGAGGTGGGTGACCCTGGCAAGCGCCTACACTCTCTAGATGGTTTCATGGTAAGGGACAAATGTCTATGTCTTTGAATCATTATGAGGTTTTAGTATAATTTAATCAAGACTCCACCATAGCACCGAGCACAGAGATGGCACTCGAGAAACAGTGGCCAAAGGTATTCTCTGCTAAAATATTTGTCACCGCAGACACTTGGATTCTGTTCCAGAAGGCTCTTCACTGAGTAGGAAGAGACCCTCTGGTGGGGTCATGAGAGAGGCCCTCATCCCATTGCTGATTCAAGGCAGGTAAAGTGGAGATACTTTGCAACCTAGTTTACAAAGTCAAGACATCAGCTCACAAAAGGCCAGAATCACCGTGAGGGCAATGGTTTAACACTTAGATATTATATTCCCCTAACTCAAAACATCTTGCTTAAAAGAAAGGAGAGTTCAGTTCTAGGCTCCTACTCCTGAGATTTTTATTTAAAGAATACCCCATCTTTACTCGCAGCTGAGAGGCTGACGATTAAAAATTAGCCACTGTATAGTAGCTGAGCAGTAACAATTTTTCATAAAGGTTTTTACTACACATTTGGGATTATAATTTCAATATTATGCAAATGCATTTTATGGATCTGTAATACAGAATGTGTACTGGCATTAATGTGCATTAGCAGGCAAGCACAAAAAGGCTCCAAATGAGCCATTTTGGTGTCTGCTTTCAACATGTATTATGAATAATAAGTAAAATGTTCTGGTTTAGAACAAATAATATAAAATCTGAATTCCTCTTGATGTACATCAGTGATACAGCCCTATGCAACCCCCAAGAAATTCTTCCATCGGACACAATTAAAAACTGGCCCTTCACCAATGTATCCCTGCTTATGGTTTCTCTTCTTGAATGGGATGCAAAAGTAAAATAAATACATTTAATATGAACAGGGGGTAGTTTCCCCTCTGCTGATCAAAACCAGGCATTAACCACATAAATGAGTTAGAAAGGGCATAATCCCTTACATGTCAGGACGGTGGCCCAGGCTACTTCCATTTTTAGAGGTTCCGCATCCTAAAAAAAATTGAAGAGGCATCCAGACAGAGTCACAGAACTTGAGGCATATTTCCAATTAATAAAATTAGCAAATTTAATGCCTTGTACATGAAATACTTCAGACAAGATGATTGTGTTATTGCAAAGATGCTGAAGTGAATTTCTGCACAGTGTGCTACAGTCTCCAATACGGGGACCCAGGCCGACATTTGCCTGATGGGGGTTTTCTTTCAACTCTGTCAGTTTGTCCTCCTGGTTATAGATTGGAGAACATGCTCAACAATTAACTTCCTGAAGGCAGAGGCCTGAGCCAAATTGTGCTCCTAAAGCGTAAAAAATGTCTTTCCTTTTTCTTTTTTAAAAAAATATTCCCACATTCCAATTTTGCTTGATAGCAAAGAAAGCCAGACTAAGTCACAAGTACTGAGGGTGGTTGCTGATTATTTATAAGTAAGGTGAAATTTCTCTTTTCATTGGTGTAGTTAGGACCTTGGGATCTACTGACCTTGTTTCTTGCATGTGTGTTGAATACGTGCCCCATTCTTTGATGGTCTGGAGGGGGACCTGGTTGCACTTGCCAGTGATTACGGGCTGGGCATTCAGTTGAGTCAGAATAATGTAAAAAAATCTTCTCTCTCAAACAGGTGTCCTTAATGTATTTTCAAATGCTACGCATTCCATGATTTATCCGCAAAATGATAACAAAATATCGAGTCCTTCCTGGGTCCAGTGTTTTGTATGCATGATCTTAATTGACCCACAAAACAATCTCCCAAAGTAGGTTTTATAATCCCCATGAAATGGCTGAAGAATCTGAAGTTTAAAAAGATTCAGTAATTTGTAGGAAATCACACAGGTATATAGGTCTAATTTTACATTCCAAATTCTTGACTGTGGTATACCCATGGGTCCATTATTAATATGGTGGACAGTGGCCTTGGCCTCATTTGTCATGTAAGTTATGGCAATGGTGTTTGGTCTTTCGATCTGACACAGGCAGTGCAATTAATATTAAAGTCGGAACCCATTTCAACCAGTGATTACATCACTATTTTCTATATTGCTGTGGTTGGCTACTGCTTTCCATTTCCCCCTGACATTTTCCCATTCTAGATAGAGGTGTGTGGAAGGAAAGGTGGATAGAGCAGGAAGGTCTATACAAGAATGCAATAAATATGTGCTGGGCAAATCAATCAGATTTTTTTAAAGTTCTCCAATTAAAATTCAGCAAAAAGTCTCCAAGTACCTGCAGAGTGTAAGCTCTGGTTTTTGTCCTTGGCTCCTTAACAATTCAGAAAGACCCAAATGAAAGGCTACTAGCACCGAGGCCTTTCCAAGCATTAATTTATTCAAGAAGAAGCTGTTGGCCATATGCAGTTAAGGCTCCTACTTACTCTAAGATACCTTCCCAACGGGTGAAATAGAAGATGCTGATTATTAAGAGCCGTGGTGCAGAGGCACGTATGTGAGACAACAGACAGTTCATCCTCTCGACACGATATTCCTGGCATCGTTTGCAGAGTCGTTTCTGTGCATTTGGCCCTTTGCACTATCTCACTTAATCTTCACAGCATCCTGCAGAGTAACTATTATTATCTTCATCTTATAAATAAGGAAACTCAGGCTCAGGTAAAGTAAATTGGCCAAGGTCAGATCGTTAAAAAGTGGTTGAATGAGGATTGAATTCCAGGTCTGCTTGGTTTCAGAGTCAGTGAGGGAGAAACACAGAGAAGATCATGAGTTTTAAAGAACGAATTTCAATTTTTCTGACACACTCTAGCAAGTCTCGCCTTTCTCGTGGTCTTTCACAGAGTCCGCTCTGTCCTTTCTGGGTTTCTCCCATCATCCTCCTTTGTTGTAAGCCCTTCTATTTGTGAGAAGACAGCACGTGCAAACCATTTTGGTGTTCTTCACAGGGCCTCGTGTGGTGCCTGAGACAAAGTGGATATTCGACAGGCATTTCATTTATCCCCATACATTTACCAAGTGCTTACTCAGTGGCCAAGTCCAGTAAAGAAGACAAGGCATGCCCTCCAGGAGCTTCCAGCCCCGGGGAGGTGGTTAAAGAACCAAGACTCCCAACTGGGTGTGGCAGTGCTGTGACAGGGGGAGCTGGGGTGGCCGACCAGCTCGGGGCTCAGCAAAGTCTTTCCAGACGTGTTGTCTGAACCCACTCTGGGAGCATCAGTGACAGCCAAGCAGAGGGAGGAGGGCAGTAAAAGCAGAGGGAATAGGGATGTGCAAAGGTCCCTCCAGTGGGAGATAAGCACATGGCCTGTTCCAAGGATTATGAGTCACCTGGAGCTTCTGGTAAACAGGCAGGGGGGGCAGGGGGAAGGGGGCGCTGAAGAAGAGGAGTAGGGGGACAGAAGGGGACAGCAATGGAGGTGGTGCAGAGACATCAAGTGTGAGACTCAGAGCGCACCAGGTTCAAGTGTTTGTGTTTTATCCCAACCACTCAGGGGACGGGCTTCAGCAGGGGAGAAAAATGGCAAACACACAGTTTAGAAAGATGTGGAGAACAGACGGGAGAGGAGTGAGCCAGCGAGAGGGAGGGGCTCACCTTTGGAGAAGAGAAGGCCATTTTGTATATAACTGGGAAGGACACACAAATATTTTATTATGATCCTTAGAGCACCCCCAAAATCTGTTTTCTCTCATCATGAATTTGTGGGAGCCACCTGGACTAAAATATTGAAGGAATCTTCACTTCAAATGTCCTTGTGTTCAGATATCCCAGCTCGCTTCTCAGAGATTTAATTAGAGCTGCCTTGAGGCACTTTTTATCTTAACAATCTCTCTGCGGGCAGAAGTAACAAAATAACAGGAATCGATATAAACAACCTAAGAAGAAGACCTCAGAAAGAAAGAAATATTATTTTTGCTGATACACATTTTTTATTTTGAAAAATCATGAAGATCTCCATTAGGAAATCATTCTTCCCTGACATTGTGTTGCATGCTCAACAAATAGAAGGTAAATATGCTAAAATCGGTGCCTTTTTCATGGAAACCACATAACTATAAAGCTCTTTGTTTTCACCCAACTGCTGAAAACATTTGTGTAGGCAATTTCAGTAAACATTTGGAGAATTGGAAGTACTCTCTCCTACACATATGGTTCTTTATGAAGAGGTAATTTTTATCTATGTTCTACTCAATTGAATATTTATAAGTCTCTTTGGCCTCAAAGGTACCTGATCTCCCCCACCCCTTGCCCCCACCCCCAAATACAACTGACCTGTAAAGCTCAAGTGAGATTTATCAGTTACCCTTTAAGAACTTAGTGAGTTATTTTCGTTTTCTCCCTACGAATTTATTCCCAGTACAATCCTAAATTTGTCTAATTTGCTGTGTTATTGCAATTAGTCAATTCTCCCTTAGTTACACAAATAATAGCCTTATAAGTTTGAGGCTGTAAATCACTCATCCATTAAAAATGCCATTTCCTTGTACTGAAAATTCGATTCATTTGGAAGAGAAAAACCATGGCATGGAACAGAATTATGCAATGTCATGGACACATTAACATTTGGATCAAAATTTTACATTGTGTCAGCCAGTAAACAGTATAAATGGTTCAGATTTGCAATAAATAATTGTCTATTAATACTTTGGCATGCTGTAGCAAATTACAGTCTCACTTCGGTGAGCACAGCTGTAGGTGGGCGCCAGGGCCGAGGGAAGCGAGGACCACAGTTGGTTGAGTGGAAAGAGCCCATCACGCAGGGAGGCAGGCGAGCTCTCCTCTCCAGCCACGGGAAACACGGCTGTGGATTAAACGCTTGTGTGTGTAGATGCGGGAGGAGATCCCAGTGGGCCCTTATTGTAGCTGGAACATGAGATGCCAGAACAGAGCCCTGAGCTATAAAACCTGTAGGAAGCATACGTACTGAACCCAGAGAGGGCAACTTTCCCATTTGCTGAATGGGAGAGGGATGGCAGCTTATTTTCCTAACCAGAAAGCAGCTCCTGGCATACAGGACTGACCTCAGTGGGGAAACTGGCTTAGGGCTGTAGATGCCCGCAACACAATCGGGTGTTAATTACGGAGCCACCGGGGGACTGCCAGGAAGTCAGGCTCTCCCCAGAGTGTGCCGTATGGTGGAGGTATGACTTAGGCCCACCTTCCGTCTCTCTCTCCAGAATCTTCCTCATTAGCCAGCTGAAGAACCTAAAAACTAACACCGTTTTCACTGTTTCGCTTAAGCCTTTTTAGCACTGTTAAAATGCAAACAAGGTGTCTTGGAATGGCTGGTAAACAGATCTATTAACGTTCATTAACATTTTGGCAAGCAACAGGTTATCAGCCAAAATTAAGGCACCAAATAGTATGAGGCGAAACTTAGGACAGGTAACCTTTAATAGGAGTGAGGGGAGAATGAAACGTTTCCCAGAAGACGTGATGAAGGCGTTGGGCAGGGGCACACTCAGGGAATTAGGGAATGAGTCTCAAGAGTGACTAATATCTGTATAGTTTACTTGTGAGGGTAAGTACTGCTATTATCACTCCCATTTCCCAGATGAGAAAACTGAGGCCCGGAGATATTAAGGAATCTGCTCATCAAGTTTAACCAGCCAATGACAATTTACACTGGCAAATTGGGCATCTCTAAAAGCTCATTTACCTTAGTTCATAATCTAGCCCAAGGTTCTCCAGGAATAATAAAGCTTACTTATGTTAAGGGCATTAGGTTCAACCAGTTGAAACCATGGCCCTTAGCAAATACCAAAGTTTAATGGAATTCTCTCTAATAAAGATTCTAGACTGAAAACACTAAATGTATTCCTTTATTCTTCCTACTCTCCTATTCAATGTCACTTAGCTCATGAAGAAAAGAAAATCTTGTATTTGCCTCCAAATTCAGCATTCATTTACTATATACATTTAAAATACATAACAGAGTCCAAGCAGTCTTACAAATCATATTTTAACAAGAGTATTGATATCTGAAAAAGCTGGTTGTCTAGAGAAATATGATCTTTCTTGACTGAACTGGATAATATTTTCATCAAAATTATAAGAAAAATTTATCGAGCACCTATTAAGTCTAGGGCATTGTCCTGGATTTTAGATGATTGCCTAATTTTTGCTTTTCATGTCTGCTGAAAGCCAAGTTTAATTTGGAGCTGTTTCTCAAGACGGGGGAGCAGCTGTGACTGATTTATCTAAATACTTTTAGAACATTTGAAAATCATTTTTTTCTAATTCACCAGAGAATGATTAAATCCTTGTGGTCGTATACTCTCTTGAGCAGTATTAGTTTCTCCCTCATGTTTGGACAATTGCTGTGGTCTCATAACTGTGCCTCTGCCAATGACAGCTACTTTTTCTTGCACACCACCAGGCTAATCCTCTCAAAAGTCATTTTTATGACATCATCCTCCTACTCAAAACTTTCGGTGGTTCTTCACTTTCTTCTAAATAAACTCCCCAGCTGGTGTTCGAGGCCTCCACCATCTGGGTACCGACTGCCATTCAGTGCGTATTTCCCATGCTTCCTATGCTTCCCTCTGCCTGGTGGACTCGGACCCGGGTGCTGCACCCTCCGTCTGCCCACCCCCGCCGTCCTCCCCATCCTCCCCTTCCACCATCCCACCAGCCAGCAGCATCCCTACCATTCTTCTACAGAACTCCCCCCACACAGTCCCCACATTTCTTGACACCTTTGTCTGATGATCTTAGCTCCTTTCCTCTCCAGAATCCACAAGTGGACACTTGTCACAGAACAATAAAAAGTTAAAACTGGCAGGGAGTGGGGCCATTTGTTATTCTTATACAATAGCTTATTCTTATAGAGCTTTTCGCTATCTTCATTTTGTGAAATCGCACTGGATTAAGGGTGAGGAGACCGGATGCTACTTATTTTCGCAAGAGGTGACCTTGGGCCAGCTATGTGAGCCCTTGGAGATTCAGTTACCTTATCTGTAAAATAGGGGCACCTGGCCTACCCCACTCCACAAATTGGATTTGCACATCAAATGTGATAATGTGTAGAACAGGGCTTAATAAATTCTAAATAAATTGTTCCTGTATTTCAGATGTTCCCATACATAGCACAATCCTCCTGTCTTCCCCGCCCCACACACCCAGTGCTAAAGAACACTGTATTAGGGTGGAGCAGACAGGGACTTAGCAAATATTCTCATGATAATGTTCCACAATTCAAGGATATATCTCTCTGTATTTAGACAGACTATTTTATTCACTTCGGATGGCTCTTTGGGTTGTGGAAATTTCGGCCATCTCCTTCTGCCATATTATAATCGGCAAGATTTCTGGGGTGTTCAGTTTCTATCCAGTGCTTAGAGGTGTGACCTAGAACGTGGTCAACAAATCTTTGTGGGCCAAATGAATAAATATTCATTCCTTATCTTTCTTTTAAGAGAATTTTTAAATAATGTTTTTTTTTTTGAGAGATTGACAGAGTGTGAGTGGGGGAAGGGCAGAGAGAAGGAGGGAGACACAGAATCTGAAGCAGGTTCCAGGGCCCAGGCTGTCAGCACAGAGCCTGATGCGGGGCTCGAACCCACAAACCGTGAGATCATGACCTGAGCCGAAGTCATATGCTGAACCAGCCGAGCCACCCAGGCGCCCCTCATTCCTCACCTTTCAATGATAGCACGATAACTTTTGGTTATTGATGTTTGCACTTCCAAACAAATTTGTTCATATGATTTCAATCGCATTCCTCAAGTACAACTTTCTTCAATGCTAATTGCTCCGAACATCTCAGTACCTGCATAGATACAGAAGCCTTGGACTGTTAGTATTGTTCACAATTACTTGCTGAGTGTATGAGTTAGACAAAGTTAAAAAGATGATCTGTGTGATAAGGAGCCCCATTGGCCCTCAAAACGTCCTCATCTTTTAGTGT
This sequence comes from Lynx canadensis, assembly GCF_007474595.2. Taxonomy (NCBI): domain Eukaryota; kingdom Metazoa; phylum Chordata; class Mammalia; order Carnivora; family Felidae; genus Lynx; species Lynx canadensis. Next base: position 164,452,486 of record NC_044310.1, on the reverse strand, counting down.
TAAAACAACAATAATGATTTGCTTCATTTGTGTACTACACACAAATGACATGAGCTAATTGCATATCTTCTATGAAATAATGTCCGTTATTACGTGGGTAACTACACATTAACACCATTGGAAACACTGGTAATTACACAGTATGTTACATTAATGCACCTGTGTTATCTTCTGATTGCCATATCATTAATTCAAGCGACCTCTATAAATCTGTTTCCCACCACCGTTTTCTCATTCTGGGCCTCTTCATAACACTTCACAGACTATTAGGAAAACAATCAATTAATCAATTAAACTATACAGTTCAAACTATTCATAAAAAAGAAATGATCTGAAGGGTGATCCTATTGCATTTTTTTGTTTTTCATCACTTCTCCTTTGTGTGACATATACGATCAACTCTACAGCTACATTCGATTTCCTTTCGTATGAAATTCCAGCTATTTTCACTTTGGAGAGAGTTGCAGCAAGATTTGGTTTAAAATAAATGCAAAGAATGGGGCGCCTGGGTGGCGCAGTCGGTTAAGCGTCCGACTTCAGCCAGGTCACGATCTCGCGGCCCGTGAGTTCGAGCCCCGCGTCAGGCTCTGGGCTGATGGCTCAGAGCCTGGAGCCTGTTTCCGATTCCGTGTCTCCCTCTCTCTCTGCCCCTCCCCCATTCATGCTCTGTCTCTCTCTGTCCCAAAAATAAATAAATGTTGAAAAAAAAATAAAATAAAATAAACGCAAAGACTTGTCTGGTTCACAAGCAGAATCACAGCCTAAAAGGGTCTGGTTCACCCTAAAAAAATGCCAATCAAGTTTTCACAACACCAAGACACTTTAGCGAAGGAAAGTTTCATGTTTGCTGCTAACCCCTGAGTTGACTCCCAGTTTTCATCTAGTTACACCAAACCTCAATTTTCTACAGCCAGTGTGGCCCTGACCATGCCCTCTCCTTGCAAGCCCCCATTCAACTGCAAAGAAACCCCAGCCCAGGAGATAAAAACCCCCATGGCATTTTCATAGTTAATGGCAGGGCTACAAAACAGAAAATAACAGCAGGAATCTGAAGCCAGTGCTTTTATTGGACTAACTAACGATATAAATAAAATGGTCCCTGATTGAGCTTCAGAGCATCACTGTCTCTTTATCAGGCCATAGAAAACAGATCCAGGAGGGCAATAAATACGGCACATAACAGAGTGGAATTAAATGATTAGGCTTGAATTAACACCCTGTTTCTGAGCCTCACTTAGTGTTCCATGGCCCCAGTGAAACACTGCAATTCACAAACGCTCAAGGCCCATTTAATTTTTATTTCAAGCTAGTTCAGAAGAGGGGATTACCTATAACTCCCCCCTATTCCATTGTATAACTCTTGAAGTAACAACACTGATCCTGTCTAGATAGCTGTTAGGAAAATAGACTGTGCTGTGGGAGTCATGGAGTCTATCCCGCATTTTACCTCCAAGAAGTCATGTTAATTAAAGGGGACCAAATCCCCATCCCTGTGAAAGTGACAAGGCTGTCCTTGATGGGGAAAGAATGAATTAAGTAAATCGACTTGATTACTTTCCTTGGTATTAACAACAGAACTCAGCCACTGTTAGTCCAGTATTTTCACTTTTTGAACAGTGGCTTCAGCCTAAGAGAGATCCTAAGTCCTACCTGCAAAATGGAACTTAGTATCACCTTAGAGGGTTATACTTAGTGGCTCCTTTTCCCACTGTGTCATATGTTGTATGAAAAGGCACCTGAGTTCACCTTAAACCATGTTTGAGGGAAGTTATTGCTGTTCTACACATTTCCATGTATATACAGTGGCTCTAGAGTAAGAAATCCAAGGCTGATATAGAAGAAGACGTGACTATACCAATGAAGCACTTGGAAACTTCAGATGAAATATGCAGCATAAATTCAACTCTGTATGTCTGTGACCTGAACTGACATATGAGATCAAGGGATATTTACTTATAAAGCAAGGTCCTTGAGGGTTATGAGGTAAGGGAGCTTACAGATTTGAGCACTTACTAGATGTAACTTCATGCTGCGCTCTTTTCTCATTTAACCCTCACAGCGTCCTAACAAGTGGGCATCCGTCATTCCCATTTTACAAATAAGGAAACTGGAGGTCAAAGAGGGATGTAATAACTGCCCAAACTCACACAGAAGGTGGTAAGGTTGAGATTCAGATCCAGTTCTAGCTGATCCCAAAGCTTGACCTTTCTAGCAATACTATGGTATCACCTGCTTAAGACTCCCGGCTTTGGTACAGAAAACTTCTCCAACAACGCAAGAAGCCATCCATTATGTAGAGGAGGAATGAAGCTGATTCCATATAGTGTCCAAAGGGTAGAAAAAAGAACAAAAGGGTTTTGGCCATGTAGGAGAACAGACATTCAACCAATTGTGGAGCTCTCCCCTGGAATGTAGATGAATCTGCCTATCCAAGATTGCTTCGGAGTGTGAGTCATGGTGTAAGTGACATCCAGAATCTACCTATCATCACCTGAAGGAGCACCGTGAGTCCCGACTGAAATACAGCAGAAGGATTCCTCCACATTCTTAAGAAAATGAGGTCTGACCAAACCAAAGTTTCCCCTAACCATCAGCTCAATCAACATAGCATGTAGTTGTATACAAGACAATTAGAAAGGGACACCTCTTAGATCAAGCCTTCTCCCCTTCAATCCTTTCTGACAACAAAATTACTGTAATCCTAACTCAAAATGATGCTTGAGTACCTGCAGTGAAATGCACACTAACATTCACATAATTGTCTCTTAAAGCATTCTCATTGAGGCACCTGAGTTCACCTGGGCATTGATATTGTGGAGAAGTTACAATAACAAGAAACATTTTTTAAAAGATGATCACTAGTAAGTTTACTGGTGATAGATTTACTGCCACTTGAGAGTGTTGAGTTGTGTCTATCTGTTGAACTGTGTCTGGGCATTCAATAGGTAGGAAAGTGTTTAATTTCATGTTCTATACAATATCCTTGTAATTTTTAGTACCTAATAAATTAATTAAAATGCTTTTGACACTCAATTAATGTTACATGGTAATAATTACATCTATTCCTTTATAAGTGATAAATTCTCTGAAACTTTATGTTTTGAGAAAAGATCTTTGTTTACAAAAAAGAGATATTAATATGATTTCAGCACATTGAATTTGAATGATTAATTTTTCATTCCTTGGCCAGCAGTTCCTAAGCAAAGGTTAGGTTGTAATAGCTCACATGTGAGTCTCAGCTTTTGTGATTGTTCTTGGCTCTGGTTTTTAAGATTAATAACAGGGCCCTTGATATCTTACGGCCTAGACTTAGATACAATCCTAGGCTTCCCTTTGAGCTTTGTTTTTCAGTATTAATTTAAGTGACGTGAAATCTACCTCTACAGTGTCAGCAATAAAAGATAGACTGTCTTTGAACTTGACTTCTAGTCCACTTGACTCCACAGCAAGCTATGGCTTCAAATAGCTTACTTGCTAGTTAACTAAGCCAATTTGCTTAGTTAACTGGTTACTTTTGCGCTTTGAAGACACAACTTCAGTTTAAAAAATCCACGTAAAGAGGGATAAAACCAGGAACAAGATAATGGACTACCAGAAGTTTTCCTTTTCAACTAGTTACAGCAGCAGTGTGTAAAATGATCACAGAGAATGCTTGCTTTAAAATTGTGAAGTGTCTGCATTTATGAGTGAATGGCTAACCATGGTAGACAGAACAACATCACCATTTTTAAGTTGATTTTTCTGTGACTTAGTTTCTTCACCTAATATGAGGATTGTAACACCTTCCGGGATTGTGTGGCAATCAAAAGACATAAAAAGTGTGACTTTTACTCTAAAAAACCCATAAAATGATATGCAAGTATGAGATATTACTATTAATAATTCTCAGTAAAGACTGGCCAGCCAGGATTTTAAGTTCTTATCCTTGGCCATGTCGTTTTTTTATTACCCATTGATTAAAACCCTCCCACCCTGGCCTTGTTTCAGACCTTGTACACTTGGGTCTCCTTACAACACTTAATCACTGATCACATAAAGTTTGAATCCATGGTGCCAAACTACAAAACCACTTCTAGAACAATTCTGTCTGATCACCTTGGTCTCCTCAACACCCTGTTCTTGGTCTAAACCCTTTCCTTTTTGACCGTATCTTTTGACCAAGAATTTGCAAAAGTGAAATTGTCCAGGGAACGGCTTTGTCAGATGCTCTACTTTTCTATTTGATGTTAGAGAATTTATCCTCTGAGGTGAACATGTAAGCTCACTGTACCTCAGGTAAGTCTCAGCTCAACATCCCTCTTTATTACATGAGAATTACTCTTAGTGTGATTCAAAGCCTTCTGTTCACCTGCAGCGTTTATTTACCTGTGTGTCATCCGTGTCCCTCCTCTGATATGGCTGTTCCTGAAGAGGAGGGGTGGTGGTGTTCTCTTCACCACGGTCTTCTGGGCCTAAAATATTCCCCGGAACGTAGGAGAAGCCCAATAAATTGCTGAATGACCAGATGAGTTGCTGTCGATAGGGAAGGTCACATTCGATATCACTAAAGCATTGAGGTGTAAACACCATTTTTTTCCTTCCCCAGATGAAAACTTACCATTTTTCTAACCTCTCACAATAAAATTTCACCAGCTAGGTCCTTATCCATGTTAACTTCTTACTCGTATCGCTGCTTTTCTCAGGATCTGAGGCTGGGCCAAACGTGGTGAGGTTTTCAAAAAATGTATTTTAAATATAATTTTAAATATAATTTTAAAATACACTCACTAGCGGGGGGCTCATAACATTCAGCCTCAGCCACAATCTGGACTATGGGCTGCCAAATGCTGCATAAATAAATCATCAAGTCATTTTGGCATCCTGTGGGCCAGAAGGAATATCTTCTTCAGTAGATTTAAAGAGACATGGTTCCGAAAGAAAGAGGAGTGAAGTGAGTGATTAAATAGGTACTCTCCTGGGGTATTATTCTTCTGAGGTTTGGGCAAGTTGCTTGAAGTGGTGATTGTCCATTTTACCAGGGTAGATTCTTTTTTTTCTCTTTAATCGGAATCTATCGTGGAGTTGAAAGAATCCATTCCAAACCCACAACAAATGCCCCTACCCACTTTGCAACTATTGGTACACTTGAAAAAGGAAAATGCAGTCCAGCAGTCATGACAGCAGGTCACAAGGACAGTTTGTGACCATGTATATGTAGCACAGATTCAGAAAAGTCAGAAGGAGGCCAGGCAACAGGAGCAACCAGGGCAGTGTATGATGTAGCATCAATGGCTAGGGGTGGGTGTCCAGACTAGAGCTCAGCTGTGCAACTCTCTGTCTCTCTCTCCCTATCTGTCTCTGTCTCTGTCTCTGTCTCTGTCTCTCTCTCTCTCACACACACACACACACACACACACACACACACACACACTGTGACTGTCTGCTTCCCTGGTTGAATCTCCCTGGCTAAGCCAATCCAGGTTGTTCAACAGCTCAATGGCCTTCAGAAGCTTGCCAGAATGAAGAACACTGAATAAAAACGATGTGATGTATCCATTTCCTGTGGATTCAGAAGCCAGGCCCAGAATCAGAATCCTTCCCTGGACCTCAAAAAAGGACAAGGAAGAGCAGCTTTGAGGTTTCCAGAAAGCGCTTTTATAACACCATTCATAAAAAGATCTGTGTAACAGTCAGGACCAGTGGGGGCAAAAATTGCAATGTCTTTTCAAAAGAGTTGATTAAAATATAATGCCACTGATGTAAGAATGTAAAACCCAACTCATTCAGAGGAAGTCCTCAAGATCTGAGGTATGGGGTACCTAGGGGAACACACATTCAGACACAGAAATATCATGCAAGCCTGATTGAATCCCCCCCGCCCCCATATTTGGACATGCACACACGGCAATCCTCTTCTTGACAAGCATCCCTTTTTTTTCCTGCTTTGTCTTACTTGTAACCATGGCCAAAAATTAAAAATTGTATGCACTTCCTTTTGTACTTTGTATTTACTAAAATCCTGGCCAGTTCAATTTTCATTCCTGGGAATAAATATCTTACCTGATGACTATCTGTATCTGTCTCAGTCGGTGGCTGATAGACCTTCCTTGGGTTATTAACCAGTTAGTTTCTCCCAGAAAAGAGGTCATTAGCTTCTAACATCACTCAGGTTGTCAGGATGTGCAGGTACCAGATCCTCTCATTCTGGTTTATCTTTAATTCAGTCTCTAGATTTTTCAGCTCTAGCTGTCGTCTGGCTTCCACTTAACATATTTTCATCTGGTCGTGGTGGAGGGGGTGGTTTTGTTTTTGTTTTTGTTTTTTAACAACTCAATAGCCAATATAACGATGACAGAACTGACAAACACTGCATTAATGGGTTTCCTTCCCTCATCTAGGCTCCAAGCTGCCAAAAGGGTAAAACAGATTCCGGGCACTTACAGGTTAAGAATCATTTGCATAAATTAGCAAGTTTTGCAAATGAATTCATCTAGTGAGAAGTAAGACACGGGACACTGCATTTTAATAATTGACATTCCACATGAAATGCAATGTTCTTGAGGAGGAAATTGAGCTCCAGGTTGCTATTAGAACCAGCGGAGCAGCACGAGTGGAAAGAAATGCCATCCCCCATTATGTGAGTTACCGCTCCTGCATAACAACGACCGCATTCGGATGGGCTTCTTTTAATAACGGCACTAGTGTGCGCTCACTGAGAGGGAGAATCAGAGGAATCTGCTCATCAGCAGTACTGAACAGGAAATGAAAATAAAGAGTTCCTGGGCATGCCGCCTTAACGTGCAGCCAGTAATTCTTACATTCTCTTTCTAAAGTAATCTTTCATTTTCTGTTTGATTTGGCAGCAGGTCTCCCCTCTCCCTCTTCCTTGTCAATTTTATGAAACGCTTAGGAGATTGTTTAAAATATACCGAGGGTGAGTAAAAAAATTTTTAATTAGCCAATTTGGAGGTTGTCTTTCATCATGTTGGTTAAATTACAAATAAAGATACGTGGGCCATTTTGTTGCCTCCTAATTTGTTTAAGAACATGCCACATTGCAAACGCTGGTGAGGGTGCCGAATTAATGCCTTTCCTAAGGTGTTAGCCAGTCAATCAAAGTCAGGGTATCCAGAATGTGGGAAGTACAAACTGCTCACATATGCGGTCCCAGAGGTGGATACAAGTCCACCCGTAACAGTGTTTCCTGGCATAATTTATAATTAACATAAAATGAGTTAAATCACTCACTCGATAGACTTTTTTTCCAAGTTCATGTAGAGTAAGTGTGTCATATCAATTAATTCTCAATGAACTGCAGCAGCCAATAAAATTTCTCCCAGACGCTGGTAATAATCCAAGATATTGATGGAAGAGGTATCGTCATTAATATGAGTATAAGCCTCAAATCATGTACAGAGAACAGGCAGATACAGTTCCTTCCTTGGAAAGGGGACATGATTATTGCCAGCTGTCTGTTGTTCTTTCCAATTTGTTAAGCTTTCTGTCTGCTCTCACTTTTTACACTGATAGCCTTTTAATTTTGCCTACACAATCGAATCCCCCTAGTGTAGCTGTCTGTTTTTGCAGGATATCTAATCTGAAAAAGTTAATACACATGAACAAATTAAACAGATTCAAATAAAAGGGATGGATTATATTACCCATATAATTGAGACATTTTCAATGGCTTGTCTGCATGTTCACAACCACAAATAATTGACATATAAAAAAAATCAATGCAACCAGATTTGTATAATTCAAATAGGCGTCTTAACTGTTATTTGGGGGAGTCTTTTTGTAACTGAATAAGCCAGTTGATTCTGGAACTATGTAGACAGAACCCCAAAGCCCTACATTTCTTTGTGGATAATACACGGTTATAAAATAAAGGAGCCAAGGGCCGTTTGATTTGTCACATCCAAGCTTGTGTTAAATGATACTTCACTGATTCACCTAGATTTTCCTAAACAGTAACACCTGTTAAGCAGAAATGTTTCTGATTTCATAGGCATTTTCTTTTTTACCTAGGGAATATTAGTTGGTCCTCAGGTTAAATATGTGTGGTAGTTGGAGAGGACGATCTTTCGTCTACGTCTCCATCTGCACTCTTATGGCAACATCAGAGGAAGAATCCTGAGGAGCCTGTCAGTATGTGTAACGAGTTGCCGTGGCTCTTCTCCCAATAAAGGGTGTGTTCAGACTTTGCTTATTTATAGACCAATAAAAAGAAATTTCCACTGTTCTCTTCAGCAGGCTGAGGATAAATAGCTCTTCCGCTTCTAACATTTAATGTTCACAGATACAAAAACAACTGCTCTGAATATTAAGCCAACATTCGTATGTTTTTTTTCCTATGAAGGGGAGAAATCCTTGAATACGAAACAATGGCAGATTCAGATATAATCTTTCCCATTTTAGAACTGTTTTATTGCAAATTGTGTTCCTTAACAAAGAGGCACTCCAGGCTTAATTTGGTTACTGGATGAAGCATCAACTCACGTGCTGTGACGATTTTCTCTGTGACCTGAGAGCTTAGGGCTCCATGGCATGAAATCTCACTCCTGAAGGCAGTGCAGCCACAGCACCAAATGCCCTCTGATGAGGTGGCTACTGCGGGGTCGAGCTGTTCTCCCTGAGCATGTGTGCAGCAAATGCTTTCTATTTTCACATTCTAGAGCAAGGAACAGCATAAATTATCCCTAATTCTTGATTCTGTGATGAAGTAGCCATCTGGTCTGATAGTACAGTGACAATGATATAGGAGTGAACACTCTATGCTTGGTCTACTGCACAGAAAAGGACAATAGGACATATTTTAAAATGTCAGGATCCATCAGAAACATGTTCAGGAAAGTTTGCATTTATGAAAATAAATAGTATTGAAGATATATCATGATGCAAATCTAATTATGGTTGTTGGGCAGCTGAATTAAATTAAGAGTAAATCTGAATCTTTCCAATTAAAAATGTGTTCTTCCTTTTTTGCTGTGTTTTCTGTTTGCAAAAAAAGATGCTTCGCTCTGCTTTGGGGAAGTTGCGTCACAAAGGCTGTTGACCTGCTTACCCTTCTCCTTTGACATATGTATGTGGAACTCAGACTCCATATATGATGAATTTGGCAATTTCTAGTTAGTTACTAGTGAAAATTGTCTTCACCACTAATCTATGATAAGGCACATATACTATTGGAGTGGGGACTATTGAGAAATCACATGTGCGTGAGCGTAAAGTGTATTAACAGAATAGCAAGAGGCTTATTTTTTCTAAAGGCCTCCCATTTAATTTATTTATCTACCATTCATTCATTCAACATCATTGAGTGTACTTTTCATGTATCAAGCATGAATAAGGTGTCTTCTTGAAATTTGGGGGAGGAGAACAATAATAGATTTGGATACTCCTAACGTAGTTGATGGACATTCCTTTTAGTAAGAGTGATTTGCAACCACATGGTGATTGCCTATGAACACCCAGCATTATTGTCTGTATCACTGCTATAGGAAGCCAGTCAGATGAACATCAGGGCTGCAAGATCTTGGGTGGGACAGATGAGACGCTGGCTGAGGGTAGGGAAAAGACCTGCTCACTGGGTGAGCGTTGTAGGTACTAAAGCCAGCTTGTAGATGCTCATATAGGCACAGAGTTCAGAAGATCTAAGAACGTCAACTATGATTCAGGCAGCTGGAAGCAGGAGGTCTAACTCAATGGGAAGAATACTGCATCAAGATCTGAGTAATAATGAGAGCCCCCAACTCTTAGTGGAGGACAACTCTGAATAAAAATTGAGCCTTTATTATCTTAGTTTCTAATAGATACATGCCACTTCTCAAAAGATCTCAGCACTCTTTCTCTGTGGGGTCCAGATATTGGGAAATAGTCATTCCTTTTTTTTTTTTCTGAAGGAGTAAGGAATTCACAGATTCAAGGAATAGCTATTGGGTATCTGTTGTATGTCACAAATAGCTCAAATTCATTGCACATAGAACAGTCCCAGAGCCTGTTTCAAAGATGAAATTTTACCAGGTGTTGTGATTATGAATCCCTCAGTGACTCTACATTGACCTTTGGAAGCAAATCTATGATTTGGCCACTGTTCATTTCCCCAGCCTCATCCTTTCTCCCCTCACCCCCTGGGGTATCAAACATCACAGCCATGCTCAACAATTTGAATTCTGCCTTTGTCTTTCCGAGTGTAGCCTTCCATTGGAGTCTTCTCACTTCCTTCATTGCAATCTCATCTGGATTGACAAGACTTTCTGCTTCCTTTCTAGAAGTTGGTCCAAAGGATAAAACAAGCCCTTGATTCCCCAAGAATTGAGATTGACTTCTCCAAGTACTGAGGTAGTGAGCAAGGTCCTAGGGCCGACACTGGTCTTCTCGTTTGCTCTTATATTCTTCTTCTAAAAGGTCAGTACACATGAGGCGCCTGGGTGGCTCAGTCGGTTAAGTGTCCGATTTTGGGTCATGGTCTCACAGCTTGTGAGTTCGAGCCCCGCATCAGGCTCTGGGTTCTGTGTCTCCCTCTCTCTCTGTGCCTTCCCCACTCACACTCTGTCTCTCTCTCTCTCTCTCTCTCCCAAAAATAAATAATAAAACATTAAAAAAAACTTTAAAAAAGTCAGTATGCACTAACAGTCCCTTGCCTAGGAACCTTACTCCCCACCCCTTAGTCTGTTTATTGTTGTGCTTCCTTCCAAAACACAGCAGATGGTCTCCTGATAGTCTCACCAACTTGGAAAAGAGCATTATCACTCTACTACCTTCCTGAGCAATGGCTTTCAACCATGGTTTCCCTTTGGAGAAAAGATATTTGTTTTTGTTTTTGGTTTTTTGGGTTTTGTTTTTGTTTTTGTTTTTTGTTTCCAGATGATTGCTAGGATTTTGGGGTCTGGCAGCATTAATAGCCTCTTACTTGAGTGAAACCCTACTTCCTGCCTATGTGGGGTATGTCTTTGATCCTTATCACTCAAACAATAAAACACTGCCCTCATCAAAAAAATATCCTAGTATCCACACAAGAATCACTTATAAAAAACAAAGGAGTTATTTGTTGAAACAGAATTATATTCTGCTTTTATGTGTATAATTATAAGCATGGATATTATGTATTCACTCAAATATGCCCCATTAAATAAGACCTTATTTAAAAACAATGGTGCTGGGGCACCTAGATGGCTCAGTCAGTTAGGCATCTGACTTTGGCTCAGGTCATGATCTTGTGGTCTGTGGGTTTGAGCCCCGTGTTGGGCTCAGTGCTGACAGCTCAGAGCCTGGAGCCTGCTTCGAATTCTGTGTCTCCCTCTCTCTCTGCCCCTCCTCCCCTTCTCTCTCTCTCTCTCTCCCCCTCTCTCTCAAAAATAACTATTAATAAAATAAAACAAAATGAAAATTAAAAAACACTGGCATTGATAGAACCTACATTTTCACAGAAACAGATGCAAAAAATTTGCACATTTCTTCAGAATGCTGTGCACTCCCTGAATCAGTCATGTGCTATTCACTGAATATTCATGTGCTCCCATGTGCTCAGTGGGCCATGAACAAGAGTCACTCCTGGGCTGAAGCATTCAAGAGTCAATGTGCAGCTCTCTGACTCTCTTTTCTCCTGCCATGACACAAAGATGAGTATGCATTGAGATGGTGGAGCTGTAAGGTACAAATAGCTTGGATCTGTATGTCATAGCATGGTGGACAGCTACTCTGAAGAGTTAGCTGACTCACGTTGGGACTCAGCACAAATAAGAAATAAACCTTGGGGCGCACCTGGGTGGCTCAGTAGGTTAAGTGTCCAACTTCGGCTCAGGTCATGATCTCATGGTCCATGAGTTCAAGCCCGGTGTCGTGCTCTGTGCTGAAAGCTCAGAGCCTAGAGCCTGCTTCGGATTCTGTCTCTCTCTCTCTCTCTCTCTCTCTGCCCCTCCCCCTCTCATGCTTTGTCTCTTTGTCAGAAATAAATAAACATTAAAATTTTTTTTTAAAGAAATAAACCTTTATTGTGCTAAGTAACTGGGACTCCAGGGTTATATTTTTATGACATCAGAGCCCACGCTATCTTGACATACATACTCCATTATCTCAGATTCTGACATACACAGAACATGGCAAGTTACTTTAAAATTGATTGAGGTATTGATATAGGGAAGCATGCCAATTAATGTCCGTTTTTATGAAGATTCCGTTCATCTTATCTGAATATGCTGAGGATATGGAGAACAGTGATAACTAGTCTGAGAGCTTTCGGTGCTGGTATGTTATCTGCGTTAATGTGAACTTTTATCACCAAAACTTAAACAAGTTAAGAAGTTGGATGCATACCAAAAACACGTACATTGTAGCAAATCATTTTAAAGACTCACTAGAAGCTTTAAATATTGGTTATGTAAAATGAAACCTTTTCTATCTAATCTGATTTAGGCTCAGCAGTTCAAAGAAGATTTAAGGCATAATTTGTCCAATGGAACTGTTTGAGACGCAGGTCTGTTCGGTTTTGGAAAATGAATTCCATACTGAAGAGACCGCTTTCTCTCCCATGGTGGATATATAATCTGTATGAAGCCACTCATATCAAATTCTTGGTCTTTGGAAAGATGTTGAACTTGGACACCTTCTCCTTGTGGCCCACTTATTAATTGCTTATGATTTACTTGCCTCCCCCATTTCGGCTTCAAAATATTGAGCCAACAAGACAGAAGTAGTTACAGTTTCAAGAATGTTTCTTGCTTTTCTGTTTTTTAACAGGATAAACTTTCAAAAAACGATTTTTAAAAATTGTGTACTGGGGAGCTAGAATGAAGATAAGGTGGGAAAAGAAAAGGGATTGTGTCAGAAAATCTAAGCTAAGAATTATTATTGAGATTAAACATTAAATTTGGCTCTGAGTTTCCTAGTAGTCAAAGCAAGAGGGCAACCTGAAAAGTTTTATAGCCTCGTTTCAATTTTGGCAAAAAATAATGTTAACGGCAAGGGTTACTGGTTGACTATACAGATCATTTAAAAAACTATTTTGATGGTCTGATTTCAAGAAGCACTTGGTCCTGCCTAACTAGAGGAATTCTCTACAAAGTTTATCTTCAGGAAACTAAATTAATTTACCGGTTGAATGAAATTATTTCATACTGCAAATTCTTTTTGAATGCTTAAGTGAGGAGATTATATCTGAGAAGTAGAGAAACAAGTTGAGCAGGATAGAGACCCACCATTCACAATGATTTTTAAAGATTTTTCTCCAAAAGTCAATTAATCCCCTGCATTAGTGTGGATGGTAGTTAGCAGATCCCATCTAGAGAGAGTTCTGGGAGACTCTACAAAATGTGTAACAATCATTATAGTACTGGGGAAAATAGCTCACTCTGATGTTAAAGAAAATGTTCCCCTATACGAGCAATTAAATCCTGAAGTCTTTATTGACCAGGTTGTCCAGCTGCAATCTGTTCCAGTATATTTTTCATAGAAAGAGTTGTTCCAGGGGCGCCTGGGTGGCTCAGTTGGTTAAATGTCCGACTCTTGATTTCAGCTCAGGTCATGATCTCATGGTTTGTGAGTATAAGCCCTGTGTCGGGCTCTGCACTGACAGCACAGAGCCTGCCTGGGATTCCTTCTCTCTCTCTGCCCCTCTCCCTTCTCTCTCTCTCTCTCTTTCTCTCTCTCTCTCAAAATAAATAAATAAACACACACAAAAAAGAGTTGTTCCAAAGAGGTAACACATTTCTTTGTCGTGTCTCCTGAAGCCATCTTATCTTTCTAACTTTGCTGGCTTTTGTGGGCTTCACGGTAGTATTTGCAAATCAAAAGAGGATGCCAGTTACCCAGTCACCAAACCCAGAGAAGGCAGGGTCTGTTTCAATTCCGTGATTTCTTAATAGGGAAGCCCAGCCCAAGAGACAGGTATTGGATCCCAGAGGGTCACCTATGAACTGGTGTCCTTGCTCTATTCCAAACTAGAGACCTTTGTTTTACGATGGCTACTGCCGTTGGCTACTACTACAGAAAACTCTTGGCTCTGACCTATCAGTGCACCCATGTCCTCCAAAGTGCAGGAAGGCAGATGCTCTTGGAGTTTGGTTTAACACCGGTGCTCACTTTACTGGCAACCCATAGAGACTGTCTGCAGTGAGAAGCTAACCAGCAGTACAAGCTCTTTGACACTAGGGCTTACAGAGCAGAGTGTAGAGACCCTTTCTGAGCAAACTTGCTGTGTGAGTCTGTGTGGCTAACTCCTTACTCAGGTCCTCCAAGAAGAAGGGAGATCTACCCTGGGATCTGCCTGGTACAGTTATTGTGATATTCACAATGGATGCTACTCTTTCAAGAGCTCACCTGGGAGAGAATGGTGGTTTGAGGCCATAGGAAATGTAGGTGAGTTTTACCTTCTCTTCCTGGGGAAGAAGATTCAGACAACAAGTCATATGGAGAGGGCTTGCTGGTGAGTGCTCCTAGGAGCAAAGCCTGTAAGGAGTTGAGGGAAGGAGGACTGGGCAGAAGCGAAGTTGAACTGTGATAGGTTGCAACAGGAGTCTCAGACGATTTTACAGGGAGGTCTGGAGCTAGGATGGCCTTTCAGAGATGCCCCCAAATTGCAGCAAAGGTGCTGGGCTTTGTGCCCACGTATAGTCTAGGCATTACATGTGGGCTGCCCCTGAGGAAGCAGCTAATTTAGGCAAGGCAGCTTCCTTTGGCCAGGGGAAGTTTCTGACGAGGGTCTCAACTATGAGCTATGAGCAAATGACACTTCTGGAAGTAGGAGGGGGAATGACATTGACCTTTTTGGACCTTGGTCCAAAAGGAGGAAACTGGGTGGTATACCACACAACTAGGTGACTTTTTTGTGGGGGGAGATGGGGAAAGGGAGAGGACGGGGGAAGGGTAGAGGAAGAGGAAGAGAGAGAATCTTAAGCAGGCTCCACACCCAGCACAGAGCCCAACGTGGAGCTCAATGCAGGGCTCCATCTCACGGCCATGAAATCATGACCTGAGCTGAAATCAAGAGTCAGGCACTTAACTAACTGAGCCACCCGGGCGCCTCAACTAGCTGATTTTCTATCCCAGTACCTTCATATAGACAATTAGCTTCAGAAATATATTAAAGGGAATGATATATTTAAGGGGTGTGGGTGGGGGCGGATAATCACTTGCATCTTGACCCAAATTGTTATAAGGATATATACAAAGTAAAGGACTATTTATTAGAGGAGTGGGTGAAATGATTCCATGATTCTCAATGGCTATTAGAGAAATTTTTCTTAAATTTAAGAAAATGGTAGTGGTGAGTAGGCAGAAGTTCTTGTTTACATGACCTAGTCCACCCATGAGAATCTTTCTGGCTTGGAGTAGAGCTGGAATTGGTTATCTTTCAGACCACACTTGACCTTCGAGAGGTGGAGGGACACACTATCACCCCATGATCATCCGGTCCCCAGACACAACTTCATCCCTTGGGTTTTCAGAAACCTACCTGATTGAAACCTCCCATATCAAGAGACGTTAAATGAATAAAGCCCATGGGAGACCTTGCTGTTAATGGTTTCAACCTTAATGACTTCTCAAGGTCATTTCAAGTCCTATGCTATATTTAAATAAATATATATACATACACATTATCAGAAATTCAGACAATACACAATGATGAAATAAAGAATTAAAAATTAACTTTAATCCCACCATGGCTAACATAATGGTAAACATTCATTCTTCTAGTCTTTTCTTCCTACCCATGTGCAAGTACTATTTTATTTATTTTTATTTGTTTTTAATTTTTTTAATGTTTATTCATTTTTGAGAGAGAGAGACAGAGCACGAGCAGGGGAGGGGCAGAGAGAAGGGAGACACAGAATCCACAGCAGGCTCCAGGCTCCGAGGTGTCAGCACAGAGCCTGAGGCAGGGCTTAAACCCACAAACAAACTGTGAGATCATGACCTGAGCCAAAGTCGATGCTCAACTGACTGAGCCACCCAGGCACCCTGCAAGTACTATTTTAAAAAATGATTTTACCATGGAGACATACAGCTTTGTATTCAAATCCTGGGTCCACCACTTACTCCTGGTGTGAGTTCAAGTAGTCCACTCTTGATTTTTTTGTTCATGTCTAAAATGGGAATAATTACAGTCACCTCATGGAATTTCAAACAAGGTGATACATGTAAACCATATATTCCATTGCCTGGTGCAAAACAAGCATTCAATAAATATCATATCCTTTACTTCTCCACTCGAAGGGCTAACCTGGAAAAACCACAAAGGACTGAACTTCCAGAACTGAGTTATGATCTAAGAAAAGCCTCCTTAAAAAGATCTCAAGCTTCACTGCTTAAATTAATTCCAAACTTTTTCAAGCTATTAACAGGCAATGCACAATTTGATTCAGATATGTAACACGAGACTATGTAATTAAACATATATATCCTGAAATTAATTTTACATTCACTTTTATAATACAGTACACTTATATAGAATAACACATGGCTCTTGATTAAACAGCAGACTGCCATTCAGTCAAACAGCTCAAGATAGATCATAAAACGTGAAAATGCAGCATCAGCACCAAAATATGGTTATGGGATTTTAATATTCACTTCCACACTTTTACCTAGGTAGCATAAAAATGGATGTTTCCGAGAGAGAATGTTAAGAAAATGTTAAGCATTAAGTACATCACATTTCTGCTTAAATGCTATTGGGTCATCGAGATTTATTGTAAATAAGACAAGAGAAATTTAGAGATTTGTCTTTCAAAGTAAAGTTAATTAGGGCCAATATAATTTTGGTTTAAAATTTTCAATTATGGAAATAAAAAACTTTTAAAGGCATTTGAGTTTATTATTTTCTGTATTTCTTATTTTATTTTCAAAATAAAATCTACTGAACTGTGCACATATTATGATGGAAATATTTTCTAAATCTCAACTCTAAATAATCCAAATGCATGCACAGTTGGGGGAATAGGGAAAAGGATAAATGAAATACACAGATGATTCCTTAAAGTCTTGTTTCATTCTTTAATGTGATTTTCTTCCCTTCCACAAACCTTTATCTGAGCAATAAAAAAGACAGTCAAATTGGCCATTTGAGTTTCATTTACCTTACCTTCCCATGTTGGAAGACTTTTTAGGTGGGAAAAACACTACGCTCTACTAAAACTCACCCACTCACTGTTCCTAACATTAAAGTCATTTTCTCTCAATCTGATCATGCCCAAATAAGATCTAGCTAAAATACCACATAATTTTAAATTTAAACTTTTTATTGAAGTACACCATGTTGTAAGATAATCCTCCGGGGGTCTTTCACGTTTCTGCAAGCCTTGTGAGCAGAGAGGCACTGATAGCTTTTGTTCATGACTATCTTTCCAAGGATGAATATATAGAGAACAGCCTTGGAAGATAGTGTCTCCCTCCCAAGCAGAGGACGGGTTTGTTTACTACCTAGTATAACAAAGATATTGTCTCCTTCCACGGAGGTGGGGCAGATTTGCTTGTATCCCATTATGAAAGATTTGGGTTCTCTAAGCTTGGGGTTCCTCAGTTGACACAAAGCCATGGCATGTACAGCATTCTATCTGAGCTCCCCCTGTGCAACTTTGAGGAAGGGGAGCAAGAGGAACAAGAACAAACGTATAACTTATGCTGCTTGCTGCGCTCTGAGTAATCAATTCCTTTGTCTCTGACCCAGGAGTATCATGTCTTCTGCCAGCGTGCATAAAATTGTGGCAGGCTTGCTGGCAGAGTAAGTCTCAGACACTTTACAGTTCTCGACATATGATACACAAATCCTAAGGTACGCAAATCCTAAGTGTACAGGTAGGTGAATTTTAGTGACATGAACACATATAAGCAAACCACCCCCCCCCAAAAAAAACCCAGAATGTAACCAGAATCCCAGGATTCCCTTCACACTTCCTACGGGTCACAGCCCGCCTACACACTGTAACCAACCATTTCTAACACCATAGCTTAGTTCTGTCTTTCTTGAACTTTATATAAATGAAATAATACAGTGTGTATTCTTTTATATGGCTTATTTTGTTCAAAACTACGTGGAATTTATTCATTCTGTTGCATATAGTTGTAGTTTCTTCTTTCTCATTACGGGATGGTATTCCATCATGTGCATATACCGCATTTCCTGAATTGCATATCTTCTTCTGAACTTCCACAATCCTTTATTAGTAACTTTCCTATTCAACTAATCACTTTTTGCTTTGCATTGTATCACTGAAGTATATGTATTATTTCCTATACTAGACTTATCCAACCCTTGAAAACTTAAGCCTCAAGAGAACCTAAGCAGTATATTCATTCATTCATTCATTCATCCATTCATTCTACAAATATTCAAAAAGAGCCACTTATGTCTGCAGTATGACAGATGTCAGCAGTATGCTCATCCACATAACAAGTACTAGAAAACATTTGATGAATGATTGAGGGTTTAATAAGCAGGAAGCAAAGGGAAAGAAGGCCACAAGAAAACAGCTGAGGAAATTGACCAAAGAGAGAACGTGTCTTGACTAATGCAGAGTTGATTGTGTTTCATGAGGAACGAGACTGGTTTTTAACAAAGACTCAAGGACTTATATGGTAAACTGCCTTGTAAAATCTTCACAAGATTGTCTTATAGGCATTAGTCAAACTTAATCAAAGAAAACTTGTAACTTACACCTCCCCAGATCTGCTCCCTCCACAAATCTTTCCCATCTCATTAAAATGTACCTCAATCCATTCAGTTGCATTCGGCAACATTTTCTCTTTCCCCTTTTCCCCATATCCAGTGCATTGAGCCCTACAGACTCCATCTCAAGAGCACATCCCAAGTCTGTATGTGGTCTATCTCCACCACTATCCACCTAGTCCTGATAGTTTCCTTGCTTTGAGTCTGCCCCTTGCAAACAGCAACAACAGATAGCTTCTGAAACATAGATCCCTTAAAACCCTCATAGAGTCTCTCATTGTTCTTACAACAAAATCTAGATTCTTTACTCCAGTTTTTACAGCATATTCTTAACTGTGGGTTTATTCTGTCCTTACTAAGTTCCAGCTATCTGGCCTTTTATTTGCCACGCTTGTCTTGTCTTTTGGCCTTGGTACTTTCTCATGCCTTGTCCTCGATGCTTTTCTTCCTTATCTTCACACAACTGACTCCTTCTTTTCAATCGGTCACCACCTCAAAGAAGCCTTGCCTGAGCTTCCAATCTCAAATAGCCATCCAGTTACTTTCTGTCACATCACCATATTTTAGTGCTGTGGGTAGCACTTTCCTTACCTGACATTTTATTTCTCATTTTTGTGTCTATTTTGTGTCTGCCTGCTTCAACTGAAATGTAAGTTCATGAGGGCAGGGACCTAGTCTGTGTTGCTCACCAAGAAAGAAATAGAATGAGATTCAGTAGAGACATATGGAGGCTTTAATTTTATTCACAATGTCCTGTTTCTTAAACTGACAGGTACATTGATATTCATTCTATTACTCTTTCTACAGTATACATACATTATATGTATTCTTTTTTGTATATTTCATAGTTATATTAACTATTTTATAACTTAAACAGTAAAAATATAAAAAGTTAAGTTATTTACTTGTAACTAAAGCTTCCATGTTCTGTACTATAGTTTTGGTAAATACGTTGCCTCCTTTGTAACCTAACAGCATATAGTGCCATGAACTCTTGTTTTCTACTTGGATATTGCAAATGGTTGAACTGTGTTCCGCAAAAAGATATTTTGAAATCCTAACCTCCTGCATCTCAGAATGTGAACTTATTTAGAAACAGGGCCATTGCAGATGTGACAAGTTAGGATGAAATCATACTGGAGAAGGGTGGGCCCCTAATCCAATATGACTCGTGTTCTTATAAGAAGATGGTCACATGCAGACAGAGACAGGAAGATTTGAGTGATGCATTTACACTCAGTAGGAATGCCTGGAGCTACCAGATGCTATGACAGAAGCATAGAACAGATTCTGTCTTGGAGCACCTGGGTGACTCAGTTGGTGAAGGATCTGACTCTTGATTTCAGCTCAGGTCATGATCCCATGGTCTTGGGATCAAGCCCCAAGTAGGCCTCCATGCTGCGCATGGAGTCTGCTTAAGATTCTCTCTCTCTCCCTGTGCCACTCTGCCCCTCTCCCCTGTTTGTGCTCTCTCTCTTCTCTCTCTCAATAACAAACAAAATAAAGAAAAGAAAGAAATAAAAAAAAATGATTCTGCCTTAAAACTCTCAGAAGGAATCAGTCCAACCAACTCCTTGATTTTTGACTTGTGGTCTCCAGGACTGTGAGACAGTACATTTCTCTTGCTTTCAGCCACCCAGTTTGCAGAAATTTGTTACGGCAGCCTTTTGAAAGTAATACAGATGTGTTTGAGGGAAGTAGATTAAATATGCACGTTGATGATTTAAGGCCTTTCCATGACAAGAGTGAGACCATACTGGATCCAACAATGAAATCAACTTTCTCTACTTTTTCAGTTTTTTTTTCCTTCTGCAGGCTCCAATAAAGCATGTAGTGATAACACAGTGCGCCTGAGATCCAATCCCAAATTTAAGATGCTTCAGAACATACTAGGGTATATGAGAAAATTAAATAGCTCATTTTCCCTAAGACCTTCATTGCCATTGGTTGAATCAATCATTGAGCTGCATCCATAGCTATTATTCATTGCATGTCTGGTACCATTATGACCTTTCAGATCTTATTAGTTTAGTTGAAGTTGGTAGAATTACATTTACATTGATTTCTAAAGGGCGGTGTGTTTGACAGCATGCTTGGTGGTGTTTACCAAATGGGGTTGACGGGGTAAACACAGATAAAGAGTTAAGAACACTCTAGAGTTGGCCAGATGATAAAGGCAAATCTTATTTAAGAATAGCTGATTTATGTTACCCATAAATCTGAATTGTATCTGGGAAATGCTCCTTTATATCCAATCAGTCTATAGGTAGGGTTAGAGGAAGAATAACATCTAATCTCCCAAGATCACTTCTTGACCATGGTGAATAGTTGCTATCTTGTTTTTTAATACAGAAATCTTGAGAAATGCCAGCGTGTGACGAGTGCATCTTATGCTCAACTCTCAATGGACATCCAATAAGTATTAAATGATGTCGCTTGAACAGAAGTCTCTGATAATGTGGGAATCAATGTTCACTGTTATAAGATTTTATCTCGATGAGAGAAGCTTGGGAAGATGGCAGAGTAGAAGGACCCTAAGCTCACCCTGTCCCATGTTTACAACAAGATATCCCTCACATCCGAGTATATAAGGTTTTATCTCTACATGAGTCACCCTGACTTGGTCAAAGGATTCTACTTGCTTGGAGGTTCGGATTGGCGATGGCACGTATGCTACACTTTTAGATCGGAGTGGCTGCTGAATTACACATGGCCAGATAACCTCTCCACAGATGACTGATGGCTAGTGGCTAAGAGTAGAGGAGTTGGAAGCAAATATTCCTGAGTTTGATATTTGGCTCCACTCCTTAGGGGCCACTGGCCTTTAGCTAAATTATTTCACTTTGCTGCATTTCGGATTCTTTACCTGCAAAATGAGAATTAATGATAACACCCGCTCATTAGAGGTCTTGTGAGGATTAAGTGGGGTGAGGATGCGGAGGTGAGAGGGTGACTGCTGTTAGGAATGAGGCCTCTACCCACTCCACTGCCCAAGAGTTTCCCGTAACCAAGCTTCGCCAGCCCACCTGAGCCTCCATGCTTAGTATCACCAGGCGGTCACCTGCCCCTGACACCTGCTCTGGCCCAGTGGGCAAGTGAACGACTGGACCTTCCCTGCCTTACTCCTCTGTACCCTCTTTCCACCCCTCTCTCCTACTCCTGGATTGGTGGTGGGTTGCTAGGGAAAGAACCAGAAGGCCAGAGGCATTTTTAAGGAAAGCAGTATCTCAACTGTACAGTAACAGCTGCAGAGAGACCTCTCTTTATGGCTCTGTCTTCCCTCCTGCTGCTCTGACCTCTTATATGCCTGTTTCTCTTCAACTCTCTCCAGCAACCTCTGGTTTCACCTTCTTCTACTGCATGTTCTCCCATCATGGTGGAAGTCCACTACCATAATCCAAATGCACAAGGTTCTCAATTGGAAATGATATTATTAACAATGAGTGCTGACCCATCAGAAGGGACTGTGGCAGAGGTAGCCCTGGGCCAGAATCCAAAGACCCCATGCAGGCCCAGGAGTCAATCCTTCATTGGCTGGATTCTGCGGGGAGATCCTGGAGAGCCCCTGGAAAGGGACAGAGTAGGCTGGTAGCGGACAGAGCAGGCTTGGCGGTGGGGTGCTTGGGGGGCTCAGGGCAATGACTATTTACACAAAATCCTTTAGCTGTTAAGCTGTTCCCAAGTGTACAAGTGAAATACCAGAACTGATCCCAGACTTCTTGGTGTTCTTAACAAGTTATCCTTTCTTTGATTCCACATGTGAGAGAAATCATATGATATTTGTCTTTCTCTATTTCACTTAGCATAACACTCTCTAGTTCCATCCATGTTGTTGCAAATGGCAAGATTTCATTCTTTTTGATTGCCAAGTAATGTTCCATTAAGAAACAAAACAGATGAACAGGGAAAGGGGAGCAAAAATAAGATAAAAACAGAGAGGGAGACAACCCATAAGAAACTCCTAAATATAGAGAACTAACTGAGGGTTGCTGGAACGGAGGTGGGGTGGGGGATGGGCTAAATGGGTGATAGGTATTAAGGAGGGCACTTGTAGGGATGAGTGCTGAGTGTTATATGTAAGTGATGAATCACTAAATTCTATTCCTGAAGTCATTATTACACTATATGTTAAATAACTTGGATGTAATTTTTTTTTTAAGTTACCCTTTCATTTTCCTTCTTTCCCCCTTTCTCCCCTTCTCTGCTTGTCTGTTGTCCACTGTTTCATCTGGAAAATGTCACATCATACACAGCAGGCAAGAGATCCATTCCGTCCTGTGAATAAGGCAGGTGGACGTGGACTCAGGAGAGTTGAGGGGCAGGGCTGGTCTGTGCTGGTTCCCCAGGGCTGCTGTAACGAAGCATCTCACAGTTCCAGAGGCTGGAAGTCTGGGGTCCAAGTGTTGGCAGGGCCATGCCCCTCGGAAGCCCACAGAGAAAGCATCTTTCCTTGCTTTTTCCAGTTTCCAATAGCCCCGGACATCCCGTGGCTTGTGGCAGCATAATCTCAGCCTCTGTCTTCAGAGTGTTTTCCCTGGGTCTCCAAACATATCTTACTTCTAAATTTCTGTCCAATTGCCCCATTATATAAGGGCACCAGTCATATTGGGGTAGTGTGCCCCCTGATGACCGTCTCATCTTAACTTGCTAAAATCTGCAAAGACCCTGTTTCCAAATAAGGTGACATTCTTCTGAATGCGGGTTAGAACTTAGCATATCTTTCTTGAGGAGAGACGATTCAACCTATAACTGTGGCCCTTCCCCGTGAGGTAGCCCTTGGGTGAAAAATTCATGAGGTTCTCTGCTCTTGTGCCAACACCAAAGCCACGATTCAAAAACTAAGAGCCTCTGTTCTCTATTCAGACACAAAGCATGCTGGGCTAAGGACATGTGGTCAGTGTCAGAGAGCAACAGTGCTCACTGAGCTTCAGTGCTGGAAGGCCTTTCCAAGGTTTCTATGAGCGACCTGCCCACTTTACAGATGAGGAAAGTGGAGGCCTAGGGACAGGACTCACTTGAGATCTCAGAGCTTGTAAGAACGGCAGCTACAAGTAGGTCCCGCGCTTCTTTGCTCCTTTTCTGTCCCACTCTCACAGGTAAGGCGTTAGTTTAACCAACATTGCATTTGGCTTCTTTGGGGTCCTATTTTGAACCGTGTCTTCACCTTACCCAATCTCTGTAGACATAGCTTCTAAGACGATCCCTAAGGAAATACTTCTCGGAGACACCAGTGTATCCAACAAGTCTCGAAGAGTAATAATGAGAATCAGTGGGTAAGGCGCTCTAACAATCCCCAAATGTGTTTTTAACACTGTTATTGTTGTTTTAACATTGAATACACTTAACCAGGAAATTCAAACTTCTTTCTGAAGCATTCCAACTGTTGTGTTTATACCCAGTTGCCACACAACATTTGCTCCTACTGTGTTTTAGTTGGCAAGGGCTGGAGGAAGGGTTTTTAGAGCCAAGTAGCCTCAGATAGGGAATCTTTCCAATCCCCAGGGACCTGGCATAGCCCCAGAATCAATAGTCACAGGGACAGATGCCAACACTCATTTTATCCAGTGTTTTAGCTAACCTTGGACCAAGCCCCTATTTAGACCCTGAACCTGGATAGGAAGAACCAGCTGAAAAAATAGAGCCTTACAAAGCTTATAGATAAATAAGTAAAAACTGAGTTGTTGGGTTGTTTTTTTTTTTTCCAATCAGGGAAAAAAAAAGGGAGAATCCTGCAAAGGATATATTAAATTTTTACTCCCCTCCCCCCCAAAAAAATCGCAAATGCAGCCCTGTTGCCAACCTCATGAATTAAAAATGGACAAACGCAGTCAATGTTTTACTATCATTACGTATTTTCCAGACTACAGAATGCAGAATTCTGTCACCACCACGGAGTATTTCCTACTTTCATTACACAATTTGGAGGCTGTGAAATGAAAATACACATGATTTAAATAGCAGTGCGTAAATCTGACATCTTTCTCTATAAGACGTATCATTTATTTCTTCAGCAAACTTTGGCTGAGCACCTACTATGACATACCAGCACAGTGCTACGCGCCTTGACTCTTAGGTGAATGAATCTGCACCCCAGAGGTGCTCACAGATTGCCAAGGAAGACACTTGTGCTCCGGCTACGGCCCACTGTGTCACTTGCTATAATAAAGGCGGATAAGCAACGTTAGAGGAGTGTAGCCGCATGATTAATTCTGCCTCTGGGGGAGAAGTGGAAGACAGGGGAGCATGTTCCAAGAAAGGTTCAGTCTGCTCGGTGTTTCAGAGAGATGGGTCTATCGATAGCGCAGAGGCCACTGGCAGGCAACATGTACCCTCTGTGTATCCACTCCGGGCCCTCGCATATTATGCGAATATTTAAAAGTTTCTTCAGGGCTGTGTTTCTCAGAAGGCAGATGAGGACAGAGAGGTTCCCTGTGACCGTTCGAACGTATCCGGCCATGAGGAGGCTGGCAACCGGCAGCTGGTGCAGCGTGGGCTGCTGCGTTTCTCGGGACCTCTGCCTGACATCCTGACCAGGGACAAGCCGCAATTGTTCACCTGTCCGAACGAGCACCAGATTATACCCTCTAACTGAGGATGCACCAGGAACTGTGGTTGCAGGGAAGGCAGTGGGGAGGGGAGGAGGAAAAGAAGGGGGCCCGGGGAGAGCAGGACCACAGAAGGGGAGGCTGCAGGTGTGGAACTCATCTGGCTTCATTTGGATATTGCTCTCTGGGACTCCAAATGGAAAATAGGACTGAACACCCATGATTAAAAAATGCAATACATGCTAAGAAAGTCTAAAGTAATTTACACCAGGCATTAAAGTGTTTTGCATGAGAATATAGTATGATGTAGACAACCGAAGAATTATGACTTTCATTAAAAGGTTTGCAACTCAGTGTGCTGTGATATAACTATAGCAGTTTTTCTGTCTTGTGATGGTTTTTTATTTTCAACACTGCCTTCCAAACCAAGGAATGCAAATGCCTCGGGAACACTCGGCCTTGGGGTTTTAACTTATTGCCACCTCTTACTAATCACTTCCCTTTAGTACTCTACCTGCTATGGCGGGGTGAAAGGTGAGCAGTTATACCTCTATTGCCCCTCAACCTCATGTATCCTGAACCCAGCTATAAAGTAAACTGTCATTTCTTTCTTCATTATTCAAAGTTAGCATTCACTAGTTCAAAGCCCGTTTGAGATTGTGCATCAAGAATGATATACATTAAGGTTGGGATTAAAGGAAAATCAGTTACATGAAAGAAAGGTGTTTTTGCCACAAATCTTGTGTGTGCATGTCAAGAAGTATATTCATTGCCTAATTTAAAAAGAAACCAGGACAACTCCCAGAGATATATACCTGCATCTGGCCAGTCTTTCAATAAGGACGCTTTCTGTTTGAAGTTTGGCTGTGAAGTTAGAGGAAAAACATCTTTCCCTGGATAGCACATGCATCTTGTTTTTTGTTTTTTAAAATTACCAGGTATAATTCTGATTTTAGACACCCATTAAGAGTAAACTCAAAAGGTGACTCATCCTGAATATGCTTAAACAGGGTAAGAAAACGGCTTACAAGTAAGATAGACAGGTTTAGGCTAACTATAAGGAGAGATTAGATGAATTTTCACAAGCTCCTTTAACCCAGCAATTCCACAGTTTTATCAGTTATTGCCTAATTATACTGATGATCCTGCTGGCCTGTTTGAACCAACTCTTCCCTGACTTGACACAATTCTTGATGATGCCTAGTTGGACTCAAGGGAACCGTAATGGGCCAGGCACTGAATTAGGTGTTGTTTATGAATCGTTCCATTTAATCCTCAAATAAATCCCTTGATTCAGATATTATGGGTTTATACCATGCATCTTCCTCCATGGCATGATTTACCGTATACCTTGGACTATTTTTAAATTGGGCACCCGAGGTCTCAGATCTGATGCAAAACTGAATTTTAAACTACCGTGATCGTGTTCTGTACAATATCTAGAACACCGTGAGCTCATGAATGTTAGATAACAAAAAATACTAATGCCTGTATTTTGCTGGATCAGTTTTTTAACTTAGAATGTAATGTGCAAACCAAATGCGTGAATGTGAATTTACCAAGATGCTGGTGCTGTGGAGCAATTCTGGCTCCAGAGGTTGAGTGCCTTCTGGTCTCTGTGATGTTCCTAATTCCACCCTGACTCCCAGCACGTCTGGCGCTAGGGATGGGTTTGATAAATGTGTGTGGAACTGAACTTAGGCACACCAACCTCTCTTCCAGGCCCTCCTAAAGCACCTCCAGTCCTCTCGCTTCCAAATATTATGATGGGAAGGTCAGAAGGGCAAGACCTTTCCATGTGTTTCTGGCATTCTCTCTGATCAAGACTTGATAAGCAGGAGTGTTATCTGAGGCCTCCAAAGCAGATGCTCTGAACCCATTTCTACTTTTAACTCAAAGTCAGATTTTGCTAAAGGACTTTTTGGGGCCTGGATAAGGGCTCTGTGATCTGTAGAATTTAAGGAGAAGCATTCAGTTCTTCTGTAACGTGGGGAGGGTGCAGAATATTTCAGTGGGTAGAAACTAGTGGAAACCATACCTCTGTCTCATAGTTTTGCACCCAGCTTAGGCATCTCATCACTTCCATCTGGTTTTGCTCTTGTATAACAAAAACATCAAAGCAGACTTGGCAAGGATCATCCCCCAAATATGCTTTCATTATCTGTGTCAGTGAATCTCTGTCCAGTCAATAGAGGAGAATGTTTTACTGTGGTTAATGCCACTTGTTTCGTGGAAATAACTCACTTAAGCAACTGTACCTAATCCTGAATAAATCCAATGATTTTGTAACTAAGGAGAAAACAAACACTTATGGAGTCGCTTGATTTGATCCAGGCGTTTTATTTAATGCAACTCTGTTTCCAAATATCTACCCTACCGGTGAAGAAGCACAGACTCTGAAAGATTAAGCAATCTGCTCATGATCACAGAGTGTATCAGCGGAGTTAGTGACTGAGTTAGGATTTGTACTCAGGTCCATTGGAGAAGTGAGACCCAGGTTTTTCTACTAAACTCTAAGACGTTTTTTGGATCAACAGAGACACAGAATCACTGATTCATAACTCTGCTTCTCCATCTCAGTGTGGCATGAGTTACTCAGGGCTGTCTCTCTGTTCTAAGGAGGACCCATGAATCATTGACACGCAGCTCTGTGAACGTGAACGTGAACAAGGGGGGATGGCTGCTGGGTGTGCTCGAGGGTTTGATAAGGGACAGGTGCAGGCACCCCAGGCCAACTCAACAGCCTTGAAGAGCCTGGGTGGTAGTGGCCATTAGTGCTTCTGACCAACACAGTGCCAGGTGGGGCCTTTAAGGCTCTAGATGGACGTGACCATGTCTGTCCGACTGAGAGAGCACAGAAGTGTTCATGAGCATCGTCCAACAGCAGCGTCAGCGTGCGGCCGCGCCATTACAAATAAATGACTCCCATATTCATCAGTGAATTCTTCCTTCAACACTTAAAAATTACACAAAAGTATAAGTCAGAAACACCAAGCTGACCATGGTTTTCAGGTTATTCACTGCCTACCTACTAACTTTAAATGAAAATAAGCGTCTACACCATTCAAATGACACATTTGCAAACAGTCCACTCTCTTGCTTGTGGAACATAGTTAATGGGTGAAATGAACAAAAATCAGTACGTTTTAATCAACTTGGGTGAAAAGGTGAGTGTCTGTTTGCCATGGTGATTAAAAATACCATATAGTTATATGTGTATATAATTCTGCAGTTAATATGCGTATATAACTGAATTACTTAGCACTTGGTTGGCAGAAAAGTCCGAGGTTATCACTTTTATTATTTCCCATGGAGAACCCATAAGATTGGGCAGTAGCCTTGAGTTTGTTTTCAGACATGAAGAAGCTACAGCTCAGAGAGGTCAACCATCTGTTTCAGAGTCCACAGCAGGTGATGAGTTCTAACACATGCTCTGGGTTTCCCGCCAGAGCCAACTTGCTTACATGACCAATAAAATGTCAGTAGGCACAAATGGTAGTGTAATAGCACAGAATGTTTAACTGTTCCCAGATGAATTCTTGAAATTAGAGTTTGTAACAAAACATAAAATCTAACAAATTAGTGCTATGCAAACGTCTTCTTCACGTGCATTCATTTAACAGCATCCTGATGAAAGTTTCTGCCTTTGAAAAATACCTCATTTTGGTAGCTATAGAAATTTTTCTTTTCTCTCAATGTTTTTACTAACCATGTTTCTATATGGCACCTTACTTAATTTCTGCTCAAAGCCACATTATGAGAAATGGAACTGAGGTTCCGAGGGTTAAGTGACTTGGCTAAAGCCCCGGGGTTAGTAAGTGGTAGAACCAGCATTGGGAGTCAAGTGTCTGGCCTAAAGCACATGCTCTTCCCAAGACTGCCAGAACCTGCTCCATTAGGCTTCCTGAGGGGTCTCTTACTCATACAATTGGGAAAGGACATGAAGAACATGAAGACAACCCACGCTAGACCATCACAAAATTTCGTACAGGCCAAGGTTGATCTACAATAAAATGGTGAAGTGTACATTGGGTCATTTAGCTAACAGTGCAGGATTCCCCTCCTCCAGGCTCACTTGGATTCCATCACTATCACTAGCAGCCCTGGAATCTCATTTCTGGCCTGGTGCCTTTTTTTTTAATGCTTATTTATTCATTTATTTTTGAGAGAGAGTGCTCACATGCGAGTGGAGGAGGGACAGAGGGAGAATCCCAAGCAGGCTCTACACTGTCATCGTGGAGTCTGACGTAGCGCTCCACTCACTAGCTGTGAGATCGTGACCTGAGCCAAAATCAAGTGTTGGATGCTTGACCGACTGAGCCACCCAGGCTCCCCATGGCCTGTTGACTTTTTTGATCCAACTATTTTCTAACTCTCTCCATCCTCAAAATCTTCCCTCTTCAAAAATATCTATAGCTACCAATAAATGAATAGTGAATCTGATAAGCCAAGCCTGTTTTTGACAGTGACCCTGTGGAGACATTCCTACCCACAGGCATGATGGCTAGAGTGGAAATTTCAGACACATCAGCAAATGAGTGGAGAAATCTTCTAGGAGGATTCACGATCTTATAGTGCCCCCAACAATCATTCCTGAATGGGACCACATCCTGGAGTGGACATGGCTGGCCTCAGAGTCCCTACACATGTGCGACACGCCCTTGTCTCGGACTTATCAGATGTTAGATCAGAGATACATATGACACATATTTGGTTAAAAAAACCAGAAACTCACTTCAGGTAGCCTAAAGGGAAAAAAATTAGTTTGTGTATATAGATGTGAGAACAGGAGAAGAACCGAGGAAATAATAATTTGGATAATTTGGTCTCAGAACAAAGGAGAACAGAGGCTGTTTGCAGGATGCAGATAGATGTAGGAGTTCAAAAACTTTGTCTTACTATTAACGTGACTTGGTTCCCAATACCCAGACCAACTCTCAGCCCAATGTGTTGAAAGAAGGAGTCAGACCGAGCCAGTGTGAGTCAGGTGGTCATTTGAGCCAATGAGCTCTAGCCTGTGAGGATCATGAGGTCCATACCATACATGAAGTGAGGAGGAGAAGAGTTTACAAAGAAACATTTCTACTCGGAGGCCATCGTGACTGCCTTCGAGTCAATTCTTTTCATTACAGGAGTGGAAACAGAGGCCTAGAAAGTTGAAGTGACTGCCCTAAGGCCAAGTACTTGGTAGTAGAAGAGCTGGAATAAAAATACAGGCCCTCTTAACCCCCAGACAATGAACTTTGACCTGTCCTTCCACTTTTGTCTCTTGCATATTTCATAGCTTCAATCTATCTTTCCTCCCACTCACTCTCCCCATTGCTGACACAGAAGTCTTCTGATAGCCCAGATCTGATCGTGATGCTTCTCTGCTAAGTAGTCATCTATCACTTCTAGTCCAAACTCCTTAGCACTGCAGGCAAAGCCTTATGGAGTATATTAGTCTGTTTGGGCTGCCATTACAAAATACCATAGACTGGATGGCTTAAGCCACGAAAGTTTTCTCGTGGTGCTGGTGGTTGGGAAGTTCAAGCTCATGGTGACAGCAAGGTGGGCTTTATTCTGAAACACTGTCTTTTGGCTAGTAGGTATTAGGAATCTCACTGTGTTCACATGACCTCTTTGAGTGCTCAAGGAGAGAGAGAACCCTGGTGTCCCTTCTTTTTATAAGGACACAACCCCTGTTGTCCTAGGGCCCCATCTTTATAATCTCATTTAATCTTAACTACCTATAGAAAGACCCTTTTTCAGATATGGTTACTTGGGGGTTTGGGGCTTCGACATAAATTTGGGGGGAACACCATTCATTCCATAACATGGAGCTTGTCCCACTCTTCAACACAGTCTCTATCTTCCCCATTTACTTTACCTTCAGCCCCTAGACTTACTTCACCCCAATCCCACAAGTCTTGCCCTTTTAGATTCTCTCCCCTTGCAATGTACTCTGGTCTTTGTTTTCTGCTTGTGCATCAAGTCCCAACTCAATGGTTGTTACACTGTGAAAGCTTATGGATGGACTTCCTCTGAGTAAGATGCTTTCCATGTGCTCTTTTAGCACCACCATGAATGTGTGTTATGTGTGTATCCTGTGTGTGGACCATGTATATATATCATTGCATTTGCCACCTTCCATTTTAATTAGTTTATGCATTGATCTTCCAAATACAATGTGAATTCTTACAGGGCAAGACCTGTCATTGACTTTAATCTTTTGTCCCTATTGCCTACATTTGGCACATGGTAGGTACTGAATAAGTATTGGTTGGATAAAAAGGCAGCATGATTATAAAAAAGGAAGGCTGATTACCATAGTCTTTGCCTCCATTTCATCACCATCTATTTCGGGAAAAACAATTCACTGGTATACATGTATCAGGAATTGAAGGAGAAAGCGAAGAATAGAAATGAGAACATTTTAATGAAGGCATAAGGAAAGCAGAACTTTGCTTATTCACTAATGACAGTGGGGAGACCCACTTCAGATTACGAGATTTTGCATAGTTGATCCCTTATGCATAAACAAGGGGTGAATTTATCACACTCTTTCACGTTACTCTCTAATATTGCTACGAGACCACACAGAAACTGCAGTGGGAGACCTCACAAAGCACCTCAATAGGCAGATGGGAAACAAACATGATAAAATACAAGAGTACCACACTGCAAGACTCACTTTTTCATTCACTTTGACAAGGATAATGCAGTTTTAATTACTAATGATAATATATATTGCCTACTAGTGAATGTCTTGTGGTGTATTTTGTAAACCTTTCATCTTAGCACACCACGGTACTCCCAAATTTGTTCATTAAACCTTCGCTACAAACCAAGAGGTTATTGGCTGTCAGGAAAAAATGAGAGAGTTGGTGAATTAGCAAAAAGGGATTAATCGCCTCCTATGGTAGCAGTTGTATCCTTTGAAAAGCAGAGTGCAAGATGCAGTAGTCTTTTAAAATGTTTAGTTAATTGGAATATAATAATTTCAAAATTAATAAGTTGAACAAAGGCCATATTCAAATATGTCTCAAAATAATGGAATAATTGATTAAAACCTAGTTTCATCTTCAAGGTCAAAGAAGGAGTGTATAAAATGTGCTTGCCAGACAAGCTAGCGGAGATAGACAATTGTTTTATTTTGTTTATGTTTATAATTTGTAGCACTCAATGCTCCTATTGATGTGTGTTTGTCTTCATAACAAATCAGGCACAATTATCAATAAGAATTCAGAGAATGCTGCTAAGGTGTGAAATTATACAAATCATTCTATTGCAAAGAAAAGGCCCTGGAGGTGAACAGTATATTGATTTTTTCAAAGGAAAATTATGTGTTTGTGAATGTGTGTCTCTTGATGAAATGATTGTCATGGAAAATTAAATCTCACCTTGAAAGAAATGAGTAACAATGAGAAAAATCACCATAAATTCTGTCTGTATAAAGGAAGTGTACCTTTTTATAAAGGTATGTTTCTCTAAGCCTCTCATCATAGTATATGATTACGTTCACATATGGATTGATATAAGTATACATTTTTACCCATGCTATTCTTTGGGCCTAATTCAGATTAATGTCAAAGGGAAATAAAAAACTTTGGCATCATTTAATTTGTGTGTTCCTCAAAGTATGGCTCATGGACAGCCTATGTTAGAATCCACTGGGATACTTGTTGGAAACACAGCTTTCTAGGTTATAATCAAGACCTGTTGACTCAGAATCTCAGAGGCAAATCTTATAATGAGGCAAGTTAGGGAAACACTTGTCTAACTAATTTAGGCACGATTTATTTACAAACCATACGATTGGTTTCAGAACCTCAGTACAGTGACATTGAGTGACAAATTCATTGATGGTGAAAAGGCTTGTGTGACTTGGAAAAAACCATCAATTACAAAATGCTTCTTAGGGGTGCCTGGGTGGCTCAGTTAGTTAAGCATCAGACTCTTAATTTGGGCTTGGGTCATGATCTCAATGTTCGTGAGTTCGAGCCCATCAGGCTCTGTGCTGATAGCATGGAGCCTGTTTGGGATTCTCTCTCTGTGCCTCCCCTGTTTGTTCTCTCTCTCTCTCTCTCTCTCTCTCTCTCTCTCTCTCTCTCAAAAATAAATAAACTTAAAAAAATGCTTTTCAAGAAATTGGTTTTAATATTTTTAAATACTGTATATATTATAAATTAAGACATAAATGAGCATTAATAGATTTAATAAGGAGCATTCATGAAAAAGTTATTATTCACAACAGGCCTGTCCTACATATTAATGCCTCCTAAATATAAAACTTTTATAATATTCAAGACTTGCTTACTGGACACAACAGTGAAAGCCTCAGGAAGAGATTCATAATTTCTGAGTCCTTGTTTGAAAAGCTACAATTTTTAAGACTGCATTCTATTTGCTTGAGAGGAAGGTTCAGGAATTTATAAAATAACACATTTCAAACTTTTTGTTAAATAAGTATTGCACAGACATCACATGAGTTATAAGAAGAGTCCAGATTAATGGAACTTGAATTAATGGTGTTTGACTGAAAGAATTCTGCAGGGCATCTTGGCCATGGTAGTGGGGGACATCTTGGTAACATCTACAATAAAGATAATGAAATCTGTGATCTCTGGGTGAACTGCTCAAAAGAATATAACTATAACTTTCAATATGAATATCACCTCAATTCAGTATGCTTTACTCTAATATTCTTAAGTAGCGAACTTGGATTCTTGGATTTTGTGACATTTAGGAAACTACCCAACCCCTCAAAATTGCTTGCTTGGAAGGGTCCCAGATCTCAGTCTGTGGGATAATCCTTGGCAAAGCTGTGAAATGGGTGAATGTTGCCTCCTTGCACTCAGATTAATGTCCCATATGACCTATGGGAAGGTCATATATAGGGGAGTGGTTAAGTATGTGTGGCTTACAATCAGAAAGCAGTTGTTTGAATCATGGCTTTGCCACTTACTCGCTATGTGACCTCAGGAAATGCACTTAACCTCTCTGTACCTCACTTTCCTTATCTTTGTCACCTATCATGCCAGACTGGAATGGAATGAAGCGGGTTATACATATAGCAGAATGCTTGGTACATAATGAGCATTCACTATATACAACACTGTGATTGTATTTGTCTCCCATCCCAGCTCCCATCCCAGGCTCCAATGTTTTCTGAGCAAACTTAGCTCCAAAGGATTTCTACTGCATGTGCTACCCAGACAAGACCAGACTCTTCTCACAGGGC
This sequence comes from Lynx canadensis, assembly GCF_007474595.2. Lineage (NCBI taxonomy): Eukaryota > Metazoa > Chordata > Mammalia > Carnivora > Felidae > Lynx > Lynx canadensis. The sequence continues at coordinate 164,418,075 of NC_044310.1, read as the reverse complement.
TCCTCTCCCTACTCTTTTCTTGGAAGTTGTTAGGATTGGGCCCATGTATTCTGTTTCCCATGGTAAACATTTAAAGGGAGCATTAGATAGGATTTATCTGATTGCAAGTGGTAGCAACCTAACTGAGCAAGCTAAAGAAAGGAGGGATTTACTGGCTCCCCTAACCAAGAAGGGCAGGGACATAGCTAGAGAGGACTGCTTGTCTGTTTCTCTGTTTCTCTCCTCCCCCACAAATGGGGGAGGTCTCATTTACCCCACTGCCTACAGGCTTCCTCACTGCACAGAAGCCATGTCACTGGTACCTCCAGGCTCATTTCTTCATTCTCAGAGAGGAAAGGGCTAACTCGGAAGAGAAGTCCTGGGAAAGGACTTGGGTGGATTCATTTGGGTCCCACGTCCACCCATCAACCAGTTGTGGTGGCCAGGATAGTGAGACCTTGATCCCTCTGAATTGGACTACATGGTGAAAGCAGGGTCAAAAGGAGTGGTTTCCAGAAGAATGGGTGGGGGTAGCACTGACCCAGCTGTGGGAAGAATCACTGTAAACTAGGCAGCCAAGCTCTGTCTCTTTTCTAGGTGACTGTGCTTAAGGTAGAAGAATTAATTGCTAATGACCGCTTCAAATAGCACCTGAAGCACCGCTTCAAATAGCTGGCCTATGGAGAATGGAGATAATTTATGGCAACGAGATGTAGGGCCCTCCAGAGAAATGGCTCACTGCAATAGTCACCAAATTTTTTTGGTCACCGTATTGTCACTATAGAAGTAGAAAACCAAGATCTTTCAGATGATAAAAGCTGCTTGATTCCACTTTGAAATGTGTACATTTGAGTAGCTGTTGGCTACAAGTTTTAAAAGCAATGATGAGCTATTTGTGCCTGAGCAGGAGTCTCTGAATGCCCAATATAGTGCGGTGGTTCTTAAAGTGGTGTTCCAGGTCAACATTGCCTGGGAACTAGCTGGAAGTACAAATTCTTGCACCTCACACCAGAATTCATGGATCAGAAACCCTAGGGATGAGCCCAGAGTCTGCATTTTAATGAGCCCTCCAGATGATTCTGATGTGCACTAAAGTTTGAGAACCCCTGGATAAGAGCATGCTGTTGTAGCTGGCCCAGATTTCCTCTTCAGGACTGTGGTGCTTATTCACCAGGACCTTGGGGATTTGGCGGCTTCCAGCTCTCAACTGAGTCCTCTCCTGGCTTTGCAGTCAGCTAAAGAGAGTTACCTCATCCAAGGTCACACTTTCTCTCTGGAACTTCCTGCGTGCATGACTGGTCTCCGGAGGTAGAGAGCGGGGATCTGAAGGCTTGACACCCTTTGCTCAACCTGGGACAATTGTGAAGGGCCATCCCAGTCCAGAGCTTCCCAAGGGATCCAAGGAGGCCTTTGTTGTGACTACATCACTGTTCAACTCCTCCCCCTACCCAATCTGCTACACTTGGTCCTTCACAACTGTTGATCTAAGGACATGCCCCAATAAACTTCATGCATGCAAATCACCACCTCCAAGTCTGTTTCCAGGACAAACAACCTTAGATACCTGGCCCCTCCTGATAAGAGTTAGGACCATGCACAGCCAGTCCCATAAAAGAGAGGGCACCATAGTCCCCACCCTGCAAATGCCCAAGGCAACAGGACCCTGCCACTTCCCTGCTGTTTTGGTTCCTCTCTTTGAGGCCCATGGATAAAAGTTCTATATATCTTCCAACCCACCTTCCAGAGGACCTTATTGAAAATATTCTGTCCAAACCCCTTCTCTGCCACCACAGCACAGTAATAATCCCTGCACATGGTGAGAAATCACAAACTATGACCATTAACTCCCCTCAGAGGTTGGAACATCCCCTTCCTCCCCACTAGGTCTTTGGAGGACCCAAAGCATCAAAAGGCTCAAAGCACTAGGTCTTTGGAGGACCCAAAGCATCAAAAGGAAAAGTAGTTTTCCCCACTCACGATGTTTGCATCCCTGTGTAAAGGCCAACTTGTTTGGAGCAAAACGGATCTGCTTTTAACGTCATGCCTGGGGTTTAAAAATTTGTCCTTAGTCCTACTGAGATGAGTACTGTCCTGAAAACCTGGCCACATCTGCTTGGGCATAAGACCTGCCGTGGGCTATGTATCAGAGCTTTCCTCACCTCTTCTCTGAAATCCCAACCCTTTCCAAGCAAAGATGCAGCAGCATTCTTAACTCTTCCACCATCCAGGCTGGACTCACACATCACCTTCATTCTCATCTTCAAACACCTTTATCTGACAACACTCAATAGTTCATTGTTCCCCAATCTCAACCAAGGTTTTTGTTCTATGAGCCTTTGTCCATATCTGCCACCACGTGGACCATCGTTGTACCCGTTCTGCACCAGCTTCATCTCGCCCAAACTGAAAGGCCAACTCAAGTGCCATTTCCTCCATGAAGCCTTCTTGGATTCCCATGTAAAAGTAACGTACGCCAGCTCTGAGCCCCACAGTCCCCTGCACCTGTCTCACAGTATCATCACTCTCTGCCTTGAGGTTGACTGTACATGGCTTCTCTCTTCTGCTAAATTACAAGTTCCTTGAGGCCTGGGGTCATGCCTTGGACAACTTTGAAGCCCCCATAAGACCCAGTGCAAGTCCTTTCACCTAATGCAGAGAGGATTCAAAATATTTAGTATACTGCTGTTACTGTTACAAAGAAATACTAGCATATTGCTGCTGCTGAGACACTTTTATAAACACAGTCCTGTCCTTCTCCAAAAGAAACATGAACATTAAAAATCAATAAAAACTATATTCCTAAGAATCTGTGCCCAGCATGAACATGTGTCCTGTTTTGCCCCCAGGACAGCCCCAATTTATTCCTGCTGTCTTGATATAATTATTAATACCATCTTCTTTCACTTTCAAAAGTGTCCCAGATTGGAAGATAAATTTTATGGTCATCCTACTTACACAACTCAAACCATTAGCTAACAATATGCTCTGCTTACCTATTTGTAGGAAAGTCACATGATAAGAATTTCAAAAGGAGAGTGTACCTTGCAGATATTTTTACCTGCCTGCTCTTGCACGCAAATGCACACACATTTTTTTTTACTCAGGGCCAATGCACAAAGTTATTCCACACCAGGGTTTTAAGGGCTACTCTCCAGCAGGTGGACACCAGTGCAAGCTGAGTCAGATCCTCTACTCCCGTCCCAGTGACCTGTCTTCTCCTTTGCACCAATGACAGAATATGGAGGCTGTTTGGAGATCCCTGGTTTCTCTCATTCCATTTCAACCAAAGCTGACTGCTTTCTGCCTGAGGGAAGATATATCCCCCCTGAGGCTCTTCAGCAAAATTACTCAGATTGGCACGGGAGGATTGGGAACAGATCGTAACTGTGGTTTTTCTACTCTCCAGATGCAAACAACTGCTGCCAACAGAAAATATCCCAACCTCACCGAAATGGTGAGGGGGCCTCAACATATTCTTCTTTATATTTGCTTCCTGATCAAGTAAGTAGATAATTATAAGTAAATTATAAACACATGCTTCATCTAATCCTCACAGTAGCCCTGTTGGATGCTATCGTAATCACTATTCTACACATTTTCGTATTTATGGTTAGTATTGGTATAGATTCCATGTCTTAGCCACTGCATAAGCAATTTATAGATATTAGCGTATTTCATCCTCACCACACCAGCTGAATACAGATCTATTGATTATTTATTGCCCATCATACACAAACACAAGCTTTGTAAGGGCAGGACCTTATTTTGTTCACATCTATATCCTCTGTGAACACACTGAAAATTTTGTTTGGCACAGACTAGGTTCTCAGTAAATGCTTATTGAATGAATGAATAAATGAATGAGTGGATAAAAGAATGAATGAGTGAGTGAGTCAGCAAACCTATGAGAAAGGTGTGTTTATCCACATTTTGCAGATGAGAAAACCAAGCCTTAAAAAGGATAAGGAGTTTGCCAAGATCTTGTAGATCACAAACCAAGGACTTGAAGGTTTCAAAGTCCTAAAGATAACAATGTATACACCCTCCCTTCTCATTTTTCTGATGAGAAAATTATGGTTTGGGAAGTGACCTGCTCAGGACCAGCTAAGCATTAAGTTATTAGAGCTCAGACCCAGGAACCCTGACTTTGACTCACACTATTTCCTGCTCCTTATGCTGACAGGTGGCAGAGTCAAGCCCATGTCCTTGGTGGGTACAGCCATAGTGTCCTCTGCAGGGGAGAGGAGTGGGTGGTTCACCCAAATAAGATTCAAATCCTTCTGGCAGGAGGAAGATTGATTATAATCTTCTACCTTACCCCTGGGCATTAGTGTTCAGCCAACTGAGAATGAAATAGGGACCAAAGTTGATTATCTGTGTTAGGGTAATGCTTGCTGCCCCGACAAACCATAACATTTCAGTGGGTTAACACAATAACTGCTTATTTCTTAATCATTTAATCATGCAACATACCAGATAGGCATCTTGGTGAATGGGCAGCTTTGCTCCATACTGGAACTTCAGAAATGCAGACTCCTTGCACATTTTGACTCGAGAATCCTAGAGGCTCCAGTCCTCTGCTTTTAGTGCCAGAAGAGGGAAGAGAGAACACGAAGAAGGTTTCTTAAACACTGTGGCCAAGAATGGTCACACCTCACTGCTCACAGACTGTTGATGAGAACTAGACCACAGCTCTGCTCGGATGCATGTGGGGCTGAGAAATGCAGACCCTGGGCAGCCAAGGGCACTGCAGAAGGGGAAGCACAAAGTTTTGGTGGGCCGCTAGCCATCACAACCATGATGAGAAAAGAGGGGGACAGGGAAGAAATGGGAGACAGGAATCTGGGCTACCGCTTAGAGAAGGATGGAAATTGAAAGGAAACAGTGGAGGCAGGGCAGAAAATGCCAACTTTGGCAGCCTTAGAGGATTTTGTGGACTTTCCCTCTTTACTAGTGATGGAGACGGGGCAAACCTGTCTTTGCTGCCAGTTTGATGCACACATGGAGGAGAACTTGGAACCTCTCATCTTAATTATTATCAAGCCTCTACCCTCAAAAGCACTACCCAAGAGGTTAGCAATTTCCATTCACGCCCACCCCTGCCTTCTCCTTTTGGGCTGTAAATTATAAATCATGCAAAATTGGGCAATAGCATAAAAGCCACAAGATGTATCGAGTGCCACAGCCTTCAGTTATCTTAGTTCATTAAACAGAAAAATAGGTGTAATTTTTTTTTATTTATAGGAAAACAGTATCAGGTAATGTCACACAATATTTCAAAATAGCGTTTGTCTTTGTCAGCCAAATAGTGAACAATAAGGAAATACTGAATGTCCTTTTTAAGAACTGATTTGAAATTAATTTCAATCCATTCTGATGGTTCAGTAAAAAAGAGAAATATAAGCTTTGGTAGGTTTCTTAATGTAGATTGTTATAGTAATTTAAAAACAACAAATAATAAAAGTAATAATTCTATCATGCTGCCAGGGTGCTTGACAGAAAATAGTATATTTAAAAAAATAAATTTGCCAGTGCAACATATGCCAATGAATAGACTCCAGGCATCGTCTTCAGATGAGAAAGATTCATAAGATCATTTTCACTTATTTTAGAAAATTATTTATTCCGACAGAAGTAAAAATATTAAGAGTTTAATTATTGACAATCTTTCTTCCCCTCCTGCCTCCCAAGGAGGGTCCTTTTGTAGCAGGAGTAATGGATAGGGTAGGGTAATGGAGAGAGACACAGACTTAGAGAAGTTGAGAGGCTTACTGGCTTGACATATGTGTGAACATAAGAATGTCCAGAGAAAACCGAAAGAGCTGAGAGTGGAAAGAAGGTGGACAGATCTTGGCCAGAGAGGGAAGAACTGAGAATTTTTGGAAGCTCAACTGGGCAGTTACCATGAGGAGGGGACCATGGGGAGAGAGTTCAGGTAAAAAGGAGCCTTCAGAAGTCTTAACTCATGCAGGGCACCTGGGTGGTTCAGCTGGTTGAGTGTCCGACTTTGGCTCAGGTCATGATCCCACATGGGGCTCTGTGCTGACAACTAAGAGCCTGGAGCCTGCTTCAGGTTCTGTGACTCCCTCTCTCTCTCTCTGCCCCTCCCCTGCTTGCTTGCACGCTTGCTCTCTCTCTCTCTCAAAAATAAATAAACATGAAAGAAAGAAAGAAAAAAGAAGAAAAAAAGAAAGAAAAAAAAAAAGAGAAAAAAAGAAAGAAAGAAAGAAAGAAAGAAAGAAAGAAAGAAAGAAAGAGAAAGAAAGAAATCTTAACTCATGCTACACGGAGTAGCTCCCACAGCTATTGCTGCTAGAGGGGACCTTACCTGAACTCCCTCCACTGCTGGCCTGCGCTGTGGAGAACATAGCCTAGCAGATTAAGATAGTAATGATTATAGCTAATGCTTACATAAGCACACTTCCTACGTGCCAAACAGCAAGCTAAACTTATCTACACTAATCTTTTAATCTTTACAACTTTATGAGGTGACAGTAGAAAGTTAACACTCATACTAACCTTCTTTTACAGAAGAGACAACTGAGGCACAGAAGGGCTACTTAACTCTCTCAGGATGCACCAGCTAACAAGTAGTAGAGCTGGGATTTAGGCCCAGGCAATCTCGTTCCTGAGCCTGTGGGCTGCGCCCTGATACTCACCTCCCAGGCTGTTGCAAAATCAATATAGGCAATACGTAAGCCTTATGTCATAAGAACACCTGAAATCTGGACTAAACTCCAAGTCGATGGTGTTCAGTTTCGCTTACAGTACTCCCAGGCGAACATCCCTTCGAGAGAATAGCGTGTAATTGTAGGTGCCCAAATGCCAAGTTGTTTACATGCTCACAATATTGAAAGTTGCTTATTTACTAAATTTTAGGAAATAAGACTGAGAAAACAAAGGCATAAGGAATTACTCTTTTTCCAAATTTGATTTGTCTCTGGCCTGTTTTCTAGGCTTATATGACTTTGGTAATAACTGAGTAATGTTATAAAAGATCGATGCAACACTCAGAGTCTCTTGACTGTAAAGGCTCCATTTTGACTGGCATTGGAACTAATTCATAGGAAACCAGAGACTCTTACTTGTCCGGTTCTTGGTCTTTTCAGGTCCCATTTATTTATCTACCTGTTTATCTATCTACCTCTTTAATTATTTTTGCATATGGAAGTGTTTGAAGCTTTATTTATTTATTTGTTTCGAAGCTTTACTTTTAAAAAGTTTTTTTGCTTCGAATTTTTATTTAAATCCTAGTCATTAACATATAGTGTAATATTGGTTTTCAGGAGTTCAATTTAGTAATTCATATGTAAATTTACTCACTTACATATAATACCCAGTGCTTATCCAAACAAATGCCTTCCTTAATGCACATCACCCTACCCACTTCCCCTCCAGCAATCCTCAGTTTGTTCTCTGTATTTAAGAGTCTCTTATGGTTTGCCTCCCTCTCTGTTTTTATATTATTTTTGCCCTACGTTCACCTGTTGAGTTTCTCAAATTCCACATATGAGCGAAATCATATGATATCTGCCTTTTTATGACTCACTTATTTCATTTGGCATAATACACTCTGGTTCCATCCACACTGTTGCAAATGGCAAGATTTCATTCTTTTTCATTGCCTAGGAGTATTGCATTATATATATATATATATATATATATATATATATATAATCACACACACACACACACACACACACACCACATCTTCTTTATCCATTCATCAGTCTATGGACATTGGGCTCTATCCATAATTTGGCTAGTGTTGATAGTGTTGCTATAAACATTAGGGTGCATGTGCCCCTTCGAGTCAGAATTTTTGTATCCTTTGGATAAATTCCTAGTAGTGTGATTGCTGGGTAGTGGGGCAGTTCTATTTTTAACTTTTTGAGGACCTCTGTACTGTTTTCCAGAGTGGCTGCACCAGTTTGCATTCCCACCAACAATGCAAAAGGGTTCCCCTTTCTCTGCGTCCTCACCAATATCTATTGTTTCCTGAGTTGTTAATTTTAGCCATTCTGACAGGTGTGAGGTGGTATTTTCTTGTGGTTTTGATTTGTATTTCCCTGATGATGAGTGATGTTGAGTATCTTTTCATGTGCCCGTTAGCCATCTTGATGTCTTCTTGGGAAAAATGTCTATTCGTGTCTTCTGCCCATTTCTTCCCTGGATTATTTGTTTTTTGGGTGTTGAGTTTGGTAAGTTCTTTATAGATTTTGGATACTAACCTTTTATCCAATATGCCATTTGCAAATATCTTCTCCCATTCTGTCTTTTTGTTGATTGTTTCTTTCGCTGTGCAAAAGCTTTTTATCTTGATGAGGTCCCAATAGTTCATTTTTGCTTTTGCTTCTCTTGCCTTCTTTTTTTTTTTAACATTTCTGAAGTTCCTTTTATTTTTATTTTTTTTTTCAATATATGAAAATTATTGTCAAATTGGTTTCCATACAACACCCAGTGCTCATCCCAAAAGGTGCCCTCCTCAATACCCTCTTGCCCTCTAATAAGAAGTTGCTACAGCTGAGGTCAAAGAGGTTGCTGCCTATATTCTCCTCTAGAATTTTTATGGTCTTCCATCCATTTGAATTTATTTTTGTGTATGGTGTAAGAAAGTGTTCTAGTTTCCTTTTTCTGCATGTTGCTGCCCAATTTTCCCAACACCATTTGTTGAAGAGACTATCTTTTTTTCCATTGAATATTCTTTCCTGCTTTGTCAAAGATTAGCTGACCATATAGTTGTGGGTCCATTTCTGGGTTTTCTATTCTGTTCCACTGATCTACAGGTTTGTGTTTGTGCTGGTACCATGCTGTCTTGATCACTTCTGCTTTGTAATATAGCTTGAAGTCCAGAATTGTGATACCTCCAGATCTGGTTTTCCTTTTCAAAATTGTTTTAGCTATTTGGGGTCTTTTGTGGTTCCATACAAATTTTAGGATTGTTTGTTCTACCTCTATGAAAAATGCTGTTGGTATTTTGACAGGGATTGGATTAAATGTGTAGATTGCTTTGGGTAGTATAGACATTTTAACAATATTTATTCTTCCAACCCATGAGCATGGAATGTTTTCCCATTTATTTGTGTCCTCTTCAATTTCTTTCATAAGTGTTCTATTGTTTTAAGAGTACAGATTTTTATCTCTTTGGTTAGGTTTATTCCTAGGTATCTTTGTTAGGTTTTGGTGCAATTGTAAATGGGATCGATCCCTTGATTTCTCTTTCTGCTGCTTCATTAGTAATGTATTGACATACAACAGATTTTTTATGTTGATTTTTTATCCTGAAACTTGCTGAAATCATTTTTAGTTCTAGCCATTTTTTTTATGGAGTCTTTGGGTTTTCTACATAGAGTATCATGTCATCTGCAAATAGTGAAAGTTTGACTTCTTCCTTGCCAGTTTGGGTCCCTTTTGTTTCTTTTTGTTGTCTGATTGTTGAGGCTAGAACTTCCAGTACTATGTTAAATAACAATGGTGAGAGTGGAATCCCTGTCCTGTTCCTGACCAAAAATAAAATCTCTCAGTTTTGGGGCGCCTTGGTTGCTCAGTTGGTTAAGCATCTGACTTCAGCTCAGGTCATGATCTCATGGTTCATGAGTTCAACCCCACATCAGGCTCTGTACTGACAGCTCAGAGCCTGGAGCCTGCTTCAAATTCTGTGTCTCCCTCTCTCTCTCTGCCCTGACCCACTCATGCTCTGTCTCTCTCTCAAAACTAAATAAATGTTAAAAAAAAATTTTTTTTAATCTCTCAGTTTTTCCCCATTGAGGATGATATTAGCTATGGATCTTTTGTATATGGCCTTTATGATATTAAGGTATGTTCCCTCTATCCATACTTTGTTGGTTTTCTTTTTTTTTTTCAAGAATAGTTGCTGTATTTTGTCAAATGATTTTTCTGCATCTATTGAGAGGATCAAATACTTCTTATCTTTTCTCTTATTAATGTGGTGTATCATGTTGATTGATTTGAGTTTCCCAAACAAAAACTAAAGGAGTTTATGACCACTAAACCAGCCCTGCAAGAAATATTGAAGGGTACTCTTTGAGTGGGAAAGAAAGACCAAAAGTAACACAGACTAGAAAGGAACCAAGTAAACCTCCAGAAATAATGACTTCGTAGGTGATACAATGGCACTAAATTCATATCTATCAATAATTACTGTGAATGTAAATGGATTAAATGCTCCAATCAAGACATAGGGTGTCAGAAAGGATTAAAAAAACAAGACCCATCTATATTCATCTATATCTATGCTGCCTACAAGAGACTCATTTTAGACCTAGAGACACCTCCAGATTGGAATTGAGGAGATGGAGAACCATCTATCATGATAATGGCTATCAAAAGAAAGCCATAGTAGCCATACTTCCGTCAGACAAACTAGATTTTAAAAGAAAGACTATAACAAGAAATGAAGAAGGGCACTATATCATAATAAAGGGATCTACCCAACAAGAAGATCTAATAATTATAAATATTTATGCCCCCAACTTGAAAACACCCAAATATATAAATCAATTAATAACAAACATAAAGAAACTCACTGATAACAATGCAACAATAGTAGGGAACTTTAGTACCCCACTTACAACAATGGACAGATCATCTAGGCAGAAAGTCAACAAGGAAACAATGGCTTTGAATGACACTCATATCATTTATTTTTAAGGGTAACTTCACCACCAGCCATGCTAGGTGTAGAGCAAGACAAATCACAGGGAGAAAAGTACATTAGCTACTGGAATACTTATTGAAGTTGAGATCACAGACTCTGGAAATATCATTCTTTAGTTAATTCTATACCCAGGTCATTCCCCCATAGTTCATAATAGAATAAGAACATAGAACCAAGATGAATAAGATAGGTCTTTGGGGACCTACATGAAGGCTGAGTTACTCCAATCAAAAAAGATTGAGGGGCTCTAGAAAATGTTAATCTAACTGATGACGAGCTCTGGGAGGATTGACTTAGGAATTAAAGTAAGCCTTTGCTGTATTCCAGCATTAGCATGTGACTATAAAATGATCTGTATGTCTTAGATCTATTTTTTCACCTCATATGTCATCACCAAGAATTTTATTCACTACAGTTTATTCACCAGCTCCACAAGTGGTCATGACCTCTGGCATGTGTCTTTCATGGATTTAGATGGGAATAAGGACTCCACCCTTGCTCTCTTCCAAAAGTGAGAAGAGGACAAAATTCTACCTTTCATAGTTTGAGAGACAGTGATGCTGTGTTCTGCAAAAGTAGATTAGAAAATTAGGCTTCATCAAGGGGTATCCACGAGGTTATCATCTCTGGGTTGACAGTGAATGCTGTGGACCCACTCATACTGAGAGTGGATGTACCAGTGAGATGCTGGCTTAAGGACCAATATTTAGTCATGACAGCAGAGACCTGGATGTCCAACAGTAGCAAACTAAGACAGCTATACCCTGGTCAATCTTCTCGGGAGTCAGAGCTGCTGCTTCTATCTTATGATAAATTGCATTGATCATGTAGGTTACAGAACCCCTATCAGTATCAAAGAAAAGACATTAGGTTTTGACATTGTCAATTTCTGGAAGTGTCACACAGCACCGCGGGGAATGGCTCATTTAATTTCAGTTTATAAATTAAACAAAGCAGAAAACCAAGATGATAAATCTGAAATGTTCCAAATATTTAAACTTAGAATAGATCAACTTCATGGAACCGGGGCCAAAATTGATACTACCAAAACTTCACCAAGACCACCTTCAGAAAAAAAAAAAAGAAGGTTAAAATGCTCAGAGGCGGAACGTTTGTCATGCTTCCCAATGAGGAAAGTAGAATCTGGCCTCTTTTTTAGAAGGGGTGTTATGAAAACAATTACAACAGGTAGTTATTCATTGTTTTAGCTTATTCTGTCCTAGTGAGACTTTAACTTCATTTTCAACTCTTCATTTTGCAATTAATATCTTCTTTTAAAAAACCAGAAATAAATTTAACCTTTTGAGACTAATAGGTTCCTCAGGTCTTTTAAATAGTAAGTCAGGCGGAGCCCTTAGAAACATTGCTCTGGGCGTCTTTGGCTATTTTTACAAGGAGTGTTGCACATCTGTGTGTCCACACGTAGCCTGGGGTCTCACCTCTGGGGTCTCCTCACAGAGGCTTGGCGGAGCTTCATTTATCTTAGGAAGGGAAATGGTGGAGTGGAGCCTGCCTGACTCCGGACCTGTGATTCCAAGGTGGAAAGAGTCCAAGATTGTTGCTCAGTCCATTAAGCAATCCCTTTTAGCTGAAGGGATTCATCTATCAATCTCGATTTTCAGCCAGTAATCTGCTTATTTAGAGGCTTAATTACATTTTCAGGTCACCCGAGCGCTTCTCCAAGATATTTAATAAAATGAGTCCTTATTTTATTTATCACACAGTGTATTTTACATGGGCTACCCAGGACTGGGATGGAGTAAAAGGGGCAATTACTTATAAAAAGATAAACAAGTGAGATTTCCACGTTCAAGGTGTCCCGAGTTAACACAGAAATTATTTGGGTCCCGGGGCTCAATGACGATAGCAGATTGATCTAAAACTGCATGTAGCAGCCACCATTCCTGAAACAGAAAGTCAAATATTGATTTCCCAGTGCTTTTATGACCCATTTAACAACAGGCATTTTGGATTGGTTTTTTCTTAGGGCTGGAGAGAATGTTCCAGCCAGCCTCCTTTTGAGCTTCCTCTTAATTATCTTCTCCGGAGATGGGTAAAAATTGATGTTTAGCCCTGGTCCTGCACACGCACGTGAAAGTGCACACACACAGACACCGTAAAAGAGGCCGACACACGTGTGGCACCTAACACTATGTAAGTTAGCTTGGATGACGGGTATTTAGATATTTTCCACAAAAACTACCAAATTGGATGAGGGGTAGGTCCCATTGGATATGTCTGCTAACAAATTCTCACTAATTGACATCAAGCCAGTTAATTTCTACGTAATAAGTGTTGAGTGATTCAGGGGCCTTCCCCACCCGCCAAGGCTGGGTCTATACAAAGACCTCTACCTGTTTGGCTCTCAGAACAGAACATTTAATGTTTTGCCAAATTTTCAAAAATGCTGGGAGTAGGAACAGCATTTTTAATCTTTTGCTCTTTGGGCTACTAATTATGTAGCTAAGGGTATAAAGAGGGCTTTACAAATCATTATTTCCATTAGGAAGGTGTTGGAACCGATTCCACAGAGGGCTCCCCTCCTATTTGCGCAGCTGCTGTTCCCGGGGGAGGCGGCCGCTGTGGTGCTGGTTGAAGCGGGGCTTCTGTTCTGTTTCCCCAGCACTTGGAAGAAAAACAAAACAGGCCTAATGAAAAACACACACGGGAAATGCTTTATTACTTCATCAGCCTCACCTACTGCGCTCTGGCACGGCTCTGTGATCGGGAGGACTTCTCCCGGGCCGGCTTGCTCCCTCTCCGAGCGAGCGGAGGCCGAGTGGGGCGGTATGAGGCCGATACTCTGTCATTTCCTGTCAGATCATTTTGGAGGAATTTGCTCTTATTTCCTCCTGGCCACAATTCCCCACCTCCACCCCTGCCTCCCCAGCTCCGCACTGGCCCTATGCCCTACAGTACAGTGGTGGTAACTTCAAAACACAGGGATCAGGGGCTCCGGAGGGGCGGGGGGGTGTGGAAACTCTGGGCACCCAACGCAATCAACCTGTAACTTCCGAAAGCGGAGAGATGGGTCAGAACCACAGAGTGAACCCTAACCTGCAGAGAACACCAAGGGGCACCACTTCGCTGGAAAACCAGTGAGCTGGGGGGGAGAGGGGAGGGTGCTGAAGTGAGTCACAATATTAATCCAGACTGCAATCTTCCCACATACATTTTCTTGACTTTTCACCAGAAAAGAGCGTCAGAGAGCAGACATTCCCCAAATCTCATTGGACCGTTAGCAAGTGAATAACTCCTTTCATAAAAAAATGTCTCCATTTCTTTATTCCACACAGAGTGAAACCTGGATATAATAGACAATGCATTTATTCACATGGTACTCAGCAGCCCCCTACCAAATAATCCAGGCATGGTCAAGCAGATATGGCTACCCAGGAAATTGGAATGCTTTAGGCCAGACCTCGGTGGGGCCACCAATGCCTGTCTGTAGCCATGCATCACTCACAGCTTTTTTCTGTTGTACAGTTTGGCAACTTGGAAATGGTACCAGGCCCTCTGCTTAGAAGACGTGTAATGAATATTTGCTAGATGTTCAATAAATATCTGATGAATTGAGAGGATGGAATGCTAAGCTGCCACCCAGTTTTGTGGTAATGGAAAGTGGGTGCTTCCAGGTAGCACCCCTATATGTTGCCACTCTCTTGGGGGTCAACACCACCTACCACCATAGCTAAATAGTAAGAGTTCTAGAATGTGGGCAACTTTTCCTTGATGAAATTTCTACCAGATTGGCCTACCAGATTGGGTAGTTTTATCTGATATTTGTTAAACTACAACTTATGGCATGGGTAATACAGTATTATTACTTAGATGTTTCATTCAACGTGCATATCTTCTCAAAGAGTATTTTGTAAATAGATGGATCAGTAAGGGTGATATTTGTATAAGTGCCAAATAAGTTTGTGTGGGGAGCCTCATGGTGAGAATTGGTCTATGTGTATAGACGTGCCCAAATGCAAGATAGTCCTGCCGAAATTTAATTCCCCATGGAAATGTAGAAATAAATCATGTAAAGTAGCTTGTCTGATGGAAAAAATTCGAGATGAGAACAAATTGATCCTCCAAAGCAGAAGCCGTTCAAGATACCTGCCACCAATAGATGGTGGGAAAGGTTCTGTCTGGTGTATCTGTACTTCATTTTGACGCATTTGATAAACATCATCAATCCCATCACAGTTGATAACTACAAAAGCACTGAGAATACTAGAGACGCTAAGTATATGATTATGATGGAAACAGTAAACTTTTTTTATAAAGGCAAAAGGCCTAAAAATGTAAAAGTGCTGAGGAAAACCAAACCTTGCTCATAGGTATGGAGTGTAACTTTGACAGTAAGAATAACGCAGAAGGACAAAGAGTAGTTTTCCAACTTGTGGAAAGGTACCTACCTAGAGGATCGACAATTGTAGCCAAGAGATTGATGAAATAGGAGACATTCTTGTCTGGGCTATTACAGTGGTTTCCAACCCTCCCTTCACCTTTGAATCATCCAAGGAGCTTTTAGAAACTGCCTTGGGGGGCCTACACCATAGACCAATGAAATCAGAACCCCTAGTGGTGGAGCACAGACATCATGACTTTTTAAATCTCCCCACATGATCTGCTGTGTAATCAAAGTGGGCCACAGCCATAGCGCTCAGGTTTTAGTATCAGGATCACCTGGAGGGCTTATGAAGCTACAGTTTTCTCATTCTCACCAGAGTTTTTCATTCACCAGGTTTGGGGCAAAGGCTAGGAATTTGTATTTCTACCACGTTTCTAGTTGATGCTGCTGCTGTTTAACCTGATGGTTTCTTCTTGACTTTATGGCGATAATGCAACTAGGGAAAAGTTTTTTTTTTTTTTTTTTTTCCTGCAGAATATGGTTCATTCTTCAGTTTCAAGGGCCATATGAATCTACACATGATGAAAGTAAGTGCTCGAGTGGAGTGTGAGACAATGCAGCTGCTAAATTGTTTCCTCAACGCTTGGCTAGATCAAGGAATGTGGCCAGTCTCAGCATAGATAGACCTACTGTGTCTTAGAAGACCCCAGGTAAAACATATATCAGCAACGAAAAGAGAATGGTGGGGTATAAAGCATCTCAGAAATTCACCTTGGGGCTGCAAGTTCATACCCTTCCTCCACCAGATTTTACCAACAAACGAACTTTAAAGCATTCATCTGGATATTAGCCAATATATTAGCCAATGAGTATTTGCTATGTTTGTAACAGTAAAATTGTGATAAGCACTTTAAGTATAAAACCATGCAAATTATAAATGAAAACCATTCAAAATTACATGAGAGAAAATTGGGCTTTAAGAATGTGACTTTGAGGAGTTGGTAAGTCAGAGAAAGACTGTGAATTAATTACTGTACCAATTACCATTAATTCCTAGCCAATAATTGTTTCAAGGAAGAGCCAGGTTTCACTTCCATCCCCTTCTCTCCCTGGCCACATGCCCATCTTTTCACTGCTGACAGATGCAAATGTAGCTCATGGAACCATTACACAGCTATGGCGTGAGTAACCATCTCTGGTCCTCCAGTGGATGTGGCCACCAGCTCTTCTTCCTTAACACTTTACCTTCACTTCTAGTCATCTTTAGGTCCTCCCGATTCCATGGCAGTTCCAACCACATTTTTAAAAAAATACAAATTCTCCAGTGCAGTTACAAAGGCTACCATTTCTAAAGCTCTGCCTTAAGAAATGCAGCCCTCTCTTCCTGTTTTCTCTTTTAAAAAATATTTTTAAATGATTAATGAAAATAGTGCAGTAGTCAGCCAGGCTGAAAGGAGACTGTAAGCTCATTCATGATTTACTGAGGTTTGTTGGGTGTCCAGGGGCAGCTCTCTGGGGGTGTCACATCCAAGCAGCTCTGTCTAGTCTTTGAATCTTCATATTAAAATCCGATCATGTGATTTTTACGTTTCTCATTTTCAGTGGTAAGTGGTGCGCATAGAGAGGGTCACTTGCTTTCAAGCACTGATAGTACCTACAGTCTTTGGATTCATCCTGTATTTTGGAAGTTTGTTGGCTTTCATGCAGGAAACCTGTCAAGTGAGCCATGTAGCATTAAAACTCCAATTAAAGGTAAAATGATGGGGTTGTGGCTGCTTCATAGAGGGGAGATTGAACCATATGTGTGGGTGAAGAACGCAAAGGAGAAATATGCATTTTGATGACTAAATATTATAGCATATTTTAAAACTATGTACTCAAATATATTTGGTCTGATCAAATAAATCAGAATGTTTGGAAATAAGACACTCTGATTAATATTCTAATTAACTGAGTATTAATCAGAATTTGCAGGGAGGTGGGGAGAAGAAATCCTTATTGAAAAATTTTTAAGAGAGAAAAAAACTGTACTCACCCAACTTCTCATTTTAGCAAATGGGGTTCATAGAATCAAATGTATCCATTCACAATTGTAAAACTCGTGTCTAGTTAACGAAGATCAGCTAAATGTGGAGTTCAGATTAGTTGTTACTCATTTAGTTTGCTTTTCAGTGTCAGACTAACCTAACAAGTACCAAATAATAACTTCAATTCTGGGGGCATAATAAAGATGAAAAGGAAAGATCCCCACCCTATTGGTTATATATATAAGTCCTTTTTATTGTTTAAACATGTTAGATAATGTAAAAATATCCTATTAGTGTCAGTTTTTGTTTGAACACATTTTTCTTTTAAAAGTGCCTTTTTCAGTAAAGCTGTGGGAGATTTTTCTTTTTCTGGTATTTAAAGTAAGATAAAGTTTGGCTGATCTCTTTGCCTGACTATCCACTTCCCCCTCCAAAGGCTTAATAACCACAATCCTAAGATTTATGGTGAGTGACAAAGAAAAATAAGTAAATTATCTGTCTGAGGAGCCATTCTTCCTCTCTCTGGCCATACAGACTATTTTAAATGCTGCTAGCAGCAGTCTAATTAAAATAATTTCTGTCAGAAGTCTGTGAAATATGCAGCCACAGCCCAGCTCCATGTTCTCGAGCAGGAATGACAAATCTCTGCTTAATTGGTACTTAATATGGTAGTACAGGATTAGTAATTCTCCAGGATAAAAGGAGATAACAAGTAGAAATCTCTTGCTTGGGGCAGGAAGCCTTGGAAGATGAACAGACCAAATAGTGCTTACCCCCAAACTGTTCCTATCAAGGGTTGTTAGTTTGGCCATCATTTATGAAATAAAAGACAATTAATGCACACTTTATGGCGAGTTCTAAGTCCTAATTAAATACAACTATGTACAAAGAATGTGAACAGCCTGACTTACAGAGACCAAAATAAATACTGGCAGAATTATGGTGACCACTGCAGCCTTCGCTCATCTTTTTATCCTGTCTTGAGGATAAGAATCTTGGCAGAGTCATAAGCTACTTCTGAGGTACAGCCATTAAGCTGAGACTCATAGTGAATTTTAGAAAATTTGGAAATTGTAAGAGAGCAGAAGGGAGAAAATTATCCATAGTACCATTGCTAATAAGTTGGGTAATAAGTTGGGACCACTGCTAACAAGATGGAATATTTCCTTCCTCTGTGTGTGTGTGTGTGTGTGTGTGTGTGTGTGTGTGTGTTTATTTCCAGTGCACAGTTTCTCTGTTTTGCTTATTCCAGGAATTGTTGCAGGCCATTTTATATTTGACTTTTTTTTCATTTGATATTAAATAGAAACATTTATTTATATTCATAACTGCTCAGTATAAGTATCACGTTTCATGTTGACACAGTATTCTATCAGGTACAATAATAGTAGCTAATACCTATCTTGTGCTGACTGTGTGCCAAATGCTATTCTATAGGCTTTGCTTGTGTTAACAAATTAAATCAATAATAGCCCTATGAATCCAATACTTTCATCATCTGCATTTTGTAGGTGTGGATACTGATACGCGGAAAGAGTACATTAATTTCTCCAAGGCTACATACAGTGGTTAGTTGAACAAGGACAATCCAACAACAAAAACTGTTTTCAGTTATTCTACTAGGTCATCTCTTGAGGCATCACCTCAACTTAACCAGACAATGCCCTTGATCAAAGTCAGAAAACTTTCTTTGCTAAGGGCCCAATAGTAAATATCTAGACTTTGTGGTCCAAACACAGTTTCTGTGTCATATTCTTCTTTTTTCTCTCTCTCTTAAAAAAAAAAAAACCCAACATTTTAAAAATGTAAAAACCATTTTTAGTTTACTGGCCATATGAAAACAGGCCACAGGGCAGATTTGGCCCCATGCTATTGAATAAAACCTAATTGTGTGAGTAGCAATTAAGATAATTAATTTCAAAAAATTTGACACTAATGAAGCCAAATAATTGATTTGATTGGATTAATTTTTCTTACTTCAGCTTGTAATGTTAGTATTATGAATATACTGCATAAGCATTTGTTTGTGTATACATATTTCTAACAGCAGTTGAACTGATTGAAAATATTTAAGTTTTCATTGAAACCTAAAATTTAAAGGAATTGTGATTTGACTTAAGGACAAAATGAATTTGTTCTTGGTTAATCTCACAAAGTTGATAGAAAGTCACAAATTTATACATTTAATAATCAATGTATGCTTTTGGATGGACCACATAAAATTCTAGTGTGTTCTGTTCATTCTTTGATGGTAGCGGTTCTCAAATTGTGGCCCTGAAACCAGCAGCATTGGCATCGTTTGGCTTTGTCTTTGTTAGAAATACAAATTCTTGCATCCCATTCCAGAAATCAAAAACTCTGGAGGTAGAGCATATTAAAAGTTTGAGAATCACTGTTTTGGAGAAATTTAGTTCCAAACAAATTTTTTTGAGAACAAAGCTCTGTGTGTGTGCACACAGGCACACACATATACACACAAATAAAAGGACTATTTGTGAGCTAAAAGTATCTCGTATTATGCCATATTATGATATATCATGGAACCGCCATGTAGATAAGACACAAGAATGAAAATGAGCAAATTTTAGAGTTGCATGTGTCTCTTAGGCAGGAATATGAATAAATCTATACTGTCACACCTATCTTGTTATATGACACTGTATTGATTTTGTCACAGCTATTTCCTGGCTCATTACCTAAGCATGTCTTTCTTTATAACATTAAGGGATTTAAGATTTAAATATCTGAAAACTTCTTTTTAAATTGAATGTCCTCAATTATTGAGGACACTGTCCCTGAAACTTTAATTGACAAGTTTATTGTAACAAAATGTGTCATTTTAAAATGTCACTCTCAAGATTTAGGTTCTGGGGGAAATGGAGAAAGCACACTCTTCTGTGCTCTCCATTTGAATACAGGTGTAAAACTTGGACAGAATGTGTGGCCCAGTTGCTTGAGGACTTTGAAAAGTAAGCAGTAAATAGAAAGTTGCAGAAGAGGACCCAACTTCAAAGTGCCATTGAACTGGTGTGAGTTTACCACTATTGTTTCCCTGTCACATGACCCTGGAGGCAGACGCAGCTGTAGAAATGCATGACAGAACCCCAGCTTTCTGACAGCCTCAAAAGGGAGTCCCTGGAAACCAGAAGGAGATTGTAGAAAGGGAAGGGCTCACAAAAACAACCCCATAAAGTTATTTACTAACTCTGAGACTCCAAGATTTGCACATGAATGATCCTCATCCTAATCAGTATATACAAGATTTTGAAAAGTGAATAGATTTTCATCCAGGTCTCAGACTGGGTGGTACACTCACAGCACAGATCTGAATAGCAAAGGGCTTAAAACCTGAAGTTACATTGGGACCACAGTCCACAGAAAGCAAGTTGAAACTTGTGGGCTGAAAATAATCAGGTCAATTGACTACTGAAACAAAATATCAATATTCTTCATAAGCTTTAAATAAAATCCAGAGTCTTGTAATATAATAGTCACAATTTCCATACTCCAATCAACAATACTTGGCATATGAAGAACCAGGATAATTCAACTCATATGGGAAAAGGCAATCAATAAACATCAATGCCAAGATGACATGTAAGTTCAAATTATCTGATAGAATTTAAAGCAGCTATTATAAAAATGCTCTGATAAGCAGTGACAAATTCTCTTAAAGCAAAGGGAAAAAAGTCTCAACAGAAAAACAGAAAATATGAAGAAGAACCTAATGGAAATTTTAGTACTAAAAATATAATAACTGAAATAAAAAAGCTCACTGGATGGGCTCAATAGCAGAATGGAGATGACAAAGTAAAGTCTGAATGTAGAAATTATGCTGAGTGAAGAAATTATGCAAACTAAAAAACACAGGGAAACTAAGATTAAAAAAATTAATAGAAACTCAGGTGTCAGTGGGAAAATAATAAAGGACTAATATTCATGTCAAGTCAGTTCCAAAAGAAGAGAAAGGGAATGATGCTTAAAAAAAAATTGAAACGATAATGACTGAAAATTTCCCAAATTTGGTAAGCCATAAGCCTAAAGATTCAAGAATCTTACTGAACCCCAATGGGACAAACTCAAAGAAATCCATGCCTGACACATCATAATCAAACTGTTGAAAACTAAAAGCAAGGAAAAGTCTTGAAAGCAGCCAGAGAAAAAACAGCCTATTATCTATAGGAGAAGAAGGATTCTAATGACTGCAGATTTCTCATCAGAAACCAAGGAGACCAGTAGGAAGTGGCACAAGAATTTTCAAGTGCTGAGAGCAAAGAACTATCAACACAGAATTCTTTATCTAAAGAAAATATCCTTTAGGAATGAAGGTAAAATAAACATTCTTAGATGAATCAAAACTAAGATAATTTATTGCTAAAGAAATTGTTCAGAAAGAAGGGGAAAGATATTAAAAGGAAACTTGGAACATCAACATACGTATAATCAACTATTCTCCTCTTGAGTTCTTAAAAACTGATAATTGAAAAGGAACATTATAGCATTTTCTTATAGGGTTTCAATGTGTGTAGATGTAATACGTGACAACTATAATATCCAAAGAGAGGAGTATAAAAGGATCGATATGGTGATAAGGTTTCTACATTCTATTTGAAATGGTACTGAGTCTACATAGATTATGAAAAGTGTATACATTATAATCCTTAGAGCAACCACTAAAAACTTATAAAAAGAGGTATAATAAAAACACAATAAGTTAAGAATGGAATAGTAAAAAATAGTTCAAGTAATCCAAAAGAAAAAAATAAAAGGATAGGCTTAAATCTAAATAGCCCAATAATTACATTAAATGTAAATGGTCTACACACTCAATCAAAAAATAGGGATTACCAGAATGGATTAAAAAAATCATGCCCTCCACATGTGCCTTCTATAAGAAACACACTTAATGTATAGTGATATAGGTAAGTTAAAAGTACAAGGATATGCCCCATATAAATAATAAATGAGAAAAATAAAATAATAAATAAAAAAGGACATGCCACAAAAACATGAATTAAAATATTGCTTCCATTTGCTCTTCCTGGGAAAATATCTGCCATTCAAGAACCCTGATACTATAATATGAAGTAAACTCATTTTATTACTCGAGATTGTGTTGAATGATCACCAGCTCTGCTTAAGCTGCATTTTTTATTTTTAAGTGGGCTAAATACAAGCTTAATGAGGAACGAATTAAGCTTTCTTCTGTCATTTCCAAGGAAGTGTCATTTCCTCACACTTTCACAAATGTTTTTGTGTAGCAACAAGCACCGCAAAATCCAAAGATTGATTTTAATTCTAAGGCAAAATCAATCTGAATATTCACATATAATCTTTTAAATGAGAGAAACACACATAATCCTCAAGCTCACATGAGGCTCTAAGTGTTTATGAAATATCATAAATACATCAGATTTGTACCTGTGCTCACAGATAGACATGCATACACAGGCAGGTCACGGCTCCTTGGAAAACCACCCATGTTCTCTTCCTCAGCTATATTATGTAACACATATGGTTCCTGTCAGTACCACTCATTCAGAGAGATAAAAATCCTGCAACAGCTAAGTTCAGCCTCTCTCCAGTGCCCCTTTCCTTTGATTTCCAAGATATCAAGTGACTATTCACTAAGCCCTATAATTGCCAACCTTAGCCAGTCCCACCTCTGAAAGAAGAGGAAAGAAACAGCCCATTTAAAAAATATTTTTTCCAGTACATTGCATAATTAACCTATCGTGGTTCTTTCTGATAATAGCTTTCTTTGTTAATTTTTTTAAAGAAATAAAAGCCATCAAAAGATACATGTGTTGATTAACTGTACATAAAAACTTGAAAACTAATTTAGGGACATCTATCATAATTTTTGTTGTTAATATACACTATTAAATGTGTTTGATAGCATAATAAGTGATAGTCATGGGCATGGGGAAGTTTCTTTCTTGAAAACTTTTACAGAGATGAAGCTACCATTGTTTTCTTCAAACCTGGCTTGAATTCAACTTGACACATTGTTCTTTTTCTTTTTTGTTCTTCCTGTCCTTAACTTCTCTTCTGCAATGTGAAAATACAAGGCAGATGTCTTCATCTCACTGGAATGCTTTTAACCTTAATGAAGGCTTGTAATAAATCAGTACTTTCAACCTGCTTTCTATCATCAACACATACATACTTTTTGAGATATTGGTCTCTACAGAGATTATTAGAAATAATTAGAACAAGTTAGAGCTTACAATTATCAGTTTGTTAATGGACATATAGTTGTTTTTTGTTTACTATATTTAACTTACAGAAAATTATCTTGTTTGTTTCTACAAATTGTAGTTATTGGATAAGACCTTTTTCTAAAAAAGCCATCAAGAATTCAATTTTATGCTAGAATATGTGTGGAATATGTATGCATATTTACACACAGAGATACACTCACATGTAAAGGACTATTAAAGTAATTGGGTGATTTTTAAAGGTTACATGTATAAATCATACAAACTTACAAACTAGGAAATGAAGAACTTTTTTCACTTAAAGATTTTCTTGATTAATATGATAAAATTAGAATTTACCTTTTCTTGACTAGATACAGTATTTCGTTATTTTGCATTTTGTATTTTTTATTTACTCAGGATTCAAATATGTCAATTTTTTCGATGAACAAAATTCAGTACCCTGAACTCCTCTCATTAATACACAGAAGAAAAATAACCTGCAAAACTGCAGCCCCAGAAAAGGGAGGCAGTATAAATAACCTCATAAAAACGTGGTGTCTTGGTGACCTATTTTAAATGGAGGAAATTTGGCGATAGCAAAACAAATCACTACTTTCCAAGATCACATCAATTAAGATGCAGCTAGAATTTCTGCTAAAAACCACAGCTAGCAATGGCTGAAACTGAAGATGTGATGGATATGAATAAGCTTTGCAGTATACTAAGCTGAAATAAATTTTTCTGATGGTGACATCCATAAGAAAATTTTATAAGGCAGACTAACTACCTATCTTGATTCTCAAATGTTTAAAAAAGCTGTTCTGACTTCCAATGAATCAAACCTACTCATTCACCTTTCAAGAGGCCATAAAGTTTCATGCATGAAACCCTGGATGAGAAATTATGAGATTTAGGTTATGGGCTTCCTTCTTGGAAGAGGAGAACCAGGCCACCCCAATTCTGTGGCACCCTTCTGCCACATGGATGGCCTCCCACGTGGGTGGCTAGGTTATAAAAGCCTTTTATATTTTTGAGTTTGTGGAACGATGGAATCCAAAGACTCAGTTTCTGATGTCAGCTTTGCCACTTGGGTGACATAAAGAAAATCAACTGCCTTGCCTAAGTTCCATTTTCCCATGTTTAAAATGGGGCTCAAGGTATTCTTACGATGTGTGTGCAATTGCTTGTGACCAGTAAAGTGGTATTCAGCTGTCTAGGTAAGCTGTGCTGGATCCTGTAGATACTATTGGTAGCTTGATCTGTATTGACCTGTCTGACCTTTAGCATTTGAAACTTGCTCTTTCCCCTTAAAACTTCCTTTCCAACACAACACACATTTTTCTGATCATAATTCCAGGCAGAGTTGGATGGGATCTCAAAACTAATCTCAAAGTTGATCAGTTAGAGAAACCAAGGCCCGGAGAAGAAGCCAGAATCCCTCAAGGAATCAGGATTTGAATTGAGGGTCTTTATACCACTGGTGTAATTCTCTTCTCTCTTTTATTAACTGATTTATTCATTCCATAAACATTTACTGAGTACCTATTATGTGCTAGCCACAAGACTATCCTAATCTCTCTCCCAAAATGTAGTCTGTGAAAGTATTATACCATCTTTTGGGGCGCCTGGGTGGCTCAGTCAGTTGAGCATCCGACTTCGGCTCAGGTCATGATCTCACAGCTCGTGGGTTCGAACCCCGCATCAGACTCTGTGCTGACTGCTTGCTCAGAGCCTGGAGCCTGCTTCAGGTTCTGTGTCTCCTTCTCTCTCTGCCCCTCCCTCCGCTCATGCTTTGTCTCACTCTGTTTCTCAAAAATAAATAAATGTAAAAAAAAATTTTTTTTTTTTAAAGTATTATACCATCTTTCAATGCTGGTGTCTATGGCGGAGTTAAGATTCTGGTCATAATTTAATCATCATTAAGTCACAATTTTACAGTCATACTGGTACTTTTCTATGGCTGTTATTGTTGTCACTGTTAATACTGCTAAGGAAGCCTTCTTCTAGGTGGGCACTGAGAAAGAGGTCCAAGGTAGAGCTCGGATAGAAGCAGGCTTGTTCCAGGTGAGGCAGGAGTACTTCTACTCCAGAACTTCTGAGGCACCTTAGCCAAACTCCTAGAGGTTCAATGGTATCAGAGTCTAAACACCATGGCTTTGCATGATTCTCTTTTGGGTGTGTGTGTGGTGGGGGGAGGAGCTTGACCGAGTGGTTTCATCTCTAGATAGAGTATAGAAGTATTTATTATTATTTCAAGAAGCCAGAGAAGCTTAGATCGCCTCAAAAAAGTTAATCTGCTTTCTTTCCAACATTATGCCTACATCCTTGAGATAGAGGGGTAAGAAATGTACATTTCCTTGTTTAGGAAGATGCTTCCTTTAGGTATCGTATGTTACTTTGGCTCTGACTGGCTACCATTCTATGAAATAAACAGGCCTGTTAAGACTATTCTAACTCCAGGGGCGCCTGGGTGGCTCAGTTGGTTAAGGGACTGACTTCGGCTCAGGTCGTGATCTCTCGGTTCATGGGTTCGAGCCCCGTGTCAGGCTCTGTGCTGACAGCTCAGAGTCTGGAGCCTGCTTTGGATTCTGTGTCTCCCTGTCTCTCTGCCCCTCCCCCGCTCATGTTCTGTCTCTCTGTGTCTCTCAGAAATAAATAAACATTAAAAATTAAAAAAGAAAAAAGACTATTCTAACTCCAAATGAGTGAAGTTGTTCGTTGGCTTGGTTATAGTCTGTAATAATACTCCAGTGATATTAACAAACTCATCATCACAGTGTATTTTTATAGCTCCAAAGCCTTCTTTTCTCCCAGGAGCATGGGTGCTGGGACTGATGTTTTGATAGTTCTTCATCACTAAAAATATGCTGTCAGTGAAGACTACTGAATTAGGAACACACATGAACTAATTATGGTGAGCAAGTCAAAATACAAAAACAAAACAAAACAAAATGTATTAATAAACTTTCTTATGAAATCTGAAACCACTGTGTTTGTCTAGATTAAGTTTTTTTAAATGCTTTATTTATTTTTGAGGGAGAGAGAGAGAGAGAGAGCACACACAAGCGGATGAGGGGCGGAGAAAGATGGAGACAGAGAATCTGAAGCAGGCTCCAGACTCCGAGTCACCGGCACAGAGCCCTACACTAAACTTGAACTCACAAACCATGAAATCATGATATAAGCTGAAGTTGGACACTTAACCGACTGAGCCAACCAGGCACCCCTATATTTGTCTAGATTAAGAAGAGGTATATGACATGCAATAAATTGATTATTTTGAATTGAGCAGTTTTGGCAAAAGGTTACATTTAGAACACAGTAAAATTTAGTGACATCAGTTTCTTTTATAAAGAATGGATATAATAGAAGAAAACCTTCCTTTAAATAATTGAGTTTGGAATTTCCATCAAGCCAATCTACTTTTTTGCACATTTTCAGGTAATCCATAGGCGAAATGACTTTCATTTGTCTCTAGGATTAACGCGTGACAACTGGTTTCCACAAGCCTTGGACTAAGCCCATTTCTGTCAAATAATCTGGAGGCAGAGAGCCAACATTTACATTCTTCTTGGGGTTATGAAACATATTTTTGCAGTAACGATACGTGTTTGCTAGATTTTTATTATTAAAGCTCCAGTTTTTTCTTTGTGGTCAATAAACCACATCAACTGATCTAATCCTCAGGATTTTTCCACACTAAATTATTTATTTTGCTTGTTCACAAGAAGAAAAGAAAGGAAAACAGTATTTCCACTCTGTCTGACTCTACAAGTAAATTACATAGAATTAAAGCAATTTGCCCTTTGGTTTCTTACATAGACATAATTAGATAGTGAAGGGCTGGTGCCATAAAACAACACTATTTTTATCCAAATTAGACTTATCTTATTTGAAGAAGTGGTTTTGCTTTGCTTTGGTATATTTGAGACAGATCCCTACTAGTTTATGTTTCCCTATTTTATTCACACATGATATATGTGGGAAAGAAAAATGATTGATCATTCCAAATGCTTCTAAAAATAAAAAGCTGGGATTTCATTTTTCAAATCTCTGCTTAAAGATGAAGTAGTCCCTTAAGAGTTTAGGGCAGATACCATTCTTCCAAGAAGCCAGCCCAATTTCTAAAGATTTACTCTGTGGTTTTAAGGACCAGAGCCATTCTAGCTCACAAGAGTAAGCCATTTTTGACCACAGACAAGGAGCGGATTCTTGCCAAGGGGGGACCCCAGGCCACCATGCAAAGGACACACACACTTAGCAGGGCAGTACTATGAAACACCTCAACAGGATTTTTTTAATTTGTTAGGGTCCTTTCACATACTATAATACAGTGCTCTAAGCGCTAGTTACTGCAGAAAATGAATAAAAATAAAGAGCATCCCCTCCTATTATAAGTCTGTCACAAGGAAAGCACTATATCCTAAAGAACCAGGTTGAGGATAGTGTATTTACTTCCTTCCTCTCCCTGCTCCC
This sequence comes from Lynx canadensis, assembly GCF_007474595.2. NCBI lineage: Eukaryota > Metazoa > Chordata > Mammalia > Carnivora > Felidae > Lynx > Lynx canadensis. Next base: position 164,390,367 of record NC_044310.1, on the reverse strand, counting down.
CTACCACTCTCTCTCCTTTACGACGACCTTACCAAAGTGCCATAGAGCAAAATATAAAGCCTGGGGTAGAAAAGGACATGAATGGAAAGGTGACGGTCTCAGATCATCCACTGTCCGCTAGATATACAGATAAAGAAGGCCCCCGCTTTTCTGGGATAGAAAGAGGAGTTCACCAAAAATCCAAAAAAAAAAAAAAAAATCAGAAGTACCATACTGTGTGAATGTAAACTGGTGCCTTTCTGGAGGAGTATTGGGCAGTATATTTCACAGACGCTTGCTGTCAACGTGTCCAGTGATAGGAATTTCTCCTAAGGACAATAATCGGGAATGCATACCGAAGAGTTTAACTACAAATATGTTCATTGCAGCATTATTTATAACGGCGTAAAACTGGAAACAATTTCAATTTCCAGCATAATGGTTTGGGTAAGCTACGACATAATCACCATTCAATGATGCCATCAAAGAATATTTAATAATTTAATAATTTTGTGATATATTGATAAGTGACAAGAACAGATAACATTAAAAATGATGTCTGTGTGTAAAATAAATATTGGAAGGCTCTATACTAAAATTTTAGCAGTATATATCTCTGTATTATGATATTTGGGGTTATTCATCTATTTCTAGATGCTCTACAAGAAATATGAATGACTGATAACAAGAAAGTATGTATGTATGTATTTTTTAATGTTGATTTATTATTGAGAGACAGAGAGAGACAGAGCATGAGCATGGGACAGGCAGAGAGAGGAGGAGACACAGAATCTGAAGCAGGCTCCAGGCTCTGAGCTGTGAGCACAGAGCCCGATGTGGGGCTTGAACTCACAAACCACGAGATCATGACCTGAGCCAAAGTCGGACACTTAACTGACTGAGCCACCCAAGAGCCCCAAGAAAGTATTTTTTTTAATAGTGGTAAAAAAAAGAAGTGCCCTGAAGAGATAAAATAGCTTTGTAGAAATTGACTGAGTGATTAATTGTTTAGAAATCTTCTTTGTACCTTCACATTTAAAATTTTTTTTTCAACGTTTATTTATTTTTGGGACAGAGAGAGACAGAGCATGAACGGGGGAGGGGCAGAGAGAGAGGGAGACACAGAATCGGAAACAGGCTCCAGGCTCTGAGCCATCAGCCCAGAGCCCAACGCGGGGCTCGAACTCACGGACCGTGAGATGGTGACCTGGCTGAAGTCGGACGCTTAACCGACTGCGCCACCCAGGCGCCCCTGTACCTTCACATTTTAAATGCAATCCAAAATAAAATATGATTTCTTTGTAGAAAGGCTTGTTTGTTGTTTTTTAGGAAAACTGTCTTCAACTTGGCAACGTAGCAGCCTATACATCCACATGTTTTACTTTTATTCTTTTTTTCCTCCCAAACAAAGTTCAGATTTATGGTACCTGCTGTTGCTTTTAATGTTGTGGTTGCTCCTAATTTCTGTAGCACAGCGAAATTCCACCAGTCTCCATTCCACGATTTGCCCTCAGCCACAAACAGTCTGGGAGACATAAAACCAAGATATTTTCTAAGGGCAGGTAGCAGACGCTTTTACTAAATATGAAATACCAGAGCCACCCCAAGCCAGAGGGCATTTACTAAAAAGGTTGCAAGTAAGCAGCAGATAATTTCAAGCTACTCTAACTGGGCAACTTTTGAAGTTGGATACAAGCCCCTTCGGTGAAAGAGGTCTTTGAAAAGAATCATGAGCCATCTTCCACGTAGACCCACAACTGTCCATCTGGAGAGATGTGAACTTGACCTTTGAATAAACAACCTGAGAGAAAAAAAGAATAATACATAATCTTATTTTCTCTTGCCAAAACCTGATAGGCATTGTAAAGAGATGGTTAAAGACACAGGCAATAGAGCCCCTGTCCAAGTCCTATCTGTTTGCGCTTGGGGGAGTTTTAATCTTTCCATGCCTCAATTTCCTCAGGTGTCAAAGGGATATTAAAATGTGCTTAGCCTTATCGGGTTAAAATAGAAGTTAAATAAAACAATTTTTATATTTTGCATATATTTGACAAATGGAAAATAATCTGCAAATGTTACTCCTTTTATTTTTTAATTTTAGGATCATTTTTATTATATTTATTTGGTTCAGTCCATCACCAAGAAAGGGACTCATCTTCTTGTGACTTCCAAGTAATAAAAGAAATTCTTTAGAAATGTTCAGAAAACAGAGGAATATTCCAAAATCGATTTCAGATTCATAAATATAGACCCAACCGATTTTTGGCTACAATCCATAGCTTCCACTCATAATTGCAATTCATAACTTCCCAACTCCTCTTTGCTTCAAGTTACATTCCTACATAGCTCTCTATTCTGACATGCATATACGTGATAAAAACAACTGACTGCCTCTTTAGAGTGGGAAATTGTGGGCAGTCATGAGCAGTGCTTAAAAAAAAAAACAACTGCCTTTTAAAACACAAAAGGGTTTGTGTGTTCCTCTAGTTTTTGAACAATGTCAATCAGCAATGATTTCTTCACTTCCTGTTAATCTCATTGTGGTCACAGGAACGGACATATCATTAACTATTCTGAAAATAACTTCTATGCTGCAGAGGAATCCTACTTAATCTTAGTCACTATACCCATCTTTGCCATTACTTCAACAAATCACCATCACCTAAAGGAAAAATTAACACCTTAGGATGTCCTCAGCTCTGTTCCACTGAGCACAGTACAGGTTGCTACCAATTTTTGTGTGCAAGCTAAACCATTCACTCGTGTAGCCATCCCTACTGAGAGTCAAAAATGTAGTGATCTTTATAATATTCTCATCATTCATATTTGAACATGGAGGTCCATGTCATGACCATCAGACTCCAAATACTATCGTAACATATATTATCATAGCAAAGAGGAACATCAGTGGGCCACATAACACAATAAATGGATTGTATTTTTCAACACAAAAAAGGTAAAAGACAGTTAACCACAGACACTTGCCTCTGCAAATTTACCACTAGCCCCTGTAAAACATTAATGGCCCATTGATCCATTAACTAAATGTCCAAGTATCACAGATACTTAGGCACATAGGTGCTTTAAAATCATTCCAATTTTCTTCATTCAAAAAAAAAATATTCCCATTACACACTTTGTTAAGAAAACACCTCCACTGCAAAGGCTCTAAAGAAAGAAATGATACCAGATTTTAAAAAGTAATTCATGTATGTTCAGACTGTATTTTAAGTCTGAGATTTGTGTAGTCAATATAGCATAAGACAAGTAACGCTAAAACGCAAACACTTACTGGCCACAGGAACGCAGAGAGTTATTTGCTACGGTTGTCAAAACCAAATGGTGGAACGGAGGTGAAGGCTCTCCTTTGCTCAAAGGACCAAGGTCTGGGAGGTTCAAAGAAAGAGAAGTTCTTAGAATTAGGCTCCATAAGGGCAGGGGGAGAGGCTGTGTTTTCTTTTGTGCTGTGTCCCACAATGGTACACAGTAAGCATTCAATACCTGTTGAATAGATGGGCGAATGAAAAAAAAAATTAGAAGACAGTATCATAAATGCCCTGTATGTTACTTACAGTGTGTGGTTGTATGCATGCACGTGCATTATTCTGATAATTGCAGGCGAACACTGGCACCCAGAGTAAGCAAACCTGGTAAGCAAAACTCTTTGCAGCATGGTATCCCAATAATTCTTATTCCTGCCAAACACCATCACTTAGCAACAGAAAGTGGAGGAACTATGCATTCCCTGGTTTTGTTTCTTCTGGCACTTGGGACATCTTGGCTACTACCTAGGAATTACGCAGAAAGTAAAATTCTGATGCCTACGTTAGCAATGACTTTATGTAAACAGGAAAAAATATTTATTGTTTAAATAAATCACAAAGTTGGACTAAGGCCTTGAAAAGGCTGAAGTTTCCGTATAAATGGCAACTGTCCAAACAATTTTACATTCTTAAGTGTACTTCAGAAAGATCTTTTGTGAAATGGACACTAGGGAATCATAGTATCAAAAAGGGAATAAAAGGACTTGGTACAATATCACCGTAAAACCCAAGTATTTGAGGTGCTTTCTTGGAAACTTTCAACAAAGTAATCTCTATTTCTGAGATACATAAATATATATATTTGTAAATACGCACAAGGTTAGCCATAAGTTTTATCACTGCTGTTGTATATTCTAGCCGCCTCTGTTACTTCCTGATATTTAAAGAGTATGGCTATGAACAAGAGTTGGAGATATGGTTTTATATGTCCTTTTTAGCCTTGGGTCATTATTTGATGCATAAATCAAAAGCAGGAATTCAGTTTTGCTACTAGAGTGCATGCACTGTAACAGAACCAAAAGAAAGCACCAGATTTTCATAATTTGGATTATAATGAAAGTCATAATTCCACTCCAGGCAAAGTTTTGGTTTTTAATGTGTGTTTGTTTTGTTTCATTTTTGTTTGTTTTTGGCTGTAGTACTCCTGCTATATAAAATATTTTTATACAATTTTATAGAATATCTCCACTGAAACAGTTTGCCAACCATCACAGGAATCAAAGCTTAATATTTTGAAGTTTGTCTATTTCAATTCTTTGATACGATGATTTTCAAGCACCCGTTAAACGCCTCACACCACACTGGGTCCTGTTAAAGATGCAAAAGAAATGCATTAAATAGCCCTAGCCTTCTGAAAGCTTACATCAGATGAAGTTGTACTTGGCCAAAAGTCAAGTGGTGAAATGTGTACTATGAGCTGTGCGTGCCATGGAAAATCAGGCAGATGACGGAGGACAAAGCAGGTGCTGTGGAGGGAAGTGGAGCTGAGAAGAGGCTGACAGAGGGGGAAGGGGGTAACTGGGGTACTGAACTGGCAGGTGCAAAAATGTGCCAGCAGGAAAATCAGGCAAAATAAAATGGAGTATAATTTTCTTTTGGGGAATTTCAAAATGATCTAATAGCTAACCTTCATTGAATATTTATTAAGGACCAGGCTGACTTGACTTCCATCATTTAATTTAAACCTAAAAACAAATGAGATAAGGTACTGTTATTATCCCCATTCTCCAGATGAGGAACATGAACTTCTGAGGTGCAGGTAACTCAGCCACACAGCTCATAAGCACTGCAAGCAGAAGTGAACCCAGGCAGTGTGGCTCCTAAGTCATCTTTTATACATTCCATTGATCCATGGAGTTCTACATGCAATATTACTAGAAAGAAAGCTAGACAGGCTTAATGTTAGTGATACAAGCATCACTGTAGGGAAACTATTTAGAGATTGGAAACATAATTTCCAATACTGTGTAATACCCTAGATGCTGAGAATGATCTTTAAATGGATTCCTCATTCTATAAAATGTGCACGCGCTCACAAACAATGCAGTGGTGATATCTCTTTGATCACAGAATCTGCTGTTATCATGCAGTTCAAGAAAGGCATCCAAATTCTACACAAGAAGTCAGCCAAAGAAGCCAAACCCTGGGCCAGTCACTTAACCTTTCTTGATCTCAGTTCCCTCATCCTAAATGAGGGGTAAGGACTTGGCGATCTCTAGGGTCTGTTTTGAAATTCGGCAAGTATTTTATAAATGTCACTAACAATTTCAGACAAACATTAGAATTCCAGAAATGGAAATGTCAACTGAATAATGAGTAGCAGGCGCCATGTGGAAATTCTGTCATGATCGTTCTTGAAAAATAAGCCTTCTTTGTTTCATTAGCGACACAGGAAGGCAAGTACCCCAAAGACTTCCTTTAACAACTTGAAAGTCTTTCTAAAAAGACAAATGCAGAAGAGCTGAGGTGGGTTGTATGAAAAATGGGAAATGTGTATTTAATACCAATTTTTTTTGGTCGTAAAATCACCATAGCCTCATACCTCAATTAATCTAAATATTCAAGAGAATGAAATATGTTTTACTGAAGTATGCTTGAGGCCAACAGTATCATTAACTAATTGATCTCTTGCTTGGCCAAGTGATGAATCAACCCTAAAATATCTATTTCCTGACTGTTTACGTTTAAATGCCACCATTTCCGAAGGAGAAACTTGCAAATGAAGCACTTCCTCATTTAACGGGAACATTCTGAAAACTTGTCCTGGAAGGTCTCTCTCCGTGAACTCCCAAGCATATCATATAATGATTTGAATTTCCCTAGCCCCAGCATTTTCATGTCCTGTGGCAGAAGTGAGAACGGGTGAAAGGTTCATGTGTTTTCCTTTATCCTTTTTTCATTTACTCCTTAGAATAGAGTCATAATTTTATCTCTGTTCATGATTGTTCTTACAAAGTATGAACGTGTAGTTTTGCTCTGTGTATTTTTTTTTTTTTGGATAGCTTTTTAAATTTGTTATGCATTAAGCTACAATTTACAAACAGCAAAATGCACAAATCTTAAGTATACAGCCCAATGATTTTTTTTCCATATTATGTACCGTGCTAACCACTGCCCAGATTAGGATAGAAGACATTTTCATCACCCAGAGAGTTTCCTTGCGTACCTTGCTAGTCAATAACGCTTACCCCACTGAAGTAGTTCACATGCTGATTTCCATTTCCATAGACTCGTTGTGCCTGTCCTTGAAATTCATATAAATGGAATCATATGTTACAGACCCTTTTGTGCCTGACTGCTCTCACTCACTGGAACTTTTTTTAGATTCTTCTGTGTTGTGTGGGTATCAGTAGTTCATTCCTTTTATTGCTGATGCAGGAATATAAGAATTTGTTTATCCATTCACCTGCTAATGGGTATTAGGGCTCCTGCCAGGCCTGGGAGGATAGGTATATGTTTAACTTTCTGTGCATTTTATGAACACCATTGGAGAATTGCCGCATTAAACATCTATTGTGCAGGTGTATGTAGCTGAGATCTGCAGGTAGGAAAAAAGTGGAATTTCTGGGCACACTCATAGTAATCTCCTAGATCCAGCATTTGGACAGTGACTAAATAGCCGATCCAACCATTTTTCCAGAGTTACCTGCTCATATATAGAAGGTGAATGCACCTTTTACAACCTTCATGGATGCTGGGGAAATCCTGCCCCTGTACCACAGGGAGATCATTCTCTGGAGACCAGGTGGTATTTCCAAACTCAGATTTCCTACCAGGAAATGTGTCACCAAACAAATCCTAGCATGTGAGAATCCTGGGCAAGACCAACCTGACATCTCATTTGACCATTCAGGCTTCCACAGAATTTGATAACCCCTCACATCTAAGACTTGCCTGTGTCCCTGAACACAGTAGACTTCAGCCTCAGGAAGTTTCAGTCATTTTAAAACCCATCTCCCTCTGTTCAGATAATCATCTTCCCTGATTTATAGTGGCTAGCCTGCAGGTGTTGAAAAGGTGGTCTTCATTTAGCCAGAGAGCAATAATCCCAGCAAGTATATTTCTACAGCTACATCACCCTTCCCCCATTACCCACCATCAAAGCCAGCCAGCTCCTCACTCCCTCCAGCTGTGAATCTGTAACGTGCCTTGGGTCATATTTGTGTCATTGGTAGCAAACTCTTATAATTCTGCCCCCAAGTCGAAGTAGAAAAATGCCCACAGGGATCAAGGAGAGTGTCTCCTTACACAAATCTTTTTTCTGATAAGAGGTGACCCATAGCCAGAACCAGAGATTTATATATGCATTTTGACATAAATCTGCATCTGTAATTATGAGTCATAACGATCTTTATAGGCTGCACTAAATTGGTGAAGAAGAGTTACTGTTATTGACAAAGCATTGACCTGAACATTAGTGGAGGAAGAGCTAATTATTTTTTTTTCCCGAGGAGTGAGACTTCTTTTCTCGTTGTGAATCACTTTGAACCCGGGCCTTTGTTAAGTGTCTTTTCACATCTGAAAATAAACATAACTAAGCCTCCCATACTCATCCTGTATCTTTACATAATTGTAGATGTGTGAAAATGTCAAACCACATTCTAGAAGCTTTTTGATTGTTTCCAAGACAGTGATCAGGGTACGGGAGGTGGCTGAAGAGGCCAATCTGCATTTTGTGAAAGCAAGTTATCTGGTGAGATGTGCTCCCGTGTCTCAAAGACCAAAGCCTATTTTTAGCTGGACATGCTGAGATTCAAGTGTGGATCCACCATTAGCCTTAATAGAGCTCCGGGCGGCTCACTGCTGTGGAGTCAGCCCAGAAAATGTACTCTTTGGAGCGGTGGAAGGTTAAAGCGAGCTTTAAATCACAGCCTTATCATACTTGCATGTTATTGGCAAGTCTGCCTAAAAATAGAATCTCATTACTTTAATTCTACAGTATTCTTAGGTGAGCCAACCTTTATTATTAATAACAGCATATCACATTTATATAGCACTGTCTGCTTAAGAGAACTTCACAAATTATACACATAAAACTTTCCTCCCTTAATGTAACAAGCTATGGGTTAAGAGGCCAGGAGCTAGGTGGTAAGTAGGGCCCCCACTCTCCAGCCAGACAGGAGGACTAAAGGAGTGTCACCAGGTGGCTCTAAACAAAGCCACTCTTTCAAGTGGAGCCATTTGAATTCTTCGAGAGTATGTTGTGGTTTGCACTGATGATTTGCAAGGCCCCGGGGAGAGTCACAGTAACCTCAAGAATACTAGGCTGCTTCTAGAAAACATTTTGTGCATCTCTATTTAGGTCTTAGCTGAATTTTGGAAACAACGGGGGCAACAAAAATGCACACCTTCTCCCTGCTTTCCCCCAACCAACCGGATGGTTCTGGAGTGCCTTTCTGTGGGTTCCCATATCTAGCTTGGGAACCCAAACCCAGCTATTTAGGATGGAAGGAAGATGGAACATTATAATCATTTAGGCTTATACCAATTCCTTACCAAATTGCATAGAACAGTTAGGAGAGTAAGTAGCCATGTTTTACAGATAAATACTGTGTGGATGTGTAAAGAATGCCTTTTAGGTGTGGGGCAGTGTTGTAGTCAAGATTCTAGTTCAACAATGTAACTTAATAATCGTGTGTGTGTGTGTGTGTGTGTGTGTGTAAGAAAGACAGAGCTATGTAGTGGCAATAGGTATTCAGTCAGTCAGCCTACATTGAGTGGGACAAACATAGGAATGGGATAATACATTCTCTATACAGTTAGTGAGTTTTACTAGAAGCTCATGTCATCTAAAGAAGCTGTCAAGCCAAGACTTCCACAATAACAACCATTTATGAAGTGCCTTCTCTGGGTCAAACACTGAATGGGCATAAAAACACCGAATAAGGCATGGTATCTAGCATGCAGCAGCTTGCAGCCTCGTGAGGAACGTTAAGTAAAAAGGAATTCCAATCAGTGGGAAAAGCACTTGGATAAGAACAGAGTACACAGGCATTTCGAGGAGCCCATAGGCAAGGAGCGTGACCAGATCTTGGGTGGTCAGGGAGTGCTTCCTGGAAGAGATGGCATTTAAGGTAGCCAAGCAGGCAAAGAAGGAAGGAACTCCTCTAAAGGAAGAGGAATCAACAGGTACAGAGTCCTCAAGGCAAAGAGAGCTGCACAATCCTAGCACTGAAAATGGGTAAGACCGGGGTGTATCTCGTGAGGGGCAAATAGTGTCCACTGGAGGAAGAAGGAGAATATTGATGGGCGGGGTGTGCCCCTCTAAGGATCTTGGGCTTTATCCTGAGAGCAGTGGGACTTCACAAAGTAGTATTTTAATGGGATAAGACTGTTTCTATTTTGAAATATAGCAGGTAAGATATTTCAGCTTACTCTGCCTCATAGTCGTACTTTTGAAGCTAGCCTGCAGTCTCTCCTCCCCACCCCACCCCCCACCCCCACTTGATTTCCTTTTTCTTATCTCCACACAAACTGTCCCAGGATACCTACACCTCAGCATTGAGTCAAAGTTAGCACACCGGGTCTTCTTGCGAACTCAGAAGTAAAATCAATGGAAAGACCCCCAAGACAGTGGTTCATACCTGGATGCATTCAATACTCCCAGCAGCTTTTCTGACACCAGTCTCAGAGGTAAATCCTACAAAATGTCACCTAGTCTTGTGCTCTTTAGATGGACCAAGGCATGGGAAGAGGGACAAAGGAGAATTGCACAAAAAAAGGGCATTTCTCTCACATTGACTGTGATAAATATGTTTGTTCAGGAAAGAAAAGGTGAACTAGAAAGCTCAGGAGTCTGATCTGGAGAGGAATGCATACGTGTTTGTAGTTCACAGATGGAGAAATGCTTCACGAAAGGCCAGCCCGTTGGCACTGTTAACTCCTCTCATGGTGCCTGACAATGTTTGCAGAATGTTGGCTATTTCCACACTGCAAAGTTTCAAGGGGACCTGCTGGCCCAAAGGTTCAAGATCATGGTGGCATGAACACTTCTGAATGCTTCTGGAGAGGGAACAGTTCAAGTGCCTTTCTTCTTCCTCTTTTTTTTCCGTGTTGAACCCCATCGGTGATTCTCCCCCCCACCCCATTCCCGCCTCCAACGCCTCACGTGACTTTTGGCGAAAGTACGGTGGCTATTAGCCTGAATGAAAACAACAAAATTATACTGATTATTATGAACTCTCCTTTCCCCTTTGAAATTGTTCTTTTACATGCTAGTAACGTTCTCTCAACTGTAAAATGAAGATTTGGGGAGGATTCGATAAGACAATCCATGTAAAGAGCTAAGCATGGACCTGGCTTATAAGAAGACCTTAATCAATGTTAGCTATTCTTGTCTTTCTGTGGTTCCTGTGAATTATCATATAGTTCTTCACAACAGCCTACAGGTCCTGCATCCAACATGGCGATTCTTCCTTGTCTTCCAACTTCCAAGGAGTCTTGGAAGTTTGGGTAACATATTTTGTTATTGTGTCATCTGATAGGCACTTACATCATTCAATGCAGTGCTCTTTTACCAAATAGTTTTGAGGTGGAGATTTTCTGTAAGAGAAAAGAATTCAAGCTTATGCTGGAGTTTAATAAAACTCTGTTTGCACAATGCATGATCAGTTGGAATGAAATTTGGAAATATATATCAAGTTCCATAAAAATGCTCAACTTTTTAACCCAGTCATTTATCTTTTATTTCTGGGAATCTTTTCTGAGGAAGTCAGCCAGAATGTAAGAAAAAAAATATGATTATAAATATATTAACCACAATATGATTGAAAGTATCTTAAAATTTACAACAACCAAAATATCTACCAATAGGGTTGTGGTTTAATTCATATTGGCATATCCAATCAATGGAATGTTAGATTAATTCTGAGGGTCCACTGGGAATTTTCAAAAGGATTCTGAAATGGCATTCACGTGGGAGGAAGGTTTGAAAGAAGAAACTTAATGGGCCCTTTTTAATACAGCCTTCTTTTGAAAGGGGTTATTTCCAAAGTTGCCGGCCAATTTGCTCTTCAAAAATGAGCAAAATGGGTAGTGGCTCTTTGACTATAGCTACCAAATCCCAGTAGCACATGAATGACAGCCTCATGCTTCCTAGTAAATGGTTAGAATAAACACGGTTTGGGGCACGTGGGTGGTCAGTCAGTTAAGCTTCGGACTCTAGATTTCGGCTCAGGTTGTGATCTCACGGTTGTAAGACTGGGCTCTGTGTAAGATGCTCTCTCTCCTCCTCTCTCTGCTCCTCCCCCTTCAACATACTGTTTAGGGAGGCTACAGGCTATGACTTTTAGTCAATTTACATCCATGATTTCGTTTTATCCTCACAAAAAAGTCAAGGAGGTATTTTTATCCCATTTTGCAGATAAGGAAACTCAGTTCCAAAGCAGTGTAACCGATCTGCCTGACGTGAAAGCCGGTCACGAAATTGTCCTGAAAATTCAATGCCATGGTGCGTATGGAGCCATAGTAGCCTCTCAATACATAGCAGCTGCTAGTTTTGTAAACCACTATGCAACATTGCTTCTAGAAGCGCTAAACAATCCAATTTTTTTTAAATAAAAAGTAATTCTTGGTCTGCAACAGAAAATATTCTTGCCATGTGGACAAGTTCCAGAAGAATAATTTGGCCAGTACCTTTAGCCAGCATAGCTTTTCAGTAATTAAAACTCGTCTTTTGTCTGTCACTTTAGTGCCAGTTCCTTGCTAAGCTAGAGATAAAGGCAAATAATGGTGTTGGTCAACGGGTTTCTTCACTATTGGCCATGGGAGAGCCTTCCACAAAGACGGACAACCAGAACAGCTTATCCCTGGCGAATCATGCTAAGACACTTTAAAAACAGGCAGAAAGGGAGGGCGGAGGTTAAGAATATAGAAGAGCATGAGTTAATTTGCTATGAGAAAGTATTCTTAGCAAATGAATTCATCAGCACAGATGTATGAACTGTCATTTGATAAAATTAAATGAGGCAAATATTTAATGGGGTTAGGTTGGAGCAATCCAATTAAATGATTGGTTTTCTTAGAGTAAGAGTGTTGTTCTTAAAAACAGTCTTTTCACACAGCATATGAAACTATCCCTCAGTGAACATATTCCCCATTTATTACATTCAAACTTATTTTTTTTAAAGCATGTTGAGCCAAGTCCCCTTATTCTACCTCACATCCAATTATTGCCCCCTTGGATCTTCAGGCAGATCACCCTGGCTTCCCCGTAGATGTGCAAATAGCCTTTACTATAAAGCTATATCTGAGCGGGAGAAAGAGAGAGAGTGGGCAGAGGCTGGGCGGTCCCAGGGTTCTGGAAGCACTCTCACTGAACCAGTCTGCAGCAGGGAGTAAGCACATACTAATTTCTAGAGGATAACCCAGTGCTGAGAAAGCCCTTGCTTTGCTTCTGACAATCATAAAGTCTTTATTACATGGAGTACAGGTATTCCCTGCTTTTCAAAAGTTCACACTACGCCACTTTGCTTTTATGAAACACCTAATTAGTACCTGCTTTCGCTAACTGAAAGAAATCTGAAGAGGATTTTCATTTCTTTGAAAAAAAGCCAAAAGCAAAAATCTCGTTTTACAGCGAGCCATTATAGCGGCAACACACACCTTGAGCGCCAAGAGTAACCCGGCCAAACTCCCTTCCCGGGGACCACACTCAGCAACTCAGCATCCAGGCACCGCAGCTTTGAACTGTGTCTGAGAGCATCTGTGCTTTATCTCAATTTATTTTGTGCATCCATTAGCAAGATGTGTCCTAAGGTATCAGAAAAGCCTATGAGAGGTTATTTTGGGGGTCTAGGAACGCTCAACAGTTTTTCCATATTCATTAATGGTAATTGCTTCTTTGCTCTGTATTGTTTTGGCTTAGGAAAAGATTTCATAGGAATGCTCGACTTTCAGACAGTGGGGAGACCTCTATGTGCTTATGCCTTTTGTACCATCTTTCTGCTTCTACAAGTTCCAGGACAGACTTTCCTTACCTAAGCTGGAAATAAGCATTATTTTGCTTCTCCTCTTTATTCTTGCTGTTTGTTTTTGGCTGTCTTTTTGACATGAGAATAATGGCAAAAAAAAAAAAAAAAAAGAGAGAAGTATCAAGCTTTTTTTTTTTTTTTTTTTTTTTTTTTTTTTTTTTTTTTTTTGCTAGGGCTTACTTAGAAGAGGTGTTTATAAAACAAGTAAAGTTCAGCTGGTTGGCCTCTCTGGCATAGAAGGTGAAAACTATGGAAAAAGGCCAATACTCTAACTGGTGCCCGAGAAAAATCGCCTCTCCACCAGGCGCTTGGAAGCAAAGCCACGGAATGAAGGCACAAAATAATCGCGTAACATCTCAGAAACCTTGCTCTGAGCTGCTTGACGAGCTATTTGTGTCTCTTCATGGATTTTTTTTTTTTTTAAGAAAAATGAGATGAGACACTTTTAATTTTCCCCTCCTTTGTAGTCTTAGAGGTTGTTTAATCTCAAGTGAACTCAATTCACATTTTCCTGGCAGTGTTAGCTATCAACTCAAACCATTTTGCTCATTGCATCATACTGCCAGTCAGCAAGCAGGGACCTAATTAGCTCTTTGCTTTAATGGCAATAGTTAAATTTACATTATTAATTTAAATATTACAGACTCTGTGGACTTGAGCACATAGCTGACATAAAGATGTAAAATGAATAATAAGGTGCTGAAAAACACCAGAGTCATTATTCCCATCATGTTCAAACTTTGAGCTATAATGATGTCAATTAAAACTCTAATCCTAGCGAAAAAGCTTTTCTGGTTTTCTTTTGTTATAAAAGCTGCCGTTACATTTCAATGCTGGGCTGGGGTATTCAAGCTATACTTTGCAAAATACAGCGGACACATATGTCAAGAGGCATAATTACAGTTCTCATTATATTTTTGCTTTTTAAAAATCCCCAAGCAGTAAAAAATATAGTGACTTCTTCAATGTCCTGTCGTGCATCCCTGGCTCTTCCTACGTCCTGAAGCGTTGCAATCACTCTGCAGTGTCAAAACCTGTTTGGGTTGCAAGACAGATGGGACCTTCAAAATGAAATGTACCTATGACTGTTTGCTACTATATATATAAAATGTCTCATTTAGTCTCATCTGTGATTTTCCAAGAGGAAAATGTTTCCAGGAGCAATTTATCTCAGTCCTACAGGTTTGTATCACTGAATGACCATCTGAAAAACAGGGCCAGAATCTTTTCTTAAAGGGAAACTGCATGCTGGAGATGTTTTCCATGCAGTGGTTGAACGGCATTGAATAACATTAAAATGAATGAAACGCACAATAGGAAATAACTGGAAATTGCAAACTTCAAATTTTCATTTGGTGTACGAACCCTTTCATTTGAGTTCATACAATATTTCACATTGTAGCTAGGGGAACAAAACAACTGGTAGAAAAGATAGAATTAATACACAAAAACGTTTGTCATTTTAGTGCCAGATCGAGTTTTTTTTAGCCCCCTTGCTATCTAACCAGCTCTCTACTGAGTAAACCAGTTTCTCACTTCTTTGACATGAGCTCCCTCCCCTGCCAAAGCAGCCGTTCCCTCCCCCCAACAGGGCTGCAAGCCCAGCTGAAAAACCTCCTCAACCCCCTGACTCCAATCCCTCTTTTATGGCTATTACTATTCCTCTACCTTTGATGGAAGATTCTAATTTCCCCTTGCAAATGGGTTCCTTGTGGTCAGGCTCTGTGTCTGATTATGCCTAGCATTTGGGAGGCGATCCCTGATGTTGACAGAATGAACTAGAAATGAGCTAGCTCTAGAGGGATGATGCAGTAGTTCACCCACCAAGTTCAAAGTCACTTTTCCTTTGGATACAGGAAATACATTGTTCTAATTTTAAAAGATAACCATGGTTTTTCATTTATTTGGATCCAAAGATCTGGGTTCAAACTCTACGTGATTTGCTCATCGGTGGAGTGGTCATGGCCTAGTCATTGCTGTATCCAAGGTTTCGCTTCTTTAGCAGCAAAGTGGGGAGAACAGTGACGCCCTGGCTAGGGTTATGTAAACAAAAACCCTGCAGTATTTTTGGTAAAACTAAATAACAAAGGCGGGGAGGTCTAAATAACAAAGCACGTAACACCCCATTGTGAACTGGAAATTACAAATAAAAGTGTAAAGGATTATGACTACCAGTACATCTGATCAAACTGTGTTTCATTCAACACAACATGGTGGTAACACATAAGGACTCATTCTTCAAAGAGGACAGTAGAGTAGCATCTGGTAATTTAAAAAATGGGTTAGCAATCAATATGACCTGTGGATGGTGGTTTAGGGTAGTAGTTAAAGGCATAGACTCTGGAGTTAGAATCCTTGGGTTCAAAGCTTAGAATAATAACAGTGTCTACCTTTAGGGTCCTTGTGAGGATGATTTACATGAAGTCCTCAACATAGTCCTTGGCCTTTGGTGAGCCTTCAGTAAATGTTAGCTATTATCAAAGAATAAAACTGTATAAAATTCAAAATTAGCTCATCTGTATGTATAGACAAGCTTCGTGTTACTTTTTAAGGAATTGTATGTATTTTTGTCTCTCCAAAAAATAAGAGCTCTGCCTTCCATTCTTGAAAGGACTGGTACAAGTTGCCCACAGAGGTCCTTTCTTGGTGTCCTTTGAATGGAAGGATGAATGAATCTAGGTCAGTATCTAGAATCAGAGCTCCAGAATTAATGGAGAGGATGTGTCATCAGGAGCCAGAGAAAGTGTCTATAGCCCACTGGTTACATGTTGTATAATTGAACCAGTGTCTACTGGACCGTCCAAACCACTGAGGATCCATCTTGAGCCAAACAAAAACTTTGTGTAACACACCTGAAGAGTCCCATGCAATAATAACAGTAAGAACAAACACTTAGTGATGGTTTACAATGTACCAGGTACCATGCTAAGAGCCTTACATGCATTATCGTATTTCACCTTACCATAGCCCCCTACCTTGCGACTATTCTTATTCTTATTTTATGAAGGATGTCACTGAGGCTCAAGGAGGTGAAATTAATTTGACCAAAGTCAGACAGTGACCAAAGATGGTAGGAGGGCTTGAACTCTGATCATTGGTCTGACATAATCTAATACTGCCTCTGTGGAAATACTTAGGGATATGACTTCAAGATCCGGGAACTCCTGAGACCATGCTCTATCTACTAAAATCTTGAGATGCTCAAATTTTGAGACTTACCGGGACGTTAAGTCTCAACTAAAGTGATTCTCCTGGTTGTTAACTCAAGGGCCCCATTTGGAGCCAAAGTCAACCGCAAATCCTATGAAACAAGCCTCCACAGAATTAAAAAGGTGACACCGCCCGGTGGGGCAAAAGGTCCCCCTCTTTCCTCTTCTCCTCATCACCTGCCAGCTGCTGTACTTCTGGTGTGTTAAAACTCATGGGGCAGAGAATACTTAGCAAATTAATAGAAGAAAAAACCTGAATTTCCTAGCTCATAAAAGGCTGATACCTTCTAGCCATGCTACTGAACAGAACAGGATTTATGCTGTAACTTTCTTCCCAGATGGGAAAGTGCTTTACAAATAATGGAACTAATGCAATTTATTCCTAGTGAGTAAATTTGTCACCGTGGATGTTGTATTAACTCTCTAAGGCCAATGCAATTGGGGATTCAATAAATAAGCTCTTTCAGCGTAGCACATGATGCCCCACCGGTTCGCAAGAGTCCTAGATAAATAGCAATTTGATCCTTTGCCACCTTGAATTCTTGAGTCCTCGAAACATGCTTTTGAGAAATGTGGAGAGGATTAATGCCTCCATTTTCCTGCTGGAGAAGCTGAGGAACGTGCAATAAGGAGTGAATCAGATCTCAGATCTCGTTCAATTCTATGACCATCTAAACTCCTCATTTCATGAGTGCCTTCTAGGTTTGTTCCCGGGTCATGTTTTTTAAAAGTGATCAGCAAAACTGTGCTTGAAAAACAGTTCTCCGACTCAAACACGGTTGTTGCTGTCACCCTTAGGTGAATCTGAAACTACCTCCTTCGGTATCCTGCTCTCACAAGCTTCTGTTTTATTCTTGCCCTTGGCCACGCTGAAGGGTTTCATTCTTTGAAGGGGCACCACTCTGTGCATTATGTACTGGATGCTTCCTTCATACGAAGCTGAAGGTCATTGTTTATTGAGTCAAAGTTGGCACTGAGAATGGAAACAAATGGGAAAAGGATGTGTATTTGAATTCACGTCGTGTTATTTATGCCCATGGACGATGGCATGGAGCACGTACGAGGAGTATTTATTTATTTATTTATTTTAGTGAACTCAAGTCGTGCTTCATGAAATGAATGAGTATTGCATGAAATTGGATTTTGGAAAAGAAAGAAACTTGTATTAAAGAGTAATGTATGTGACCATGCTGCAGTGCAATTCTCTGAACGGAATTCCTTTGGAAAAGTGAAATGTATGCACCTGGCTTCACTAAACTATTAAGATGGGTTAAACTGTTGCCCGCTGGGAAAGAAAAACAAACCCGCACTAGAGGAGAAGCCATTCCTTATAACTCAATGGATAATAATTCAAAAGTCCACGTAATGCTCCTTAATTCCGATGTATCCTACATAGGATTTAAAATGCCGTGGGGGATTTGCTGGAAGCATTGTTTTATTTATTTTAAGCAAGTGTTGCTTTATTTTGTTTTAAACAAGGAAGATGGATCAGAATTGATAGGGTTTTTTTTCCACCTAAATAAATAAGAAGGTCCATTTTAACATGAGCACGAATCTGGCAACCATGTTTCCTTTATTAGTAGTTGGCATTGTTATTATTCACTTAGTATTTTGTTCTCATGATGTCACCGTGGGTAGCTTGGTATTTCTGGGCTTTTCCGGATTCTTTCCTGTGAGTAATTTGCCTTCTTTGGATATTTGATAGATGGCATTGTAGGAAAAAAATATTAAAATACTCCTACGAACAATGTACGTGTCCATTGTGAATTCTACATTAAAGTGGTGTAGAAGCGTGTTGGGAACATAGAGGTTTGGTTCATTTGCTTTTTCCAGCTTGCCTTTTTTCTTTTTTGTGAAACATGCTGAATGTACTGTTTGTCTTGATGCAGACTGTGTTATTTATGAAAGGTCTGCATGGAGGAAGAAAACATAGGCAGTATTGTTCAAAGAATCATTAAGGAGATATTATTTCAGATAATAATGTAATTAGATTCCGTTAGGGGGAAATGTAAGTATTCGTATTTTTAGCTTTTATATAGGAATGTAGCTGTGGCTAATTAAGGGGAAAGTCAACTAATTCACAATGTTTAAATTTAGTGTTAAACCTGATAATATATCTGAAATTACAAAAACCAAAACAACTCCAGTGTTGGCTCAAAAGCAGTTCTTTAATTCGGGGTCAGATAAACACTGTGTATAGTAATCAAAATTCTAATTTTATAGAGCCTTCTCGGTCTTAAAAGAAGTCAAAGGCAAAAGAAAATTCCCTACAAATCTGCCACGTTCAAAGTATCCACTTCAAAAGAGAACTTTTTTTTATGTCCAATTTATCCCGACAAAAATTCTCTTGGGTTTTTATTTCAAGAGATGAAAAATGAGCCATGGCAGTCAATAGTGTATGGTGACTATTTATCTGTTTACACCTATCCATGTGATTGCTAAGAAAACCAGATTAGACTTTGAATGTGATATAAAGAATGTATGCTATTCACAAGCCCCTATTCCCCAGAGGAGAAATAGGTTAAAAACACAAAATTAAGTTTTAGAAACCATACATTTCATTTTGGGGAACAATAACTCAAAACCTGATTTTTTTTCCAGGTAAAATATATAGGCCCAATTTTTAAATAAACATATCATACAGCAAATCAATCCATGGTTTGTACTTTATCCCAACAACAACAAAAAGCACAAAGCAAATTATTTAATGATGTCCACATTTTAATTTATGTGACAGGTGTCTATCTGAACAATCCCTATACATCTGCTTTTGATTAATTGAAGAATATCATAAATGCACTAGAGAAGCCTTTTATTTACAGCCTTCTTCAGCAAGTATCTTTACAAAGCAAAGGGCACTTTATCAAATTAATAATAGCCCTGAATCAGTCCCATTCTCAGTTGCCAATTTTCATAGATTGCATTTCTTTAAGAGGGTGTGCACCTGTAGGAAATTTTATACAGCAGGCGGCCACACTGCCATAATCAGAAACCAAATTCATTTTCAGAGGAAAGGAGGAAATACACAATGGCATACGTGCCTCTTTTACGGCCACATCTGCACAGCTCAGGGAGAAGTTTGCAGATATGTCTGGTGATCACATTACGGGGCTGTTATGAGAGAATAAAGTTGCACCTTTGATGGGCCATAGTGGCTGAGTTAGAGGTCCCCAGTTATTAGAAGTTTTGCATGTCACGCAGCGGAGCAGATTGGAGACCCAGAAATACTTTATGCAACTCGCTGAATTTTTGGTCATTCCCATCAAATATCAATGGACTTGTTAAACAGAGATGAACCACACACACACACACACACACACACACATACACACACCCGTAATAAAGATGACTCTAGCTTATTTCTGACTTTCACCTCCATAATAGAAAGTCCCTTGTGCTCATACAGTGCCTTCAGGACACCAGCTGAGAACAAAGCTGCTTTCAGAAGCAGCAAGTGATTTCATTCTATTAATGTCCAGGTGATATGTGAAGCCCATTATCACATCACTAACGTGGCAGCAGACATTTCCTGGCCAACCCAAGGTAGCTCAAATGTTGGCGAAATGCGTAACTGGAAGAGGTAGTCCTAAGAAACCCTCTCTATTTTTTTTTAACCAGTGTCCCTAAATGCTAAACACAACCAAAGAACTGATCTTTTAAATTTCAAAAAAAAAAAAAAAAAGTTGAACACATAAAAGATCACAGGAGATACCGAAACGAAACAATTTGTAGAATTTAATTGAAGGGTTTGGGGGGAAGCGTTTGTGTTCCAGATGTAATGGATGGCGTGTTATCAGAGAGAGCCTAGAATATGAGGGGGAAAAGCTATTAATGTAAAAAATGAGAAATTCCGGGTCGCTGTCAGAACACACAGAGTGAACAGGAATCATCCCTAACTGTCCATTGTTCTCCTGAGGACATATCATAACACATCGGGGGCCACCTGTGTGGATTCCAAGCAGGCAGTGTGCCCTGTAAAATTAATGTAAGTTGTGAGCAGAAGAATCCGCTCCTCGACACATCAGGCATACTGAAATACAGAGGCAAATCGCGAGGCTAAAAACAGAATCTGCAACATGATTAAAAATGACAACTGCTACCTACTTTTGAGAAGGTCTTGGGAAACAGCACACACGTGCTTGTTTAATATTTTTCAACCATTCCAAGTCCATATGACCCGGGACTATCACTTCTTTCAGAACCCACCTCAAATAAATGAAAATTTGTCATTTTCCAGATGGCAACACAGGTCGATCCAACACGTCTGATTTGTTTAAATGAGATATGTTACTTTAAAAACAATTAGGATTAGGGGCGCCTGGGTGGCGCAGTGGGTTAAGCGTCCGACTTCAGCCAGGTCACGATCTCGCGGTCCGTGAGTTCGAGCCCCGCGTCGGGCTCTGGGCTGATGGCTCAGAGCCTGGAGCCTGTTTCCGATTCTGTGTCTCCCTCTCTCTCTGCCCCTCCCCCGTTCATGCTCTGTCTCTCTCTGTCCGAAAAATAAATAAACGTTGAAAAAAAAAAATTAAAAAAAAAAAAAAACAATTAGGATTAGAATTCTAGGTAAAAATTTTAAGATCTAAAATGAATACAGTAAAATCAATATTGATTATTAGGCGTAAAAGTGCTAATTGAGGCTGTTAAATCTTTTAAGAACTAAGAGGAGAAAATTTCCGGTAAAACTACAATAAATTACTATTATTAAATAACCAGGATATTTGTGTGTAATTTAATGTCAGTACATCAGGCTCCCTGTAATTTTTTTTTTTTTTAAGTAGTGTATTACTGATTCAGTCCGGAAGACTATTCCAGTAATATTACAAGAGCAATGTCACTTTGGCAAGTTACCTTTTCAACTGATATTTCATTACATTCTAAAGAAACCTACTTTTCAGATTTCTTAGGCTTTTAAGAATTCATTTTTAATTATTGCTTTTTTTTTTTTTGGCCCTCAGGTCTTTCGGAGCTTAATATCTACTGTTCTCACACTAGTTAAAGCCAAGCGATTTTATTGATGGACCACATCTTAATATTTAACACAACATTCTCACAGCAGATATTCTTGATGGAAATTTGGAAGAATAAGAAGGGCTCTATTCTTTACTGTGTTCTTACAAGGTCTGACCCAAATTTTCAGTAAGCTGCCTTGAATGGGCACATGTTAGCAAGGTCCAAATCCCCTAGAAAAGCTGCTTTAATCAGGGCAGAAGCTGGTGCTGATTTCGGGTCAAAGAACCCCCACATTAAATCTGTATGTTAGCATTTAAACACTCCACTTAAGAACTTTTCATTCCAGAACACTCCAAGGGCTCCATCTAGGCTGAAATCCACAGTCTGGAGCAGCATTTAAATGCCCTGTAATATATTATTGTTCCCTTTAGAGGCATAAGGAATTCTGGTCTTTCTCAACAGCTGCTTCTCTGTCTTTGCTCCCTCTCATTTAGTCTCATCTTTGCCATTTGATCTATCTGCTTCATATCTTCCCGAAAAAGAATTCACATTTCTCACTTTCTAGCCATATTTGAGGTTTAATCCACCCACACACACCCCAAAAATAAGAGGGAAATGGAGACACTGTAAACTGGGCAACAAACTGTTCCTTATAATCTTTATTGACTTGGTCCCCTTCCAGCATCTTATGGGTGACATGGAGTGACAGTGTTGTTCAAGATTCTTGAAGGCCCCCCAGAAATACTGTGGGAAGTGCCCTGAGCTGACGTCAAGCAGGCCTCACCTTCCTGACTGGTCCCTTTTGGTGTTCAAAGAGTCCGCTGAAACATAGATTGAGCACAGATCCATAAAAGCCAGACCTGGAATCTACCTCAAAGAATATCTCTTCAAATAGGCCCTTTTGCAGATGAGAAAACTGAGGCCTATGAAAGTAAAAAGTTAACAGACAACTGGGACTAATCTCCTGCCCCGGTCTCCATCCCAGAGGTCTCTTTTCAGGACATAGGCTACCCCATGGCTTTTGTGGGCCCCTGTGGTTTTGCTCGAATAGGAGCCTTTGGTGGAAATTGTGTAAGTGGCCCTAAGCATGTAGGCATTATGGGTAGTCTGTGGTCATCCAGAGCTCCCAAGCAGCTTCTGAACAGGCAGGTGGGCAAACCCCAATAACATAAGGCAGATGCTTCAGACTTACTAGGATTTCTGCACATAATCCCAGAATCCTTCAGGCATGTTGTCAGTACATTACAAACAACTCACACAATTGTCAAATGCTCTGCCATGAACAGGTACTATTTAAAAAATTTTTTTTAATGTTTATTTTTGAGAGAGAGAGACAGAGTGCGAGTCGGGGAGGGACAGAGAGAGACGGAGGCACAGAATCTGAACCAGGCTCCAGGCTCCGAGCTGTAGGCACAGAGCCCGATGTGGGACTCCAACTCAGAAGTGGTAAGATCGTGACCTGAGCCGAAGTCTGACACTTAACCGACTGAACCACCCAGGCGCCCTTGTATTATCTTTTTAATAAAAAACACTAAACATTATAAAAATATCATCACTGATAATAACACCTGTTTGATATCCCTTTATAGTTTATGAAGACTTTTCATGTAGTTAAACTCACAAAACTGTGAGATTCCTCGCAAAAACTGTAACGTAGTCACAGTGTCCCCATTTTCCAGATGAGGAAGCTGAAGTTCAGAGGAATTAAGAGATCTGCCTAAAGATACTCAGCCACTAGGAGGCAGAACAAAAACGTAAAACCCAAGTCCTCTGATCCTAAATCACAATCCCCCTTGACATGAGCTTTAAAATGTCCTCTTTACAAGTTTTCGTGAGCCTCTTGCTGAACCCAGGTCTCCGAGAGGCCCAAATGTGTTTTCTAGCTACTGTCTGGCTTCTCATCCTCTTTTTAACGTCCTCTTTTTACTCTTTTGAACTTAATTTTGAGAGAATAAGGCCCCGAGGAGCCCGACTGTGTCCAGGAGACACAGACACGTGAGGACTGGAAGCCAGGAAGCCCACACTCGGGGACCCCGCCCGAGGCAGGACTTAAAAGCTACGTGCCTACCGGGAGCACATCTTTTTAGGCCTCAAGCACTTTATCTGCACACTTTAAATTTTACCATCTTGCGGGGCGCCTGGGTGGCTTGGTCGGTTAAGCGTCCGATTTCGGATCAAGTCATGATCTCACAGTCTGTGAGTTCGAGCCCCACGTCGGGCTCTGTGCTGACAGCTCAGAGCCTGGAGCCTGTTTCAGATTCTGTATCTCCCTCTCTCTCTGCCCCTCCCCTGTTCATGCTCTGTCTCTCTCTGTCTCAAAAATAAATAAACGTTAAAAAAAATTAAAAAAAAAAATTTACCATCTTGTGAATTCACGGTAACCCCCTTTTACTGTAAGTATGTTGAACAAATACAATTGTCCAAGGACACAAATCAGTAAGAGCAACCACAACAAAACCCCCGAGGAATTCAGCAATTTACCTACTACTCACTTAACATCAGTGTGCTTCAGGGAACATCTATCAGCTTGGGTTGCCCAAATGTTCTTCTCCAGGAGATGCCTTAGAATGCAATTTACCACCAGGCCTGATGGCGGAGCTCTTGGGAGAAAATCGGGAGCTGGAGTGTCTGAGAACTTGAAGTGAGCTGTGTTTTCTGCCTCTCATGCTTCAAGGAAGTCTTTCTGTCACCCACAGCTTTAGCAGGGAAGGAGAGCTGCATGAAAAGGGCCACTTTGGGGTCCTTAGACGGAGATTATCTGGGAGCACTGTCCGCCACTACTTTTACTAACGTTCAGCTGGGTCACGGCCATAGCTCCAATGAGGAAAAAATAAGACTCAACTGTCCAACTGCATGAATGGCGGCCATATTGACTCCCTGCAGTGAAGCTCTGGTGTAAATATTTGTGATTCTCTAGTTTTTCTGGTCATGCTTCTAGAAGAGAAAAGCTACGAGATACATGCCTGCGCATGTGTATGCACACACATGTACTCACGCATGTGAAGTAAACATGACTTAGAGTTGGAATCTGGTTCCGGGATCGACTCTGCCCCGGATTGCATAAAAATAATAGTAGCATAATCTTTTAAACCATTATCTTCCTTTCTAGTTTATCTTTGTGTTGTTCTTTAAGCTTTTTTTTTTTTTTTTTTTTTTTACATTTCATCATTTCTGCTTTGTTTTTCTAAGTATTCACACTTCTCGCATATTTCTACTCTAGTTTCTAGTTTTCACTTCAGGCCAAGAACATATTCAGTGACCTCAAAGCTTCCAAGTAGAATTTAACATGCTAAATTAATTTCTTCTTTATTTGAAGTGTTATTATAAGAGTAAATGTGAAAACGCTTAACAAATTGTAAAGCAATATACAAATGCAAGATGATATAATCACAAATTTAATTCCTTGACTGAATTCACATATTCATTTATTAAACAAATATTTATGCAGTGTCCATGGTGAAGCAGTATAATGCCAAGTGTTTGATGCTGTCAGGGTTGCCTGAAGACCCCTATGATCCTGGTGTGTGGACAATAATTTATCAGTGGGTAATATGCCTTTGGCATTATTCCTAAGTCAAAAGCTTATTTTGCCATAGGCAAAAGCTTTCAATTTTAAATTTGCAAACAATTGAATTCGACTAAGACTTTGAAAACACACTATTCTATTCAAAGCATGAGTAATTTCTTTTTTTTTTTTATGTCTGTTTATTTATTTTTGAGACAGAGAGAGAGAGAGAGAGAGAGAGCACAAGTAGGGGAGGGGCAGGGAGAAAGGGAGACAGAATCTGAAGCAGCCTCCAGGCTCTTGAGATGTCAGCGCAGAGCCCCACGTGGGGCTTGAACCCACAAACTGTGAGATCATGACCTGCGCTGAAGTCAAACATTTAACAGACTGAGTCACCAGGAGCCCCCAAAGACGAGTAATTTCTTAGTCTCAACAGCTGCAACAAATTTTATCTGGTAAACAAAGGCTAGGTCCACACAGTGCAAAATAATATAGCTATTTGGTAAGTGTTTACTTAATTTTATTATTACAGAAAGCAAATTAGAATAACTTATGCCCTTAAGGGGATTTTTCTTCCTTTCTCCCTTTCTTTTTCTATATTGTTGTTGTTAGTGGGTGGGGTATTTTGAGAAGAGGGGATCACTGATTATCTTGGTGAACTGCGTTGATCAAGTGAACAGATTCCATGGGCTGGGCACTCTCTAAATGTTGTTTGGGGTTTGATGCCCCTAAGTCACAGTAGATTTTGTTATTTGGATTTCATGGTCAATTTTATCAAATTGAGTAACTTCAACCTAACTTTATCAAAAACAGGGTTTCTCTGATTAATACAGAGGAAAAAAAGAAAGGCAGAGATATGGTGAGCAAAGAAAGAGAATCGTTCCCCAATAAGCCTGCATTTGGGATCTATAGACAAACACTCATTCTGCAATTTCTGCCTGTGTTCTATATAATGTGCCTTTTGTGCCTCATGGCATCAAAAGGGGGATACACATTTTTTAAATAACAGGCTCTTTAAAAGCAGTTTCAAGTTCCCTGAGGTTAGCAAGTTTATTTTATCTCTCTAGCACACAGCTTGGGTGCATCCAGGTTTGCTAAATAAACAAATGAGTGAATGAACAAACCAAAGACAAATAAGGGAAGCATGACCTTCTAAACACAATTTGATGAATAATAATAATGTAGTATTTTCCTCATGTCTTGAGATACAGCACAGTGTTCGATCCATACTATATTTCCAACAAGTGTTTGGTATGTGGTGAATTCCATTGGCAAACGCTAGCAACCTTTGTAAGCAAAGAATGAAACAAAAACCTTATTCAGTCACACATTCACTCAGATTAAGAACACTGAGGGGCGCCTGAGTGGCTTAGTCGGTTGAGCACCCGACTTTGACTCAGGTCATGATCTCGCGGTTCGTGGGTTCGAGCCCTGCATCGGGCTCTGTGCTGACAGCTCAAAGCCTGGACTCTGCTTCGGATTCTGTGTCTCCCTCTCTCTCTGCGCCTCCCCATGTGTACCTGTCTCTTTCTCCCTCCAAAAATAAATAAAACATTGGGGCACCTGGATGGCTCAGTCGGTTAAGCGTCCGACTTCAGCTCAGGTCACGATCTCGCGGTCCGTGAGTTCGAGCCCCGTGTCGGGCTCTGGGCTGATGGCTCAGAGCCTGGAGCCTGCTTCCGATTCTGTGTCTCCCTCTCTCTCTGCCCCTCCCCCATTCATGCTCTGTCTCTCTCTGTCTCAAAAATAAATAAACGTTAAAAAATTTTTTAAATAAATAAAACATTTTAAAAGAATAAATAAAATAAAATAAAATAAAATAAACTGAGGGTCTAGGAGTATCCAGTAAATTACAGTTTCCAGAATGTGGCTGGTGGTGTTATCCCCATTTTATATACTAGAGAACTGAGATCCAGAGAGTTTAAATTATTTTCTCAGAATCTCCTAGCTAAGTGATAGAATGTCAGATGGTAGCCGAGGTACCTAATCCCTTGCAGAGAGTTTTTGTGACATCTCAATATGCCAGCCCAACCGTAGGCCTTTAGAAACTCAGGCCTTGTACACTAGATGGCAAGTAGGAGCTTCTAGAAACAGTGGGGCCATCCAGGGCTCCACTCTTGTGATATGGAACTGGGTGTTGAATCAGAAGCTGGGTCTTTGCAAGTATTACCCTGAATTAGAGCAGTCTTATGTATTTGTGAATAACTGAATCATGTTAACACCAGCAGCCTCCACCAGAGCAAGCGAACAAGGCTCTAGCCAGTACTAATTGACAAGCCACCAGAATTTTAAAGATCAAGCACACAGAAAGTTAGCCTGAGCTAGGAACAAAGCTATACCAAGGTCATAAGCAGTGAGAATTTTGTGATGCTGCTCAGTATACAGCAGTGACTTCCCAAAGGCAGGTCTGTGCAAAGATTTTCAGAGGTCCGTAGCAAAATGAGAGCATTTTTTTTAAAAGGGAGACAACATAGGTACTCCTTCCTAAAATTAAATGTAGG
Source organism: Lynx canadensis (assembly GCF_007474595.2). Lineage (NCBI taxonomy): Eukaryota > Metazoa > Chordata > Mammalia > Carnivora > Felidae > Lynx > Lynx canadensis. The sequence goes on along the minus strand of NC_044310.1, from coordinate 164,362,929 downwards.
CAATTTGAAGGGCTTCATTGTCAGATTATGGTCTTATACTGCAGTACTAAAATTCCCCTTTTTTGTATAAAACATGAATGTGAGGAGACTGGGTAGCTTCAATGTTTTCACTGGTCTGCAAGTGGGAGGGAGTTGGCAATTCTTTGTGAGTCCGAGAATTCTTTCTGGAAACTTGGCTAATTCATGAAATGCTATGGTGAGGTAACCAATGAGCCACAGAACTTCACCTGTCTGCCTGCTCTCATGAAAGTCAATAAAGCCTGTGACCACAAGCCACAATGACCCCCTATCACTCTCACGACTGCCTGCAGCAAAGGTGGCGACACCCGGACCATCCTCTCCTCCTGGTGTCTACAAATTTCTGGGCGTGTTACTGACTGCACGTGAGGTTTTTCCCAGTCTGTTTTGAATTCATTCCTACGCTGACACAGGCTACATTTTCAACCATGTTTTTCCTACTAAATTCGTTGGATTCCCCGTGATTGGAGGGACTTCAGAATCACTTGGTTCCCGAATCCAAAAAAGCATTCCAATGCGCTGGGATCAGGCGAGGCAGAAGAGGGAATGCTTCAAACGACAGTGGAGGCTGCCACCAACCTCCCCATCCACGGTCCTGCTTTTCATGACGGGATGCTAATTTCAAACCAGAAAGTCTCTTGAGTCAAAAAACAGAAACTCCCCATGTGACACTGGGGCTGTTTAAGATCACACAGTCTATTACTCTGATCACACACACATGGGGCTCTGAAATCATTAAAGAAAAATCACGCCAATTCTGGGCACCCCAGCTGCCTGAACATTCAAAAGCTTAGATTGTCATGTGCTTTTTTGCTGTTATTCGTGCTGAGAAGACCTTTTCATCTTTTTTTTTTTTTTTTAAGTTGGTCAGAGAAAATGGGTGGTGCTTTTCCTTAAAAGAACTGGAACAAAAGCTAGAAACGAGATAACATCTGTCACAACTGGAAACTCTATATTGTACTCGTTCACTGAAAGCTCTTCTGGCAGGGTCTGGAGGGCGGGCGAGGCCTGGAAGTGAGGCTGGACAAGACCGTGAGGCTGGACCAGAAGTGACACTGGGCTGTGAACCTATATACCCCTCATCCAACAGAGCTCATCATTCTCGGTGAACTCAGGGAGAACTTTGGTTCAGCAGAGAAATTCCGTAATGGCAGAGAGCCCCGGACTCGCTGAGCTGTGTGTCTGAGAATGCTCAGGACGGTCCTCCGGACCAAATGTACGATTCACTGACTCGGTTTTCCCAAACCGGAATGGTAGTGGATGATGACTTATTTCCCAAGCCTTCCGCTTTGACCTTCTCTAAGCAGCCTACAAACCATGGCTTCTGGGGGAAAGAATCACATGTTCAAGAGAAGGCAGAACACCCAGATGTTGTACAGGAAGGTCCAGAGCCACTGACTGATACCAGCACATGTACGCTGATGTTAACATCAGATGGCATGCTAAAAAGAGAGTTCTGCGGGGCGCCTGGGTGGCTCAGTCGGTTGAGCGTCCGACTTCGGCTCAGGTCACAATCTCGCGGTCCGTGAGTTCGAGCCCCGCGTCGGGCTCTGGGCTGACAGCTCAGAGCCTGGAGCCTGTTTCAGATTCTGTGTCTCCCTCTCTCTCTGCCCCTCCCCTGTTCATGCTCTGTCTCTCTCTGTCTCAAAAATAAATAAATGTTAAAAAAAAAAAAAAAAAAAAAAAAAAAAACTAAAAAAAAAAAAAAAAAAAAAAGAGAGAGAGTTCTGGACTTAGAAGTAGTGAAATTGGAATTCTGGCCCAAATTCTATCATTAATTAGCAGTGTGTCTCAGGCAAGTGATTTTGCCTCTTTGAGCCTTACTCAGTTTCATTATATGTAAAACAGAGCTTGGACTAGAACATCTCCAGGGTCTCAAGCATCTCTAACATTTTCTGATTCAAGTTGTTAACCAAATGTCAAGAGAGGACTGTTAAGGACTAGCATGGTTTTCAAGATCAATTTACATCATCTTCCTCGATCTGTGATGATCATCTTCTACGGTAGAACACAGCCCAAGGGTCTGGGGGAAGTGGGCCCAAAAGTTTAAATCCAATCTTCACCTAGGAAGGGTCTGACATTCTGGTGTAGGAGATATGACACATGCATCAACTGCAAAGTGCCAATGCTTAGCACAGGTACCGCACGGAATCCAAAGGAAGGAAAGCTGTGCCAACGTTTGGGGCAGAAAGAATTATTTTCAAGAGAGGCAGAGCTCTAGCCTAATCTTCCTTGAAGGCTGGGGGGCCTGGGTGGCTCAGTTGATTAAGCGTCTGACTCTTGATTTCAGCTCAGGTTATGATCTCATGGGCTCATGGGTTCGAGCCCTGTATGGGACTCTTCAGGGACAGTGCAGAGTCTGCTTGAGATTCTCTCTCTCTCTCTCTCTCTCTCTCTCTCTCTCTCTCCTCTCTGTCCCCTGCTCATTCTCTCTCTCAAAATAAATAAATAAATAACCTAAAAAAATCTTCTTTGAAGGTAAGAAGCTAGATTGGACCAGTTCTTGGGATCCTTAGACTCCTAAGATTAGAACGAATCAGAGACAATTAATGTTCATGGTACATAAAGGCTCCACTCTAATAGGTATAACTATAATTATTTGTACCATGAATATTAGTAGAATTTATAAAGGACTTGTGTTTCTAGTACAGATATTTCAGGATAGTTAATTACAAATTCATTTGACTAATTGTATCATACGGGCTAACTGCCTTATATGTGACTCAATAACTAATTCTGGTTTACATAATTGTTTACAAATAAATTGAAGATGATTGCTGAAAACTATTGCTGCTAAACCATTAGAATGTTATTTCTTGACCTTCCAGTAACCATCTTCTCACCATTGGTCATTCTGGGGTGGCACACGGGCAATTAAAAAGAATTAAAACAGGGGGTGCCTGGGTGGCTCAGTGGGGTAAGCGTCTGAGTCTTGATCTTGGCTCATGTCGTGATCTCACAGTTTCATGAGTTCAAGCCCTGCGACTGGCTCTGCACTGACAATGTGGAGCCTGCTTAGAATCTCTCCCTCTCTCCCTCTCCACCTCCCCCTACCCCACTCACACTCTGTCTCTCTCAAAGTAAGTAAATAAACTTAAAAAATTAAAAAAAAAATTAAAACAGCTATTTGGCAACCATAAAGAAGTCCTCTCTTGCCATGCCACCAACCTTTTTGTTTTTAAACTGGTGGATAGGGAGAAGAGTAGATTTTACAGTTCTCATAAAGCAGCTTTGTTATGTTGGGCACCTAGAAATTTGATAAGGACGCAAACACAACCTTCTGCCTGGCAAGTGGCAGAGAGATGAGCGGGTGTCCCCTCCTTGCAGTGTTCCCCAAACGCGACAGCAGAACTCCCACTGGCCGTTTTCAGGGTGGAACTTAAAGTGTGTCAAATTTAGAAATAGAAACAGAGACAAAAGGCTAATTTCACATAATTGAGCCGTCCCAGATCTGCAGCTCTGATAATGGCTAGAAAGGGAAAGATTTTAAAAAATAAAAAGAAAGAAGTACAATGGGAAAAGGCTTACTTAAAATTAATGTCACACCTCATTTTCAATTAGTCTCTCATGAACTTTGCCTCACTCCCACACCCGTGCTTGTATATGCTGAAACCTGCAGATGACCATAAAATTAGTTTACATAAAAACGCTAATTAACATACACCGCTGGAGGATAACAAACCCATCTTTTCATCTATTTTTAAATTCTTATTGTGAATCCTTAAAATATGCCCCATTTTAAAGCATCACTGACTCAATTTTAAAACATTGCCAAAACCTGCTTTGCTAATCTGCAAACTCGATAATTCTACCCCAAACCTCAGCACACTCAGCAACAATTTAATAGCAAATATCTCTAGTGGGACCTCGTATTACTAAGATTCTATTACTTTTTATATTACACAAAAAGTGCTAGTACACTCTAAAATATTATAAATAGTTCAGACCGGGCAATGCTTGTCAAAATACATGGAAGTTTATTTTTTTGCACTCGGTAACCTGGGATTTTTATCTTGTGTGTTTATAATCTATAATGTGCCTCCCATAATTAGTATGAAATGTAGATTACCAATCAACTTCCTAAAGTTTCTGGACATTTTATTTCTGTTAATATGATTACTAAGGGTGATACGTTGTATGGTTAATAACCCAATCCTGCTACTAAATGCAAATTCTAAACATATCTTAAAATAATTGCATAGATGCCGAAAATGGGCTTCTTTAATTATATTCTTCTTAGACTGCTAAGCAGCCCTTTTTTGATTAAAGGCGTTTGTGTTTATGGTTCTTGAAGAGGTTTAGTTTGAGGTTTTAAGAGACAGCTATTAATTTGGTGCTTACTTAATAGATGTTGTAATACATCTTAAATGACATATAAGAAGTATACATCCCCCTTTATTAATACTTCATATCTTGACAGAAGTCTCTGTAAAACTGTTCAGTTTTTGAAATGTTCGAGTTTTTTCATCATTAATATTAGTCCAATGAGAAGTATATGAAAGTATGTCAATCTATAAATACAGAGGTCTTTCCATATAGAAGAGATTTTATAAGGCTCCTGTCTTTTCAGCGAATTCATGCTAGTTCAATTTTTAAATTGACCTTTCCTCATTTATTGTGCGACCACGATGCTATTTATTTATTTATTTGTAATAAATACTATTCACAATGCAAATCGGCTTTTAATAAACAATTCACACTCTTTAATAGAGATGAATTGCAATACGCCACTTTCACCACGAAGCAAATCCACCGCTGACATTTGCACCAAGTGGGAATTGACGTGCTTGGCAGCATGGACCTATCGGTTTCCCACGCTGCACAAAATGTCCCCAAGGGTCACAGAACGTCTTTCTTTTGGCTCAGCTCTCTGCCACTCCTCCGCCCTTCCCTGTCTCCCTAGTATGTTCTATCACTTTAAATTCCCTCTCCACATTAATATTGTTACTACTCTTCTTTTAAAAGCATTTACAAGGAACTATAGCTGTCACAGGAACCAAAATACTCCAGCTTCTTTTCTCCCTGTAGGCGGATCCAACCAGCCAGCCAAGTCATAAGGAATGGCTCCTTGATGAACCCTGACTCAAACAAAGGAGGGTTAACTGGAAATCTTACATTTAACACACAAAGCGCATCCCGAGCCCTGGAGTGGTCTTGCTCACAGGAATGGAATTTTCCACCTTCCCCGCTGAGGGAAGCATAAAACTGCTCTGGGTTCCCTTTGGCAAACGTGCAGCCCTACTTCCTTACCATTTCCGTGGCATAATCTGGACTGTGCCCCAGAATGGGATTGATTGAAATGCAAAACCGGGACGGCACGCTTGGTCTCGGATCCACTAGTCAGGTGCCTGGAAGCGACAAAAGTCAGAATAGCTTTTGTAGGTTGACAAGCAGATGCTATCCTATCAATTTCTTATGCAAACAGTTCTGACAAACCCAAAACCCACTACTGTTCCAAAAAGGCATTTTTGCTACAGGTGTAGTATTCAATAAGCTTGATGCCCAGTGGCTTGGAATCATCAAAATTCCAAGGTCCTTCTTTTACAGACACAGAAAATAAGACACAGAGAAGTTAAATGATTTTCCAAAATTTGACAGCTAGCTAGAATGCTCCTGCTTTTCTTTACAGGCATTTTTTTTTTTTTTTTTTGGATGAGACTTCATCAACTTTACTGGTTTTACAGCTACGAAGTAAATTAGACCACAAGTGACGATTGCAGCCAGGCAGGTGGGGGCAGAGCGAATAACAGTGTGCTCAACTTTGGTTTCAGAAGTTAATGGGGGTACCTTTATGTTGTTGTTAATGAAAATACCTGCAGCCTGAATAAAAACTGTTGAACTCAAGGTTAGCCCCCTCATAATGAGAGTCTCTAAATTCTGACTCCAAAACCAAGAAAAAGCCATAGACCTATAGATCATGATTTGTGGGGAACCGTGAAGAGGGGATACATGGATTAACACACAACCAATGCCCCCCAACTCCTCTTCCTGGTTATTACCAAGTCTCACAACCTATGAGTGTTTCTCCAAATTCTCTCTCCTCCCTCTAAAACTCCTTCGAGGCATTTATCCACTCTCCCAGGGATGCTTCTGCTCTTGAACCCTGCCCAACTATGTTGCTTATATGAAATAGGCAGTTCTTCTCTGGGCTTCTCAAATCTACATTTCTACTTTGTGTGTGTGTGTGTGTGTGTGTGTGTGTGTGTGAGTGTGCGTGTGTGTGTGGGTGCACGGGTATGTGTGTGTGATCCATCCTTGCTACCTTTCTAATCTTGAGTCATATAAATAAAAAGAGTATTTTTATATATTTTCAAGCTTCTATAACTAGAGCCGATGTCAACTGTGACAGTAACTAGAATAAATGGGTTGGCTGTGTCATGGAAAGATTTTTCGACTGGACTAGAGAGAGGATAATCTTTCCCTGTCCTGGTCCTCAGTGTCCACCTCCCCGCCCCATCCCCGCCAGATTAACAGAGGGCATATTTAAGTTATTAAAGTTATTTCCTCCTACTAGTGACATCAGTTATGAAGGAAGATGTTCAAGCATCTCCCTTCTGTAATGAAAAAGATTAGAATCTACTGTTCGTGTCAGAGGATATTTATGAACTCTTAGAGTCCTGCTAATTATACCATGTATACAATTCTATATAAATGAACCAAGCAGTCAAAACGTCCAGGATGATACTATAACCAGATAACAATCTGTTCAGCTTTAGGTGCTTCTTAACCCTGGAAGTGACCCGCAATGCTCTTGATTGCGCCTACCCAAAAGCCTCACGTGCGTCTGCCCCTTCGCATTCCTTTGGTTAAACCAGTCAAGTGTTAGATCAAAACCAGCCCGCGAGGAAGTTGTTCAAGAGTTAAGTATCGATGCCAGAGATAGAAAAAGTAATGAAGACATTTTGGTTGTAAAAAGGCATTTGGCTTTCTGCCATTGGCCAATTTCTCCATTCAGTAGTGACCACTGAGCCTTCCTTATTTCTCTTCCATTGTTTTTCTACTTTTTTCAGGAATCATATCAGTTCTGACAAAAAGAACTCGAAATGGTCTGAAAGGTTTTCATTAGGCCCTGAGGATACAGCTGTTGGTGCGTAACTCAATTCCCATACCCCCAATCCTGGCTCATCAAGGGGAGATGCAAAGTGTTGTGCTATAGGTTTGTAACAGCAGGTGAGAAAGAATACATTTTATAAAGGCTTCATCATGAAGTATCCAAAACTAAGGTAAAGTCCCCAAATCTTAAACTCTTCAGAAAATGCAAATGCAAAGATCTGAGATTTGGGGTTCTGAAGGATTTTGTGACCACCACATGTTGCTCTATTTGACAGATAAGAATATTGTCAACTGAAAGGGCGAGGATCATTAGTTCTCTGAGATTTTTAAGAGATTAAAATGAGAAAGAGGAAGCATTAATTCGTGCCATTTTAAAAAGTAACCTTTTGTCTGCATAGATCTTCTTATATAAGCCAATTTCTAGTTATTGTATAAATAGTAATGCCATGGATCTATTCAGGAAAATAACCATGCTAAGTTACAGAGAATATCTAGTAATGCTGACTTTTCTTAAATACTAAACTGTCAGCTTTTAAGTTTTTTTTTAAATTTATTAATTATTTATTTTTTGAGGGAGAGAGGGCACGTGTTAGTGAGGGGGAGAGAGAGAGGGAGAGAGAATCGCATGAGGGGCAGAGAGAGACGGAGAAAAAGAGAACACACATTGATAGCACGGAGTCCAAAGCGAGGCTCGAGCTCACAAACTGTGAGATCGTGGCCTGAGCCAAAGTCGGATGCTTAACCGACTGAACCACCCAGGCACTCCTAAACTGTCGGTTTTTAAGGACAAGTGTCTCAGCAGAGAAGGTGCCCAGGCCTCCTGACAACTTCAGAGCAGGACCAAACTGGGAGGGCTGATAAGAACATAGAGCCTCTATTGCCTTCTCTGACAGTCTTTTCTGGAGGAAGCAACAGAATCCTAGGAAAGAAGCAGCCTCGGTCCAGTTTTAGATCTGCCACTAAGCAACTGTATGGTCTTGGGCAAGACATCCAGTCTCTCAGTCTTGATTTTTATGTGCAAATTAAAAACTTTAAAACCCCTAAACACTTCCTTCCAGCTCTGAAATTCTGTAAATTCACTATGCAGAGCTAGGGAGTGATCTCATAATCGCCATGTGTGTGCTCAGGGCAAATGTTTGGTCCAAACACAGAATTAAGAGGGCAGGAAGGGGTTAAGGAGGTAAGCATGTTGGAACAGCAGCTGAACATAGGAGGGCCCCAGCTCCTGTGTATTTCATGTAGCCATTTTAGTGACAGGAGCGGTTATAGAGAAAGGCGTGTCGGTTTTCCAGGCGAAATCAATAGAAACCAAGGTATCCGACTCAAGAGTTCAAGAAGATTGGAGAGAGGAGATGGGCAGGGTGAGGATGACAGTGATATGGGACCACACAAAGACATAACTCAAGGGGTACGCACGAATAGAGAGATCGGCCCAATACAGTCATGCCTCTGCCATCTACTACCGGCATGGTCAGAGAATTTTCAAACTTCTGGCTCTGGAATTCTCCTGTGGCAGCCACTATTGTTAAAAGAACCCACGGCCATTTCCTTCTCTCCCTGCTTCCTGTCCCCCTACACCAAATCTCAGGCCAGCATCAGCTGCAGGTATATGGGGTTCCTTCTCAGACCCAAAGTCCAAAATCGAAGAATCCCATGTCGTATTTAACACCCAGATGTTAATTTTAGTGTTTTGTCCAGGGCCACAGCTACCTCGACACAGATTATACAGCTGGCTTTCAAAAGGGAGTAGCTGGGTGATGTCGGTGCTGGGTAAACCAACACTCCATGACTGCCCTTCTACTCATCGTTTCAACACAGAAATGACAGAGGACGGGAAAATGAGATCCACTTGCAATGAGGAAGAAAGACGGAGACACAGCTAGCCACACACTCCTACCTCATTCGTGAAAGGAGGAGCCTAGGGTAGCAGAAACCTTGCCACACCACCCAGACGTGGCAGGCTGGAGATGCAGGGCCGGTTTGTTTATGGAGTTTGATGGTTTGCTCACTTAAAAAAATTTTTTTTCATGTTCATTTATTTACATGGGGGGTGGGAGGGGCGGAGAGAGAATCTTAAGCAGACTCCATGCCGTGTCAGCACAGAGCCCCCGGCACAGAGCCCACCCCCATGCGGGGCTCGATCCCTGGAACCGTGAGCTCGTGACCTGAGTTGAAATCAAGAGACGGATGCTTAACCGCCTGAGCCACGCAGGCACCCCTACTTGCTCACTTCTTAATGAAAACAAAAAAGTGGTATTTTCTGTGATTTCTATGTTTTTGTGGTTTTTCAGAATTAAAAATGTATTACTTTCATTGTTAGAACACTAACCCATAAATATCCAGCTAGCAGTGCAAAGTATGAATTTGATAACTACTATTCCTAAGAATACATGAATTTCTTTTAAAACATGATATATAAAGTAATATATATATGAGTGTGCATATATATTTTAAAGGAACCAGTAGTTAGCATAGTATTTCAGAGGAAAAAAATTGTGAATATTGATTTCTTTTTCCTGATGAGATATTACCTGGGAACCACAGCCAAGGTAGGACTATTTAGACTACTTTATTCTTAACCTTTCTTCACATGTAAATTCACAGACATCAGACTATAAAATACACTTGCTACTTCTCCCAAGGGACCTGAAGTCTGGTACAAGCTCTTATTTTGAAAATGAATGGTTCTTATACCGAAAGCACTCCAAAAATTCTTGGGATAGCCCATTCACGAGTTCAGTCATATTTACAGACCATTAAGTCTTCCTGTGTCTAAAAACAGACTCTTTCCTGGTGCTGTTTAGTGAAACTCACTTTCTTCTGCTCTGTCCAGTGAGGTGAAGAAGGCTAGTTGCCCAGAGGTTAATTTTGTCTCTCTTCAGCCTCCTCTTCTCCAGGATAAATAACCCACCTCCTTTCCTTGTGTACATAGTCTCCAAGCCCTGTCGTCATTTTCCTCTTTCTCTACATGAATTCTATGCAATTTTCATACATATGTTTTAAGTTACAGACGCAAAGTGTAGTGTTCAAATAAGAACCCAACCTACGATGAATTTACACGAGGATTATTTCTTAGCTACACATGGTACTCGTCTTAACACAGTTCAGGATAATATTGCTTTCTTAATGCCATCACTAGGTTAATGACTCGTGTATTTCTGGAATACCAGGTCTTTTCCAGCCAAGTTTATGTCAAATTATACTCCCCCTATAGCCCTTTCTCCTACCACCTACTACTCCCCCAAAGAAAGTCACTGTTAATAAATTTAGATGTTAGTTCTTTTAGTGGTTTTCACTGAAACGTCAAGTAAATAATATATCTACACCTCTTTCTCTTGGTTTTTCAACCTTAGGCAGTCAGTAGCTATTGACTTCTCTACATGAACGATGAAAACGTTCACTCATTTATATGCCTTCCTTCTCTATATTCTCCCCAGTTTAGGTTAGTTCGTGATATTTTACTTCTTCAGTTGAGGAGCTGCATACTTTTAAGTGATATAATTATACTTTTAAATGTATACTCTTAAATGATATGATTATCCCTCCGTTCCTGGATCCAGCAGGTTTACAAAATATTTATTGACCTTGGTACTCTAAAATAAGGAAGTTAATACAACACTCTACCTCCGGACATCTGTTAGGGTACAGCTTTTAGACTGCCAAAGTTTATAATATTTACATTCTGTTTTATAAATATTATGACTTCTGATACTATTATTATATAAATATTATTTATTGCAGATGCAAGAAAAGGGAAATTAATCCTAGGTCACCAAACCCATACTGTTCAAGATATAGTGCTCTAAGCATCACCATCAAATGGATTCTCTATCCTTAAATGCCACCAAACCCTTAAAACCATGCCACAATTTAGTTTACTTCTTGAGTCCTGGCTTTTTGGCAGTTTTAGAAATATCATGACTGGTTGCAAGCAGTTGAAACTGATCAACAATGAATTTGTTGAAAGAATACGGTGTAACTCTCAAAATGAAAAGAAAATCTAGGGATGAAGCAACTACAGGTTTCCAAGATACTAGATTATGAAACTACAGAGAGAGCTCACCAATTCCTGGGAAAGAGCACCTGATTGGCCTGCTTTGGATCACAAGCTAGGGGCAGAGCACCCTGACTGACAGTCCCGTCAAGGTTACATGCAGTGGTGAAGAGTGGTTCTCAAAAATAAAAGCTGGGGCACCTGGTGGCTCAGTCGGTTGAGCATCCAACTTCAGCTCATGTCGTGATCTCCTGGATCATGGGTTTCAGCCCCTCACTGGGCTCTGGGCTGACAGCTCAGAGCCTGGAACCTGCTTCATATCTCCCCTTCTCTCTCTACCTCTCCCCTGCTGGCAGTCTGTCTCTGTCTCTCTCTGTCTCAAAAATAAATAAAGATTTAAAAAATTTTTTTTAATTTAATAGAACAAATAAAATAAAAACAAGTTGATATCATCAGAACCAGAAAGAATAGAAGCAGAGTAAGCAAAAGAGTAACATTTATTATGGACAATAACACTTGTTGCATTTTAATTAATAATTTACATAGTTAATTGTTTGATATTGTCCTTCCCCATCAGGTTTGATGTTCCACAGGGAACATAAAATCCACATGCTTAGCACAGTATACAGCATATATAAGCACTTACTAAATATTTGTTGAATATTGTTTTAAAAAAAGAAATGCGAAGGGTTTCTGGCATAGGCTGCATAGACTATCTGTATTCCTTTATTTTAATAACAAATACTTTCAGATGGCTGAATTACATATTAAAGTAGGAAATACTCTTTCCAAAGTTTTCTACTATAAGTGTTGTATTTTAAAATAAAATCACCTCTCAAAACCTCTAGACCATGGCAGGATCCCACGATCTTGTCTACTTCCAAACAACTAATAGTATACAATTACCTGATGCAAAGAACTGGTCGGTAATTTGAATTTTCATTATGCATTCAGGATGCAACAGCCTCTGGATCTCTGCAGCTGGATTTGATAAAGTAATATTTAAGACCTGATCTAATATCTCCTCTGTAAATCTCCTTGCCTTCCCAAGGAATCAATCCTTCTCCCCCACTCCTCTGTGTGCCACTTTTCCCAGTTCGTAACAAATTCAGTGAGAGTTATTTGTTTATGTACCTGCCTCTACAGCTAAACTATGAGTCCTGTTAACAGAAGAAAGTATGTCAGATTCATCTTTATATCGCCAGTGCCTATCACAGAACTTGAAAGTAGGAAGTATGTTTAAATGTTCATTGACTCTGAATCACCATCAAGCAAGAAAGTCTTTAACAAAGAAATAGAATGAGTTCATAGAAACACTAGTCCAGACTCTAAGGAGAGATTTCATCTTCATTTAAAATAATAAGACCAAAAAAGAAAAGAAGGAAAAGAGGGAGGGAGGGAGGGACGGAGGAAGGATGGGGAGTTTTAGTTCTTTAAGTTGTAGAGAAATTGTAAGTTATTTTTCAAGTGAACCCATTCACGGATTGGCCAGAGAGGTATAATGTCTCTAAACCAAATGATGACAAAAGAAACAACAAAGAATGCAGAAATTCCCCTCTCTAAAATTTCCATTTGTTTCTATCAATCAAGAAGAATGTTAATAAGGAAGTTTCGGCAGGAGTCACTAATTCCTCACCAATGTCAGAAATTTAGTTTCACTTTTCAGAAGCTGCTCGTGGCCATGCTTGCAAAATCAAAACTGTAATTTGTCTCTAGACAATACCTAATTATTACTGATTACTAAGAAATAAGTCAACAAAGATATTTTCCTGTTTACATTCTTATCAGACTGTATCAGAACCATCTGTTTTCAAGTTTGTTGGTTGCTGGGGGTTTTTTTATCCCAAGGGATAAATACTCCACATTGTTCTCCAAATATATGCATGCAAAACTGCCTCTTGCTGCACAGCTGCAATGTTCACTGAAACATTTGGGTAAGGGAAAAAAGAAACACATATTCTTCTGGGAAAGAAAATGAAAAGAAAATTTGATATCTCACTAAATTCACCTTCAAACGAGGGACACGTCTGTCCCATCTCTAAGTACCATCTCCTCACCTGCATGGGTAACTATCGATTCTGTTAAAATATATGTGTAGCTTTAACACATTAACGTAGCACCAACCTAGAAAACATAGTAAAAGACTCTCTAACATGAGAAAGATCCCGCAATTTTAAAACAAATAATATGTGACCTCTTTGTTCCATTGTTCATCAGCTCTAATTTCCTGTGATACACACGATAAATTTTCCTTCTTTAAAGAGAGGCATAATTGTTCCATTGCCAAAGAAGCAAGAGTAGGAGATTAAAATTGTGGTATAGACTGAGTTGCTACATGGCTTCGGGCAAGCAATTAACCTTTGGTGTCTCAGTTACTTCATCTGTAAAATAGGGATAAGGGTTTTAGCACAGGTGTGACGCCTGGACTAATTACTATAATTAGCATTATTGACGGGAAAATAAGGTTGACCACTGATTTCACATCTCATGTCAACATCCAAGATCATTTCTATCTCCTCTACACTGAATCACTTTTTTAAGAAGTCTGTAAAAAAAAAAAAAATGATGACAAAAGCCACATATGGAGGCTGGGACAGTACAATTACAATGGTCCATACTCACATAGGCATGTATCCATTAAGGTGGATTATGTTTTGGTCATCTGTATTTCTCACTTAGATGTTTTCTACACTCAGACTAATTATGTAAACTACAAAAATACAAGGAAACCCCACAAGATACCCATTCAACAGGTAACGTGCACCTGCTGCAAAATGCTCTCCAGCTCGTTGGTAGGCGACATGATGACAGTACTATAGTGGTTTTGGCTTGAACTATAGAAATTAGGGTAAGTGAAGTCAAGTAAAAATATACACTGAAGACCTTGCTCTTACACCATCAATACTCTCTACTTCCTTGTGCATCATCTGCCTTGCAAGAACCCCAGCTCAAACAGCCAGGACAGAGGACAGGGGTACATGAGGTGCCACCTCTACAAGCATGGGAGGGAGCATTGAAGCTGGGTACAGTAGGGGGTCCTTACACAAGAGCGAAGATAATGACTGTGCTCTGCGTCAAGGAGAGAGACGGAAGACAAAAATGGGGATTCCCTGGGTTCTCATCTAGGACTCCCCCCCATTCTTACTATGTGCAGCCGCTTTAAAAGAAATTACCTTTGCATGTTGGCGAAAGTGGCAACGAACCACAGAGGGAAACATGAACATTAGAAAGTGCTCCAAAGATCGGTACTCAACATTATGACCTCTACATCCTTTTGTGTAAACACGTGTTGTTTGCGGATCCAAAATGCCTCTCCATGGCTTCCGATACTAGGATTTCTCACCGCAGAGAATTCTCTTTTCTTGAACTGAGTAGACCTCAAGCTCCAAATCCCCCGTGTCTTTGAAGAAGTTAGCCTCTCGACAAGTCCTTCATACTAAGGACTCTATCCCCTGCCTCCATACTTGCCTCAAAATTATAGGCAACAATTTCCAAATTGGAACACTGAAGCTGTTGCCATTTTCATACTCTCCTCACCTATCATAGGCAACATAACAATTAGCATTTTAGCAGGACTAAAACTGCTAACACAACTTCTTATGTCCTACACCATTAAACTCGATTAGAAATCCCTTCACGATTAACATTCATCTCGCTGTATCGCGCTTGAAGGTTAATAATACCCACCATCTCCGGAGAATGGGGGGGGGGGGGGGGAGGGGAGGGGGGCGAGGAGGGGAGCGTAAGCAGGAAAAGAGGAGCCGCGGAGGCGGCGGGAGAGGGAATTTCCCCTTCAGTCCACTAGAGGGTGGCTCGGCAGGCAGGACGCCTGAGACCGAGGGAGGCACGGCTCCCTGTCTGGCTCGCCTGCCTTGACTTGGTAAGATGAACATTAGTATTCATCGTTCTCTGTGCTTCACTCTCCGTAGGTTTTAATTTCTAATAAGCCCCTTCACAAATGCCAGAAGTCATTGTTGGCTGGGCCAAAGCGCGACGGGGGAAAAAATATCCACCTACGGTATTAGACTGCCTAAAATGACATCCCGTCTAATTCTTCTCCATCAACACTGGGTAAGAGAAATACATAACATGTATTAGCAGAACCTAAGTTTAAGACCTTCATACGTTATGCAGCAGTACGCGTGTGCTGCGGACGTGGCTATGGGGTGAACCATGCATGTACGTTATAGGGCAGGGCAGTTACATTACAGACAATGCATAAAGAAATGTACCTAACCTTTAGCACGCCGGCCAGTTCTGCTTCATAGGACCGAGTTATCCATGAAATGCAGTAGGACATTTTGTAGTGAATATCCTACTTAATGGACTTTCTTAGACCCAGCCACCTATGCGGATTTATATAACGGAGGAAGAAACAGAAATGTTACCAGTGAAAGAAAAACCGCCAAATTTTCCCTCGTCAAAATATGTTCTAAAAAAGAAGGCATGGGGGAATGAGCCTGTTTTGGTGGACTCCACACAGAGGTTAAAGCAAAATATAATACCTTTCTCTATCTGTAATATTGTTCAGTGTAGCAAACCCTTTTGCTTGTTACAGTACAGTAAATGGGGTGTTTAATTTGGGATTCAATGTAGTCTAGAGTCAAGGTGCAGCAGTTTTATTACAGAAATACAATTTTATTGGAGGCTGAAGATTTAATTTCCACCTTACGTAGAGAGCCATAAACGTCATATGCCTATTTTACATTTTGCATAGCATTTGATATATGTAATTTCTGGTCTAATTTTAGAGTTTGAAAAGGTGGAAGAGTCACAATATGTCGATTCAAATTCTCCAACATTTTAGCCACAAATGCCATTGAAAAACGAGCAATTTTCTGTTTCTCAGTCCTGGATTTGAAATTATTTCTTCCCTCCGCTGATTGAATTCTGGATCACATCCTTTCCAGTTCCAACTAATTAGGTTCACCGCAAAGCCACCCACAGAACACCTTTGCGTGGGAGCAAATGCTTCCTTTGTTTAAATTTGTCTACTAGTTAGTATTGTACTTAAAAGTAAGATGGTCACATGATATGGATAGTTTCTCTATTGTGCTTAATATCTGTCTGGGTCACATGTTAATGGCTGTTCCGATGGATGCATTTGGAATACAACAATTTGGAAATGTATTGGGAGGGTTGAATTTGAAGAAAATAATCAAATGAAGTTAGCTGTAAAGCTATATAAACATTGAAGTCCAAATTTGGGAACTGTGTCATTCTCTTTCCTTCAAACGTATTCGTTACAGGAAACACACTAAACACTGCCTTTCCCATCTGTTTCCCTTTGCAGCGTTAGTTCTCTTCAACATTTCATACCTTCTCTTGGCCGCCAGGTGGAGCCCTTTGTTTATGGACATCTGTCCATTTCCTTTTTCTCGAAGATGCTACCAGATAAATAGCTCCAAAGCTAAAATACTGTTGCAAACACGAAAATTTAACACCCACAGATAAAAAAGTAAAGCTTTTCCAGGCGCTGGTATAATAAACCTTGCCTTAAGAGTCCTATTGCTACTAGATTTAATAGCATACACATTTTCCTATTTACAACTTCTGCACACCAAACAGCAGAAAATAATACTATTGTGTGTGCCATAAACAGTGTTGCTGCAGGTCTGTTTTATGTAGCATCATCGTTTTTATAATCTCAAATGTTTAGCAACTGCGATCAAAAGGCAAAAAAAAAAAAAAAAAACAACAACAACCTGCAAACCTATATGCTATAAGCCTCAGTTTTCTTCAGTCTTAAAAAATATACACCTCATTAAGAAGAAAATGTTTTCCTTCAGACAAAAGAGAGTGGTAATTCAGCCGTAGGTAATAGAGGGCAATGTCAAATTCTTCTCTTATTCAAATTCATCTCTCTTCTATTTGAGATCCAGTTAAGGGTAAGTCAAAATCTATCTTACCTTTGGTTCTATTTAGCAGCTAATAAAAAAAATGAATGCTATCAGCAATGTTTAATTCTTACATTGTTCAATTATTTTGATATCCTTATTTTAAAGAATCAGTTAAAGATCTTCTCATGAACAAAAGGCAGCAATATAAGAAAAAATTAGAGCCCTGATTTGCATGCACAAATAACTATGGAATGAGTTCACCTAAACTAGTTTGCCAATGACCTCAACCTTGATCTGGAAAGATCATTTAGTCACGAGTAAAACATTCACATTCTCTACGCTAACTCTGTCTTGGATCTTTTCTCAAGGTAGATTACTAACTGTGACGTTCCCGGGTCTAGGTCTATTAATAACGTATGCATTTAACAACACTAGGGCGTTCTGTGTTTGATTGAACTATCATTTCTGTTGCATTTTTTTATTTTAATCAGGATTTTCTTTGTTTTATATATATGTGCGTATATATAAAATTTTGCTTAAGCATCTGCAAAGCAGAGAGCGGAGGAGAATTTGTGGGTATGCTTTACTGAATCGGTCTCTGGGCCTGAGAAAGGTGGCTTTTCTTTTGGTATCCAAACTGGTTCTGCAATCTGCCATCAGAAGCTAGCTGCGTAGGAGCCCTCATACAACAAAATGCTGGAACCACCATTTTGCTGTCCCCTCGCACACCATAAAATGGTGGGACAGAAAACAGTTAACACATTGTGCCCGCGAGAGTTGTCTTTGAAAGTATTCTACTCTCTGATCCAAATATCGAGCTGCTTTTTTAAAATATTGTTACCAAGGGACTAAAGGTATTCATTTTTCTTTAATATATAGAAACTCTGTGTGTGTGTGTGTGTGTGTGTGTGTGTGTGATGCTGGAAGAATCGGCAGTATACATTCCATCAAAGAATAGAAAGAACTGGTGAAAAATAAACACTAGAGCTCAGAGGGAAAAGCAAACCTAAATAAAAAACGCAGATCCTGAAATTACTTCTCACAGCTCACAAAAGCCTTGTGGTGAATTTGGCCTCGATGCCTCCTTTCATTTCAGCATCCACTCGGTGCAATTTAGAGTTAGGAAATTTAAGAGGAAATTCTTTCTTTATCTTCATCTTCTTTTTTTTTTTTTTTTAGAGTAAATGTCCTGTAAAAATTAAGAGCAAGCCCATATTTGACTCTCACCTGGGAACCCCACGCTCATTTTTTATAGGAGAAAAAAACAAAACCAAACAAAACAAAGACCCATCGTCCCCTCTTCTTCCATTTCTTCTGCTCTTAGTTTTAGTCATTAAAAAATGCCGCCTTCGCTCTGTTTAAGTGTGGAAATTCTCATTTTTCTGCAGTGCCTCAGACGCTCATAGACTCCTTGGGGACATAGTGAGGAGCTAACCAAGTGCACATGGGAAATGAGAATTTTCGTGGTTAGGAAAACTGCAGCGTTTGGTAATTTTCCACATGGAGTACGAGTCAGCAGTGACTTTTTTCTTTTAAACATAATGACTTTACTCAAGCACTTGGTATATAGAGTTGTAGGTTCGAATTTGAACATTTGAACACGTGGGAAGTTCTTACAAAATTTAACTAGACCCATCTTTATAAACATTGTCACTGTTTCCGAGTGCATAATAAATAGGTTAGAAGAGGATCCCCTCCCTTCTCCCCGCCACCCCCGACAGAATTATAAAAGGCTACTGTCTATAAATGAGAAATAACCCTGGAGGACCCACCAGCCGGTCATGCAGTATGTGACACAGGCCACCAGGGGCTGAAACGAAACCACTAATACTTTTTTCATAGGATCATTAGCTAGAGTGAAACAAGGTGTCCGAGTGAAAAGATGGGGAGGTTGACCTGGCTCCTTACCTTTGCGTGCCTTCACTTTAATTATTTTTTGCATTAAAATTAAACACTAATATTCCATTTTATCATTTAAACACGTTGTTACCCAAAGACAATACGCCGCTTTTCATGTTGTTAAACGATTCATAATGTATTATTCTGTGGTTACTATTTATGGCCGGTTTTCAATAGATACTAACAATCTTGTGAAAATGCCAATTTAGATTTAAGGCTAAGGGGAGGTTATTTTTTAAATTTTCCCTGTTGTACTTTATGAGGCAAAATTAATTGATTGGTTTTGAAATTTGGGTTTTAAGTTAAAATCTGCCTCCAACCAAGATGGGTAAGTCTAGGGTTCACGGAGTGAGTTTGCTTAAGTTTTTGACCTTGTACTGACAGTCACTGGGAAGAATATGTTCTCTTTATAATAGCTGCTTTACAATTTCAGAGACATTGCTAAGCTCTCGCATGTGCTAATACTAGTTGCCCCCTGTACCTTAAGTAAAGCCAATCCAATAAATTTACGATTGTGGTTGGGAAACAAATGTCACGTCAGTAACTCTCAACCAGGTATCAGAACAAGGAGTATGTGATTGTTTAGTCCAAAAATTAAGTTTCGTGTTTTTAATTGGTGTCATATGCTGTCCCAAGTCTATAGTGCTTCTATCAAAGGCACCCATATTAACCTGAAAGGGAATCATGATAGCAACTCCTTTTATCCCCTGGCTCAAATGTTTGCGTGTGCAACCCTAATTTTTGTTAAAACACTTTCAGGCCAAGGCAACAGGAAATCGTAAACGTGGCTACACCATGAAAATAATTTTCGAGTGCGTTATTTCTCTCCATGTTCAGAGTGAGTTGTGCAAGCTGCAGAGGAAACTGTTGTATCGTTAAACCCAGTGCGACGAAAACAGCCACTCTTCCAGCAAAATAACTACCCTCCTCCTTTCATAAATCTTGATTCCAACTAGACGGAGGCCAGAAATTGACTCTGTCTCTCACATCAATGGCTTAAAACTGTTGCATCACAGTAGTATGTTCAAAGGGAATCAGAACTATCCAACAACAACTTCAGGGGCAGGGAGGCAATTATAACTGACAGCCAGATGTCTGGCCTGGCTGCTTTAATACCCATCAAGACTGCAGATGGTCTTGAGACCTCTGCATCCAAACAGTGAGTCCCAGTGAATGATAAACAACAATACCACAAATCATCAGCGCAAACCAAAAATGCTGCTGGGACTGATCAAGATTTCAGATGTCAAGAGTTGGCCACCTTCTCTCCCTTCTTCTCCCCCTCCCCCACGCCTGACCCCTCTCCCAAACAAAAAGCTTGTTAGTGGTGGAGGGCCCAGCAGGAAATGTTTTTACACCCAGGGCCAAATGCTAATCCTTCACTGAAGCTTTTAATATATTTAAATGTTTAGATGAAGGAGGCAAAAAACGGATTCCAGTAGAAATCACTTGACATGTGGGATATGGAGATTTCATAAGTTGGTTAAGTCTATATTACGTTCAGTGGACTTCCTCTTCAATTTAGGATTACCTTAAAGGAGCACATTCTAATTCAAAGAGAAAGGGAATTGGCTTGAATTATCCTTTAAGCAACTACCAGCATGAAACTTTTCGTTCCTTAAATGCGTGTTTCTGGGACAAAGCACGAATAAGTTCTATACCTATCCAGGTGCACGTATTTCTTCATTTCTTCATTTTCACTGGCTGCACATTGTGTTGTCTTGAAATACTTCTTTGGGCATAACTAGACTTGACATGTACTTGCGATTCATAAACTATTACAAATATCAAACCACTCTCCTCCAAATACGGCTAAAGGATTCTGGGGAAAACTCGGTAACATTGTCTTGGTTTGTAAAGTGGTTTGAATTTTTCACGATGGCATCAAATATTTGCGAAACTGAACGAACTAGGTTCTTCCAGTAAGCAGTGGTGGATTTTTCAGTGCCGTGACCGGTTTTGCCGTTTTCACTCGTGTCTCTTAAAGTAACTACACATATGCCTTCTCGAGCAAATTCCTTTCTATGAAGTCTTCACAAAGGTGTTTCGAGTTCCCATTTCAGATACGTCTCCCTTTTGTGACGTTCTCCCCAAGGGCTGCGGTGCACACTCCTGTAGTTATCTGTCCCAAACCCATTTTGAAACTCGGCTTTCTCAATAAAAATGTCAAAACCAGGGGCCTTTCAGAGTAGCTGCTATGAACACGAGCCCTTTCTTCACAGCCGGCCTGACCGTGTCTTCAGTCTCCATCAGAGACCTGCTGTGTGTGGACACGCATAGCAGTTTTCCCAACAGAGACGCATCGAATGCCCTTTTCCGGAAACAACACTTCCAGAAATGTGCTGACCAAGAAGAAACAGCAGGGGTGAGAGAGGTGGCCAAAGCACTCACAACATCTTAACAAGCACTAATTAAATGTCTTTCTTTAAAAATATGGCTTAAGAAAGCCAAATACAATAACTTCTTACAGATGGTTTTAGGAACTAACAAGACCCATAGGAAATGGTGCAGTCATTAAGATTAGTGTCCCCAAAGTCTCCTACAACCATTAGTGACTGGAGGTGCTGTGCACTTTAGGAAGAAATGATGAGAGTCTGTCTGATGTGAAGTGCCCCCCCCCCCGCCCACCACCACCATTTGTCTCCGAAGGGAACTTTGCATCTGTGTTAGTGCATTACACAGTCAATTATTGAAAGAGCTAGTCAATTGAATATACAAAGAGTATTAGCAGCCTTGAAATCTAGTTTTCTGTCGGGGGCCAAAGTTATCGTGAAAAAGGATCGCCAGTACCAAAAAGGCAGGAACTGTGTGTTATCATATCAATACCTCAAGTTCCAACACATAGTGGGCATGTGGTAAGTGCTCATTCATTTATTGGACAAATATTCCTTTAGTGGTTACCCTGTGCAGGCACGGGCGAAGCTTTGGAAATAAAGTAAA
The DNA here is from genome assembly GCF_007474595.2 of Lynx canadensis. NCBI lineage: Eukaryota > Metazoa > Chordata > Mammalia > Carnivora > Felidae > Lynx > Lynx canadensis. The sequence goes on along the minus strand of NC_044310.1, from coordinate 164,341,185 downwards.
CGAGAAGACAGATAAGGCACCTACCTTTTAGAATAGATAGCCTGTGTGAAGATGTTTGTTAAAGGGATGGATGGATGGATGGATGGATAAATGATCTAATAAAAGTATTTCTCAGACGCACTTCTGACTTTCCTTTAGGGATAGGAGCCTTGGGCTGAGCTCATTCAAAGAAACGTAGAGCCAGGTTCCCAAGAGAGATGGCTCAAGACAATCCCCGTGGCAGTGATTGGCTTCAGCATGGGCTTGGAAATAGACGCTTCCATGGCAATCTGAGTTTCAGACGAAGGAGCTACTAGTGTGAAATGAAGTTTAAAGGATCTTAGAACCCGTTCAAGATTACTTATTAGCACTAGCGTTCTTAATAGGATCTGAAGACGCGCTTCTGGTAATAAAGGAAAACGCAGGCCTAACACTCAGAAAAAAGATTTTCACCTTCAAAATATAACTAAAAGACTAAAAGGTAAGTGTGTGTCCGAATGTATGATTCAGAAAAGACCTCTTGTTTCTAGCTATGTGTGTAATCCCCCTCTGGAAGACGTGTCTTGACAGCCCCCAAATGCTTTTCACTCTGGCAGGCTTCTTGATCTCTTTGCTGTTTTGTTTTTCTTAAAAAATTCGATTCCCATTTGCCATTATTCAGCTGCTTAATGCTGATGTTCCACAGCTTGTAGACGCAGGCTTCATGATGCAAACTGGCGTCCAGGAGCAAAATGACTGTTTGGAACCAGTAAGACCAGAGGGACAGGAGACCATCACACCCGCTCCCCAGGGCAGTTGGCTGAGTGCTTTGGGGACGTGGGCCCTGTCACAGAAAGCATCGGGTAAAACTTGGTGGGAAACTATGAGTCAACCTAGCCTGGCCGTGGGGGAGGTGGGGGAAGGGATTCAGGGGGAAAACTCCTGCCTAGGTGTTTTCTGTAAAATGACTAGTTAACTGGATGGTTGCTGGTTGCTTTGCAGTATGATGAGAGAGAATTTCCAAGTTATTGGGTTGATGGGCCAGCACCGGACCCCACAGAAACACCTGTGCCAAGTCACTCTGTTTGTCAACATGACTCACCAACCACCACCACCACCCTTCACAAAGAATCCTTACGGCGACCGGTGGGAGAAAACAAACTCGCTTTGGATGTGGTGTGATTTATTTCATGCATTCACTCAACAAACACTTACTAAGAAACTCTTCAGTGTCATTTGCCGAGTAACTCTACCTGGGCAACTTGGCAGGAAACAAAGAGCTGCTAAAGAAGCTATTAGGGGAAAACATTAAAATTATAGCATTACAAATCAAATCTTCAGGCTTGGGGACAGAGTTGGGGGAAAAGTTGCTGCGTGTGGCTACCATTCACAAGGTGATTGCTCGCCACAAGACCGCACTGCGCTCCATTCCTTCCTTTCATTTTGTTGTTTAATGGCTACAACGATGTGGTTTGCACTTTCAGTCTCTGCAAACCCCCCTCCAAAGCCCACAGGACTCCCCGGCTTCTCTCACATGCTCTACTGCTCACATTTGAAGCCAATTAATATTCAAGTTGAAACTTTAGGCGATTGTCACTAACACATCTCACACATGTGAGAGTTGAGTGAGTGTCTTTTAAATTTTTTTTTTCAACGTTTTTATTTATTTTTGGGACAGAGAGAGACAGAGCATGAACGGGGGAGGGGCAGAGAGAGAGGGAGACACAGAATCGGAAACAGGCTCCAGGCTCCGAGCCATCAGCCCAGAGCCTGATGCGGGGCTCGAACTCACGGACCGCGAGATCGTGACCTGGCTGAAGTCGGACGCTTAACCGACTGCGCCACCCAGGCGCCCTGAGTGAGTGTCTTTTAAATGCATATGTTAAATGCAACATTCACAGGTATGGTCCAAAAATGTTAGTAATATTTTATGAGCTCCAAATCTCATTCTTTGTGTTCTCTTTTACATCAGACCTCTCTCAGAGGGGCTATAGATACAACGTTTCAGATCAAAAGTTGTTGATCTTGAGGGCATTTTGCTAAGTGAAATATGCCAGACAAAGAAAGAGGAATGCTGCGCAATCTCACTTACATGTGGAATTTTTAAAAATCAGATATGGTGGAAACAGGGATCAGATTTGTAGTTGGTGGGAGTGGGGCAGGAGGGTGATTTAGGTAAAGGGGGCCAAATGGTACAAACTTCCAGTTGTAAGATAAGTCCCGGGGACGTGATGTACAACGTGACAGCTATGGTTAGCAATGCTGTATTGTATATTTGAGAGTTGCTAAGAGGTGTGTGTGTGTGTGTGTGTGTGTGTGTGTGTGTTTGAGGTGGGGTGCAGAGACAGAGGGAGAATCTTAAGCAGGTTCCATGCCTAGCGCAGAGCCCAATAAGGAACTTGATCTCATGACTGTGAGAGCATGACTTCCACCAAAATCAAGAGTCAGGTGCTTAACTGACTGAACCACCCAGGCTCCTGGAGGGTAGATCTTAAACGTTCTCCTCATATGTAAGAACTACGTGATTGGATGGGGCCCCTATGTGTGGTGATAAATATTAACTAATCTTATTGTGGTAGTCATGTTGCAATCTAGACAAATATCAAATCATTCTGGTGTGCATCTTAAACATACACAATACCATATGTTAATTCTACCTCAATAAAAATGAGGAGGGGGAAGGTGTTGCCTTTTCCTCTCCCCGACAGCACAGTCTTGCCTATGTTCCTACGGCAGCTGTGATGGTCAAGGAGCCCACATACGTGATGCCTGACAGGGAATGTCCCTCAGGGGTCTGAGGTGCTGGTAGGGAAGAGGAAAGAGGAGGGGAGGAAAAGCAAAGCTAGCAAAGCAGAGGGAGAAGCAAGGCAGAAGGAGAGAGAAAACCGCTCTCCTGTCTTCCTCTCGCATCCTTGTAGCCAGTTCTGTGGTCACATCACCAACAGCCGGCCATTTGTCACCATCTTCCAGGTGGCCTCCCCCCTCACCCAGGCTGCTTTCAGAAATGAGCAAAAGAGGTGTGTGGGGGCAGAAGACCCAGAAATCTTGGCTTGTCATCTGAAGCTTTTGAACCCAGGCAAACCATGAGCCTCTCTGGGTCTGTTTCCTCATCTGTAAAAATAATAAGGTGCACTTCACCAAATATTGAACATCTAATGAGATTGTGCATTTTCAATAGTTTCAGTGAGTTATAATTGATACATGATAAACTGCATATATTTAAGAGACAGCACATTTAAAAGAACATTTGTAAACCATAGAATTTTCTTCTCCACCAGGCTTAAAATCTCTCAGTAGTGCCTGAATTTTTGAAGACAGTTTCTGCTTAATCTTTTTGATGTTTGTTTGTTTGTTTGTTTGAGACAAAGCACAAGCAAGGAAGGGGCAGAGAGAGAGAGAGAGAGGGAGACAGAGGATCCAAAGGGGACTCCCAGCACCCCTTTATTATTTATGTATTTATTTTTATTTTTTTAAGTGTTGAGACAGAGAGAGAGAAGAAGGGAAGGAAGGAGGGGGAGGGGCAGAGAGAGGAGGGAAGGAGAGAATCCCAAGCAGGCTCCACACTGTCAGTGCAGAGCCCGACATGAAGCTTGAACTCACAAACCGTGAGATCGTGACCTGAGCCGAAATCAAGTCAGATGCCTGACCAACTGAGCCACCCAGGCGCCCCTTCCTTCCTTCCTTCCTTCCTTCCTTCCTTCCTTCCTTCTTTTTTTTTTTTTTTTAATCTGCTTAATTTTTAAGAGCTTTCATAACCAGGCTGCACCTTAGCTGGTCAACCTCATTTCTCACCCCTTCCTGATGCGGTCACTCTGATACAATAAAACTAACCTTCCTCATTTCACATTCTTTCAGCTGGCTTTTCCCTGGAACACTACCATAAACTCCAAGCTCCCACCACTCATGGGCCAACACCTTCATAGTCCTGCATTCATTCAGCCCTTGACTGAGCACAGACTGCCTGCCAAGCACTGATCCAGGCCCTGGGGGTGCTTCTGCGAGCCAGCAAGACAAGTCTGCTGTCCTCAAGGACCTCCGAGAGGGCCCTCTGCAGTCTACCTGGTGCTCTCTTGCCGGAATCGTCCCTCCCTCGACAAGTCCTCCCAGCTTCCAGTTCCCTCTCCTCTATGAAGCCTTTCTGAATTCCTATTAACTCATGATCTTGTCCCTCTTTTTTCCCTACGGCACCTGAAGGCTGTTTCATACAATTCTATGTGTGTCATTTTATTTCATAAAATTCCCACAGATTGAAAGCACCGTGCAGGAATCTATTTTTCCACATCCTCACAACCCCGAGGAGACGCACGAAATGCCTATTGATTTCAGAAGAGTACACCAGAAAGGCGGGGCATGTGGGAGAAACTTTCTGAGGGAACAGAACCCCCCATGGCCACTCTGTGTCACATGCACGATGGGCTGGTTGGCTCCTTGGGAAGGGCAGCACCAGCGAGGACAGACTGATTCATGGCTTGTCCAAAGCCAACCACAGGGGAAGCCACGCTCAAGGACATGTTCCTGCCGCCAGCGAAAGACGAGTGTCTCCTAGCAACCAGATTCCAGTGGCTTCCTGGCCTCCAGAGTTTGCCCCTGCTCACTGCTTTGTTGCCTCTGGGTTTGCATTTTGGCGTTTGCTGACCATGGCATTCATTCTTGATTCCAAAACTTGAGGAAGAATGTCTGATCCCCAAGCTAGCTGACTGGACTAGCTCTGAGAACCATTTCATTCATGACATCCTTTCGGTAATGCTAGAACTTTCAAGGAACAGAATGTTTGCTCTTAGCTTAAAAAGGGTGAATACATTTTCCCCCAAGATCGTTATTTATATCAGAGCAGCTGGTTTGAAAGATACATAAAAAGGGAAGAGCATACATTCTTTCCATCAAATAATCAAAAAGTACTCAGACATTTTCAAAAAAGATACACTGTCATTCAAAACCTGTTTCAGCAATAAACTTTAACTAGGCAAATTCACAGATGCAGAAGGAAAGGCAAGTCGAATTTGAAGAAAATGACTCAAGGTCCTTAAAAGTTTGGATGGCTAATAAAATTATGTCTGCTGCAATATATGGCCTCAGCATCAATTCTTTCAGGGTTCTTTCTAGAGATTTCCAGCCTCAGCTCTGTTGTAGGTAGTGCTGCGTTTTTAAACTAGCGGGATGAAATTTAGCAGCTAACGTTGCCTTTTTTGTTTTCTCTTGTTCTAATCAAACATTCATCAAGACACAGTCAGTTACTCATCCATTTTTTTTTTAAATGTAGTTCAGACTTCATGGTGAGGAGCTCAAAACCAACTCTAAATATAGCCTTAATTCCCCAAGCCCCATAAATGCGCGTGAAAATTCGGATGACTTTTCTCTTTCAAAAATAACAACTCGGAGACTGAAAGGTGAATGAAGTGCCTGCGTCATGTTCTCAGAGGACTGGTACCCCCTGATACCCGAGCCAACCCGAACCACCGCTGCCTGAAATTGCCTTTGATTCGGGAGGAGCAACCCCAGGCTTGCAGAGCCCCTGCTTCTCCATTCGCACAGTGAGCTTGGTCTCTGTCGAGTTATGAGTCCTTTGGAGGTATCTCTCCGTTTCCTCTCCCTTTCCCTCCCCTTCCCCCAGCAAGAACAGTCACAAAGTCTCAAGTTGAAGATTCATTCTAACTATTTCAGTGGTGGGGGAGGAGTCTCACTAAACCTAAAATCTAGACTTTGAGGGATGGGTTTGTACTAAAGCAGTGTTGAATATTCCCTAGAACAACTTAACGAGCTCTTTGATACGCTCTTCTGGGGCTCTGTGCACGTTCGTTTTAAGGGTGCAGAATTCATCACGTGGTTAAAGCCATGCACCCCTGCGTTACCCACGGCTTGCTCGTTGAGAGACCTTATTTGTGAATCGAGGCTTTTCTTATTGTCTCAGGTTGTTCTTCTTTCCCTGAAATGGTTAGGACACCCACCAACTATCTTTGGAGAGTGGGTATCCTCAAAGTCCCCCGGTGAAAAGGAAAACCTGTGCTGTCCCGCACTTGTCTAAGGTCTGGTTCCTCACTCTCTTTTCCATGCAACTCCATTCACGTGTTGCGTGAGGACTAAGTCAGCTAAGTTCAGCATCGTCATGGCTTTTCAAAGGGGGAAAAGTAATCCTGACTTCTCTGCAGGCCCTTTTTAAGCACCAGTTGGGGATAGCCCCTGGGAGGCAGCGCTGTATCTCACTCCCTTGAGCCCAGCATTCAGATCACTGCACAAGACACAGATGATTCAAGAACAGTGGGCCTAGGTTTCAGCCTTAATCATTTTCCATTTTCACCAGGGCTTATACAATCGTAAATGACCAGATTGCTTAGGGGTTCTATAAAGCCAAGCAGACTGGGAGGCAGTGTAGAATAGTGGTCAACTGACTGCATAGCTTTTACATTCCCATGGCCCTGGGTTAAACTTCCACGTCTGTCATTTCCTAGCTGTGTGACCTTGGGAAAGTCCCTTGACTTCTCTGAGCTTCATCTGCCTTACCTGTAAAACACACATTGATAACTCCCTGTATGAAGGTCAGCGTGAGGAGGAAGTAAAATGACATATCGAAGAATTCAGCATAGTGCCTGCAATTGTTGCTTACTAAATCATAGATGATACCGGAGAATGCTTTGATATGTATTGGTACATTGACTTATCAGTTTTCTGTTACTTCGATACAAGCCACTGTGCTTAGTATAAGGACTTCCTCCCCACCCCTCACCCCGACCCTGCAATTTGAACTCTCTCTTTCCCTAAAAACTATAAGCTAATTGTTAATTGAGAAACAATATAGAATTCCACAGGAAAAGTAAAAGAGCAGTTGGGCACAACTTTTCCTGGGGCTCTATCTATTCTCAGTAGCGTCAGGTCGAGACCTGAGGCTGATAACATGTGTCCCCATGGGTCACACCTGAACAACCAGTGCAGTCAATGAAATAACATTCAACACTCATCCAACAAGCATTTATTGACATCGACTATGTGCCAGGTGATGGATATGTCAATCTCCCTGGGGTTTGTTTTAAGCAGCGCTCAAGGTCTGTTTTAAACATTTTCATATAAATTAACTCTTTTATAAATTGTTGTAATGTTCATTTATTTGACAGAGAGAGAGAGAGAGAGAGAGAGAGAGAGAGAGAGAGACGGAGACAGAGACAGAGTGTGAACAGGGGAGGGGCAGAGAGAGGGAGAAACAGGCTCCAGGCTCTGAGCTGTCAGAGCCAGAGCCCAATGTGGGGCTCAAACCCACAAGCTGTGAGATCATGACCTGAGCTGAAGTCAGACGCTTAACCGACTGAGCCACCCAGGCGACCCTAAATGAACTCTTTTCACCCTTCAACCAAAGGTGGGAGGTACTAGCATTGGTCCCATTTTACACATGAAGAAACTGAGCACAGAGAGGTAACGTGTCCAAGGCCACACAAGTATTATGCAGAATTGGATCAAGACCCAGCAAAGTAGTTGTAGGGTCTTTCCTCATCATCCCCATGTCTTACTGCTAACTGCATTTGTTCATCTGAGCGGCCAATGTCATGCCTCCAGCTTGGTTTCTTTACTCCCCTTTTCGAAGCTGGATTCCCTAGATGATAGGATTGGGGCTTCACTCTTTCCTCTCTGCTCTGAATACCTCAGAAGGGGCTGTAAAATCCCCCTGGACACTGGTTAGGCCCTCCATTGATCAAGCCGTGTGTCATCGGTTACTGTGTTCAAGACAATCTCTTGCTCTTTCGAATAAGAATTATAAACATACTTTGATGCATTAAAAATATCTACCTTAGGGGAGGTTTGCTTCATAATCTAATAAGACAGATTTCTAACTTGCATGTTATTACAGCCTTTGAAGTATTATTTAAATTGTCCTAGACACAAATTACTTATAAAATTGAACTGTCACTTTATAGCAGAATTAAAATTAATATGCTCCTCTTGATTCCCGTACTTGGGTATAAATTCCCTTATGTAAAATGCTCTGAAATTTGGAAAGCTCAAAATCTGCACCCATTTCTCTGTCCACTCTTGTGTCTCTTGGTAAAAGGGAAAGAATACAAACTGTCAGTAACAACCAGAGTGAAGGAAGAATGTTTATTCAGAGCCAAATGTCACTTTCTTTCAGCTATGTTAAAAAAACATCACTTGAAAAAGAGGGAAAAAAAACCCCTCTCATATTTGCAAATGGAAAACACTATAAAAAAGAGAAAAATGGCTGCCCAAATAATCCCAAGACGTAAATTTTTCTTAAGGGGTGGGTGCTATCCTTCATATGCTCTTTTCAGAACCTAGACCGTCCTGCACACACAGTAGACTATTAGACCAGGCACTAAGTTTCATCCCTGGTTAGCAAATGACATACAAAGAACAAAATTGCTCCCTTGAAGTTGAAATCAAAGAGCCCTGGTGAGCAGCCGTATGTCCATCAGGACGGGAGAGCACACACATGTGGGTGATGGAGGCAATCCAGAGAGGGGCATGCCTCCCAGGGGTTGTTTTAAACAATGACAGACTGCAAAATCTGAAAGTGATGTGTTGGAACATGAAACACACACGCACGCATGTACACACACACACACACACACACACACACTTGTAAAAAAGATCACCAAAGTCCCTCAGAGCCAAAGTTTAAAAGAACACGTGCTCTGGACATAGTAACAGTAATTTCAAAATCACTCCATTTATGACTCTATTCCTCATCTCTTTGATCACTTTGGCACACTATTCAGGAAATAACAGAAAAAGAAATATGAAGCTGGAGACAGAAAATTTGATTATAAAACAAAGCCACCCACCTTGCTTTCAGGGTCAGGAAGTACAATGGCCTTCTTTTGCAGCAAGAATGAACTTAACACCAGTGTGTTAAATAATCATGTATATATTTAAAGGAAAAGGAAATGGTTCTTTAAAAAAAAACTGCAACATCTCAGTCCTCTTAGCAAGTCTTACCAAAAAAATAAAAATAAAATAAAAGCAGCATACTGTAGTTCTTTGGCACAAGGCAGACAGCGGCGTCTTCAAGTCACTATTTCCCTGTTTTGCAAAACCGAACAAAAAGCAACGGCAGAAGATGCGGGGAAGGACCTTCAAACATCTCTTGCCCTCCTGGGTCCCTCCCAGTGCCTCCTCTCCGTAAGGGCTGTAGCAGCCGCAAAGATCAACACCAATGTCACCATCGGCTGCTTAAATGCCACAAAAGTACACTTAGAAATGAGAGGAAAGTGACTGACACGGATTTGCTGAGCCAGCCCCACTGCCACTAGAACAGCCTTAAATGCCCACACAAGGAGAATAAAAAGAAAAGCACATTTTGCAATAGAATAAATTCTTTTTTTTTTTTTATTGAGACCGCGGAAAGTCACATGACCCTGCATGTAGCCTTTTAGGAAAGCAACCGAAATGGTAAAGAAAGGCGTGGGGGCTGCCTCCTTCCTCCCGCCGCCTCTCAGCCGGTCCCGCCGCGTGTCCGCATTCTTCTGGGCGCATCTGTGGAGCTATTAAGTGGGATAATCCCTCTGGCCTTTGATACATTTCTGGACATGATTATTTCATTACTCGCAGTATATCAGTAGGATCATAATAAAAAGGACTTCTGACAACCTGCCAAGAGTTTTGTGGCCTTGTAAACACAAAAGTGCTCTAATAAAATTTTATTAAGTGTTAAAAAGTCATAAAAAGTGAAATAACATAAACTACAAAATTTACTGTCCTCAGCAAATGCTGAAAATATCGTCCACAGTAAAATTAAATTAGCATGTAATAGACAGAGAAGCAGTGTGGAGTGGATTTAAAAGAGGATCCAGGGAAAATGACACTGTAACCCAATCTGGGTCACGGGGATTTAATTCGGATTCTTCTCCCTAAATGTGAATAAATGTGCTGATTACAGACAAGAGCTCCGAGGTTATTGGAGTCTCACACATTGTCAATACTTTGGGAGAAATAATATATTGCAGATTGTAATGAGCGGGGGAGCCCGAGCGAGCGCGGCGCGGAGCGGGCTACGGGCAGGGCGTCCACTAGGGCGCGCTGCGAGACCGGGAATCCCCGCCCGGCGCCCGCGGGGCCGCGCCGCCCCAGCCGCGCGCGCACGCCTCGGCCCTCGCCCCCTCCACCGAAATCATATTTGGAGGGTTTTTTTCTTTCTTTCTTCATACCCCCCTCCTGTGACATTTTCTCCAAATCGGATAGTGAAGTGTAAGTCGAGCTTCGCCGCAGGCAACCCTGGGTCTCCGCCTTCAGACTCAGGGTCCCTGAGTGGGGTGCGCTGCCCCGGCGCTGCTAACCCAGGGGACCGGGTGGGATCCCCCCCCACACACCCCCACCCAGCCGAGCGCCGTGGGCCCGGCCGTTCCACCAAGTGAGGCCGAGGAGCCCACGTGTGAGGCCCACGCCCGTCTCGGGCCGGGGCACTGGTGCGCTCCGAGCACGACGGGTGGCCGGCCTCGCGGCGGGTTCAAGTGCACGCCCGGGGTTGGAGCCAGCGGCTCGGCGAGCGAGTTCTCTCCTGCTCGGCCCGCTCTCCGGAGTTCAGTGTGCCCCGCTGCTCCCGGGACCCCCTCTCCCAGCCCTCCCAGTCGCGATGAGCCGCCGGCCTGGGGCGCGAACCCGGGCGCGCTCCTCCCCGGGCCCCAGCCCACGGCGCGGGCTCCTCAAGAGCAACGTGGAGGCTCCGCCTGGAAAAGAAGTCCGACTTCCTCTCCGCGCTGCTCTGGTGCGATCTGGAATCGGCAGGAAATGGCTCGAACACCCGTCCCGCGCCTTTGCAGTCAGCCCTCGCTTTGCTGAAGGGAAGCAGCTCCCACCAAAGTCTTACCGCCCCCTCCCCCACGAAAGACCCGCGCAGGTTTGTAAAGAAGGGTGCGAGATCTGAAAAGTATTTGTCTTCTAGGGACAAAGATGTTGGTGACGGAGCCCAATGAAAGATGGGGTGCTTTTTAGGTAGAGATGATCAGTGGGCCACATCTTGTTTTGCAGCTCCAAAATGATGTAAACGCGGCCAGCTGCGGAGTCAATATTAGGACCGTATTGATGAGAAGTTAGTGAAATAGGAAATAAATGGGAGTGACATTTCGTGGCATCGTTTTTCCTCCCGGATGTTCAAGGTTTTAAGCTGCACTTAACAATTAGCTACATTCTGCCAGAAAGTAAATATTAAGTAAACTGGTTGCCGAAGCTCAGAAGAGGTAAGTGCAGCTTCCCATATAAGACCTTCCAGTTTCCTGTTGAGGCTTGCACAGGTTACTGGGATGAGGATACCTGATATTTGTGATTTGACAGATGGCAAGAACGTTTGATTTTGATGTGGCAAGGTAATGTTTAAAGCAAACGGAGCACCCAAGGATCTTTCTGATAAAGTAGTGTTCACTTCTAGCCCGAAAGAAATGTAACTCATTTATAGTGGTAGTTATAGCCCCATGTTTTAGATTTTTTTTTTTTTGTTATAACACACATGAAAAAAAAAAAAGCGGTCTTTTAATAATTTTTTTTAAACACTGTCTATTGTCATTTGCGAAGTATTGAATTCAAAATAGCCTGGATGGGATCCTTGGAGTTAAAAAAGCAAACAAGTCCATTTAACTACGGTTTGACATTTGCTAGCCAAGGCTTTGAGAGCTACTAAAAACAGAATTAGAAGAGGAATTGAGCCATTCCCTGCAAACAGCAATTGTAATGTGGTCAGTCAGTGTTGCCTTTGAAAACGAAGGCCAAGTATGTTTATGGAAGTACGGAAACAAATATTTTACTGCATAAGATTTTCTCAGTTCAGACTAAAAGTTTTGTATTTAAAATTTTATGATACACATTTTTTCATTTATGAAGTCCAAAAGGAAACTTTCTGTGTTCACATTTCAGATTGAAGCTCATCTGTCCTTCAGAAAAAGTATTTTCATAACTACTAAAAACACCATCATGACTAGTATTTTTAATTCTCTTCAGATAGATATGTGACTGGTGTAAGTAATTTTTTTTTTTTAAACAAGATTAGTACAGCCCTACTCAAGGAGTTTAGGGGAGTGAACAAGGTTTCCAAACCTGTAAGTGCATCTGTGTAAAATGGTAAAATCAAAGATTTTTGTAAGGACACTTGGGAATTAACACATTTTAAATGAATATAAAAACATTTTTGAGAGGGGTTCTTCCCCACTATTTCTGTCTTCCAGAAAAAAAAAAAATCAGAGGCTGTTTTCCATTCTATAGATCTACTATAATCAGGTATAAGAAAAATTATTACATAACAACAGGTCTGTCAAGATGGTGGATACTTTGAATGTATTACAAAGGAAAAAGAGCATCTTGGCCTTTGGTATGTTGGAGGTACTTGAAAAGGCAAGAAGTTTGTAGAAATATTTTACTACTGAAATCGACAAGACCATTAAAATGTGCAATTATATTCTAAGTGGCTGAGAAGTATTTTTTCCAACTGCTTTTTAAACTTGAAAAATTTTGTGTGTACTTTAATTAGTACCTTTGTTAAATGTTCCAAATATTTTGTTATATGAGCTGTATGATGAAACTATTATTGGACTTTGTGGTTTTCCTTTGTACATGAACAGTTAAGAAATGTTTTATTTAAATCTTCTCTTATATGTACCATGGGATAAATTTGAACATGTACCCTGTTGGGGTAAAGATCAACCCAAGTTCATTTTTCTCTCCAAAACCTGACATTGATCCTGATCTCACAGTTTTTATGTACACAATCTGCTTTTGAAATCAATTTGGACATTCCAGTTTGTAGGGAAATTTTAAGACAGTGCAAGTTGTCCATGGAAGAATATATATTAAGGCAGGAACTAGCTAATAACCAAAATTAAATCAGGAGGTGTGCTTGTAGCATTCACTCATTTGGATGATAACTTTTAAAGGTAGTTTTGCACTCAGGAAGGATTTCCTTGTGCTCTGTATTTATGTATATCTAAAGTATGCTACCCTGCAATGTGAAAACTCAATAACCAGATAGCAAATTTATGTATTTTGAAGGTAACTAAGGCCAAGGCTATGAGGAGCAGATTGGCTCCAAGAAAGAAAGCGAGCATTTAAAATTATATTTTAAAATATAAACTTAATTTTAGTTTCTGACAGAAATCTTGTGGCCAGCTCATCAGTTTTCCAGATCAGTTTTAAAGCAGCATGTAAAAACTACCTTTTCCACATTAGAAGTTCATATTTAAGTTTCCTTAGCTGCAAAATCACTCTGAAACAGAGTGTTTTATGTTAAGGACCGTTCATGTGTTGGTCCCATTGATTACATACGAATGTATAAAAATCTTGTTTAAAGACCAGTAAAAGTGAGGAAATTCCAAGTCAAGTTGGCTAATTCCATTCATAATTCATCCCGAGTGCCTGACTTAAGAAACTCGCAAACAGTTTATAGCTATACATACGAAATCGGTTGACTTGCTTTGTAAGCGGGGAAGCAGGGTCAACTTTGACCTCCTTGTTCAGAGAGGCTTAAGTTGATAAAACTATGGAATGTAGGTTAAGCTTTTCGGTTACGCAGGAATTTTCCAATCTCACCCTTTTTTTGATTTTCACTTTTTGAAAATGTAAACAGGGAAGGACAACTTTTGTGCTCTGAAATGGGATTGACTTTCACCCACCCATTTCCTTCCCGCTTGCACATTTGTTCAGTAATACTTCTGAGTACTGGGAGAGCGAGAGGCCCTGCAAGGAGAAAACAGCATGCACCGTAGCTCTGTCCCCTTCAGCCATGCCTATCCCCAGCCCTTTTATTCTGAGAGAACTGGACGCGAATTTAGTACTCCTATTAACATGGTTCAAACTGCTGCATCTGCGGCCATAAGTCCTTTTGGGGATTGGCAAGAAATCCCTGGAGACTTTGCGTTCTGCGTGGGGGTGGGGAGCTACTGGGGAGTCCTGTGCCTTGATAATGGGGAGCTTCTGGGCTGACCTTCAAACTGAAGCAATCATCGCTCATTTTCCAAGGCTGCACCATAGGCCAATGCCTTCCCCGAGTTTTCATGTTCAGGAAGACATTAAGACATTTTCAGAGTTTCTTAAACATTCTGAGCTACTGTAATCTTAAACCAGACGAATTTTAAGAGTGAAAACTGGCCCAGAGAGAGTCTTTACATAGTAACCTCAATCTGATGTGAACTCCAGCGACTTTTTAAAAATAAGGTCTTGAAAAGGTGGGTTTCTGGTGGAAAGGCTGCGGTCTCCTTGGAGTAGGGATCCTCGAGACCCGTTAATATCCACCAGACACGCTTCATTAAACTGGAACAAACATGACTCTGAATCACCGGCTCCCCGTTTTCCTGAATGTAGGTCATTTCGTGTCCTTACAATTTAACGTCCGAAGGGATTTCCTGTCTTTGAAGTGTAGCACTTTGTCACCTGTTTGGATAGGCTCCCTAAAAGTAAGGGCTCTGTTCCTACTTTGCAAGACTTAGTGACTCCATGTTCCCTGGCTGGAGTTTCCCAGATCACTGAGGGCCGCGCACTGCAGGTGTGGGTCTTTCCTTTACAAGTCGGCGCCTGCAGATCCCATATTCCAGACTTCATTCCTCTAGGTCAGAGCCTACGAGAAAAGCCCGGAGCCATCCACTCACCTGGGTGAGGCCATAAAGAGGTAAGCTTTCATAATGAGGAGCCATCTATCAAAATTCATAGCTTCTGAGAACCGGAATAACTAGTGCTTAGGCATTAGAGTCTCTTGCTAGAGCAAAACACAACAACTGGGGATAAATGTGCCACAGTGGGCGACACCCATTTAAGTAACGACCCACGTTCAAATGTGCTTTTAAAAATGTATTATTTTTACCTAAGAATGCATATTACTTCATCACCTTTTAGTATATGGATCCTACAGTTAAGTATTCTTAGTGAAAATTTGCATATTTACGAGGAAAATGCAATTCCCGTTGAATAACGTGTTAGGAGACGGCCATGAATTGATTGTAGGAACTGCAGGTATGCTTATTTTTGCCAAATGATGCAACATGTGCCAAACCTCTTTATAAACTATAACACACCCTGCGAAGGAAAAGGTATTTGTGTAGATTTAAATGACCATTTAGCCTTAGTATGTCCACCAACTGATCTGTTAGTTAGGCACCTCCACCAACGAATCACTACAAAGACTCAACTTGTTCTCTTTTGGAGAGGTTCACTACTTGTTTGAAAGCTTGGGCACAAATCAGGCATCTTCACAGTATCCCTCACCAAGAGTGTTTTCATGTGAATATTAAGTAAACTATCAGAAGTTTACACATTTGGGGTGCTTTCTTTTCAGAGAACTGGATGCTCGTATACATGAAATTAAGACCTTTTGGTTAAGTAAGAGGGAGAAAATCAAGATAGATTTCTACACAGTTCCGGTTTAAGGTCATGATCAGAGAAGAAACTGAGCGTGCCTAAAGGAAGGAGTATGGGGCTAAATATGTATCTGATTTTTTCATAAGGAATGGAAATGCAGTTTTGATGTCTAGACATTTTTCTTTTGGTGGGTATTAATCACTTTGATCCATTTGATTTCTCGGGAAGAAATTGTAGCCATTGTAACTGAGTCCATCCTACTGGGTTGCTTTCTCACGAGTGGCATAGGAATCACCTAGAAAGAAACATCACGTGCACAAAGCATCCACCCAAGGGGCACACCTCTCTCATCTCTCACAAAGCAAGTGGTAGGCTGTCCAGCAGAGGAAGTAGACTCAGATTCATGCACTTGTCTCATGTTTTTGGTGATCTTCTCCCTGGTCCCTGCTCTTGGTAACTGTAAGCCAAGTGTGTGTGTATCAGATGGATTCTCTAGCTCCCAAATGAAAATTCTGTCTTTAGTCACACACTCCTGCACCTTTCACATCGGGAAAATGTTCCAATTATTCCTTGATTACATCACAGATCATATGAGAACCAGCGGGTGGAAACAGGGTACAGAGCAGCTGAATATCTCTGCAAACTCGGAGCACTTAAAAATACTTTGAAGACACACAGCTGCTCTCTCTTTTTTTAATTGTTTTCAGTAAAACTCCAAAAACCCCACAATGTGTACCTTAAAAGCATCAGGAGTATTTTAATTGGGTAATAACCATCCATATTTTCCTTCTGATAAAAGGGTTTAAGAATGAAATTTTATGATGATTATAAACTGTATTACTGACCCAAGGGACAAGAACAATTATGAAAAACATGTCCTACATATTTGGCGTGATGTGAATTTAGACTTCGAAATCATTCATCTTAAATGCTCCAGCAACTTATTAAAGCTTATAAAATAATATTCACATAATGACAACAGGGTAACTTACAATCATGATTGAGATGATGTCATCAATATTGCAGTGGGGCTCCTCACCAAAGACTGAAGCTGACTTGGTCTTTGCCCCTTGGGCTTCTGATAAAACTAGATATACAATAAAAGAGGTATACAAAGACGGTAACAGATTTTGTGTATCCGAGATCCCCTTTTGGTCGATGACTGTTTTACAAATGCTTTTAGCACATCATATCGTTTCCCCTTCTCCCCCTCCTGTTCTCTTCTCTTTCTTTCTTTTTTTCTTCTCTCCTCCAGTTAAAATTACCAACCATGAGAAGGAAAAGTGATTTTTGGAAAACATGAAACATTGGTGAATCGGAGTCTGACTACTAAATTTGGGAGTGGATCTGGACAAAATGAAAGTTTACATCTAGCAGCTGAGCAGCTGAGGATGAGTTCGGCTCATGTGAACGTGAATCCCCAGGTGAGGGTAAACCACCACACTTAGCCCAGCTTCAGCCAGGCCCCAGGATGAGAGTCCTCTCTGACGGCAGGAGCATGTCTAGCTTTGAGTCAGTGCTTGCTGCCAGCCCTCCTGATACGTTAATTCTCACAATAACCCTTTTCTTTTTTTTAACATTTATATTTATTTTTGAGAGAGAGAGAGAGAGTGTGTGTGTGTGAGCAGAGGAGGGGCAGACAGAGAGGGAGGCACAGAATCTGAAGCAGGCTCTGGGCCCTGAGCTGTCAGCCCACAGCCCGATGTGGGGCTCGAACCCACAGACTGTGAGGTCGTGACCTGAGCTGAAATCGGACGCTCGACGGACTGAGCCCCCCAGGCGCCCCTCTCACAGTAAACTTTTTGAATGAATTTAAGACCGCTAGGGAAATTGCCAGATTTCCACGATGTGGGCGAGAATGGGCATGCTAAGTGGAGGGGCTGCGGGTATCCGAATTTGTCTTAAGCCCAGCCCTGCAGAACCCCAGCACTTGTTCCTCAGACACGTATTCTATGTTAGCAGAATTAAGCCCTTTCGAGTATACATGTAGCTGTAAGTGGCTTGTACCACTGAAGTATTAGTACTTTTTAGCATGACCTGCCTCTGTTATGATGATAGAAAATAGCCAAAGATTTAACCTCTGCCCACGGGCCTGGGTTTTGTTCCAGCTCCATTGTGTGACCTCTGGCAGGTTACTTAACCGGTCTGAGCCTTGGTTTCCTCACTTATAAAGTGAAGGCAGTGACACCTCTTTGCAGTATCAGTGTATTAAGTGACCTAATATTTGTAAATCTGGAACACAGCTTGCAGTCAGTAAATACATATTATAGGAGTTGCAAGGAAAAAAACACAATTGAATCTTTGATCTCGCCTTTTCGTTACCTAAAATTTTAGAGATTGTTCAAGAAAAAAAGGGCAACTAAATGCACAGGTATAACACTAGTATCTGCTTTCCACCCAGAGACATAGCCCCGACCTCAAACTTGAGATTTCAGTGTGAAATCCCATCATAATCTGAAGGAGAAAAAAAATTTTTGAACACAAAAGAAATTAATTCTTTTTACTCCAAGTGATAACCTTTACTAGGCAACTCACGTTAAAAACTGACCCACAGGCCTTGAAGTACACTATGTACCTAGAGAAAGGAAAAAACAAGTACGGGAAAAGTGTTCGGGTCTATGGATAACCCAAGAATGGCAAAGCCCGTGCAGCTTTTTTCTGATTTGCATTTTACACAAATTCTTGCGGGAAGTGGCTTTTACATGCCAAGTTTCTTTCTGTGGTTAGTTTCTATGGGCACTTCATGAACTCCTGAATGTAAGGACCTGGAATAGAAATACACACCTGCAGCTAGCGTGGTATGATTGGCATCCCCATCATGTTGTCACTGACACACAAAATAAATTTAGGATAATTGCTGCGTCGTTTAGGCAACAGAAGACCTACAATAACTGTTATGTCTGAGTGTATTGTAACAGTCTGACAAACCGTTTGATCTCCAGAAATAGAGCTGTTCCTCCACATGTCATTCCATTGCTATCCTTGGATAGCAAAACCAACTGTATTGAGGTTTGTGGTCATTATGTTTTTGGCCACACTTCACTGAATTTTGGGCTTGAGATCTTACTGGATATCCTTGTGGCAACTGCCTAGTTGGGATTTGAGATTTGCTTTTAAATTCTGGATAGTCTGTCTTTGCTCTTTACAAGTGCCCAGTTGTCTAAGAGGACTTTCCAATTTTTTTTTCTTGATTACACTCAACTAAATTATAGGCAAATAGTACCTCTAAAGCTTAGTTTTTCCTCTCTGGTTTTCCCTGTTGACCTACATCCATATGCCTAGATGTCCTCACATCTAAAGTATGACTCCATAAAGAGTCATTCTAAGATTACAGATTAAAATATATATTCAATCACCTGGGATCTAAATCAAATGGTACCTTTTGGAAGACTCTAGTTTGTTCTCATCCTTTTGTAGGTCGGTGGGGGGAAGGCGGGTGGGATGTGGGGTCCTCGTTTGCAAGGAGAGAACATCCTACTTGGAGTAATAAAGGATCAGGTTATTCAAGAAAGTAGAGCATTAAGAGCTAAATTTTGTGGTGCCTACCTCAGTGCTTTAGGAGATCAAAGGAAAGAAATAGCAACGAGGACAGGAAAAGCTAGGAAGGGATTCTCCAGAAGAGATGGGTTTGCAAAGGAAAGAAATAGCAACGAGGACAGGAAAAGCTAGGAAGGGATTCTCCAGAAGAGATGGGTTTGCAACTATGTTTGGGGAAGGTGGGTGGCTTTGGGTGGATGAAAAGAACATATCCAGTAAGGGGGACATAGTGGGTGAAAGTGCTGAGGCAGGAACGAGCTCAGTATGTTCCTAGACTTGTAAGGATTCCAAGTGTGCCGTGCTTACTAGTCTTTTTGTCCAGAGACTGCTAGTTTTCCCAGGGACAGATTTGACAGTCTGCACACACAGAGGTCGACTTCATTTTAGCTTTGTGTCTTGCTTCTCTCAGATCCGGTTAAAATGCTATTCTGGATCATGTCCTTTCCCTGCTTAAGACCCGGACTTGGCTCTCCATTGTTCAGTCTCCCTTAGATTGCTAGCAAGACCTTCACGACCCACTCCCTCCCTACCTTGAACTTCGTTGCACCTCTGGCCCCTTCTTGCTCCTCCCAACCCAGCTTTAAGCCACCTGGGACCCACCATATTCTCTTTTGTCTCTGACTTCACATTGTCCCTTCTGCAGGGAGACCAGGTGAAGGCTCCCCCACCATTTGCTCTCACAGCTCCCTGCAGGAAGCATATTTTGTCTTGATTTCTTACCTGATATCTATCTTTCCCACAAGACTATAAACTCCTTGCAATGAGAAACCATGTCGGGTTGATCATGAGTGGCCAGCACAGAGCCTGCCCACCCCCCCCCCATCATTTATTCATTCAGTCAAAAATCCCTATTAAACACCATACGCCAGGCCCCAATGCAACGGGGAGCAAAATAAGCAAAAACCCTCTGTTTTTATATTCTGCTTGGGAGAACAAATGCCAAAACTAGCTAAACATAAAATACATACAATGTATGTATTTATAGGCTAGCATAAATGCGTAAGAGAAAATAAGGCAGGAAAGGAAAACAGAAGTGTCAGGTGCGCAAGGAGCTTTAAGTGGAGTGGCCAGGGAAGGCCTCCTGAAGACCGTGACGTTTGAACAAAGACCTAGAGGAGGGGAGGTGGTGAGACGTGCAGATACTGGGGAGGAACAGGCGGACTGGGGAAGGAGTAGGTGCAAAGGCCAGGACTGGTGTGCCCCAAGAGCATCCACAGGTCAGTGGGCTGGAAAGAGAGCAAGGAAAGTAGAACGTGAGGTCAGAGCACGAGGACAGTGTGGGAAAGACATTAATCATGGGTATAGGATTGTTGCTTGTTGCTGCTATTACTTCCTATAAGCACTTTGGATTGGGAGACCCAGAGAAACCAGGCTGTGCCTTTTCTGCTTTAAAGACTATTTCAAGTGACAATTTTGATGATTTACAATATGGAACAAAGCTCTGCTATCGTAACCCAGTTGAGTAAAAAGATACCAACCTAAGCACCCCCTGAGGGTCTTGAGCAAAATGCAGAAGGACCCTATGTGACATTAAGGGGCACCTGCCCCCAACTCGTGTTTTGGTTGGAGATTTATGCCTGGAGGCGAAAGAGCATGAAAGTTGGTAACTTCAGTTACCAAAGGGTTTGGGTTTAGAGTCCTCCCTTTACAGCAGAAGGCAGAGGAGTGTGCGATTATCTAATGATAACAATATAGAAAATAGTTGTGGTTTGAGTTCCAAGAACTCAGTTTTTGGAAGCCTTGTTCTTTGTCTTCTCCTCCTTTACTTAGCAATTAAGTAACTCATTTTATCAGGTGACACTCAACACCATAAGGAATGAAATACCTAGTCACTCTGAGCCCAGGACAGGAGTTTCAGACATTCCAGAAAGGGAATGGAAGGGGAAGGAATTCCTTTTTCGAAATACCTCTCCATGGCTGCAGACTGCAGGGTTCGTAACGTGTGGGGGTCATGGCAGTGCCTTCTGTGCAGGACACCTGGCCCAGCCGGTCGTGTGGAACGTCACTCAGCACGCCCGAGGGGCTCCCTCGCCGCCCGCGCTCCGCCAGCACAGCCTGCACACCAGCCTTCCTTCTCTCAACACTTGGCTGCCAGCCATCTGGCCCCCATGACCGGAGCCTCCCGAGCAAAAGGTACACAAGAAACGGGCTGAATGCATACCACGTCTTTTTCAAAACTGGCAAACTGGTCATGAGAACAGCCTTCCAAGCCTTAAGGCTTGGGTTCAGCTCTCTCGCAACAAAGAAAAACAAATCTCTGTGTTTGTCCAGAGTCTAGAACACATCCAAGCCCTCTGACTGCCGTAGCACACAGGACATGGCATGGATAACATAAATGCACCAAAGAAACAGCACTATAGAGAAAGCTGTTGGTGCTCAAGAACTACGTAACAAGAAGGAAATGCAAAAAGACACGATATCCGTGAGGGAGGTGTTGCTGCTTCTGTTCTGACCTAAGTAAGGCTCAGACAGGGTTTGTGAGGCAGACATTAGCTGCTTCTCCACATAATGTTATGCCTTAGCATGTGATTGGAGTTCGGGGGGTCTTTCTTGCTTTTCTCTGATCTCCCCCTTTTGTCATTGTTCGTGAAAGTAGCTGAGCTTCAGGTTGGCCTGAAATCCCGTGGCACTTAGAGCTACATGATCAAAGTCTGTTGTAGGCATTTGGGCTGGTGCCAACAAAGTTCAGGTTGTGCTTCAAACAGAGCTTCGGGCACCTCTCAGCCACGGGCGAGGGGCTGACTGGGTTTGATCTCGAACTGTGCGCATTTGGGGAGTCTCAGGTCCCTTGTTGATAAGCCCTGCTTGGCAGAGCTCTGCTTTAATTAACATGGCCCTCGGGTTGGTTCGATTTCCCATGTTTCAGCACCTCACTGGGTGTAACCTTATCTTTCCATTTCGTACGCATGATGGATCTGAAACGGCACAGGTGAAGTTTGTCTTTGACTTGACAGCTGGATTACTTCCAAGTTTCACAACTACAGAAGAAAAGTCCCAAATCCCAGCTCTTCTTATCATTTGGCATTTTATGGAGCAGCCGCAGTGGGTGAGATGTTAATATGGTTAGACACGCTTCCAGCAAAATGAACTTACCGCTTAAAAGTTTATGCATCTACTAAGTGTAAGTGTTAGAGGCAAGGGAAATAAATGAATGATAGATGTAGTTGGGGGTGACGGCGAGGCATCTCTGAGAAGCTTGGAAAGAGGGCAAGTGATTGTCGCCAAGCATTAAGCTACTTAAATAAATGAATATAATTGAAGGAGACAACATGTTTCATTACCTTTCGGGAAGAGTGTTCAGATGAAAAAGGAGGACAGTGTCCTGAGGAGCACAAGTCCTGCAAGACGCTTCTCTAGTCAGTTTGAGGCAATCTTTGGTAGATAGTCACACGCCCCTTTTCCTTTGGTTACATTTCCATTTCTCTCAACCTTTTTTTTTTTTTTAAACCATGAAACCTCATCACCACTCCCAAACTTTGTTTTTTAAATCATGCTCATTAGCATACTGAGAAACTCATTTGCAAAACATACCTGCTCTGGGACTCTAGCATGGCCCAAAACACAAGGAGAGGAATCACTCCGGTAGTCAGAGACTCTGTGTGTGTGTGTGTGTGTGTGTGTGTATGTGTGTGTGTCTTGAAGTGTTATCTGTCCTTATCATGGTCCACATGGAGCATCTTCCGATACTATTCACTCTCCCTTTGCAGATTTCTAGATAATGACAGCTTCTCAGCTAGTGTGATACCAGGAAAGGGTTGTTAAGGGTAGGAGAAAAGGTATTTCTCTACCCTGGAAAGGGATATCCTTCACTACAGGTAGTCAACACCTTCACATATTCATCAGTTTCTCGTGAGTTAACACGAGACCATGACCAGCTTTGAAAGATGTGGGTCCAGGTAATACCTTTGCCACTTACTAGATGTGTAGTTTTCGTCCTGGTTCTGTGGCTCGGTTTCTTCACTTGTATACTGGGGTTATGAAAATATTTTGGAATGGCTGTAAGTATTAAACAAGCCAACATATGCTTAGTGCCTGCCACAAATATATTTCATATTGTTTTTTTTCTATTATGATTCCTTATTTCAGAGATCAGCAGATGTCAACATGATTTTTATAACACACTAGAACTCTCTAAACAAGTTCCCCAAAAGGCCATTGTTAACAAAATGTGCATTGTTTCTTTTATTCACCATTGCAGAGATATAGCCAAGCGTTCAAAGCCGCCACTCATAAGTGGCTCTCATCTTGCAAAAGCCAAAGAGGTTTATAAATAGAGTCCCTACTTTAAGAATTTTACTTCCTGGGGGCACTTGGGTGGTTCAGTCAGTTAAGCATCCAACTTCAGCCTAGGTCATGATCTCGCCATTCTGAGTTCAAGGCCCACATCGGGCTTTGTGCTGACAGCTCAGAGCCTGGAGCCTGTTTCTGATTCTGTGTCTGCCTCTGTCTCTGCCCCTCCCCTTCTCATGCTCTCTCTCTCAAAAATAAATAAAACAAAATCAGGAGACTATAGATGCTGGAGAGGATGTGGAGAAACGGGAACCCTCTTGCACTGTTGGTGGGAATGCACATTGGTGCAGCCAGTCTGGAAAACAGTGTGGAGGTTCCTGAAAAAATTAAAAATAGACCTACCCTATGACCCAGCAATAGCACTGCTAGGAATTTACCTAAGGGATGCAGGAGTGCTGATGCATAGGGGCACTTGTACCCCAATGTTTATAGCAGCACTCTCAACAATAGCCAAATTATGGAAAGAGCCTAAATGTCCATCAACTGATGAATGGATAAAGAAATTGTGGTTTATATACACAATGGAGTACTATGTGGCAATGAGAAAGAACGAAATATGGCCCTTTGTAGCAACGTGGATGGAACTGGAGAGTGTGATGCTAAGTGAAATAAGCCATACAGAGAAAGACAGATACCATATGTTTTCACTCTTATGTGGATCCTGAGAAACTTAACAGAAACCCATGCGGGAGGGGAAGGAAAAAAAAAAAAGAGGTTAGAGTGGGAGAGAGCCAAAGCATAAGAGATTCTTAAAAACTGAGAACAAACTGAGGGTTGATGGGGGGTGGGAGGGTGGGGAGGGTGGGTGATGGGTATTGAGGAGGGCACCTTTTGGGGTGAGCACTGGGTGTTGTATGGAAACCAATTTGACAATAAACTTCATATATTGAAAAATAAATAAATACATTAATTAATTTAAATAAATAAATAAACATAAAAAATTTTTTTAAAAAGAATTTTACTTCTTTTTGTTGTGGGTCTGTGATTTTCCAGCCGGTGAAGGTCATAAGGGCATAGGTAAGGATTTGGCTAGTTAGGCTGTCACATCTTCTCTTTTACAAGACCAAATATTTGTGAGTGATGCTAAGCTGGGAACATAGAAAATCGGCTTCCTGGCCTTCCTTGGCCACATATAGTGGCATTTGAGCAAGTTGATGGTTTTTAATTTATTTGTTATACATTTAAAAATCTGTTGAAGCTTTTTCTTTATTAACATGCATTATGCTTTCTAATAAACAGACTCAGAAAGTGAAAAATCGACATTTAAGTCTGACTTGGTGGCATTTAGCATACAAACGTTGGAAGGCCAGCAAACAAATTTTCGGATGCAAGTCGTGTGCAATAGAAAGAAATGAGGAACCATGTATCAAGGATGGCTTATATACTCTCTTGCCACCCAGAAATTCTCTGCATCGCCGCTCTGGGTACAGAAGTGACCGGTGACTGTGACTGGTTACAACACTGATCCTATTTTCATGGGGTTCTTTTCTGTTTGGCTGACTTATAAGAGTTTCACCATCACCTGGTCCCAACATCATCACAGCCCCATCACCAGCAGGAAAGATGCTTTTCCTGCCAGGACCACTGCTGCTAGGAGAGCCAGATCTTTGGGCCCAGCGAAGACTCAGGACCCCATGGCATGGAATGTGAATCCTGAACAAAATATAGCTGTGTCTTGAACCATGAGCCATATTCTTTGTACTTGCCTCACGCTGTGTCAGAGTAGCCACACCCAGCAGCTGCTACCAAATTTGTACACCTGTTGAAAGTTGTTAAGATTCCCTAAGACTATCACAGCACTAACTTCTGGAAAACAATGATAGCAGAGTAACGGTTGGGTGGAGGGTCTCCTGTGGGAGCTGACCTGGGAGGTGCTACAAAAGATTGGGTTTTTAGATTTCTAGAAGAAAAGGGGCAATCTGAAAACAGAACTAAAGAAGTCTCGCGTAGTGAAGGGAAATCACGGAGCTGGGGTTGGTAGACTGGAATCTAATCACACATTCAGAAAATATTGAGCTCTAGGTTTCTTCCATCTATGACTTTGGGTGACACCGTGTATCTAAGTCACAGCTTCCTCTTCTTGAAGGCGAGTTTAATAGCACCTCCTCTACTTCGCATGATACTGTTGAGGCAAAATGAGTGATGACATATACAAAAAGTGAAAGGATATCTATATATGCAAGACTTCTATCTTCTCTCCTAGACTCGGAGCTCTTAGAACACAGGGTCTTACATCTGTATACCCAGAAGGCACTTATGTTAAATGATTGGATATACTAATTGTTGACTGTTGACCCTGAAAAAGAATGATGCCATTGGAGGTGTTGAGTAGAGCAGTAGTAGAAAGCAGGTCCCGGAAGGGAACACTAGCTTGGAGCATGCATGGGAGAAGTGGGCCTCTAAGAAGCTATTGCTGTCTGGGACTATAGAGAAAAGAAAGTTTAGATTGGGAGAGGGAATAGCCTAAAGGATTCCTGTCCAGGTCTTTATTCTGACAGAAACTTGTGGGAAAAGGTCCCAGCTCTCTGATGCTGTGAATGCCCGTCTGAGTGAAGCAGAAAAGTCAGGTGAAATCAGTTAGGGTGTTCTGCTCAGTGCGGCTGAGTGTGATGGATGGCTTGGTATGCTGTTTATCTGGTGCAGGTTGGTATTTCACCTCTGTTTTCATTAGACTGATGGTAAGGTAATAATTCTTTCCTCTGGCTGAAAAATCTGTCTTCAGCCATTTGTTGATCTTCTTGAACAGGCACTTCAGGTGCACAGAAGTCACCCTAAAGGAGATTTTGAATGAAAACTTAAATAATGCTGGTCGGCGTCCGTGGAGCTCTGGAGCAACACAGGCCATCTGTGAGACTTGCTGTGGTAGTTTGGCGCATAGAGTCCCATTTACTCAAAGAGAACCAGCCTTGGGGGTGCGTGGGTGGCTCAGTGGGTTAAGCGGCCAACTTCAGCTCAGGTCATGATCTCACGGCTGGTGAGTTCGAGCCCGGTGTCGGGCTCTGTGCTGACAGCTCAGAGCCTGGAGCCTGCTTCGGATTCTGTGTCTCCCTCTCTCTCTGCCCCTCCCCTGCTTGCTCTCTGTCTCCCTCTTTCTCTCAAAAAGAAATAAACATTAAAAGAGAGAGAGAGAAAGAGAGAGAGAAGCAGCCTAAAAAATGGACCAAGGTAACCACACCTCCAGGAAACAAAGAGCCAATGTCATACCTTTGTCTCGAAAATTTCAAGTTTATTTGCAAACTAACTGAAGGCAGGGCAATCTTCATGGGGTGTTTCCCCAAAGTTGTGTGTGGTAGTGGGAAGTGCCCCAGACAGGGATTCAGAAATCTACTCCCTGGTTCTCACTATGGGCAGATTTTTTCCTATCTCTAAGACTCAATTTCTTCATCTCTGAAACAAATAATAGTATATGCAGTGGTTTTAATTGAAAGCTTTTACCAAGATAACATAGCTTTTGGGTTTTCTCGAAGGCTAGTAGGAACACATTGGAAACAATGACAGAGGCTTGTGGCGTTAATGAGTTGCAGCTCTATGGCCCCTCCCTCTTTCCAACCACTTTGATGAGCATAGAAAGCAAGAGAAAGATGTTAGCTCAGTTAGCATTGGTCAAGGAAGCCATCTTCCCACAACTGACAGGATAGGTCCTTCCAAGCAATGTTATGGGTTTGTGAGCTGAGGAGTAGGTGATCAGACCTCTACTCACAGAGTGCATGAAGTTGCTTTATCTGCAGGGAACAGCTGTAAAGTTTCATCCACTTAGTAGAGCATAGTCCAGCCATCAGGGGACACAGTCGGGATCTTGAACTACTTGTCTCCTCTTAGGTTTTCCATTCACAATGAGAGTCGCTTCCATCCCATCAACCTGTAGGGACAGCTCGTCCATCCTTTCTGTACCACAGGCCCCTTATCTTGACAAATTGTTCTTATTTAATATAACTAGGGTGAATGTATATCCTGATTTGTCCTTAACAGCCCTTTTTTGTGCCAGAATAAATATTATAACACTCTCATTAACTTTCAAAATGTTTGGGTTTGGAGAGAAAATTACATGACACCCCAAATACAACAGATTAATTTTTCTGTAGGAACCTTCTCTACCCCCAAGGAATGCCTCATGTATGTCACTAATATCCTCTCTGCCATCATCTTTGTTTATGACATGCAAATACATATAAATTGTTACTTTATAATTTTCACGTGGCAATCTGTATTCAGCAATATAATTTTCAAGGTACTCCTGACTGGATGGGGAGAGTCATTATGAAGAATTGTAATTACTACAATATAATGCTTCCAATGAGGAAGGATTTTCCCCCAAATCCTTTGGTGAAAATAAACTAATATAACTTCTGTGGCATGTCAATAAAATGTAAGCTGTAAGAATTATTAATAATTCTGAAGTAACAATTCCAACTAAAGAATTATTTTTATTCACTCCCCCTTCAATTAAGCAATTAGTCAACAAATATTTGTGTAATGTTTCCTGGCTCTATTTCCTGGAAATACAAAAATGAAAGACAATCTCTGACCATAAGGAATTGATAGAAAAATGGGATAAAGAGACAAGCTCGTGAAGACAGTCTGGCTATGGTAGCACAGAACAGAAGGATCCAACTCAGCTTTAGGCCACATTACGGAGGTGCAGGATGCTGGTGAGGGATGGCTTCCAAGAGACATGGAGTGTCTCAAAGGGCGTGTAAGAGTTGGCCAAGGAAGAAAGATATGAAAAGTATTTTCTTCCAGATCTTTTTAAAAAGTTTTTAAAAGTTTATTTATTTTGAGAGAAGAAGGAGAGAGTAGAGGAGGGGCAGAGAGAGAGGGAAAGAGAATCCCAAGGCTCTGAGCTGTCAGCAGGGAGCCCAACCCAGGGCCGTTTCCCACAAACCATGAGATCATGACCTGAGCCAAAACCAAGAGTTGGACGCTTAACCAGCTGAGCCACCCAGGTGCCCCCAGATTGTTTCTAATATTAGGAAATAAAATAAGGAAGAAAATTCAAAAATCAGGAAACATTTCTTTGCTCGTATACTGACGTCTTCCTGTTGATTCTAAAGGAAGCTCTTGTTACCAGCAGAGGCTTCCGGTAGTCTGGAGGACTCAATGGTTGAATAAGCTTTCACAGAAGACCCTTAAGAAGCTAGAATTCTATGAAATCACCTTCCAGTACAAAGTTGTGATCCACATATGGAATTTCAAATTTTCCAGTAATCATATTACGAAAGTAAGAAGAAACAGGTGAAACTCATTTTGATAATATGTTGTATTTAACCCAATATATCCAGAGATATTATCTTATCATGTAATTCATTGAACTATTTTTGCAATCTCATTTCCACATTAACATTTCAAAATCCAGCATGTATTTTACACCTAGAACACATTTCAGTTCATAGTAGTCATACGTGAGGGCTAGTGGCTCTCGTATTGCACAGTGTGGTTTTATAGCATCAGAGCTCACTGTGGTCACAAGTAAAAATGAACCCAAAGTGCCCTGACTTGGTTTATTCCTGAATATTAATTCTCTCACATATATGAGGAGCATATACTTCTTCAAGAAGGGATAAACAAAGATTCCACAAAGATCTGTGTTCTTTCCTAAGTATTCCCTTATATTTGACTACCAGCAGTTTATGGCAATAAGCCCTATACCTCAAAATATAAATGTTTTCATTGTGGGTACAAAGCATTTTGGGCTTCACAGGTTAATTATAGAGTCCACTGCCACAGGGGCCAGTTTGTGAGTATGATACAATTCAGAACCAATTATTCCATCACAAAAGATGTGCTCTAGGCAACCCTTCACGCGTAACATCACTTATGGTAAGTGTTTTTCTTTCTGAAATAGTTGCATTGCTATCTGTATATGACTGACTACATTTTGTGGGCCAAGACAGAAGAACGATATCAGGATGAAAGTCCTGCTAATGAGTCCCCTTGGGAAGGCAGTGATCTCTGGATCTCCACTTCTGTACCTGTACAATGGCAGTCATAATTTGGGGCCCAAGGTCTTAGTACCATGAAGGCAGGAACAGATACCTCTTATCTTTCTTATTCTCAGTTTAGCACAGTGCTGATGTCAGAACAAATTTCTCCATCTCTAAAAGTGTCCGTGAGGGGTGCCTGGGTGGCTCAGTCGGTTAAGCGTCCAAATTTGGCTCAGGTCATGATCCCGTGGTTTGTGGGTTCGAGCCCTGCATCAGGCTCTGTGCTGACAGCTCAGAGCCTGGAACCTGCTTTGGATTCTGTGTGTGTCTCTCTCTCTGCCCCTCTCCCACTTGTGTTCTCTCTCTCTCTCTCTCTGTCAAAAAAGAATAAAGACATTTAAAAAAAAATTTTTAAGTGTCTGTGAGATACAGAGTCATCCAGTGAGTCACTTTTTCTTAATTCTCTTTAATGGGTCACTCACAGTTTGTGACAAGAACGTTACTAATTGCATACCCAGTGCCAGTGGCAGTGTGGAGTCATCGAGGAAATCACTGTTAGCTACAACCCGTATAAAAACGGATTATTCTCTAGAGAGGCCAAATGCCATTCTGAGAGAATGCGGGGCTGGTGCCTCAAAGTTCTTAGGCAGATGAGGTACACAGCCTGGGGCCCACTATGTTAACTGCAGCCTTCTCAGCTGTGAAAAATGAGAACAGCAATCCTTCCTGCTCTAGAAGAGAGTTGTGCTTATTAATTAGTTTGTATTTCAAAGTGCTTCCCAACTGGCAAGTTTCACTATTGAATTAAAGAAAACTTCCTTTCATTTTATCCCCCACCACATTAGGATGAAAAGAAACTGTGCTCACTGAGGCTGTGAGAAAATTGGAGGGGATTCAGGCAAAAAAGCTAACAAACCTGACTTCCAAAGGTAGTGGCTCATTTCCCCAACTGCAAGATGGCACCCATTAACGGAGCTTGGTAAATTAGGTATCTCAAAGGACAGCCGAATCTGCTTTCTGAAGAATTACATTCGTTTTAGATTTAATTTTTATGATCCCTTCAAGAAAAAAAAAAGAAAAAAAAAAAAAAGAAAATGAGCCAAATCACACTGTGATGGTGGATTTGAAAATGGAAACTTCCCCTTCTTCCATACGAAGTGGTATAAACACTATCGTGTTTTCTTGACACTTGCTTGTATCCCAACTTTTAGATCTTCAGATCACTTTGTCTTTCTAGTCTCTATGTTAGTTTATGCTAGAAATTATGCCCACCAGACTTCTCTTACTAAGGGTTCTATTGTCATCTGAAGACTAATTGTTCAAAAAAAGAGAGTTCGCTCCTACTCTCCTTGTGAGTAACTGTCCACTCACCTTTTTGTTTCCTTCCATCCTGTGGAAACGCAGCTGCCCAGCTGGGACTGTGCTTCCCAGTCTCCTTTGCATCTCGCTGGGGTCATGCGACAAGTTTTCACCAGTGGAAAATGAGGAGAAGGAGGGCTTCTAAGAAGTGAATGTGCCTCTTCACTGTCTCGGAGGGCTGAAAATCATTCTGAGACGTAGACAGAAACCTGAATCCTTTAACCCATAGATAAGGAACATCTGCTTTGTATTATTATCTGAGTAAGAAACACTCTTCTGTTGTGTTAAGCCATTTTTTTTTTTAGTTTATTGTTACAACAACTAATGTAACCCTAACACATACACTGCCAAAGCTGACACTCTTCCCCAAATTTCCTATTATAGTTGTCTTTTGCATGTCTGCCAGACCACAAAATTTCTTTAGGACTTTGATGACACCCAGTATAGTTCAGAGCATATAAGGTATTTTAATAAATGCATGTGAAATGGGGGGAAAGAAGGAAGAAAGGAGGGAAGGAGGGAGGGTAGAAGGTAAGTAAGAAGAAAGGGAGACAGGAAGGGAAGGAGGAAGGAAAGAAGAAAGAAAGGAAAGGAGGGAGGGGGGAGGAAGGAAGGAAGGGAGACAGGGAGGGGGGGAGGAGCGATTGAATCAATGTGGACGCATTTAAGGTGACTCACTTATTTTCCTTTAAGCTTTCCAGCTCAACATGCCCATCCCTCCCCCACCCTCCATTAAGTTGTAAAGCAGGGAAATATTTTTCTTTTCTTCATGGCCTTCCAAAGAATGGACACAGAACCACGAGAGAAATCGCTGGCCAGAGGAAAGCAATCCCTTAGAGAAAGCAATCCAACTATCATCACCCTAGAGAGCTGGGCCACCGCCAACATCTCCATCAGCAAGTTGGAAGAGTTGTCTGACTTCCCAACACAATAAAAATGGAGACATGAGCATCCAGAGCCCCAGCCAGCACAATTACATGAAGCCAAAGAACATTATCACTTCTGGGTTGCAGGATTTATGACCAACTGTGATGGAAAATAAAGACAGGGATACTTGCCTGAATTCATCATTCACAAAAGGCAATACGTTTTAATCATAGAGCAGTTGTATATATTGTACTTTTTAAATGAAAACCCTAGCAAACAGAGCAGAAACAGATGCCAGCATCCTAGAGAAAAAAGAAACATGAAAAAGATTGCCAGTTTGCTCCTGTTTAGAAGATACGCAAGTGATATCCTTTATTGTTGAAAAACTTTTAAATGCACCGAGGCAAACGTTTCTATCGTGGTGGTTTCCTGGATTTGGGAAACTGCTTCTAAGGAGTAGGCTTGTATTCGGCATAGTGTCTGCTGATCTAGGAATCAAGTAGTGAGGATAATATGCCACTTCGAGGAAGCCTGTGATTTCCATGTGCCATGAATATTACTTTCTTGCCAGTGCATCTGCCCTGAACTTCCCTGGAACCAGCAGAGCATTCTTAGGTATTATTACTGTTCTCCATGGTTGTCTCCACTCTAAGATGTATACCCGCCCTATGAGTGAAGGCTCATGGTGTTCCTGGGCCAGGGCTGGCACATGATGAATACTTAGAAAATATCGAAGAGCTCTGATTAAGTTGTGATTTTATGTAATTAAAATCCTTCACACAGATGATCTGTTTTCACTGTTGGCAATGAAAAGGTAAACCAGTATGGTTTTAGAGTTCAGCTGTTTATCAGAACCAAAATTAGCCTCAGAACCACTGAAAGTTTAAAAAGACTGCTTGAGGAAGGAAGGAAGGGTCTACATAATCCTTCAAACACCAGATTCATTCTATCAATGCTTGGAATAGCTCCTCGAACCCTAAAAGTGAGTTTGTTTCCAGAACACCTGAAACAGAGACCACATTTTTATGATGTTTGCCTTCCACAGTCAAGTTTACATTAGGGAGCTGTATTTTCCTTATATTTATTTTGAAATCATTTGAGTTTTCCAATGAAATAACATTCTCATTTTCTTCCCTCTTCCCAGATGAACACATTTATTGTTTTAATCATGAAGGGTTCTACATGGGACTGTGGTTGGTGGTTGGGATGCTCTGGAGTGGTGCACTTGGAAAAGAATGTGTTATTTGCATTTAAGAAAAATACTTAGTGGGCTGAATGTCTAGCCACTAAAATAACAGTTCATGAAAACCCAGTTATCCCAGATAGCCTTCCAAGAGTGGCAATCAGATTTCCTAGAGTCCAAGAAGAGGATGAGAACTGTGAGGAGGGGCAGACCAGAGGGACAAACTATATTCGGAAGCAAGAGTAGGTCAAGGAACTAAGGATTTGAAATAGAGGAAAATAAAGGGGGAACACATGGGTCATCTCCTCTGTAGATATCCAGTTTGAACCTAATCTTAGTGGGAAGTAAAATCATTATCTGACATCTTGTGGCCACCTCAGAAATATGTTGGTAATTTCAGCCAGAGTCAACATTGAAAAATCACCAGCACCACTGACGGGCTGCACAGCACAACTATGGCCGAAACCTGCCCAAAAAGGTCCAGTGCCATTTATGCTCACGTAATGGGGCACCACGTTGAGACATCCACTCCTGGGCTACACATTCAACTCCTCTCTGGAGCAATAAAGAAATGGCAAAAGGTTACGCTCCTTTAGTTAATCTTCTAAGGTGACCATAGATTCAAAGATTTATTTTTTTTATTCAGTAATGACTTAGAGTTTAAGTATTTGTACATGCATATATAGGCCTATATATGCCTATATATGTACCTGCATGACCTATATATAGGCCTATATATGCATATATATGTACCTGCATGATTATTATTTATATAAATGTGAATGAATTAAAGCATTCACAGAGGCAGAGGGAGAGGAAGAGAGTATCTTAAACAGGCTCCACAGCCGGCACAGAGCCCAGTGTGGGGCTTAATCTCATGCCCATGAAATCATGACCTGAGCTGAAATCAAGAGTCGGATGCTGAACCAGCTGAGCCACACAGGTGCCCCTGAATTACAACACTCTAATCTTAGATGGTGGTGATGGTTGCACAACTCTGAAAATGCTAATGCCCCTTAAATTGTAAGTTTAAATGGATAAATTGTATCTGTGAATTGCATCTCACTGAAGATGTTTTTCTAAAATGAACATATTCATCCCTTTATTTTTCTACACATAAAAAATCATACACTGGGCTCTGTCATTATTATTAACTTCCTTCCTTCTATGCTTTCCTTTCTTTTTCTTTTTCTTTTCTTTTTTTTTTCCACTTCTCGCAGTCTTGGTAATCCCAGGGTATACGCCAGGATCGGTAAATGCTGGCTGATGGACTATAGCTTTATTCCAATTTTAAAGCTGCCAGGCGAGGTCCATGCGATGGGGTCAGCCAGAAAAACTGTACCAAAGATGAAAGTGACCCAGAGTGGTGATCTACATGTGTGGCACTCCTGCCCACCAACCTTCCCACTTCTCATTGCCTCTAAGGGTGTGGATGTTTATTGTGGTCTCAGGCACCACCAGGTGAAAGATGATGTTTTCTTTCAGTGATACCTTCTTCTTTTTTTAAAAAATTTTTTAAATGTTTTTATTTATTTTTGAGACAGAGAGAGACAGAGCATGAGCAAGGGAGGGGCAGAGAGAGAGAGGGAGACACAGAATCGGAAAAAGGCTCCAGGTTCTGAGCCGTCAGCACAGGGCCAGATGCGGGGCCTGAACTCACGGACCACGAGATCATGACCTGAGCTGAAGTCGGATGCCCAACCGACTGAGCCGCCCAGGCGCCCCAGTGATACCTTCTTCTAACATGCTATGATGTGGATTATGTGGATAAGATTGGTGGAAGTTGTTGAGAATGTCAAAACTGGTGGTGGTGTTTTTTATTGAAGCATAACTGAAATACAATATCATATTGGTTTTAGGTGTACAGCATAGCGATTCAATGTTAATATATATTGTAAAATGGTCACCATAAAAGTCTAGTTTTGTGGTTATTTTAAAACCTGTCTTCAGAGTCAATTCATATGCAATAATTCAGCTGTACACAGTCATGGGTGGTATAATTGCTGTTGTAATTGTAGTTGTTGTTATAATAGATGATAAAATCTTAAAGGGTTTATATTCCTCAGTTGCATAGGAGCTATTCATCTCTCTTTCTCTCTCTTTTTTTTTCTGATGGGTTGATAAATCAAGTGAAAGCAAAGAGCAATGCTTCTCAAACTTTTGTGGAAGATCTAATCTTACAAAATTTCCAACAGATGGGTAACTTTTATGAAACCAATAAAAATAAATTACCAGTAAAAAAACAAAGGCATACAAAATACATGCTCCCTTTTTAATATTAGGTTCAATAGACATTAAATTATATTTCATTAAATATCAAAACAAATATAGATTGAATTTTTTAAAAACTATATACATCGTTCATTGAAAACATCTGTAGAGGTAAATAATGGAGAAAATTTCTGTTACACTCATAATTTTGATGATTGTGCCATCGTAACACAAAATCACTAGTGGAATACATTCCCATATTAAACACCTATATTCATACTTTTAGCGGCCAATTTTTATATTAATATTTAATGTTAATGTAATGGATAAATTTGCCTCTTGCTTCTTAACTTACCTCATCTAGGTTAGATTGATGACAATGCTTTTCATAGGAGAAAATGTATATCAAACTTTTTCTGTGTCTTCATAATACTTAAAATAGAGAAACCAGTCTTGCAGGGATGTATACATGGAAACAAGGACAAAACAGGATATTCATTTTTAACTTTTTCCAAAATGAATTAGTGATACTCTATTTGTAAACTTTCTCAATTCTTTATCAGCAGTGAGTTCCAGCTATTTATTCTGTAAAATTAGTTACATTTAAGTTAACTTTTGAAGAAAGATAGGGATTCTGTCTTTATATACTTTGGGGTTGTAGTTGGCAAATTAACTTTAGAATATCGTGTTTTAGACAGGCCTACTTCTCACCACATATGACTTACCTCACAAGTTCAACACTTTCTTAAAAAATTTTTTCTAATATTTATTTATTTTAGAGAGAGAGAGAGAGAGAGACAGCACAAGCAAGGGAGAGGCAGAGAGAGAGAGGGAGACACAGAATCTGAAGCAGGCTCCAGGTTCTGAGCTGTCAGCAGAAATCAGATCTGAGCCAAAATCAGACGCTCAACTGACTGAGCCACCCAGGTGCCCCTCAAGTTCAATACTTTCTGATCTGGCCTATGTGCTGTTCAATGAAATAGTTCATTGGCAAGTGCATTTGAATGTCAAGGCAATGCCAAATTGTTATACAAATTTGTACCCACTTACTCTCAATTTCTGTACATATCTCATTGTGGACCAGTAACAGTTGAGGGACCAGCACTGATTCTTAGACCACATTTTGAGTAACACTACTATGTAGATATAGCATTCCTTAACTTATCAAACCAATTGAAATAATCTCTTGAGATGAACACTAGCATAAGATGGGTGTTTGGACTTTAAAAACAGATTTTAGAGAGGAGCTAAGATGGCTGAGTAGTAGGAGGACCCTACGCTTGCTTTGTCGCTCAAACACAGCTAGAGAAACATCAAATCATTCTGAATACCCAAGAAATCTACCTGAGGACTAATAGAACAAACTGTATAACTAGAGGGGAGAAGAGGCCACATCATGGAAGGCAGGAGATGCGGAGATGTGGTTTGGGGGAGAAACAGATTGTGGGTGCTGTGGAGGGGAGGGAGCCCTGGTCATGGAAAGAGAAGAGAGAGAGAGAGGAACACACGGGTGATCACACAAGGAAAACACTTGCCTAAAGCCTTTGGGAAAATGAGAGGCACAGATTTTTGTAGTTTTTAGAAGCAGCAGGGCTCAAAGACTGGAGTTTTACAGGTCTGTGTCATGGCTGGTGTAAAGCCCTGAGGGTGCTGCAATGCTCCTGTGGTAAAGGAAGGCAGAGCCTGGGAGCAGACAGCATGATCTGAGGATCCCTTGGGATGCACTAGGAGAGACGGTTCCCCCTTTCTGGAGTGTATCTGGGAGAAACGGCATTGCTTCTCAGTGAACAAAAGAGTTGGTGGGCACCATTGCACTCCCATGCCTCTCAGCATAGGTGCAGAGACACCTGCTGAGGGTGGCTAACCTGGACTCTGGTTCTTCACTGTGCTTTACTCCAAACTCCATGCCCCCGCACTTTGGTGCAAATGCCCTTCTGGGACAAACCTGCATCAATCCCAGTGCAGTGAGACCCTCCCCCAGAGGACCGGAGCAAGTTCGCACCATGCCAGGTCTCTAAAATTTGGTGTTTTAAAACTCATCTGGCCTGCCTGGGATAGACCACAGGTGTACTGTGCTACTGGATGGGCAGACAGCTCAGACACAAACAAGGTGGAGGCAGGGATCTGAGAGAAGCCTGGAACAGGTGAAGAGAGATTTTTCACTCTTCCGGGTAGGCTTCCTAGACAGCGGAGTGTGCAAACTCCCCTCTCCAGGGATGAGAGAGGGGAGCTGGTGCCATTTCTCTCCCTTGCCCCTCCCTTACTAACTCCAGTAAGCAGCACAATGCCAACAGTGTGCCTAAACAGCTTGCACCAAGCCCCACCCACCTGTGCTCTGCACGTGCTGCTTTCCTTCAGCAAGTGTGCCTGAGATCCAGAGCAGCAGGCCCCTCCCCCAGAAGACCAGCACAACTCCCCCCCGCCACTACACACACACACACACACACACACACACACTACATATACTGACCATAGAGTGCTGCAAAGCTTCAGCTCTAGTGGAAATAGCATCGGGTCTCTTTTAACAAGCAGACCAGAGCACACCTACTTAAAATTCACCACACTCTGGCCAAGGTCCAGCACTCCCCACAGCAGGCAAGGAAAAATTCTGCAGAGAACTGACCTGAGGGAAAGAGCAGCCAAAACACAACAGCAGAGTGCACACAGCATACGCTAGAGACACTTCCTGAAGTGCCAGGCCCTGGACAGTATATGACCTCTTCTTCATAAAACCATTACTCTCTGGAGCAAGAAACATAATAAGCTTTCTCAACACAGAGAATAAGAGACCTAGACAAAATGCCAACATGGAGGAATTCAATCCAAAAGAAAGAACAAGAAAAGGTCACAGCCAAGGATCTAATTGTAACAGATATAAGTAATATGGCTGATCCAGAATTTAAAGCAACAATCATATGGATAGTAGCTGGGCTTTGGAAAAGCATAGAAGACATCAGGTAGTCCCTTACAACAGAGATAAAAGACCTAAAAACTAGTCGGTCTGAAATGAAAAATGGAATAACCGAGATTTGAAACTGACTGGATGTAATGACAGGAATGGAAGAAGCAGAGGAACAAATAAGTGATATAGAAGATAAAACTATGGAAAATAATTTAAAAAATAAATAAAACCATGGAAAAATAATGAAGCTAAAAAGAAGAGGGAAAGAAAAATTAGATGACAAATGTAGACTCAGAGAACTCAGTGACTTCATAAAGCATAATAACATTCATATCATAGGAGTCCCAGAAGAAGAGAGGGAAAAGGGGTAGAAAATTTATTTGAGGAATTTGTAACTTAAAACTTCTATAACCTAGGGAAGGAAACAGACATCCAAATCCAGGAGGCACAGGGAACTTTCATCAAAATCAACAAAAGCAGGCTAGCATCAAGACATATTGCAGTTAAATTTGCAAAATATAGAGAAAAAGAGAAAATCGTAAAAGCAACAAGACAAAAGAAGTCCCTAACTTACAAAGGAAGACAAATAAAGTTAGCAGCAGATCTTTCCACAGAAACTTGGCAGGCAAGAAGGGAGTGGTGTGTTATATTCAACATGCTGAATGAGAAAAATATGCAGCCAAGAATACTCTATCCAGCAAAGCTGTCATTCAGAATAGAAGGAAAAATAGTTTCTCAGACAAACAAAAATTCAAGGAGTTCATGATCACTAAACCAGTCCTGCAAGAAATATTAAAGGGGACTCTTTATGTAGGAAAGAAAGACCAAAAAGTGACAAAGACTAGAAAGGAACAGAAAGAGTATACAGAAACAACAACAAAAGTAATAAAATGGCGCTAAATTAATATCTATCAATAATTACTCTGAATGTAAATGGACTAACTGCTCCAATCAAAAGACATAGGGTGTTAGAATGGATAAAAAAAACAAAACAAGACCTATATATATGTTGCTTTTTAGGCATAAAGACACCTGCAGATTGAAAGTGGGATGGAGAACCATTTATCATACTAATGGACATCAAAAGAAAGCCAGAGTGGCAATACTTATGTCAGATAAACTAGATTTTATACCAAAGACTATAAGAAGAGATGAAGAAGGGCACTGTATCATAATAAAAGAGTCTATCCAACAAGAAGATCTAACAATTATAAATATTTATGCCCTAACTTGAAAGCACCCAAATATATAAAACAATTATAACAAACATAAAGGAACTCACTGATAGTAATACAATAATGTTAGGGGACTTTAACATCCCACTTACATCAATGGACAGATGACCTAAGCAGAAAATCTACAAGGAAACAATGGCTTTGAATGACATACTGAGACGGATGGACTTAACAGATATATCCAGAACATTTCATCCTAAAGCAGCAGAATACACAGTCTTTTCAAGTGCAGATGGGACATTCTCCAGAATAGATCACATATACTAGGCCACAAATCAGACCTCAATAAGGTTGAGATGATACCATGCATATTTTCCAACCACAAAACTATGAACCTTGAAGTCAACCACAAGAAAAAATGTAAATGACCACAAATGTATGGAGGTTAAAGAGTATCCAACTAAAGAATGAATGGGTCAAGCAGGAAATTAAAGAAGAAATAAAATAAAACACATGGAAACAAGTGACAAAACACAACAGTCCAAAACCCTCTGGAATGCAGCAAAAGCAGTCATAAGAGGGAAGTATACTGCAACACTGGTCCACTTCAAGAAGCAAGAAAAATCTCAAATATGCAACCTAAGTTTACACTTAAGGAGCTAGAAAAAGAACAACAAATGAAACCTAAATCCAGAAGAAAAAGGGAAATGATAAAGATTAGAACAGAAATAAATGATATAGAAACAAA
Source organism: Lynx canadensis (assembly GCF_007474595.2). NCBI lineage: Eukaryota > Metazoa > Chordata > Mammalia > Carnivora > Felidae > Lynx > Lynx canadensis. Next base: position 164,301,761 of record NC_044310.1, on the reverse strand, counting down.
CAAAGAAACAAAACACCACTAGAACAGATCAATGAAACCAGGAGCTGGTTCTTTGAAAAAATTAATAAAATTGATAAACACCTATTCAGACTTATCAAAAAGAAAAGAGAAAGGACCCAAATAAATGAAACCACACATGAGATAAGAGAGATCACAACCAACACCACAGAAATACGAACAATTAATAAGAGAATATTATAAAAAATTATATGCCAACAAATTGGGCAATCTGGAAGAAATGGATAAATTCTTAGAAACTTAAAACATAAACTACCAAAACTGAAACAGGAAGAAATAGAGAACTTTAATAGACCAATAACCAGCAAAGAAATTAAATCAGTAATCAAAAATCTTCCAACAAACAAAAGTCCTAGACCAGATGGCTTCCCAGGAGAATTCTATCAACCATTCAAAGAGTTAATACCTATTCTTCTCAAACCGTTCTAGAAAAATAGAAATTCATTCTATAAGGCCAGCATTACCTTGATTCCAAAACCAGACAAAGACCCCACTAAAAAAGAGAATTACAGGCCAATATCCCTAATGAACATGGATGCAAAAACTCTCAACAAAATACTTGCAAATCGAATCCAACAGTACATTAAAAGAATAACTCATGACGATAAGGTGGGATTTATTCCTGGGCTGCAAGTGTGGTTCAGTATTCTCAAATCAATCAACATATTATACCACATTAATAATAATTTAAAAAAAAGGATAAGAACTATAAGTTCCTCTCAATAAATGCAGAAAAAGCATTTAAGAAAATACAGCAACCATTCTTGATAAAAACCCTCAACAAATTAAGGATAAGAGAAAACAGACTTCAACATCATAAAGGTCGTATCCAGAAGAGCTACAGCTAATACCATTCTCAATGGGGGAAAAACTAAGAGCTTTTCCTCTATGGTCGGGAATAAGACAGGAATGTCTTACTATTTAACATAGTAATGTTACTATTACCATTACTATTTATCCATTACTATTTAACAGAGTACTGGAAGTCCTAGCCTCAGCAGTCAGACAACAAAAAGAAATAAAAGGCATCCAAATCAGCAAGGAAGAAGTCAAACTTTCACTATTCACAGACAACATGATACTGTATGTAGGTAACACATAAGATTCCACCAAAAAACTGCTAGAACTGATAACACAAATTCAGTAAAGTTGCAGGATATAATCAACATACAGAAATCTGTTGCATTTCTATACACCAATAATGAAAGAGCAAAAAGAGAAATCAAAGAATCAATCCCATTTACAATTACACCAAAAAATATAAGATACCTAGGAATAAACCTAACCAAAGAGGTAAAAGATTTGCACTCTGAAAACTTTAGAACACTTATGAAAGAAATTGAAGATGACACAAAGAAATGGAGAAATATTCCATGCTCAAGGATTGGAAAAACAAATATAGTTAAAATATTTTTAAAAATTGTTATGTGTCTACATTACTCACAGTAATCTACAGATTTAATGCAATCCCTATCAAAATACCACCAGCATTTTTCTTTTTTTTTTATTTTTTTTTTTTACATTTATTTATTTTTGAGAGACAGAGAGAGACAGAGCGTGAGCAAGGGAGGAGCAGAGAGAGAGACACACACAGAATCTGAAGCAGGCTCCAGGCTCTGAGCTGTCAGCACAGAGCCTGATGCGGGGCTTGAACCCACGAATTGTGAGATCATGACCTGAGCCGAAGTTGGACGCTTAACCAACTGAGCCACCCAGGCGCCCCACCATTTTTCACAGCGCTAGAATGAACAATCCTAATATTTGTATAGAACCACAAAAACCCCAAATAGCCAAAGCAATCTTGAAAATGGAAAATAAACCTGGAGGCATCATAATTCCAGACTTCAAGATACATTACAAAGCTGTAGTAATTAAGACGACAGTACAGTACTGTCATAAACACAGACACATAGATCAGTGGAACAGATTTTAAAAACCCAGAAATGGACTCACAACTATATGGTCAACCAATCTTTGACAAAGCAGGAAAGGATATCCAATGGAAAACAGATAGTCTCTTTAACAAATGGTGTTGAGAAAACTGGACAGCAATGTGCAAAAGAATGAAACTGGATCCTCCCCCCCCCGCCTTTTTTTACACCATACACAAAAATAAACTGAAATGGATGAAAGGCCTAAATGTGAGACAGGAAACTATCAACACTAGAGGAGAACACAGGCATCAACTTCTTTGATGTTGGCCATATCAACTTCTTACTAGATACATCTCTGGAGGCAAGGAAAACAAAAAGCAAAAATGAACTATTGGGACTTCATCAAGATAAAAAGCTTCCGCACAGCAAAGGAAAGAATCAACAAAACTAAAGGGGAACCTTTGGAATGAGAGAAGATATTTGCAAATGACCTATCTGATAAAGGGTTAATATTCAAAATCTGTAAAGAACTTATCAAACTCAACACCCAAAAAATAAATAATCCAGTTAAAAAATAGGTAGAAGACATGAATAGACACTTTTCCAAGGAATATATACAGAGCGCTAACAAACACATGAAAAGATGCTCAATATCACTCATCATCAGGGAAATACAAATCAAAACTACAATGAGATATCACCTCACACCTATCAAAATGGCTAAAATTAACAACACAGGAAACAACAGATATTGGTGATTATGCAGAGAAAGGAGAATCCTCTTACACTATTGGTGGGAATGCAAACTGGTGCAGCCACTGTGGAAAACAGTATGGAGATCCACAGAAAGTTAAAAATAGAACTACCCTATGATCCAGCAATTACACAACTAGGTATTTACCCAAAGGATAAAAAAATACTGATTTGAAGGGACACATGCACCCTGATGTGTCAGGGTTGATGTATTATTATCAACAATAGCCAAATATGGAAAGAGTCCAAATGTCCATCAACTGATGAATGGATAAATACAATGTCACACACACACACACACACACACACACACACACTATGGAATATTATTACTAAGCCATAAAAAGAATGAAATCTTGCCAATTGCAATGACACAGATGAAGCTAGGGTGTATTATATCAGAGAAAGACAAATACATTATGATTTCATATGTGGAATTTAAGAAATGAAACAGATGAACATAGGGGCAAAAAGAAAAGAAAGAGAGAGAGAGAGAGGCAAACCATAAAATAGACTCTCAATTATAGAGAACAAACTGAGCATTGCTGGAATGGATGTGAGTGGGGGGATGGGCTAGATGGGGGGGTGGGCATTGAAGAGGGCACTTGTTGTGATGAACCCTGGGTGTTATATGTTAAGTGATGAGTCACTAAATTCTAATCCTGAAATTAACACTACACTATATGTAAACTAACTGGAATTTCAATAAAACTTGAAAGAAAAAAAACAAAAAAATGAAAAAGAACCCTGAGATTTTATGATCCCATGCATTGATGTTAACCTAAAGGGAAGGCTCAGAAAATTGCTGTTGCATTCTTCATTTGAACCTTTTTAATTCATTTTTACCAATGACTTAGATGAAGGTATGAAGTTATACTCATCTGACTTATGTACATATGTGTACATATATATTTTAAAATAATAAGCACTAGTTTGTGTGATCCATATACCAAGGTAACTGTTTTACGATTAGTATTTTATTCAGTCTTTTTTTTAAATTCTTATTTATTTTTTTAGTAATCTGTACACCTAACATGGGACTTGAACACATAACTCAAGATGAGGAGTCACACACTCTTCTGACTGAGCCAGCTAGACATCCCTCTTTTATTTAAATTTTAGAACAATAATTTTGTTGGGTAGGTACTGCAATCATCCCCAATTTATGGTTTATAGTAACTTCTTCAAGGAAGTTACTACTTAGCACTACTTAGTGTGGAGTTGGGATTTGAGTTCAAGCCAGCCCACTCCATATCCAGACCTTCCAACTCACCATGACTGGCACAATTGTAAGTGAAAGAAACAGAATATTTAAAGTATTCTCTAGGCAAATTTGCTAGTAAAAAATCAATACTATGAAATTTAAGAGGAATAAATGTCAATTACAGTAAAACCTTGGGTTGTGAGTAGCTTATTCTGTGAGTGTTCCACAAGATGAACAAACATTTCTAATAAATTTTAACTTGATAAACGAACGATGTCTTGCCATACCAGTAGTACGTGACGCCCAACATCACATGATCACTGAGCCAATGGTTCTTGAAATTCACTTTGATATACAAGTGCTTTGGATTACAAGCATGTTCCCAGAACAAGTTATGCACTCTATCAGATAGATTAACATGAGTCAATTATAGAAAAGATGGTTGAGGAGGGCCTGGCACATCAGAGTCCCTTGGGATCACCTCATATCCTTCCAGCTTCACCTCTAATACCATCTACTACTGCAGCACATGTCCTTAGAGACACTGCAGACCACTTCTGCCAACACCACGTAATGTAAAGAACCCACCTTTCTGCCCTGCGATGCTTAGGAACCACACTGGGAGAAGACTGCTCAGGTTACATGCAATAGCAACTGGAGAAACTCTTAACAAACTGGAAATAAGAGCTGATGGACAAATTTGCTTGTCAGTACTTTCATTGTGAGCAATTCTGGTCAGCATTCTACAGTCTCAGATGGTCCTAGTAAGATGCAGTCCCAGCTGCCTGCTGCCTGGACCACTCCATAAAGCACCGTTGATTGGCTTTTCTTTCCTCTCCGTTTCATGCTCCCTGGTTCTCACTTCTGATCCCAGCCACACAAGTTCTGCACACAAGTTCCTGTCTCAGACTCTACTTTTGGAAAAATCCAAGTGTCTCGGTTCAGGCTGCTTTGAGAAAAATACTATAGACTGGGTGACTTATTTTTTTAAAAGTTTTATTTATTTAAGTAATCTCTACATCCAACATGGGGCTTGAATCCACAACCCCAAGATCAAGAGTCACACGTTTTTCCAACTGAGCCAGCCAGGAGTCCCTAGACTGGGTGCCTTAAACAGCAAACATTTATCTCTAACATTCCTGGAAGCTAGGAAGACCAAGATCAAGGCACTGGCAGATTCAGTGTCTGGTGAGAGCCCCCTTCTTGGTTCGTAGAAAACTGTCTTCTCACTGTATCCTCACATGGTGGAGGGGATAAGGGAATCTTATCAGACTTAAGTCTGAAGTCTTTTCAATAAGGACACAAATCCCATTCATGAGGGTGCCACCCTCATGGCCTAATCACATCCCAAAGACCCTACCTCCAAATACCATCACACTGGAGATTAGGTTTCAACATGGTGGTTTCAGGGAGGCCTTAATGCTCAATCTATTGCACCAGGTGAAGACAGTGGCCTGGCAGTAAATCATGTAAACATTAGATGGTAATAGATGACAAATTCAGCTGAAGACAGGAACATGATATGGTAGAAAGAAAAAAAGGAGAGGAGAGAGAAAGAAAAGAAGGAGGGAAAGGTGTAGGAGTTGGCATAAAAGCATTACCATCTGAAGACCTGGGAGACATCAGTTGGCAGTATTACCTGCAATTCTCAGCATCCACAGAGACTCAGTCCTTCTCATGTTAGGGCTCTTTGAATCATTTTGTGAGTACCAGAACGGTTTGATTGACAACCCTCCAGACACACAACACACAACTTCATGAGCCCAGTGATTTAGTCCCCTTGCAATGCTATTCTTCAGCTCTGTGTCCAGCCCTGAGCAGCCTTCACAGGCCAGAGCTCCCCCACCCATTGAAAGATGCTTAGCTGGGCACTCCGGAACTTACTCCAGGTGTTTGCCATTTGCTTTGTTTGTGTTGTTTTTGTTTTGATTTTTGTTTTCTGTCTTTTGCTTATTGGGCTTTTTATGAATGGATCCAATGCCATAGTATCCTTTATGAAGAAGTCCTGCTAGAACAATCAATCTGAAGAATGATAATAATAACTTGGGTATATTTTGCATCTCTGTTTCTAATGCTTGATGTGTCTTCACATCTATGGTCTCTATCCTCACAACATTCCTGTGGAAAGGGCTAAAGCAGAGAGCACACACACCAGTATCTAGCCCATCAGGTTTCCAATGTTTCTGGTAGAAAGTTTAAGAGACATTCGACTGAGTCATTGGCACTTTCAAAGTTTTGCATCTTCTAAACTAACAGATCATTTGTCTAATTGTTTTCTTTGTTTTTGGGTTCTTTCCAAAGTTAATTACCAACCTTAATTAGTTCTAGTTATGAGATCTCTAAGAGTATATTCTTTGTTAATACATGCTACTTTATTAGCTAAGTCTAAATATTTACAAAATCTTCTAATCTATTAGTTTGGCTTCCTTGATAATGACTATTTTTATCTCTTTCTAAAAGGAGACATTGAGAGGGAGAGAGAGAGAGAGAGATCCGGCCTTAATCCCAAAGCTTGCGGGAAACAGAAGAGCTTCTTCTCCTTATTTTGTCTTCTGTTATTTATTTTTAATTGGAACCTCTGTGGGCGACAGACATTGGGACAGAGTGAAACAGGTAAATTGCCATGGCATTAGAGGTGTTGAGTGTATCAAAGATAAGGAAAGGACCAAATTTGTAAGCATAAGTGAAGGCCACCTGATGTTTTTCAACATTGATGGTTTTGTAGTACCCAAAAATGACAAATTCTTTTTAAGGTGCCCCTGAATGACCCATTCCTGCCCACGTCTCTCCAGGGTGCCTTGACTGTGCCTACACATTACACAACTCAACCAAGACTCTGAGCCATTTGTCTGAATCTGAAATTATTCCCCCATAGATGCTTAGAGAAGACCCATGGGTATGCTCACTTCAGTAAGAAAATTGGTCCATAGCTTAACTGCTGTGTTTCTTAGCTAAGGTCTTTGGATAAACTCCAAAGCAATAAATCATCACATGTGCCAGGAGAGAATTTTTTGTGATAGTTTGATCTATCTATATGACCCTTATATATACTGTCACAAAATAACAATAATAATAATGGACACCTTGCATTTGTATACCACTGTCCATATTACAAAGTACTTTCTCACTTATAATAAACATGTCAGTAGAGGTACCTTGGACTGACCTATTAATGTAGTATGGTATAGGAAGTTTCTTTCTCAAGACTGTAAATGGAGATAAACAGATCATATGAAGGTAAACAGTAAATGTTAAAAAAATTGCAGAGCATATTATTTGGATAGGGGTCAAGGGCATGAGTAGTCATAGAAAACCAAGTTAAAGTTAAGAGACAGAAAAAAATTATGAATAAGCAGAAGGAAGTACAGAAAATATATACAGAGGACAGTGGTGGCAAACGCGAATGTTTTCATCTGAATGAAGTAACTGTGTGAACTTGTAACTATATGACAATAGCACATGCTTTGCCAAAAAACATTCATATTCAAAATTTGATCTAAATGTTGAGGTAGTCAGGGACGCCTGGGTGGCTTAGTCGGTTACGCATCAGACTATGGCTCAGGTCATGATCTCGCAGTTCATGAGTTCAAGCTCTGCGTTGGGCTCTGTGCTGACAGCTCAGAGCCTGGAACCTGCTTCAGAGTCTGTGTCTCCCTCTTTCTCCGTCCCTCCCCTGCTCATGCTGTCTCTCTCTCTCTCTCAAAAATAAATAAGTGTTAAAAAATTTAAATGTTTGAGGTAGTCAAATAAAGCACTTCTTCACTCTGTATTTGGCTTCTTGGCCTCCATTTTCTAAGCCTTGGAGGACAGGGAAGGAAGAAGCCAGTTGGTGTGGAAAGAGCAGTGGGTACACCAAGAGAACATCAAGGTCACAGAGAACAGATACCATGAGGGCAAGACCATGTCACCTGCGTGTGAGAGAAGAGCAAGAAAGAAATGGCCAGAAGTGACCCTACAGTGCCCTCTGTCTTTTGGGACTCTGTTTTCCCTCCCAATCTATCTGTCCACATGTGATCCTGCAATAAATGTCTTTTCTGCTAGAGTCAGAGATTCTTCTTCCTCATCCAAAGAGCCTAACAGAAACCACCTACATACCCTTTTGATTTTCACAAAACCCCAAATAGTAGAAGGCTGGAAATCAGGGCTTCTTGAGTCTTGTCTAATGCTGCTCTCAGCACACACACAATATTTACCTGCAGCATAGGATAACTGAGAAGCAAGGGTACATATGTTCTCCTCGTATGGCATTACATTCCAAACGTACTTGGTTCCCAGTGGCCTTGAGATAATCTCTTTTCAGCCCTTTAAAAAAAATGTGCTCCATAAAGAGGAATTAGTGGTGGTCCTACCAGTACTGGGAGAGTTACCCTCTCAAACTCATTCAATTTAGTCTTCAAAAAAACCACACAGAGGATCTGAACACCTAAATATGTCATCATGTGAAGAATATAAAGTAAATACGTAAAATAATACAGCCATACATTAACTTAAATAGTGCTAATAAATTGTTAGGCTTAGCAGGAAATGGAAAATAGCTAATGGAATAATGAAGAGTTTGTTTATTCCTGGAGCAGACTGCTATCATTCGTCATGTTCCCAGTTCCCCTGCCAAGAGCAGCAGCTAACAGGCTTGCTTGGGGTGATGAGGCGAGCCCAGGAAACTACTGTTTTCTAAATTTTAAAGGAAGTGCGGTTGTCATTCTAGGACTGAGAGGAGCAACAGGGAGAATAATCCACACAAGGGGCCTTTGTAATGTGAACCCACACTAAGGCAGGATTAGTAGAAGTTAGGGATGTGACATTTGGAGGCAGTTGGGTTTGGATTCATGAACAGATTTTTGGAGCAGGGTTGGGTCCCTAACCCAAAGGAAATTAGTCCATAGGCTAGCAACTGACCTATTGTGTGGGTAGCCTTCCTAGTCTTGCTAAGTCCCACTTTCTCTTTTGTAAAATGAGAAAATAACAATACCTAACTCAAAGGACTAGGTACTGTCTGAGATCCAGCAAGCGAAGTGCCAAGCACAGTGCCTAGGACACGAACACTCAACAACTCTTAGTTACCACTAACATGTGGCCAAAGACGCAGTGACATAGCCCAGAAGCCAAAAAGCCATGTCTTTAAAGCCAAACTAGGAGGGCAGATTTTTCCAAATTCTAGTCACTATTAGAGTGAAAGAGAAGTCCATTAGTTTATGTGGGCAGATCACAATTCACTTATTCAGTCATTCAGGAAACAAAATACACTCTTGGATTAAAGTAGAGAAATGGACAACTGGGTGGCTCAGTCAGTTGAGCATCTGAATCTTGATTTTGGCTCAGGTCACGATACTAGGGTGGTGGGATGGAGCCCTGTGTCAGGATGAGCGTGGAGCCTGCTTGAGATTCTTTCTCTCTCTCCCTCTCCCCCCACTCTCGCTCTCTCTCTAAAATAAAAATTAAAGGGGTGCCTGGGTGGCTCTGTTGGTTAAGTATCCAACTCTTCATTTTAGCTCAGGTCATGCATGATCTCAAGTTTCGTGAGTTTGAGCCCCATGTCGGCTCTGCTCTGACCCTGAGGAGTCTGCTTGGGATTCCCTCTCTCTCTTCCTCTCTCTCTCTCTCTCTGCCCCTCTCCTGCTCATGCTCTCTTTCTGTCTCTCTTAAAATAAATAAACTTTAAAAACCTATAAAATAAAAAAATTTTAATAGAGAAAAACCTAATCACTGTTCAGAAATTATCAAAACTTAGTTTGTAGGATAATATTTTATTTTGTAACAAAAATTAGAGAAAGAAAATCATTTTTCTATTTGATTATGAAGGGAAAATATCACAATCACATGTTGATGATATAAGGCAAGATGCATAACATACACCAACAATCTTGCACTGATGTGGAAGTCCTTGTAAGTTAATGCCGACAATGCCGCCAGTGTATCGACGGGCACCGTGAGAGATTTCCCAAGCCCATTGTGAATGACGCGCACCTGTTCCCCACGCTCCCATCTCCCTTGCAACAGTGTGACATAAAGAGGGATTAAAGGCTGAGAGATTACTTAGAGGCTATGTGTTTTTGTTATGATTTTCAATTTTAAGGTTCTCGCAGGCAGGAACTGTATCTCATTCATGTTCTCCAGGGTATATTTATGGGTATCAATTACCAAATTAAAGAAATCTTGGAAATAAAAAATGTACAGCTCTTCACTGCAATAACCTTAGTTTTCAGGAGACATTTTCTTTCTTCGAAGTGCTATATGATCTTGAGCCAGGTGTTCATATAGTCCAAGGTCAATTTGAGGGCTAGGTTTTTTCAGCTTGCTTGTGGTGATTACAAGTGAGGCAAACAAACTGGACTAGAAATAGGGGATTTGGTCACCTTGGCCTCCACACTCTTTCTCCCCCCTGGCCCAAGGCCAACTCATCACTCCAGGTAGTAATGGAGGCAGGCAAAACAGAGAAGCCTGACTAGAGGAGAGGCTGGGCATCTTCAGACCTCACTGGAGGCCACTTCCTTTTCAGCTTGTCTTCTTCCGATTCTTTAGAGCCATTGCTCCAGACCCACAAGAAATAGTCTCATAAAGTGCTGGTTGTCACTGGGCACAGATGGGGCGTGATGACATTTTCTCCCTTGTCACTGACGCAAACAGCAACGACTCTGTCAGGAGATAATACCTAGTGCCACATTATTGTATCTTGGAACTCAGATATGTGATCTTTCTTATGTCTAACACACAGCAAGAACACATGGAAACAAAAATAAATGCTCCTAATTAACAAATGAAAATACATCTGAGCCAAGTGAGAGCTGTCAGCTGTTTAAGAGGCCTCCTTGGCTGCTGGGGCTGCCCATGACAGATCAAACCATCTAAACACATTATAACCACAAAAGGCATGGGATTTTCAGACTCGTATCCACGGAATGGCTTTTTAGTTCACTCTGCAGAAGAATTTTTTCCTTACTTGTAATAAATGAGTTTAAGCCAAAATCAAATTTTGATACTGATAAAAAAAAATCAGCCAGTACAATTGATAGCACCAGTTTAAGGAATGAAACACTTCTTCATGGAAACAGTGATTCATGAGCTGCTCTTCCCTATAGGAGATGAAGCCATTTGGGCTTTCCTCAGAGATGCTTATATTACTGGCAACGTTTAAAAAAACTTCATTATATAGAGAAAATTCCAGCCTTCAATTTTTCTTCTTGAGAGGGTTCAGCGGCTGCTTTGGTATATGTGTGTCTCTTGGTGAGTGTGTGTGTGTGTGTGTGTGTACGTGTGTGCGCACACACACACACGAGTGTGTTTCATAAAATTAGATTCTAGCAAAGGGAAAGTGCATTTATGCAAAAGCAATTCATCAACCACTTCTGCGCTCAGAATTCACCGAGGTAATTTAGATACTTTAATGGCAAGGTAGTTTAGGTAGGTAGGAGGCGATGTCCCCTCCCCCATCCGACTGCTATGGTAATAGAAAACGTGTGCTCTAAATGAATCTTTTCAGAAAAGTAATTCTAGTTTTAATTATTTATCCACTACCAAATATAAAATATAATTACACAGCCAATGTCCATGGGAACAAATCCACAGCCCAGTGTAGAGCAGAAGAGCTTTCTGCTTTTAGAAATTTTCCATTTAAAAAAGGAGATATTAAAAAAAAATAAGATTAGCCAAATGCAGCTTTTAGTGCTAATCTGATTTTCATGATGTTAGTGTTTAGTAAGAGCCCACTGCTTGCTCAAACACAATGGCTCCAGAATTTGCAGTGTTTTTACCATGGCCTTGACCTTTATGATGTCAGACATATATTACTTCTCTGCTATAATTTACTATTGACATCATGGATTAAATTTGTTGTTTCAGCTAATGTAACTGAGCAAGCAAGGTAGATTGTGAAACCAAAGCCAGCTACTGAAATACGAGGGTTGTCAAGTATAAATTTACAAAAGATATTCAGACTGGGTGTGGAAGACAAAAATAAATGGACAAAGAAGCTGTTTTTGACAGACTGCAAGGAGCTAGAGACTTCAACTTGAACATTGTAAATCCAAATGTCACGAAACACTGCTGCGGAGTGAGAGACACATCTATTCCTCAGGAATATAAATGGTGATGGGAAACCAAACTTTCAAGACACTGTGCGTTTGTGAAAAGTATATCCCTGCTGCCTGGTAACAAACTCACTGATCTCTTCTTCCTCTCTTCCCACCCAGCTTGGAAATCATTGCAAGTCCCTACCCTGGAACCAGCAATGACCACAAAGCCAGTGTTCCTCAGGACATCATTTGGACAAGAAGCCAAGATTATATTCCCTAACATGAGCCATGACCAGTTTTCACATCTCTGACAAACAATGTTTTAACATCAAAATGTAAGTGGCTTGAGAGGGAATACTGTAACCACCAGAACCTATAAAGGTGTTTCATCATCAGCATTGTGATCCCCCAGAAAGTAACTCAGCCACCCCCATGCCTGGTCTCAGAACAACAGTCTGGCCTCCAGGACTGTGTCTGTATGAGACTGCTCATTCATAGTCAGGCTTTCTTTGTAACCTTCCTAATGTATTTTCCCAGATACTTTGCAAGCTAAAAGCACTTCAGAATAACTGAAATCAGGACACAATAAATGTGGGCTACACCTGGATGCATTGATGGCTGGATAACAAAAGAAGAACAGAAGCGTATGAAGTAAAATGCTTTTCCACGTCAGAACTTATTACTATGGATAATGCCCACTTGGATTTCTCAATCTAGTCCAAGGTTAGACTAGATGTTATGGATGGTATACAGTGGTTATACATTAGGGGCAATTTTAAGAGGATGGAGAGCTTAGGGTTCCTCTTGTCCCTATAAAGTCACTTAATAAGTTGGCTGTTACCCAGCCTTTTCTATGGAAGGTGAGAGAACACCATCTAAGTCCATGAGTCAGAAATACAATGAGTATTTATGGAATAACACATAATACTTATGCTGCACTGGGCTTTAAAATTACATAGTCATCATTACAAATAGACTTTTCCCTCAAGTTGACAGTCCAATGTCCCCGTGTGTCTATGTGTAAGAGAGAAAATACAGATTCTAAGAGCAATGTTAATGTGGAAAATGAGCACATGAATACATTCTTTGCTCCTGATTCAAATTATGCCTTTGAATAAGCTGTTAAAAGCCTCTCATGGGGCCAGACAGTATTTTCAGGTAGACATGAAAAAAAAAATGACACAGAAAGCTCTCCTTTACATCTACTTTGGTTAGCCATGGAGATGCCACGATTGAGAATGGGGTGAACTTCAAAGACCAATCACCCTTTTGGGTGTGAGAAGCTGGAAGGAAGATGTGCTGTGAACCTAATCCAAAAAAAGGGACCAAGAGCCCCTGGAGCTGACTCTAGATGCAACCTTAGAGAGAAATCCACAATCCACAAAGAAAGCTCCAACTTGCCTCAATCTCCTGACACTTCTTCAAATTAATTTGCGGGTGATTGACTGCAAGTTAATTGGACACCCTCTAGAGCTCCCTCTCTTGGTGTAATTCAAATGCCCATTGTCACGTGTCTCCTTGATTTTCAGGCCTTATGTGGGTGGGAAATTTTATTGTATAAGTTGATGGCTTAATTACTCCTGAAGAAAGTACCACATTTCTTTATTTAGAAAAACAGTCCCTTTGTTTAGGAAAATCAACTCTTCCTTTGCCTCACCCTAGCACTTAATTAACATCCCATGTCATTTTCATGAGCTATTGATATTGGGTTGCAGCCACCATATATTGATTTATCTCTGTCTCCCACCGAGACAGTGACTTTGTTAGGATGTGTTCAGCTACATTAAAAAATATATAAATACAGTGGTTTGATCAATATCTTCTCATATGTCACAAAGTTCACAAGTAGTATCTGCACAATTGGTATGTTCACTTTAAACCATCAAGGGCCAGGCCCCTTCCAGCTCTTTGCTCCACCATCTTAACATGTGGCTTTCATCCACAGGGTTTCATCAAGGAAGGAGAAAATGACAGAGATGTAGGAAGAAGTGGAGCCTTTTTCGGAAAAGGAAACCTTTCCCAGAAATCCTTAGCAAAATTCTACTTCATCAAAACTAGGTTATCCTTAACCGCAAAGGAGAGTAGAAAACAGAGATGTTATAAGGGTATAATGCCATCATGAACAAAATAAGGTTCTGTGGGCAAGGAGAAAGGAAAGGACCAGAGATTAGGTAGATGGTGCATTGTATGCCACAGCCATGTACCTGGTAACTCTGCCATATGTGTTTGTTGAAATGAGTTATAGATGATGCAAAGATGATGCTCTCAATTTTTCTAACACACACACACACACACACACACACACACACACACACACACACAGCAAAGCTCTCCATAATGTTTTTTCTGAAGACTACAAAGATGATAAACTTTCCAGATGCTCCCGTATAAACAGTAATTAAAGTTCCTTGGACAGGGGCACCTGGGTGGCTCAGTCAGCTAAGCAGCCAACTTCGGCTCAGGTCATGATCTCACAGCTTGTGAGTTCGAGCCCCACATTGGGCTTTGTGCTGACAGCTTAGAGCCTGGAGCCTCTTCAGATTCTGTGTCTTTCTCTTTCTCTCTGCCATTTCCCTGCTCACACTCTCTGTCTCTCAAAAATAAATAAACATTAAAAAAATTTAAAGTTCCTTGGACATTTTCTTATTTGAAAAATGACAAGCACACTGGACCTTGAGGAGAAAACCTGGTTCTGGAACTGATTCTGGTACCAATGATGTTATTTTCCCTCTCTGGCCCTCAGTTTCCTAACTGGTCTCACTGCCTACAGTCTTGCTACTTCTTCAAGTCCATTCTCCATCTAACAGATACATATCTCTCCACTGCTCACAAACCTTCAGTGGCTTGGGTTGAAACCAAAGTCTTCTGGATCTATCCTTGTCTAGGTCTCCCACATCATCTGGTACCACTCTTCCCTTTGTTCCTTCACTCTGCCACACTGGCCTCCTTTGTTTCCCTAACTACTTCAGGCTCACTGTTGGCCTTTGCACTTGCCCCCCTCTTCAGAATGTTCTGCCCCAACGTCTTCAGTGACAGGCTTCTTCTTATTGTTCATTTCTCAGTTCAGATGTCACCTCTTAGCAATGATATCTAAACTACAATCTTCCACCCAAACCTTCTCTATCACCCCATTTATTATAGAACCCTATTTATTCCCTTCAGAGCATATATCACAGGCCCTTAGTTATCTTGATAATTTATTTATTTGTTTATTGTCTGACTCCCACTGAGAATGTAAATTTCTTAAGCACAGGGACTTCTTCTCTGTTATTCGCCATGGGTAATTCTGGCATGGTTTCTGTCAAGTCCACATACAACAAATATTGTTGAGTGAATGAATGAAGAATGAAAATCTCAAATTTGATCTCACAGTTCCCTTCCAACTCTAAAACTCTATGACTTCTGTCTCATAGGGTGACTATGTGCATGAAATGAGGTAATATATGTAAGCGTTTAAGCTAGTAAACAGTAAACTAATGTTAAGGCTATTTTAAAAATAGTGTGATATAGGGCAATTTGTAAACTGTTAAACAAAATTCGGCTCTTTGAACATTGTTTACAAAACAAAGCTGGAGATGATAAAAATTAGATCCAGAGCAAATGAACCATTTTGAAACAAAGTGTTTTCTAAAAAGGTGATATTCTGGAAAACAATACCAACAGAGTAATTTTTCCCTCAATCAGCTCTGTTGAAAGTAATATTCTTCCCCTACCCTATAATATTTGAGGTAGTTCTATTTGCAAGTCATTTCTAAAGGGCAGCAATTTATTTTGTATTAGTGATTCTGTGAACTGCAGATCCCACTCTGTGAGATCATAAATCTCTGTAATATCTGCCAGATATGAAATTGCATTGATGTGAGTTCAAGATTATAGAAGACATACCCATTTAAAAACTTTCATTGGCCCAATTGTGTTTCCAGATGGAGTACTGGACAAGAAATGGAACCTGAGAGTCTGCCTAGATGTTCTTTAGTGGTCTGCCAGACTTAGCAGGAGCCAGTCAATACTTATCTTAATGATAGAACAAGTGTGTAATGATTCCCAAGCACTGATTTGTGGCAGTCACCTCATTTCACTTGAACGCTCATTAGAACATTCATCAGAGAACTTTGTTAGGAATACCAGGCCTCATGTCACTCTCTACATCTAAATAGCCAGTGGCTCCCCCAGCCCCTATCTTCTGGCCCTCGGGACACCACAACATGGCTCAGCCTAATTCCTAAGCACATGTCTCTGTTCCTATGTGTAACCACTATATTCCAGCCAAAGTGAATTGAATTTTCAGAATATGTCTGATACTCTCTTACCTGCCTGGCTCTGCCATGCAGTCCCCAACTCGAGATTCCCCTTCTACAACCCCCACCATCCCTACTATACAAAAAAATTACCTCCTTCTTAAATCCTACAGTCTTCCTCTTGGAAGCCATCTCTCCATCATCTTTGTATTTAATTATAATAATTACAAGTTGCATTTATTGAGATTATGCACCAAACACTGTTCTAAATATTGTCCATAGCTTATCCTACAGCCTTCAGATAACTCCATAAGTACTACTGTAATTCCGCTTTCCAGATGAAGATGCTGGAGTCAAAAGGAGTTATGAACTACTACATAGCTAGTACATGCCACGGTTGACTCAAGAATAGACATATGACCTCTAGAACCAGTGATGTGCAGGTGCCAGCTTGGACCAGCTTGAGAGAGCCAACAGTATCTCCTTCCAGCTCTGCATTGGGTGATGTCGTACTGGTAGCTTAACATAGGCTGTAGTGAGAATATCTACACCATGGAAAAGGCATGAGCCACAAACCATTACAGCCCTCATTTTATTCCAGACCATCAGTTGTTAGACATCTACCAGTACACCACTGCCTAAAGCTTGCCCTCTCAACCATTACACCACGCTGCCTCGCCTATTTGCGTAAACATTTTTCCCACTAGATTGTGAGTTCCTCCAGGCAAGGGACTATGTCATACTCATTTATATCTCATGCTTTCTGGGCACATTGCCTTCTTTTCCACAGTAAGTATGCAATACACAGTTATTGGAATGATTCATAATTCATTGCCGAAGTAGCTAATACCAATTATGAGGTGAAAATACTTACATACTTAATACTATTATAAGATGAAAAACATAGTGGTAGCTTCTCTTCTAGTTAAACAAAATATTTCTCACTTTAAAAAATATTATATACTTTACATATTTATGTCTTTATTATAAGGGACTGACATGATTATGGAAGCTGAGAAAACCCATGATCTGTCTTCTGCAAGCTGGAGATCCAGAAAAGCCAGTGGTAGAGTTTCAGTCCAAGCCCAAAGCCCCGAGAACCAGGAGAACCTGTGGCATAAGTGCTAGTCCAAATTGAAATGCCTGGGAGTGAAAATCCTGTCAATGGTGTTTAAGTTCCAGTCTGAAGGCAGAAGACCAATGTCCCAGCTCAAACAGTCAGTCAGAAAGAAGAAAATTTCCCTTCTTCCCTCTTTGTGTTTTATTCAGTCCTTCTGTGGGTTGGATGAGGCCCAGTCACATTAAGGAGGTCAATCCGCTTTACTCAGTTTAAGGATTCAAATACTAATCTCCTTTCTAAACACCTTTGCATACACACCCAGAAATAATGTTTAACCAGATAACTGGGCATCCTGTGGCCCAGTCAAATTGACAAATAAAATTAACCATTACGCTAACCAATAAACAGGAGGGATGCTGTGTAATGATTGGCCTTTTCCCAATCTCATCAGACCTCTGGGATCTTACCTTACCCAAGAACTGCTCCCTTCAGGAGTCCCCACCAGCAGGATCTGCCTCCTCACCTTCCTTTGGCTCAGACCCCTCAAATGGGACCCTATACAGGTCATATCTGAGCTTTCTGTGCCTCTAGCATTAGGCAGATTAAACTGTTGACTTCTCCCCAGGAAGGGGCCTGTCTGTAGGCCTCCCATGCTCCCCCCCCCAAGTGCCCACCCCATCCCACATGCCCAAACTTGTTCTCCTGCCCCTACTGGGGACTCTCAGCATGCCATATGACAGAAACAATGTTTTCTGCTTTGTTTTGTTTTGTTTTGTGACCAATCTTAAGCTCTTTGAGGGCAAATACTACATTTTTCATCTGTTCTTGTCCTGTTGCCTTTAGCACAGTGCCGGCCCCAAAGCGGGGATTGTCTGAGAATAAAAGAAATTATGCCATATCAGAAGACAGTCAAGTGTTCTGACAGCCTCTACGGGGCACCTAAAAGGAACAAGGAAATAGCAGCAGCAAAATGTCTACCTGGAAGAGTAGGAAATGGCATAATCCAGAGGGGTTTCACTTTATTTAATTAGCACTCAATAATATTTACTATGTACCAGGTGTGATTCTATGCACTTCTAAAATAATAAGTCATATTTAATCTTGAGGAAACAAATAGGTTGAATAACGTGCCTGCAGTCAACAGCTGAACTGCACAAACCAAACAGTGTGGCAGCAACCTCCTGCCGTTGACCAGGACCTGCTGCTGTTTTTGTGAACCAAACAGTTATGAGGGAAGCCGGCAGTCAGGCCAATGGGGCAGATTCAAGTTTGGGGAATGACTTCTGGACCAGGAGCCCGGGAGGCAGAGAGCTAGGGAAGCCTGGGACACACAGAGCTTGATGGAAGCAAAGATGCAGACTGTTCTCACCAAACACAGGTGCAGCGGGGACCAACAGGGGCAAAGCCAACGGAAGTAGGTTTTTTTTTTTTTTTTTTTTTTTTTTTTTAAATTTTTTTTTTCAACGTTTATTTATTTTTGACACAGAGAGAGACAGAGCATGAACGGGGGAGGGGCAGAGAGAGAGGGAGACACAGAATCGGAAACAGGCTCCAGGCTCTGAGCCGTCAGCACAGAGCCCGACGCGGGACTCGAACTCACGGACCGCGAGATTGTGACCTGGCTGAAGTCGGACGCTTAACCGACTGCGCCACCCAGGCGCCCCTTTTTTTTTATTTTTTTTTTTTATTTTTTTTTTTTTTTTTTTTTTTTTTAACTTTTATTTTTTTTTGGTACAGAGAGAGAGCATGAACGGGGGAGGGGCAGAGAGAGAGGGAGCGGAAGTAGGTTCTTAATGCCAATCTCACTGTCCTTAGAGAACAGAAAGCAACTGACCCATCCTTCTCACACTGTTTGGTGGCTAGGGGCAGGCTCTGGGGGCAGACAGCCCGAGCTCTGGATCCCAATTCCACTGCTGAACAGCTGTTGACCTTGGACAAGTTACTAACCGAGCCTCAGTTTCTACCCTGAGGGATTGTTCTAAGGACTAAATGAGATAATGCATTGTAGAAGGCCCTCAACTTAGTAAGCACTTTTGGTTTATATTATTATTACTGTTGTTACTCATTTCAAATCCCCTTTGGCCTTGTCTGAGCTGATGTAGCAAATTTAAAATTTGTAATTGGCTCCTACAGTATGTCTCGTCCTGGCCTTGGGCCAAGTATATCTTCATTATGAGGAATTTGTTCATTCTCAAATTTTTTGTGTGTGCTTACTGTGTGTATGCGCCAAGAACTATCTTTGATGCTTAAGAGACAAAGATGAATAAAGCACTTTGTGCTTTAGGGTAAATAAAAATGCAAAAAAAAAAAAAAAAAGACTTAGAGGTCATTGTAATAAATGGTATCCCAGTGGTATAAATGAGTCACCATAGAATAATGGAGAATAGAGTGCCAGCTGACGGGAGGGGCTTGGGATCTTCATATTTGAACTCAGTGTTGAGGGGTGAGCAGGACCTCATAGGTGGCAGGGGAAGGGAGTGGCTGGCATTCCCAAGGAAGGCACAGAATGAGCAAAAGCATAGAAGTGAAAAGGAACAAATTATTTGGCATGGTTGTGAGTAGGATTGTAGCAGGAAATGAATTTGGAAAAGGAGGCAGGGGTCAGATCCTGTAGACAGTAGAACAGTGCTGAGGGACTTTATGTAGTTTTAATTTGATTTAATTTAATTATCTCATGTTAGATTTAATTTAATTTGCATTTTAGAAAGATTATTTTGGCAATAGTTTTAAAAATTGATTAATAGTGTCATCTCAACTTCAGTAACAACTTTAGTGATTTGCATATGCCAATCACAACCTTTGTCCTTAAACATGTATCTCCTGTACTCTAAATTCCTTAATATTTTTCTTTTAATTAGCTGCCTTTTTCCCCCCTCAAAATTATTTTAAAATAAGCTTTATATCACAGGCATAAGTGAGAAGTCAGTGTCATTTGCCTTAAAAGTGAACACAGTGGTAGTCATATTAACCAAATAATATTATAAAATTTGATCCAGATACTTTTCAAAAGTGTTGAGTCTGAAGACTGTTCTAATTTTGTCTTTTAACGCTTGCAAAGTAGCTTCGCTAAAATGCTCCCCAGAAAAGTTGTAGTGGGCAGAAAGATGGGTGACATAGAGGCGAGGGAGTTGAAGAAGCTAAAAGTACGAAGTGGGAAAAATAGAAATAGAGGAGGCAAAAAGACAGTTCAAGGCATGGGAGCTAACGGATAGGAGGTTTCCACATGGACTATATTTTCACACCTCTGAACCTTTGCTTCTGCTGAAATAGTCATCCCAAACCCTCCAGTGTCTTCTTTCTTTCATCCAAATTACTGTTCTCTCCCACGTGTTTCCACAAAATTGTTTTTATAGCTGATATGTCTCTGTAGTCCTTGCCAGTGAAGTTGCGTGTTGCAAGCTTTGTATTTTTGAGAACTTAGCAGTTGCCTACAGTGAGTGTTCAGTTGAAAAAAAAATGACAAGAACAAAAATTAGTTCAGCACGTGTCAGATGGATGTTAAGGATATACTAGCACCAGCATGAGACTTTCTTCTTGATCCAGTTAGATAAACTGGGAAAAGAACAGAAAAGGCAATAAGTTTCTGATCACATGACCCAGTTATGCGTCCACATTGCCTGGCAGCATCTTACACTTTGGGAAACACGGATTAGAGCAGGAGTTTTAAAACTTCTTTGATCAGGACCTATAGAAGAAACACATTTTATATCTGGAGCCAATGAGAATAAGAGCATGCACACACACACAACTAAAGAAAAGATAATTTAGGCAATAATAGTCACCCTTACTCTGTATACCGTGCTGCAGTATGCTTTATCCCATGTTGTTGTCTTTCCTTTTTTTCTTTTTTAAAATGTTGATCGTGGAATGCTAAATTGATTTCAACACCCCCCCCCCCCAGAACTGGCTTGTGAAAAACTCATACTTTGAATATTTCTGAATTAAGGGAAGAAGGACTGGTGGTAAGGAAACAACAAAAGAGGCTATTGTAATCATCCCAGCAAGAAATGATGGGTCCTACTGGATGCTAGTGGCAATAGAAACGAAACAGAGATAAAATTGACAGTGTGATTACACTCGCCTTTAAAACATTGTAACATTTCCCATAGGACGGTGGAATTTATAAATCCATTTATTGCGAGTTAGTTTAATGTGATCGAGCTCTCTAGCAATTGGTCAACTTCGGGGTGACTTTTGATGGGAAACTAGCACTTCTGGGAAAATTGGCTGGTGGCATCAACCTTGCAAAGCAACACATTCGATCAGATTCAAATCTGAGCATTTTTTTTTTATGTTGGAAAGCTTTCTATTTGCATATTCCCTTCACATCATGCTCTTCAAGAAATCTTCAACCGTGGGCACACTTGGGTTTTTAAGTCTGTACAGCAATTGTTGTCTTGGATGATAGCTTGTTTTGTAACCCTCTGGTAGCCACACGAGTGTGACAGTGATGAAATTAAAATTGTAATTACATTGTGCTCATATTGTTTGTTCGAGTGAGACTTAATGACTGAGTTCCCTTGAGCGAATTGCCAAATATGAGAACATTTCAAGTCTTAAAGCAAGGAAAAATACACTTTCTTGAACGGCTCTGGAAAGGCCACCTCTATTTACAAGTGTGGCTATAAAATAAACAATCTTCACCTTTAATTTACGTTCACTACCACACCAAGATGCTTAGGTGTTAAGAAAGGACTGTACGACGATGCATTTGCCAGACAAAAAGCTTTCCCCGTTATTAATGACTGGTGGTGCCCCAGTGTAATCAAAGGGCACAGCTGCGGTGATATACAGCAGTGACAAACCTCAGGATCTTTCCTTCTCGATGCTAACCTAACAGCTAGCAGCCAAGAACTTCAGTGCTGTATATCTACAAGATAAATAGCACAAGATATGAATATACGTATTGCTTACAGTCTTGAAAAGTATTGTTATATCCCCCTCCACAATCATTCTAAATATGACGCAAGTGCATTTTTCACCATTTCAGTACAAAGCTTGTTGTTTGTAAATGGCAATAGTTTTCTAGTGGAGATTTAAAACCCTCCAACTGTCCCACTTACTGCAGGCTGATTTGAAAACTGGTGCCTATGCTGCAGATGGTGTCAGTAGAGCAGGTTTCCAGAGATTCATAACCCCTTTTACGTTGACAGGCAGCATCAAAAGAAGGAATCACTTCAGGAATATACTAGAAATCATTTTTATTTTTACTCCTCGATCATGCCAAGATGATCTAGAGGGAAAACTGAAAGTCACTCATGATATGAATTTGACATGAAGGAATCCGTAAGAGGAATTCACTGGTGTTTTTATTTCCAGCTACTAAGCCATTTTTTTTCCCTCTCTCTCCTGCTTTGAACTTGTGACCAGTAAGTGCCATATTTTGCTTTGCTAAGAGTTCAAGAAATGCATTTAATTGGGAGTTATGGCCAAGGTAAAACACAGACTAAATAACCAACATGAAAAGAGGTTAGCTTTCTGCACTTACTCAGGTGTGAATTCCTGTGGAAAAATTCTATAATCACTGATCAGGTTTCCATTAAAAATAAAGTGAACAAAACCACTGAATGGACAAAGCAAGGTCTTTTCCCAGATCAATAGCAAAGACACGTCCATGCACACACAGAGGAAGTCAGTGCAGCTCCATGACCTTTTCATGAACTTTCTGGGAGACGGAAAGATCATTCAAAGGGCAGAGGTCAGCGTTCATGCTGGTCACAAACAAAAATCAGATTTAACCTCGTAATGAAGGATTCAGGGCTCTCACCTACTGATGCAAATCAAATACTAACATTGTATATTTTCCTACATTATCTACTGCAGAAGAAACTGCTTTTGTATTTGAAGCATATATTAACATTTATTTACCAACTCATATTGTTTTGCTATTTTTTTATCAAGCATCACCAGATTGAAAACTGGAAGACCTCAGTCAAGATGGGAATCTTTAGCTCATGGAGAAGAACAGATGCTCAAGATGTCCTCTCTGGGTGCTCCCCCCAACGAGCTCCAGGGCACACAGCACAGAGGAAAGAGCAGCGTTCTCGAAATGCAAGATAACAGGGAGTTAAGAAGAGAGCTCCAGTTAGAAATAAACTGCATAGGTCATGAGGGGAAACCTGAGTGTTGCTACTCTGTGGACCCGACCCACCACACAAAGCTCTCAGTTTTTGCTCCAGAGACGTTCAGGGCAGAAGAGATAGCAGTGGGGATGACTAGGTCTCTAGGGCATTTGACAAAAGAGCCATGTTTTCAGTAGCCCAGACTCAGGTCAGCATCACTGGGAAAACCCAAAACCAACATGGCTTCTTGGGTGGAAGGTGTCCACCCGAAAGTGCTAACCAGTAACTTTTCTTGCCGGTATTCTTCAACAAAGGAGAACCCAAATGGACCAAAGTTTTTCAGAATCAATTAGTGATAAGGCACTTTGGGGGGGCTTTGAGAAATCAGGCAAGTATCAGAATATAGGAATCCTACTATTCAGAGAAAATGAGTATCTTAGCTATCAATCCAGAAGAAAAGGCATTTTCAGAGAAACCGATGCAACCACTACATGTCACAAATGGCTTTGCATCTCTCTATGGATGGGGCGTGGTAGTTCAAGGTTAGAAAGTTCCAAAGCCTTTAATAAATGCACCTGTAACATATAGCAAAATCTGGGCACTATCTTGTATTCTAACATGTGTCCTAAAGATACATGCTATTCTTGCCTGTCCATTGTTATATTTTCCTGGGTACAACATTTAATTTTCTTAATCAATTGACATATGACATAAGCAAATTTCAACACATCTGAAATCTATTTCTACCAGTAGTTTTTCTGTGAAACTTTAATTCTCAATACTTTGTGTTAAGTTGGAAATTAGCTCTTAGCAAAACAAGTTTATGTGAGCATGTGGGGAGTGGGATGGACCAGGGAGAGTGGATGCCTAATAAGCCTATAGAACTTGACATCTAGAGAAAATACTTGAGAAGGCATTCCAGCTTTCCCTCTTTGTCTTCCAGAAAAGAGACCAATGTTTGGTGCTAGAGTATGTATGTGTGTGGGGGAGGAGGGTTGAGGGATGCTGACCAATCAGAACAGAGACAGGCCCTGACCAATCAGAATGAACTGTGGGTCTAGTGCTGCAGCAGTATCCCAAAACTCTGCCTTAAGTACCAGTTAAAATGCTTTGGCTGCTGAACCGTGGGAGGGTGGAGGATATACTGGAGAGGGACTGTTAGCTCAGGTAATAGATAACATACAGTATCAGACACAGAGAATCCTCTTAGACTGGGAAAAAGATGGTGTTTGGTTAAATAGCCATCTGCCTGGGTTAGAATCCTGACTCTACCACTTACAATATAAATACTCTTGGACAAATTAATTAACTTCTGCAGGCCTCGCTTTATTCGTCTGTGTAATGGGGATAATAATGGTAACCTCATAGGACCATATAGAGAATCACATAAAATACTACACTAAATGCTTTATGTGCACTCTTCACCTACCCATAGTGACCCTCTTAGGTGGACAACCATTTACTATCTGCATTTTACAGATGAAGAAATGGAGGTTCTGGAAGGCTGAAAAACTTGCCACCATCTCACATTTGGTAAGAGGTAGAAAAGGGACTCAATCCAGGAAGTCCTGCATGGAGCCCTGTGTCAACCTCACAGTCTGGCCCCAGAAACTATTCTATGTTGGCCTTAATGGCTCTGCTTAAATGGCCTCCCACTGAGAGCCATAGTATTTATTTAAAATAAATAAGCTGCTTATAAAAGGACTTAATGTAATGGATTTCTGCCTAGCTTTTTCCAGAGAGGCCAACGTGTCCAAGTTTATACAACTAATTAGTGGCAAAACTGCATTAAAGGTCCATCTTCTGGCCCTTAGTGCAGTGTTCTTTCTACCACACACGCAGCCGTGAATACAGCTTTCAAAACAGATTGTAAGACTGCTCTGTGAAGGACGGCATAGTGGATAAAAATGAGGACTCCTGAGTTAGACTGCCTAAATTAGAATCCTGATTCAACTGATGTGTCTCTGTGCCTTATTTTGTTCATCTGGAAAATGGGTATGATAATATGATCTATTTCCTCAGGTCATTGTGAAGATTAAGTGAGGAATGCGTGTAGAAAGAACATTTAGAACAATGCCAGGGACTTTAAAACCACTCAATAAATGTTAGCTATTATTATTTTTTCATTCAAGCACATAGCCGCTATGTAATCAGATCAACAGCCAAATTTCAGAAACTTTGCCTTGCACTTTCCAGAAATATGCTGGGTCAAGAGGACTAAAGTGGGTACATGGTGGACTGAAGTACTAAATTAGAAGGATAGAGAGTTATTTAAAGTCTCCTGAAGAAGAATGGTTAAGCCTTAGTTCTGAAATCAGATAATACTTCAAAGAATCTTGGTAACATTATAGAGAAGGAGGTCTGAGAAAGTATTATAGTTGAAAAAGGAAAAAAATTAGAGGGGAACCCATGAAAGCAAATCATACCCCAGTGACAGTAAATTTTACTAAGGGAAGGTTTAGGTTTGCAAGAATCCTGATATTATTCAGATCAGAAATAGAAAGCAAACTCAGCTAAATATAATTTATGTGAAACATTTTAAATGTCAATTTTTTAAAGGAAATATATTACGGAACATAATATAAATGTATATTGGAATGAAGAATTATAATTAACCTGAAATAAATATTAAGTCCAATTTTGAGGGGAGAGGGCATAAAGATTTCAAAAATCTATTTCCCTTTCATCGACTTCCATAAAATTTTTTTAATTCTTCACAGAGCACAGTGAGCAAGTTTCTGCTTCTTCTCCCTTTTAATGTGTTCAACTTGGTTTTAAGCACGCATCAGAAAGCAGCTTACAATGAAAGCCTTTTGTCGTCTGTAGACAGAAATGTCAGAAGCTGAGCCCTGGCCAATACAAGGTATAAAAGAATTCCCCCTGATGCCATCTGTCCTTCAAGGTCAAGCCCTGCACAGCTGCATGCTCAGGATGGCCTAGGATCACCTGGGTAACCTCTGGGTGACGTTCATATTTGAGATGTGACCTGAAATGGGGAAGAAAGAGGAGAAATAGCAACATGATACTTAACAGATTCTGGTCTGAGTGATCACACATTTGGCTTTCTGCAAGGCATAAATCTATTATCTTCAAAACTGGCCTGCTTGCATTGCTGACATTCCTCCTAAGCAGCTGCAAATGATAAGCCTTACTCTACATAATTTTCTTCAAAGTACCTTAGCGATATGATTAACCGTATATATACATGTGATGGACCCTATTTTCCCCGTTTCAGTGTGGAAGGTCCAGAGATTTCAGTGACTCACTCCATTGTTTACTGACTCTACAATGAGTCCTGCAAAGCTGCCTCATTCTACAGAGATTCAGATTCCAATAATGAAGCCATATCTTAAAAAAATAATAATAAACTTCAAAAAAATTACACAACTGGATTATGCATTATAATCTACCATTCTATTTTTCCTCACGTGGGGATTTTTCCCCCCTACAACATTGTGTTAAACAAAGTGGTTTTAACCAAGAGCTTCCGGACAAAGAAATATGTTGGCACTGGTTTCTGGCAGTGCTTGAATAAGGTTAGCACCTATCAAGAACTAGGGGCCTTAGATAAAATTGCCCTCAGGGCTTTGGGGTAAAGAAAAAATTTTAAACCAAATGGAGCCCTCCTTTCCCAATCTATTAAACAATCCTAGAATCAGAATCATGTAATTTAGAGGGGTCTATGGTAATGTGCTGAAGCCGATGTGTGACTGGTGGCAGAGTCAGCTGGTCCTATCTCCTCCCACTTTGGTAGCATCAAATTAGGCATGGCACTTTTACACTTCGAACACTGTGAAAATGCTTCTTCCTCCTACCTTCCCAGGAGCTGGTTGCTATGTATTTATCAAGTACCATGGGTTTAACAGGGCCATGGATTCAGCCCTGGGCCCTAAAACTGGAGAAGGTTATTTCTGTGGACACCAATCATTAGATATTTGAATAGTATCTGTTATGCTCATGCCTTAAATAGACAGGAATGGATGATATGATACCAAGGAGGAAAAATTCAAATGATTGTGCTTGCTAATCCAGTTTTTTTCTTTAAAAAAGGTTTTTTAAATTTATTAAATATAAAAACTACTATTAGGGAGGATAAATTGATCCTCACGTGGTGATGACTGACAACTAGGATTTTGTAGAAGTGTGGAAAACTTGAGAGTAATGAATCATTACTTGAGAGTAATGAAAACAACTTTTTTAATCAAAATAAAAATATCTCTGTATGTGTGTTTGTTCCTTTTTCCTTCTAAAGAAAAAATTTTCCTCATATGTTAAAAAAAACAAGAATCTTCCCATATGTTTTACATTAATGAAACAATTTCCTCTCTGAAAAAAAAAAAGATTGTTAAATAAAGTGGATTTAACTTTGACTCATCATTAGCTCTGTCTCCTCCCCTGTTCTGGCATTCTTGACTTTTAGTACTATACATCCTTCCAGGAGAGTCTAGTAGTAAAATCATGGAAGGAGTTTAGCTTTTATTGATTCTGAAAGAACAATATAACAAGATACTGACAATAATAAACAGATACAAAGTTGTTTCAGCCTGGAAACAATTGCAGCCATATAACCCTTGGTGGCCTCTTTTATATGAACTGTTATTTTTCTCTCCACAATGACTAACACGGGAACTATCATCCATCCAATCCAGCAGGTTCTATTTGCTCAGGAAATGGTTAAACTACTACAGGTCAGCCCTGCAGCCTCATGGAAATGCTTTGATTTGTCTCCCACACAAAACCAATTTGAGTCATTTATTTTACTAACAACTCCCCACAGAATCAAGACACTGCACAAAGTCCCCTTTTAAGAAAAATTTACCCTCACAAAATGTGACTTTGCCAAGAAAGTTTCCTCTGGAAAAGACACAGATTTCATGCACTTTCATGAAGGGTCTATAGAGCTTATACTTAATGTTAAGGATTTGCACAATTCCTTAATTTGGCAATTTTCTCACAGGAGGCTCACAATTCCAATCTAGTTTGATTTGATGCTGTTTCTGACATGTAAAATAAAGATTTGACTCAGAAATTATCCAGGGTAAACAATTCAAATGTAATATCACTCCAAGTGCTCCTAGCCTCAGAACAGGAGGATGTGGGTCCCTGACCCTTGTCTTGTGGTTATCCAGTCAGTCAACAAATAAGTATCTGTGTCCTCTGGATGCATAATATTATAATAGGTGGTTGTATGAGCTATTCTAGTTCAAACACTGCAAATATTTCTATATCCTATCTTCCAAAACAGACTCTCCGAGGGAAAGAAATCAAACAGTTAAAAATATACTTCTCAAGTAACAACTCCTTTTCCAAAATGGGTGATTCATAATTGAGTCAGCTTCTCCCTGATGGAAGGTCACCGTAGGAGCAGCCAAGAGGGAGGGTGACTTTCTCCTGCGACGCCTCAGTGTCATCCTGCAGCTAACAAGCCACAGGCTTCATACATACACCTGAGTGAGCAAGATTTGGGGTGATGGCTGAAGAAAAGAAGAAGAAACGGAAAAGAGAAAGAGGAATAAGAAATTCCTTTGAGAGAAAATAAAAATCTCTTTTGTATTTCAATTTCAAAGTGAACTAAGTTTCACACTTGACGCTCTCAAACTGTAAGGCTTAAGAACACCAGCCTGCATCAAGTCGTTAACCTTTTAGGACCTACTCAAAGCAATGTAGTGTGACTTTATTAATGAATGCTTTAATGTGGTCTATAAAAGCTAACAAACACAGACACTTGCTATGATTCATCAAATTTAATACTCCATCAAACCTTTCAGTTTAAAAACCAATGCTTTTTTTTTAAATACCCAATCCTCAAAATGGGAGTCCTGTGTTCCAATTAAATTTAATGCATCAAAAAATAAAAACCATAAGAACTTAATACTGGTCAAAATTTTTGAATAAACAATAAAAGAAATAAATTAATTAATAAGTCCAGAATATATTTTATTGAAACCATAGACAACCAAGAGAAGTAGCTCTTGAGAACAGATTTGCTGTTTAAGGCACACATTGTCTGCTGTGTTGTCTCTCGCTAGGAGGCAAGAGACCCCATTGTAAAACAGCTGGGTTTCTTGCTTCAGGCAAACACAAATTCTACAGTCGAAAAACTTAAATAGAAACTTGTAGAATTTTTGCACTATTGTACTCAATGACTTTTATATTTTGGAAACCCATACTTATGTGCCTGATTTTGTAAAGTCCCTCTTTGTAATTTCAATATACACATATTCTCATTGATGTTTTATAAACCGCGCTACAAAAGAATAGCTCACCTTGCCTGTATTCAGTGTCCATCTGCAAGAGTTCTTGGATGAAGTTTTCAAAATGTCAGTTTGCTTTAAAGACACCTTCTTATGGTTTTGTTCTTGAATGTTTGTGTGCTGTGGCATTTATCAGAAGATAAATGAAGAGGAGAACTTTGGTGGTCTCACTTGATTTTGTGTTCAAAATCTAGGTTATGGCCAATGCCTGATGTGTACCAAAATTTAGTACAGTTCCAGGAAAACACTGTCCCAGGTCCTGAGAACCCTTTGTGGACAAAGAAAGGGGCCTATAAACTGTGTCATCAGGACCATCTTCCATGTCATCAAAAAAAAAAAAAAAAATCCAAGTGGATTATTATCTTTTTCTCTTTAGATCATCCTGTAGATGTCTTAAGTGCTTTGCAAACTTTATTCCTCTTTATCTGGTTGTCAGATAGGTTATCTCTCATTTTACTAATGAAGTATCAGACATGGTGAAGTTAACTGATGAGCTAAGACTCCAACAAAACTAAATCAAGAGGCTACTGACATCAGGATCTTTCCATCATTCAGAATGCCACTTCTTATCTCCTGGGACAGAGAATGCCAAGTTATGTGAATTCTACCCAGTTCAGTTAATTTCGCTTAAACACACTGCACACAGTGCAAAGTTCTCAAGCACACTCCAGAACAGAAAAAAAAAAATGTGAATGCTCTTTAGATTTTTTTTTAATGCAAACGTAGAATCTACAAGATAGTTTAAATGATATGGGAAGTGAAAAACTACTATGTTGCTGCTACAAAATGTGAATAATTCACTCACATTATCTGAGATTTGTGTGGCAGACTGACTCATGAATCATAGAGTAACCATTAAAAAATGACAAAAAGTAGGTCAATTTTTAAATTTCAGCTATATGTCAATCTATCTTAGAAATAAGTGAGAAGGCTACATTTTTAGTGAGAATTAGACCCATATACAGGGAAAAAATTTGGTATGATTCAAAATCACAGAAGTTATATTTAGCCAGGACTTTTAAAGATGTACTTCCAACCATTCACCTTAGGGATGAGTAGGCTAAATTCTGACAGGTTAGACAACTTAACTTCTTTAATCCTAATTAGGGTCACAGTTGACATGGTCAAGTTCATCTGTATCATTTCAACTATAAATTGGGCCTCAGTAAGGAGAAAAGTTTCTACTAGCTATATTCTGAGTTCCCTTCTAACTATAACGTCCAACTAGTCATTACCTCTTATCAGAGAATATCCAGGTCCCCTGTTTCCCATTTGATGCTCTATTCATCCTTATTTCATTTTTTGAACATTGGGAGACACATGAAGACTGATGTGTAAGGTACATCACAAGCCACATTATTGTGAACTCTTGGGTTTATTGGTGGGGATTGTGGATAGAAGGGTCAAGGTCATCCTAGAAATATAGATCGTGGCTTTGATATCTTTCCAGGAAACAAGAGGGCCAAGGACTGGTCCAAAGGAGCGGCCACTGGATGGTGCTGTAGAGCGTGGGTGACAGGTGAGAGAGAGCCTGGCTGACTGCGTGGTGGCCCTGGCTGGGAGGCAAGTGCCCACACTCAGTCTCCCACTTGTCCTGGGTGACCCTTACCATTCCAGCTCCAGCCATACCTGTAGATCTTAGTCGCCACAGATGCAGCCAGGATGTGACTTTTTTGGCTGCAGATAGAAAACTAGGCAGCCACTCTTGGCCAGGAACATGGTGGTGGAGACGGATAAGAGTCATAGAAGACTCTGCTTCAGGGGTTGACTGAACATGTTCTCAAGGCAGTGGGTGCCTCACAGAAAGTGCTGTAACATGCTGCATTAAGAATTAGCAACCCAAAGAACTAGAGTTCCTTTAATTTCACCCTCATTTAATACAGCACTGTGCTGAGTCCTGCAGACTCTACAATGAGCAAAAACCCAACAAGGTCACTATAGTCTGGTCACATGTCTTTACTGGTCAAAGCTGCCTCATATAATAAACTCATTCAGAGTGGATTTCAGCACAGCATCAGACTCTTTTAGGAGTGTTTTGTCATGAGCTCATCTCTGCTCAACTCCCCAGAACTGTCTATCCCCTTTGACCTCTGTGTCCAGCAATAGTGAAATAGTAACTGTTCTCCAAAACCTCCACAATCCCCCTCATCTGTACATCTTTGCACTTACTTTTCTTTCTCACTAAAATTATCTTCCCACTAACTCTTTCATTATTAATTCCTTTGACTCTCTTCTTAGATAGCCAGGAATCTTTGTCTTTTCCTCCAACACCATCTCAAACTGACCTGGGCCCCCATCGTGTGTTGCCATGGCACCAGGTACCTCTCCTATCAGAGCTTTAAATTGCCTTTTGCTTGGCTGTCACTTCCACTGGGTTCTAATGGATAGACATTACCCATAAGGATAATGTCCCTGCTTAGTTCCTATTATTTTATATACCAGCACCAGCATGGGTTCTGGCCACAAGGTCCAAAGGTAAACTGCATTTTAATTTAATTGGTTTCCTTTGTAATTCTATTTTTTGGAATGATCTTAAAAACATTACTTTAAGAAGGCATCTTTAGGTTTCATCTGGCTGTTGAAGGAGTCTGTGGTGTAAGAAATTTTTAAATTTTTTTAATGTTTATTTATTTTTGAGAGAGAGACAGAGTGTGAGTGGGGAAGGGGCAGAGAGAGAGAGGGAGACACAGAATCCAAAGCAGGCTCCAGGCTCTGAGCTGTCAGCACAGAGCCTGATGCAGGACTCAAACTCACAAACTGTGAGATTATGACCTGAGCCGAAGTCAGTCGCTGAACCAACTGAGCCACCCAGGCGCCCTTGTAGCATAAGAAATTTTAAGAACTTCTGCTGAATACTCAATAAGTGTATGATGAATGATTAGTTGGACAGTTAAATGGATGAAAGAAAATAAATTAAATGAAAGAAAATTCCCTATGATCCAGCAAAGAAAGAAGGCTCCAGGTCTGGGAGTTGTGAGAACTTGCTGCCCATGAACATATTTTTATTCCACAAGATGGACCTTTTCTTCATGAAATTTTAGAAAACGTTCAAAGTTTATTGAATACCCAATGTATTTGTGGCCTGTGGAAAACTCTCCATTGCCTACACTACCACTAATCCCCTCCCCTTTCTTCCATGCTAGCAAAGCTTATCTACTATAATAGTGCTAAACCAGCCCAATATTCCTTTGTGGTTAGTTCTGGCCATGGCCCAGTTCTAGACAATAAGATGTAAGGGAAAGTCTCTAGGAGTTTCTGGAAAATAAGTACTTCTTTGGCAGTGATCTTGGAGAGAAGCTTTCTTACCACCCTACCTTTGAGCATAGCTTTGTGAAGGTGTACAGTCTAGAAGTATGGCGGCCATTGTATGTCAACGAGGCAATAAATTTGAGGATGAGACAAAAACTTGCTAAGGATGGCAGATTGAAGTGGAGGAGGAACCTGGGTCCTCACTAATAGGATTATCATTAAATCATTCATGGCAGCACCCTATCCCAAACATTTTTATTTATAAGATTGTTAAATATCATTATTATTGAGCCCGTTTTTTGGTGGGTCTCCTATGACTCAATGTCTTCCCATCTCATACAGCAACACAACCTACTGACAAATTTGGCTGCCATAAGGCTTAGGGCTGCAGACCTTAACTAGCTAAGCACATCATTCTTTGTGTAGTATTTCCCCCTGCAAAGATCAGATTCATCCAATAATTATTTTAGCCCTAAAATACACCAGAAAGAAAAGAGGAGCATTGGTTCTCTAGTAGGGAAATGACTTCATGATCCTATAATCACCATCACCAGCAGACCTTGCTGAAACATTTCTATATACCTAACTCTCCTGTGTCCTGACCTAACATGCCAGGCCTGGACTGAAAACAGCATACAGAAGAGGCTAAGTTCTGCTCTGAAATTAGAAACTGCTTTGATTCACACCAGCTCCAGGCATCACTTTCCCCAGTTCCAGCCCATCTCCTCCTGTACCTCCTGACATCACTCACTTTCTAATTCTCTCTGGGGATTGACACACCTTTCCAATGGACTGTAAGCTCTTTTGAAGTCAGGGACAGTATCCAGGGGTTATTGTATCCTCCTTCAGTATCCAAGCAGGGAGTCAATAAATGTTTATTTTATGATACTTTATAAAAGGTTTAGGCCTACAGGCATACTTCGTATATATTGGGGGTTCAGTTCCAGACCACCACAATAAAGTGACTATTGCAATAAACTGAATCAAAAGAATTTTTTTGGTTTCCCAGTGCAAATAAAAGTTATGTTTACCCTATACTGTAGTCTATCAAGTGAGGAATAGCATTATAACTAAAAAAAAAACCAGGCATGTACATACCTTAAGAATATTACTAAAGGGGCGCCTGGGTGGCGCAGTCGGTTGAGCGTCCGACTTCAGCCAGGTCACGATCTCGCGGTCCGTGAGTTCGAGCCCCGCGTCGGGCTCTGGGCTGATGGCTCAGAGCCTGGAGCCTGTTTCAGATTCTGTGTCCCCCTCTCTCTCTGCCCCTCCCCCGTTCATGCTCTGTCTCTCTCTGTCTCAAAAATAAATAAACGTTAAAAAAAAAAATAAAAAAAAAATAAAAAAATAAAAGAATATTACTAAAAAGTGCTAACTATCATCTGAGTTTTCAGCAAGCTGTAATCTTTTTGCTGGTGGAGGGTCTTGCCTGAATGGTGACAGCTGCTCACTGGTCAGGGTGGTGGTTGCTGAAGGTGGGGGTGGCTATGGCAATTTCTTAAAATAGGATCCCTATTTTAAAATAGGAAACTTTATTAGTTTGCTACATCGATTGACTCTTCATTTCACTTGAATACTTAGAAGCCATTGTAGGATTACTAACTGGCCTAATTTCAATATTGTTGTGTTTCAAAGAATAGGAAAACCCAAGGGGAAGGAGACAGGGGAATGGCTGGTCAGCAGAGCAGTCAGAACACACACAGCATGTATCTACTAAATATACTGTCTCATCCTGATCACAGATCACCACAACAAACATAATAATAGCGAAAGATTTTGAAATATTGCAAGAATTACCAAAATGTGACACAGAAACATGAAGTGAGAAAATGCTGTTGGAAAAATGGCGCCAATAGACTTGCTTCACACAAGGTTCCCACAAACCTTCAATTCATAAAAATAAGAAAAATAAACAGTATCTGGGAAGCACAATAAAGTGAAGCGCAATAATATGAGGTATGCCTATATTCATGAGAGTTGAGAGTATATAACATGATCCCTGCAGAGAAAGCACATGTATAAAGAGATACTTATGATGCCAAGCAGTGTGCACTCTAACAGCTGCATGAAGGAGAAAGTCAAGGTCCCTTGGGTCTGAGATGGGAGAGGAAGCCTCTATAGAAGAGCTGCACCTCAAACTAGTCCTGAAAGTGGATAAGACTTAGACAAGAAGAGGAATGAAAGGACCCACCAGGCGGGTCACACAGGCTGAGCAATGATAGAGGCAGAAGGACTTGCAGGAGAGTGAAAGATGGATGTAAAGAAAGTAGGAATAAAATGGGAGAGGCAGTTTGATATTAGACGGTGGAGAGCCTTTATTGTAAGCTCAGGCGTTTAGGCTTCATATTATACAGGGAGCCATTGAAAGTTGTGGGAGAGAGCTACAATTATGTGCTTTGCAGATGCCATTTACCACACATCTTGCTGTGAAATCTGAGTCATTCATTGATGACAATTCCAGAGACTCTATACTGTCAGTCAGGAGATTATTAGATAGTGGAATTATCTGGTGAACAGGTTGTATAGGACAGACTCAAAAGCCTTCCTATTTATGAACTGTTGCTTCCTGCTAACAATCATACTTGATTTGAAGGAAGGTCCTTCCATCACATTCCCAGAGACATGTTACAATTATCATCTTTTATTCTTCATTTTTGACCTCAAGGGCAGAGGCCTATAATAATCCTACACCTCACTTTATAGCATATCGCCACATTATTCCCACAAGGCCCATCTCTCATTTCATTATTTTCTCCTCCTCACCCCAGAACCCTCATCACCATTTCTCTCGTCCCCACAGAGGCATTCTGATGTTGTTAATATGCGCATGTATCTTTGTAGATCTAGTGTTGTTTTGTACTTAACAAATTTGAATTTGTTTTTTAAAATTTGGACAAATGGCATTACACTGTACATCTCATTTTCTCTTACTTGTTCACTCAAAATTTTTGCTTTTAAAATGTATCCATGTTGCATTATCAAAATATTGCATGTCTAAAAAATATTGCATATCTAAACATTGAAAATATTGCCTCTGTTTGCTGCATACTTTTCCATAGAATGCAACCGCCCCACTTACTTATTTATTGTCTTATGAAGGGCATACATGTTAGTTCCAACTCCAAATTACCACAAACAGTGCTAAAAAGACCTCTTTGTGTGTTATCCCTTTGCGAAAATGTCTCTGGGATGTGTCAAGAAGTGGGCTTGGAGAAGCAGGATGACTATATAATTTATTGTCTTTCCTAAGAGGAACATTTTGGGAAGTAAAGGGGGCACTAGTAGTATATTATGCCCAAACCTCAGGTTTTCCCTGCCTTCCTGCTAAGCGGGACCTCTTGTCATCTTTGCCTTAATTCCATTAAGATTGTCAGATTGCTTTCTAAAATGATCGTACTCCTTTACTCTTCTCCCAACAATCAAAGAGTTCCCATAACCCCATAACTTGTAAACACCTGGCATAATGCAACTTTCCTGTTGTGACATGCTAATGTGTCTGAAATGGTCTGTGTTGTTCCATGACCAGTGAACTTGAGTACCCCTTCTGGTACCAGTTCACCACTTGAGCTTCTTCTCCTGTGAACTACCCCATCATATCCCTTACGCATTTTTCTTTGAGGTTTCCTGTCTTTTTTTCTTGTCAATTTGCAAGAGTTCTTTGTATATTCTATGTAATAATCCAATGTCATTTTTTTGGGACAGAGAGAGACAGAGCATGAATGGGGGAGGGGCAGAGAGAGAGGGAGACACAGAATCGGAAACAGGCTCCAGGCTCTGAGCCATCAGCCCAGAACCTGATGCGGGGCCCGAACTCACGGACCGCGAGATCGTGACCTGGCTGAAGTCGGACGCTTAACCGACTGCGCCACCCAGGCGCCCCTCCAATGTCATTTTTTTAAGAGATAGTTTCAAGCATTGCAAATTCTTCTCCCAGTCTGTCAGCTGTCCATTAACATTGTTTATGAAGCTTATGGTTTACAGTTGCCAAGGTCACCATTTTCTCTTAAAAAATAAAAAGACACTATTATCTTCTTCTCCAGGTTCTGGCTGACTCTCTAGCTCTTTGCATATTCTCTATAAAACAACAGAAAGATCGATAGGAAACACGAAACATGGCCTAGGATATAAGACATTTGGGCCTGCAGAATGGGGTAATAAAGCTGAAAAGGACCTTGGACATCACCTAGTTCAAACCCCTCACAACATTCCAACTCACAAAAGAACAAGTGCCTTGACTGAGGGCTAAAAGCACAGGTCTCCTGCCTGATCCCAGGCTGGCTCTTCTTAGCACATCAGACACGCTGTGAAAGTGTCTGTTACTCCAGACGTTCCTTATCGACATTCCTTATGTCAGGACTGACTCACCCTTCCATTTCCCATCCTGTAGAGTGAGTCCTGTTTTTGTTTCACGGTGGACTTCTTACCCAAGGCTTGGGGCACTAAAAGGCTAAAATGATTTCATTTTAGGATCTCATTATTATCAGCACATGTTTATTTCCTGCATTTTCAACACTTTCAAAGTAAAGCAAAAGACCTCACCTTGCTGTGGGCAGCATGTCTGAAAAGAGCCCACCAAACCTCCTGAGTCCAATGCCAACAAAACTCGGCTCCATGGCTTCCCCTGTTTCATATTCACACGATGCAAAACACATGGGCCAAATTTATGTCACTGCAATTTGCCTGGCAGCCTGCATTTAAATCACCAAGGTTTGCAGCTCCACATTTTAGGGTGTCGTTTGCAGTCCTGTAGCCAAGAGCTCTGAAGGAACAAGCACACATGAAGGCTTGTTAGCCAGCCGGATGTGATGGGGCTCTCCTGGCAGACTAATTAGTATGCTGCAGCATATCTGCATATCTCTCAAATAGACATTGTTTGTGTCTTTCCTCAGTGACAGGGGAGACTGTTCAGTAGGACACCTTACCTTTTAATATGCAGGGTTTGTTAGAAGAACAGCTCAATTCATATTTCCCTGGTTTGATGGTAAGTGAACAGCAGTGGCAATATTAATCTGTAGTAACCTGTCAGTGAACTCTACAGCTAATATGATGTAGTTATGATTTTACCATCAATCAGGACTGAACAGGCTCTGGGCAATCCTTACAGCACAGCCTCAAAAAATCTAATTGTGCAAAAGCTTCATTGGTTTCCAACATTTCTTTTTTATCTGTCACAGGCTTTAGGCCTAGTACACAACCTTTTATTATT
Source organism: Lynx canadensis (assembly GCF_007474595.2). Lineage (NCBI taxonomy): Eukaryota > Metazoa > Chordata > Mammalia > Carnivora > Felidae > Lynx > Lynx canadensis. Next base: position 164,263,834 of record NC_044310.1, on the reverse strand, counting down.
GGCCTTATTGCATTAGCTTGTTGGACAAAGGAGAAAAGGCTAAAGCAGAGGGTTCCCCTGCATTCCATCATTTGTTTGCATGCAGGATTTTATTTGACAGTCTCATATTGTTTTAGATGTAGATAAAAATTATTAGGACATATGGCATCATGTGAACTTTTGAACTGCCAATTGCCAATGTGTTCTAAAGGACTAGAGGCATTTAACAATTCTGATCTACCTACAGAGGCGGAGATGCCACATGGACGAGCCAATGAGGTCTCCCAGGGAATTGCATTTAGAGTCAACATAACCTTACATGTCTTCCTTGACCAGTTTTTATGCGGGGGAAGAGTAAAATCACTCAGAAGTGGAACATTCGCAACTGAGATGATCTTTAGCCAAAATTAAGGCTGACTCTTTGTGATATGATGATAAGCAGTTCACTTTCTCCGAGAACCTGCACACACAGTATGAAGTAGCATGGAGCCACATGACCTCCGTTCATATGCAGAACATTTCTCCCGGTGTCTGGGACGCAGTCAGATTCTATTCCAATGAAAGCATGTGCATAAAACACAAATCCACATCAAAGTAGCTCCAGCTCTTGAGTCTACAGGGTTGGAAGGGACTGTAAGACTTAAAACATATAAAAACATTTACAAAGATGAACTATTAACTTTATCCATTTAGGCATTTTAATCTTTTGCATCTTAAATGCGATTGAGCCTTTTGGAACTGGGAAACTGCTAATCAGCATGTTGGGTAAATGTTTCTATTTTAAAATGTGCACACTTAGAAATAACAGCTGGCCATAAAGTACATATTTATGTTTGTGATTTAATGTATCACAAACTTTATATTTTATTTCATTTAGCTTCACAAAGAGACCACACTATTTTTTGCAAGCATTATATAATTTCCACAACAGCTTTACGAGTCAAGACACACATATGACAATAAATCAGATATGTATACAACGCCTAAATTTTTTCAAATTTGAAATGACTTTTAATAAAAGAAATAAGGATTATATCCATTTCTTACACTGTTCTGACTTATTTAAAGATTCAGTTGAAAATTCCTATTCATTAATCAAGAAGAATCTGCATAGAATTATAGTGATTGTCTTTTGAAACACTGCACCCTTGCTTCAAAGGAAACATATTGTGAGTAAAGGCACATCAACAGCACAGCTGAGTGTTAACTCTTCACAAACCAGTGTGCACATTGTCCGCAACCTAATAAAAACATCTACACAAAATGAGGAAATGGCTGTGACATCCTGCAATAAGCATGCAGGAACGCGCCTTGGAACTACCGAGGCGGCTGCTGGAGCAGAGAGACAAAAACAGGATGTGAAAATTATTGCAGGAGTGGTGGTGATTTTGAGAGTTCTCTGGCTACCTCTCCATCATTGGTGAGATTTGCTTGTTTTAAAAAAAACAATTTTTTTCTCTAGAAGACTCTTCTCAAATACCTAAATCTAAATGATCTTTTAGACCACCTGAAAACATTTCAGCTTTGACAGACCTCTTGGAAATTTACAGCTCCTCATGTAACCATTCCTTACAATGTGGTCTGCATACCCGGTAGCAGGAGTTTTTGTCAATACAGGAAAATGTTTGCATCTGTCAGAACAAGTTTATTTCCATAGTATCATAGGTATAAAGCGGGGAAGAGTACTAGATCCTATTGCGTTGTTATTAACAAGCAAAACATGACAAAGAACATTCTCATGAGCAGGTTCAAAGTCTGAAAACCAAAAAGATCCCCAAACTGAGTAATTATCCCCTAATAAGAAATCAATGTCTAACCCAGACATTGCTGAACACTCAGACAACTTTTTAAATTAAAAAGCATGTACAGAGGCATAGCTACTACATACACGCAATATTCATGACAAATACCAGTGACAGTGGAAAATTCTCTGCAAAAGCAAAAAGTGCTAAGCAAATGAAAAGTACCATTTCACCAACATTCTCCTTGGGTGAGCTGGAAAAAAGATCACTGGATTCATCTCAATAAGTGTATACTGAGAAAATATGTCTTTCAAAAGCACTGAAAACAAGGGCAAAAGGTTTATTGAGGAGAATGGGAGGTAAAGACATGCGTCAGAAGGATGGTGAACTTCCTTAAAAAAGACTATCTGGGGTGCTTAGGTGGTTCAGTCAGTTAAGCATAAGACTTCAGTTCAGGAGTTCAGGTCATGATCTCATGGTTTGTGAGTTTGAGCCCCACGTCGGGCTCTGTGCGGACAACTCAGAGCCAGGAGTCTGCTTTGGATTCTGTGTCTCCCTCTCTCTTTGCCCCTCCCCTGCCTTCACATACTTTATCTCTCTCTTAAAAATAAATAAACATTTTTTAAAAAATTAAAAAGACTATCTGGACATAGTGATAGGTAAAGTTACAGAGTTCTGGGGGAAGAAGAGGGAAAAGCTGATGAATTTTAATTCACCACATATTAATTAACTAAAATTGGAACATAGATAATAAACATTACTATGCAAATTGTTTATATTTTCAAACATTCATCTCTACACATATATATTACATATAAATGTAAAATATACCTTCTCATGCTGTTATAGTTTTTCAAATAAAATGTCCATTCATGTACATCTTAGGTACATATAATTTTGGCCAGGTTTGTCCTCATTGAGAATATTTCCTAGACCCCAGGCAATTTAATAAAGTTTCATATAATTTACGCTTTTTTCAAAAAAGCTGTAGTCTTGTTTGGAGGGTAGAAAGAGCAATAAATATTCTGGAAATCTACTGAGCATGGAAAGAACTGAAAAATATAAAAGTCATAATGGCAAAATGTGTGAAGTTCAGCAACCAACAAGAGGGAAACACAATTATAAGCTTAGTTGGTCAGAATACAAAAAAGCTAATAAAAAAATACAATACAAAGATTAATTTCAAAATTATTAGAAAAACATCAAGTAGTACATGAATCATTGAGGTAGGATTAGTCAGCTCCTCTTGTATTTTGCAAGCAGAAAAAAGAGGAAATGAAATTCAAATCCAATCACATTTACTTGCATTCTTTTTTGGTTAACATTATGTTTAGATTAAGGCTGTAGGTCAAATGAAATATATGCTGTGGGTCAAATGAAGTATTTGGTTAAACCATATGAAACTGCCATTTTGTAGGTCAAAATTGGTTGACCTTTAGCAATTCCACGTGGTTCATGTATCTTAATACATGTTGTAATGTAGATAATTTCAGATAGTTTTTGAAGTCAAATGGGCATGTTTGGATGTCATCTTAGTTCTACCACTTGATTATCTATGAACGCTTAGGCAAGTTACATGCTTTTACCTCTCCTGTAGTATCCTCACCTAGGTAAAGGGCACTGTGGTGTCTACTCTTAGAGTGCTGTGTAGATTAGATGAGTAATCCACATATAGTTCTTCATATAGGGCTTGGTCCCCACCTAATGAAAGTAGTTCCCCAAAGGTCTGTATCAAAGTCAATAGTTTATAAATGAGAAAGGAGGGACCCTAAGGTTTTACTGAATCTTCTGAGATGCTTCACGATTTTAAGTGTTCTGGGCTTCTGGGCACCTTCCAGAGAAGCCACACCTAACACAAGCCAGCTGTCCATATAGGTGAGGGCATCCCACCAAACATCTGCTTTGAATCAATGTCAGCTTCATCTTTGAAAGATATCCTGAATCTTGTTTCCACACCTCACTCTGCCAGGGACAGTAGAATTTAAAATCACCAGGAAAACACGGAGAATAATTCTTTGAAATTCAATAGCTATGAAATTGGAAAGTGGAGTGGGTGGGGAGCTTATGTCAAGCCCCTCACATTTCATAAGCAATTTAATAACTCCTCAATGCCTGATGGTATTAATCCCACTGGCCTTACATATTTGGGTTAATTTCCTTTGGGGTAAGCTTTTTCACACCCCATCCAACCAGAGAAGCAAGTGCTTATCAAACTCTGAAGGATGCTGGTGGGTGGTTTCTTCTCAGTGGAGTCCTCGTCTCCAACACCCAGTGTGCTCTTCCTACATAAGCCTTCAGAGTGAATTCCATTGCCTATCAGCTTTCTGGAGGAAGGACACAGAGCCCTGAAAGTACATCTAACAATTAACAATAAGCTTGTGGCTCTGATGAATGATTTCCATGTAATATTTCACTTCATTCTCACAGGTCTACGGGAGTTATCACTTCCATTTAGAAATGAGGAAACAACTTCAGCCTTACCAAAGTCACACCACTAAGTACCAGAGAATTCCAGAGTTGGACTTCTCTGTTATTATACCCTGATTCTTCTGAAAATCAAGAACAGCCTAAGAATAGGCATGCTATAGATGGTTTTTCTTCCTTATGAGTAGAATTTCTATATCAAATAATCAGCTAAAGACGACTATTTTTCCTCATCACATCCTCCAGCTCATTCCCATTATCCCTCAAAATGGGCCAACATCACCCTGCCTTCCATTAATGACTAAAGGGTGGTCCTCTCCTATATGGTTCCCAGTGTTTTATCTTTAAAGGGAACCCCTTCAATGAACTGATGCATTGTTTTCAGTCTTAGCTTGTCACTGGGTGTCTTTCAACTCCAGCACCAGTTCTCCATATCACAGGTTTTTCTGGTGTTAAAAATATCAGATTTTTCCCATTGCATGTTTAGAATCTGTGCAAGCCCAGGATCCCTGGCACAAATCAATATTCTACGTTAGAGAAGTGCAGGAATGAGCCAATAGAATTAGCAGAGTAATTTACTGTGCCTCGGCTACAGCTGGTAGGGACCACAGAGGGAAGCAAGCAGATGTTTGTTTGATAATGGCAGTTTCCTCCAGTGGTCAGAGCCCAATACCCATACTCTGTTAACAGTCTGTCCGGCTTAACAAAAAGGGGTAAGGGAGATCTTGAGAACTTGAGCTTCCTCAGTTTGTAATGCCAATTGAGTTCTCCTTCTACTATTTCATTGCATTGTTCTGTATTTTTCATGGTTGTAATATGGAATAATATCACATGAAGGTTTAGATTTGTGGTGGTGAAAAAAGAAAAGGGTTTGGATGCAGACAGGTTAGAAACTGTTATTGGGATCACAATTTCCTATAATTGTAAGAATTTCCTATAGTTGAAGTGTTCAGGAAATCTTGGCCAATGATACCCCACTACAAGCTTGATAGAAAATAAAATGGCAGCAAAAAGCACATGGAAGAACATGTGGGTTTTCCTCTGTTTCTTTGCAATGTAGTAGTTTACAGAAGTTTTGTTTTCTTTTTTCAAAAAACAATGAATAAACTTGTAACAATAAAACATAGAGTCAAGGAAAACCCTGTTTCCTTTGGATTAATTTCTGTCTTTACATTCATGCCCAACCTCCTGGGAGGGAGATCAAAACTTCAAGGGTAGCAATGCCCTCTTTTGAGAGGCCACTGAGGAGACGACCATACATACACTATGAACCTACAGTAAGTCTTGGTTTCTGCTTTTGTTTTTGTTTTTCTTTTGGATCTTATCTATACCTTGAAATGTTTAATCTATCAAAAGTATTCAGCCAAGATATATTTTCTGAAGCTTACTATGGCAAAATTCTGAGTCAAGGTCACAGAAGAGACAATGTCATAAATGAGAGTAGAATAAAGTTACAAATATTAACAATATAGGAAGATTGACACAAACTTTAGGGGATGAAGCCAAAAGAGGGTGTTTAAAAGAGGAAATGATGAGACAACATTATTTTTAAAAGGCCACTTCTGCTTGAAATCTTAGTGGAACTTACCCCGCCAGAGATATGGTGAGGGAAAGGTGAAGGAAATAGCAGGCGCAGAAGCACAGACTTGGTGAAGAATGAAATTCTTGCAGTGAGAGAACAGAAAAAAAGTCGCTTGGGCTGGACAAGCCCAAAGATAAGCCTGGAAGAGAAAAGAGCCTAAAGCTTGGAACACTTTGAATGCCAAGCTCTACCATATAGATATTATGTGGTAGACTACACCCTGAGGGGTGTCCCACCATTCAGGGGATCTGAGCACAGTCTGTCCAGTCCGTTCTATAATTCAAGAAGGTCATTGATCATCAATGCGTAGGTTGAATTTGTAGGTACAGTTTAACAGGAAGTTAGGGGATAATGGAGGCATGAATGAAGATGGTAACATGAAATGAAATGGAAGTTAAACTGAGGCTTTGGTGTTAAGGGGCTAGAAAATGCAGAACTTCCCAGATAATTGGGTGATGTGGTTGGAGGGTGGTAGTTAAGGAGGAAGGAAGGGCCAGGGGCAACTGAGGTTTCAAACCTTGGGAACTGGGTGCCATTAAAAAAAAATCCAGACCACAGAGAAAAGGAACTGATGGGAAACTCTGTGGAGTATCTCAGCACGTCAAATGCTTTTCATGCAGCATTTTATCCCATAGTCACAATTTTTATTAGAAACTATATTATTTCCACTTTATTCCTGAGGAAACTAGGACTCCAGTAATAACCAATTTGCCCAAAGTCACATAGACAGCATATGAAAGAGTGAGGGTTTGAAGTCAATTCTGTCTGGCTCCAAAGTTTATACTCTATTCCAGAGATTTTCCATCTGTGCTCTAAAGAATTCTAGAAATCCTCGGAGGCTCCTTGGGATCTCCTGAAGGAGCAAGAAGGAGATTACACCTCTGGGGTCCCTTCTTGGCTTTCACCTAGCTTAAGATTTCCTTTAGCAAAAGAGTTTTCCTGCTAGCAAAACCAGCATGTCCTGTTTCATCTCAAAAGAAGAGAAGGGCTTGTTTTTGGACACACTGGATTTAAGAAGCGAACGGGACAGGTGAAGTTGTCCAAATGTTAAATATGAAGAACTGAGCTTAGAAATGAAGATACAGATTAAGGAGAGTGTGTATGGAGCGAATCAGTGCAATGGGTTCCCTCGTTCCATGCTGGTGTTAGCAATACCAGCTTTCTAGTATAAGTAATCACATTCTTACATTTCTAATATTAGTAACCACATCCAACTGTCGTGCGCAAGAGTGGCTAGAGGTTCCTAGTTTCTCTGTGATGCTGGATGCTGCTCTCTTGAGGTATGCTCTACACACCTCTGCTCCCACCAGCTGGGTATCCAATTTATCAAGAGCACTTGGATTTATTCCCAAACCATTTTTGGCCAGTCGCATCTGTTTTTTTTTTATCGTTCATAATTTTATTAAACAATATGTAAACCAATGCAATATGAATGCAAAAGGAAATGAAGTTTTTTCTTAAAAAACTGGTTGAATTATTTGGATAGAATAGACAAGTTTCTTTGCCTTCAAATGAAATGGAAATGAGATTATTGTTCAATATTGCAGAAAACCATGAAAATCTAGACAGATCCTGGGCTCAGATGGATTTTCCAATGTCTTTAAATTCTTACATCACCAAGACTGGAAGTTGTAGATGATGTATTATTATTATTATTATTATTATTATTATTACTATAGCTTATACTATAAGAATGTTGAGTTGGCCTTCAAGCATCAGACCTTGGCCCTACATTAAAAGAGTGAGGAAATTAAGGTATATTTGTAATTTTAAGTGAAAATAAAATGTTACATGTGTTTGTATGTATCACTTTTATGATGCCTATTTAAAAGACTTCTTTATTAACCTACAACTACTAGTTCTGAGCAAGTAGAATAAGAATGTGTCTACCATGTATTTCTAGCCCCTGAACAGAAAGGGGATTTTTACCACTTGAGCACAGGTCAATCACTTGACTCTTCTGATCCTTAGGTCAAACCAACTAGAAAATTTGGCAAGGAACAAAGAAATTGTTGCACTGGGCTGAAACGTCCTACAACCCACCAATATGAGAGAGGGCAGGAGTGAGAGTTTAGATTTTCAATGACTTAATTATGATTTCCACTTGGAAAATTATGTGGAAAGACTTTCTTCTCATTTCAAATGTATGTAAGCTCACTTATTACTAATAGGCACAATTCTGCCAGTCTCCATAGTGACATAAAATAGGATTCCAGGCTGGGCTAGCAGGGAATGGACTGCTGCGAAGACATTTTTAACTGTGTATGCAAGGTCAGATTTTACTTTGCTGCCCTGGAGAAATACGAGGAGCTGCAGCAAACAGAAGGAGAGGCCACGCCGCTCCCCAGCAGCTGCTGCATCGTGACCCGGAAGCCCTGAGCGCTCAGCACCAGCCACGAGGCCTGTGTCTCTAATTGGCACTGCAGCCAGTTAAGTCTCCTCCCTTTGTGTGCCCTAGGCTGCCAGAGCTAGAGAGAGAGAGAGAGAGAGAGACGAGAGAGAGGGAGAGAGAGAGAGCAAATAATGTGTGTGTGGTGTGTGATCACCTGCTTCCCTTCTCTTGTTGCCATGGGTTACGGAGCCCAGAGCTGGAGAGTGGGGCCAAGCACTTGGGGTGGAAATAACTGCGTCAGCCTCTGAAAAAAAGAAACTAGAAATAGGGAGCAGGGAAACAATGAGCAAAAGAACAAAAATCAACATCCCAAGGCAGCCTGACTGTCAGCAAGGAAGGCCAGGCACCCGAAACGAAAGCAGTCCTTCATAAATCTAGATCCCACCGGACACATTGGTCCAAACACTGAGGAAGAGAACAGAACAAATGCAAACGTCTACAGCAATACTATGCCTCCACCGCCTTGGGCCTTAGGTACGGGTCTAGGACCCACCTTGGAGAGAAAGTCTGTTAAGAGTTAAGGCAACAGCTGTCAGGGAGCCCATGCTCTGCACAGCATTATGGAGTACGAGGCACTGAGTGGAGAGACACACGAACAGGAAGGAGGCTGTGACCTTGGGGAGGCCACTATTTAATTAGGCATCTTAAGTCTGTACGTCAGGCTTCTTGTGAACCCTACACCCAAATACTCATTATTCTTCTTATGTGATGGCCCATCAAGGAAAAGAATGTGTTTTCCCCTCTTTCCTATGGCTTCTGAATATTTTATATGAAATGTCATAACTTTTATTAGAGGGGCTTTTCAACAAAGTCCAATCTCCTAAATTTACAGCTGAAAAAAACAGGTTCAGAGAGGTTAGGTGCCTTGATCAAGAAAACTCAGCCTGTTTGGGGCTTTTTTTGTTTGTTTTTTTGTTTGTTTGTTTGTTTGCTTGCTTTTTGCAGAGGGAGAAAATGGGGAGGGGGACTCTTAAATGATGCAGATAATGTTTACTTATATCGGTCTCAGACTGGATGGCCAGGAGGTAAGAATCCTACATCTCTTCAGACTGAACTATCAAGAAAAGAGATAACTAAGATCCCTGCTTTTCTGATAGGGCCACCCATTGTCTTTGGATGTGAGGACAAGAGCTGCTTCCCACCAACATCTGGGTCCAAGCCTCAGGCATGGCAGGACATTTGCATGATCATTAGGACAGACATGGTAGTGAAGGTGTGATCTACAAGCCTTTCTAATTCAGACCATGACACTACTGTGAGCTTTCAAGAGCAATTTCTTCCCTCCTTGACCCTTGTCAGAGGGAAAGAGAGCCCTCAGGTTATTGCAGTGCCTATTGACTTTGGCCATCCTTTCCTTCCTCAGGTTTGTGGCGAGCCTGTGTTCTTCCCTGGTTACCATCAGCTATCGGCCGGAAACTGATTCCATGAGAGGTTGTAGCTAATCTGTGTGCTGGAAGGGAACTAGTTTCTTGATGCCACATTGCTGACTAGCCATTTGCCCGTTCTCTTTCCAGCTCTGTCTCTCACTTGCTAAATACAGGGAGGCGGCCACTCTCTTTTTGGCTTTCAGTGTGTCTTGAAATTTAAGCTCTCACATTAAAACACGTGGAGACGTGTGTCACTTGTATGCTTCTGGCAGTCACTGTAAAAACGTACCATCTACCTGATGCCAGTGGAGTAGAGATAACTGTGGCTGCTTGACTCCATGACCCTCCCCGAGAAGGCTAACTTCAGAGAGGGATGAACATGACCCTTCACAGAAGTGTGACAAGTTTGTCCAGCTCTTTTGTCTCCCCTGAGCTCTCTGTGGGGGCAGTGTGGGCAGGACACAAGGAGGAGAGCATAGCCCAGGTTTCTCAAAGGGCAAATAAACTATGTCACAGCATCTGTGAAAGTTTATCAGGAAGCACTAGAGAGCTCTGATGCTGGGAACACATAGGGAGCTGAAGGCTACGCCTTGGAATGCAGACTGTCCCAGGATAAACCACAGGAAACAGGTGTGCCCAGGTTCATATCCCATTTGAAGTACCACAGCTATTCCAAAGGAATAGAAGGGAGTTAAACTTCTCTCTGCTAAACAAATTAATCCAGATCCTAAATCCTGCTTATTGTTAATGGCCAGATATCCTTGAGATGGATTCCTCGGCAAGTCTTTTGATCTCACTGGCCCTCTGGGGGCTGCAGATTTCTCTCACTAATCGAAGTCCATAGATCTTTCTCCTTCAGGGGTTTATCTATACTCCATGAGTTTTTCAAAATCCTTATACCATGTCCTTCTTTATTTCCCTGTACTCTCTTTCTCTCTTCCTCTGTCCAAATCACTCTTTTATTTACTTTTCACTTTTGATCTCCACACAGAAATAACCTCTCTGTGTTCTGGGATTCAGCAACACACCAACAAAAAATGTTTACAGAGCCCCTCCGGAGTGCCACCCCAGGGCCAGGGCTGGGGTACAGCTGCAAACAGCAGATGTGCTCTGTCCCCACCACACTTGTCGAAGGAGTCAGAGAAGTCAGAGGTGAGAAGTTTCCATTGAGAAGAGGGAGAGCTGGGGATGGAGACAGGGAAAAGCAGGTACAAAGGTCCCAAGTCAAGAAAGAACGCAGCATGTCGAGAGAAACTGAGAGGAGCCCAGTAAAGCCAGAGCGTAGACAACGGAGGAGGGATGGTGAGAGATGATGGGAGAGGAGCCTGGCAGAGACCAGGTCATGGAAACCTTAAGACCTTCTAAACCACATCAAAGAATTAGACTTTATCCTGTGGCAAATGGGAGGCATTGAATGTCATAAGTAGGGGGTGGTGTGATCAGATTTGAACTGTAGAAAGATGGGTACAAGACTGAAGGGCACATGGGAGTGTCAGTGGGGAGACCATTTAAGAGACAGTGAGTGGTGGTAATAATTACAATGTGAACAAGAGTAGTGGCAGTGAGGATGAAAAATCTGAACAGAGTAGAGACTTATTTAGAAGTGGAAATGCCATCTGATAGCTGCGTGGGCTGGTGTATGAGAAAAGCATGGGCTGCTCTGAGAGGAATCATTAATTATGGAACAGGAATACAACAGTGACCTCCGACGTCAATCATGGTGTCTGCCCAATCACAGCCCCTGCTGAAGGGACAGGTCTACAGGAGCCTGTGTTAAACAGGGTGACCCTACCCCCACCTGGTCTCAGCTGATAAGACCAGGGGTAAGCACCTGCCCCAAGGGCAGGCCATCCATAGGCTGGCCAGCATCCAGCGATGTGGTCTGGCCCATCACTGTAGTCTGGACCAATTAAATTTGCTCTCTTGAGAATATAAACCATGAAAATGCCAAGAGAATGAGTCAGTTAGTAATAAGAGCTGAAGTTTTTAAAAGGATGAAGCAAGGGGGAACATGTGCAAGCTGAAGTTATAGGGGAAGAGGAAGTAATGACTAAGCAATAGTCAGTCCACAGAGAGGATAGGATGGAACAGATGTCAAAAATAAGCAGATAAACCAATAGAGGGCATCCCTGTGGCTCCTGAGAGCAACAGAGAGCATAGGTGTTTTCCAGAACGATCTCTAGCCCTGAGCATTTTCTATTTCAAATGCTGTTCCACAAGCATCCTTGCAATAAATTGCCTCTGTAATTTGAGTCTCTGTTCATGGCAACAAAAAAAGCATTCCCCAAACACTCACCTAATATTTTGCCCAGTGTCACAGGCTTGTCTCTGCCCATCTTGCTGTGTGTCTCCAGGGTGGTCCGGAGATGCTTGCCTGCCCTAGATTCCTTGGGAGGAAGGAATTCTGCCATTCCTGATGACTTTACAAAAGTGGCCTTTGGCTACACTCAGTAGGTACATCGAAATCAGAAAGAATGTAAAGCTTCGTTCCAGAGATTCTGCTCTATGGCAAAATTTTAAACCCATGACGTGTTTCAGTGGGTTGAAAATGTCTTTGAACGTGTGCTCCCATATCCAGAGCTATGATTAATTACTGGTGGTCGCTGCTGGTTATGCCTGCAGCTCTCAGCAAGAAAATGAGTAAAAAGTATTTGAGCTTTTACATTCTCTCTCTGACAAAGAGCCTCTTTAAAGGAAAGAAAAAAAGAAAAGAAAAGAAAAAGAAAAGCTGGATGTAATCTGTAATAAGGTTCCTATATTTTCTGGGCAGCCTGGGCCCGCCAGCATCTGTCCTAAGATGAGCTATGACGGAAGCAGGTGAGATGGGCTGCTTTTATCCCGCACACGAAGTTATCCTCATCATGCTCCGTGCACATTTCTGAATTAGTTCCAGCTAGTTAGTGTCACTGCAAGACAATTTAGACTGCCATTGTTTGAGTATTCAACATACTCTTCGATGATGGATTCCCAGAAAAGGCGAAATCCATTACTTACACACAGTAGGAAAATAAACCTTCTCTCCAGTCTATGACATGAAGATCGAGAAAGCTTTTCATTTTAGACGGTTGGAAATTGCATTCAAGTGGCTTTGTCAACTTTTTTACTCAATGTCTTTGAAAAAACAAATTTAGCAATCTGGCTTCTTTATTCAGTAGGGGTGAGGTGTAACTAAGGATATTAGCTATCAATGAATGGTTCATGGTCTGTTAGCTAGCACTGGCTTGTAATAAAGTGCCACTAACTGACAGCTGTGCCTTGAGGTAGCCTCACAGTAAAACAACAATAAAAACCTTCCAGAGTTGAAATGTACAGGTAGGGGAAGTTCGGTTCAAAGGGCATTTCTCTCCAGCTAGAAGAAAAACACCTAGTGGATTGAAGATGTTCAGGGTATAGTTACAATAGTTTTCAAGTCAATATAACAGGTTGGTAATGTTCTCGGAACTACCTTTCAAAAGATGCCCAAACATTCTCAGCATGGGGCCAGAGAGGATATGAATGGCGTCCAGTGGACTGTGGGTCAGGAGGTGAAGAGACTTCTGCTTTACAGAAAGGGCTTTGCAGGACACCACTTCAGTGGCCAGGGAGACTTTGGGTGGTGGCCAATGTAACTGGATTGGAGCAAAAAACTATAGAAGAGTATTTCCCAAAGTGGGTTCCTAGGAATAGATCAGGTATAACATATGAAAAGGAGTCCAAGATCAGATTAGTTGGAAAAAATGGGGCTTAAGTAAAGCTACACAGGTTGTAGGACTTCTTGAAGCTTTTAATAAGCTAATTAATCTGTGTAAAAGAGTATAGCTTGTGGTCTTCTCAATTTCTTTTTAGCAGGGGGACCATGGGAAGCTTTTGATGGAGCACCTCATCTCACTGGGCTAGTATGCTGTGAAAATTCTTTGGGAGAGATTCTGGTACTCACTCTCTGTCCTCTTCCTGACTCTCCAAAAGACCCTATCATGTTGTCTCTTATAACCAACTCAGTTCTGATCTTTTCATCAGGCTCTTCCTTGTCCCTGCTCCATCCTGTTTTCAGCCTTACTCTTTGACATTGAAGATCCTGTCAGTTGTCCCAGGGACAACACTGACTCTGTCTCATCCTGACTGGGTCCTCCTAGATTACAATCCTGGGTGCACTCCTCATGCTTGAACAACCCTCTCTCCTGTGCTCCCCAACACAGGATTTCAGAGCCATGACTCATTCCGTGAGGCCCTGCTCAGCCCCTTTGGTCCCTTCAGCAGGCAAACTTGCACTGATTATCCAGTGGCTGCACTAAAGAGCTGTCTTCCCCCCACCCCACCCCTCACTTCCAGGCTCCTGATGGAGACATGTCCTGTGCAACCTCCATCCTTGATGGGGCTCTGAGGTGCCCTGAGGAGCTTACAGACTCCAGGAGGCCTGGAGGAAAAGAAGCAGAACTAACGTTCCCTATCCCCTGTACATTCCCTTCCAAAGTCTGTCACTTTCTCCCTCTAACTAGAGTTCCTACCTGCCTTGCATAAACGGCTGGATTGGGGCAAAACCTTGAGGAAGCGATGCTGTTCTTCCAGCCACCACTGTTTCTTATGTCCCATCCCCCAGCCTCCCCCTTTGGAGCCTCTTCCCTCCCACCCTCATCTAGCCTTTTTTCTCTGTACAACCTCCTCTTATTTGATATCAGTCATTTACACATAAGTATAATTTTAAGTCAGTTTTTACCCTCTCTGGGGACATTTAAAAAATATTAGGTAACTAGGAATGGAATGAGTGGCCTCAGGAAGTAGGTTAGGGAGCTCTATTCCCTGCATGCTAAAAACCACAAGATTGCCTTTACAGAATGCTAGTCCTGGCTATGACATTAAGTAGGAGAGCAAATTCAGGGGACTAAATAATTCTGCACCACTGGCTAGGCTCCCAGGTGGTAAAGGTGGATAAGCAGATCTCATATTTCGAAAAAGTTATACCTGGAGCTAACCATTCAGTACTGTGATTACAGCTCTTACCAGCTGAAACTTCATGCCATTTTTTATATTTTTATGTCTTGTACTGCACAATGGCATTATTATTTGACTGTGCAATAAGGAAAAGAAGACGAGAGAGTGACCCAGAGTTCTAATAATGCATTTTCCCTCTTACCATCAATGGGTTGGTCATCATTCAGAGCCAGGAACCCAACATCTACTGAAATTGAGGGGAGGTGACTGATGGAAACAACAGAAGGCACCACAGGCCACTGCCTGACTGGACAGAGATCCACAGGCCATGTATTGAGAATGGTGGATATGTGCAAACAAGCAAGCAAGCTGGCTAGCTAAGAGAAAACAAATTACTGGAGGAGCGAGTATTTAATTTCCCCCGTATTACAAAAACACCCCTATGCTAACTAAGTTACAAGCCTTTTTTGGATTCCTTGGTCTCTGGTATCCATTGGAGCTCCCCCACAAGAGAAACTCCTTTTAGCAGCCTCGCTTGGCCAACCAGCTTTGGCAGGGAATGAAAAAGAACACTTAGATTTAGTACCAGCTCCTTTCTGAGTAGGGACTGTCTGAGTTCTAGGGACTTTCTCAGTATGAGGCTTTCTTTGTACAGAAATTGGTATTTCTTGCAACAGTTGCATATAAGGTGACTGGGATCCATCAGCCATCTTTGCCTTTCAGACCCCTGTGCATGTCTTCCTCACAGAGGCCTGCCCAAGCTGCTCCATGTCTGTTTACCCTCCATAAATACCCTCATCCCCATCCTCCTCCAACACTTGATTCTTTCAGTATTAGCTTCTAATGAATTAAATACTCTGCTCTTTTACTTTGTCTACTTCTCTCTCCTCAACTCATTCCCTATAATGTAGGAGAAGGCAGAGATTTTTTACAGGTTTTGTTTGTTCTTTGCTTTTTCCCCAGTGCCTAGAATAGTGTCTGGCACATAGGATATGCTCAACAAAAATATATTGACTGAGCAACTGACTAAATTAATTAAAAATGCTAATGCTCTGGAAATGAATATTCCCCTCCCTCAAAATAGGAAGCCTGTTGTTCTACCTTTGCACACTTCAATTTCATGCATGTTTTTGAAATGTATCATGTCCCAAAGCAGGGTACGGCCAGTACTAATAAAGTAAGTGCTAAATTTTGGTGGATAGGAACAAATATTTCAAAGTCTATTAAAGGCTGTTTTTCTGTTGCATATGTAATATATTATACATCTGAGTTATGTTTTCCTTATAGATAGTATTGGGGTAGTATGCTACTTGCCCTCAGCTACAAAGTGTTTCCCTATATTCTCAGCTTTATCTAGTAAGTTTCCTGAAAGATTGCTTTAAAAACTTGGTATATAGACAGAAAACTGAGAAGGAGAAATGAGACTCACACAAGTCAGGAGAATTACTGGAAGATCATGCAGCTGGAAAGAGACATATTTAAATTAGGAATTCAGCATCACAATCCCCTCACTAGTAAGGTTTCCGTTTGCCACAAATGTGTTAGAATAGTGCTATGCATTTGCACATTGCTTACTAGTAAATAAATTTCATTAAATTTCCAATGTTCAAAGTTGAGTAAAGACTGAGTCAAGACCCTAAAGGATTTACAAGGATTTATAAGAATCCACAGCTTCTAAAGCATTCCATTTGAGATGGAAGTCTATTTTAAGCCACACGGAACATTTCTAATTAACTTTTATCACCTACCCAATAATTAGAAGCCTGTACCATCAAGAAACCTTTTACCATTTACTTTATAAAGATAGCATTGAAAGGGACCTTGGTCATTGTCCATTCGGGCTCCTATTACAAAAATACCAGACTGGGTGGCTTAAATAGCAAATATTCATTTCTCACAGTCCTGGAGGCTAGAAAGTCCAAGATCAAGGTGTCGGCAGATTCAGTGCCTGGTGAGGGCCTGCTTCCTCGTTCATAGGGGGCTATCTTCTCATTGTCCTCACAAGGTGGAAGGAGTGAGGGAGAGCTCCTGGAGTGTCTTTCATAAGAGCACTGATCCCATTCATGAGGGCTCTACCCTTGTGACCTCATCACCTCCCAAAGGCCCAACTCCAAATACTATCACACAAGGGATTAAGTATCAACATATGAATCTGGGGGGACACAAACATTCAATCCATATTAGCCATAATCTGCAGAATCCCCGCATTTTTACTTGAGAACTCTACGACTCTTGAAGTTTGCAAACCTCTAACCCCCCATCCAGTGATCCTCTCGGTCCCCTCTTCTTCCAGATAGCCTACTTGGACAGATGAAGACAATCATTAAGTTACCTTTCAGCTTTTCTTACTCCAAAGTAGCTAATTCAAACCATGTTGGTGTCCATGATGTTCTATTTCCCAGCATGTTATGACTCTACAGATACTCAAGCATTTGAAAATGTAAAATGTCAAAAACATAACCAGGAAGGAGTAATTGAAAAGACTGAACCCAGTTTCCCTTCCATTCCTGTCAAAAGTGACTCTATGCCAAGCCATTTAGGAGAAACCAGCCTTGTCTTTGGTTCTGTCAAGAGCTGAAGCTGGCCTTGGCAATAGGAGGATCTCAGAAGGCCAACCTGGGGAACTGGGAACTGGCCTTGAGCAATGTACTTTGTCAACACCTGTAATCCCTTCACCACCTAGCTCAGTACCCATATTTATTGAATTGAGTCTGTATCAAATTTAAAACTGAGCTTGGAGCAAACTTTATCTGGTGTGTTAGGGGACAAAAGATCAGAGAACCATCATTTTTCTTGATTTAATTATACCCTTGCTGTCCTTTTAAATGAATGCAGTTGCGCGCGTGCACACACACACACACACACACACACACACAAAAGGTAAAGAATCTTTACCTCTTAAGATCACTGCAAAAACTAAATGACATAATTTATATAAAGCAATTAAAACAACACAGGCCATAGAGTTTAATAAATGTGGGTGATAACAATAATGATATACAAATGCCTTCTTCCTGCCATCGACAAGGTCTGGGCTCAATCATTTATTTAATATTATGAAGGTGTAACATGAGATATCTTTGTGGTGATAGAGCAGTTCTATATCTTGTGGTGGTTCATGCATCTACACACGGGATAAAATTGCATAGAATTACACACATATACAACTGAGTGCCAGTAAAACAGATGAAATCTGAATAAATTAAATTGATTGTACCAATGTCATTTTCCTGGTTTTGACATTGTACTATAGCTATGTAAGATGTTACCACTAGGGAAAGCTGGGGGGAAGTTACAGAGGACCTCTCAGCACTATTTTTGCAAGTGCCTCGGCATCTATTATTATAAAATGAAATAAGTTATCTTAAAATATTTTGAAATAATTATAAATTATTTTAAATTATTTAAAAATAAAAAGGTTGTAAAAAAAGATTCATGGTTTTCCCATACTTTTATAAACTCTGAAAGATTTCATTAATAATATAGATGTTTTTATGTTTCCTCACTTATTAAAAAAAGGTTAAGGGAAAAACTCTCATCTCTTCCTGGAAATTACTATCATTTAAATGGAAACCATTTTTGCCAGTAAATGTGGTTCCATGAGTTTGAGATAGATTTATGCAAATAACTGATTTATAATACCACTCACTTAAAAATACTTTATCTTTAAGTATACATTATAGGTGTTGAAATTTAAAATATTTCTAACAGCTGCCAACTATTAAAGTTATAATAAAATCAAGTGGTCATTACCTAAGGCGGGGGTGGGGGTGGGGGAAGAAACAAGCACAAGTCTATAGGAACTTCATAAACACAAGTGATAAAAAGATCTAATGTTCTTAAGGAAAATTATGCACTTGCCCATCCCCAAGTAATATATTTTAGCCATGCATTATAAGAAACCTATCTTTCTGTGCAGTCACAGAAAAACATAAAGCTCAGTCCATTTGCTTCCAAAGGAAATTCTATTTTTTGTAAAAAGCGGCTCAACTCAGAATGAAGGGACTGACTTATATTTGACCACTAGGTGTCACTGTTGGTGGTGGCCTGGGCTGTAAGGAGGGGGAGGGGAAATTGAAAGCTATCTCTTAGGGGATTTTTTTGGATTGTGAGATTGTTTTTAAACATAAAATGCTCATATTATTGCCATTTTGCTTATCTGTGCTATGAGAGATGAGGTGGAAAGGAAATAGAGAAGTATGAAGATAGAGCTCTTAGAAAATCACGGGCCATCACATCACTTTAGGAGATGGGAAGTGTGTGGCTTAACTATGGAGCTAGAATACCCAACAAAAATTGACTATTAAACACAAGCCCATTTTAATAATTCCCTAGCCGCATGGCAGGAAAGCAGAAAAACATCAATTACTTCATGTTCAGAAAGGGAAGCATTCCTCAGTCATGTCTGCCTGGTGCTCAAGAAATTAGATGAATAATTTATATCACAAAGCAGAGTGAGGGTCAGCGTGTGTGAAGGGGATTCGAGGAAGAAGCTATTGAGGCACGTCAGAAACATCATCCACGAGGCCACAAACAAAGCCTGTTGGAAGAGCCTCAGGAAGTTGAATGGGATTTTTTTTCCCTCAGCTATCAGTGAAGTATAATTTAATTCTAGACTTGGCTACAAGAAATGGGAACTTTTTCAAAGCCCATGGAAAATCAAACAATGAAAAAGAGATTTTCCTGGTGTTTTGCTTGGCACAGGACTCCAGCGATAGCAAGATGGGTGGTGCCTGTCTGGTCTCGGGAGAGAGATCGTCCTTTTCTTCAGAACAGCCCGGGCCTGCTGCCAGGCCTCAAGGTCAGGGGCCTGTTCCTAGGGACCCAGTGGCATACCCAGGATCTACAGGCTTGCTGGGCTCATTGGCAGAAACCCACAAAGGAAGCTGCTATGTGCCAGTGCTATTTCAGGCAAGCGTCTCTAGCTGGAGCTGTTATTCTTTCACTTTCCTAAGAGGAAAAAAAAGTTTAAGAAAACCAGGAGTTGGGATAGAAGTGAAGTTGGAGAATAGAGCCCAAATGAAGGGTAGAAATCCCTAATGAGCATCCAGAGGAGAATTTTTTTTTAATGGAGAGAGAAGTTGACCGCATGGCCCCCGATTTTTCATACTTGAAAATATTTCCTTACTCATTTATGTTATAAGCTAACACATGAAGTGATCATTTCTGTCCTTTGCTTTAGACATTTCTCAGGGCAGTATTGGCGGTTTATTCTTAACCACACTTAACTGGAGGCAAGTTCGTGAGATAATCATTTAATAAATGAAGAAAAGAGGAAAATAAGCAGCTAACATTGAGTGCTAACTGTATGCTAGGTGTTACTCTCAGTGCTTTCCAAGTATTAACTCATTTAATCATCCAACAACCCTATGAAGAAAGTACTATTATTATTCCCATGATACATGAAGAAACTAAGGCAGAGAGAGGTCAAATAGCTTCCCCGAGGTCACAGAGCCTCTAAGTGGCGGTCTGCCTCCATGGTCACTCATCCAGGCAGTCATAAGACTGGAGCTTGAGTTCTGACCCTGATCACCCAGTCTCTCCTTATTGGACTACTTTTTGCCATCTTATGACTTGTGAAATGTCTTCCTCAAAGTCAGAGACCCACAAAATGTTTGCCCAGAGGGATTTCTCACTAGCTACATTCCAGCAAAATACTGTGGCGAAGGATGAAAGGCATACTAGAGTGGGAGGTGCTGGGAGGTGCTGGCCCTTGACCATCATGCCTCTCTCTTGGCTGACACTTTAAACACTACCTCAGGTAAGCCCTCATGACGTATCTCTGTCACTTACGGTCTCATTTCCACATAACGCCTAGCTCTATCAGACTATATATCGACCTCTCATTGTGATCTACTTGAAAGTGACTTCCAGAAAGTCTACGTAACAGTACTTGGTATGAAAACACATCTTTTCCAAGAGGTTTTAAATGCCTACTCTCCACCACACACATATATACTAAGCTTTTGCCAAAATAAGTTTAAACCAGTTGTGTAATTGTACACAAAATAGCTGAAGCTTCACAAAATGCTTGTGGGCACTGAGCAGGGGTGGGAGTGGGGTGGGGGAGAGACAAAGAAAACACGTGTGCTCCCTAATAACTCTGGGAGCTGCACTGATTCTAATGGATAGTTTCTAGTCCAGCAACAGTATTGCAATTTGTCATTAATGGATGTGGGGAGGCCAGTTTCCTTAGTTGGAATGAAGCCACTATTAGTAGATAACCCCCTCCCCCTCCAAAAAAAAAAAAAAAAAAAGAGGAGAAGCAATCCCAGGAAACAAACCCAGAGGAATCATTGGCTCTGTAAAGTAAAAACGAGTATCAGAGCACAAAATGTTTTGTGGATGTTCTCATTGTATTAATTTTAGGACAGACACTAAGCATGAACAATGGAATCATCCAACAGATTTCTCATTCCTTTTGTACTTTTAATGGGCCAGCTTTATTTCATGATATGTCTAGGAAGCCAATTATGCAACTAAGGGAAGTTTAGAATTAAACTGCCTTCAATTCAAGTGACCAAAGAAACCTAACTTTCAAAATCCCCTCTCAAATCTGATCAATTTTTGGAAAATGTTTTCCTTTTTACTTTGCCACATACATATCTAGATACCCTTCCACATTATGGGAAACTACCATAGAAAAGGAAAAACTAAAGAAGTAAACACAAAATGTTTATTAAGATGATTGCACTTAAATACAAAGTTCCAAAATATAAATTCTTCCATATTCATGAAACATAACACAATAAGCAACCGTTAATTTATCAGAAGTAATTTTTCACTAGTTGTGAAATGTTTCACTAGAATATACAATATACTATATCGTATATTCATATTTTCAACAAACATTTTTTGGGTTCTGCTAGGGACTGGATAGTATCCCCTCAAAATGTATACATTGAAGATCTTACCCCCCAACATGACTGTATTTGAGAATAGGGCTTTTAGGAGGTCATTAAAGTTAAATGAGGTCAGAAGAGGGTCCTAATATGATAATATTGGTGGCCTTAAAAGAGATACTCCTCTCTCTCACTCTCCATGAGCCTGTGTTGAGGAAAGGCCATGTGAGGACACAGCAAGAAGGTGGCCTTTTGCAAGCTAGGAAGAAGTCTCATCAGCTGCCAGACCTTGGTCTAGGACTTCCAGCCTTGAGAAAGAGAAATACCTGTTGTTTAAGTCACCCAGTCTATGGTAATTTATTATGGGAACTTGAGCTGACTAATATGGGCTCCTGCTTTGTGCCAAAGATATTACTGCTTGCTGCTGTACAATGTTGTTCGGCTCAGATATGGTCCTTGCCCTCTTGAAGCTTATGGTCTTGTTGGGGTGACAGACATTAAACAATTAATCATAAAAATAAGAGTATAGCTATTATTTGTAACAGTGAAATACAACAGTTAAGAGGGTAATTTGAAAAACTGAGAGGAATTCAATTTAGTTTGGGAGGTTAAGGAAATGACACTTAATCTAAGTCTTAGAAATGAGTAAAAAGTTAACCAGATGAGGACAAGGATAGAAAGTTCTGGACAGAGGAAACAGTAGTATGTGCAAAGGCCCTGAGGCAGGAAAGAGGATGTTGATTTTAAAGTAACTGAAAGAAGTGAGTGGAATTACAGAATGATAAGCAAAGAAAAAGGACACAATATAATTCTTATTTATAAAATATCACTGGAGCTTCTGTACAGATAATAAATGGGGTGGGGGAGGGTGACAGTTGATGCAAAAAGACCAGCATGGAGACAGGGGACAGGAAGACAAGTGGCTTCAGCTAGGGTGATGTCTGTGAAAATAGGTTAGAAGTAAACAGATTCCAGGAGTCCTTTGTAGGTGGAAACAAAAGGACTCGGTGATACACTAAAGGTGGAGGGAAGTGGTTAGAGAGCAGAAGTTATTAAGGATGACTCTCTGGCTTTCAGTGTGAATAACTCATGCCCAGATATGGCATTTACAAAATGGGGAAGGCTAGCAAAGGAACAGAATTGGGAGGTGAGAGCCACTGTCTAGAACTGCTGTTGTACTTGCTTCTGTGAGACTGATCTTGAGACTGACCATGAGACTATTCTCTGAGGTGAGATTTCAGACATATCATGCATACCATATTCAGTAGGTGATGAAGATAAATGACAAAAACCACGAAGACCAGCACAGTTCCAGTCAGACTTCTTGGACGTAGGTTACTACTGCAGGCTTGGATTAGGATCCTCTTGGTAATCTACTTCCAGGGTAAGTATCCATTGCTGGGCAACTATCAGGGGAATATCAGGAAAGAACAGCTCACAAACTTGTCCAAACTTCACCACCACACTGAAGGGCAGGGTCACAGATGAGGTGAGGGAATCCTTTAATCTGAGCCAATACATCACTCAAGAAACCTGGAAGAGGTAGCAGTTTTCTCTGGATCCCTGGGCATAAGGGGCTTGTAGAGGGGAATTAGGCTTCACTTGTTTCTCCCACCATAGACTTGGTGCCACCACGACTATGGTCTGGTAGACATAGGATGAGGAATGCTTTTGCCAAAAGCCTTGAGGATGTGAGACCCCTCCTTGCTCTTCCAAATAGACTACTATTAAATGATAACATGCAAATTTGAGGAACATGTTGACTATTATACTACCCTCACAGGTAGGGATCTATAGCTATTTCAACAGAGACCGTTGGTTTCATTCTAACTTCCATTCTTTCCTCCCTCCATAGCATTGGGACTGCAGTTCTTTTTTTTTTTTTTTTTTTTCAACGTTTATTCATTTTTGGGACAGAGAGAGACAGAGCATGAACGGGGGAGGGGCAGAGAGAGAGGGAGACACAGAATCGGAAACAGGCTCCAGGCTCTGAGCCATCAGCCCAGAGCCCGACGCGGGGCTCGAACTCGCGGACCGCGAGATCGTGACCTGGCTAAAGTCGGACGCCTAACCGACTGCGCCACCCAGGCGCCCCGGGACTGCAGTTCTTAACGTGGGTTGCTAGAAGCTGGGATTAGCCTTGTGGTGATGGAGATGAAGCAGTGTGGTGGACTGGAGAGCTGCCTAAGAGATAAAACCAGCAGGAGTTAGTGGTCAATGAATATGGAGACTGAGAGAGACACTCTAGGAGACCAAGACAATGCCCAGGCGTCCCATTTGCAAGAGAGCAAATAATGATGCTGTTTCCAGACATACAGAGAGAAGACCAGGTTTGGGATTAGAAGTCATGAGATCCACTTTGGATATGCTGATACTCATGAAGAGATCTGAAAGAGGCAGCTGAATACACAAGCCTGGAGTTGAAATGAGGGCTCTGGACTGGAAATATAAACTTGTGCACACCAATATTTCCTGATTAAGTAGTAAGGGATGAACCTCCAAGAGAGACTAAATACAAAGAGTAAAAAATAGAGGAGAAAACTAGGAGAGTGTGGTGTCATAAAAGCCATGGGCAGAGAGTATTTCACGCAGGAAGGACTGTCGATGGCATAAAGTGCTTCTGAGAGCTTAAGTTCAAGGCATAAAGTGCTTCTGAGAGCTTAAGTTCAAGGAAGACTAAAACATATCCCCTGAATTTAGCCACATGGAGGCCACTGGTGACTCTGAGAATTGTTTCCAATGACAAGGGAAGCCAAATTAAACCAAGTTGGACAGCAACCAGCATGTGTAAAATGGAGCCAGCAAGTATAGGCAACACCTCATTTCCCTTGCCAACTACCCCTCCTCAGTCGCCATTCTCATTAGCAGTGGTCAGAAGCTCCCCTCAGTATACTCTTCTACATAAAGATCACCATCACCATCAAGAGTAACTCTACTCAGGGCACTATTGAAAACTTTGTTTTTCATTGTTTTTTAAAATGATGTTCACTTTGTGGCACCTGGGTGGCTCAGTCGGTTGAGCGTCTGACTTTGGCTTAGGTCATGATCTCATGGTTCGTGGGTTTGAGCCCCGTGTCAGGCTCTGTGCTGACAGCTCAGGACCTGGAGTCTGCTTCAGATTCTGTGTCTCCCTCTTTCTCTGCCCCTCCTCTGCTCTCTCTCTCTCTCTCTCTCTCTCTGTCCCTCTCAAAAGTAAATAAACATTAAAAAATTTTTTTAAAATGATGTTCGCCTGTGATGGAACAAGAGTTTGAATGGTTTTTATGGCAACAAAGACAGATGCGCAGACTGGTCTGTTCACTCTCAATCCCTTTTGTAAGAAGGTTGAACATAGGTTGGGAGTGCAGCCCATGGTCATGGAAGTGACTAAGGCATCTGTTTGGGGTTGATGTCTGGCCCTCTTTGTTCTGTTCCCATCAGCAGTGGAAATCTCCAGGTGTGGGTAGCAAGTGAATAAGGAATCAGATGACAGGATCCCCTACTCTGCAGGCTATCGGACATAGAGGGAGAGGAAAAGCAAATGTATACATTAAGGACAAATCAAGGAAGTGCTCTTTCACCCAAGGTCACTAATACAAATCTATTCCTAAGACAGATAAAAGCTCAGACTTGGGGGGAAAGGACCAATAAAAGACAGGGGTGATTAACTGGGTGAATGGAATGAATCTACCAAGGAGAGGGTTCTGGAGAAATGGTTTTAAAGTGAGAACTCTGTTGTTTGGCACAGATTAGGAAGGATAATTACAGCCAAGGGGAGTAGAATACTTGGAAATGGCTTAGATATTAGAGGGACAGAAACAGAGACTGAGGAGTCAATTCCAGCTTCAGGGTTTGTACAGGTCTGCAACCACTGGTCAGAAATCCCAAAATTGAAAAAGCTCTGAAAACTGAAACTTTTTCCCTAAATTATTTGGCAGTCAATTCTGACTTGACCTGAACACATTTGGCTGCAAAACCTGATCTGAAAAGATGTAAAAATATTCACAATTATCTCACTTCAAGGTGAATAGTCATATACTTTATTGCAGAAATATTAATGTGTTTGATTACAGAGTGCTGCCCACACTCCACTGGGGTGTTAGGCATTGTAATACAGATGGCACTGAGCTATCTTCCTGAAATTATGGAAAATTTTGAATTCTGAAACACATCTGGCCCCAAGGATCTGGATAAAACACTGTGGATCTACATGGGGAGGGGTCAAGAGGGTTGTATTCCTGACTGTATGAGGATGATTAACACAGAGACCACAGCCTGGGTAAGACATCCACCTTCATGGAGCACATATGGGGTCTGCAGGCACAATCGGGGGTTATGGATCAGCCTGGGGCTGAACCTAGCTCTGTGTTCTCTTAAGAGGCAGGCTTAAGGGTCCCTAATGGTCTCCAGCCAAGAAACCTATGTTTTTTGAGGGGCTGCTGCAGGCCAGGCACAACATTACCTCATCTTATTCCTCACATCAACCTCTTGAGAAGAGAAAAATAAGAATCACAGAGTCAATGGCACATTTGGGGATCATATCCCAACTGTGTGACTCCAAAGCCCATTCATTGCCCATTACACATGGAAGTCTCTCATTGAATACAAGTCAATAAGCTGAGGGCTAGAAAGGTCAATTATAGCAAATTCCTATGGAATATATTCTACATGCAGGCACTTCGTTTAATTCTCAAAACAATCAAGCTGGGTTGGTGTGTTTTGATCCCATTTTTCAGAAGGAGAAACTGAGGCTTACTGCGGAGAAGTAACTTGTCCAAGGTCCTACAAACCTAATTAGTGGTGGAGCTGGGTTTCAAACTGACATCTATCTGTCCCCAGAGTGGCCCTGCTCCCTGTATGCTATGCTTCCTCCTGAACATAGATTGCTGGTGCCAGTGGCTGGATATTTACACACACACACACACAAATACAAACATACAACTCCTTTTCTTAATAGCCATGTGATTACCCAGAGTTAAGTGCCAATGGCCTTTTGGGATCTCTCTGAAGGGTGAAGTGATAAAGGTCACAGTGATGGCCACAGAAACCTGTTTATTATCAGGAGATTACATTTCCTGTCACTTAAATGAGCCAAAGACCTCCAGACACTCCAGCAAGACTCCCATTACATAGAAGAACAGCTTCAACATCAAAAGAGAGCAAGATATGGGCAAAGGAGGGGGAGGCGTTCTTTTCTTCAGCTGTTGATGGTTGGTCAAGTGAGTCTAATGGCTTATTAATAAGAAGCAATTAATTGTGTAGCCAGCCCAGTAGTTCTAAGAAATGAAATCCCAAATCTGATACATGAAGGGCATCAGGGATTGAATAACTGTTAAAAAGCAGTTTCTGGCACTGCTTTGCATCAATAAAGATGTAAAGAACAAAGGAACAGTGTGCAACTGCACGATCAATAGACACTTGAAATATAAAAGCTGAAAAAGTGAAGAAGTGTGGAACCTGGTAAAATGTTAATATCTTCTTTCCAGAGAGGAAATCAGAATCACAAAGACACAGAGTTGGAAAGGACTTCAAGAGGTCATCCTGGCCCATAGCTTAAATTGTCCTGGCTGGGGACAGCTAGTCTCTTATTTAAAACAGCCAGAGAATTGCAGTAGACCATATTCCGGAGAAACAGGAGAATGTGCATTTACTTATTGCAGGCACTGGACATCTGGCCCACTGGGAGCAGTAAATCAGAGTCCAAAACTATGAAATACAAAGGATTTCTGAACTCATCAGACCTCCTGTGATGAACAAGACTGACATCTGCCTGCATTCCAACAGAAATCGTGTGAAATCAAAATTTCAGCCAAAAGAAGTCTGGACCCCATAATGAGAATTCTTATAATTCTAAAGCCAGAATTCACAAATTTCAGCCACTGAAATGAAGGGATGCAGAGGCCACTTGGGGGAATCCCTGGGCCTATGTGGTGGTTATGACAACCTGTGCTACTTGGCAGGAAATAATACCCATATGGAAGGGACGTTCATAATTTATAGTCATAAGCTAAGAGAATTCTAATGCTCGACTGAAATTAAAACACACATACACCCATACACACATTTGGAGATTCCAGGAATGTGGGAGACATAGCATCTGTATCACAATGCTAATTTACTAGTTAAGCCCAAAATGTGTAAGATTTTTATCTTTCAATGAAGTTGCACTAGCAATGTCTCTGCATCCAAAATGTCCTCAGTTCCTATTAATGAGGCTAAAGGAAAACTCAGTAAAATGTTTGGAATGCTTTGAGATCTCTGAACCCCTTGGGAACACCAGACATAATAATAGAACAGATTTAATGATCTCTATATCGTGCAATGCTTGTTGCCTAGAAACATTCCCCATAGATTAGTAGATTCTGTTTTTGTCCATATTCCTGTATTTCTGAGTCTTTTACATTTGTTCATATAATCAAAGAGAGGATATGTGTAATTTATATCTGTTCAGACATTGTTTCATTTCTGGGTGCTTTTTAGGGAAGTGCCAAAGAATTCAGGGGACCTAGGGAGTTGTTTCATCAGCTGGCAGAGCATTCTGTGAGGTTAAATACATTTCATCATAAGCATTGCCATAACAATGCTATAGCTGAGGAAGTAAAATCAAAGACTCGGGATTGAGGCAAACATTTGTAGCAGTGGTCCTTTTCTTTCAGTCTAAGAGACTATCTTGGTAAAAACAATCCCTTTTATGGGACCCAAACCTGCCAAGCAAAGGCCATTTGTAATGAGACTATTCTTTTAGCTACAAGATTATCTTATAAACTATTGAATCCCATGGGCTTTAAATATAAAATTGGCTGACACAACCTAATTTTAATATGGCAATGTAGTATGCCATGTTGGAAATGTATGAACATGATTGGGTTTTAACTGTTTTTTAAAAGGGTTTGCTAGATTTTGCGCCTAGGCCATCTAACACTTGAAAGACTGGTAACTGTATAAGTCAGAGCTACACTCAGCTGGTCCCATGAAAGAGGAACTGGTGGCTGACTCAGGGATAGCATGAGGCAACAGGAGGTGCACTGCCTGTGTTGCTATGGTTATACCTTCTGTGATCCATCCTAGACTAAACAGGAAAGGCCCAGTTTCCTGGGGGCACCTAAGTAGTTGGAATAACTCATCAGGATGCACAGTACCCTGCCCGGATGGTGAGAAACCCTTCATGTTTCTCTTTGAATAGACATTCTCTCTTCTCCAATGGGTCATGGGAGAGAAGTGGGAGCTTTATGTCTTGTGCTTTATGTCTGTGAGTCTGTGACTCTGGGTAAAGGCCCGTTCATTATGAGGGAGAAAAACCTGGGGGCGCCTGGGTGGCTCAGTCGGCTGGGTGCTCAACTTCAGCTCAGGTCATGATCTCATGGTTTGTGAGTTCTAGCCCTGCACCAGGCTCACTGCTATCAGTGCAGAGCCTGCTTTGGATCCTCTGTCCTCCTCTCTCTCTCTGCCCCTCCCCCCCTCCTCTCTCAAAAATAAATAAACATTAAAAAAAAAAGAGGGAGAATAACCTGTTTCAAGTTCCACTTCTGGAACTAGAAACTCAATCCTTGATTAGATAAAGAGTAAGATCAGTGAGTAAAAATTAGAAACCCTACCTAGAATGGATGAACACATCACATCATGTCTTTAAAGGGAAAAGGGATGATGAACCTACTCACTTCCATTTGGCCTATTGAGAAGAACCAAGAATAACATAACAACTCTAGTTCTATAGGTATCCCCCCACCTCCCATTGCTCTTTTTTGTTTGGTATTTATGTGAAATCATAAGGAAGAGTCACTATTAATAAATATATACTGAGTATCAGAGATGTGCTAAAGGAATTTTGAAGTATAGTAAAAAAACATGATATTGTGAACCAACAGATTAACATAGGAATATATTTTATGGTATGTATGCGATGATGTTTTTATGCATTGAGCCCATATTATTAATCAAGTAAATAAATAAATACAGTTGGCAATAGCTCATAAGCATCTGTAGACTATTTACACAATTGCGAAGGGGAATGAATGTCTTCCTTCCCATGTTTTACCAAACTTACTAATTTTATGATGCAGCATGCCTGCTTTTTCCCTGGGTTAAATGTTAAAAGTCTCTTGATGAACACAGAATAAGTTAACTGATAAATTAGAAAAGAGTTTATGAAACTGAAGTACAAAATATGTTCTTTGCCTCATGTACAATATAATGTTAATAGCCAGTAAACACTGAAGGCATTGCCGTGTGCACACTAGATTGGAGAAACAGTTGAAACCTTGCACAGCAGTGGCTTTCTTCCACTGATTCACAGAATGGAAACAACATAAGGTATGTCTGATTTTTTTTAATCTAAGTAGAAGTGCTAAAAAAATGGGGCGCCCTCCACTGTATCAAGCCTTCGAATTAGAACCAGAGATAATGACACACCTGGAAAACCAGCAAGAGGAAAGTTTATGAGACAATAACCCCAACCTATAATTTTAACAATAAAAAGACATGAATCAAGCACACAGGTTGTCAGACACTGTCCTCATGCAGTAGTCCTTCTGGCCGGCCCAGAACTTCCTTTCCTTTTTTTCTGACAACCATACCTTGAATTTTCTGTGAGGAAACCACCCTCCCCTAATCTCAGGGCACAGTGAGATTGGGTGCGTTGGGTACGTTGGGCAGAGTGGGTACGTTGCCACTCCTGAGGTAGAGATGTTATCTGAGATTCTACCATCAGTATATTCCGTCCCCCCGGCCATAATTATTGTCTCAAGGATAGGCACAGGACTCCAGTTTGACCAGTCATCACCAGGCCTTACAGCTCTTTGCTGAGTTGAACACGAATCGAAGAGGATATAAGTCTGAAGTAGCTGGGGGCCATCATATGAAGAGGATCTATCCAAGAGTGAAACCAATAAATGGGAGAATAAGTAAGAGTGAGACTGAGTGCAAAAAATTTGAACTCCAGGTTCCAGCCATGCCTAAATGCACCTAGATTTTTAAATTACTATATTATCTATTAAATTCTTTTTCTTTTAACATAAGTCAGCTTAGGGGTGAGTTTCTGGGCTCTTATAACCAAGATATTCCTGAGTAACACACTCTAAAATAATGAGCATGAACTACAGTGGGCCAGTGAATATGAAGTCTGAGTCTGTCATTCTGGCAGATGATATAGAAGAACTCCCATCTGTGCCCCAGATGAACCAAGACCCTTCACTTGCTGAATCCATGTGCCAAAGACAGAGTCAGCCAGAGGTAGAAGTGTCCCATGAAAGATTACAGTGGTCATACTGGGGAGAAACCATCTCCAGGCTAAGATGATTTGACACAATTAAGAAACTAAAGTCTAAATTGAAACAAGTAATATCTGATTTATCCACTGCCAACAGCAAATGAAGAAAAGAGAAGACATAAATGGAGACCAGCCAGTGGACATGTTTTGGATTTGCAGAGCATCAGAGCCGTCTGCAATGAAAGAACACAATGGACTGTAGAGGTTCTGTATCAGTAGACCAAGCACAGACTTCCAGGAAGCTTTTGATAGACAGGCTTTCCTGGGTTGCCTCCATCATTCCATCAAGCTCCTTCTGACCCCTGTCTGACATGAATCACAAGTATCCAGAATTTTACAGTTGAATAGAGGCAGAGAGAAAGAACTACTTTCCTTTGATCAACCGCACACAGTTTTGTAACAACATGTTAAGAAAGGATTGCTTTGTAAAATAAAAATATAAGCAGAATTTTAGTGTACTAAATTCATACATGTGTATCATACATGTGTATGCAAAAGAACAAAGGTCTGTGTGGGAAAAATTGGAGGCCAGGTTAAGTGCATCAAAGGGTGACCTGTGTAGAAAATCTAAAACCTAATTCCTAAATGTTGACCACCTACAGAGAAGAAAACTGGAAAAATAGATAGGAACAGGTGAAATTAAAAAAAGAAAGATTTTTAATATAGGTGAGAGGTAATTCAAGTCTCAAGAACATGATGTAGAATGATGATGAAAAAAAGAAGTGCCAGTGGAAGCTTAAAAATTTAGACAGGTTGGGGTGCCTGGGTGGCTCAATCAGTTGAGCATCTGACTATTGATTTCAACTCAGGTCATGATCCCATAATCATGGGCTCAAGCCCCATGTTTGGCTCCATGCTGAGCGTGGAGCCTGCTTAAGATTCTCTCTCTCCCTCTTCCCCTCTCCCCTACTCATGTGTGCTCTCTCTTTCTCTCTCTTACATAAAATAAAATAAAATAAAATAAAATAAAATAAAATAAAATAAAATAAAATAAAATAAAATAAAATAAAATTACAATAATTCAGACAGGTTCAGATGTCCCTGGATTCCACATCATCCAGTGTGACTATGGGAACCACTTACACATCCATTTTCTTTACCCCATCCAGGAAAAGCATGGATTCAAGCCAGATGGTGAGCTTCTCAAGGGCAGGAGATATTTCTTCTTCTTCTCCTTCTCCTCCTTCTCCTCCTTCCACTCTGCTTTCCCCTCCTCCTCTTCCTCCCCCTCCTTCTCTGTCTCTTCTGTCTCCTTCTCCTCCTTCTCCTCCTCCTCATCCTTCTCCTTCTCCTTGAAATTCCTAGGGCCTTCCACAGAGGCTGTCAAATACTGCTGAATTCATTGGTTAATTAATTCCAACTGGAAGTGACAGTGGCATTCTTAACTTATCCCTAATTTTACCAATGAGAAACTAAGGGGCAGAAAGGTGATGAGTTTAGTTAAAAGTCACAAAGCTAGTTAGAGGAGCATCCAAGACAAGTGTTCAATATTCCTGAGATGAGGAAGAAATTTCTCATGTGTCTGAAAAAGTACACTGGATGATAGTGACTCTTCTAATTGATTAGAAGATGGCTGCCACACAGAACAGAGTGATACTTCAATCATTGCAGGAAATAAAAGGTTCCTTCCTGTCTTGTTTTACTCAGAGACAGTTCAAGCAACAACAGCCAGTGAACTGAGGAACAGAGAATGGAACAGTGGTGATAAAAAGAAACTTCCACAAATATATTATCAAAAGCATTATTTGGACTCCCTGTTTGGGCTGAAGTATCTAGGGACATCAACCTCCTAGTAATTCTGTGGTGTTCGTTAGTGCCTTTAGTTTGTACCCATAGGTTGGGAACAAAGGAGGAAACCAGAGGGACAGATGACAGAGAGTGAAAACTCACTTACATACCCGGGTTTAATTCCACACAAGTCATTTAATGGAAACCGTTATCCCTAAATTAATCGTCTCTTCATCACTAGCCAACTGTGCAGCCCTCTGTGGATCTCTGCTGCCTCATCAGTGACTGAGGATGGAGGACTGAATGATCACTACCCTCCTGGCTCTCATGTTACCAAATTCTGAGTGCCATGGGATGTGACATAAGGGCATAATCAAATTCAGTTGAGGTTAATCTATAATTGTCCATCCTGCCTTCCTCTTCTGGCTTTCACTGACAAATGAGTGTAAACCTGAAATTCATTTTGTTTCCAGAGATCCTGGGATGCTAAAATTATTCATCAAAAATCAGCTTTTAACAAGAATAGGTAAGAAAGTAAATTAAGAAAATTAAGAAATAATGAAGCCATTTTAAAAACAGTAATGATTTAAAAGCAGGTAAGGGAATACTCTTATTGGAAATGTTGAATACCTGCAAATGAGCAGTTAGGTGACAAACACACAATGGGATTAAGGGATTTTGCTAATGTACAGATGAAACCATTTATAATAATTTCTTCCCAAATTTGGAGATAATGCAAATGTTTTGATTATTACTGAAAAGATACATTTGCTTGAAAATTGACCATCCTTCAGAATGTTGAATATTATATCTGAAGATGTTATTAATGTTTTGCTCAAACGTCTCTTTTCAAAAATAGCAATTTTCTAGAATTTCTTGTGAATCAAAAGATGTTTCTGAAAATTATCAGAACCATATTTGCTCTCTTAAAAAACAAAAAGTCAGGGTGTGATGCTAGGAGCTGTAACAACCCACCCTAAACCTCAGGCACTTGCTCACTCAGAGACAATGTGAACATCCCTGGCAAGGAAGCTTCCAAGGAACACCTCTTCCAAGCAGCGAGTCAAGAGGCTAGAACCTTCCATTATGAGGATCCTCTATCTCCTACGATCTCAAAGGATCTCACTCTCGGCCCTAAGGAGAGCCAGGGGGAGAGCTTGAAAGATTCCATAGAAGGTTCTATGGCCAAGCCTGGTGGTAGCTCAAGTAGCTTCTACTTACATGCCATTGGCCACAACTCAGTCTCATGGTCCCACTGAGACACCAGAGGGGCAAGAAGAATAGTTGAGCAGTGTGCTCCAGAAGGAGAAAGAAATAAGACTGGTGAACACTAGTGATCTCTGTCACAATACAGAAATCACCCCCCAAAAAAAGAAGCTGGAAGAGAGCTGGAGAAT
The DNA here is from genome assembly GCF_007474595.2 of Lynx canadensis. NCBI lineage: Eukaryota > Metazoa > Chordata > Mammalia > Carnivora > Felidae > Lynx > Lynx canadensis. Next base: position 164,230,229 of record NC_044310.1, on the reverse strand, counting down.
AGGCAGGGTTCTGCACTGGGGGCCACTCAACACATGTGAATGTTGGCCAGCAATCAAACAGTCCACAAATCTTCAGAGTGACCCCTATGTGTGTGGTTCAGGTGCTGTGGGAGAAGGGAGGGTTTGGGTAAACACTTCCTGACTCAGACAAGGTTGTTGCCATCAAGATGATTACAGAGGAGTTAAACAGATAATATATGGAAAGATAAATACCCAGACACCATTTAATAATATGAGACAATATTACTCTGAGCTTTAAGGACAGGGATTTGGCTTTCTTTGGGGAGCCCAACACCAGGTACACATCATGGCATAAGTTGGCACAGATACATGTAGTTGACTTTAATTAAATGGACTATAACAGATAGTACAGAGAAGTACATTGACTAACCTTAATTACTAAGTCCTCTAAGCTCAGTGATTACTACAAAGGTGATATAATAGACATTTATTTGCTGTCTCCCCAGCACAGCCATTATTCCCCATCTCTCACCAAGTGGTGTCCTAAGGTGGGGAAATGTCTCCATTCTTAGGCATGTGGTTTGTCCACACCCAATTTCAGAGGCAAACATCAACTGTCTTGTATCAAAATTCCTTGTACACAGATTGGTGCAAGTCTAGGCACATGATCCTGTCAAGGTTACAGACAGAGAAAGAGACAGTGGATCTGGAAGCAGGTGGTACTACAAGAGATACTCCTTCTTTTCCTAGAAGAGAGTGAAGATGTAAGATCTTGGACTGCCATGTCACTTTGCTGTCATAAGGAGACATCTCAGAGCTGTGGGGATGCTGCCAGATAGGGCCCAAGGATAAAGCCTCACCATAAAATTCATAATGGAAAGCTTGCGAGAAATTATATCTGTGGTGACATTGCTTAAGCCCCTAGATTAATCCTCTCCTGAAGCCAGATGCCTTTGGATTTTTTAGTTTTGTGCCAACTAACTTCATTCTTGGTAAAGCCGGTTTGAAAGTGTTTTTGGTAACTTGCAACACAAAGTCCTTATGGAAACAGGTGATGTGGCCACTGTGAAAGGTACTATTGGTTTCCTATCTAGCAACGTTTCCCTTCTTCTTTCAGGCAGAGCCTGAAAATGCTGACCAATCACTTTCCCAATCTCTCTAGTAATTAAAGCACATGTATGAATATATTCACTCCTGGTGAATAGGACCTGAAGAAAACTCTTCAGTTGAGGAGCTGGGGTATATGGGAGGTGGTTCTGGGAAAATTTTTACTCCTTGACAAAAAGTAACACACATAAAGAAACTTCTTATTTTGCTGTTGACCACCGTGGTTGAGGATGTGATAGCTGGAGTGGAGCAGCCATGTTGTAACTCTGAAGAAACAAAGCCAACACAGAATGGCAGAATGAAAGTTAGAACCTGGAGCCTTGATGACATCAATCAATTGCTGAATTTATTAACTGTGCAATTATCCTACTCCCACCTTCATTTATTTATTCCAAGCTATTATTTAGATGACAAATTATTTCATTGTTTACATTGCTTTTGCCTGAATGGAGTAGACAGGGCTTAAAGGCAATAGAATTGTTAGAGGCTGACAAAAGAGTAGGGAGAAGGTTTCCATAACAATACAACAATATCTACAATATACTGAGTATCTACTACATGTGAGGGACCTCTTCATTTATATTCTTAATTTTAATTCTCTAATCTTCACAACAATAAGAAAGCATTATTATGCAGATTTTGCAAAGGAGAAAGTGAAGTCTCAGAAAAGTTAAATCACTTGTCCCAAGCTACCCACCTTTTATGTGGCATCACACAATTCCCACGCATCTGCACTCATCCTGTTACATCGCTACAGTTATGAATTTCAGGTCTAGCAAATATAGCAGGCACATTTTTAGAAGTTGAAATAATATTTTCTATACAGGGATCAAACCTAAAGTTATGAAGTAGGTGAACACCCAATGGAGTTAAATTAATGTGACGTGTCACATTAACAGGTCACCAAGAATGAAGAGGACTTGTGCCTTTGCTTTCCTGCAAGATTCTACTTCCCCCTAACCTCTTCTTTGCCATTTATGTGCTGCCTATGTGAGAAAATCATCTACTGGTTCTGTTCAATCTGGGCCCAAGTACAGTAGGGGATGATAAAGAACTCTTTCTGGCAGTGTATCATCCCTTCCCTTTTCTTCTGATGGCAATACCCTGCTTTTCTTAAGGAAAATTAAATACTCTGCCTTCAGCATTACACACATTCTGGTGGAACCATTAGCCAAGGGGTCATGTGACCTTCTGGCTAAGGTGACAAGTGACCCACATATGCCATAAAGGCCTTCACTTCTAGGACTCTGCATCTTGAGGGGAGTGATGCTAGAGTGGGGAAAATGGTTGGTGCCCATATGGTCACTTCAGAGAGGGTACCATTGTAGACCACCAAGTGTTTCCTACTCTCTGTACCCTACTACCTAGACCCCCCCCCACAGCGCTTCCTGAGCCCAGTTTACATCTTTCCACTGGTTACCCAATGTTCTTTGACAGATCACTTTCCTGCTTAAGCTTACTTCCATTTAAACCTGGAAAGTTAACATTAGACTGTCAACTCTGTGAGGGCAGAAGCCACTTCTGTTTAGCTTCATTGTTGCATCCCGAGTATCTAGCACAGAACTTAGTAGATATCAAGCATTCAACAAATATTTTAATTTCTTAATTAATTAATGAGGTCCAGAAATGAATGAGTCATCCAGTCTATAACCAAGTGGAATATTGATGCTTAAATGTCAGATCCTCTTTAAGGATTTTTATATGAGAAATTATCTGCTGCTTGTCTCGGCTGAACAAAAGCAGAACCTTTGATACCATGAAGAATGAGCGACAACTTAATCAGAAACAAAGAGAAAGTGTTTCCTCTTGTGCCACTAAGTCTAGAATGTGCTGTTTGAAAGACAGGCAGAGAAACCTGTGCTTCCCTGTGTGAGATATCCACTATGCCACACATCCCAGAGCTTCTGATCCTTAAAGAGGGTGAGTAGATAGACAGAGAAAGGATAGAAAAATGAAGAATATTTCCAAAGGAAGCCACAGTTCCCCTCTGCTAAGAATTATAAGGCCAGAAGTAGGTGACTTAGCCTGTTGTCTACTAGGTAAAGAATGGAGATGTGACTAGGGCAGAAGAAGTCCTCCACACACTGCTGCCGGCTCTCCCCCAACTTCTTTCAGTCTCTCCCAGTCTCTCTGTCTCCTTACACACCCCCACACACACCACACATGCATGCTTGCACGCGCGCACACGCACACACACACGCGCGCACATAGAGGCTGTGAGAACCCAGAAACATACAGACATAAAACAAATGGAACTGAAGGAAATCCAACACCACAAGCCCCTGGTAATGATAATGATGAAGAAAAGCTGCTGCCAGATGCATCTTGTGATGACGCCAATGATCTAATTCTCTCACTATCAAAAGATGCCGGTAAAGGCAGCCTTGACAGAAGGCTTTAAAAAATCAAAAGAGCACAGCATCACTGGAACTGTGTTATCTGATTTATGTCTTTTCAAAGACCAGGCTTGTGTCATATGCTGATAATAGACTCTAGCCATCAAAACGTTATTTTATCTGGTATCTTGATTTTAAAGAATTGTGGAAACTAGCAAATAGAACTGGGTTATTTATATGATGTTTGAAACTATCGTAGTCTACTAGGGGAAAATGCAACACACACACACACACACACACACCAAAAACAAAACCCAGGCTACACAGTAATATAATAAAAGGCAACAGCCTTGATGTTATAAACAGTCAACAATGTAATTTCCAAATTAGGACATTTTTCTTTCATAATTTCATAATGCAAGTATGAATGAGTGCTAAGCTGGTATGTGGGTGCCCACTGGATGAGACCCTTACCCACAAGTACTTGAGTACTGCCAGAATTCAGAGCCATCACTGCCAGCAGATGGAGACTCCTGCTAAAGAAGAACCCATATCAGGAAACAGCCTCATCTATTAAATTACACAGAAATAGAAGGGTCTCCGTGGAGCAGGCACAACACAAAATTTAAAAAAAAAAAGTTTAAAAAAAGTTTAAGTAATTGAATGTAAAAAGTCCCCAGAAGCATGACCTAATCATTCCACGTTTCATGCAACTTAGAGATGACATCTTTTTCCTTGAATGACTCGACATTAATCAGACAGACCTCCACACTTGAGAAGATAAATGTCACACAAAGAAAATGAAGCTTTCTATATATTTACCTTACTGTTTAAAGCAAAGACATTAGAAATGAATGAGATTTTTGACCATTTATCATACAGAGAGACCAATTGTCTTGCAGAAATTTTTATGTCAAACCACACCTGGCCATACATGTTTGTCTCTTGATTCATGAGCCCTAAATATCACATTGCAACACTGTTGGGCTTAAGCCAAAAATAATGTGCTTAAAACTTCTTCCTTGCAGTCTTAAATTAGCAGCAATGCTGGAAGAAAGAAAAAAGCTGCCTTGATGATCCAAAACTATGAAAAGTCTCAGTGTTATTTATTTAGTGTTTTAAACATGTTATTTAATGGGGTTTGGGCAGTATATTGACCTTCCTAATGAGGTTTGACTAAAGCCAATATTAAAATTAATGTGCCCTCCCTGAGCACCCAGTGACAGAATGTAATAGGAGCTGGCTTGGAAGGATCTGTGTGGCAGACAGAAGTCAGCCTGGTAATAAAAACTGGCCTTGGACAATCTGTATGCTGATGATCAAGAATTAACTTTCATCACTGTTAGGGATTTCAGGAATCATCTTTTTAGGCGAGACTCAGTGTTCAATGATCAGAATATACTGATAGGAAATATTGATCATAGTGGTTATAGTTTGTGAAAACGTAAGAAGACAATATAAAAGATCCTGGAAGTGATTTTAAGTGGAAAGACCAGTAGCACATGCATTTGAATTCCATGTGGGTGAAAACCACTGCAGGGTAGTAATAATGCCTGGGACTGGACAGCCCTACAGCACATCTACATTCTCTTCTAGATCCAGTATATTTTCCAGACTCACATGCATTCTTAATTATTATTAGGGTGCTTACTTGCTAACATGACCTCCTCAAATCAGTCCTAATTCTCATCCCTAAGCATCCTAGAACCACCCCACCCCTAATCTCTGACAGCACAACCAGTCCAGGCTGATGGTGATGTTGGTGGTGAGTCATTTCCATCTCCCAACTTTTCCATTTTGTCTCCTTCAACCCCCTTCTCCCTCTGAATCTCCAGGTTAAAATGACTAATAATAGCTTATCGCATGACATCTAGCCAGATTCAAGGTAACTTTCAGAACATGGCTTTTAGTGAGAATAAGCTTGGCTCTCATTTACATATCCTTAATGGTCACCTCACAGCTGGGTGGCTCTGGGTGAGTTATTTTACTTTTCTCAGATGTAGTTGCCCAGTCATAAAAAAAAATGGGGATAAGGAATGAAATTATACTCACAAATGTTTTAATACCAAGAGGCATTTCTTTGGGTTAGATGGAATAGGGTTCTGCTAATTATTCTAAGTCTGCAGGTTCAAATACTGTACGTTCATTTCCTTAATATAGTCCATCTGGATATTTCAAACTCCAAAGAGAATTTGAGAGGCTAAACTACCCAATTCATGCTAAGAGTAAATATATTTACACAGGCTGCCTATTCCACTGCATCACAAACAGGGTAATTCCCATCTCAAACTCTTTTTGGTAAAATCCCTTGGCTGTGTTCTCTGAGAAGGTGATTACAGACGTTCTCCTTCTCTTCTCTTTGTATTTGAACCCTCAATCCTAATGGACAAGGCAAGCGGGTCAGGAAAGCAAAGAACAAGCCAGGAAAGGACAAGGGCTGATTTTCTGTTGAACTTGCCTAACTTCTATTTCATGTTTAAGATACCAAAATAGTTCTTCAAATATGCTTGCAAACGGTGGCATTGCCCTTGAATATGTTCCCCCGGCTCCCATCTGAGTCAGTGTAATGAGTCTGCATTTTATAAGAGCTGAGCCTGGTCCAAATGGAACCGTGTAACTGTTAGAAAGATTAATGGACTGTATCATCCCACAGTTGACTATAAACTTCTAATTGTGTGAATCTCAGTGTGGCGTCTAGAGCTAAATGGGAGCCTGCTTCCTCAGTCGCTAATATCCGCTGATATTGTTCATGATTTTTCTAATGCCAACCCTAGGTACATCAGGGCTGGGCAGACCCCTGAGGAAAACAACAACTTTTGTTGTAGGTACTTGAGAGCAGTCATTTTCACCGTTGCCAATTAATTCATCAATCCGTGTTTACCAAGCTGCCACCGAGAACAGGGACCGGCACTGAGCCCTGCTGAGTGAGGGAAGGATGGAGAACTCTATGAAAACTGAGCCTCTGCTCCAGAGCAGATGTAAATATGAGCCAAGAGGGGACTGCATGACATCAAGCAACTCCCTTACCCCTCCGAGCCTTAAACTGGGAAGCAGGACACCCACCAGGCCATCTACCTGAAGAACAAGAGACAAAATGTGTGTGTGAACACCCTTTGGAAAACATTAAGGTCAACACAAATGAAAGCATCCATCATGACCTATAATAGAAAACACTGGTCCTGTAGAGCTAAGAATAAATCAAGTTAATTCGGGTGTATCTGCACCCATTCTCTTCCTTATAAATTCAAGCCCCTCTCTCTTCACATTTCAGAACATTTTGAGTGGTTTATCCGCTTAGTGGTTTATTTCAGCTTTGAAATCACGCGTGGAGGCTTCTTTCAGGCACACTTGCTTTGTCCTTGACAAGACCACATTCTATTAAAAGAACTGTCAAGTATTGGCCCTTGGTTGGGATCAAGGGAAAGCTAGAGAGGACTTCTTTCCTCCCTGTACTCCTACCCACCTGTTTCTTTCCCCACTCCCTCTTTTTGTGGCTCCCTTCTGCTCCCTCTGAACAGGAAACACAGAGCTCTCAGCCCTGTGATGCCCCTCCAGTTTCCTGGACCAGTGAGCAGAATCCACATAACCGCTGGGTCCTTCATCCCAGGCACCTAACTGTGTAAGCTGCATTTCATCACTTTGCAGAAATGTCCCTCTCTCCTTCCTTAGAGCTGCATTAAGTGAACAGATTCCCTTATGTTCTAAACAGTCTTTTCTTTTCAAGAAATTAAGGAAAGAGAAATATTAGGTATCTACGTTGCTACAGTGCGTTGTGAAACTTGGGATGGCATAATGCTTCTTGGCAAATTGCACCGCAAGTCTCCAAAGTTAATCAAGTTGCTGAGGTTTTCAGGATCCGGATGTTGGCAGAATTTCCTCACACTCCTATGCCAATTTAGATGTTTAAATATCTAGGGAACAGTAAATATAGAACACACAACTACAGCATTAAGAAGGAACCGTGGCTGCAGTCCTGTCTAACCAGCATGTCCCCTAATTCCTCAAAACTTCCCTTTTGACCAGATGGAGAATAATAATATATATAATACCTTCCTCAATCCTGGAAAGGGCTTTGCTGCCACTCTCAAAAGGGTTCAGGCATTTTCCTGCCACCTCATTTATAACAAGCTAATTCATGCTCTGTAGATCAGAGAAATGGGCTGATTAGGAACAGATTTATGTAGATTCAAATCTGCATTTTGAGTGATGGAAAAGCTAAAGCCTATTGCACCCTAGGGTTTAGAAGTAACTCTGATCCCATCTACTGTCTCAAGTTGTTACAGTGGGGTCTATAAAAGCACGATCCCAAAGAAGCCTGAAAATAATGAGATGGCAAAAAAGTGCAGCATCAGATTCTACCTGCAATCCCTGTAAAGTCCTTTATTGAAATGTGGGAAGGTTGTATGTTAACCATGATGCCTTTATATATCACTAAAGGAGATGATGGCCCAAGTTTGGGTCTTCAGACCTATCACCAAATGTTTCTGTTGCTTCACCCCAAGACAAGTAACAGTATGGAATTTGGTCCTGGGAAAGAAAGTTTGGGGAGGGGAAGTTAAAGCAGGAGAAAATAAGAGAAGGAAAAAGATTCCTAATACCATGAAACTCCTGCCATTCGCAAATATAATTTTCTGTCAAATCTGGACTGGGCGAACTTATGTAAGTGAACAAAACCCCCTGGATGCTACAAGGATAAGGGAGGAAATGGATAAAGCCCCGGGGATCCGGGGATCCAGGGAAAAGAGGCCCGTGTTAGCTGAAGGAACTGGTGGTGTTTTTCCTCTCATCCTTAAGAGTATAAATTGTGGAAGATATGAACAAACAAAAAGCCCAATGAGACCATTTATGAGGAGAAGCAATAAAATCCACACAGATAATGTATGACAGAGAGGGGGAAATGAACTTTCCAAAACAGAGTACTAACACCCTCTTCGTGGGTGCAATGCACAAGATTAACGACGCCACCCTCAGACTCCTTGGTGGCATTTCAGGACCTTGCTTTACAGCTCCCTTTCATTTCACTGGGATGTAAATAATTGATAACTTGAAGGGACCCAAGAAACCCACTGCAACTGAACACAGATATTTTTTATGACATCAATTACAGGGCTAGTGACTTGATGAGAAAAGGAAAATATTTCAAACCACACTTTAATGATCTCTACCAAGAACCCCTAGTGTTCCAAATGAAACGTGGGTCTCTAGGCCTTGTTGTTTTTCTTTTTTCCTCTGTTTTCCTCCTCTTTGGGAATATAAGTTACCGCTGAACAGAAGAGATGGTTAATTATGTCTATACTTTGCAGTGGTGGCTTGCAGGCCTCCTTATTTTAATAGAGAAAGAAAGCTTGGGACAGCGGAAGGCTTTGAGGGGAGGTCCCTTGTGTGTGCCCCGTCAGGGCCACATGTTATATGACAAAAGTGTTGTGGAGTTGGGCTTGGCAGCTAGGGCTACAATTGTAGTTGAGATTGTCATTTATGACATTACAACACCAGGGCACATTACAATGATATGGTAAGCAGCACCATTAAGGCTGTTGAAAGGAAGTCAGAGTTCAAGTATTTGTGCATGAAGCACTTTATGTGGTGGCGACTTCTGAATTTATAGTTGTCAGGACGGGAATAGAAAGGTTGATTTGGTCTGAGAACGGGTCTGTTCATGCTTGGGTCTGGTTGATTGTGAAGTCCAGTCCATTTTTCCTTTTTTTCTGGCAAAACTCTTGCAAGGCTGTTACTGCTTCATCAGAAAGGGCTAGAACCATGTCTGGAAGGTTATCCACAAACCCCGCCCATGCAGCGCAGTGGGAGTATGCTCAGTACTCACGCACACGGGTCCTGAGAGAAGGATGCTCTGAGGTAGTACTGGTGTGGGAGGCAGAGAGGGCCTGGGTATGTCTCTGAATAAAGGAGGGAAGAGGGTGGAGAGATTGCTCCAAACCAATTCCAAGACAATAAAATCCCGTTATTCTATGACTCATTACACGCGTTTGAACCCAACAACAGGTCAAAACACATAACTTGAACTATCATTACGGGACACAGGACAAGTCTCCTAGAAGCATCTTATACTAAGGTCTGGGTGTGTTTCTCACTACCGGCATCACCACTGTTGCACTGCACCATTTCTTTCTTTGGAGGGGCCTAAACCACTGAGGGGAGAACTCTTTGGGTCAGTTAGTTTAGAAAAGAGATCTGCCAAACTGCTTGTTCTCAGGGTGAAAAAGATACTGATTAGCCGGTAGGCCACAGTTCTGAAGCCCTCATACTTTAAAGTAATGTAATTCTAAGCTTCCATGTCTTGTAAAGAGCTGTTCACTGACTTGGCTCCCAAGCAGGAAGAAAGGGGGGTGAACGGTGCAATGAAAACAAGAATTCGTTCTCTTCCTTCCAATCTTTTGATACAAATACGCCCTTGTTTCTCCAGTTGCATTTTCTCACCACTCTCCCATACTTTCCTAATACTCTGCATCATCTGATGATGTCAAATAAGCTATAGGATATAAGATCTTCAAAATGTCAGCAGTAAAGTGCTTCTTGTGGCTTTTTTTCCTGGCCTATCTGTAAATGGCACCAGGAAAAATCAATCTATTTTTATGAGTCGTCCAACCCAGCTGGGTCTACTTAAGAAAAATCTCCAGATGAAATTTATTGAGATGTTCCTAAAATGCCTCCTATTTACGTATTACAAATGAAACATTATTCAGAATTTGGAAGTGATTTCTGGAGTATTTGAGGCTTTTCATTTTGAGCCTGAAGGAACAGCCCATAATGAAAACTTACCGATGGAGTTGATATTTGATCACATCTGTGTTAATTTGGGACTGCTAACTTATCATTAATAAAGCATTTGGCTAGAAAACGATGGCCATATTGACGGTCTGGTAACTTTTTTCTCCATTTTATGCCACAATAACTGCCCAGTCTTATTGTTGCCCATTATGAATGCATAAAGTTTTATAGCCTAAGTAATGTCAAATGACGCAGTGTCAAGAAGACCTGGAGACAAGTTGGGAGGGTTTAGATGGAAAAAGAAGTTGTGTGGTCCATGCCAGCCTTGCTTGTAGTTTTACTAGGTATTGATCCCTTTTTTACATACTGATTTAGCATCCTGAATTATGATGCAGTATTAAATTTAAACACCACTTGAGAGCTTGTACCTCAAAGGTTGCTCTGTGTCACAACCACTTTTGACTCTGATGGTGTCTGCCACTCTAGAGGAGGTGTTTTATGAGAACTGTCCATAAAAGACTGCATGGCGGTTAGCTCTGCAGTGGAGAGAACATGCAGTGCTTTATAAGCATCTGGAGGGCCAGCAAGCATGAGCAGTCCGGTACACCAAAAATATTCACAAAATCAGAGTCTTGAAAGGAACTTCCAGAGATCAACCAGAGGCAACAGACTTGTACATTCACTAAAACTTCAGAAAAGAGGTTTCCACAGACTTCCTTGATAACAAAGTTTATTATGCAAGCCTAATCCTAGAGGAAACTTTCCCTACACCTCCCCAAGCCTCTGCACTTCACACTCATTCCTTTTTCTCCCATATCGAGGGCCAGTGAAATCCCACCTCGTCTACCACAGAAGAAAGTGGAGTATAATGTATTGGTCAAGCTTTTCAAAAATTAGGAGTTCTTAAATATTTAACTAGGTATAATGCATTACACTCCAGGTGTTATTTGTATAGTGTCTATTTGTTGCATATGCACCAAGGCTATTTTTATGAGTGAAATATATCTGAACACCATGCTAGAACTTTTTTTTTTTTTAGTCAGCAAGCTGGATTGAGTTCTAGGGTCTTTTTTTTAAATAGGTGTCAGTTAGTTGCCAGTATTGCAAAACACATGCTATGTTCCTAGCATATTCCTATGATGTTTAATGTCCAAATATAGAAAAGAAGGGGAAAGAGGGAAGGAGGGAAGGATAGAAAGAGGGAGAGAAGGAGAGACAGAGAGAGGGAAGGGGAAGAGGGAAGGAGGGAGAGAGGAAGAAGGATGAAAGGAAGGAAGGAAGAGAGGGAGGGAGGGAGGGAGGGAGGAAATTATTTGTCCATTGATTTTAGATCTGCATGGAACTCACTCCCGCACTTTTTTAGTCTGATGTGGGGCCATCCTGTTTCTCATTGCTCGTCACTGAGGCAATGCAGGGACAGGGGAAGGAGCAAACAGCCAGTGGACCACAGATGGCTTTGTGTTCCATGCAGGACCATGGATAGCTTTGTGCTCCGTTGCTGGGTCTAGATTCCAGGAGAGCACAGGAAGAGCACAGAGAAGATAATGTGAGAACAGAAGGTGATTTATTCATGGCAATCTAAAATGATTTCCTTCTTGTTCACCTTTCCTTCCAATGCCTTAGGCAAATCTATTAATTCTTCCCTTACAGTGGTAAAAGAACAAAACCAAAATAAGGTAAGGTGTGGATTTTCTCTTCTGCAGTACGAAAATATATAGGTTTCAGAAACGAAACAGTTCATTCATATCTAGAATCCATTAATTGATGGTATTTATTAAAATGCAGTAATTCATCAGGTTTTACAAAGAATTAAGCTATGGATCGCTAACAAATTAAATATAACTTTTTATTTCGATCAAATGGCTAGCTCACTGTACCATGTTTTACACAACTATCACATTTAATCTTCACCCAATGGAATAGGCAGTTGTTCTCAAAGTGCCTGGAGGTTCCTCGACCAGCAGCATTACTCAGGAACGTGTTAGAAATGTAAATTCAGAGGCCTCACCTCAGACCTATTGAATCAGAAACTCCAGGGATAGGACTAGCCATCCATGTTTTAACAAGCCTTCTGACACACAGGACAGTTGAGAATCACCGGGCTATGGAGTATTCTCATTCTAGAGTTAAGAAAACTGAGGCACGAAGACTTTAAGCAATTTTACCAATACCACATAGTGAGAAACCAGTCAAGACTACATGACTCCAAAGCCCTTGCTCTCAACTATGAGGTTATGCTGCATGATGGACTCAGTTTACTTAGGAAAACAGTGTCAAGAATATAGACAAATTGGGAAATATACTCCAGAGAAAGAATTTAGATTTAAAATAATAATAATAATAATAACATATGGCTTGAAACATGTCTTGCTTGGCTTAATTTCTGTCTCTAAAAATCTTGAACTGAAAACATTCTGACTCAAAGTGTTGAAGTCAAATCAGGTAGGTGATGGGAAAGAATGCTTGGACTCAGAAGGTCCAGCGAGCAGATGGCTTCTGTCCCATGTGACAAGGCAGCCACTAGACTAAATGCCAGCAGAATGATGCTACATCAAAATGATCTCTAGGGGCACCTGGGTGGCTCAGTCGGTTAAGAAGTTAAGCATCTGACTTCAGCACAGGTCATGATCTTGCGGTTCGTGAGTTCGAGCCCCACGTCAGGCTCTGTGCTGACAGCTCAGAGCCTGGAACCTGCTTCGGATTCTGTGTCTCCCTCTCTCTCTGCCCCTCCCCCGCTCATGCTCTGTGTCTTTCTCTCTCAAAAATAAATAAACGTTTTTTAAAAATCTCTAAATTCACTAAAGAAAAGCCAGGAATCCCAACTTGTGAGGGAAAATTTCCAACTTTAGCTATTTAGCTAAAACATTAGCTATTAATTCATGAATTTTGAAAGAAGTATGCCGATTTTTTTAACTATGGGTTTTGCTTACAGCATGCCATTTTGTAACCTTTCACTGAGAAATCCTCACATTTAATGAACACAGATCAAATGACTGAGGGTATATAAGGTTTGTGAAAAATATGTGTGGGAAAAAGTGTGGGAAATTGAACGTATGGAACTGTGCTAAGTGATCACATAATCAAAAGTGGGCTTAAACCTTATGGCTATGTCATACTGGTCCCTTTTATTAACTCACAGTTTGGAACAGTGATTCCTAATATCACCGCATTTGTATAATATTCATTGAGATTGTGTGACTGCAAACCCTGATTTCACAAGAAACTGCTTGAGTGAATGTTGGAAAATAAGCTTTTGAGGCATATGTCAAGTGTTTATGTGGGCACCATTTTAAATTCTCACTGAGAAAGCCACTCTATGGACTGAAAAACATTCAGAGGAAGCAGGTTTGGAAAGGTTACTACAAAATCCATCTCAACTGCAAACAGAAGTGATTTTAATGCCTGTTATTTTGGAAGCAGTTCAAAGTTGTTTTTTCCATTGTAAATAGCATTAAAGTGCTCTGTGGAGGCAAGTATTACTTTTTTCTTGGCCCACTGCACTTCAGTAATGGCTCTTATACACTGAAGGCACAACAATAAGACTCAGGAAGTTATGCACAGTATATCAGGGACAGCAGAGGAGAAGAGGGAGGGGAGAGGAGGTCATATGGTAAGTATAGAAAAGAAAAATTTGGGGGTGGAGATGCTGTGCATGCGAATACCAGCCAAGACAGGGAACATCTGGAAAACCTGCTCTGTATTATGTGGTCATTCCACAAACTTTTCCAAGGAATCACATAAGGAGAATATTATATTTTAATTAGAGTTGGGACTGATCCAGAGAAAGGGGGGAAAAAGGATGGTTTGGTGAACGAGCTGCATTTTAGTTTGGCTGGGTCCATGAAATGCAATTAACCACTTAGTTCCCTCTAGAGGTGCTCAGCCTATTCCAATGGCTCAGCGACTTAATGAAACATCACACTGGACTCTTTCTTGCTTAGCCTTAACCTGTTAAAAGGAGAGGAGAAGTAATAGGTGAGTGTCAATTGAAGAAAAGAGGTCAAACCTGGGACCTTTTCGTCAGGAGACCCCAGAAAGCCAATATGATACCCTTGTCTCCCTCTGCCTTTCTTATTTATGTCACATGGCAAGTTTATCAGTTATTCTCTGAAGGTAACTGGGAAAGAATAGATATATGAATGTGATGAGGTATGTAATTTATTTAAGGTAATATTCTATTTAATTTTATGAGAAAACACAAGTATTATGCCAAAAAAAAATAAAATATTCCACATGTCTTGAGTCCTCCTTAATAGAAATTAAATACATTTTAAATGCTAATAATTTATTGTTTTTAGTTTAGCATCTAAAAAATTAAATTTAATGTATCTAATATTAATAGAAAGGAGTGAAATAAATATTTCTTAGAACTTTGTTGTTGTTTACAAATTCATCATCATACATTTATTGAGTCCAAACTACATAGTGGGAATTGTCCTAGAAGAACCAACCTCTCCACTCAAGGGACTAGCAGTCCAGTAAGAGAGACATGGCATAGAGCCTTGAAATGTTAATGACAATATAAGACAATGATATATATAATGGCAGTCAGTAAATTGCCAAGCTAATGGTTTAGAAAGAAGCACCATGGGCTCTAGGGGTAGAGAAAGCAGGGATGGCTTCCTGAGAGAAGTAGTGATTGTTCTGGTCCTTGAAGGCTGGATAGTATCTGGATAAGTGGAGAGGAGCCAGAGGATCAAGCAGCGAGTGGTCTATGCTCTGAGCAAATGCCCAGGAAGGCGTTAAGAGTGTTCAAAGGGCAGATGATAGTGGTTGAGAAGAGGCTCCTGGAAGTGACACAGGGAGGGTGACATTTTAAAGGAGTCAGTGGCCAGAATATATAAGGCATTGACAAATGTCCTAGATAAAGCATTATAGGGATCGCAAAAGATGTTGTTTGAGGAAGGATCCCTGGTGTAGGGAAGAAAAGCTTATAATTGAAAAGGTCCAAAATTAGTATCTAGAGATTTAAGGAGTACACATACTGAACATATACCAGGAATTACAAAAGTGGGATACTTCCAAATGTTTAAGGGATGTTTTTTTCTTCAACGGTATCTCTGTGGCACATTACAGTTTGGACATGATGATGTCCACAGTGATTTCTCTGTTTCCCTTCCTTTATACCCCAGACCCCAAATTATTATGCCATCTGAAATAGTCTAAATTCCTGACCCCTTGCATTTTGACCCCATGCCAATAACATGTCAACTCCCTTTCTTTCCTCTTTAAGCATTATCTTCTCCAGACAGTATTTGGCCCTTATACTTGAACACCAGACTTTGCAAAAGTTGGAGAAATCTTGCAAAGAAGGAAGACGGCATCCGATTTTTGGACTCACCCTCCTTCGATACTCTTCCAGCTGCTGTGTGTATACGTACTGCTTGATTTTATTTAATAAGAAAGCTCAAAATGTTTCCCAATTCAGAACATAACCCTGCATGCTGTTCCCTCTAGTCTAACCAGAAATCCCATTCTCCTCCTCCTCTAACTCAATAAACCAAATCTAATTGGAGAATAATTATAAAATACACTGATGTGCAATTTGTTACACTAACCCAATAATTAATTAATATGCTACTTATGGTTCGGAAGAGCTCTTAAGACACAGCACAAATACTGCTAGATGAAAGAGAATACCAAAGACATAAACCAGGGGCAGCATCTTTATATAAGACAGGCCAGGAGATAAAGGCAAGATCTACTTGGCCTGTTTGAAGCTATGGTGAGATTTGTTTCTCCTTTTGCCCTTTTTACATGTGAAGTAGATTGTGTGTTTTGCAGATGAATTGGCAGCTGGTGGATGGACTTTTTATGTTTAAATTTTCCAACCACCAGATGCTTTCAGGTGAGAGAACAGTCCTAATCAATGGAGCCCATTTCCTATGGATGCCTGGTTGATTTGAGTACACAAGCTACACTCCTCCTGATAATACACAACTCCTAGTTGCTTTGGCCTTCACACAATTGAAACTTGCAGCAGGAAATGCCTTGGATTTTCCTCTTCATTAATAAAATGTGCAGTATGCATAACTTGCCCTGGAGATTTCATTTTAAATGATTATAAACCTATCTTCTATTTGCCTTTGGGGAGGGGAGAGTTGAAGCTAAATCAGACTCTTTGTATTTAGAGCAATGAACAATTATTAAATGACCACCAAATATATATTTTTTTCTTTTTGGACAAATGAACATATTCCTCATAGCTGGGTGCAAGATTCTCAGCGACACCAGGCAACGATCCACCAATGCACCTTCATACACTGAGGGATAGTATGTTTTATTTTAATCCTTTCACCTCTGTCTCGTAAAATTGGCTTTTATCTTTAGAAGTGTAATGAACTCTTTGGAGTACCCACCACCTGGGAAGCTACAGTGTTTCTCATCTAAGGGTGAAAGAGCCTGAAATGATCCAGAATGGTGCACCTTTATATCCTCTTCTTCACATGGCTCCTGGAAGACTTTCTTTTAATCAGCTTTTAATATTTCCCTGGCAAGGCACGCCTGAAGCATTTCCCTGGCTCAGCGTGGGTGTGCCTGTGTCAGAACCCTGTTTTCCTGGAGACCTCATGTTTGTGCAGCAACACAGTTCACTTTGGCAGGCCAGCACCATACATGACGAATGAGGACTCAAAACCTACAAGTTCAGCTGATTTCCAATCTAAGGCCTATACCAAGGAAGTAGTAAATCCGCCACAATGTGGTTCTTTGCCAGGATCTGTATATGAGTACTGCTTTGTATTTCTATTGCTTTTAACATGAGGTTTGAAATTCAGCTGAGACTTGCCCCGTTTTATAAAAAAAAACAACTGATCAATTGCCTACCTATTGTCTGCAACAAAGGATGTACTGCACTAAATCATTGCGTTTTTAATCCACATTTCTTTTACATGGCATGTTATGTTGAAATGGGAGAGCCTTTCTGTTCACATGCAACAGCTAACTTCAAATCCCTCCCTTCAGTGTGTCACCTGATCCTTTTTATCATGCATTAGAAATTTCCTGAACCTGGCAAAAAGAGCAGTATTTACGCAAGCTTACTTTTTAGGATCATGGACCTATTTCCAGAAATTCTTTTTTCCTTTCAAAACAAAAATACCAGTTTATTTTCAGCCATGGGATTTTCCTTAGCAAAGAGAATTAGTCAAGCCAAATACTTTGGACTCATCCCGTGTCAATTCATGAAAGGAATGCTAATTAGGAAATTCCATATATTATATGAAGCCATACTGGACAAAGATAAGACAAAACTTGCTTAAATGAATTATTATTTGGAGGAATTTCCAAACTATAGAAAACTGAAAGGAACAACTCCCTTCCTCTCTCTTTAAATTCTGCACTGTCCATCTTCAATGTCCATACTATCATATTTCAGATTTTAAATGTCCAGAGTCTATAGGAAAATGTTTTTACCTATTTTTCTCATTCTATAGAAACATCATCATGGCACAATGTGTGTATGGATTTTTTAAAATAAAGACAATTGTGACAATAAGGCAAACAGATATGTTCAACACTGGAAAGCATCAAACAACCTGATAAAATAGATTACAGACTTCCTATAGATCATTTTGATAGAGTTAGAGGCTAAAATATGGAATGAACATAGTGATTGCTTAATAAATTATTACTGATGTGATAATGTTCACATAATACAAAGCTCCTCAAATTTTTTTTGTACAAGAGAATCACCTGGGGTTGTGTTAAAAGTGTGAATTCATGAGTCTGTCCCCAGAAATTCTGATTTGGTAGCTGTGAAGTGGGTCCTGGGAATCTGCAGTTTTGACCAATATCCCAGGTAATCCAGGTATAGATGGTCCATGGGCCACACTTCAAAAAAATACTGCCATGGGGCATGAGTTGTAAAGAAAGAAAGATTTATTTCCCGTAAGTCCAGAGCATTTCACAAAGTAATAGGGTGACAAATGCTCTCTTAAGCACAGAAGGGAACATTGCCAACCTGGAAGGGTAGGACATTCTGCTCATTTGTTCATTTACTCATTCCTTCCTTCATTCTTCATATTCCACTGAGCACCTATGACAAAGCATTTACTTGCTTGCCAGACCCTGAAGCTGCTCTGTGAACTCCCGGCATAGTCAGGGGTGAGCCCACAGAGAAGCCCATTATCAGATGAAGAACCATCATGCAAAAGAGCATTCTTTTTCTATTTGAATTTTCCTTTCTTTGTGGGCATTTGAGCTTGTGCTCACATCACTCAACATCAGGCTGGACTATCTTTGCCTTTTTCTCTCTGTTTTTTTTTAATTGAGATATAATTGACATATAACGTTGCATTAATTTCAGGTGTATAAGATAACAATCTGATATATATAGATATATAGATATACATAGCAGATATATATATATCAGAATCATAAAATTACCACCACAAAGTCTAGTTGACGTTCATTACCACATAAAGTTTTTTCCTTGTGATGAGAACTTTTAAAGATCTACTCTCTTAGAACTTTCAAATATATAATACAGTATTGTTCTTTAGTCACCATGTTGCACATCATATCCCTAGTCCATTTCAGTTTCTATTTTGTTTTTTTTAGATTCCACACACAAGTGAGATCATATGGCATCTGTCTTTCTGACTCTTCATTTTTATGACAGAAGGTAGAGCATGGAAGCCAAGTTTAACACCAGCTCAGTCAAAGTGGGGAAATTGTGTATTGGGGAATTTGATACTATTTTTTTCATCAGAGAGTTAGTTTTCTACTGAGGATAAGTTAATGATGTCATATAACTCACTTTCAACATATATTGCTTTTTCCCTTCAAGCTAAAGGATAGGCCAATTAAATTTAGCCTTTATTTTTTTTTTTAATTTTTTTTCAATGTTTTTTATTTATTTTTGGGACAGAGAGAGACAGAGCATGAACGGGGGAGGGGCAGAGAGAGAGGGAGACACAGAATCGGAAACAGGCTCCAGGCTCTGAGCCATCAGCCCAGAGCCTGACGCGGGGCTCGAACTCACGGACCGCGAGATCGTGACCTGGCTGAAGTCGGACGCTTAACCGACTGCGCCACCCAGGCGCCCCTAAATTTAGCCTTTAAAATAGACCACATCCAGGGCGCCTGGGTGGATCAGTCTGTTAAGCATCTGACTTCAGCTCAGATCGTGATCTCATCGTTCATAAGTTCGAGCCCAGCGTTGGGCTCTGCACTGACAGTTCAGAACCTGGAGGCTGATTCAGATTCTATGTCTCCCTCTCTCTCTCTGCTCCTCCCCTGCTCTCTCTCTCTCTCTCTCTCTCTCTCTCTCCAAAATGAATGAACTTAAAAAAAAAATAGACCACATCCCCAATTCCTTAGAACTGTATGAAAATAAATCACATTTTATACCACCATATGTACTACCTGGTGTAGAGCTCAGATAAATAGGATTCTCAAGAAATCTCTGACACAGGATATTATTCAAGTAAAATGGTAGAATATACATCGCCAACCAGTATAGAAGCCAAAAGGGGTCTTCTTGTTCTAAGCCTTGAAACTCTGACTTAATGCAGTATCTTGAGGTAGGATTTTTAAACTATCAGATGCTTAGAAACTTTCAATTCAAGTTTTAAGTGTATTTATTTATTTTGAGAGAGAAAGAGAGAGAATGAGCGGGGGAGGAGCACTCCATGCTGTCAGCACGGAGGCCTACATAGGGCTGGATCTCACAACTGTGAGATCATGACCTGAGTCGAAATCAAGAGTTGGATGCTTAACCGACTGAGCCACCCAGGCACTCAATTCAATTTTATATCTAAAGAAGTTCTATTTCCAGAAATGGTAGGATAGACTTTTTTCAGACCAGATTTCCTGCAGAAAAAGAACCAAAAATATTGGATAAAATACTAATATAAAAAGTCTCATAAATGTATCAATAAGCTGACAAGGAACCACCAGAAAATCTAAGGGGAAAAGGGAAGCTACAGAAGAAAGCAAGACCTGAGCATCACAGATGCTTTTATCCAGAAGACATTTCTGAGTTTTGTTGGCCTTATACAGAGATAGACAAAAGGCAAGGCTCAGGGCCAGTGCAAGAGCAGAGCCCAAGAAAAATCCTTCCCCACATTAAATGGAGCCCAAAGACTACACCCTCAAAGAACATGTCAATCAGAAGTGAACTAGCCTCTGCTGTGCCGATTTGTGGAGAAGGGAAGAAAAGTGGGAGAGGGGAGAGATGTCGCACCCATAGGCCAACCCTTGTGTGGATTTGCATTCCCTGGAAATTTCAAAGAACCTCAAACTCTGAACTTGATTGAAAGTGGTAGAGGACTGGTAATGCCCACAAGTGTCTGGCAGAAGCAAAACCTCTCTGGAGAATGTGCCTTTGTGAAAAGTCCCAAACGTTCCCACCAGCAATTTTTTAAAGACAATGACAAGTACATACACAAAAGTTACCAAACATACTAAAACAGACACCATGAGCAAATTTGTTATCTGCCGCATATCCCAAAATTTTGCTCCAGAGAAGGATCACTAGGAGAGGAGAAGACACCAGCCCCACCCCCGAGAGCAGGTGCCCTTTAATCCACTGAATATTTGATGAAAAGTTTCTTTGGCTAGAAAAGATTAAAATACCTGTTGAGGTATTTGGGGGAAGATAAACCCTGGGTTTTCTTAATTACGTGACTCAGCATGGCCATCTTTGACAATTAAGAAGCCAAACAGCAAATTCCTTTGGGTGAGAAACTTAACTACTTGGAAGAAAACTTTATATGTGTGAGGAATTTAAAGAGCACATATTCGTCATTATAATCTTAAAAACACACACACAAGGGGCACCTGGGTGGCTCAGTCAGTTAAGTGTTGGACTTCAGCTCATGATCTCGAGATTTGTGAGTTCAAGCCCCGCATCAAGCTCTGTAGTGACAGCTCAGAGACTGGAGCCTGCTTCGGATTCTGTGTCTTTCTCTCTCTCTCTGCCCCTCCCCTACTCACACTGTGTGTGTGTGTCTGTCTCTCTCTCAGAAATAAATAAGCGTTAAAAAAATAAAAACAAAAACAAAAATCACACACAAGAGGAAAAGATTTAGTATGTTTTCAGAGGCAAAAAATGATGTGTGAAACTGAATCCCAAGTGACAAGAAGCAGCATGGAGAAGTGGCCTGTGGTCTCCTTGGGATTCTATATGGCATATCACATTAGTCCAACTGCTATAATCTGAATTTATCAGGCCTTTTGATTTTGTTCATGTGTTTTAGATTCAAAAAATGTATTTTGCCAGAATTCTTTGCCCTTAATTTTTAAAACCATGTGTGTTTTAGGGTCAATTTAATCTGCATGTTTCCTATTTTCTTATAATTAAACCATCAAAATATTGTCCTTTAAAAACTATTTGATGTCCACAAAATCATATGAGCCCTTTCAATAAGCTTCTTAAAAGGGTTTTTATCCCACTTAAAAACAGAAGTTGCACTGTGTTATGGGTGACCTGATGCAGAAACCAAGAATCCCCTTTAAATTCCAAAATCCTTGAAGTCTGAATAATTTCTGAACTTGGAGAAAATGAGTTCACCCATTACTAAAGTTTCTGTGTTGCTAAAGAAGACATTTGGAGCAAAGATGAGTTCCATAAGAGGGGAAATCAGAGCTGCAGAAGAAACTGAGGTATGTGAATTTAGCTTGGGCCCCTGAGGAATAGCTGGAAGCCCAACTTGTCACATTGCCATCCACAGAGCAAGAAAAAGCTCAAATGCACATCAAATGTTTGACAGGACTAAAAAGAAATGTGATGTCCATATGAAATATTATTTGTTCATAATGCTAAGAAAACAATGGAACATAAAATGTATGGATTTCAGCTCCATCCTATTTGCTCTCTAGCATAATCCTCTGCTGTTGGCAGCCCATGGAAAACCCTTAATATATTTACCAACATTGAATAATTAATTCCTCATAAAGGATAAATAGGATTTGTTATTCTAACATTAACTCCTGTTACATAGAACAGCAGAACTGTGGTGGCAGGCCCAGTGGATGGAGGTTTTTTGTAGAAGGTTATGGATAGCAAGCCAGGAAAATGAACTGGGTTCTGTAGAAAAGTCTCTCCCCTGCTCTGCTGGTGTTGACAGGAGCCCAAGAGCTGAGCAGCAGCTAGCATGCCTGTGAGGGGAAAGCTCTCCTGCCAGGCCCCAGGGTGCGTTCAGGAGGCATTTCCAGGGAACCCATAAATACTTCTGTTCTGAGCAGTTCCCAGCTCTTGGAGAGCACAGGCTTGTTATCACCAAGCATCAAATACTGAACAGACAGGATGCAGGGGCTTCCCCACCAGAGGAGCTGGCACACGAGCTCTAAGGAAAAAGGATCTGAGTCCGTTTCCTGCAATTGTTAGAGAAGGATGGTGGCCTGGCCCTTGGGTATTTAGAGTCCTGTGTACATTACTATTCTCATGTGATCACCAGGATCTCAGCATATCCAGGCCTCAATCATCTACAGAAAAACTCCCTCTGCTTAGGCAACTGAATTAAAAGCTTGATTTCTCTATTACAGCTAAAATAGTTTTATTCACAGTTTGCAAAGCTGTAGCACATGCATTAAATATTTCCTTTAATATGCTGTTGATTTTAACCACAGCAGCGATGATAATAGTACCAATAACAAGCATTACTAGAACAAGTGAGATTAGCAAAGTTGCAAGATACAAGGTAGATATATAAAAATCTAATGTAGTTCTATACACTAGCAACAAACCATTAGACCTTTTAAACAGCTTTTTGAGGTACAATTCATATATAATGAACTGCAGATATTTCAAGTGTACAATGTGAAAAATAAAGTGTACAATTTTATAAGTTTTTACATATATATGTTTTTACATATGCATATAGTTTTTACATAAGTTTTTATACATACATATATGTCTTACATGTGTGTGTATGTGTATATACATGCAACTACCACCATAATCAAGACAATGAATGTATCCATCATTCTCAAAAATTTTCTTTGTCCTTTTGTAATCTCTCTCTCACCCCTCCATGGCTTTTCTCCACCCCCATCTGTTTTCTGTTACTATAAATTAATCTGTATTTTCTAGATTTTTAAATATATGGAATCATAGACTATGTACCCTTTTTGGCCTAGCTTCTTTTACTCAACATTATTTTAAGGTTCGTCCATGTTGTTGCTGGGGGTGCTTAGAACTTCTTGGATTTGTAGGTTTATAATTTTGATCAAACTTGAAAATGTATTCAACCATTATTTCTTCAAATACTTTTATATTCTCCCCTATCTCCTCTCCTTCAAGAAATCTATAACACATTTATTAGGACTCATTAGCTCACCGATGCTCTGTTTTTGTTTTAGGTGTTTTTTTTTTCTTCAGTTTTTTTATCTCTGAGTTTCATGTAGGATAGTTTTTATTGCTTCAAATTTATTAATTTCTTTTCCTCTTCAGTGTTCAATCTGCCATTAATTCCCTCTAATAAATTTCTCCACCCTGGCATTATTTTTATCACTAGAAGTTCAATTTGGGTATTTTATTTTATATTGTTCATGTCACTACTTAACATTTTTCATCTTTCCTCTAGTTTCTTGAACACATGAAATAGAGTTATAAAAACTTTTGATGTCCTTATCCTACCAATTCTAATGTCTGGGTCATTTCTGGGTCAATTTCAATTGGGTAAATTTTCTCTTAATTATAGGTCACGTTTTTTTCTACTCCTTGGTATATCCGGTAATTTTTTATTGGATTCCAGACAGTGTGAGTTTTACCTTCTTGAGTACTGGATTTTTTTTTTCACTCTCAAATATTCTTGAGTTTAGTTCTTTAATGTATTTATACTACTAGGAAACATTTCGATCCATTTGGGTCTTGCTGTTAAACTTTGTTAGGAAGGCCCAAAGCGGCATTTAGCTTAGGGCTTATGAATTTTATGAGGTTTTTCTCCTCTGACCAGTAGGAACAAAAGTATTATCGACACTATGTGAGTTCTAAGTATTGTTTACTCTACACTTTTTGAGTGACTCTTTCCCTGCCCTCTGATAGTTTCCTTTGCAACATGCAGTGATCAATTGTAGAGTTATGGGGACTCTGTAGACCTCTGACATAGTCTCTCAGTGCAGTTCTAGTCTCTCCAATACACTGATCTACAAACTCTATCTTGGCCTCCCTGAACTCCCACTTCTACTTCTTCAACTCAAGAAGACTTCAGGACTCTGTCTGAATTGCAGCCTCCTCTGCTGTGGCCTAGAAACACTCTCCAGGTGATGAGCTGAGCAGTGATAGGGCTCGCCTTATTATATTTTTTTCTCTATCACCCAGAAATCACTGTCTTCCATTGCCTGACATCCCATGGCTTAAAAACCATTGTTTTATATATCTTGTTCAGCTTTTTAGTTGTTTCAGTTGAGAGGACAGATCCAGGTCCTGTTACTCCATCTTGGCTGGAAACAAAGTGGCACAACTAGAAACTAAAATTAAAAATATACACTATTTATAATAGCATCAAAAAATATAAAAGTCTTAGGGAAAAATTAATGTAGTGTGCATAAAATCTATATACTCAAGATTCTAAAACATTTCTGGGAGAAATTTAAAATGGACCTAAATAAATGGAGAGATAAACCATGTTTATCAGAAAACACAGTGTTGATAAAATGTCAATCTCCCCCAAATTGATCTATTGACTCAGTGCAATTTCAACCAAATCCCAGCAGGTTTTTTTTAATAGAAATTGGCAAAATGATTTTAAAACTTAATATGGAAATGCAAATGAAGATCTAGGAAATGGAATTATTCTGAACAGAAGAACAAATTTGGAGTAATTATGCTACCCAATATCAAGACTTATTATAAAACTATAGTAGTAAACATGGTGTGGTATTGCGATGAATACAGACATATAGATCAATGAAATAGAACCCAGAATCCAGAAATGAATCCTCATATCCATGGCCAATTGACTTTCAACAAATGTGTCAAGGTGCCAATTCAGTGGGATGAAGGATAGTCTTTTTCAGTAAAAAGATCCTGGAAGAATTGATCCTGTGGGGGGAAAATTTTTAGAATGTACCTCACACCATATACAAAAATTAACTCGAAATAGATTACTTAAATGTAATATCTAAAACGATAAAACTTCTAAAAGAAAATATAGGGAAAACATTTTAATTTGAATTAGGAAAATGTTTCTTAGCTAAGACACACAAAAATAAATGAACCACAGAAGAAAAGCTACAATAAATTGGGTTTCATAAAAAATTAAACTGTAATAAAGAGCCTGACTCCATTTTGATGTTTGATTTTGACTGCTGACAGCTTTCAAATCCCACCATTCCACCTTCTCCTTCTGCCCCACATCTGGGCTAGCTGATAAGAAAGCCCAGGGGCTCCTACCTTTGTTGCCAAAAGGAAGTTCAAAACATGCAAGCCCTGCCTCTCAAGCACAGGAACCCTCACTCCAGCACCATTCCCTAAACACAGTACAAACAAAACCAGCCTCTTTTCCCTGCTCTCTCAAGCCATTTTTGTTCCTCCTTAGGAGCCTGCCCTGTTCTCCCCAGAAAGTCTCATTATTGCATAATAATCCTTTCCTACCTTCCTGGCGTGGTCTCAACACCTAAATCAAATTTGGTGGACAGGAATCGATCCTATTTCTATGGGATAACCACCCAAAACTTTTACACTTCAAAAGACTCTGTTAAGAAAATGAAAAGGCAAGCCACAGACCAGGAGAAAATATTTGCAAGCATGTTTCTCAATGAGGCATTTATCCAGAACATATAAAAGAACTCTTAGAACTCAATAGTAAGAAAACAGTCCCATTTTAAAAATTGGCAAAAAATTTGAACAGACTCTTCATTGAAGAAGGTATATAAATGACAAATAGTCATACAAAAAGATGCTGAATATCATTCATCGAGAGGGAAATGTAAATTAAAACAGGTATCACTTCACAGCCACTATATTAAAAAAAATTTACAGTGACCTACAATACTGAGTATTGCTGAGGATATGAAACAACTAGAAATTTCATACATGGATAGTGGAAATGGAAAATGGTGCAGCCACTTTACAGAGCAGGGTAGCCGTTTCTTAGTCAGATTAAACACAGACTTATTATACAACCCAGCAATCCTACTTTTTAGGTATTTACCCAACAAAAATGAAAACATACCCATACAAAGACTTGTAATTAAATGATTATTGTAACTTTCTTCATAATAGCCAGAAACTGGAAATAAGCCAAATGCTTACCAACTGGTCCACTGATAAACAAAATGTTATGTATCCACATAATGGAATACTACTCAGTAATAAAAAGGAACTACTGATATGGGCAACATTATGAATGAATATTAAAAGAATTATGCCAAGTGAAAGAATCCAGACACAAAAGACTACATACTGCATGACTCCACTTATATAAAATTGTACAAAAGAGTAAAGCAAGGATTTAATGGGAGGGAAGTGATGTTAACATGGCACAACAGAATTTGGGGAGTGATGGAAATGTTCTATAACATCATTGTGGTGTCAGACATATGAGGATATATATTTGTCAAAACACATCAATTGTACCTTAAAACTGGTACATTTTATTGTATGTATGTTACACTTAAATGAAAAAAAAATTAATTAATATCTAGCATCTACTGACTGATGAAGCACTATACTGGACTCTAGATTGTTCTCTGTTTCACATACATTATCTTACTTGATCCTTGCACATTCTCAGTAGAGTTGAGGTCTGATTCCATAAAGACATGGCTCAGGGAGGTCAAGGGACTTCTCAAGATCATACTATCTGTAGGTAGATTGCAGTGTTGGAATTTTTTTATTCCAAATTCAGTGCTCTTTCACCTACAAAGCCTCTTTTTCATGGAAATCTAGGTTTTTAAATCTTTCCTTGATATTTTTAATATGTCGCTTTATACTATCTTAAGTAATCAAGAAAAAAGACCATTTAAATCAAACTTTTAAAAATTCAATTATTTTCTTTTGTAGTTCAATTATTTATAGAGGGCTTTATTTAGCACTTATTTTGTACTTTACAATAATTTCTGACTCTGACAGAGTAAACAAATTGCTCTCTTAGAAATTAGCATCTTCTCACTTTTACTCAGAACCTTCGAGGGACTGACTATGAATTTGATAAAGGAAATGTTCCATCATAGATTAGCTACAATGGAGTAAAAATTTGGTCTACTGAATAAGCATTGTTTTTGTCACAGTTGGGCTGGAAAGAGAGAGAATGTGCTGCCTCAGCCTTTCTCCTGCTTAACATGATGGCTTAAGAATATAACCATGATGGATTTTGCCATATCTGTGAGCCACTTATGCTATTAATTATTTAATTTTTCTTAAAGATTCTTATTTTTTGTAACTATTCTAATCCTCAACAATAATGTCTACAACATCACAGGCTTGATAAGTTATATATACTTTTAATAGAGACATGACAAAAGGGGACATCTTCTGGCACCTCAGAATTTTGGCTAAAGCTTCAAAGCTTTAAAAAACTGATGAGAATGACCCCAGCAATCTAAAGCAGGGTGTCAATAGGTGGCCAACCTGGTTTTTTAAGACTATCGACAGAAGGATGAAGATTCATCAAGAGGAGATACCCCATTAGAGTAGACAATGTTATGGAATCTTGATTCTTTCCTCAAGGCTCCTTTCCCTCCACTTTAAGCAAAGAAACAGAGCTTCAAGAAAACTACTCATAGAGACTGATGATACTTGTCACACATACAGGCTGGCCTCTTACCCCTAGCTGGATGCAAGCTTTGGGCAGCTCCAAAGCATTAGCAAATTCTTGGGAGAACCCCAAATCGTGTTCCCTGGAACTTGGAGAAACTGAAGAATTCAGAAAGCAAGAGATTAGCTGGTGCTGCCCCAAACATCAGTACAAGGAGAGAGGGCCAAGCAGAGCAAACTGCACTTCTATCAATGACAGACAGAGCAAGATATGTGAATGCCTATGAGTCACATGTTTGATGTGCCACCAAGTACAGGAGTTGGAGCTCTCTTGAAAGGTTGCTGCCCAAGATCTACCTGCTGAGGTGAGAGAACCCCAGTGGAAAAAGGCTAATTGGGATACACTGCCAAAAGACAGAAGCCAAAGGAGTGTCAGACAAAGTTGGAGAAAGAGTCCATCAGCTCATCAAGGAATGGTCTTATTAGGGTGGTGGAAACATCTCCAAAAATATGCCCAGTGGGGGCCAGCTTGGGCCTGTCATTAGGAAGGCACTGATCACAAGCTTACAACAGCTCCAAACAAGCCAGTTTTTCTATTTTCCTCTAATCCTCCTCCTCCTTCTAGCCTTGACTCTGGGAGCCAGAGCAATGTTGTGAATTGGAATCGGAGAGTCAAAGTGAGCAAAATAAAACATCACTCCTTTTTCCTACTAATAGTCTTCAAGATCAAGGGTCAGATGGTGGAGCATAAAAACTCTGAATTGGATGAGAGACTGAAATTTGTATTTTTGTGTGACTGGAATTTTTAAGACGTGAGCATGAGACTGTTTTCTTAATGAAAAAACTAATCTGAAAGGAATTTAAAAAGTTATAAGGGGTGCCTGGTTGGCTCAGTCAGTTAAGCATCCAACTCTTGATCTCAGCTCAGGTCTTGATCTCAGGGTTGTGAGTTCAAGTCCTGCTCGGGCCCATGCTGGGCATGAAGCCTACTTAAAAAAAAATATGAAGTTAGTCTAGAATATCATCCAGCAGCACAAGAAAGATCTGACAGAGCAAGCAGCAAGATAGTAAGGGAATAAAAACAATGCTATTTCCTAATTGTATGTTACGGTGTTCAGCTCAATAAATTCGTACATTTATTCAGCTCAATGAATTCAATTAACAGTTGTTAAAATTAAAATATTCATTCATGCACCTATAAAATCATGTTACACCCCCCTCGTGGTCCTCATTCCATATTCCACACTTTAGGAAAGACTGAGTCATATCACATTAGAAAAAAGAGACCCTGACAGCATTTCAGCACCTGGCCATCACTTAAGGGTCAAACAGAATCATTTAGCAATAAGGACAGTATCTCTTAAGTGTCAAACAGAATCATTTAGTGATAAGGACAGGATCTCAGAGATAGCAAATGACTTACTCCAAATCACACAGCTACTTATTTAACCAGAACTCAAGTATTCTAAGTCCTAGATTACAGTGCTTTCCTGAACACTACGTTGCATCCCTGGTTTACCATTGGTAAGTTTTAATATTGTGTTGAAAATTTAATCGTTGAATATATATAATTTGTCTGCCTAATTGTTTCACAACAACAACAGCAGCAGCAACAATTCTGAATTTTTATAATTTAATTAATCCAATATTAAAACTCTAGGAAAACAAATTGTCTTCAGATTTCTACTCTATCTCTAATATGTCTGCCAGGCCACCCACTTACTTCAGAGGCTGGGCTTGAAAAACTTTGAGTAGGAACTTTTTTCTAGAGTTTTCATGAATTCAACAAATGCTTATTAAACTTCTCATGTGCCAGGCCTTGTGCCAGGCACAGGGAGTTCAAGAGTTCTTGCCCTCCAGTTGCTCAGCTCAACAGATGAGAAAACAGGCAAATACAATAGAGTGGGATGAGTACTCTAATGGAGGTGTACTGACTGGGTGATATGAGACCCAAGAGACACCTGACCAGTTTCAGGGGGCCAAGGAGACTCAGGCAAGGCTTTGCCTAAATACATAAAATATACATATATAAACACATATATATTTGGTTCACATCAGAGGTCATGACTAAAGTGACATCAAGATTTCCACTGGCTTGCATGTTTGGATGGGCAGGAAAAGATATCTGACAGACTCCCCACCCTATCTGGTGGGGCTCTAAGTGTAAGCCCCTCTCCCTCTCCTTCCATCATTTGAAACATCACTGCACCTTGAGCAAATAGAAGAGGGAAAATGAGTTGTTCAAGAAGAAGAATCTGCCTTGAAATTGCATCCCTTACCATGATTTTCCAAATGAAGAAGTAGAAATGCACAGCTAAAATGGTCAGAGGCTGTGGTAAGCAGAATAATGGCCCTCCAAGGATAGCCACATCCTAAACTCCAGAACCTGTGACTATGTAACCTCACATGGCACAAGGGACTTTGCAGATATGATTAAGGTTAAGGATCTTGAGATAGGGAAAGTATCCTGGGTTATCCAGGTGGGCCCAGTCCCCTGAAAAGTAAAAGAGGAAATCAGAGTCAGAGGCAGATGTGATTATGGAAGAGGAGTTAGAAAGATATAGCCTTTCTGTCTTCAAAGAAGGAGAAAGAGGGTATAAGCCAAGAATTGTGGGTAGCCACTAGAAGCTGGAAAAGGCAAGGATTCTCCCCTAACCCTACCATCACTTTGATTTAAGCCCAGTGAGACCTGATTTGGACCTTTGACCTATAAAATTGTAAGGGAATAAATCTGGGTTGTTTAAGCTACTAAATTTGTGGCCATTTGTTATAGCAGTGATAGAAAACTGATATAGAGCCCATGGCTCCTTACTAGAGTGAGCTGAAAGTATGGTTAAAAAATGGTTTCCAGAAAAGTTAATGATATTCAAACAAGCAAATGTCAAAGATAATCATCCAAACTCTGTGTGTGTGTGTGTGTGTGTGTGTGTGTGTGTGTGTGTGTGTGTTTAAAGCTGGATACAGCAGGCTATTTTTTTTATTAAAGAAATACATTTTCACTGGGGAGTAGTTAGAGTTCCTTGAGGAAGATGTATAATTTTCTGCAGATGAGGATAGTTGACCTCGAAAGTCTAATGAGAAATTCACTGTGAATACCATGTACATCTTCACCCAATGGGAAAACAAAGGTGCTGATCATCGGTGGACTGTTGGCCATAAGAAGCCATAGGGAGGAATGACCTGGATGCAGTCCTGAACACCAGAACATAGTAAGCATTTATTCTCTTTCCAGTACTCTGTGCTGCTGAAAACATACCTAAGGAAACAAATGGATTACTGGAGCAATAAAAGCCAGAGATCTGTGGTGTGAGACTCATTACTTGCTTTTACTGTCCAAATAATCAGAAAGAGTAATCTGTAAGTATTCCTTCATAGTGATGTTGGAAAGGAATTCTTCTTCCCCCTTCTCAGCCATAAAAGGTACCCATGAGGATACACGCAATTGCATCATGAATTTTTCCTTTGTCCTCAGCAGGATCCTGCTTTTGTGTTTGCTTCAAGTGGGATTTATGAGAAATAGACTCTTATTCTCTCTAAAAGTTCACCTACAGGTACAGATCAAACAATAATGGCTGTGTGATAAAGCACCTCTGCCCTCATGATGTAATGAAACTGCCTCAAATGAAAATGCTTCAAAGTTCTTTTCCATCTTTGCTTTCCCTGAAGTACAAATCATTCACTGTTTTATTTTATTTTCCTGCAGCCTTGCTCTTTGTGTCCCTTTTTTAATTCATGCTCCTGGTAAGGAGGTGTTGATTTTGAGGAGCTTTATACAATATCACAAATTCCTAGAATTGGAAAAACCTTTAAGAGTTCATCGAATCCTCCTCTTTGTTCATCTAATCTAGGGCTTTACCCAAGCCAGCCAAGGAAGGCAATGTTCTCCATACTCCTTAAGATCCCACAGTTTGGAAACCATTATGGGCTTAATTTTGCTCCCCTAAATTCATATGCTGAAGTCCCAGCCCCAGTATCTAGAATGTGACTGTATTTGAAGATGAGATCTTTAAAAAAGGCAATTAAGATAAAATGAGGTCATTGGGGTGGGCCCTAATCCAATCTAACTAGTGTCCTTATAAGAAAGTGAGATTAGAATAGATACACGGAGATGGAAGACCAGGTGAAGATACAGTAAGAAGACAGCCATCTACAAGCCAAGGAGAGAGGCACCAGAAAGGACCACCCCACTAACACTTTTAGGCTCCAGAATTATGAAAAAATAAATTTCTGTTCTTTAAACCATACAGTCTGCACAGTCTATGGTACTTTGTTATACAGCTCTAGCAAATTAATACAGAGAGCAAACCCATTAGCCCATTTACTGTTAGAAGAATTCTCCTCGTGTCTAACAAAGATCTCATTTGCTCTAAATAGTGGCCTTTTATTCTGTCTTTCGTGTAAAGGGTAGCAAGTTCTTTTGAAAGTATCCTGAATATATTAAGGGAATCCAGAATGTTAGATATAGAAGGGGTATGGAAATTACTAGTTCAACCACTTCTTTTTACAGATGAGGAAACTGAAACCAAAACTGTTGAGTGAGTCTTTCAAGGTCACACTGCAAGTTGCCAGTCAAGCCCAGGAGATGGGCACAGGGCCTGGCCCCCTGGCCCTCTGCTTTCCATCTCATGCCAGAAGAACTAGAACAATTTTTAGAGAAACAACATTGGAAGGCACAATATGAATCAAGAGAATTGGGAGCAGAGGGTGGTATCACAGGTTACCTGTATATGGTAGCTGTTGGTGCTTATTTTCCATGATAATAACAATTTTGCAGGATTTTAAATTTATAAAACAGTTCTGGACTCACACTTCATAATCAACTCAGGGGACCCACTGTATAATATCATTATCTGATATTATAATGTCCCTCTTTTGGGAGCTGGGGGGCATTACCATGACCTCGAGCTGCCACAGTGAATCTCACAAGAGGACACACCATGTTGTGAAAACCCAAGCATGCTTTCTTGTCTCTTATGGTTTCATCCATTCCTCTTCTGCTCTTCATCTAATTTTTTTTTTGCCCAGGACCTTTCACTGTACATCCATCATTTTCTAGAAACTCTCTGAAGGACAGAGAACTCTACATAAATCATAAAGTAACGAAAGATAGAATTACATTATCTTACTCTTCTTTGTTTATTCTCACCAATCCTTCAACCCCTCACATGGCAGAGTGGCAGGTTTCACACATAAAACTCAAAGCACTAAACTTCTTTCCTTTGGGTCCAGTTCTCTCCACTGGAGCACAGTGAATCTGTCAATTCCCCTGAGCTGACTCATTGCTGAGTCACCGATGCCACTGGCGGCCAAGGCAGGGGGCCACAGCAGCTGATGGTGTTGATGCCTGGGGTTACTTCCCTACAGAAGCTAGGAAGCAACAAGGGAAGGCAAAGCCTGCCAGTCTGGGGTGAGATTAAGCCCATTTAATAGAGCACAGAAATAGGGGTCAAAGCTGAGCTGAATTATTTGTCTGGCTATCAATTAAGCAGAGTTGCCTTATGTGAACCTTCTGACTCATTAGGTTGGGGTTCTCAAAATGAAGTCTGTAGACCACCTGGGTCATAATCACCTCGGGTCATGTTAAAAACTCAGATTGCTGAACCCCACTCCAGACTTACAACTTTAGCAGCTTGCCCAAGTCAGGAGTGATTGCCTTTAGGACACCAGCTTGTTGTGTTTGTCTTTAAAAAAGCAATACCATATGATTTCACTCATATGTGGAATTTAAGAAACAAAACAGATGCACATAGGAGAAGGAAACTAAAAATAAAATAAGATAAAAACAAGATAGGGAGACAAACCATAAGAGACTCTTAAATACAGAGAACAAACTGAGGGTTGCTGGAGGAGAGGTGGGGGTAGTGCTAAATGGGTGACAAGCATTAAGGAGAGCATTTGTTGGGATGAGCACTGTTATATGTAAGTGATGTATCACTAAATTCTATTCCTGAAACCATTATTACACTATATGTTAACTAACTTGAATTTAAACAAAACCTTGGAAAGGAAAAAAAAAAAAAAAAGCAATGGGATGGACATTGTAGAATATCCAAGCTATTTTAGTTTAGGGAACCACCTCTGCTTTTGACAAGTGTTAAAAACATTTATGAAAAAAAAACAAAAACAAAAACAAAACATTTATGAAATCGAAATCTCAGGGCTGTGGCCTTGGGGTTTGCATGTTCATTAAGCTCCCCAGTGATTCTTTGGGTCACAAAAATTGGAAAACTCTTTCCTGTAGTTTTCTCTCATAATCCTTTTGGTTGATAATTGGGGGAGAATAAAAGAAAGGAAGAAAGAAGCGGGGGAGAGAGCAAAAAATGTCTTTCATCACTTTGGTCTGCCTCGTTCAATTTGGTATGTACTTGCCCTATAGGGCAGGTGCACTATCACTCCATTTTGCTCTATCCAGCATCTAACTTTCTCTCTTGTGTGGGATGAACCATTCCCTATGTGTTGTATTAGTGGGACATAGTGCCTGAATCCCATGGGCAGCTCAGGCATAAGAGAGCTCTTCTGGCCCCACCTCTGGTTGCCAGACTTGAGCACATGACCACACTTTACCATTTGATGTTTCCACCACTGGGATAAGGGAGCAGGGAGAGTGATGGGTTTGTAGCTGTGGCCACAAGATTCTGGAGGAGCAATGATATCTTGGCCAGATGACATTGTCCAAATATCATTCACTTTATAATGGTACTACTTGATAATTAGGCAATAATATGACAAAGATTCCTGAACAAGTCATTGCAAAATTCTATCTAACCCTGGTTATACTGCTGGTGAATTGCCTGACTTTAGGCAAGTTTCTTCTTCCTTCCAGGCCTTACCTGTATCATTTATAAAAAGGAAAATCATTACCCTTAAGCGGCTTAGTAGAATTGTAGTAAAACTAAATTTTAAATATATATGTGCTTTGTAAACTACAAAATACGATAGAAATATTAGTGGAAAATGAATTTTTTAAATGTATACTTATTCTCACAGAAGCAAAAATTTCCACTCAGCAAGAAGTATTTTTAGAAAGAGATCCTTAGTTTTCTTGTGTGACTCTTAAATTTAACATCCAACTTGCTGATTTTTAACATCATGAATTTTTATATTTTGGTAAGTCCCTGTTGTTTCATCTGCTATCAGGCAGTCAAATTCCCCACAGGAATAAAAGCATTAAATAAAATGCTATACACACTACAGTAAAAACTTCCATCCATTTCCCAACAGCTGTTGCTTTTTAGAGAAACCAAATATTTTTGGAAAGGGCCACAAACATTCTGGATTCAAACCATTTATTAGCTTTGGAAACATAACATGCAGTCATCTTGCCAGTCTTAATCTTGCAGTTCCATTAAACACACCACAACTGCATCATAAAACAGAAAAGGGAAGAATTTATAAACAAATAAAGCAGTTAATTGGGGCAATAAAATAGCAGTTCCCTCCCAAGTGTGGAATCGCTGTGTTTCAACCTACAGAACCCTGAAATCTGCTTGTCAGAAGTCTAGTCCCTAGCAGAGCCAAACACAGATCAAAGATTTCAGGATTGCTCCTGGGTCCACAACACTTACCTCCGCCGCCACGCCCTCAGTACCTCCTTCCCCTCACCTGGCATTGCTGCAAGTCTTTCCAAGAAGAAGACCAGCTCCAAGCACAGTACTCTCTTGATTGTTATTCCATAACCAGGGTTCCAGTTGAAGAAGGAATTGCCAGGAGATCCACAGCTATGGCTACGTCTTCAACACAACACTCACTCAGGTGGGGAGATGGAGACATCTTCTCAGATGTGCTTCTGATTCCTAGGCAGTGCGGTAACCTAACAGCACTCTCTCTCCTGTGCACTGCCAAGATGAGAGCAAGCTTTGGAGCCACAGGAACTACGCTGCAATCCTACCATTGCCTCTTGCCTACTTTACAACTATAAGCAAAAGCAAGATTTTTAATATGAGTTTCATTCATCTATTCATTCGACACATATTTATTGAGCCTACTACATACCTGATCTTTAAGATCTTTTAGCAGTTAAGTGGTGATGCTAAACCCCTACTTCAGAGACGTGTTGTGAGAATCAAATGAGAAAAAAATATATATGCATATACAGGTTGCAATAGTATGTGCTCACAAATATTCACTCCATTGTTTCAAGTAGCAAATTAGAATTATATTGTACGTGCAATTAAAATCATATCTTGCACAGTATTGCTTTCATTCAAGAAAGAGACAGAAAAGACTTAGGGTATCCACCCCCCTCCATAAATGGACTCTGGCTTCACTCACGTGAACTGCAGAATAGTCAGAGGGATTGCAGCTCCTGCTCTGAGGGGCCCTCTGTAGCAGTGGGATGGAGCAGAGCCAAGTGGTCCATGTGGGGAGTGCACTCATGACCTTTGCCTTGTTAACACCCAGGACCTGCACTCTCTCCCACCCCTGGAAATGTTTACAGTCTGTTTATGTAATCAGATGTGTGCACGCGCATGCACGCGCGCGTGCACACCCACATACACACTATCTAACAGGAAATTATGTTTCTTCGTAGAGGTCTGGCTTTTGGTATGTTTTGTTTAAACTCTCTAGAGATAAACTGCCATTTACCTTTGTTTAATATCCCCCATAATGCATAGACGAGAGCTGTACCCAAAAGATGTTCTACTAATGACTTATAATACTTATGAACAGTTACTTTCCTGGTTTAAAAAAGAATGAGATTAGTATATGGTACTCTTATAAACCATTTCCCAGGTCCTAAATCAACTGAAGAGAAGGGAAATACCTGACGGTCAAAATCTGTGTGAAGCCTACATAAATGCTTGCTACTGCTTGAAATCTTTCTTAGACACAGCAACTGCACATGGGCCTGCTTTAGAAAATGTCAACTAGGACACTATTGATTAGAGTTAGAACTCCTAAAAGGGAGGCAGGGAGGTGGGAAGGGAGAAAGGAAAAGGACTTAATCTCTTCACCAGGTTAGTATCTTAGATAATTATAATTCATGATTTCCAGGCTGTGCAGTCAACATGTTGAGTTAACTGGTTTCCAAATGTACTGGGATTGCTCAAACCTAAATGAACCTTTTATTTGTGAACTCATATGTGGCTAAAGAGATTGAACCCATGTGTCTCATTCATTTGCACATTGGCTGTAAAAATATCTTTAAGTTATACTCTGGAAAAGATCCGTAAACCTTAAGCCAGCACACCATCTCCTTCACCTCAAGACCTACTGAGAAACTGTGTGGGTGACAGTGCCTTCTTGTTTCTAAGCCTTGCCAGCTCCTGTCTCCTCTTACGTGTAAACAAAACTCAAGCGAACCGGGAGTCATTTGGAAGGCAGTTGGAGTGCTGTCCTTTCATCAGCTCACCTGGTGCTCTAATAAAATATCCAAGAAGCCCACATCTGGTAGGTAATAAAATCCAGAGTGGAATGAAGATGCCTGGCTGCTAAAGTGCTCTAGCCACCAGACAAAGCCATCGCGACATTTTCTTCAACTGTTGCTGATGCCAGGATTTTAATGGGGCAAAGCTGAGAGCCCTCTTTCTATGTATTTTTCCTGCACTGGGTTCACTGGCTCTGCTGCTCCCATGCTGCCAAAGGTTTTCTCCACAGCACCATCAAAACCGGCTCACAACCCAAACAAGGAAAATGCGTCTTAACATGACAGAATCAAACACAATAACACTTATCTCATACTCCCATCTCCCCAGGGTGGTGGCACTGAAGGGTGGATCTCCTTTCTTCTCCACCTCTTCTGAGTCTCCCAAATAAGAATAAATGTTAGATCTCTTTGCAGGGAAAGACAGCTATGCCAACCGCAGAGGACATGTTCTGACTGTCAACAGTGATGGATGAGATTCTGTACATTTAATAAATATAAATGTCATAATCCAACCATCAAATTTAATAAACAAAAATACCACAAACCATCTTTCCTCTCTGCTCCATGTGCTCCTTTAAAGCTGATAACATTAGAACACATTTTGCCCAAGCTATAACCTCACCATCTGCCTGGCTCAACTTCTGAGGACTTGGTACGGGTTAGAAAGAAAAGCAAATGACTTCACACTGAGAAAAAAACGAGGGACGGGGGCCTGGATGATTTTTTCACTCCTCCCTTTCCTTCTGACCTATTTGTTAACTATAGAACCAGATGTAACTATCGGAGTATAAGTTCAACCCTCAAGAATTATTAGGGAGGCAGATCGTGGAGAACATTTTTTTGCATGAGTTACACGAACAAAACTCTAAAGGCTTCCCCAGCAAGCTGAGTTGTACATTTCAGGGCTTTGATTTGGAAATGCGGAGATGCAGTCAGATGCAGACTGACTCATTAAGGACGCACTTTCTTTTGATGGCAAATTAATAATAATCATAACCACAACAATAAACACATACAAAAAATTGTTTCATTCCTTGGCCAGATTCAAAGCTATAACTGGAAGGGGCTCTTTATGTTGAGTTTAGGAAACCTCAGTGGCTCAAAGAAATGGAAAGGGGGAACTAAGTCCAAAGAACCTTAGAAAATGTCTAATATGAAGAGAGAGAAAGATAGGCTAGATCTATTTTTTTTCTATTGCCCTTTTTTGAGAGCCTGCTATGTCCCAAGTACTTTATATACATTTTGACAATTTGATCTCATTGAGTACTTTCAAGAACACACTCCAAAAGATATTACTAACCCTATGTTGTGGCTGACGCGTACAGAGGCTCTATAACACGTTCAAGTTTAGAGCACTAGAATATGAGAGAACTAGACTGACCGATTCCAGAACTGCTACTCCTTCCTCTCTGGGAACCTCAGTTTTCCTTTGGGGAGCTGCTCCTTCCACATTCTGGTATAGTTTGACCCTACCTCCCAGTTCCAGGATTCACATTTTTACCACATCTGGCTCCAAGCCCAAATTCATAACTACTATGCCATGGTGCTTGGGAAATAGATTCAGATGCTCCAGCAACACTGGTGGTTGGGGTCATTGTCAGCCGTAGAAAGGACACTTCTTTATACCTAAAAACCTCCAAGGTATTAAAGCTAAATCCAAAGAGACCGTGGATTTTAGGATGTGTCCATTAGCAGTTGCTACTCTCATGCCATCAGAGATTTCCAGGAAGCATCCTGTGCAAATAATCTGCACAAGAGAAATCATTTGTCTGTTTCAGAGGGTGGTGTAATTTTCCTCTCTTTAGGAACCACCCCACACCCTGCAGTTCTCCCAGAGTACACTTCAAATCTCACACCATATATACCGCGTGTTTCTTAATGACGCCAGGGAAGCTAAGTGGCCATCTTGTCCCCCTTCTGGTTCCATGTGTTCAAAACTAGGCTTGGGTTGGCCAGGGGCTGGGTCATGTCTCGGTGACTAGCAAAGCAACATGTGCCCCAAGACAGAATTAACCTAGCAGGGAGGGGGAAGAGGAGAGGGGCGTTCTATCCACATTTATCCGTCTAGGCAGCCTCACCACTGGAAACTCTGAGCTCCTGGGCTCTTTAATATAGAAAACCCAGAAACCTGAAGCTCTGGGCAAGATAAGAGGCAAGAGGATGGAGCCTGAGCAGAGGACTTATTTTACTTGAGTTGAAGTCTCTCTACATTCCCTTGGTACATGGTAGGGGAAAATGCAATGGAAAAATCTCAAAGAGATTTTGCTACCAAATTACTACTAGGACATCACACTGCAATTGAAAAAAATGTTATTTGGAATTGGGTAGGATTTGGGAATTTAAAGGGTTTCTTTGTCTTCTTAGTTTTGGTTATAAGGCAAGTCATTTTGCTAGTGTCACAAAAATGCAATAACTTCAGTGTAACAATTACTGTTTTTCCTCTTGACAGAACTCTCAGGCAACGGGAAGCTGCAGTGCTTGGAACAAATATTGTGGCTTACCAGAGATGACGATAGGGGTGGACAAAACTCTGCAAGAAACAGTCCCTGCCCTGAAAGCTAGGAATCTAATTTACACAAAGGCCATGGTCCGTGCTATACTTTGGAGACTTCTACAATTTTCATAGCATGATTTCATACTTTGAAAACTAATGTTTACTATTACAGTTTTCTACTTTCCAGAATCTTCTATGATTAAAAAAAAAAAAGTTGGGGGAGGAAGTGCAGGAACCAAATTTTCCACCCCTAGTGCCCTCCTCCCCAAAATACATATAAATGGTGGTAGCTGAGAGGTTGGAAAGTGGGGAGGGAAAAAGATAGAATGCCTCCCTTCTGCCCACATCTGTCCTTTCTTACTAGCCAATGCCTTTAAAAAGAAGTAAGAGATGGGGCGCCTGGGTGGCGCAGTCGGTTAAGCGTCCGACTTCAGCCAGGTCACGATCTCGCGGTCCGGGAGTTCGAGCCCCGCGTCAGGCTCTGGGCTGATGGCTCAGAGCCTGGAGCCTGTTTCCAATTCTGTGTCTCCCTCTCTCTCTGCCCCTCCCCCGTTCATGATCTGTCTCTCTCTGTCCCAAAAATAAATAAACGTTGAAAAAAAAATTAAAAAAAAAAAAGAAGTAAGAGATGCAAGGGATCCTGTGGTCTGCTCAAGGAAGGCTACCTCCCCTCAGGGCCATATTCATATTAGCATCTAAGTCAACAGCAGAGGAATCTGGCATCTGTTCTTAATTATCCTTTTTTAATTCAGAATACTAAACAGTGAGTTCAATACTCTGTCTTCTTAGTTGAACCTTAAAATACCCATGTTATTTAAACTGTCCTCCTTGAGCTCTGGAATCCAGAAAGGTTAAGTGTGCTCCCCAAAGATACATAGCAAGGGCTTAGAAATTAATCCCGGACATCTGATTTGTTTCTAACTATACATGAGTTAACAATGGCTGACTAATAGCAAACTTATTTTGAAAATGCTTGCTAGCTATTTTTCCATCACTAGAAATTACCTGGTAGTTTGCCTCATAAATATTGTATCATTATGATTCCTAATATCTCTGTCAGAGTTCTTAACTTTTATGATAATAGGCAACTTGGAAACACTTTGCCAGACATTAGGCCATAATGTACAAAATAAGTGACTTACAAATGGGCTGTAGCTATCTAAAGCATGTCTGGTAAACAAATAACTGATATTGGACAACAGTGAAAATCAAAGCTTAAGTGCTGTCTTTGTGAAATGAAATAAGGACTGCTTTCTGGTTCTTTGTCTCACTGTGGACTGTTATCCTTTTCATTATCCTTTTCATATCCTGCTTTCCTTTTCATTAAAAACAACTCCTGGAAAAATAAACCCAGGAAAAAAACTATGGGAGGCAAAAATACAAATACAGCCATTCTCTAACAACACCTATTACACTATCTGCTGAGTTGCTCTGTTAGTGTAAACAGAATGTCCAATTCCCTAAATTTTAATATTTTTAATTTCCAAAAGCAAAGTACTCCCATAAAGAATTAAGGCCATTCATTGAGGGTGAAGACCCAGAAATAAATTACTCTCTGGGATACTACCACCCAAGTTCCAACTAAGAACAGTTTTATACAGATGAAACCAGATTAAAATAAATTTTAAGCACAACTTTGAAAAGAAGTAAAATTTTAGAGATTCAAATGTTGGAAAAATTGCAAGTAGAAGGATTAAAAAAGTTTTGCTTGGGATGATGGTGAGGGATTAGGCTTTTTTATTTATTTATTTATTTTTAATCCTTTGCCTCCACTCTACCAAAGTTTGAAGAGAGCTTAGAGAAATAGGAAATGATTTCTGAAAATTGAAGGAGCCTAAATAAAAATTTTAAATGAGAAAATATCAACTCCAAGAGTGATATCAGCAGAGAGGAATGTAGACCATATGGTAATACAGAGTTGCTCCCAAGCTTCCTCAGAGCCAAAATAAAGAGGGAAACAGAGTCATTTATAAGATTCAGCATGTCAACAAGACAGAAACAAACCAAACGTACAGGAGAATCACATTTCCTGAAACAGACCTGGGAGCATTTTTCTTGTGGCATCTCATGAAGAGGATGCAGGCTGATGCCCAACAGCACCCCTGCAGCATAGGCAACCAGGGTTCCTTCAGGCAGGTTCATCCTTCACTGTTTGCTATGGCATCAGGCAAGCATGATTCTAAGACAGGTCAGGTACTGTGTTTCAGAATTATATAGCACGGTGAGCTTCAACCCTGGCTATGTATCAGAATCTCACCTGGGGAGCTTTGAAATATCCTAATCCCCAGACCACATCCTAGACCAATTTAATCAGAATCTCTGGGGATGGGTCCCAGGAGTTAGTAGTTTTTAACAACAGTTTCCTGGGCCACCTGGGTGGTTCAGTCGGTTAAGCGTCTGATTTCGGCTCAGGTCATGATCTAGCAGTTTGTGAGTCAAGCCCCACGTCGGGGCTCTGTGCTGACTGCTCAGAGCCTGGAGCCTGCTTCAAATTCTGTGTCTCCCTCTCTCTGACCCTCCCCACTTATGCTCTCCCTGTCTCTCTCTCTCTCAAGAGTAAATACTTTAAAAAATGTTCATAATTAAAAACAGTTTTCCCAAGTGATTCCAGCATATAGCCAGGGTCATGGGGCCTTTATGATGGATGTTCTCCCTTCTTTCTCCCACTGGCACTTCCCCATTCCACTCCCCCACTGTGACGCCCAGGACAATAAACAAGACTCACTGCAGCTTAGAGCTCTCATTTCTCTCCCACCTTTGTAAACAGTGGTTTTGACTGTAGCTATCTTCCTTGAAGGACCCCCTCCCAACTATCTGTGCCTTGACTATGACCTAACATCTGCTGTCAATCTTCACTGACATCATTTAATTCAAAAATGACACCAACTGTAATCTTTGGGTAGGCATGTGTCTTTGTAGTCACAGTCACACACAGATACAAATTGTGATTTTTCTTTCTTTTTTAAAATAATGTAGGACAAGTCATGCATTTTGACAGGTACTGCAGAATGACTTACTCAGTACGCACTCCATCCCTTACGTCCTCCCTCGATTTCCTCTGCCCTCTACCAGAAGGGCTGGGAAATTAACATATCTACTCAGCTTCCCATATAACTAGGGTTCATGGATCTGGTCACAGATAGAGGCAAGGTCCCCAGGAAAGACTCCTATTCCTAAATAAAAAGACAAAGCTTCATGAAGAGAAAGGTTTTGCTTGACTCCCTTCTTCCTGTCTGGAAGCAGCCAACTTTAAATTATATGGATGAAAGGAGCTCACTAAGCATGGGAAGTGAGGACATGGGAGCAATAGCACCAGCCCTGGACTGCCTATCCTGAGACTTCTTATTACATAAGAAAAGTGAACCCGCGTTTGGTATTAAGCTACTGTAGTCAAGTTTCCGCTGCATACAATCACATGAAACCCCAGGCAACACATGTATGGTACCACTGAACAAGGTGGACTAGAATAGTGTTTTTCAAAGAAGTTACAGTCCCATATTGAATCAACCTTAAATATATAGATGTAGACATGGAGATAGATGGTAGATAGATAGATACAGATTTCATTTCAGTAGAAATGAAGGGTGTCACTAATCTACCCAATTTCTCCTCATCCTCTACAAGTTAACACAGTTGTGGCTTTTTCTCTGCTGCAAGAATTAAC
This sequence comes from Lynx canadensis, assembly GCF_007474595.2. Taxonomy (NCBI): domain Eukaryota; kingdom Metazoa; phylum Chordata; class Mammalia; order Carnivora; family Felidae; genus Lynx; species Lynx canadensis. The sequence goes on along the minus strand of NC_044310.1, from coordinate 164,186,930 downwards.
AAAGAACAGGGAGGTTTTTCTTGTCCAAGGTTCATAGAGAAGATGAGTTCAATTGTACAAGATGGATAGGGACCCCAAGAGTTAGAGGAGGTAGATGAGGCCCAATCCAGGGGACAGAAGGGTTCCCTCAAAGCAAGATGGGAGGCAGAGGATGTGACAAGTTCCTCAAGTGATTAAGACCTGTGTTCCCACAGGGAGACCACGTAGTGGACAGGTGGTAAAGACCACGACCTTGACAGTTAGCAGGGTGAACCATGTGTGGCCTGAGGTGGGTGAGGGAAAACTGTGAAGGCAGCTCTGTGGGTCACCCTATCCAGCACTGCTTGACAATGCTGGACAGCATCCCACTTAGTAGAAGCCTCATTGGAAAGATTAAGGCCACCATGAGCTAGGACTGTGGTGTTTCAAGGTTTCCTGGCACCACTTAAATTCTCAGATGCTTGTTAATTCATTAGAGGTAGAGGAAGCCATCCAAAATAACCGATACTGGACTCATTTTGATAAAAAGAGAACTTTAGAATTCATATGGCTGGGGGGGGGGGGAACACAAAGAATTGTGAGAGCTGATGGTTCTTAGAGCTTCATGTTGGAGAATTCATTCTTATTGCCCAGCCCATTGTTTAAAGAGCTGTTCATTCTACATTATAATCATTGGGAGCAACCCAGTCACTAAGGATTGTATTTATCAGAAGATAATTAAACCTTGGAGAAAAGGCTCATATTTGGTTTTGATCAAACTAGAGAAAAGGAGTGAGGAAGCCAGTTGCCCCTTCTGGTAAGGCTTTAGTATCATCAAACTGGGGGGTGGAAGGGACTCTTGAAGATCATCTGCTCCACTACTCATGTGATGCTAAAATCCTCTCCCCAGCATCCCAGCATTGCACCTCGAACTCTGACTTGAGCACGCCTTCAGCATACAAGGCACTATGTGGGTACAGTGTCACAAACGGGATGTGAGGGCAGAGCCTCAAAATGAAAAAGTGAGAAATGAGTGCATAAACGTTTGTAACAACACTCAGTTTTCGTGGAAAGTGGGGTGATAAAACAGGGTAAAGTCTCAACAAGGGTCTACAACGCGGGTCTCCAGGGGGATGGGAGTCAATGAGAAACTGTTCAAAGGAGACTCAGGGAAAATTTTGGTAGAGTGAGAACAGACTCCACCAGTTGTACAACTTTGCTGTGAACCCAAGTGGCAGGGGAAGTCACAGAAAGGTGTTACTCAGGTGAGAAAAGGAAAAGGAAAAAGATACATATGTATACGTATATGTATATGTATATGTATATGTATATGTATATGTATATGTATATGTACGTATGTATATGTATATGTATACATATATCTTTACAATTCAAATCCTACTTCCTACTCTGCTCTGTAATATTCATTTTCCCCAAGAAGATTAGTGCATTTCATCTGGAGTTCTGAAGCCATTAAGAATGCACTCAAATTCTTCCACCACCTTTGTCCAGCAATAAACATCACTGAGCCCAGCAGCAGCCAGCTCTTCTAGCAGTATGTGAGGGACTATTGGGGGAATTTGAAAATTTTATGGTCTGAAAAGTGGGCCTTAGCACTTTAGCTTTTATTCTCTCAGAGAGCTTATAAATCCCTCTTCATTTAGCAGTTTTCATGAAAATGACAGCTTTTGTTAGTCAGGCTAAAGTGAGATTAGAAATAAAAATTTTAACCATTAATCCTCACTGATTAAAGTGAAACCAGAAATCAAATTGTTACCAACTGTGTGCTAATTTCAGCTTAATTCTTTGGCAAGAGGCTTTGGAAATTTTCAACTCGCCGTGCTAATTCACAATGCCTTACTACTGATGGCAGAAAGTCAAGGTCTCCTTTCCTCCTGGGTCCAGGGTGTGAACAATGACTATTTCAAAATCAGTCCAATAAAATATAAACATTAAATTCTTAGCTATGTTGTTTCTCAGCCATCACTTTCCACACTACTCTCTCCTCCTACTCACCACCAACCTTCCCCCCACTCCACCAACAGCTATGAAAAAATATCTCCCCAGAGACTAGAGAATCACAGCTGAATGGCTGGCCTTTCCGCATCAAACAGAATGCCTGCAGCATCAAAGCAGGTGTCACCCCCCCACACAAGCCGTTTCTATTACACACAGTGCTGGGAGGGAAGGAAAATCTTCATGCCAATAAGCCACATCAATTCATCAATCAAAATGAATTCATGCGCTAATTAAACTAGCAAAAATTTAAAAAGGCATTTGTGTTACAGACATGAGAGTGGGGTGGGGAGGGAGATGGGAGTTAAAATTCCAGGGAAGTGAAAACTTGACAGACACGGTACCACATAGAAAAGGCAGTAAATACATGGCTGGAATTAATTGCAAGCCTTTCCTTAACTTAAAAATAACAAACAAACAAACAAACAAACATTCACACATACCAACAACGGGGGGGGGGTGCAAATATTTTCCTGGTTGGGCCAAAACTGACATTAGCAGGAGTGTCCTCTGTATTGTGCACATTGGGAAAACCTGTGAGCAAAGTAAAACTCTATCCCTCTTTCTTCATGTCCACTTGTCCCTTAATACTGAACATCCTTCCTACTCTTTTTGATGACTTGGCAGGGCTACAAAGTACAGTTACATGGTTAGTGCACTGCACAAAAGCCTAGAGCTGAGGGAAGAATGCAGCCGAAATCCAGTCCATGCTCTGACAGCAAAGTCACATGCTCTGGCATGGAGTTGCTGTCATTAGGAAGCAGTGCCTTTTTCCTCACACAAAGTGCCCTCTGCTTGTGCACCCAGAGGGCTGTGACTCCACAGAAGCCAGGGGAGGTCCTGGTCCTTGCTTTTATTTACCTCTTGTCTCCTGTTTCTCCTGTTTCTGTTTCCTCCCTCTGAAGCTTTGAACTGAACACTTCTTCAGCTGTTTCAGCATATCATAAATATCTGAACAAAGAAAAAAAACTCAATTATCCATCCAAGTGTTTCATCTATATGACACCAACTACCCACGTATAGGGGAAACATCTTAATGCTTAGTATTGTGTAGACAAAACATCTGGTTGATCAACTTAGTTCATGTTTCTCTCAGATTCTTGAGTACCATAGAAATGCTCTCATACCCACTCACAGGCTGGATTCTCCATTGTAGAGTGCAAACTAGTTTTTCTAGGCTCAAAGAGTCCAATTCAGTATAGTGGAGGCCTGAGAGATAATAAAGGGACAAGGGGGCTGTTTTCCTCTTAACACTAAATAAATAACATTTAGCCCACTTAGCGAAATATTACGGGAAGAGAACTTTTCATCTTTAGTCCAATTGTTCTGATGCTTCATTTGACAAGATTCTTTCACTGTCTCTTATCTGTGTTGCATTCGGAGGAGAAAAACTTTAATATTTGCTTCAAATGTCTCAATTTTATAAAGGCAGGTTCATCTGTTTCTTTGAAAGCTTGCTCTTGAAAAACAGGAGTCCAGTGGCATGGGCTTCCTAAAGTTAGTACTGGGGCAAATAAATTGGCCCAATCTCAGCTATCTCTGCTCGAAATGACGGAGAAAAACGGTTCGAATATATCAGTCCTGTCATCTGAATCTAGCCTCCTGGCCAGGGCACTCTATAGCATCCCGGCGAGGTAAATGGCTAATGTCATTCTCCTCGTTTCCCAAAAAAGAGAAGCAGTTGAGTGAAACGCCAGGCCCGTGGTCAGACAGTGAGTCAACAGCATACGGCCGAACTTTCCAGATCTTCCCAGAATTGGCCCCAAGACTTGGTGCACAAGGGGTGAAAACTAAAACTCCTTTTCTTCTCCCCAAGGCAGACCGTGAAACTGTAAAGATGAGCTGGCATTTTGTTTTATTTTGTGTAATAAACTGTTCTTTTCACAGCAGTTGGCCCTGGGGGGGTTTCAAATAGCACTGCTTGGCTGCAGCTGTGGGTGTGGCCCGGCTCAGTCCAAAGGCAACTTGGAGACCACAGCTGTGTCAGGCCGAGCGGGATCTTAAACCTCCCATCTGGGCTGCACACTTTCAAGTTCACCACCACCCCCCCAAAAAAACAAGTGGAGTCATTTTCACAAGCCAGAACCCCGCAGATGGGAGGTTCTGCTCTTCCTCCACCGGTGCTTACTTGGGGGCGGGGGGGCACCTCCGATACCCCCAGACACTGACCCCCACAGGCTGCTCGGGACAGTTTCTGAACCGTCCCCGGGGCCATCCCTTCGCTAGCCACGAGAACCCTCCGCAGGGGCGTTGGTAACAGCGGTCAGCATTTTCAAAGGGGTTACCGGGTGGGAGGGGTTTTCTGTTTGGTGTTTCGATTTTTTTTTTTTTTTTTTTCCCATGACTCTTTCTCGGGCTCTCACAGCCCGCTCTGACAAGTGGCATGCGTGCCCCGATCCGGTAGATTCTGACACCCTTCCAGAAAAAAAAAAAAAAAAAATCTTCAAGGGTTTCCTTTGAGCCCCCGCTTCCAGCTCCAGCAAATAAATGACAAAGTGACCCCTCCGCCGGCAGCGCCCAAACGCAAGGACGGAAGCGCGAACTCTGAACCCCTTCCCATCCCCTAAGTGACGGGAATCACTCACTTCTTTGTCTCACTGAGGAAACTATGTGGGCTCGTGAATGGCTTCTTTTCTGACTGAATTACAAGTACGTCAGAACGGGCACCGTCTGGGAGGGCGGCGAGCGAAAACGCAGCGCCCGGCGCACGTCTGGGCGGCGGGGGTCGCCGCGGCGTCCTCGGGGCGGCAGAGAAAGCCCTGGAAGGCCGCGCCGGGCCGCGGGAGGAGCCGCCGCCAGGGGGAGCGCCGCGAGCCCGCCGGCCTTTGTTCGCGCCGCGGCGCCGGGGGAGCGCGGGCGGCTGCCGGGAAGGGCGGGGGGACGCGCCGGGGCCCTCGGCGGTGGGAAGGACCCGCGTCTTTGGCAGTCCGAGTCGCGTTCGGGCTTTTTCGGCGGGCACTCTCGCTGTCTGGGGCTGGGCGCCTCCGTGTGCTCCCACACGCCCGGCCTTCGACGCGGTCCCGTCCCTCCTGGCCGGCGGCGTCCCCCTGCGCGCCTAGGGGATGGGGACGGGGACACACCGGGGGTGCAGACGGAGCGGGCGGGAGACGCCAAACAAAGCCTGGGGAGAGCGCGAGCGAGAGGGGGTTATAGAGGGGGTGGGGCAGCGTGTGTGCGGGTGGGGTGGGGGGTAGGGGGAGAGAGAGAAACAGACAATAGAACTAGAGAGCAAGAGGAGGGAGAAAGGGCAGCTCAACGCAGCAAGTCTACGCTGAACTTAGTCCCCTGGGAGAGGCACTGTCCTTCAGAGGGTCCCTGCCGTTGGGTGGTTGTGGACTGGTAAAGAAGAGTGAGCCACTCATTTCAGCAGCAGACAGATGGGTCTGTAGGTATAACTAACGTGACAGATAGGCAGGCGCTGGTCTTCCCAGGGATCCTCCTTCCTGGGGAAAGGAGCCAACACTTCCCTCAGAGGGTTGCAATAGCTTATCTGTGGAGTGTTAGGCTATCCCAGAAGAGATTCCGTGATCAAAGGCTTGGGAAAAGTGATAAGAACACAGTTTTTTTCCCAGCTAGCAACGCTGAGCAAGTTCCTGGGACCATGGCCACTTTCTTCACTTGTCATGCTTTCTTCCTCTCCGTTTCAGCCAGACTGCCCAGTATTCCTATAGAATTGTAAAGCCTGTGCCCTTCTACAGTCAGAGCCAATTCTGGACATTTGCTGATGACACCAAAGAGGGGAAGACTGACGGTGACCCTGGGAATAAAGGTCACCAAGAACATTTTCAGCCCTACTTCCCTTAGTCTGGAAGTGGGGGAGAAGCAATAGGAGTCTGGTCACTCGGGTTTTAAACACTAGCTTTGAGTTGTAAACTCCATTCAGGGAACAGTAGGAAATGGTGCAGGTACTTGGTTAGTTCATTTCATTTTACCTACGTTGAGCCCCTTAACTCCTAAAACAAACCATTTCTTTCATACGAGCATGGGTGCGTTACTTGGTCTTCTTTTCCTCATTCGTAAAATTGAAGGATTGGATCAAGGTACCTTCCAGTTCCAAAATTAGAACAGGTATCTCTGTTCAGGAATTTGCAGAGGAACGTTCCTTATTTAAACATACGATGTAATCATGGGGTGAAGAACACGAAATACAAATTTTTAAAGGAAGAGAGTGAAGTAACACAGCATTTAATCCAGCTGAATCTCCATTTCCAAATTTTGTATTTCTAATGCTGATAATTCACTGTTACATGAGGTCACATCTAAAACAGTTAATGCTCCCTAAGTGAGAAGGCAATGTCACCTCTGAGACCAGCATGGAAATCAACCAGGGAGAACTATGGGGGGAGATCATTTGCTGCTCAAGAGGAAACCATTTTCCTGCACTAAGAAGAGGCTCTTAGACTTTAGAATCCTTGGGTTTTCCAGTAACAAACCCCGCCAGGATGTAGCTGATTTTTCTGAGCCTCTAATTTTTTTGTTCGTATTTTGTCCTCTTTTCACTGTTGTGTTAGTTTTGGAGTTTGAGGACAATAGACAGACACAAACCCAACTTTGTGGCAAGACCACTTCTCAGTTACGCACATCAAATTTTAACAGTTGTGAGAATGTCCGCGATTAAGGCTGTTTCACCTAATGTTTGTCTAAGTTGAGAAGGTTCCAGTGATGAAATTTAAAGTCTGTGGCTAATGAGGAACACAGGTTTTTTTTAAACTTCATGTTTAGAGGGCAGTTCTTTAGCCTCTCTGTTGGAACTATGACAATGTGGGTCTGATAAAATATGACTTGGTTTGAAACTATCAAATAGCATTATAAAAATGTTTGGACTAGATTTAGGTCTCCTCAAAGGTGGCAGATTGATAGAGCATGGATAAAGCAAGTCAGCTTCCAGGAATGATTGCTTCGTGAGAAACTGGGCCCTTCTTTCTCCGGAGTGACATGACATTCCCAGACAACGTCTTAACTTGCGGAGTCCTCAAAGCATGAATCCCAACTTCCTTCCCTGCTGAGAAGCCTCTCGCAGGAGTGGAAATTTCTCTAGGAATTCTGTAATGGAATGATACCTTGCTGAAGCGAGGGGTCACCAGGTCATTGCATTCTAATCAGCCAGAAGCCAGCAAGGCCATCACCGTAGCTAAAACCTCCAGAACAAGCCTGTGAAATATGTTCTCTGAGCTCTCTGATCTCCTAGGTCGACCACCTCCATAAGTGGTTTCCGTCCCAGTCCCGCCAGGTTCTCACGTGGACCATAGCCCCACCCGATGGCAGGGCCTCATGGTCCCACTCAGTCTGTTCCCCCTTCCTCCATCCTCTTACCTCACCGCCCTTCTAGGTACATTTGCATCTCATTTGTGTGACTGGTGCACCTAAGGCTAGTGGCTCTGTAAAGCAGGAGAGGGTCTGTCATCATTCCAGAAGAGCAGCTAATAATTCTGGACAAAGTATTTTGACTGTAAGTGTTGATTGATCCCAAATCATTTAAGTATTGCTTCTTCAAAATACCATAGGTTGCTTTTGACTCAAGACTTTTATGGCTAACACAAAGAACAAAGTTTTAGCTGAGACAAATAAACCTGCACTATGGATAGCTCTCTAAATAGATCATTTACATATATATGCATGTGTTCATACATGCATGTAAAGCTCCAGTTAGAGTTTTTCCTATGCTTGGTATCTTAACTACCTCCATATCTGGGCCCTCTAGCACATACTAGTCAAAGGAAACAATATCAGTCTTGTTCACCTTCTTCACCATTAGGGGATGGTCTTCTTCCGCATTTTTTGCTGATCAACTAATTACAAGAAGCTCTGTGCCGACACGTTCTGAGCTCAGATTTTACAGAGCAGTCACTCTTTCTTCTCTCTCTGCACCGCCCCCCCTCCTTTCTGCAGTGGTGGGAGGGATTTTACCAACTATGTTGGCTTTTTACCAAATAGAATAATCTATGGACTAAGCGCCTTACCCACCCCTCAGAAGCCAATCCCCCATAGTTAGTTCCCGGGTGGACTATCAAATGTCCCTTCTCTTCCTTGCTCCCGTGGTTGCCGCTGTGGAGCCGTAGCCACCTCACCGGGAAATTGTTGGCTCCTCACATCACACTGGTTTCTGAAAAGCTCGATGAGTATCTTACCGGCAGACCCAAAGTCAGGAGCCACAGCATCAGCCAGACCACGTGACTGCCCCTTCAAGCCGGCCTCAATCACTTTTCTTTGCTCAAGGAAGCAAAAGCATCTGCCCCACCTTCTGACTGGCCAACAAGTATCCCGCATTTGCATAAAAATGAAATCAGCCCACAGATGTCGATTGCAAGCATTCTTAGCAGAGCACTCTGCTAGGCACTAAGGAACCAGATACTGGAGGGGGGAAGGTTTGCTAAGAAAACTGCAGAATTTCTGAAAATAGCTACAGGAAGAGGAGAAAGCTCCCGGAGGCCAAGCTGCAGCGAATCCTGGAAAGCAGTGCCTGACACCGGAGGTCCAGTCGGCCAAACGGCTTCAGCAGAGCAGCATATTTTTACAGAGTTCATTTAAACCATTATGTCGTGTACGTTCTCTTTTTTTTAAAATGATACATCACTGCTGACAGTTGGCATGTACTGTTTTCATAGCTTAGCCTTTATAAATATTACGAGCACATATCACAGCAGTATTGTTATAACGAGTTACAATGATGTGTTCTTTGAGAGAGTGCCAATGACTGGTTTATATCCTTGGTGATGCTGCAGCATCATAATAAATGTGGTATAAATCTTTTCCAAGGTTCAGCAGTTCTTTTGAGCCAAGAACACTACATGTGGGTTGTTGGATTCCCCGTGTCGCCCCCAACCTTTGAAACCCCTGCTTCCTCAATGCTTTGATATATAGTTCCCAATTTTGAGGATGTTAATATGGTCAGTGATCTAACCACACTCCTTTAATAGAGGGCGGCCTTTATTATAATCTGGAAATAATTTTCATCTAAACATCACCAACAGCCAAACATAATAAAATATGTATAAGTCAAGTAACATTACCCAGAGGCCGCATGGGCTTTAGCAGAGTCAGCCCCGGCCGCTCTACAGCTCTACAGCCATGGGACTCGGGGAGGCAGGGAGGGAGGGGGCGTCTCTGTTTGCTGTCACAGGGTGCTGTCATTGTTGGGGGCAAATGGGAGAAAGCAGTCACCCTCTACTAAGATGGCTCTGTTACCGCAAAGGTAGGCCAGCAGGTTTTCTCGGGGAACATCAGGACCCAAACCAAGGGGCTAAGGCAGTGAAATAAGCAGCATGCTAGAGGCAGGGGCTGACAGCGTTCATCCCTTCCGGTCATGAACTCACTTCGTTGATTTGGCCTTTGGTCTTGGTTCCCTTCTTTCTACCATATGGGACCAGGGTAAGGACAGAGAAATATAGAATTTTAATAATGCTGGGGCACCTGGGTGGCTCAGTCAGTTAAGCATCTGACTTCGGCTCAGGTCATGATCTTGTGGTTCATGAGTTCGAGTCCCCCATCGGGCTCTGGGCTGACAGCTCAGAGCCTGGAACCTGCTTCAGATTCTGTGTCTCCTTCTCTTTGCCCCTCTCTGCTCGCTCTCTCTCTCTCTCTCCCTCAAAAATAAACATTAGAAATAATAATAATAATAACAATGGCTCCAAGTCCACACTCACTATGTCAGGGCCATTCTGGGTAAGACAGCCACAGCCCTGACTTCTCACATTGCCTGAGTCACTCCCTATAGAAGGACACCATCTCTGGCCCTCAAGTACCTGAATCATGTCCATGAGAACAGGTCCCACATACACTGGTCCCTTCCAAGTAGGGTGCATTAGAATGATTAGTTGGAATTGTAGGTATGCTGAAAACTAAACAACTGAACCCTGAGTGATTAAATCTTCATTTCACCCTGCTAATTGTATACATGGGCCAAGAGCTGCCTTCAGATAATCACGCTTAACAGAAATTGGCTGTGGAAATGGAATTGATCTATAAGCAGCTGTCCCAAGCTTGAGGTGGTAATTCTTTTGCAAAACGTTAATATATTCTGTATCATCGATGAAACCACACCTGAGTCAGAACAAATGCAATAGGGTGTTTTAGGGGAAAGTATAACAACGCCAGGGGGGAAACTCCCTGTAAGGTACGGGCTTCATTCAGGCTCTAAATCACCTCCATTCCTGAGTAGGCTGGGGTGACTTCATTACCTTTTCCTGTGAATTATTAATACCAGAAACACTGAGCCTTGAGGCAACGGTTGGGAAAAACTCTATGCATGGAGGAAATGAACCCCACCTATTTTCAAGGGCTTCTCCTTTTCTTTCCTGGAATTTCCTCAGTCCCCCCACTGCCCCAAGTTTCTTAAGTGTTTGTGTGTTTGAAATAGCTGCCACCTGACTCATTAGAGCATGTAGTGCTATTGCTTGAGTTTGCTTATTCTTTCAGGAATATCTTTTTGAAAGAGAAACCTAGTTCGTCTAACTTTTTTGCAGTGCATGTCCCAAGTCCCAAGTGACCTATGGGGATGTGAGTTCTGAAGAAATTCTCTGCCTGCTTTTTGCTTTGCTGGGAAAATAAGCTGATAGGTGAAAAATGACTTCCATCAGTGGACCCCTCCTATTGCCACAGTAACCTGTAATCTCAAAAGACAGTTGCTCCTATCTGGGGAGCCAGGACTCCTGCTCCCACTATACCAGTCTCCTAGGTTTTATTCCCCATCCTTCCCAACCCTTGGTGAGGCCAGCACTCTCCCCTTAGACTCCTCCCCCTCTCTCCCTGATCCCCTGGAGCCACTTGGTCTCAGGACCTCTCACTTGCCCTCTTGTCCTCACACCTGTCCTCTATCCACAGATACCTCCCTCGACTGTCCAGACATTGTGAAAGCATCTTGTTCAAAATTAATTTTATTATAATCCACATCCCCCAGCCCCTCTCTCAGCACTGGACCTAGAGGGGAAACTAAGTAAAATCTGAAAGATTAAGTCAAAAGTAAATCTTGCATGTGTGTGCAGTTCTTAATGCCCTAAATACATAGACCAAAGAAGACTTGGAAAATTGGAGATAGGAAGAAAACTGTGGACATTTTTTGAACCATAATTTCCGAAGTAAACCTATTTCAGAAGAAAACTGTGACAAGTCACTGACCCTTGGTTCAAAGTGGACTTCTAAGCCTGAGAAAGATGCATTTGACTGAGTGGGGGAAAGAAGGTTCACGAGGCTTCTGGAACCTTAACCGTGTCTCAACCTCTTGAGGAATTAGGGATAAATGAAATCAGAAACATGTGGAATATATTTCCCTTTAAATACATTTGAGGCTAGAAATTAAGGGGAAAGTGTTCAGCTAAAGTTATTTAGGGTTTGGCTTTACCCACAACATCTGAAAAATAGTTCAAGATGTTAGATGAACCCAAAGTGCAACCACGTTCACCTTCTACTGAAAACAGAGTGTGTGTAGCAGCTGAGAGGAGACATGTTTAATGTCAAGTTAATAAAAGGAGAAAAAGGTATGTTGGAGCTGAAAGGAGGAGGGAATGTTCAAATATGCACAGAAAAAAAAATTGTTAAAGCTAGAGGGGCTTTGGCCAGAGACAACGGGCAAAGGGATCTGAAGCCTTAGTACTGTTTCTGCCACATGCACCTCCCTGGGGACATAGGGTTCACTTAGCAAACAGTGTTTTTCATGAGACTCTCTTTTGTCATATGATTTTCCGCCAAAAGTTGAAGCTATTGCACCTTGATCATAACAGAGGTGTCTTATAAGCACCAAAGATAAGTTTGAATGTGACTGGCTTTTAGCTAGATGTCTTAAAAGAACTGGTGGGTTTTTATGCCTGAGTGGTTGAACTCTTGGATGCCCTGACACTCAGGAAGTCAGGACCACATTGGGCTACCATATAAGAGGGAGAGCCTGAGACTTCTCTAGAACTACCTACAGCAGCAGAACAGGCTCTTAGTCTATGGGTCTGCTGTTGTCTCTTCTGGGACCCAATGGATGGTACAGCTGTCACTACATTGGACACAGAAGGACCGGCTTTCTTTAAAGCCCACAGTCTATACATCTGCCACCATTTCTGCTGTGTCCCCTCGGTCTGGATTGATGGAATCCATGGCCCTGAAGTCCCCTTTTGAGCCAGCGATCATCCTCTTTCTTTTCTCACTGGACCTCAAGACAAGAGACAGCAATAAACTTGACTTGTACCCTATTAATACTTGTGGAGTCTGGGACTGTCTGCAAAGGGAGAAAAACTTGCTTCTTGCTCCACCTATAAAAAACTAGAAAAGAAGCCTTAAATCAGACTAAAAATCTTGATAAAACTTAGAGATGGAAAAACAGGACCAAAAGATTATGTCTCAGAGGATGCCTCCGGAATTTGGGGACATGAATTTGGCCAAGTCTATGAACATCTTTTTATTTCAATTTTCCCGTCTGTGAAATAATAGGATAACAATGGCTGCTCTGTTGATTTCATAAAGGGATTGTTATATGATCAAATGAGATTAAACGTGTATCGGTGCTTTGAACGACACAAAGTACCCTCCAGCACTCCACACCTCTCTTCTGAGCTCTGAGTGGCCTATCTGACACTTTTACCTGAATGTTCTACTGGTATCTCACACTTGACATGTCCAAAATGGATCTCTTGATCTTCTCCTACAAATTTCCACCGATTTCAACCTTCTCATTTCTGCATATGACCCCACCACCCAAGCAAAGGTTGAAACCAGAAGCTGGGGAGTTTGCCCTGATGCCTCCCTCTGCTTCCTACTGCCAATTCACCATGTCCTATTGATTCAGCTCCATTTTTCTGGAATTTGGGCACTTCTCTAGCCCAGGTTCTATCCCCCTCACCTCAACCACTGCCAAAGGCAGCTATTAGTCTCCCTGTTTCCTCTCCACCCCTACGCCCTCCCTCTTCCATCTCTCCCCACCCACTCCCCACCCACTCCCCTGCAGAGTCTGTTCACCTCACTGCTGCCACAGCAGTCTTTCAAATTTGATCCCGTCACTCTCCTGCTCCAAACGATTCAGGCGTTTCTGCCTCCCAGGAACCTGAAGAAAAATTCAAGGACATAGGAATTGAAAGAAGCCTCCACTATGCTGGGACTTAGAATGTGTGACTTACCAAGGTCGTTTGCTGGGAGACACAGGTGCAGAGCTAATATATCTTCAACACTTCCCTCTCCACAAGCGCTCTGACTGAGGCCTGACAACTGGGTCTCCCTCAGCCGGAAGTCCTCACTGGTCACGCCAACAAATAGGTCCCCCCATTGAGGGGATGTGTGTGTGTGTGTGTGTGTGTGTGTGTGTGTGTGTGTGTCTGCTTATTTCTGCAACTTTTGTGCCTACCATCTGTTTACCAGCTGTAATTTCAGGAAGGAAAGAGGGGAGGGAATGAAGGATAATGAATTTAATAACAAGATGAGTTCTTTTCCCTTTGTATTCCCTACTGATAATAAGCATTTTTTACTTATTAATGGTCTAAAATTTTCTCTCTAGATTTTGAGTATTTTCTTGATGTCCTAAAAATGTTAAATTTGGGAAAACCTCACACTATTTTACTAAGCACCTGAGAAGTTTCTGGAAAACAAATGGGTTTACAATTTGGAATACAAGCAACTCATAACATCCATGTGCAAAGTCTTGGCTTGGTAGATCATCTAAGACAAAATTTTAATTTAAAACTGACTTCCTCAGCCACCCCTTATTAGTGATTTGTACTCAAGAAAGATAAACTAATTTTAACATTTTTCCCAAATGAAATATATTTTAAAAAGATTAATTCACCACCAGAAATATTCTCTAAAGTTTTGGAAAGCTAAACATAAATGCTTTCTGAGCTATCTGTTGTTTGAAATTATTGAGTCAGACTTTTAATGCTTTTGGCCAAAAGCCATTTCAAAATGTTCAGAGTAAAAATTAAGTATAGTGTAATTTTGAGGATAAGTCATGTATTTTAAACAGAACAGAGCTAAAATATTTCTAAGCCTTCATAGTTTTTATTTTCAATTATCTGCACTTGTATTCTAATCCAGAAACCCAAATGATCAAGGGTAACTGACCATATTTAAATTTTTGATGGCACCTTTTCTCAGCCATCACGTGTCAAGTATGATTAATCTGAGATGCGGAGGAGCGAGGTGGTTTGGACAAAGTCGCACATGCGTAGTGTAAGGAAACGGTATGGGTGTCGTGAGTCTTAGAACCCTGTCCCTTCCTCTCTGCCTGCCACGCCCCTAATCATCAGCTGTGTCATCCAATTTCTCAGATGTTCAACTGCAAAGTCAGAATATAAAGGCAGAAACACCTGATCCAAGCTTCTATGATTTTTTTTAAATTTTTTTTTTCAACTTTTATTTATTTTTGGGACAGAGAGAGACAGAGCATGAACGGGGGAGGGGCAGAGAGAGAGGGAGACACAGAATCGGAAACAGGCTCCAGGCTCTGAGCCATCAGCCCAGAGCCCGACGCGGGGCTCGAACTCACGGACCGCGAGATCGTGACCTGGCTGAAGTCGGACGCTTAACCGACTGCGCCACCCAGGCGCCCCCAAGCTTCTATGATTTAACACACCGAATCATTTGTAATGGGGAAAATCTTCAAGTGAATCCATTTAAGGCAGAAACTAAAAATGTCAGAGCCTGGGTAAAGGTTTGAATGAGACTTGACTTTGAAAAACAAAACTAAAAATTATTAAAAGAGGTTAACTTCATCATATTTTAAGTTGGGAGTTATAATTGCATAAATTACTTTTTAGAACCAAGAATGAAACACACGGGAGATTTTCTTCACATGATTTTTCTACCAAATTTATGATAGTATAATACCACATTGTGATATTCATTACTCTCATAAAAATAGTAAAATATTTTAGAACTTCATTATTTTCTCAGGGGCCCTCTGACTCATTTGATTTTCAAACATCTCTGATGAATTACTACCCCATCAACATTCCTCTTGGTTTTTTTTCCCTTTTACTTACAGCTAATTTTTCTATTTCTTCCATTCCCATCTGTCAGTAGCTTTGTGTGTGATTCACACAATTGTCAACATCGTTGTATCAACTTCACGAAATCCCGCACCTTTTACAAGACTTGCAACTTCACTTTGCAGTAGATTTATATTATTTTGTCAAAGGAATTGGCAAGTCTAGCATGAAATGGGAAAGACACCTTTAAGTGATGGCTAATTTTATAAATAAATGAATAACATTAATGAACATTTTGACGTTATGGTAACTTTTGCTCCCGTGTGCTTTTTTTAATGAAAGGGACACACCGAGATAATAAGGCAGTCTTGTATTTGTGAGTTCTGGAATCTATCTCTCTTTTTGTTTACACAAAGCCATCTTATACAAAACTCGAAGATGTTTTCCTGATTCCTGACCCCTAGGAAAATTCCTACGAGAAAATACTACCCTCCTCATTTGAATAATTAAGAAATGAAAAGCCGGGACAAAATAATGCTGCATCAACTCTAAAACAGTTGTTTGCTATAACAGCTCATAGCAAAATTGTGATAACTGCCTTCACAGGATATTTCACAGTGAGAAATATTTCCTTTTAAAAATATTCTTGGTGGCAGAATCCGTGATATCTTCATGTGAAAGGCCATTTATCAGGTAATAAGGTGGCAGATCACCTTACAAGGATCCTCAGCTTGAGGTCATTTGTTTCTGAGAAAAGGTGGTCTCAGTGGGGTCTGTGTCCATATTACAGAAAAAAGGAATGGATTGACCTGTTGATGCTGGAAGGTAACTTTTAGAATATCTAGTGAAAACAAATGCTGTTACAGAAGGTGCTTGGGCAGCCATTCTGATGATTTTGCTTTCTCTGCCCTGTGGCTTTTCTGAATTTTGTCTGCTGATGTGTCATGTGGCTTCAAGATGGAGCCCTAATGGCCAGATGACTGAATGGTACTAAGCATGGGTTTCCGAGCCAGGATTCCCCATCAACCTTTTACCCCAAACTGCCACTTCCAAGCAGAGCCTAAGGCAGTGGGTTGCTTTTGGTGGAGACGCAAACCCAGGAAACAGGAGTGAGACCCTGCAGGCAATAAGACAGGAGGGAAAGCCGAGGAAAGTTTATGTTGTCCAGTTGGTCAATCCTGTGGGTGACTGGAGCTCACCCTCACCAGGCCCTTCAGAGAAACCGCAAGAAGGTACCTAAGAATTACCTGCCTGGGCCAGCTCCCGTAACCACCGATCAGGAGCTGCCTGTGAGGCCTTGCCCTCTGGCACTTCCAGGTTGTGTGTTCGCGAACAGGTTTCCGCAGGCATCTCTCTCGCCGTGGTTGTTAAAAGGGCCTCCGGGCAGGAAGCAAGATGTCTGCGGGGGCAGGAAGCAAGATGTCTGCGGTGTAGCTGAGGTGGGGCGCTGTCTGATCTGGCCAGCGTGAAGCTAATTATAGTAGCAGCAGCTAGAGAGAAAGGTGCGCCAGGGAGGAGGCAATGCAGATGAAGCGTTGGAGGCAAGGAGATACAAACCCTGAGGAGAAGACTAACAGAAGTGAACTCCGCTCAGGACACTCAGCAGTCATGTCGGCCAAGAATGGGGCGTTTTTGTAGTGCCTGCATATGGTGACACGGAGCACGGGCAAAGGGCCCCCACCTCTTTCTACCGTTTTCCACATTCTTTCTCAAATGCCATTGTCACCGTGCTTGTCACCGCTGCCCATTCAGGATGGGTGAGTTCTTATCACAGTCAACTGACTTCACAGGGCCCCATAAGTCTCCACTGTAGTCTCTGATTCTGTAGACTAGGAGAGGCTATGACTCACAGTAGGTACTCTATAAATAGTAACTCTTTTTATTTTTGCTCTTTTAACCAACTCTTCGCTCCTTTTGCCTATACGGTTAATTCTTTAAAATTTATTTGCTTAAACCCTGCCTTACTCCAGAAGCTCCCCGAAGTGGCAGGTTCTAAAGGTAAGTCCCACCAGGGCTTTTGTCCCTGTATGTCCCTACACAGAGAGAGCCTGCTCGAGGACTATTCCTTGGGGAATTAGAAAGTTAAAGCCAAACCAGGTTAATGAACATATTCACCTATGACACAGTATTTATTGGGCACCTCTTATGTGCCAAGCACTGGTTTAAAAAGGCAGGGATGGTGGTGAACAGCACTGTTCCTTCTCTCGATAGGCTCACAGTCCACTGTGGGGAAGGGAAACAGATCACTAAAGAGACAGTTGTGACACAGGGGGGTGGAGCTAAGTACAGGGAGCTGGGGGGATAGTCACCCTAGATTTGGAGGAAGGAGGGGCATAATGGAGGAGTCACTTGTTTGCACCTTGAAGAAAGTAGCCGGCAACTCCGGGTGCAAAGCCCTGGGGCACCTGAGGGATACAGGGCAGGCAGATCATGAAGAACCTTGTATAAAATGGTGCACAGGCAGCATTTGCTCTTAAAGGATACGGAGAACCATGCAAAAGATATCCAGTATCTGTCTACTTCTCACTATCCGGTCTAAGCCACCGTCGTCTCTTGCCTCCATTTTGATGGCCTCCTGATTGTTTCTGCTTCCACTCTTGCCCCACCAAAATCTTCTCAGCACACCACCCAGAGTGATCTTGCTAACTATAACTCAGATCATATCATGCCTCTGCTCAAAACCCCCTGCAGCTCTCCTGACCACTCAGACTAAAAACCAGAGTAATCTCAGTGGCCCAAAGGCCCTCGGTGATGTTACATCAACACCATGCCGTTACTCCGTGCCCCCCTCTCACTGGGCAACACTATTCTACCCTTCTTGCCATTTCCCTACATAGCAGCCACGTTCTTTACCGACGTTTCCTCACCTACAATGCCCTTCTGCATATACACGTGGCTTGCTACCCTCACTTCATTCAAATTCCTGCTCAAATTTTGTTTAGCAGTGAGGTCTTCCAAAGCCAGACTATGTATAAAATGCCAAACTCCCTTTCCCCCCACCCTTTCTTACCACCCTTACTCTGCTGATTGTCCTCCCTAACATTTATCACTCTCTGACATAGATATTTCTGTATTTTATACTCACACATATATATTAACTTACTTATGTTACGTATTGTCTCCCCCAGCCCCGACTGGAATGTGAGCTCCATGAGGCAGGAACTTTTTTCTGTTCTCTGCTGATCCTCATTGCCTAAGTCAGAGTAGCATCTGAGTAAGGATTCATCAGACAGATGAATGAATGAATAATTTGAACAGTTTTCAACAGGAGAGTAACAGGATCAGATTACTGTTCAGATGGCAGCACAGTTGGGAACAGATTAAAGAAGAATAAGACCAAGGAGGCCAGGTAGGGTGAGGGCCTGAGCTGATGATGGAGCAGAGGGGAAGGGAGGAGAGACAGGGGGTGAGAGGTGTTGGGAGCTGAATTCTGCAAGTCTTGGGGCTGACTGACAGAGGTGAGTGAGTGGGTGGAGTCAGGAGGACCCTTAGCTTGTGGGAGGGTCAGAAGGGTGTCCTGACCCCCTTAAGATGAGGGGACAGGAGATGAGGAGAAGAGGGCAGACGGAGGGGAAGGGTTGGAGAAATTCTCACTTCTACTTGCCATGTGAAATAAAATACAACAACAAAATGTTTGCTGAAAATGAGGGAGAGGTCATAAGTTACGGAAAATCTCCTGTGAGGGCTGTAGGAGAAAGCTCAGAGGGGACCTGTCAAAAACATCAAAGGCAGCCTTGAGTAAGAAAAGAAATCACACAAAAGCATGAAAGATTTGTGAATCGGGTGTGAATCCAGGCCTTGCCAATTCACTTTACGAAAGCGATTTAACCTCTTTGAGGCTCAGTTTGCTCCTTAGGAAAAGGGATGAATATATTCTATTATGCCCAGCTATAATGCACCTTAAGTGAGATTAATATGCTTACATCACATAGCCAGGGCCTGGTAGATCCATATTTTCTGGGGACTCGAATTCTTACAGTCGTTGAAACAATCTTTAAAGACTAGAATACCAGTGTTTTGTGTATTCATCCAGAGTTTGCCTATATGAATACAAACATGCATGTCTCCTCCTCTTCTTTAGAAACAGCACACCATATATGCTTGTTCTGCTCCTTGCTTTTTTCACTTAACACTCAAACATGGAGATTTTCCATATAGTACCTTTAAAAACTACCATGTTCTTTTCAATGGCTGCATGTGGTCCTATAGTATACACATGCCACACTTTATTTGGCCAAAAAAGGACCATGTCTTAGTTATCTTTCCCTGCTTTCTTTCTTTGTTTTAATTTTTTTTTTTCAGAGAGAGAGAGAGAGAGAGAGCATGAGTGGGGGAGCATCAGAGAAGGGGACACAGGATCCAAAGTGGACTCTGCTCTGACAGGGTGACAGCAGCCAGCCCAATGCAGGGCTCGAACTCATGAACCGGTGAGATCATGAGCTGAGCTGAAGTCAGATGCTCAACTCACTGAGCCACCTATTTTCTTGAACAATGCAGAGTCAGTAAAGATTCAATGCTTGCTCACAAATTATTCAAAATAAAAGTGAGTATTTATGTAGAAGGAGAAAAGAAATCACCACAGATTACACATTTTTAACTTGCCAATGCCACATGCATCATAAAATCCAGAAAAATAGCACAATATTTTTACTAATTAATTGCCCGGCATACCTCTATAATATTTTTCCTATATTATTTGGCTGCAGTCTTGATAACTTCTTTATATGGCAATGATTTTGTGATATATTTTTTATAGAAAGGATAAAAAGACTTTTCAATCTTTGCTCTACCTTGGTTGAACTAAATTTACTTTTTATTATTGATAGCTAGGATTCAATAAGCATTGCACACAGACATATCTCTGTTTATTATATGGCTAGACGTTTGCACAAATACAAGAATCATGATTAGTTCTATTTCACACATTCTTGTCAGAAAAGAAAAAATAAATTGGGGGGTATCTTAGCCCATTAGAGCTGCTGAAACAAAAATATCATGGACTGAATGGCTTAAAAAACAAACATTTATTTCTCTTAGTTCTGGAGGCTGGGAAGTCCAAGATCAAGGCAGATTCAGTGTCTGGTGAGAGCTCACTTCTTCACTGAGGACATCTTCTCACTGCGATCTCACATCTCACATAGCAGAAGAGGCAAGGAGGCTCTCCAAGGTCTCTTATAAAAGTACTAATTCCATTTGTGAGGGCTCCACCCTCATGACCTAATCATATCACAAAGGTCCCACTTCCTAATACCATCACACTGAGCAATAGGTTTTCAACTTAAGAATTTGGGGTGGGGGGACACAAAAATTCAACTCAAAGCAATAGCTTTTTGAAGAGTGATATATTGTAGCCTGACAGAAAAGAACTTTCATTTTCATTAGCCATTGATGAGACTAGTTTCTGGTTCTATAGATTTCAAACCTCTTGTGTCCTTCATCGCTCACTTATTTTTAACGCCACGCCTTGTAAAGCATGTTGATACTGTGATATGACTTCTGGACTCTGCATCTTTGTGTCCTGATGCTCAGTGAATGAATCAGTACAGTGGGCAGTAAAAGTATTCTGGGACAGTTTCTCCACTGGGGTGGTTAGCAATAACTGAACGAAACGTGGAAGTGACTGAAGGCTGCATAAGTGTATCTTAGGAAACCCAAACTAAATGTTGTCCCAACCCAATTTTCCTCAACTACATCTCCAAAATACTGGTGGCCATTCCAAGCACACTGGCTACTGACTGGGGAAGCATCGAGGGGAAGGAAGCCAGAGTAGACAAAGACGGGGGTCTTAACCGATTGCATTTAAATATCTTACTTGTCCAAACTTTACAAAACATGTGGCTCTGTGAGCATATTACCTGGACGCTACCCAGGGTCTTGGAGCTGATGATGGAGCAGCTTACCAATGAGGGACCCTAAAGCTTAAAGTTCATTAGCATCATGGCAAACTTCATTGTTCTTCTCTTCCTCCCACATAGTGTTTTTTAGGACGATGCCTCCTAAGGCTACATGCCCAGCACCCAGTACACAGCTATACTTGCAGAGTGTGATTATCCAACACCTGACAGGCACTACATTTTATTTACCATACTCACTCAGCTTGACTTAACTCCACTTTAGATGAGCTGTTGTTTGAAGCAGGTCCAACTCTCTAAAACAGAAAAAAATAGACTTGGTATTTGCAACACTCTTATTTGACAGGATTTCTTAAAATGTAGTCTATACCAACCATACTTCTAAGAATACAAGAGCTGGAGGTTGGCTTTTGAAACCCAGATGAATTACCTAGGAACAATGCCCCATAATAAATTCAACTAACACCTCATTTACATCAATATTGTACAGATGGACGCAAAGAAATTTATTATGAATCTTGGCCCCAGTCCACACTCTTCTCTAAAGTGTGTTGGGTTTGGATTATTTTATTCCTCCACCAGATAAAAAAGAAAATAAGAGAATAAAACAAGACAAACAAAAATCCCACCTCCAACAA
Organism: Lynx canadensis; assembly: GCF_007474595.2. NCBI lineage: Eukaryota > Metazoa > Chordata > Mammalia > Carnivora > Felidae > Lynx > Lynx canadensis. Next base: position 164,165,570 of record NC_044310.1, on the reverse strand, counting down.
TGTATTATATTCACTTCTTGAACAATTTGTTTCTCAAAAGATAAAACGTGTTTCTATAGCCTCTTCTACACAGAGAGCAGAAGTGGAAGGCAGTGTTTCCAGAAGCTTGGATGCTCTTTGTTCTAAGCAAGATTCTAATAAATGCACACAATTTATAAGCAATACTTTGAGGACTAGCTCACGGAATTTAAAGCAATCCAGGATTTAATAGCAATCAACAGAATCAAGGCAAAGTGAAACTATTACGGCTGAACACACTGGAAAAGTGGAGTTTGAATTGATGCCGCATATTATTCATTTTGACAAGTGCAAACTCACAGTGAAGATAGCAGGAGAAGAGACGGGGACTGCAAGGAAGGGTAATACAAATGTATTATTAACACAGAAACAAATCTGACTTTAAACCTGGCGTGTCTCCTGGTTAGCAGGAATAATAATAAGGCCTTGAATTCTCATTGTATTTTGCATCAAAAGTGATCAAAGAAGTCCCAAATTTTCATGGGCGATATGGTGGTCAGTCCACATCCGTTATATCTTCAAAGGAAACCTATTACCAAATTAAATGTGTGCATTTGGGGGATGCATGCAGATAGGTAACATCAAAAATGCACTCAGACACCAAGAAATGTGGAAAGTAGAGTTGCGGGGCTCTCTCCGCAAAGGCCAGTCGGGCAGCGAATCGGAGACTGGCCCGATTCACACAGGGCAGGTAGGCACTGAAGACACTCGCAGCGCAGTGAACCCCAGCCGGGGTCTCAGCTCCTCCTCCGGACTAATTGGGGGAAGCTCTAACAAAACATCTCAGAAGATTGCCTGTGACTATTGGGGTCCGACGGACTTTCACAAATACTCCAGTGGGACCAAGAGTGCAAAGACACAATCGGGATTCCACCCGCACGTGGCGAGCGCCAAGCCCGAGGACCTGTGTCGAGCCCACCTCTGCATGCATCCGCCGTGTGTGATGTGCTGCATTGGTGTCGCCCGCTGTCACAGCAATCCTCCCCAGGCGAGTCCTGTGAGTATCCCTGCTTTACTTGTGAGGAAACTGAAGCACAAAGGCGCTGAGGAATTGGAGAGGGCCAGTCACCTCCAGGTGATGCCAACACAACGGCAGGAAAGAATTTTAGGTTAGTGGACATGAAAACTGTCCTTAGAAATGTCTGCACTGTATGTGTTGGCTCGCCGGATCCATAGACTGTTCCAAGATGTACAGACACAGCCAAACCTCCTGGGTTCCGAGTTCCCACAGAGCTCGTCCTGTCGCTTCACTCTGTTCCGGATGACTCCTTAGTAAGACATTTATAAATACAGTTGCTGACCTAATGCCCCGAACTAAACCAAATGAAAAACCGAAAGCATGGTCAGAATGCACCCACCAGAGAAACTGTGCCTGAGACGGGGAATACCTGCCGTATCTGCTCCACAAGGGAACATCCACAGCCTAATAAAGAGTTAAAGTGGCCGTTCAGGAACACCCGTGCCCTGTCTCAGGTAGCCATTATTCTAACACCACTGCTCCTCCTGAATTAGTGTCAAGTATGTAAACCCAAATTTATATTAGCATAAATATTGAGGAATGTTTAATGCTGTGCTGTATTCTTGATTTATAGGAGGACAAAACAAAACAGATAAATCATTTTCCTTAAGTGCCATGGCCATACATCTTTAAATAACCAGCCCCTCAAGTCCAAAGGCACGAGTTTCTCCTTAAGCCACATTTGTAATTCTCATTAGTATCCAATGAGAGCTGTACCCACCAGGGAGAAATAAAACTGAATGGATACCTTGCACTTCAGATTTTCAGAGCAACGTGAATAAAGCAGGTCTTTTGACTTAATCATGGTAAGGTAGTGCCAGTAAGGCAAGCAACGCCAGAAAGTCAGAAACCCGGAATTAGACATTCATTGACACTGAGCTACATTAAATTCAGCAAAGGTGGAGATCTCAAATGGATTAGTTCTATATAGAAATGTTGCTGGTGACGAGGAAAGGAAGAACATTTAAATGAAAGCACGTCTTTCTTATCGGTCCTAGAAGTCTGACTTTCAGATCCACGAGTACATTGTTCTTTAAGAATTAAGAAGGAGAAGTAATTATCAATAATGTAGTCAGCTTGTGTATGTCAGACAGATAAAGTCAAGCCACTTTTAAAAAATCAATGAGATACAGAATATGAATTTGTATCCTAATGGACAGGCACAAATAAAGAAGGGAAAGCATAACCACAGTACTGGACTCAAGATTTTCAAGTCAGGTCCAGAATTTTCTCTCAAGATGCTTCTTAGGTCCAAAAATAAGAGTAGAAAAGACAGAGGAGACCACTGTCAGCAGCGGGCTAGCTTCTCACCGGCTAAGAGCCTTTTGTTAAATATTCAGGAATTCCCGGAAGTAGATCTTTAACTGTTGGTAGCTTAAAATTGGCTACAGTGGGAGTATTTACACGATGGAAATGAGCAAATGCTACATTTGTTCCCAGACACTCACCCAACCACCCCTCACCCCTGCCCCCAGAGCCACTTTACTAGCACACCACTGGTCAACTGCTGAGATGTGGCCAACCAAGTCTTTATCCCAATTCCAAAGGCGTAGACTTCTACTCTCACGCTTTTTAATAATGAGTCAAAAGAGTGCATTAGTTCTCAATTCAGTGACTAGGAAATATGCCGCATTGTTAAAAATGCTTTGGGTACTTCAGACGCTGCCCAGTAAAATGTAACTCTGTAAAGAATGATTGGTAAAATGTACACAGGCCTGGGAATCTGAGGAAATTAGTGGGACTCCCACTCAGCAGCTGGATGGCCTCTGGCAATTCACTTCCCCTCTTTGCAACCTCCTTTCCTTCTTCACCTGCATACTGGGAGAGTAGCAATACCCTCTCTGCCTATTTCACAGGATTGCTGTGAAGATGCACATGAAACCACGTTCTAAACGGTGAGGCACAGAAAAAAGGTCAGGAAGTCCATAAAAGTAACCATGTATTTCCTACCCGTTCATAATGTGCCCTCCATCATGGCAGCGACTGTTGGCTGGTGTTGTAGGCCTGTATGTATCAAGGCCCCTAACCATCCTGTTAGTGACATGGGAAGAGATGACAGCATGTGTTTCCTGAATGCACCACAATTCCCACAACTGCCCTGCACACACTGCGGTGTCCAAAAAAGATGACTTCTTTGAAGACTTCCTACTACAAGGAATGAATAACTAAGAGCTTTGCGGAACTACAAAGAAATTAAAATTCCACCAAGAAGTTATTTTTTTATCACTTCAATCTCAACATCTTTTTTTGATCCCTCTGATTACGACTTCCTCAGATTTGATCTTTGAACCATCTTCAGGCTCTGTTTCAAATCATTCCTCCAAATGCACTGTTTCTTAAAGTTCCTGTGGCTCAAGTGCATGGATTCTTCCCAGTCTACACTGAATGGCACGGGTCTTGTTCTAATAAGCAACAGAATAACGGATGCCACTGGTCACAAAGTCATCAACTAATCCGTAATGTCCACTAATCGCTATTCACTTCAGTCTCCTATTTTCTCCTGGGTGATTTTTTTCTTTTAAGATTTTTTTACAACCTACAAATAGACCGTCTATTTTCTCACCGTGGAACAGCATGGAATCATGGAGAACACATAGGATTTGGGGCGCAACAGATCAAAGTTTAAATCCCAACTTTACCGGTTAATAGTCTCATGACTTTAAGGAAAATGATCCACCTTTCTGACCTTCAGTTTCCTCGTCTTTGAAGTGGGGACAATAAATTAAGTGGGACGAGGTATGTGAAAGTACCTGGCATGGCGCCAAACACAAAACTCCCCCATACTCACCTCTCCTGCCTCTGGAAATGCTTGCAACCCTTACTGCAATCTCTCAGAATGCTCTAGGAGAGGCTTAAATACGTTGGCCTCTAGCCTCTGGTTGTCAAATAAGAACTAAGCTTTTAGCAGTCTGAATTAATTGAGGTAAATCATCGTCTATTGATGTTTGGGAATGGTTTAAGAAGGCTGCCTCTGATGATCCAGGTTGAATCTGATCCTCCCAGCTGCTATTGCTCTTTTTTTTCTTCTTTTTTTTGTTTACGTTTTCATCCTTCCTTCCTTCCTTTTCTTTTTTAAAAATTTTTTTTCTCATTAGGTCAATAAGTGTTTATTGCATGCCGACAGGAGGCAGATATATAGGTTGTGTGGGGCTTGAAGTTTGTAATGGTTGGGAGACCCCGTTATGAAAAAGAACACAAAACTGCAAATACAAAGTTAGGCATAAAAGTGAATGTTTCTTCGAATGCAAATGGAAGGGACCCTGAAGCTTAAGGTTTATTTGCTTTATGGTAAATCTGCCTCCGATAACCTACCACATGCCAGGCACGATGTGAGGTTCTGGGGATACAGACCCGAACACAGTGGACATGGTCCCACTCACGTGGATCCAGCAGTCTAGTAACTTGCAGACAATGCTGAGCCTTTTCTTACCTCCCCAGAGAGCTGCGTGGTCCATGCCCTTCTCGCGGTTGGAGGTCCTTAAACACCAGCACCTTTTCCTGTTTCTTCCTTACCCCATGCTGGAAATAACCCAGACTCTTCTATACCCAGTGGCTCTCTCAAATTTCCTCCAGCTTGAAAGAGAAGACAGCCTTCCCCAAGGGTGTCAGTAGAAAGATTTCTGGAATTTTCTCAGAATTTGAAACCTCCCTGAGATGAGGGATGAAGTCATGGGATCCAAAAAGTGAAGCAGTGTTCTTAAGATAGAAAGGTAGTCATTGCCCAGCCAGAAGTAAAGCCCAGTGCCCTGCTTTGGGCTTTAATGGCATTTCTGTTATGCCACATCATCTCCCCTAGACTTACTGTCCAAATGGGGAGTAGGAAAGGGCAAATACACTTTATCCCGCCCCAGAGAGGAATTTTAGCAAACCAGTCCTTGATGAACATCATGGATAGCCAGTTGTCTTTATTACCTTCTAGGCAACATAACCAATCACCCTTTAAAATTCTACAATCGTCATCGTTGGTGGGGATGGCTGTCTTTGCCAGCTTCATCCAGAAAGTACACTGAGGTCCAGGAAACACTTGCATCTTTTTAAGAATTAAAGATAAATCAAATTAGAATGTAACTCCTGTTTCCTTTTTATTTTAAACTTTATTTTCTCTTTCTCCCTGAAGAACATGGTAGTGCACATCTAAAGAGCTGAATTCTATCTTACCAAGTTATCATCTTTTTTTCTGGTCCGGTTATAAGAGTTTGAGTGTGTGTAACTGCTGAATTTCTTTATTTTAAAGACAAGGATTGGCCCCTAGATGCTCCTTGAAATATTCATCAATGTCTAATACATACAGAATATTACTTAACATTCAGGACAATATAATCTTGCCTTTTGAAAAATTTCATCTTTTGATTAAATGGCACTGGTATTTGAGAAATAGAAACAATGATCCCCGAAAAGCCATATATATCAGATAGATATTGATTCCATTTTGGAGTAATAGCAAACCACAGCACTGCTATGAAATTATCAAATTGGGGGTAGAAATCCTTAAAGAATGAAGGCTGGGGAATTTATTGTATGATCAACATACTGCATCTTTGCAATAGCAGAGAAAAAGCATGTAGCAATTGTGGCTGAAAACATCAATGTAAACGTTATTATGCCTTCCCAGTTCTCAGTCATATTGGCTGCTGACATCGCTCAGTGTCGCTTGATTGTCCGTGGCAAAGCAGGTCTGTTGTCTATTGGCTCGCCAGCCTCATGTGATCCCACTGCCTGCACCCACGTAAATCACCGAGTGAACTGTTGTGTGAAATCATGCCTACACCCTTTGGTGCATTTGCAGTGTGACAGCTCACCCCCGAAATAGATTGGACGTCTTCAGACCACATTTGCACTTCCCACAATCCATCCTGGAACCTGAGCCTCCCACGAACCTCAGGACTCACATTCTTATTGTCTCGCATTCACATGCCAGTCTGCGTGGGCTTTGCTCCCTCACAGGCACATCGCCTGCACCTTTATTTGCTTAGCCTCTCTTTGCGTTTGTGCGATGTCTCTTCACAGGACTCCGTGATGAACACTCGGCAGCGTTGCGAACTGCCTTTCCAGTTCTTACTTCCCCAAATCTGATAAAGAGCTTAGCGGGGCATCTCGGTCTTTGTGTTTGGATAATTTATGTGGTGAAGACATAACAAAATCAGAATTGGAAGGATATTGAGACATCTTATTACCTACAAGAAAAAACACTACAAAGTGTGTCCCAAAATCTCAACGTGAACGTTTGGCTTAAAGATTTCTTATTTTCCCAATACATGGTAACATTTTCATATGCTGATAGTGAGGGTGGAGAATAGTATAACCTTTCTGGAGGACAGTTTGGCACTCCTTGATGAATAATTTGAGATGTGTGCGAAAAGAGTTATAAGAATGTTAAATCAGAGGTGTTTATAATCGCAAAATAGCTACTTATAAGTATATGCATTTATCATTGTTATATATACTTATGTGTTTATAATTACAATAATTATAACAGGGCAATAAATAAATGGATAAAGAAGGGATAAGTTATGAAAATAACCTAGAGGCACTTGGGTGGCTCAGTCAGTTAAGCATCTGACTCTTGATTTCGGCTCAGGTCATGACCTCACAGTTTGTGAGTTCGAGCCCCACGTGAGGCTCTTCACTGACAGCACAGATTCTACTTTGGGTTCTCTCTCTCACTCTTTTTCTGCCCCTCCCTTGCTTGCTCGCTCTCTCTCTCAAAATAAATAAATAAACATTTTTTTTAAAAAAAGAAAAGAGGGGCGCCTGGGTGGCGCAGTCGGTTAAGCGTCCGACTTCAGCCAGGTCACGATCTTGCGGTGCATGAGTTCGAGCCCCGCATCAGGCTCTGGGCTGATGGCTCAGAGCCTGGAGCCTGTTTCCGATTCTGTGTCTCCCTCTCTCTCTGCCCCTCCCCCATTCATGCTCTGTCTCTCTCTGTCCCAAAAATAAATAAACGTTGAAAAAAAAAATTTTTTTTTAAAAAGAAAAGAACCTAGACGTCTGTCCAAACATGACTCTGCCATAATTATTGAAATTTTTTGAGATTATGTTTATAATTTTAGAGTATCTTAGTAAGCAAGACATAAAACCCAAAAAACATTAATGATTTTTTATGGCATACAAATCTGCAAACAAACACAAACCAGATATAAACAAAGTCAAATTCTTGCAACACGTATATATTGAAAAAAAGGATGCTAGGAGCTCTCATGATTTCATTTTATTTGATTGATTTAAGAAGAAAGACAAAGGAAAGAAAAGAATGCTGATAGAAAAATAGTCAAGAAGCACCAATAGATAATTCACAGAAGCCCAAAGGCCAATAAACAAACAAACAAAAAGATGCCTGGCTTCACCAACAATCAATGAAATGCAAATGAATGCCTAATTACATATTTTTCAGCAATTCCACTGGGGAAAAGACCAATAATATTAACTCATGGCAAGGGAGTGAGGAAACTGGTAGGGAGAGCATAAATGGGTACAACACTTGTGAAGAACATTTGGAAACACCTAAAATAATACATATGTCTATAATCACGTAATACAGTAATTGCTTGCATTTAATGAGTTCTTGGTATGTACTCAGGCTACGTGCTTGTGTAGTTGCATGTATTAACCATTTAATCTTCATAAGTGTCCTATGAGCAGTGCTGTGCACTCGCAGTTCCGGAAGGCACAGTTCACCTAGACTTCCCTGCGGACGGCGCCTCCTAGGGCCGTGAGGGCTACCCCCCTGACTGTGAGGTAGCACTTTCATATTCCCATTTTACACAGGAGAAAGCTAAGCTCTGGAAGGGTTACGTAATTTTCCTATGGTCATGGCAATGGTGTGATTATAAACCAGCAATCAAGAAAGAAGGAAAGGAGGAAGGGAGGGAAGGAGGAAAGGAAGAAAGGAAGAAAGGCGGGAGGAAGGGAGGGAGGAAGGAAGGAAGGAAGGAAGGAAGGAAGGAAGGAAGAAAAGACAAAAGAGAAGAGCAAAGAAAAAGTCCTGATCTGTAGTGTTTGCCAATTTCTATGGTGTAAACAGTCCCACCATGGCCAATAACAGCTATAGATAGAAGATCACTGAACTTGGAATTGAGAAAAGTGCATGAGCGGCTCTCATGTGCCAGCCTCAGCATAAGCATACCCCAGTTTGTAAGTGTTCCCACCAAGATACAAATTCAGGCAGTTTGGCTTTCAAAGCAGATGTCCATGGCTCAAAATGCTATTTCTAGGACTACACAAAATGTACAAAATACATGTAGCCAAAGTTATATGTGGAAGAACGTGTGTAATGGAGAAAAACTGAAAATTTAAAAGTTTATTTATTCATTTATCAGCTATTTTACTGACAGCCTATTATGTAGCTGTTACTAGACCGGTGCCAGGGACACAGCGGTGATAAAACGGACATGGTTCCACCAAACTTACAGTCGAAGGGAAAGACAAGAGACAAGTACTCATTCAAATTATAATTCACCTAATCAAGAAATATTACATAAATGGAAAATTGGTGGGTGTGTATACATTATATGCATATATATATACATATATGTATATATGGACACAAAGTTTAAAACCTTTAGCGTAAATTACCTCATGTAATGTTTTCTTCCTTTTTTAAACTATAGATATGTATTACTTTTATGATTAAACATAAAAAAATTAAATACCATCATTGCTGTGCAAAGATGTTTGAGGTTGTGGCTTAAAAGAAAGCAGGTTACAAAACGGTATGCATACGTTTTGCGTAAGAAAAATCGTACAAAGATAACGCTGAGTTGTTAGCGGTGGTTAACTACGTAATGCTTTTCCTTCCTCTTTTTGCCTCTTTTTACTTAACAACTTTCTGACTCTGAACATGTGTAGCTTTTGCAATAGAAAAATAAATATAAACCATTTTTAATACATGAAAGGAATAAAAAGAAAAAGCCAATGGCATCACCTTATCTTGCCACATGAACAAGCTCAGAGCCACTTTTCTGGAGGAAATCCACTAGAAAGAGTGGGCTGGCGGGGTGTCTGCTGTCCTAAAGGATACATATGGGCTCTCTAAAGTCTGGAAGTGCCATGACGATGGGCAGAAGGTTTCACATTTCACCTGGGTGTTTGCCTTCAAGTAATGACAGCAATTCCATGTTGAGCTGGTCCAACCCAAGGGGGAAAATAAGAGAGAGATGCCCAATAAAGTCCAAACACGAAATCACCTCCCCTACTGGAAATCACGGTCAGGTTCAAATGAATTCACACATTTTACACATATTTCCCTGCTTCCACTTATCATGCCAAAGGTCAATCTACGGTTTACATTCATACCAATATGACGTGTCCAAACCATTGTAATTCTTAGAAAAATACAATGCACAACTGCACACCAGAAAAACAACCACCCAGCAAGGGGAACATTTTCAATAGCATTAGGATTGCTCAACAAACCAACAAAAGCCAGGAAATTCAAAGTTAAGTTTTACACTCCCTTCTTAACTCCACGCCATTGTGAAAGAGAAATAAAAGGCACAATGGCGTGCGTTAGGGGTGCAATGTCAGCAGTAACAGCACTTCCAGGCTTTTATTGACTGTGTCATAACCTTAACATTCTATAAACAGGGGATTTGGCTTAACACCTGGGTCCTTTAAAAGAGAAATATCTCCTGGAAGCCTAGACTGGGAAACCCGAAGAGGTTTCCTAGTCTCTTAGGTATACACAGTAAATCATTATAGAAAGAGGAAACAGATAAACTTGTAGTTAAGATTACAGCCATTCTGGGCTCTCGGGAAAATAAATAATTACAACAAAGAAATCCTATTTACTTATGAGACCAGAAGAGACTCCTGAGTAATCTGGTCTACCAGCTAATTATTAGACACATTTCTCGCGCAAAGCTTTGCATTCAGGGAATAAAAGTATTCCTCAATGGTACTTTAAAGTGCTAATAGTTTAATGTTTCTTTTCGTACCATTTGCCAAATACAGCAAGCTCCTTTTTGAGTGTTCAATTCCTGAATAAACTGAAATTCTAGCCAATTTGAGGACGACAGAAACATTTTTAGAAGTTTAAAAATAAGCATAATTCCATTACCAGGCATGAAACCTGGACTTTTTTTTTTTTTTTTTTTTTTTTTTTTGTTAACCTGGCAGGAAAAGTTTATTGAGGAAGTTAAATGAGTCCCAGAAAAGTGCACTTTCATGAATTGGCTTGAGTGAGATTGTGAAGGAGGAGATGCACTTCACAGACGCTGGACACACGAAGCTCCTTCCTGTGGGGAAGCTCTGAACCACAGGACTGGTGTCTTGAAAATCGTCAGGCTTTGCCCCACCCAAAAGCCACCTCTGCTTTAGAGTCATGATGAAAGATGGGGACTCAGGCTCTGTCTCTCTCTTAAAAATAAACGTTAAAAAAATTAAATAAAAAAAGAAAGAAAGAAATATGGGGACTCTTGAGCAACGCTTAAGGTTTGGTCCCTATATCTAATGTCAAACCAAAAAATGATTTGGGATCAAGGTTCTTCTCCCTGGTAACATACAGAGATTCTCGCAACAGAGAACAAACTTCAAATAAGCGAACTATTTTCCTCTTTGGAATCTTCGCTTTAGTAAATGGCAATGGTCAGAACTGTTCTTAAGTAACTAAATAGTAAGCTGCTTTAAGGTGAATTCTTGCCATTGGCTATCAAAAGATATGTAATGAGCAGAATAACAGCTGCCAAGAAATAAGATCCCTTTAATACCTTAAAGGAATTCTCCTATTTTAAGTTACTTTTTTTTTTTTTTTAATTTTTTTTCAACGTTTTTTATTTATTTTGGGACAGAGAGAGACAGAGCATGAACGGGGGAGGGGCAGAGAGAGAGGGAGACACAGAATCGGAAACAGGCTCCAGGCTCCGAGCCATCAGCCCAGAGCCTGACGCGGGGCTCGAACTCACGGACCGCGAGATCGTGACCTGGCTGAAGTCGGATGCTTAACCGACTGCGCCACCCAGGCGCCCCTTAAGTTACTTTTTTAAAGATCAGAAAATAAATATGGAATTGTATCAAATCCTTTTGGGGCATCCCTCAAGAGACCACACATTTTTCCCTCTTATGTTAATATGATGAGTAACATAATCGCTTTCATAATGTTAAACCGTATATGCATTTTTGGAATAAACATAGGTCCATTCACATGCAGTTGGCCAAAACTCAACCACATGACCATATATAACTAAAAGACATGGCAAGGTAGACTGTGTGCTCCAAAACAAAGGGAAGTGAGCTTCGTGAATAGCTACCCAGCCTCTGCAACACCAGCCATGCCATCTCTAGACCAGTAAGAATACCCTTGCCACAAGGAGGCATTCCTAAAGAAAAGAGCAAATCACTCCCCTTCTCTGTTACATCCCCAACTCAAAATAGCCAAGAAATTGGGAAAATCTGGAGCAAGTAGGGCTAGTCAAATTTTCTCACCAAATAAGAATAATTCTTGCGCTCACATCACAAAACTCTGTACTCATATCAAGAAAGCAGAAGGTCTAGTGGCACCTGGGTGGCTCGTCGGTTAAGTGTCTGACTCTTGATTTTGGATCAGGTCATGATCTCACCGTTCCTGAGTTCAAGCCCTGCATTCGCACTGTCAGTGCAGAGCTTGCTTGGGATTCTCTCTCTCCCTCTCTCTCTGCCCCTCCCCAGCTCTCTCTCTCTCTCTCTCTCAAAATAAATAAACTTAAAAAAAAGAAAAAAAGAAAGCAGAAGGTGTATACTTTTCACTCTGTAAGCTGGGTGAATACATACAAGGATTTATAGGTACTATTGTTAGTTTTGTAACTGTAAAGTGATACCAACTTTCACATTTTTATGTTATTTGATAAATCAAATGTGTAACTAGTACAGAAACCAAATTATATATTTTACTTTAAATTTTTTTAATGTTTATTTATTTTTGAGACAGAGAGAGACAGAGCATGAATGGGGAGTGTCAGAGAGAGAGGGAGACACAGAATCTGAAACAGGCTCCAGGCTCCAAGCGGTCAGCACAGAGCCCGACACGGGGCTCGAACCCACGGACCGTGAGATCATGATCTGAGCCGAAGTCGGACGCTCAACCGACTGAGCCACCCAGGCGCCCCTATACATTTTACTTTAAAAATTAGAAGCAGACAGCAAAGGTAAAGCAACCAAACTTTTAGCTGAAAAGGTGAGTCATCCATTATGTAGACATTTTTAAATTGCCATTATGAACTTAATGGATATCATATTCAAAGGTAAATTCCACCTAAATGTGAATGTGGTGAGTAGGATCTTGTCCCCCCTGCCTGCCCAGGAACCATTTGTGTGTTTGGCTTCTACAGACTACAGAGGGCGCTCAGTAAGGGAGAATTCTATCAACATGGAATGGGAATGTGCCTTGCCTTTCAAACATCAGCCTTAACTTGATTGATCAACTAGATCTTCCAGAGACATGACAACCTCTAAGTGACATTGTACAAGGTTAGACCGAAAACCATTGATTGTTACAGCCCCTAATCCACTGATACACGCCTCCAGCCAATTTATTTAGACCAAATCATATGACTGTCATATGTTCCAGATTGCAAAAAAGTAATGTTACATTTTCCCATAAAATATTTTCAGAAGAATTTGCATTTTCTAGAAGGTTGAAGGGAAAAAACCTTCGAATGTAAGAATATGAATGACAATTGAATCTCAAAGTTGATTCTAAACCAAACAGAGAGCACTTCTCTTTCTTTGCCACTGACTCCCTCTTAAACTCTTCTCTCTTCTTGAGGTCCATGAAAATCACCATAATGTGTTGGCTTTCCCAGGTACCTCCTTGACAACAACCCAGAAGGGTTAGAAATTGTTTCCTTTCTTCAGATAAGAATTGAGGCATAGACATCTTCAATGATGTCCTCAAAGTCACCCAAACCCATATAGAGGGAGCCCAGTCTCTATCTTCAGGTCTCTGACAGATCCCCATGACCATGCTCATCACTAACACTACAGTTCCCTACTGCATTTCTTTAGTACAAAAACTAAGGCTCACGCATTCTTTAGTTTCTCAGAGGACAATGATGGTATATTTGTGTTGTAAAGAACCCAGAAATCCCATACTCCTTACAGGGGGGCTCTACGGATTCCAGGACTCCGCATCACTTCTCTCAACTTCCACCACCATCTCCCACTCAGATTACAGCAGGAACTTCCTAACTGGTTCCCCCTCTCTGCTCCCTCCCTTTCCCCCACCACAGGCTATTCTTAGCCAGACAGATTGTTTGAAATCCTAAACCAGATTGTGTCACCACAATGCTCAAAACTCTCCAGATTAGCCATCAAATCAAAACCACAATGAGATACCATTTCACGCCCACCAGGATGGCTCCAAGCAAAAAAGACAAATAATAATATGTGTCGGTTAAGAGGTGGCAAAGTTGGAAGGAACCCTCACACATTGCTGGTGGGAATGTAAAATGGTGCCATTTGGGAAAACAATCTGACAGTTCCTCAGAAGGTTAAACATATGGCTCAGCAATTCTGAGAAATAGGAATGAAAACATGTTTCCACACAAAAATTTGTTCATGAATGTTTACAGCAACATTATGCCTAATAGCTAAAAAGTGGAACGATCCAAATTTTCGTTAACTGATGAATGGATAAATAAAAAGTGGCACCAGGGAATATTATTCGGTAGTAAAAAGAAATGAAATACTGACACATACCATGACACTGATGACCCTTGAAAACATACACGCAAAAGAAGCTAGTCACGGAAGATCACGTATTATGAAGTGCCACTCAATTAAAGTGCCCCAAATAGGCAATCCATCGAGAAAGAAGGTAGATCGGTGTTGTCTAGTGCAGAGGGGCTTGGGGGGAAAATGAGGAATGACTGCTGATGGCTCCAGGGTCTCTGGTTGGGGTGATGCACAGGCTTTAAAGTTGATTGTGGTGATGGTTTCACAATTCTGTGAATATACTAAAAGCTATTGAATTGTACACTTTAAGCAAATGAATTATATGGTATGTGACTTCTATCTCAATAAAGCTGTATGTATTTTTAAATTTGTTTTGAGTTTATTTTTTATTTTGGGGGGGAAGGAGTGGTGAAGGGGCAGAGAGAGAGAGAGAGAGAGAGAGAGAATCCCAAGCAGGCTTCTCACTTTCAGCACAGGGCCCAACATAGGGCTTGATCCCACAAACTGTGAGATCATGACCTGAGCCAAAATCAAGAGTTGGACGCTTAACCAACGGAGCCACCCAGGTGGCCCCTGAAGTTGTATATTTAAATTTTTTTTTACATTTTTTTTAATGTTTATTCATTTTTGAGACTGAGAGAGACAGAGCACGAATGGGGGAGGGGCAGAGAAAGAGGGAAACAGAATCGGAAGCAGGCTCCAGGCTCTGAGCCATCAGCCCAGAGCCCGACGCGGGGCTCGAACTCACGGACCGTGAGATCGTGACCTGAGCTGAAGTTGGACGCTTAACCGACTGAGCCACCCAGGCGCCCCATGAAGTTGTATATTTAAAAAAAAAACCCTCCAGAGCCAACTATAGAACCTGGCACTTAGTGGGCGCTTAATAAATATTTGTTGAAAGAATGAATGAGTCAGCGAGGGGGCGTTTTCATTTGTAGATCAAATTAAGATCATGAAATGAGCAAGAAGACTTCAGATAGAGAACTTAGGTCTGGTTACAATATACCATGCCTTGAGAGGTCTTCCCTGAAAGCTCAAAATCTGGTCCCTCTCTTGGTCCAGCCTCCCTGCCAGTGCCCATCCTTCTCCCTTTATCCCACTCATTTCACGTGATTACGTGTTCTCTATGCGGACAGAGGCCATAGCTGCATCCCCAAAACCCGCCAGCACCGTTCTTGGTGCTCACTGAGCACTTGTGAACTTAGTGCCTGTATGTGAAATCAATCAATATCTATTTACATCTACTCTATTTATTAAATATCTACTTTATGTCAGACAACATGGTGGATGCTGTGTGGGCTATAAAAAGGTTAACAGGCTTCTGAATTGTTTGACTCCTATTACAAGCATGTATTAGTTTTCTTTTGTAAAATAAAATCATGTAAAAATAAAATCATGTAAAAAAAATTTTAAAGGTTCTAATTCCTGGTTTCTTTTGAATATTCGAAAGAAAATATTTGACAGCTCAGAAGATCTGCCATTGATATCTGACAACCACAGATATCAACCTAATAATGTGGGAACAAGCCATGATACGCAAAGTGGCAGAATGGAGTGTATTAACTATGACTGCACTTCCCGATCCGATCCTTGACTCAGCCACGTATTAACTGCATGATTTCAGATAGGCTGCTCAGCTATTTGGAGGCTTGGTTTTCCCATCTCTAACTCAGGGATCTTGACGCTATTGCCTACCTCACGGGGCTGCTGAGCTGATAATATGAGACAACGCATGTAAATATTCTGCAAATTATCAGTAGTACTATTAGCAGTGGCATAAAGACGAAAAGTGGTCTCTACGGAGACCCCGGAGGGAGGCAGCCTTCGGCTTAGGGCTTCAGGAAGGGGGAGGTTTGTTTAACCCCATGGTCTCTGGAGTCAGACCATTGGGGGTTCTAATCTCAGGGCGACCGCTTACTAGCTTGAGGAATCTGGGTGAGTGAAGCCTCAACATAATTTTCTTTCACGATTACATGGGGAAATTAAAAGCACCTACTTTGCGGATTTGTGACAAGAATTCAACGAGAAATTGGTATCTTACAATGTGTTCAGCAGATAGCAAGCTTTCCACCAAGGGCAGTGGTTACTCAATCCTGATCCTTAAGAGGGAGCTGTGCCAAGCACATTTCAGAAAGGGTAAAGAGGTAAGGTGTCGGACAACCTTCAGCCAGAGAGACACATGTGCCACAACCCCCTGCAAGCAAATTATTAACCTCCTAATAATAGATTCTTGTGATTACATTCCATAATGGTCTTCTAAAAGCTATCACAGGTACGACTCCAAAGTTTTCCTTTCTCTAGCTGGTTTGGAATACCTTACAGAAGGTACTAGAAAGCTCTCTAGCCATTCAGCGGTCCAGTGTTTCCCTTCAATGGGCTATCAGAAACTCCACTAGAAAGCTGATCATCATCGAACATACCAGAGTCTTCCATAACAGTGGTGTCAACGTTGGGGGCAGTACTCCTAGGTGTTTGGATTCAACGGGACACTAAAGACGTGCGTTAGATTCCAGAAGGAGAGGAGACCAACAGGCTTCGTGCTTCGAGAACCGAACTTTGGTCTCATCTTCGTTGGAGGGTTTGGATCACCATTTCCCCGCCTCTCATCTTTCCCATTATATATTCCCATATGAACTCAATTAGGAATTCTTCACCTGTTTCCATGGTTCTCAAACGTCAGTGTGTATTAGAATGACCCGGAGACCTTGTGAAAACACAGACTCCTGGGCCCTCACCCCGAAATTTCTTATTCAGCAGGTCCAGCATGAGGCACTGGAATTCACAGTTCCATCGGTTTCCCAGGCGAGATGAGGCTGCCGGTGAGGGGAACACACTTAGAGAACCAGTCACCCACCCTGACAAAGAGCTACTTGCAAAATAGACTTTTTGAAGGCTGCCTTGCTCTTTAAAAGAACTCTGAGAGCAGAAGAGCCTTTCGGATAAAGTCCAACGCACACAGCTTGGGAAGTTTCTAGAGGGTGGACCTTCTGAGAGGCACTGAGTCAGGAGCTGATCGGTTGCAGCTGCTCTGATGAAATGTCCTATAATCAGCGGCTGCTTGTCTCCACAGACCTCCCTTAGCACAAAGGGTTCCCAGCCCAGCTGCCTGCTCCCAGCTTCCTGGAGCAGAGCTGCAGCTGGCCCCACTTCCCCCTGTACAGGGGACCCGCGGGTGTGATGAGGACCTGCGCTGGGCCCCCGGGGGGACTTCCTCCCCACTTCCTCCCACCTCCTGACATTAGCTCTTCTCACCAGGGAACCAGTCTACACTGTCTTGAGGCAAGTGCTGGAGGTTTACTGTCATAGCAACTGATCCTCTCTCAGCAGAGGGGTAGAAGGACCCTGGCATGGGATTTGATGGGGGCTACACCATTTCCATTTCCTTAAATGACGATGTCACCACTAGGAACTCTCCCTTTTGAACTAAGCACTTTTCCACCCAGGAATCCCATCGTATCATGCAAACAGTTCTCGGGAAGGAAGAGTGTGAATTCCCTATCAAATGGAGGCTGGTACCAGCCTCAGAGGGGAGATTGCCAGACCTCCCCCACGAAGGGACGCTGACAACAGCAACTTTGCCTCCCACGCTGTTGTATCAAGGTCCTGCTGACAGGTGCTTGCTGAGGGTGGGCAGGGGAGTGACTGGGGCCACAACAGAGGTTGGGAGCAGTAGCTCTCCCTACACATGGTGATATGTTTAAAATCTCAGGATCAAAATCTGAAGACTATAGATGGTCACCAAACACCTCACCCGTCTGGCCGTCATGAAACTACAGAGAAACGAAGAAATGTCCTTTGCGATTGAACTCCTACTTAACAGCACGTTCTGTTGATGTTTCAGGACAAATCCACCTTTGTGGTTTGTCTTTTGTTTTCTATTTTATTTTGCTTTTGTTTTCTATTTTATTTTGCTATCCTCTATTTTAACATCTTGAGTCGGGTTTCACATAAAAGAAGCAGAGCCAGGATGTTTGGGAAATTAACAGATGATATTTAGCAAACATTTTGACGGGTCATAAAGAAACATCTGCAGCAAGTCTGAGACTAGGAGTAGTGTGTGTTGGGGGAAGGAGGCCCCTCTCCAGCAGCTGCATTAGGTTACAAGGCCGAGCTGAGCTAAGGGGTCGGAGAGCTGACGGCCGTGCGATTCAGTGAGTCCCCAGCAGGGGGCACCCTGCTGCAGTAAACTCTCTCCTTTTTATAGCTTTGCTAGGGTCTGCAGACCTTACACATAATTGGCATTTTGATTTCTGTAACCCTCTGCTTCTTCCTTCAAAGCAGACACTCCTCTCTAAGAAGCTTTCCTCCCACATCTCATGAAAATGGACATTTTGATAGGAGGTGGCTCTCGTGGAGAGGAGTAAAAGCAAAATCTGAAGAAGGAAGACAGTCAATGAAATTAAATAGATTATGAAGAAGGTTGAATACATAGTCACAAAAGTTTAAAGATGGTCTTGCCTGATTTTCATGACGGGCCCAAAGAGCACAAGGAATTCCTGGATTGTCTCATAAAAATCTGAGTCAATGGTGCACATCAGTATAAAAGGACCTCCCAGTATTTCATTTCTCCAGGGTCAGCTGTCTTATTTGACAGCTTGTGTCTGTGCAGAAAACACCCATGTTCTCCTGAAAGTGTGTAAATAATCACAATAAATAATCCACTCATTAGCCAAACAATCAGCCTATTTTAGGCAATCCTAAAATGTCTTGGAAGCAAATAATTCAGCAATAGACAACAGCCTTCTCTGAAAACCAGGCTCCGGGATTGCCAGCCGTTACTATTTAAGCATTTTAAATAACCTACTTTTGCCCTTCTAACAAATGATCATTTATTTGTGTTGAATAAATCAATGAATAATTTTGAATAATTTTAGTTCGTTACACTCCCACCTCACAGCTCTTTAGACACATTTGGGCAAAATTCTCATTTTAAACTTGGTATGGATTTTGAGTTTGATAGGTATTTTTTTCATTTTTCTTCTAAGGATTTTCTTGCTGGAGGTTTTGTCTAGCAAGCTCTCCTTATTTCCACTGGCTCTTTTCTCGGCCACATTTTAAAAGCCAATTCATTCTTTTTTAAAAAAAATTTTTTTAATGTTTATTTATTTTTGAGAGAAAGAGACAGACAGAACCTGAGCAAGGGAGGGGCAGAGAGAGAGGGAGACACAGAATCCGAAGCAGGCTCCAGGCTCCAGGCTCTGAGGTGTCAGCACAAAGCCCAATGCAGGGCTCAAACTCAAGAACCGTGAGATCATAACCTGAGCCGAAGTCGGACGCTTAATCGAATGAGTCACCCAGGTGCCCCAAAAGCCAATTAATTCTTAAAATATTAACTCATCTAAGCCTCTTGAGGTAAATTTCCTGTCACAGAGGGGTAAACTGAGGCACAGAGAAATTAATGACTTCCTAGAATAGACAGAGGTGGCAAGTAGCTCAGGCAGGATTCGAACTCGAGAGATCTGGAGCCAAAGTCCAAGTACTTAACCACCACGTAATGTTGTCTCCCAATAACGAAGAGCCCTTAGTTGTATGCAAACTCAGCTATACTTAACGAAATATAATAACCGAGGTAATCTAGTCCAATCCTTGGCTCATAGTAGATGCTTGACAAAAACTGGGCGTGTGGGAAGAGGATAGATGTATATGTGTACATTGACCCCCCCGAACTCATTTAGTGAAGTGGTTGATAACACTGGCTTAAACAGAACTAGGATATTTCCAGCTCGTTCAATCACCATCTGTGTGGCCTTTTTCAACCAGCTTAATCACACTAAATTCAGTTTCCCCACCTGCGGATACATACTAGAGTCTACCTCGCAGACTTGAGATCAAGATAAATGAAGTAACGCATGTGAAAACTTAGCACAGTGCCTGGAACAGGTGCCATTGTTTCGTTCAGTTTCCTTTGGACTCGGTGTGTTTTTTTTTTTAATTTTTTTAATGTTTATTTATTTTTGAGACAGAGAGACAGAGCATGAACAGGGGAGGGTCAGAGAGACAGGGAGACACAGAATCTGAAACAGGCTCCAGGCTCTGAGCTGTCGGCACAGAGCCCGACGCAGGGTTCGAACTCACGGACCGCGAGATCATGACCTGAGCCGAAGTCGGATGCTCAACCAACTGAGCCACCCAGGCGCCCCTGTTTTTTCTGTTTTTTTTTTTTTTTTTAAGGATTGAATCAGTGGCTAGCATCCTATCCTAGGGTAAATATTTACTGCAATTTTCCCTCAAATAAGGCCGGTCAAGGAGCACATTCAAGTCTTTCTGGAGAGACACAGAAGCATTTGGTAATCGATCCCGATTGAGGGTTTTGAAAGGAAAAAAGATAAAGAGCACTACTGGAAAGTCAGTTACGGACTGAAGTTTGGCAAGGTTTGCAGAGCGTCAAGTCCACTCCTCCTCCTCCGTAGCCGACACTTTATGCAAGAGAAAGCTGGAAGCTCTGCCCTTGACAGAAGGCAAAGAAGGATAACGACACGAGAGAGGCCACAGAGAGGGGCGGGCCTCCCCGCTCCTTCCCTCTCCTTGCTGCATCTCCTGCTACAACCGCTCCTCATTTTGCTCCGCTTCCGCTGGCTGCACTCCCCCTCACCACACCTCCTCCTGGAGCAGCTGCTCGGTGGGGAAAGAGCATCACAAGATGCCTTTGCTGCCACGGGGCTGTGACAGGGGCCAGGTGGCCTCAGTGAGTGACCAGGGGTGCTCAAGCCCTGCAGAGGGGGGTAAGTGATTTCCCTCGAGCCTCCATAGATGGGTCAGGGCCGTGGCCACCTTTGTCGAACGGTTGTCTTTGCTGTAAGGAAAATGAAACAATGCTCAGTCCTCAAAGTTGTATTTTAGACCATTGCGTGAACCACAATGGATGGCTCAACATCACCCTAAGCTAGTATTTTCCCAGTGGTCGATGCCTGGCTGGGAAGCAGCAAGGGCACCGTGTCCTCCTGGGGTCCTCATGGACCCACAGGAAACTCTTTTTTTTTTTTTTAACGTTTATTTATTTTTGAGACAGACAGAGCATGAATGGGGGAGGGGCAGAGAGAGAGGGAGACACAGAATCGGAAGCAGGCTCCAGGCTCTGAGCCATCAGCCCAGAGCCCAACGCGGGGCTCGAACTCACGGACTGCGAGATCGTGACCTGAGTTGAAGTCGGACGCTTAACTGACTGAGCCACCCAGGCGCCCCCCACAGGCAACTCTTAAGATGATGTTTTAACATTGCTATTCTCTGTGCCATTCCTTGACTATTTCCTTCTCACCCAGACAGGACTTGGCACTGATGAGAATCACATAATTTCAGAACACATGAAGGCTAGGAAGGACTACAGGACACCCTGGTGCTGGTGGGAGTTAGAAATAGTGAAAAACACTAGTAACCCTTAATGGTCCACAAACAAGCCTGGAGACTCTGCTCTGTAATATGTGTCCCTATATTTGTACAGCCCAGGGGCCCCCAGAGGACAGCTGGGGAACTTTTGTCAAAAATGGTAAGAAATAGGGGCGCCTGGGTGGCTCAGTCGATTAAGCGTCCGATTTCGGCTCAGGTTATGATCTCACGGTTTGTGGGTTCGAGCCCCGCATCGGGCTCTGGGCTGACAGCTCAGAGCCTGGAGCCTGCTTCGGATTCTGTGTCTCCCTCTCTCTCTGCCCCTCCCCCACTCGTGCTCTGTCTCCCTCTGTCTCAAAAATGAATAAACATTAAAAAAAATTTTTTTTAAATGGTAAGAAATAAATCCCAAAGAGATTTCACTATATAATTCATTCGGTCATTCACATTTTTTTCTGAGCTTCCATTATGTGCCCAGCACTGGGCCAGGAGCTACAGAGAGGTGTGAGGTACAATTCTTGCCTTCAAGGAGCCTGCGGTCTGGCAGGAGGGAAGGTCAAGGAGACCAGCCTCCCACAGTATGAAGGGCACAATAATGGAGGCACATCAAGGTGCTGTGTGGACCAGAGGGGAGCTCAGAAATGGACAACTAACCTGCTGAGGCTGCCCACAGAGAAAGCTTTGTAAGGTATGTGACCCTTAGCTAACCCAGCGGACCCAGAGTAGGAAAGGGAGGGGATGGTTCTAGCTTAAGCATCGGAACTCACCGAAGCATGAAAGCACTCGGGGCCATTGGAAACTACAAGAAGTGAAGCTTATTTGTGGAGAAACCACAAGAGAGAACTCTGGAAAGGTGGGCAAGGGCCAGATGGGCCATGCTAAAGAATGAGTATTTTTATCCTCCAGGCAGAAGGAACACACCAAGGTGTAAGTTTGACAGTGACATAATCAGATTCGAATCTAGAAATATCATTCCAATACATGGGTAGAAGTTCATTTTCAGGGGTCAGTCTCATGATAGGATGACTGTTACCTTGGCTCACTCTACAAATCCTTTCCAAAGAGAGTACTTGCCATTAAGCAGGTGTCCTGACAGTCCAAACTTGAAGAAGCCCATGCCTAAAACCCTAACCCCTCTTATTTGTGGGAGATTAAACAGGACAACAAGTTATTTGCAGCTCTTCCCATTAAGAAGTAGGATCCTGGATGCCTGGGTGGCTCAGTCCATTAAGCATCGGGACTCTTGATTTTGGCTCAGGTCATGAGCTCACGGTAGTGAGATGGAACCCAAGCCAGTCCCCATGCTGGGTGTGGAGCCTGCTAAGATTCTCTCTCTTCCTCTTCTTCCCCAGGTCTCTCTCTTTCTCTCTCTCTCAAAACAAGAAGCAAAGTCCTTTTCCTACCCTTTGAAGGAGAGCTAGCCTCGTGATTCACTTTGACCAACGGAATGTGGCAGAAGTGACATAGTGAGACTTCTAAGCCCAGGCCTCAAGAAATCTTACAGCTTCCACTTTCACCCTCCTGGACAACTGCTATCACCATATAAGAAGCCCAGAACAGCCTCCTTGAGGATGAGAGAGCAGCGGAGAGAGGCCCAAACATCAAGCCATCTAGCAGTTCACTCACATCTGAATGAAACCATCCCCAACAAGCCAGCCTCTGACCAACCCACCAAACAATGGTAGCCACGGAAGTGACCCCAGGGAAGACGAGCAAGAGAACCGTCCAGCTGAACCCAGCACAAGTTACAAAATCAAGGGCAAATTAATGGCCGTCATCTTACACTACTGTGTCTCAGAGCGGTTAGTTACTCGACAATAGATAAACGGGCCTCCTCTGTTTTGCAATTCCTGAAAACTGGCACTGTACCAACAAGCTATCCAGAGTTTCACTGGAATTAATCCTGTCTGGAGGGTAAATATACTCCCCATACCTTGTGGAGAAGAGGTTTCTGCTAGCATTGTCTTAGTATCCTTCCCTCCAGAGTGCCAATTAGGGTGCCTGACTTTGTCTAACTTATATCTAACTATAAATGCACTGCCCTGATTGATGAGACAGCAATATTAATTAATAATTCATAGGAGGGTCAGACATTTTCACATGTAATCACAACTTTAAATCTCAAGAAATGCTCCTGCAGATAGCCGGGAAAGGCAGCTTTTCCTTCAAATCCTGACTTTAAAAAAAAAAAAAAGTTATCTTTAGTCCCTTGGAAGCAACTAGTCCCTCAGAATTTGGGGAAAATGTGTGGAAAAGCCAAAGTTGGCCAGAGATGTCATTTTTTTTTCTCCTTGGGGCAGGATGCCCCTCCGGCAGAATGTAGCTTTCATGTGAACAGTGGGGACAGACAAGGAGAAGACAGAGTGACTGGGTATTTAGGGCCACTTGGATTCCATATGGTGGGTAATGGGGGAGGGGCACTGAACTAGGCACTTGAAACCGAGTTGATGTTATGAAATTCACGGCATCTAAATTCCTGCATGTACATCAAAAGGGAAAGAGCCTTGTTACCACACACTTGAACTCATTTTGAACCTTCAGGAATTCTGTGTAGCGTACTACCATGCCTCATCTTTGTTCCATAAATCTAAAGTTAAGTTTCTATCTTTCTGCTGTCACCACATCATACCAAAACAGCTAGACAGATTTTTACCAAGTTTAGAGGATGTGTTTGGGATGTCCCGACTTGAAAAAAATAAGCCCCAGGATTTGCAAGCATGAAAGTCACCTCGGGAGGCCCCAGACGGCAGGTAGAAATGAGATGTGAAAGACACTTGTGACCACCAATCAGAGACACGGCCAGGAATTAAAACGCTGGGACCGGTGAAAACAAAACTGGGTTTCCAATGGGAGCCCTAACTAAGACCATTAAGGGCACCCACTGCAGGCATCCGTTCTCAACGGGGCTTTTTCTCATGAAGCTACAATGATAACGTTCACTAGGGTGAGCAGCAGCAGGGATTTCTTTATTTAGCAAGGGTTAAAGATGGTTCTCAGCAACACAGGGAGAGGCCAATGGGTGTCATAAATAGCTACAAGCAGCACCCCTGGGAGGGGCACCCCATGGAAACAAAGACATAGTCGAAGCGGAGTTTAAACCTGACGAAGAGATGACATCTTCTTTTCTTTTTGGTAAGACTTTTCCTCACAAGGAGGGCAGTTCATAGCTTACCCTGTGGATAAGCACAAGAGATCCATCCAGTAGAAACAGTTTCATTAGATACCTGCTGTGAGCCTTCCGAAAGCACTTGCACGTTTGCATTGTGGTATTAAGTAAAGTTGTCCGCGTATCCACATATATGCTCACAGAGGCATTTAATAAACAGTGGTTGGATGAGTGAGGGAGGGAATGAATGAATGAATGAATGAATGTCATCCGAGGAGCTGTGAAAAGGAAAGCAGGGAAGCAGCAGCTAACAGAATCCTTCACAGAAAGCCAAACATTGTTAGCTAGGCTTAAAATGGAGTGGCAGTTTTAGTTCTATTACTTACTAGGGTGCCAAGAATTTTTCAGACTAAATTTAAAGGATCTAAAATATACAACTGTGCCTTTAAAAGGCCGGGATTACAGTGCTTCCATAATACTTGTCCTAAGAACTGTCTACCTCACGTTTAATACTGGCACTGCCACTGTTCTTGCGATGAATTGACAAACCAGTTCAATACACCTCATTTAGAACCATTATGGGGTATTTCATCAAAGATCTGGTTATGAATGTCTCCAAAGAAAGGATCAATGAGGTTTTTATTATGGTCGGGAGGGATTTCTTTGGGGGGAAAAAAAATCCCTATAAAATGAAGGCGACTGGACTAAAGCATGACCTGGACAGGGGACATGTCCCATTTTATTCTATGGAAGGTAAACATAATTTTTATTTTTACAATAGTCTGTTCCCACATATATTATCCAAGTAACTGTTTATGTTTCAAAACCCACTTGATGGCAGTTTTACAAGCAGCGTAGATAGACTATTCTCAGGAGTTAGTGCTCGGGGACTGCCTGAAAGAGAAAACTGCCTTATAATTAGCACGCTGGGTACATTAGCAATAAAGCACTCCTTGGAGGGTAAGACAAGCCTGCAGCTCACCAAATGCCTCTCTCAGGAGAGTGTTAGAGCGAGGTGCTGCTAGCCCATACATCACCACAACTGGGTCAAGGTTCCCTTGCACCGTGGTCTTAATTAAAAATCCTGTGAAACACGGTCTATGTACGCATTTCTTTGTGTATCTTCTTTGCACAAAATGAATTAATTTAGCTTTAGTATGGTTCTATTTAGTCCCAGATAGTTTTATGATTTGATAAGAAAAACATTTCTAACTGGCTTTAGTATTTTTTCCTTCATTTGTACCTGCCCACTCAGTTAATTTGAAGGAAGCTGAATACAATTTTCGAAAGTGTTCCGTTTTATATTATCTCCCCAGTTTCATTCAGCTTTATTAGTAAACCCTTACACTTTTCGTCCTTCATACAAATCTCAGAAACGTGAAACAAAAGCACTTGAGACAAGCAAACACTGTTTTCCTGTAGCATCAGTCGAGGTTCCTCGGATGCAAGGCAAAGAACCAGCCTCTGGCCAATCTAAGTCAAGAAACAGGTGGTGGGAAGGAGACTGGAAAAGCTTAGGTTGAGGAAGAACTGAGCGGTGGGTCTCAGGCAGTGCTGGAGGGCTCCCCATCAGAGCTCCTGGCTGGGCTCCACCAAGCTTCAATCTCTCAGGATAGGGGATCTGATTGGCCCAGTTGGATCTAGTTACCCTCGCACCAATCACATGTGGTCAGGAACTGGGGGAGGAAATCACAGGTGGGGTGGCTGAGGGCACCGTGAGCTGAGCGGCCACCCTTCCTTACCCCGACCGCACCTTGGACCTGGATGTTGTAAACATCTCCTATGACCTTGGTGGTGCTATATCTGCCAATGGTAAGCGCTTACATTTTTTTGAGAAGACACTGAACAACAACAATAACACCTGATATTTGTGCAGAGTTTTACGGTTTCAAAACACCTGGCATACATTATTATTATCAATAGTACATTTTTGTTAATTGCAAAAAGCCATCATTCACTGAGCACTTACTAACTTTCTGATGGTAAATTACCATTTGTGGTGTGCTAACAATGTGCTAGGCTGATGCTAAGCACCTTGCATAGATTATCTCTAACGCTCACACACATAAAAAAAAAAAAAACTAGGTTTGTACTATTATCAAATTTGTCAGATCACTTCTGGACTAAGACAGGATATAAATAAAGTAAAATAATAAACCCAAAACTAAAGTGATATCTCACACATGGACTTATTTGACCTTACCAAGATGCTGATGAAATCATAATTATTCACAGTCCACAGACGAAGATGCCAAGGCCCAGAAAGAGTTTCTGCCCTATACTTGTATATCTATCGCTGGTAGAATTCTCTCCTAACTGCCTGTCCAGTGCTCTTTACAATAGGAGGCCAACAGAGCTTGAGTGAATCTACTGATAAGGATATTTCTAGGACTTTGCCTATCTTGGTCAAATTCAGGTTTAGTTCATAGGATCAGGAGTAATTACAAAGATAAATCCTTGCTGAACTGGATTTATATTTTAGTTTCTTTAACAGAGAAGAGAGAGAGATGAATGAATTATAGTATAGTCTAAAGCGCCATAATTAAGAGACTCAAAAGTTATGTGACTTAATTTCTCTCATACCTACGAGTCTGGAATGAGCAGGCCAGGGAAGCCAGAGTACTTACTGCTAGTGTCCTCCATATGTGCTTTCTGGTAACCACCATTCCCAGGAATGAGAAAGAAGAAAGTTTGGGGCAAGCAGCTTAGGCTTTAAGACCCAGAATTTGTACCTTCTCACTTCAGCTTACCTCTTATTGGGCCTAATTTAGTCACAGGGCTACACCTACTGCAAGGGAAGATGGGAAATGTAATCTCTAGCCGAGTGGACATGCGCCCACCTAAAATTTAGGGCAAAATGTTACTGACAGTGGGAAGGGGAAGGGGAAATGAAGGGGAAATTATCCATTTCTGACACAAGGAGTATTTTTACATGTTCTTTTTTTTAAGCAAGCAGAATTTGAAAGAATAGTTACTCATAATCAGGAGCAGATCTAGGTTTTCTGGGACCTGAAGCTTATACAATCTGGGAGGACGTGGTGTGTGGAGATCTTTCTCAAGAAAAATAACACAAAAATATTGAACTCTTGGAAATGTTACCAAAATACATGACCTTAGGAACACAATCCTCATCCCTCCTGGGGCCATATGCCCTTGTACAAGCCCTAGTGTCTTGTATAGACCTGAGTATGGACCACAGTGAGAGGCCTAGAACCTTAGGCCTCATTAGCTTCAGGGTAAACCAGTTTATACCTATAACAGGTAGATTTCTCTAACTCCCTGTTCCAGCAGACTTATGAACACATAAATGCTATGACTTTGTATCTGAAATAAATGGCGGCGTCAATGACAAGAGATAGTCAGTGGGATTTTTTATAGTAACCAGTTCAGTCAGTCTGAATCCTGGAAGCCCATCTGGTGGTTGAGAGGCCTTTAGTGAGTTATTATGACCAGTTAGTCTGTTGACCATAAATAAACATGGCCAGAACAGTGACTCCTAAAAAGCAAATGGTGATGTTTGTTCCATTTAAGCTGAACTAGAAGAGCTGGATCCCATTTCTGTCCATCCTGACCAGCATCGTGGCCCGGCCAGGATGTCGAGAAGGTATCCTCTGCCAGCCCCAGGTCCCAAATCTGCAAAATAAGGGACAGGGCTGGATTCTGCTCAGGCCTCCTACACTGTACGGAAGATTCTGGTGGAATTTTTGTGAAAGGTATTCTGACCTGCTTCATCTCATGGGCCTGAGCTCAAAGAAAAATGATCTGTCATTGAAATGGCCACTTAACCATTTGCCTAGAGTAGATCATAAAGTATGACAAACATAGTCTTACTAAAAATATACCTTGAATGGAAAAGAGAAAGCTGGTGTAGGTGTCCCCCCACCCTGGAATGCACACTTCCTCATTATATATTTCTAGACATGCACAGTTCTCAGCACAGCTCAAATGTTCGTTAATTAATTAATTCATTAATTCCAGGAACATTTATTTTCTGCTTGCTCCATGCAGGTAGGCCCAAGGATACAGGAAGTGTGTGTGTGTGTGTGTGCGCGCGCGCGTGCACAGGGTGAGAATGGCTGTGCCAGGGTTATGTGTAGAGTCCTGGGGGCACACACATAATGCTTAGCTGGGAGAGGTAAAGGTACCTCAAAGGAGGATGGAGGGATGTTTAATGTTACTCACCACAAAGATTAGTTTTCTCCTTGTTCACCAGGCTGACACAACCTCTCCCTTCCAGAATGCTGGGTACACATGACACCAGTCACATACTGATGCATGACACTTGGCATCAGCCTTATCTTTCTCCTGTAATTTAAATGGTGGAAGATGAGAGGATGAAATATGAGCAGGTATGAATGTGGAAAGGACACTGATGCTTATTAAGCACCTGTTTTAAGTTAGGCAGTTTATATATTGTTTCATTTCAATCGTATTTTCAAAAATTCGATGAGGAAGATAATATCCCCATTTTGCAGAGAAGAAAACTGAGGCATTAAATAAATAGATGATAGATAGATAGATAGATAGACAGATAAGTAAGCTTAAGGAGTTTGTCCAAACTCACATACCTGTACCGGTGGAGTGAATGAGGATTCAAATGAGGACTGCAAAACCAATATACGTTTTAGATACCAGACTTACTCATTCTTCTTTTACCTCACAGTACATAAAACACTTGATTACTCCTTGTTAATAAATAGTCTCACTGGGCCTTTCTTCTTGGGCCTTGTTTAGATTAACAACAAGGAAACCTACCACAGCCTGGTTTCTCCCGGTATAAACATCAGTCAGTTCAAGATAAACATGTAGAACACTAACTACCTTAGCAAAGGCCATTAAATAATGATTAAATGGCATAAAAGAATAAATAAATAAATAAATAAATAAATAAATAAATAAAATGACCTTTAAGTAATAACATCTAAAAAAGAATTTTGGCAATTAAAGACTCCAGAATATTATGTCAATATATTATCAATACCAAGCCTGCTGGGAAACATGGGCTCTGCACTTCCTGTTCTTAAGAAAAAACAAATCAAAAAAAAAAAAAAAAGAAGGAGAAAAAGGAGATGGAGGAGGAATAGGAGGAAAAGGAGAAGGGGAAGGAGAAGGAGGAGAAAAGGAAGGAGGAGGAGAAGGAGAAAAGAAGAAGAAGAAGAAGAAGAAGAAGAAGAAGACGACGACGGAGAAGGGGGAGGAGAAGGCGGAGAAGAAAAACCCAAGGCCATGATTGTTGGAAGTGTTTTTTTCCCACATAAACCAATTTCTGTGTTGACTGGCAGCTATGTGATTTAGTTTGGCTAGTTGTGGTTATACCAAAAGCAAATTTTCTTTTTACCAAATCCTATTATATACCTTATTATTGGGGCATGGGGGAACATTACCTAGTATTTCCCATTTAGTGTTCTTAGAAGAGAACCATCTATCTTCCATTCTAAGCAAAAGTAACTAGGTCTGTTTTTTAGTTGGTATTAATATTCTAGCCACTAAGTTCAACGGGCTATTATGGAAACAATATATAATATATTACTGAGAATTAAAAAAAAAACCTGGCCATACCCACATGATATATACCATTCTGAGCACCAACGTTAGACTAGCACAACAACTCTGAGCTGATTTGGGATTTTGTGTCTCTGCACAAAAACCTGGTAGTTCCGTCTTCTGAGTCTCTTTCAAAACTCTTACCTCAGCCAACTTTGCATTGCATATTTGAAAGAACTTATTGGAATAGTCAAACTTTTATTGAAATCCGACTCATTTTTAAAGGTAAAAATCCTTTGCACTCTCTAAGAGAAGATTCGAGACCTTTCAAATGATACAGCAGAAAACTGATGCTGAATGATAGACAGAAACTATTCGCAGAAAATAATGATACGCATGTGGAGATGCAGGCCACTACTAGCAGACAAGCAACAGTAGGCTGAATTGAAGCATCTAGTTGGGAAGAGAGAACAGCTACCCCAGTAATAATTTGGGCAAAGAACAGGTAGTAATTTCCTATTAGTTCATTTCAATGTCAATAGAGCTTTTTAATTACAATTCTCACATACTTAATTTTTATTTAATTTTTTTAATGCTTATTTTTGAAAGAGAGAGAAAGAGCAAGAGAGGGGAAGAGAGAGATGGAGACAGAACGTGAAGCAGGCTCCAGGCTCTGAGCTGTCAGCACAGAGCCAGATGTGGGGCTCGAACCCATGAACCGAGAGATCCTGACCTGAGCCGAAGTCAGACACTTAACTGACTGAGTCACCCAGGTGCCCCAATTGTCATATACTTTAATCCTTATCCAGATTTCATGAAGAACAGAATCAACTATTTTTTTTTTCAGACACGGACATTTTTATTTACCTTCTTTAATGAATCTTAGAATTGTAGAGTTTGTGTACCTCTGCAAACCAACTCTACAGTTGGAAACATTGAGGCAGAAACAAGCAAAGTGATAAGTGCAAGTTCACAGCCCTTTGGAAAAGCCAAGATGAGAAGCCAGTCCTGTAGACTAGGTTTCCCACCCTCAGCATTACGAATATTTCAGTCCAGATAATTCTTCATTCTAGGGGCTTTGTTGTGTCTTGTTATCCACTGGGCAATATTACTCTCACCCTGAGCCCATTTTTTTACGCAGGAACTGATTCCAAGCTCTACATCTCTTTATACAATCAATGTGTGTGCCTTGTAGGATAATTATCAGCATCTCTGGCTCTACCCACTTGATGCCAATAGCATCTATCTCCCCAGTTGTGACAACCAAAAATATCTCCAGACTTTGCCAAATGCCCCTTGGGGGACAAAATCACTCTAATTGAGATCCCACTTCTCTAGACCTACCTTGACTTGCCTAATGATTCCTTAGCCCAGACCTAGTTCCAGATATGCCCAGCCTTGCTTCAAGGAGTGTTCGTTTGTGAGAAGTCCATGCTTTGTTCTTACAAGGAATTGTGGGGAGATAGAGGGGGCACATATAATTGAGCATCTGCCAGAGTTAGGCTTAAATTCCGGTTTCTCTGCTCACTTGAACAATATTTTTAATTTCTCAGATCCCCATTTCCTCAATTGTAAATGGGAATGACAGTGCCTACATCCAAGGTCTTAAAAGTCTGTGAAAACCATGACTCATTGCCTGGCACCTAAGAAAAGCACAATGGTGTTAACTCTCTCCTATTTTTTAAAATGTTTACTTATTTTTGAGAGAGAAAGAGAGAGAGAGAGAGAGAGAGAGAGCATGAGTGGGATAGGGGTAGAGAGAGAGGGAGATAGAGAATCCAAAGCAAGCTCTGTGCTGATAGCAGAGAGCCCGATGCGGGGCTTTGAACTCATGAACCGTGAGATCATGACCTGAGCTGAAGTTGGATGCTTAATCGACTGAGCCACCCAGGTGCCCCAACTCCCTCCTATTTTGATCCTTCCCACTAATCATGGTACCAACACTACTAGAAAAAAAGAAGCATTTACCACTGGAAATATGGTGGTGCTATAGTATAGATCTAGATCCAGAAGACTCAGAGGTGAAAAAGCTGGTCTATATTGGAGAACTTTATGACCAAGCTTTGTCAGGAAATCTCAGGCCTCCACAAAGAACAGTCTACCTGAATTCTAGCTATTGGTGAAACTGAACCAAGAGAAGGACAACCACATAGTTGGGATTCAATCAGGAGTCCCAGCAGAGAAACACATATGCAGGTAAGATTCAGACCTTGAGTCAGAGCCTAGTAAATGAGATCTGGGTGAGTTTGTCAAGGATGGGGGCAAGGCTGAGGATCGAGGGACTTCTTCCATATTACAGAGATCTTATTTCTCCAGAAAATCTTTCCAAAACAGAAGTTTCTTCCTTTTGGAAGCCTGTGGCAGTGTTACAACTTTAAAACATGTTGAAAACATGACTACCAATTATTTTCCGTGGAAAAATATCTGGAAAAACTTTACCACACATGGCAAGGCAACATGATTCTCAAAACAACTCTTTAAAAAGCAAGATTAATGTTCAGTTAAGACTTTCAGTTCTTAAAATTTTATTTTGCCCACGATGCCTTCTTAACTATTGGACAATATCCATCTCATTCTGAGCCTATTATTTATGAATGAACTGATTCCAGGCTCTGAACTATATTATGAATGAACTGCTTCCAAGCTCTGAGCTATCTCTATTCTGCCTCTCTTTACAGTATCAATTCAAGACTTGTGAATAATGC
This sequence comes from Lynx canadensis, assembly GCF_007474595.2. NCBI lineage: Eukaryota > Metazoa > Chordata > Mammalia > Carnivora > Felidae > Lynx > Lynx canadensis. The sequence goes on along the minus strand of NC_044310.1, from coordinate 164,133,271 downwards.
AAAGTAGAAATCAATAAGTCAGGTTTAAAATTTTTGTTTCCAATCCCTTCTTATTGCTTTCAAATTTTGGTATTCTGTTGCACTAGAATTAAAATGCTATGCCCTTGAAGACATCTATAGCAGCTTTACCTATAACAGTATACCACCATCACCAATACCTCCACCAATAACAAAAACCTGGAAACAACCTAAACATTTGTTGTGTATTGAACTCAAGACACACAAAAAAAGATATGTTGAAGTTCTAACTTCTGGTACCTCAGAATATGACTTTCTTTAGAAACAGGGTCTCTGCAAGTTAAGAGGAGGCCTTTAGGGTGGGCCTTAATCCAATATGACTGTTTCCTTTTTAATAGGGAGACATTTGGACCCAGACACAGATCTGCACAGAGAGAAGACTAGATGAAGAGACACAGGGAGAATGCCCTGTGAAGAGGAAGGACTTGAATGATGTCTGTAAGCCAAGGAATGCCAAAGATTGCCAGCAAACCAGCAGAAGCCAGGAAGAGGCCAGAAAAGATGCCCCTACAGGTTTCAGACACATATGTAGGTAAGATTCAGGCCTTGAGGCAGAGGCCTTGTCAATGAGATCTGGGTGACGTTCATCAAGGGTGGGGAGGAGGTCAGGGATCAAGGGACTCCTCCCATGCTATGGAGATCTTTTTTCTAAAGGGAGGAGGATTGGGGGCCCACCTCATATTTGGACTCTGGGGGGAGTCCAAACCAGAAGCTGCCACATCACATAAACCCTGGAGTACAGTGCCGGTAGTGAAAGAAGAACTTTCCTGAGTTACCCTGGAGTCTATGTGGCTTGGCTAGGACCCAGAAGTTCTTTCATGCCCCTGAAGCAGACACAGATGGTAGCAGCCCGGAGCCCATGAGGGTGAGAAATAGAATGGAAGGACTAGTCCAGGGGTCAGATGTTAGCATGTGGCACAGACTCAAAGAACCTGCAGTGCCATGAGAGTCAAGGTGAGGGACTCCAAGTTCCTAGGGGAGACCTCCAGCCTTGCCCACACGGACTGACGGCTATACCAGCAATGGGCCTCCGCCTCAGCTGCCGGCCACCATTCACTTTGAGGCCAATCTCACCTCGGTGGTCACCGTTTCAACCATTTTACAACAGGGACGAATACAGATCCCAAGGGAATGTCTAAAGGTAAAAGATCCACATCCCCTTCCGCTGCATCTTCACACACTGAGATCCTTCTGAGAGGAGGGTAGGCGCAGACCTGAGTGGAGCCCATTTTGTCTAAAGCACATGAACATCTGTAAAGACGTTTACTATAGGCTAAATAGTATAGCCTATAGGTTTACTATAGGCTAAATTTACCAGTTAGCAAAAAACCTAGTTTTTAACACGTTCTTCCTGCTACCAAGACATAAATGAGGATTTACGAAGAAGATCAAATTGGTCTTAGATAAACAAAAAGCTGTATATTTTTGCCTATCTGGGTATATTATGAGGAAACTTGTGACCTTATTACATGGGTATGTAGGCACTGATGAAAAGGAAATACCCAAAATGAAAATAATTTATGTTTTCATTTTTTTTACATTGTTTTAAAACAAGAACGTCTTGCCTAGTCCCTGTCTCTGAAGAAGATTCTACAGCTGCTGCATCATAACCTATTTACAATAAGACGTCTACGTTTGTGGAAAGTAAACATCTTTGCGGCCAAGGCCTGGTTCCCACATAAAGGCTTCAGTTAAAGATGCGGAAAAGTTTTCCTTTTTTAGTCCTCAACTCATTCTGGAATGACAGAGGATAAAAAAAATGAACAGAGAACCAGAAATGGCTCAGAAACTCTTCACCTCATTCATTCCCATCCACCCACCTGCTGATAACCCGCAGATATCATTTATGAACGGCAGCCTTTCTCAGCTACCCAGGGCCAACGATGCTCCAAAGAGCCAGTAGAGCTGCCACCCAGGTCCTGCCCCACATCTGTGACCACTTTTCCTTTCACGACCTTTTCAGAGCTCACGTGGTATCTCCCAAAAGTAATTCAAACTTAATGTGAAAGAACAGCCTGCACGTTTTTGTTTTCGCACTTCTCTCTCATTTAGAAGGAAGGCCAGCTGCCCCACGCAAGTTGCCTAAGAACAGGGCCCGTCACATGGCTGCGAGTGCCTGAGGCATGTGGTTTGAAGGGTGTGATGACAGAGCAGCCTTCCTCTCTGGGAACATCTGCTCCCTCTGTGCTCCAGGTACCAGCAATCCTAGCATCAGGGACTTATTCCAGTGCTCTTCAAAATACCTCTGCTTTCAAGAGTTGCCTTTGAAAATGCATCCACTAACTGGCAGAAGTAACACCTTTAACATTTGTCAGCTACCACTCACATGATTGATCAACTGGCTATGTGTAAGGCCTACAAGGACAGGAGCCAGGCTAAGTACCAAAAGGAAAGCAAAATCACCCAGTAGGTGGAGAGGAGTGGGAAAAAGAAGTCTAGAGATGATTCCTTCACTCTCAGGAAGGAATTACAAGAACAACAGTTACCATTTTAAATGGCCACCCTGTACTTGCCACTTTAATCCTGTAATTCAATTAATTTTCATAAAAACTCCTTTGAGGTTAGTATTATTACCTCCAGCTTACAGGTGGTTAAAACGAGGCTCAGAAAGTTTAAGTAATTTTTCAAGGTCGTGCAAGTTGTAGAACTGTGAGGTGAAACTCAAGACTGCTGATTCTAAAACCCATGCTCTCTCCTCTATTCTCTGTGTGTGCGTGTGTGTGTGTGTGTGTGTGTGTACAGGTGTGCAGACTCTACTGGTAAAGGATAATTTGAAGGTATTTGTTAAAAGCACCAAAAATAATAACTTTGGCACTTCCGCTCGTTGAATCTTAGTAAGTTATCTTAAGAAATAATAGATATGTGTCAAGATGTAGCTAAAAGGTTTAGCTAGAAGGTAAAAAGCTAATATTCAACACTGGGGGATTAATTTAAAAATAGTACGTTATTTACATACAATAAAAATGATATGAACCGTTAAAATGAGGCAGAAGGAAATGGAATGAACCTAAAGAGTTCACAGTATGCTAAGTTCATTGCTTTATTTTAAGTTTGTATTCTGAGTACTATTGCATACATAACAAAGTGACCCAATTACACCATTTTCCCCCCCAAAATGTGTATATCAGGAGCTTGAGATGGGCTCAAGCAGTTCTGCTTTGAGGTCTCTCAAGCAATTGAAGTAGGATGAAAGCACAGTCACCTGAAGGCTCACCGAGACTGGATATCCAAGATGGCGGGCAGCTGGGAGGTCAGCTTGGGGGCTGTTGGCTGCAGAGCCTGGCCTTTTCATATGGCTTGGGCTCCTTTATAGCACAGGGGCTTCAGGCAGTTGGATTTCTTGCGTGGTTGCTTGGGGCTCCAGCACAAGCATTAGGAAGAACAAGGCAAAGACTGAATACCTTTTCTCATCCAGCCTCGGAAGTCACATAGCGTCAATTTGGCCATGTTTAGTTACATGAGAGTCACAAGCCTGCTCAGGGACAAGGCAAGAAAACAATGAAAGGCATGTCAAAAAGTTTGCGGCCATTTTTAACCTGCCACAACATGTCATTAAAGAGTTTTTCTAGGGGCGCCTGGGTGGCTCAGTCGGTTAAGCGGCCGACTTCGGCTCAGGTCATGATCCCGCGGTCTGTGAGTTTGAACCCTGCGTCGGGCTCTGTGCTGACAGCTCCAGAGCCTGGAGCCCATTTCAGATTCTGTGTCTCCCTCTCTCTCTGCCCCTCCCCCGTTCATGCTCTGTCTCTCTCTGTCTCAAAAATAAATAAACGTTAAAAAAAATTTAAAAGAAAAAGTTTTTCTAACATAGTTGCATTTTTGTTAAGTTGGCATGTGGCTAGAAGAAGAAGATTAAGGACTTAAATAAAATATGAAGAGTGATTTTTTTCTGGAATTTGGATGAATTTTATTTTCATCTTTTTTTTACCCGAATTTCTATCCTGAATCTCTGTAAATTTTGTGATCAGACACAAATCAAATAAAAACATTTAATTTTTAAAGTTTGAAATGAATCCTTAAATAATATCTTATCCCCACCTTCTTTACTAGCTAGGAACTTTCCCCCACATATCCATCTTCCAAAATCACCACAGAGCAATCTATCACACATAAAACCTTCAGGTACAAATTACACATGAATTCATACATGCTTTCTATCACATCATGTCAATAAATCTCCTCAGTGTCTTAGACCACTGCTTACCTGCCATGCCTGCAATTCATAATGAGCCTTAAAACACAATCAGTGCAAGACGCCATTGAGGAAGTGATCATGGCCATGGCCTTCTCATTCAACACCTTCAGGAAAACTCACAAGGCTCCCAGCCATGCTCTCCTGAATATGGGAATTTTTTGGCAGCTGGTGGTAGGTTTTTCTCATAGAAAGTAAAAGGAGATCTCAGATCAATCAGTAACATCGACTTTTGAGAATATTGCCCTGGGAGGAAAAAAAAAAAAGATATTGGCTAAGTCCACCAAAAATGATCAATATTGCCGCTATGTCAAGAGGCAGCAGGATGATCCATTCAGTCAGGCGACTTTCAATGCTAATACCAATTGCTGCAGACAGAAGAAACAGCTGTTTTTCACTTAGTGAGTGGAGGCATGTACTAGACCAAAATATTCCCCAAAATCTCAGAGGCTAGACTATATTAACAACCCTCTCTTTTTCTTTCCTCCCCTCCTGAAAACACTGTTTAAAAAAACTAAGGTCACCAGCTGTTGCATGCCATCAAGAACTAAAGAATTTATAGCAAGAGTCCTATTTAATTACAGCTCATGAAACTGATCCTATGGTATTGCAGACCTTATGTATAAATATTATTTATATCCCCAACTTTCAGGAAAGCAAGGTCTATTTCACAACCTTGCCAAAGGTCAGGGATCTGCCCCTGATGTTAAACATAAAAGGAGTTGTATAACATAGCTAAACAGATTACGGGCTGGTGTGCAGATGCGGTTTTCTTCCCCACACAACTATAGCTCTCCTTTTCTGACAATGGAGAAAGAGCCCCATTCAATACACATCTCCTTACAGCCAGGAGAACCTGTCTGAAGAGTGTGTACTTAATTCAGAGGGCCATGGGGAGCCATTGAAGGCTTACCAAGAAAGGAGTGACGTGACCTAAACTACACCTTAGGGGGATTAAAGCTGAAATTAGTAGAATAGAAAGCAAAACGACATAAATTTGAAAATGAGTTCTTTGAAAAGACTAATAGAATGAATAAATAGATAAATCTTCTCCCAATCTTGATTAAGAAAAAAAAGAGCAAAATAATAAAATTAGGAATGTGAAAAAGGAGGCATAATAGCAAGATCCAGAGAGGCTGAAAGGACTGTCATAGAAATATTACATAAAACTTACAGTGACACAGGGGCGCCTGGGTGGCGCAGTCGGTTAAGCGTCCGACTTCAGCCAGGTCACGATCTCGCGGTCCGTGAGTTCGAGCCCCGCGTCGGGCTCTGGGCTGATGGCTCAGAGCCTGGAGCCTGTTTCCGATTCTGTGTCTCCCTCTCTCTCTGCCCCTCGCCCGTTCATGCTCTGTCTCTCTCTGTCCCAAAAATAAAAAACGTTGAAAAAAAAAAAACTTACAGTGACACATTTGAAAACCTAAAGAAAACAGACGACTTCCTGGAAAAAAATATAATTTTTCATAGTTGATTCAAAAACTAGTAAATATGAATAGACCAGGTACAAAGAGGTAATGATGGGCAACCTACTGGATGAATCCAAGAAATATTTTTGGATTGGAGGTTGTTTGTAAGGATTAAGAGACAAGCGTGGGGCACCTGGGTGGTTCAGTCAGTTAAGCGTCTGACTCTTGGTTTCTGCTCAGGTCATGATTTCACGGTTGGGGAGTTCAAGCCCAGAGTCGGTCTCTGAGCTGACAGCACAGAGCCTACTTGGGATTCTCTCTCTCCCTCTCTCTGTCCCTCCTTCCCCTCCCTCAAAATAAATAAACTTTACAAATTTTTTATAGAAAGAAAGAAAGAAAGAAGGAAAGAAAGAAAGAAAGAAAGAAAGAAAGGAGGCAGGGAGGAAAGGAAGAAAGAAGGGAAGGAAGGAAGAAATGAGTGAAGCTAATTCTTACTAACCTGGCCTAATTGAGTGAAAAAAAAATTGATTTAATGCACCGGAAAGCCAGGAGGAGGAGCTGAAATTAGGGGAAAGATAATGAATGACCTTGGAAACATCATGAGGTATAGCTAAGTGGCAAATGTACATCCAAGTGGCCTAATATAATGTTGTGTACACCCAGACCAATCAGGATGATGCACTGGTACCCAAAAAGAAAATAAGTTATATTTAATTTTCCCTCTTTTCTTAACTTCTAGACGTTTGTCTCATTCTATAATGTGTAAAAGATACTCGTACTCTAGTACAAATACACTGGGTACGTATATAGCAGCGTGAAGACTCAAAAAATTTTCAGTAATATGGATGAATAACCAAAAACAGTTAGGTGTTTACCTGTATGGTAGACTTGAACTCAGCAACAAAAAAGCCTAGACAAAAAACAGTCCCAACTGGAGCACATCAGAAGGCTTATTTTCTTCAAGAAGATGCAATTTATGCTTAAGGTGTTTGAACATATTGAAAAGGGATTTGTGCAATTTCAGCAAAGTTGGGATTGAATTCAGTGATAGGGACATAGTTAATAAATGACGATAATCTTTTGAAACAGACAATTATAAACTCTAGGGAAAACAAAATATCGCTTTCTAAATTATACTAAATTATACTATGGTAAATTATAAAAATATTGTTTCTAAATTATACTACCTGGTTGGATGCATGAATAGCACTTATATAGTCATAATTATTTAAGCACAACACAAATGTTGACATTAATAGAATCACTATATAATACTACGGAGCAGATGAGGACATAGGAAGGGTGTGTGAAAGAGAGTTACACCTTCATCTTCCATATGAGAAGTCAATGTGATAGATAATGTCTGACACTGAAAAATAAAAGTGATAGCTATGTAAGTATCAAATGAGAGAGTAAATCTCGAGAAGGAAGCATTACGTTTGACCTCAAGGAGAGCAGAGCCTCAAGGGGAAGAGAGACGCACAACATTATTTACCATAAATCGGGGACCCAGAGGACAGAAAAAATAATTCTGCCCAAGTTGCTCAGGAAATACAACACAGAGAAGAAGGAGCAGATGATGAGAAAACGCCATCATCCATTCTCTCCATCTTTTCATAATAGGATGCACTCCCTGTACCCTATCTCCGCTTTGGGTTTTAACCGGGCACAACGTCTCTAGAGATTCTCTTTCCTGCCTCCCTTCTGGCTAATCGTGACCACGTCACTAAATTCCGAAGGGAGCAGATGTAATGCTTGCAATTTCTGGATTACATGCTTCAAAAGAAGCTCCTTGTTAGCTATTGCCTACTTTAGCCCTTCCTGGGGGGCTGAGATGCAGGTGTTAGTAGCCTACTTAGACCATGTAGACAAGGACAACCCTCAGGGGATGGCAGAGCAACAAAATAGAAAGTACTGGGCCCTAGATGACCCAGTGGAACAGCACATCCCACTTCAAGCCTGCCCACCAGCTCAGACTTTTATGTGAAATAGAAATAAACCTCCCCCTTCGTTTCAGTCACTGTTAAAGGGTCTCTGTTAAAATATCCACACCGGTATTTTAAGTAACACTGGGGCCCTGTGTGGAAAGAGTTCTTGACCAAAGTGCCAAAGGGAGAGGCCCGGGGGCCAGGAATGATGACTACGGGGCTATGTAGTGAAGGCATCAGATGAGACAGTGGGAAGTTGGAACTCAATGGTGTAAAGCCATATTGAGGAGCTTTTTCTTATCTAATAAGATATTAGGAGCTATCAAAGATTCCTTAAAATCAGTAGTGCAAATTCTGTCACTCAAATAACCATGTAATTATCTGAAAATAATCCGTAATTGAAATCATGCATTTTTAAAACTACATAAAAATAGATTACATGCAAACACTATACAACAGATTACATACAATGCTTGCTATCTCCCAGAATATCCTGGTTGGAACTCGTAGCTTTTCTGCTATATCCAAACTTGTCTTCCTCCATCCAAATGATCACTTTAGAGCCTTGGGAAATTTCACATATAAAATGGGCATTTCTAGTGATCAAGTTACCTTCCCAGTACTAAAAAACCTCTTATGAAAATACTCTTGCCTTATTCAGAAATGTTTCTAAATAGTCCATGATGCTGAATAGAAACTTTAAGAGTAATAAATCAATTGGCAAGGAATTAATATTTAATAACTGCTAGTGGAAAGATTAGCTGGATATCCATATGGAAAAAGAAATTAAATTCACTTTACACATGATAAAAACAATAAAGTAAAAATAAAAAGGCTACAATTCTCATCCCAACTAAACTTTATAGCAACTGAGAAACATCATTGACATGATGACCAGGTACATGAGATCAACTAAAGGGAAAATGAAAAATGTATCCAAAATAGGAAGAAAACAAAAGAAATGATGTAATAAGTCAATTTTTTTTTTTTTTTTTTTTTTTTTTTAATTTTTTTTTTTTTCAACGTTTATTTATTTTTGGGACAGAGAGAGACAGAGCATGAACGGGGGAGGGGCAGAGAGAGAGGGAGACACAGAATCGGAAACAAGCTCCAGGATCTGAGCCATCAGCCCAGAGCCCGACGCGGGGCTCGAACTCCCGGACCGCGAGATCGTGACCTGGCTGAAGTCGGACGCTTAACCGACTGCGCCACCCAGGCGCCCCAAGTCAACTTTCTTGATTACACATGAATAAAATGTTTACTATTACAGTGGATGCAAATCCATAATGCTTTCTACATTTTACTCAAAAAATTTACAAAAGGACAGAAGACAGAGGAGAAGATACACATAAAAGTCAATGTTTACAATCATATTCAGATTTCCTAATATTAAAAATGCAAACTGAACAACTGCGGCCTAGTTCATGTTATCATATTAGCAAAAAAATTATTAATTTCATGTATCCTCATAGCATTAACATTGAATGAGTCTTTTTAAAAAGTTGTTTCGAAGAATATAAGACCTCTGTAATCTATCTTTTGACACTATCATTCACTTTGAGGAGCATATGCCCAAGAAAATATTTAAAAGAAAAAAATCTACTTGTACAAAGATGTTTCGAGCAGTTCCATTCATATAAGCTAAAAAAAAAATCCCAACAATTAGGAAGTGGATAAATAAATTTTGGTGTTTTACTGCTATCATAGATTTTGAGTAGCCATTAAATAATATTTATTTATGTAAAACTGCATGCAAAAAATGTTTCAGTAAGACCCAAATATGTTAAACAGAACATAAATTATTCTGTTTACTGATGCTATTATGTGAAATTTAGGTCTCTACATTGAAAAGTACCAGAAAAAGACATATATGGAATTAACCGGAGTTTAACATTAAACAATTCTTTATCCTTTTTTCTGTAAAATGTTGAAGTACGCAATAAACAATAAAAGCTTATGGGGCGACTGGCTCAGTCGGTTAAGTGTCCAACTCTTGATATCAGTTCAGGTCGTGATCTTGTGGTCATGAGATCTAGCTCCATGCCAGGCTCCATGCTGGGCGTGGAGCCTGCTTGGGATTCTCTCTCCCCTTCTCTCTCTCTGCCCCTCTCGCACTCACATGCACACGTGTGCTCTCTCTCTCTCTCAAAATAAATAAACATTTAAAAATAAAAAAAAAATAGAAATTAAAAATGCATAAATAAATAAGATATCCCCATCTAAATAAATAAATCGATACATAAAAGATTAATTGGTCAGGTAAAAAAAAAAAAAAACTTCAACCAGCTTGCAATCACCTCAAAGCCCAGAGTAACAATCATTATAAGTACCATTTACTAGATTTCTCGTGTGTGCCAGCAACCCTGCCAACCTCCTTAAAGAGAGCATCTTGGTTAGGCATCAGAGCAACCCTGCAAGCTGAAAGGTATCTTCCCCATTATACTGATGTATAAATCGAGGCTCAGAGATAGTAAATAATTTACTAGACATCACACAACTATTACATGATAGAGCCTAAATTAGGGTTTACTTCCGCCTCCGAAGTTTTTATGAAAACCTTTTTTTATGAGAAGCAAAATAGTCCATACTTGTTGAGAAAGATACGGAAAGGTAGGGAAAAAATATTATTTAGAGGGAAAAAAATGTATAATTTCGCCACTCAGAGACAATCACTCAATATTTTCACAAACTTCTTCCCACTGGTTTTCCAGTATCTTTTCTTTCTCATGGTTGAATTCATAGTCCATACATAATTTCATATCTTGGTTTTTTAGTTAACATCATATCATACTCATAAGTGTTAATGGTAGCATAATATACTATTATATACACATTCCACGCATTTGGGTAACCATTCGACTAATACACATTTGAATGTTACCAGTTTTTCACTATAACACAAAGCACTGCCAAAAACAAATAATCTTTTATGTGAATGCAAATAATCTTTATATGCAAATAATCTTCTTTATATGCAAATAATCTTCAGCAAGAAAATAAATTAAAAGGCAAATAATTCTAACAAAAGGTGTGGGCATTTTTAAGACTCGTGTTACCTTTCATCAAATCTCTTTCCTGGAAGGTTGTATCCATTCACACCAGCAGTGACTGAGAATGTTTGTCTCACAACACCCTTACCGTGACCATGCCCACTGTTACTTTTAATCTTTGCTAGTGGATAGGTGAAAAATTAGACATACCACTCTTGTTTGAACTTACAGATGAAAGTTGCTTTTTCACATCTTTTTTAAAAATGCAATGGTCGGGGCGCCTGGGTGGCGCAGTCGGTTAAGCGTCCGACTTCAGCCAGGTCACGATCTCGCGGTCCGTGAGTTCGAGCCCCGCGTCAGGCTCTGGGCTGATGGCTCGGAGCCTGGAGCCCGTTTCCGATTCTGTGTCTCCCTCTCTCTCTGCCCCTCCCCCGTTCATGCTCTGTCTCTCTCTGTCCCAAAAATAAAAATAAAAAACGTTGAAAAAAAATTTTTTAAAAAATGCAATGGTCTTCTTCAGAGGTTATGCTAATTCCCCTAAATTATTCCAGTTTCAGACATGTCATGAAACAATCATAAGCCCTTGAATTTTCTATTGCAACATGCTGCCTCTTCAAATAAAGCATATCTGCCATCTTTATTTCATTTATTCACCCACCCATCCATGCAATCCTTAAACAACCTTTATAGAAAGTCTTTAAAGTATTCACATCCTTTAACCCCACAGGCTCTCTTCCAGCAGAATGTCTTCTGTGGACGAGTCACATTTGATTTGTTTTCTAAAGAAACTTGAGGAAGGTAAACCCAAGGAAACAGCCGCCATCTTTTGCTTTTCTTTGTTTCTTTCACCTCATTTCCGAAGAGTAAAACATTACCAAGAACAGCTGTCTTGAAAACAGTGGAAATTAGGCAGGTGGTGCCTCGACAAGATTCTAGTTCAGAATCTTTCGGATAGATAGATAGATAGATAGATGATGGGTAGATAGTCTCTGAAATAACAAAGAATGATCATTTCACTTTCTAATTTAATCTGCTATGGAGCAAGCGCTCTATTAAACAGCTATCATATCAGTCACTTATCAGTATGTCATGGGGTCGATCTATCTATAAACCCATTACCCACCATAGGCCTCACTAACTGTGTGTCTCTTGGTGGGAGAGATCAGACTGGCTCAGGCTGATTCTCACGCATCCATGACCATTTCCCCTGCAACATCACAAATGCATTATTTGTGTCTTGTGTGTGTGTGTGTGTGTGTGTGTGTGTGTGTGTGTGTGATGGCAGGGATAGGCGGGTTGGTGAGTATTCTGGGAGCCTTAAATTGCTACAGACCCATAAGCCTCCAGGCTTCATACACCCAAGCTTGTTTGCATTTGTTCACTTAACATATATAGTGGGTGCTTACTATATGCTAAATTTTAGAGACAAAATAAGGAATATAATGGATAATGTCACTTCTCATATGTATGATCCTTGCATGGCCCTTATATTCTAAAGAAGAAAGACAGTTAACACAAGGAAACAATTCTAAAAACAAGACAATGTCAGATTATGATAAAAAGCAATAGGGTAATATGGTAGGGTAACTGGGGGCTGGCCACTTTACACTTCCTGAGTACAGAAAGGACTCTCTGAGAAGACATTTCAACTGAGACATGAAGGGTAAGAAAACACCAGTTCAGCCACGATGAACCTCCAGGGAAGGAAGTCTCAGGTGGCAGAGAGTGGGCTCTCGAAGGCACAGAAGGTTGATCAGTGTGGCTGGAGTTCCCGTAAGGGCTGGGGAAAGAGAAGGAGAGAAGTTTCAAGAGAAAACTGCAGGAGCTTACTGCAGGAGCTAAGGGAAGACTTTAAAAGGCTTAAATATGAGGGGCTCCTGGGTGGCTCAGTCAGTTAAGTGTCCGACTTCGGCTCAGGTCATGATCTCACAGTTCGTGGGTTCCAGCCCCGCATCCGGCTCTGTGCTGACAGCTCAGAGCCTGGAGCCTGCTTCGGATTCTGTGTCTCCATCTCCCTCTGCCCCTCCCACTCATGCTCTCTCTCTCTCTCTCTCTGTGTCTGTCTGTCTCTCTCTCTCAAAAATAAATAAACAGTAAAAAAAATTTTTTTAAAAAGGTTTTAAGTATGAGAGGGATGTCAGGGAGAGACCAGTCTGATTTTGCCTCTCTTGTCTGCATGACTATCTCCCTTACCTCCAACTGTTTGCTTAAACATCACCTGTCCCACGATGCCTCCTCTGACCATCTTATTTAAAATTGTGAACACAAACCGTCCTCTCCAACTGCTCTTCTCACACTTCTGGTCCCCTTGAATCTGCTTGACCTTTTCTTTCCCCAGGACTTTCTCAGCTTCTAACATACCACGCAATTCACTGATTTGCTGTATTTACCGTTTGTCAGTCTCCCGTGGGAATGTAAGTTCCCGATGGAAGGGGTATTTGGTGCACTCACCTATCATCCCAAGAGCCTGGATTGGTGGGCGGCACATAGTAGGAACTCAATAAACACATACTGACTCAATGAATGAGTTTACATGAAGATAATAATTTGGTGTAATAAAGAAATAGTGTATTCATTTTTAAAACCGGTTGTTTCCATAGAACAATCTGAGAAAACCACACTCTCATCCACAGCAAGGGAAGAACTGGGAGGGGACTCTTCGATACCAGTTGTCACTACAACCATTCTAACCATCTCAGTGGCAATTTTTCTGTGCTCTTAACAGCCAGTGTCCTCAAGGGGTGAAGAGTTCCTCTGTGTTATTCTTGGGTATTTACCCAAGCTGGCGTGTCATTTCACCTGGACTGTCACCGGGGCCTGAAGCGATGTGCTTTTGATTGCTTGTGACTTCTTGTGCTTTACCTTACAGTCCTGCTGCCAGTACTAATAATAGGGTGGTGACGCCCGTTCGTTCATGCCCTGAAATGAACTACTGTGCACCGGGGCAGCTATACCTATCAATATTGTTTCATCAGTTCACAGAGGTGCACCAGGTCATTAGCTCCTACAGTTAATGAACTTAATTAAGAGCATGGCTAACACAGAAAGATTGTTACGAAATATAAAAACATGCTGACAAGCTCTGCTTTTGTACCTGAGAATTATACACACCTCCCCACCCCAGGCAGGATCATAAAGCAGGACTGGGACGTCTAAAGCAGCCGCAGTGAGGCTTAGGTGCCAGCAAAAGATGGACGCGTGGGGCTTGGTCCAGACCCTCCTGTGAGTGCCATTTTGCTTAGCAAAAAACAGAAAACTCTAACCATGCCTCAAGATCTCTGGAGCACCTACTCTAACCAATCCCAAAGAACTGCGTGAATAGAAACTAGAAAGTGTCAGAAGAGGGCCTTACAGGCTCAAAGTCCCCAGTTCCAGCACGCAGTGGCTGCATGTGTGAATCACGAACACGGCTCCTGCCTTTCTGTAAGTTCACGGGCACTGCTGGTCGCCAGCCCCAAAGCCATTAGCCTCCGTCCTCTCCTCGAGAAACCCCACCCGCCCTGGCTTCTGCTCTCCCTCAGCCATATCTTCTGAGGAGACCTGTGATGTGCCACGGTCCTGCCCAGCGAGACATAAGAATCCTATTACGGGGTTTCTCAAAAGTTCTTCATCAGTAGTAAAGAGATGAATGAGAAGAAATAGCCTCTGAACAGCCCTTGGTTGCTTCAGCCGGATGCCATGGTGTCTGCACGGTGCCTGGGAACATGGCAGCCATCTCACACCCAAAACCAAAAGACATGCTTTCATGCTGAAGGTGATTCAGAAGAAAGACATGAGAACCTGGGTCCACAGTCATGTCGCACAGCTGTGAATTTACCCTCCTGGAGCCACTCTGCTTCTGTACTTCCTGATATATATGATAATAAAGCCCTTAATGGGTAGAATGCTGTGGTAGGCTAGACAATGGCCCCCCAAAGACATCCACAACCTACTCCCTGGCTCCTAAGAATGTGTTAGCTTACATGGCAAAGGGGAAATTAAGGTCGAACGTGGAATCAATGTTGCTAATCCACTGACAACCTTAAAATAGGGAGATTACCCTGGATTATCTGGGTGGGCCCACTGTGTTCACAAGGGTCTTTAAAAAATGGGAGAGGGGGGCGCCTGGGTGGCTCAGTCGGTTGGGCATCCGACTTCGGCTCAGGTCATGATCTCGCGGTCCATGAGTTCGAGCCCCGTATCGGGCTCTGGGCTGACAGCTCAGAGCCTGTTTCAGATTCTGTGTCTCCCTCTCTCTCTGACCCTCCCTGCTCATGCTTTGTCTCTGTCTCAAAAAAATAAATAAATGTTTAAAAAAAAAAATGGGAGAGGGAATCAGAGAGAGGACCAGGAGATGGCAGTGTGAGGAGGTCTCAGCAGGACATTGCTGAAGGAAGGGGCCACAAGCCACGAAATGCAGGCAGCCTCTAGAAGCTGGAAAAAAGCAAGGAAATGTATTCTCCCCTAGAGCCTCCAGAAGGAATGCAGGCCTGCTGAACACCTTAGCTCAGTGAGACTTGTGTCCGACTTCTAACCTACAGAAAATTGCAAATGTCCTGGGAACACATCAGTTACCGTTTACATTACCGTAAATTGGGTTTTCTGACACTTGTGGTCAAAAACATCCTAATTACAGTGAACATGCCAACACATTCCACATGTTGGCACAAATACATTTTTAAATGCTTTAATTTTAAGAAGTTAATTTCAACACACACACACACCAACCCCACAGGAATTAGCAGCTACCTCAACCTGGGCACCCCCCCACACGTGTGGAGCGCCCCCTCACAACAGGGAAAACCCGCTCCTGAAGTTAGCTCAGAGTGCGGAGGAGAAGGAAAAGAAAAGAAGAACCAGTCCTCGCTTTCAAAGTTTACAATTAAGTCAGGAAGACAAATGTCACAGAAATTAAGGGCCTAATGAACTGATTTATAGTAGCTGCTTCTTGGCTACTTGGCTACAAATTGTTTGATTTCCCAAAAGACAAGGAAAATGGAAAACTAATATTTTCACTCCCTGGTCTAAGTATCCTTGCCCCTAAGCGCTGAGAAGAGTTCTTTCCCCAAAATGAGGTAGAAGAAACAGAAAGCAAAGGTTCATTTTGAAAAGCTCGACTAGAAAGAATTTGGCATTATGAAAGAATTACAGTCATCCATTGAATACAGAAGAAAATATATATTCATAAGAACCTCCCCTAAGGAAATTGTAGGTTAATGCAATTCTCTTAGTGCAAGAACATAAAGATCAGCACTGGAATGAGCTTAGGAAATTTGCCTCGGGTATTTAACTGGACAACAGCAGCAGAATTAAGAGGCAAAGGCTAAATGCACATGAACCCTGAAGGAATTAACTCAGATTATCTCTCTATGAAGTAATGCAAGAAGAAAGAGGTAAGTTCAGGGGCTCCAGCTTGGGAAAGGAATTTCATTTCCTGGGATCACTGGAGCAGTGCAGAACCCCGCACACAGAGCCATCAGCCTGGGGAAGGATCAGAGGACTCCGGTGCTGAGGCCACTCTGGGAATTCGTGGGAGAGGGGCTCCACTTACCAGAACAATTTCCTGCATTGGGAGGAACAAGGAACGATGAGGGGAGAGTCTTTGATTTAGGATAGGTATACGAACAGATTCTGTCAGAAACCACAAGATGGCCTTTTCTTTTAATTGATTGGTTCAGGTGTATTAAGAAATATTTGAAGAAAAGCAAAATGCCCTTTGAAGAGAGAAGGCGAGTCTGCAAAAGACTCCAAGTAGGTGAGGGGAGAGACTGCTGGGGCTGGGAAGCGGTTTGAAATGACTTAGGTATTCCACACCAAGTATCTCTTACACCAAAGCAAGCCAGGCTGTGGGGAATAAGGCCCCCGGAATTCAGCTTCTGACATGTCTTATTTCTGTGAGAGGGGAAGCCAGGGAGCATGAAGGACGTGAGTATCGACTGGTGGGCAAGTGGAAGACGAGCAGTAGCCAGGCCATCCAATTCAGTCAGAAAGATCCATCCGCTCCCGTTGGATTTCCACCTGTGCCACCGCAAAAAGAAACCACAATTCCCACATAGTGAATGACTTCTTCACTTTTGCAAAGAAAAATGGCTCTACTCCATTCAATCTTCTTGAGCTCTCCATAGCTTCCAGCCATTGATCAATACCTATTATCTTGCTCCTGCTTCTGAAGCACCCTCTCAATTTAGTCAGCCTGCCTGCCTTCCTTCGCCTCTTCCTTCCTTCCTTCCTTCCTTCCTTCACGAACGCATTCGATAAATACGTATCAATCCTCCTGGAGCGCCAGACCCTAAGGGAAGATGAATAAGACTGGGTCTGATTCACATCCCAACGTAACACACTCTCCTTGGGCAACAGAGCCAGGAAGATCATCCCCATTTCTTTGGGTTCACCCTCTCTGTGTTTCACAACTTCATGACCGGCCTTGTTTCCCCGCCAGCTCTTCACACGGATACGGTGTAAATCGGTGTAAATCCAAGCCAGTTGCTGTCACCCCTACCCCCAGGGAATCAGCTATGCCTTCCTCTTGCTCAGTAGAATAAAGTGACGCCTCAGTTTGGCCATTATGTTGCTTTCACCAAAATATAGTTTCTTCTCCACCCACTCCGACTGATCAGGTTCTTTTTTTTTTTTTAATTTTTTTTTTTAACGTTTATTTTTGAGACAGAGAGAGACAAAGCATGAATGGGGGAGGGTCAGAGAGAGGGAGACACAGAATCTGAAACAGGCTCCAGGCTCTGAGCTGTCAGCACAGAGCCCCACGCGGGGCTCGAACTCCGGACCGCGAGATCATGACCTGAGCCGAAGTCAGCCGCTTAACCGACTGAGCCACCCAGGCGCCCCTGATCAGGTTAATTCTTAAAAGCTCAGATCAAAACTTAAGAGATCCAGAAAGCTGCTTTTGGCCAGCCCCAATTAGTTCATGTCCTCCATGACGGACACTGAACATCTGCATACATACACGCACTTCTATATTCTCTTGCTCATTCATTGCTATTTAATTACTCCACGGTTTTGTGTATCTTGGCTTCCTAAATAACTTCCCCTTTATTTGATATTCTCAAAAGCACTTAGCACATAACTGCACCCATAGTACATTTAAAAGGTTGTTCAACAAATATTTGCCCCACTATCATTTTTCTTTTCCTTCCCCCATTGACCAAATTGCTCTACTCACTCATTACCATGGTAACAGTGGCATTTCAGACTCATCCCAGGTCAAAAACAAAACAAAACAAACCACGTTGAGCCTACAGTGTCTCCTCTGTGTCCTCTAAGGCCACAGCAAATAAATGCTTTGAATACATCCCATTTTCATATTCATCTTTCCTCATTCTCCACAACCAAAGCATTTGCTCAAATCCTACCCACCCTAATGACAGCAGCCCATCTCTAAGATTTGGAGGTAACATCCACCACCTATCCGCCAGACTCAGCAAATGAGACGGTGTGTTAAGGGCTTTGAAGATATACAGGGCACATCCAATGTGGAGCACCGTGGACAATTTCACTCCCCATGCCCTCACTTTACACAGCACATAGTGGGGCAATCACGAGTGGCAGAGTCCGCTGTGGCCTTCAGAGCCAAATAGGCCCGGGTTTGAAGGCCAGATCAGCCACTTACAAACAGTGTAAAATGGGTGACATCACTCACCCTCCCTGTGCCTCGGCTTCCTCGCCTGTGAACTAAAGATAATGCTACCTTCTTCGCAGGATCACTGGGGACATTAAATGAGGGGGGAAATGCCAATGTTGTAGCTCTTCAACATTGATTCCCTTGCCTCTTGACCTACCCTGCCATAGCACCTACCCCACCCTTCGCTTCTTTGTAGGGTCACAGTGGCTTCTTGCTGCCACTAGATGATGTTTTTATTTTCATCCATTAAGACTAAAATAATTTTGTTTTCCAATGAAAATTTTTAAATTGGCCAGAAGCAGAAAGGAGGGCTCCTTTTTGAGGCGAGTGTCAGAAAGCCCAGTGGAAACTACCTGAGCAGAAAGGGAATTGATTGGGTCACAGCTGAGAAGTCCAGGGTATGACCCATGTCAGACCCAGCTGGACTGAGGCTTAAAGATGCATCCAGAACCCAACCCACTCTGGCTTGTGGACAGGCTCTGCTCTCCTTCCATTGTTGATTCCCTTCTCAGGCACCATGACATCCATGATGGTACAGCAGCTCCTGCCTCCCAGGTTCAAGTACATCATGAAAAATCAGCCTCCTTTCTCTTGACTTCAAAAAAAAAAAAAAAAAAAAAAACTAGACTTTTTTTTGGACAAGCTTGGGTCATGACCCGTTCCTGAACTAATTACTGAAGCTGGGGGATATGAGCTAGATTGGCCAGCCTATGAGTGGTACCATATCCATCATGTGGTGAGTTTAGATGGTCCTGAGTTTAAGCTGGCAGATCTCTGCTCTGAGTTGGAGTGGTGGCTAGAGTCCAGCATGTTAATGTCTGAGGGCCAGGAGAAGGGTGCTTCTGGCAAAGAGGCAGAAAGAAGATTCTGGAGCTCCCAGAACGACTTTTCAGGGCTTCACCTTTTTGTTTTGACCCAATCTTGTCCATATGGAATGTGGTTAAGTGCATAGGTTCTAGGCTGCCTGGATCTAAATTTTGGCTCTGCCATACCCTGGCTTAGACAAGTCCCTTCTCTGCACCTCTGTTTGCTCGTGAATGAAAAAGAAATAATTATGGGGTGCCGGGGTGACTCAGTTGGCTGAGCTTCCAATCCTTGATTTCAGCTCAGGTCATGATCTTCCGGTCTGAGGGATTGAGCTCCACATCCAGCAATGGGCTGATAGCTTGGAGCCTGCTTGAGATTCTCTCTCCCTCTCTCTCTCTCTCTCTCAAAATAAATAAACTTTTAAAAAAGAAATAATTATGGGTCTTGAGCAAGTAAAGACCTTAGGACAGTGCTTGGCTCTTGTAAGCACTGTAAGAAGTAAAGCTTCTGTTAATGGAGACCTTAGGGAAAACACGCCCACAACACTGCCGAGGGCATTAATGCTGAACTTGCAAGCAGATGATTAAAGCTATGTGTGTGGAAACCTCTTCAGAGAAGCAATGACCCAAAATGGCATTCTGGGTTTCCTAATTCCCCGAGACGTGGGCACAAAAACATTGTATTACACACACACACACACACACACACACACACACAAACTGTCATTAAAATGTAATTAAAATTTAAATTTAAAAAGGGAAGGATGGCTATTGAATGTCCTAGCTCCCAAGTGCCTTTGCTTACTGAGGTCTTACACGGATGGGCATCTAACACGCATTTCATTAAACCAGGAAAGCTAGAGCCTGGCTAATTGCATACCTGGTAGCCGGATTCCTTACAGAGGCCCCTTTAATCAGATGGTTAGCGTGAGTGATTCCCCTTGGAAGGTGACCTGACTAGTATCTAAAAACACTCAGATGTCCCAGCAGGGTTGATGGAGGGCAGGAAGCGTAACCTTTGACCAGGCAAGTGGTAACAATGTTGGCCTTTCTGCAACCAAGAACGAAAGGAATTAAAATTGAGTCAGTCACCAAGTAGATTGCATTTAGGGTCACCTATAAATCTCTCTGAAGCATTTACCAAAATGTTTGCTTTTCTTAGTAATTTAAAACGAATGGGAAAAGCCTTTCTACCAAACACTGAAAAAAGAAACTTGGCTCCTCCTCCACGGTTCCATTCCAGCCGGCCGCTGTTACTTTACCGAGCACCTCCTCAACCCGACGACGATACTGCAAAGTGCAGTGACTTCTTCCACAAACTAAATACATTTCTGCCCCTTCAGCTGAATAAGCCGAAATTATTCTTCAGTCATGTACATGTGTGGTTGACATTGAATTTCTCACGAACTAAAGCAGAGATGATGAAAATCCGTTTCATGTAATTTACTTTAAATCTCCCTTTGTTTTCCACTTCCCCTTTAATAACATTCAGATTGTGTTTTGCAATGCCACCAAGAATCTGAGTGGGAAACAGGGGACCCAGTCCTGTGGCTGTTCCCGTTTGTAGTTATGCTGTTTATTCTAGGGGTGGGGGGGGGGGGTGCTGGGAGGAGACGTTCTTCTACAGTTAGGTTAAAACCAAGCAAATATAAGTATAAAAGCAGCTCAAACCCGATTTTCAGCTTTGTCTTCCATCGTAAGGTTTGGTTAGTCAGTGTAAAGATTTAGGTCAGGTTGTAACTCTGCTTTCTGACTCTCCTTTCTTCGATGTTTCAGCATTGACCAGGGCTACTTAAGGACCAATGCAAAGTAAATGTAGCTTTGATAATGCTTCCTACTTTGACACTACATCATGTTATCCTTCTGAAGCAATGTATTGATTTTAAAATTGGCTTCCTGACTTCTAAGTAATTGTCAATTCTTTTTTTTTAATGGAGTTCCTGCCTACTGAATATACACTCCCTTTTTGCTTTTGTACATTCAGAATCTCTCAGAATCATTCCTGTGTTCTTAAGATAAAAGAATCGAGGCAAACAAATGGAGCTCTGGTTCATCTCCACACACTGCCTCAGCTGCTTCCTGAAGATTCTCTCCCCATTCCATGTTTTCACACTATCTCAGAATGTTACCATCAAAACTGTAGATAGCATTGGTCTAGTTGTAAAAGACACGATTTTGTTTTGTTTTCATGTGGCAAACTTTTCTGTGTGGGTTTTATATTTGTTTTATTAGAATGGTGCTGTTCGATTGGCTTCTATCCCATAGACTCCACTGGGTAAACATGACCCAGGCAGGAACTTACCCTGCTTGCAATTTCACTTGTAATCTGAACTTTATATACGTTGTCAGGAATGAGTTAGAAGTGCCATGGGGATCTAGAAATTACTGGTGACAAAGAGGGACCTGAGGATCCAGGTTATTTCTCAGGGGGTCCAACTTCAATTGGTTTGACTCATTTCTGAGAAGGCATGTGACTATCTCTTTATTAGACACCCAGGTAGATGGAAATTTCTTGGCAATGAATGCCCTTAAAGGTTACAGGAAAGTAATGAAAACTAACAGCAAGAGTTCAACAAGCTAGAATGAGTGTTTCATCCAGGGTCTACCATTGCCCCCCTCAGACTGCCCTCTCCTCCAGGGAACCCCGCTGGTAGCCTCTTGCTGTTCAGGGCCCCCAAGAGGTCGGCTTAATGCTTTCTCTCTGTGGCTTTGTTTCAGCATGTTCATTGTTAATCATTCATCCATGTTTCTTAAGTGTCAGCAACATTTCCCATAGACCTCGTCAACCACTACCCCTGTCCCGGGCCCCACAACCCAGAATGTTCTGGACATTCCCCCCTTTCTAAGGCATGCTCCAGCTATCCAAGACCCCAGAATTGCCTGTCCCAATGGCCCCCGGGAGAAGGCAACGAACTAGCTAGGGTGGGGTAGAGGAGGATGGAGTGTGAGTATGAGGCTGGTGCTCAGGGTTGGCAGAGAATTGGGGACAGTGAACCAAAGTCCACGGCCTCAGCTTGCAGCTTGGCCTCAGGTCCTGCGTGCAGGGTGTTGGATGGGAAGGAGAGAGACCGTCCCAACACTCCCAGAGCCTCCACCCTAGCTGGGAAGACAGCTATGGATGAAGCAATTAGAGGGTGCTGGGCTCTGCCAGTGAGAAGCACAGGGTGCTTTGGAGGCTTCCGCTGGGGTGGGAGCCTGAGTGGGGAGTGCATGGAGGAGAGTAGGGACTCCTCCCAGGAAGTCTGCCCACGGTCTCTACCCACAATTGCCAGCATTCATACACCAGGATTCAGATGCGCAGGAACTGTAACTCTCTTCATTATGTGTGAGCCTGATGTGCCGAGGTAGTTTTGTCTCTTCTCATTTCCAGCAGTCTTTTCCAGACTAACTCGTTCTCTCTCAAGTTCCCCTTAATTGACAAAATATTTCTTTTCTTCCACTAGCAGCTGGGTAGTATCTCAAGAGCAATAAAAGATCCATTTTTCTTAAATAAAGAAGCAACTTTTTTTTCTTTTAAACTGTGGAGTATAAAATCCCCACCTCGCTACCCATTTCAGGTGTAGCTTGACTCCCAGTTCTATGATCTTGAGCAAATCACCTCATCTGCATTCTGGGAAGAACAGTACCGATCTCAGAGGCTGGCATGAGGAGTCATGAGATGAAACACTTCAAGTACATAGCACAGTGCCTAGAATGGGGCAGGTTTCAGTAAATGGCAGTTGTACTTCTCTGTCTCCCATTAACCTTAGAAACCAGACTGTTTTTTGAAAGCTTTTGAATTACAACTAGAGAAAGAAAGAAAGAAAGAAAGAAAGAAAGAAAGAAAGAAAGAAAAGGAGGAGGGGAGGGGAAGGCAGGGGAGAGGAGGGGAGGGGAGGGAAGGGGAGGGGAGGGGAGGGAAGGGAAGGGAAGGGAAGGGAGGGAAGGGAAGGGAAGGGAAGGGAAGGGAAGGGAAGGGAAGGGAAGGGAAGGGAAGGGAAGGGAAGGGAAAGGAAAGGAAAGGAAAGGAAAGGAAAGGAAAGGAAAGGAAAGGAAAGGAAAGGAAAGAAATGAGGAAGGCATGCTATATTCTTCACATTCAATAATACTCTGGTTCACTTTAATGCTAAGAAGCCATGATCATGTTTCCTACAAAGATAGGTACCTAGGAACAAATACACACATGCACACATAAGAAAATATCAGAAACAGAGAGTGAGAAAAATGCTCCTTGAAGGTGAAAGAAATACAGTTAATGCAAATATCATCACTCAGACTTCTGTTTTATTTGCAATGAATTTGTAGTTTAAAATCAGACAAATGAGTTCCTGACCTGGAATGGCATTTTTGGAAAGATAATAGACAGAGATTACACGGTGTTGCCAGGACTAAGGGCTGCAAACAAATCAATGGAGGTGGAATAAGAATCTTCACACTTAGGATTTCCTTTGAATCCAAACATTTCCCCACCTTCTGCTGCTATCTGGAGTGTAGATACTTCACCTGGTCTACTCATTTATCTTTGTTCCCCATCATGCTCCTGCCTTCTAGACTCCACTTCTTAGCTTTACTAAAATGCTTTCCAAAAATGAAGTTCTAAGATAAAAAATCAAATTCTGGAATTATCTAAACTCCAGTAATGCTGAAGACATGAAAATCCATAGAATCCTGGCTCTCAGTGGGTTGATAAATAGCACTTTTATCCTCACCTTGGGTTTCTGGTGCGTTATGGTAATGTAACATGCTACCTTTCTATATTTTCTGTCTCTGCCTCCTTTATTTATAGAGACTGACAAAACCAGACATCTATATTTTTTGTTTTGTTCAGTTTGGGGGGAAGGTGGATCTGTAGGCATATAAATGCACTATTTTCTAGATAATGTAGTAAGTGCAGCCTAATAAAGTTTTTCTAAAGCCTGCGTGACTACCTCCATAAAGTAAATTTAAAGATAAAAGCTGTTTGGAAGGCTGTTTTTAGTTGTTGAAAAAAATAATGGATGCCGTAAATAAAATGTTAGAAAAAAATTTATTTAAAAGGCACACCCATATTTCTCCTCCTCGTGCAGCAACTCTATTTTCAGGACAGGCTTTGTTGCAGGCATGCATTTAACAAATCAGTCTTAAACACCATTGTGGGTTTTGCTTTGTAAACTTCTAAACATATCCCCAGTTTTCTACAGAACAAACACATTTTGTTTATTCACTGTGAACCCACGTACTCTAACTACTATTAGTGGCTTCAGTCACAATGGTTTATATTTTGATCATCACTGTCTTCTGAGGAATTCAAACTGTTTCAAAATAGCACCTTGGAAACACATCATAGTTCAGAAGCCCTCCTAGTGCACGGTTTCATTTTTATAGATGGGGAAACTGAGGCTCTTAAGAGCTTATGGGACCAGCCAGGATTATTCTTGGCAGATCCAGAATTGCAATCCCATGTCTGCAGAATTCCACACCCAACCACAGCTGCCTCCTGTCAGCCCCCAGCATCTCTGTCTGGTCCTGGGTGGGGGGTAGAGGGGAGTGGAGGTCACAGAAAGATAACACCCTACTTATCAGTTTTTCCAACTCAAGCGGAGCAGACAGCTGCTACCTGCCTCTGCATAGGGCTTGTCGGAATAACAGAATCCTAACCTGACTGCCCAGAATGCGATTATTTTTCTGTCTTGGAAAAACTGTTCTTTATTTCACCGGAAGCTGAGTCCTGGGTGCTTGGTCCCAACACAGCGGCAGTCTGAATATTGTGTATTAGAATTGGAGTTTCTGTGAGCATGGTATGTACCTTTCAACAAATTTTACTGCAACTAACCCAGATCCAAGGACTGTGCCATGATTCGCCTGGAGGTAACTCCCTGGGGTATGTCCTGGCACTTTGGAGTAGGACAAGGGCCTGGAGGGAAGTCAGAGCTACGTGACTTTTTCAGACTTAAGTCAAACCGGGAAGTCAAGTGCCCTATACACCAGCACGATTCTCGGCAGCTGCATTCAGGCATGAAAGGTTTTCCTCTAGGCTGACAGAACTGGTGCAGTTCACACAGTCGCAGGACATGCTTCCCCCAGCACACGTCATGGGTCTGCAGAACCCAGGGGAGGTGTTAAGAAAGCAGATGGCAGCAGGGCTGAGCAGACTGGTGGAGTTCTGGAGAGTTCGAATTTCCCGAATGCCCGCTGATACAGTGGCTCTCCTCGCCGGGGTCTCAGCTGCCCAGCTGTCTACCAGGCAACCAAGAGCACCTGCCAGCTGGCCTAGGAAGCCCTCATGTGCCATAATGTTAGTAATGGCTGAGCACAGCTGCATTTGAACTGATGACCTGGTAATCTGCCCTAGAAAGGTCCGTATCCCTTTACAAATCCCCCAAGCCTGGCCATCTATTTCACTTGTTGCTCTTAAAAGTTTCACATCCTTTTCAACATGTTAAGCCACCAATTGAAGAGTATTACTGAGTCTGAGGGAGAAAGGAGCTCCTGAGCGTGTTGTCTGTCACTTTTGCCCTCTGCCTTTTATTTCACGGCTCACCCACCCAGAGCGAGCAGGCAAGGCTTTGGTTTAAGGATTCAATGCTGCCTTGCTCATTTGGAGGATCGGTCTGCTGATTATCTGCAGAGAAATCAGCAGCTGAAGAAATGCGTTAAAGAACACCTACACCCGCCCAGTGAGACAATTCTTTGTGAACGACAGTGACACAGCATCCTACAAGATTTCAGAAATATACAGATGCCTTCTCCTGGACAACCGAGAATTTCTCAGGAATGTTAGACAAAGAAAGTTTTCCGTTCACAACATTATTATTGCTGCCAGCAACATTGTTCAATAGGAAACTCACTGATAAAAACAAAATCATCTTACTTTTGCTTCGTGAATAATATTGCGCTTCCATGAATGTCCCTGGAAATTGATAACTGTAGTAATATACTTAAAAATACGCATTTCCTTTTTAGTCTTCCATCCAACCAAAATATGATCATAAATATTTAGTGAATCGTATGTACTATCTACTACAGGCAACTAAAAATTGTATAAAATCTGACACAACTAGAACTCCTGGATCATTTCAAATTTTGTCCTTGTTCTTTAACTATTCTTGCTGGGTTTGGTTTGTTCGTTTTGTTTTGTTTTGTTTTGTTTACCACTTCCTAGTACTTTATGGATTTAAAGACACCAAAACTACTCTAAAGTCTGACACAATTAGAAATCCTGGAACATGTCAGGATTGTGTTTTTCTTTTTTTTTTTTTTTTAATCATGGTTGTCATGTTGGCCACTTCCTAGTGCTTTATAGATCTAAAGGCACTAAAATATTTTACATTCTATCAAAATTGACAACTAGCTCTTGGCCCCAGTATAACTCTACTTGAGGAATTCTCTGGTGGTGAGTGTTTGGCAAGACTGTTTTTTATCTTACGTATTGATATTTATGACAAGACTGAGAAGTAAATGTGCTGGGCATCCAAACTCCCTCCCTATGTCCATACACATATTTCATCCCAAAAGAAAAGTGATACTTTTTCTTCACACTGTTTACAATTCGTTAGCTGTTTTATACTACAAAGAATCAAATGTGTTGAGTCATTCTGTCCGTCACATCCCCAGAAGCTCCTGAAATCATTTTGTATCAGTTCTTCAGTTTGCCCTAAAACACAGATAAGGTAAGTACCATATTGCTTTCTGCTGTATTTCTATATTATGCTGTAAAATTTTTTTTTCTTTTGCTCTCATAATATCCAATATTTTATCCTGGGTAGGGGAAAGTAGTAGCATTTTTCATGTTCATATTGAGGATACTAAAGCATTCTGGGATTAATAAATATACCAGACCACTGTGAAGGTTCCTTTCATTTAGAAAATCAAGCATTCAGAGACACTATCCCCTCAATTACAAATCTTTTATGAAAGTAGTTGGCAATTTAATTGATAATTAAGTAACATGACAGATAAGCCATGGACCGGGGAGATGAGAAATTATAACTATTAGAAGGCAATGAATGGCCTGACGATTAGAATCAAATGGGATGCTTGGTAAAAATAAAGATTCTTGATCTTTCTTTGGAGCTGTAGAGTGAGGCTAAGAAATCTGTATTTTAATGAGTATACCAGACTATCCTTATAGCCAGGCAGGTTTGAGAAACACTGCATAATCCAGAGACCAGCTCACTACAACCAGCCCTTGAAAATGGCAGTGGGAATGGAAAAGAGGAGGGTAGAGACAGACACACTTAGAATCACTACAAACACTGTAATATTCATATTTCTATATATGTTTTATTATGGTACCACTACTTAAAATACGTTTAAAGTGCACTTCAGGGGCGCCTGGGTGGCTCAGTCGGTTAAGTGGCCGACTTCGGCTCAGGTCATGATCTCGCGGTCCGTGAGTTCGAGCCCCACGTCAGGCTCTGTGCTGACAGCTCAGAGCCTGGAGCCTGTTTCAGATTCTGTGTCTCCCTCTCTCTGACCCTCCCCCATTCATGCTCTGTCTCTCCCTGTCTCAAAAATAAATAAAAAACGTTAAAAAATTAAAAAAAAAAATAAAGTGCACTTCAAATGCATTATAAATTTCCAATGAATTCTCCTTCATTGAAAAAGAAAAATATTTTACTTTAAGGTTTTACAAGGGGAAACTCTTTTCACTTTTTTTTTTTCTTTCAACGTTTATTTATTTTTGGGACAGAGAGAGACAGAGCATGAACGGGGGAGGGGCAGAGAGAGAGGGAGACACAGAATCGGAAACAGGCTCCAGGCTCCGAGCCATCAGCCCAGAGCCTGACGCGGGGCTCGAACTCATGGACCGCGAGATCGTGACCTGGCTGAAGTCGGACGCTTAACCGACTGCGCCACTCAGGCGCCCCTCTTTTCACTTTTTAAGAAATCTTCTTTAATTTCAGAGGAACAAAGCAATGGAACATTAAGTGTCATTAATTGTTCAGAAAATTCAATTTTTTGAAAATTCAATTGAATTTTTTGAAAATTCAATTCAATACTTGAAAAGCAAATACTTTTCAAGTATTTTTAAGGAAACAAGCAAGAGGTACTACAGGAAACACAAGGATGGAGTCCTTGATTTCAGTAAACTTTAAACCTAGCAAGAGAGAGGAGATAAAATCCCAACTAACTTTAAAGAAGGACAATACAAAAAATGGAAAAGAGAGAAGTGTAGTGCCTTGTAGATTCCAAAAAGGGAGAGATCATATATTGTTCAGATACTGAGAAAAGTCCTCATGAAGGATGGTCAGAAACACAGGGAAAAGTTTAACCAATTTAAGGATGGATGGAGGACATCCCAGATAAAAACAAACGGTATGAAGAAAACTCAGAGGAAGGAAAGCATAGCGTGGGCGTAGGATTAAAAGGGCTCTGGGATCCAGTTCCAGGGTGGGGAGGGGTGCAGGGTTCCTACACCAACAAGCACTTCTCAGACACCAGCTGGATGTCCTACAATTCAACTCAATTCTGTCACTATGTACTGGAGATAGCATCGGATTCCACAGTTTAAGGCCTCAGTCCCACAAGACTATTCTCTACTTCAGATGCCACATCTGTGCTTCTGAGCCACCAGGAATAGATTGGATGTTCCAAAACCACCTGCTTCCATTCAGTTAATTTGTGAAAGTGGCTCACAGAACTCAGAGAAGCATTTTACTTACCAGATCACCAGTTTATTACAAAAGGATATAATGCAGGAAAAACCAGATGGAAGACGTGCATGAGGCAAGGCATGTGGGAAGGGGCACAGAGTCTCCAAGCCCTCTTTCAGCACACCATTCTCTCTGAATCTCTATGTGATCACCTACCCATAAGCTCTCCAAACCTCCTTTCCTTTGTGTGTGTGTGTGTGTGTGTGTGTGTGTGTGTGTGTGTTTTGCAGGCTTCATTACATAGGCGTGATTGATTGACTAAATCACTGGCCACTAGGGATGGATTCAACCTCCAGACTATCTCCCCCTACAAGGAGTCAGGTGGGTGGGACTGAAAATTCCCACCCTCAAATGACATGGTTAGTTCTCCCGGTAACCAGCTCTCAACCTTAGGTGCCATCCAAAAGTCACCTCATTAACATAACAAGACACCTTTGCCACTCTTATTACTTAGGAAATTCCAAGGGTTTCAGGAGCTCTGTGCCAGAAGCAGGGATGAAAACAAATATATATTTTTTTATTATAAATCATGATATTACAAGGATATTATGACTAATCTAGTTTGATAGAGACTAGAGACCATAGAGGATGGTAGTGAGTAGTGGTTCTTGCAGAGAGGCAACACCACTCACACTAAGATAGTAGGCTTGGGGCGCCTGGGTGGCTCAGTCCGTTAAGCGTCCGACTTCGGCTCAGGTCATGATCTCACGGTCCGTGGGTTCGAGCCCCTTGTCGGGCTCTGTGCTGACAGCTCCAGAGCCTGGAGCCCATTTCAGATTCTGTGTCTCCCTCTCTCTCTGCCCCTCCCCTGTTCATGCTCTGTCTCTCTCTGTCTCAAAAATAAATAAACGTTTAAAAAAAATTAAAAAAAAAAAAGATAGTAGGCTTAACTCAAAGGCAGTAAAGAGTCATTGAAGGTTTCCCCTGGAAGTGACAGGATTGGCATTTTCTTCAGGAAAATATACCTAGTGATGAGCAGGAGGATGGACTGGAAGAAAGGGCTAGAGCTATGGAGTTTCAACTTCATGAAATAACTCACACTTTCTCTACATTCAAGGTGATCTCCTTCGTGAAGATGAAACTCACAAAGAGTTACAGGTACCTCTCCCCAAACTTCAGCATGATCAGATCTGGAAGGCTTGTGCAAACCCAGATGGCCGTAATTACAGCTGGGGGCTTCAACACTCCTCTCAGCAATTAACAGAACTGCTAGACAGAAAACCAGCAAAGATGCAGAAGAACTGAACAATGCCATCAACCAACAGGATCTAAATGATATCTATAGAACTCCACCCAACAAGAGCAGAATACACATTCTTTTCAAATCGCCACAGAACACAGACGGAGGTAGACCATATGCTGGCTAACAAAACAAATTGGAACAAATTTAAAAGAATTGAAATTTTACATATATGTTCTCTGACCGTAATGAAATCAAACTAGAAATTAACAACAGAGAGACAAGTAAATCTCAAAACACTGGGAAATAAAGCAGCACACTTCCAAATAATCCATGAGTAAAAGAGGAAATCTCAAAAGAAATGTTAAAGATTCACAGAACTAAATTGAAAGTGAAAACACAACATGGCAAATTTGTAGGTACAAGTAAAGCAGTGCTGAGAAAGAAACAGGTTTATTTTGGAAAAGAAAAAGATCTCAAACTGATATCCTAATTTACTGCCTCAAGAAACTAGGAAAAGATCAAGATAAACCCAAAGCAAAGAGAAGAAAGGAAATAATAAAGAAAAGAAATCAATGAAATTGAAAATAAGAAAACAAAAAAGGAAATCAATTTTAAAAATTCTTTTTTTAGGGCTCCTGTGTGGCTCAGTCAGTTAAGCATCCAACTTTGGCTCAGGTCATGATCTTATGGTTCATGGGTTCGGGCCCCGCATTGGGCTCCACGCTGACAGTGTAGAGCCTGCTTGGGACTCTCTCTCTCTCCCTCTCTCTCTACCCTATCCCCTGTGATCAATCTCTCTCTCTCAAAAATAAATAAACAAACTTAAAAATAAATAAATCTTTTTTTAAAGCAATAAAGTTAACAAACTTCTAACACGCCTGAAAAAGACAGAGTAGACACAAGTCACCAATATTGGGAATGACATATATTTCAATACAGATGCTACAGTCATTATAATGATAATAAGGGGATACTACAAACAACTTTACACTCATGAATTTGATAACTTAGAAGAAACAGACCAATCACACTAGAAAATCACAAACTACCAACTATTAACCAAGATGAAATAGATCATCTGAATAGTCCTATAACCATTAGAGAAATTAAATTCATAATTTAAAAGTCCTCCCCAAAAATATCCTGGGCTTGGATAGTTTCACTGGAGAATTCTACCAGACACTTAAAGAAGAACTAATATGAATTTTACACACTCTTTCTCATAGAAAAGAAGAGGAGGGAACAACTCATTTTATGAGACAAGTTATTAGCTGCATACGGAAATCAAACAGCACACCCACAAAAACCCTACAAACAAATATCTCTCACGAACTTAGACATGAGAATCCTCAACAAAAGTTTAGCAAATGGAATCCAGTAATATATAAAAATAATTACACACCACTACTAAGTGAGATTTGTTCCAGGTTTGCAAATTGGGTCCATTATTCAAAAATCAACAATAGAATCCAACAAATCAACAGGCTAATGAAGAAAACTCATACAATCATATTGATTGATGAAGGAAAAGCATTTGACAAAATTCAGCGCTCACTCAAGATAAACACTCAGCAAGCTACAAATAGAGGAGAACTTTCTCCACTTGATCACAGCATCTACAAAAACTCCACAGCTAACATCACACTAATGGTAACAGACTGAATGGATGCCTTCTCCCTAAGACTGGGAACAAGGTAAAAATGTCCTCTGTTACTGCTCTTACTCAATACAGTTAACTCAGAAAGGATCACAATCTTAAGTGGAAATTTTTAAAAAAAAAACTTTTAGAAAAAAATAAGAGGAAATCTTTGGGATGCAGAGCCAGAAGACGAGCTCTTAGACTTGGCATCAAGAGCACGATCCAGGGAAAGTTGCTAAATAACACCTCAGTACAACTTTAAAATTTTGCTCTGTGAAAGATCCTGTTAAAAGGATAAGAAGATAAGCTACAGACTGGGAGAAAATATTTATGGATCATATATCTGAAGGACTCTCAAAACTCAATTGTAAATATCAAACGATCCAACTGGAAAATAGGAAAAGACACAAACCAACATTTCACTAGAAAACACACAGATGACATAGAAGTACATGGAAAGACATTCGAAATAATTCACTATGAGGAAAATGCAAATTAAAACAACAATAAGATATCATTCCACACCTTTCAGAATAGATGGATAAAATTAAAAGCAATAGCTGGAAACTGGATCAGTCTCATACATTGCTGATATAAATATAAAATGATATAACCATTCTGGAAAACAGTTTCACAGGTTTTTTGTTTTTTTTTTTTCAAGAAATCTACAACTACAATATGACCCAGTAATTCATTGTACTCTTGGGCATTTAGCCCAGAGAAATAAAATCTTGTGCTCACACAAAAACCTGTACAGGAATGTTTATAACAGCATTATTCATAGTAGTCAAAAATCGGAAACTACCATATTCTTCCATGAGGCTAAGCCAACTGTGGGACATGCTTACCATGGAATACTACTTAGCCACTAAACAGGAAGAAACTATCGATTCACGTGACAACTTGAATGAATCTCAGAGAATTATGTGAAGTTAAAATTTAAAAAAGCCAATCCAAAAGGTTATATACCATATGATTTCATTTACATAACAACAAGTAACAAAGAAAACTGAAATCACAAAATTATACAGATGAACAGATTAATGGTTGGTAACAGTTAAGGATGAGAGTACAGGGGAAGGAAGTGGTATAGCTACAAAGAGATCACACAAGGGACTTTGTGGTGATGGAACAATTGTGTACCTTGACTGTGACGGTGGTTACACAATCTATGCATGAGATAAAGTTCGCTGGAGCTACACCCACACACACACAATCGAGTGCATGTAAAACTGGTGAACCCTGAATAAGCTCTGTAGATTATACCAGTGTCAATTTCCTGGTTTGGCATTGTACTCTAGTTATAAAAGACATTAGCATTGGCAGAAACTAGGTGAGGGGTACACAGGACCTCCATGTACATTGCTTTACGCAACTTGTTATGAATCTATAATTATTTCAAAATTGAAAGTTAAATAAAGCCAGCTTTTTTTTTTTTTAACAAAGGATGAGGTACTCGGGAGATCTTTCACTTTCTACTTCATATGCTTCTATAAACGGTGAGGTAAATACATAATAAAAAGGTAGATGGATCTCAGATGGGATAAACACATAGATTTCTGATTCAGTAGATCTGGAGTGGAGCTTAAGAATCTGATTTTTTGGGGGGCACCTGGGTGGCCCAGTCGGTTGAGCGTCTGACTTCGGCTCAGGTCATGATCTCGCGGTTCGTGGGGTTGAGCCCCACATCGGGTTCTGTGCTGACAGCTCTGGAGCCTGCTTCGGATTCTGTGTGTGTGTGTGTGTGTGTGTGTCTCTCTCTCTACCCCTCCCCGACTCACACTCTGTCTGTCTCCAAAATAAATAAACATTAAAAAAAAAAAAACTGATTGTTTTTTTGAGAGACAGAGAGGGAGGAAGGGGCAGAGGAAAACAGAGAGAGAGAGGAGGGGTGCAGGTCCTACACCCAGTATGGAGCCTGATGTGGGTCTTCGGATCTCAAGACCTTGAGATCATGACCTGAGCCAAAATCAAGAGTTAGATGCTTAACCAACTGAGCCACCCAGGCACCCCCAAAATTTGCATTTCTAATTGGTTCCAAGGCAAGCTGATGCTGTTGGTCTGGAGCCCACACTCCGAGAACCACAGATTAAAGACAATGGTAAACCAATTCAGTCCTCCCTTGTTTGGTCTGATCTAAAAGTGCTCCTTAATCTAGTGATTAGATGGTTGCAGAAACTAATCCAAGCTATCCTGTCAAATTTCACAGAGGCCATTTGTCTTAAATAGACAAATATAGACAAATATCATTTGGATAAAATGTCTTTCACTCAAACAAATGGCTACTCTACCTGGTCCTGGAAAATAAATAAATAAATTAATTAATTAATTAATTAAAATTAAAATTAAACAAAATCAGTTTGTAAATGGAGATAACCCCATCTAACCCGTATCTTAAAATGAATCAATCCTTCTGAAATTCCAGGCAAAAACAGTCTGTGAAAATCTGCTCAACCTACACTTGGTAACCCAGAACTTCATGTGTTTGTATCTACCACCCAACGGAAGGACATTCACCATCTCACAGAGATAGAAGCCTAGTGTAGCTCTGTGAATAAAATGTTATTTTCTTTTTCAGTTCCTTTCTCAGTCACATTTCATGCCCTCTTCTCAGAATGTTTATCACCACCCAGAGTCATATTTCTGTTTGAGTATCTGGCAAGTGACTCCCTGCTGAACAGGCAGGGGAGAAGCGCCATAAATCAGAATCCTGTAGTCCACAGGCAGCCTTCCCAGCCAGCAGTGGGACCCCTGAATATTCTTCAAAGCTAAGTACTTCGGAGCAGTGCTCTTAAAAATAAAGATCCAGTTACTCAGAGCTGGATGGCATTAGAAATATCCCAAGTCCCCCAAGTGAGCAGGACCCTGAGGGGTTGTGAAGAGTTCCCTTGGCTCCCAAAGAGATCTAATCAGGACTGACCCAGTGAGTTCATGGAAAACATGCTTGTCTGCACTGCCTGCCTTCTCCTGTGTGAGAACAATGTACCCGCTGGGACGCTAGGAGATGGAAATAAAGTAAAAAATCATGGGTCTGTGATTATCAGCAAGAGATCAAGACAATTCAACATAAGGAAGTTTGGCATGTCTGTAGTACATTGACTTAAAAATAACACCTAAGAGCATGACAAATTCTTCTGAATATTCCTACATCCTTCCTACTCAGCGTGTTCTTCAGACGAGCAGCCCTGGCACCATCTAGGAGCTGCTGTAGACTCAAACCCACCCAGACCCACTTGATCAGCATTTGCATGTTAAGATCCCAGGTGGTTCATGGGCACATTGAATTTTGAGCAGCTGTAGGGCCAAGTAGCCGACCCCTGTTAATGACAGTGGGGAAACTATACGGCGACAGGGATCACATGAGTGACTGGATCACTACCACAAACACCCCAAGACCACACCGGAGAACTGAGCAGTGTTGAGCCCAGGCCCGAACAGCCAGGAAAACTGCCATAATCTGGGACACTCTGCCGTCATATAATAGTCATGAAGGGTAGTAAGCTCTGATATTCAGTCCTAAATTCAAACCCTCACATATTCCCAAAGAAGCACTCATTCAGCCCCATTACCAGTTCCTAACTGAATTTCTCATTTCCTAAATAACTGGTAGTTTGATAGTTTGCAGAGATTTGTTGTTGGGGAAAGTTTGAAACGATTGAACAAGATACCAGGGGAAGTATTCTGGAAAGGTTGAAAATTTTATCACCGAATCGTTACAATTATTGTTTGCCTCTCCTTTGCCTTCAAAATCTCTGTTATTAGTGATTAAACCATAGGTATTCATCAGGAGAGAAGCTGGGAAGTAGACATAGTCTATGGAGACCTTATTGGAGTCCGTGCATTCTAGAGGGCTGTGTTTGGTGGTATTTAGAAAATGTCTTGCTGTCTTACATCGTATGAACTTATATTAAGCTCTACCTTCATAATAATCATAGTAACCAGAAATAGATTTTGAATGACGAAAGTTTAGGCTTTACAATTTCAGTACTCACTTTAGAACATTTTATCTAATTACACAAATATTTTTAAATATATACTTAATGATGATTCATGATGATTCTGAAATTGGTTTGGGATAACTCTGCAACATGCTTTTCTTTTGAAATGATATTCTTTTACTAGGAAGATAAATTAGTCCTTTCTTGGGGCACCTGGGTGGCTCAGGCAGTTAAGTGTACAACTTTTGTTATTGGCCCAGGTCACGATCTCATGGCTATGGGATCAAGCAGGGAGTCGAGCTCCCCGCTGGGCACGGAGCCTGCTTGGGATTCTCCCTCTCCCTCTCTCTCTGTCCCTCCCTGCGTGTGTGTGCTCTCTCTCTCTTTCTCTCTCAAAAATAAACAGAAAATGAGTCCTTCTTTCTCATGGATAACTATTGTATAAAATATTAGAGAAGCTTTTCTTACTTATCAAGGAGAATGTGAGGGTCTTCTATTTGCTTAGACTTAGCAAGAAGCCATGTTCACACATACACCTTGCCTTTCAGGTGCTTACCATCTAGATGAGGAGGCAGGCATAAAAACATGAGTGAGCCACCCAGGCGCCCCACGTACCAGGAAACACTTCTAACATGAAAGACAGAAAAGGGAGAAGGAAGGAAGGAAGGAAGGAAGGAAGGAAGGAAGGAAGGAAGAAAAGGTGGATTAGACTTGGAGAAAATAGAAATAATGCAGGGAAAGAAGAAAACATTTAAAAAGTGAGATCCTCAAAAACATGTTATTTTATTTATTTTTTATTTATTTATTTATTTTTAATTTTTTTTTAAACATTTATTTATTTTTGAGACAGAGAGAGACAGAGCATGAACAGGGGAGGGGCACAGAGAGAGGGAGACACAGAATCTGAAACAGGCTCCAGGCTCTGAGCGGTCAGCACAGAGCCCGACGCGGGGCTCGAACTCACGGACCGTGAGATCATGACCTGAGCCGAAGTCGGACGCTTAACCAACTGAGCCACCCACGCGCCCCAAAAACATGTTATTTTTAAAAAATTTTTTTTTTTTGTCAAATTTTATTTAATTTTGGGACAGAGAGAGACAGAGCATGAACGGGGGAGGGGCAGAGAGAGAGGGAGACACAGAATCGGAAACAGGCTCCAGGCTCCGAGCCATCAGCCCAGAGCCCGACGCGGGGCTCGAACTCACGGACCGCGAGATCGTGACCTGGCTGAAGTCGGACGCTTAACCGACTGCGCCACCCAGGCGCCCCAAAAACATGTTATTTTAAAAGACATACTCAAAAGACAGAATCCTTGCAAACTGTGACCACTGAAATGAAAACAAACAGCAGTAGTATGGCTGGAAGATACAGTTGAAGAAATTCCCCACAAATCAAATAAAGAAGATACACATATGACTGTGGAGGAAATAAAATGAAAAGTTTAGATAATCTATTCAGGAAGTCTAACTTCTGATTATAGCCGTTTAACAAAGAAAGAACAGGGAATACGGTGAGAAGGAAATCATCAAAGAACACGAGAAAAAGAACCTTCAGTGGAGAAGTACGTAAGTTTCCATATGAAGAGGGCTACATACCCCTTATAAAAGCTCTAAAAATAGAAGGATAAAAGTAAGTAGAATCATGATATCAAAATAAATCCATAATCTGGAGTCAGACACATTTATGATAATGAATGCATATTTCAAATTTAACCCAATCTAGTAAATGAAAAAAAAAAGGCCCACATCAAAACTCATAATCGTGAAATTTCAGAACTCCGGAAACAAAAAGGAAATCCGGGAACTCTGATGTAAAGGCCACATACAAAGGATGGAATAGGAAATCATAATGGCAAAATTGGAAACAAGAAGACAATGGAACGGTGCCTCAAAAATACTGAGGGGAAGTAACATGAATAAATTCTATTTGAATTCTATTTGCAGCCAAACTATTGATCAAATGTAAAGACAGGGTAAAAGCATTTTTGGAAATGCAAAAACAAAAAAATTAATTTTCTCTGCATTTTTTATTAGGAAGCTGTTAGACTAGAGGCTTACTACCTGGAAGGATGATAAAAACAAGAGGAAGATTTGGGATCCAAGAAATAATGGATCCAGAGAGAAAAAGGCACAGAGACTCTACACGATAATGGCAAAGGGAACTTGCAAGGCAACAGCTGGGAGCCAGTCTACACAGGGGCAAGGTAAAAACAGGTTTCCAGAAGGGTATGTCTTAGAAAAGGACTACCTGATTTGTTGAATTGTCATCAGAGAAAACTTACCCCTTTGTCCAAGATTGGGGGATACACTAGAACAAAAACAGAAATGAGAAGTAAATGAAAAAGAGAAAGAGAGCTATTGATTCGAGGGAAAACAACACGAGACAGTAAAGGAAATGGTATCATCGTAGGGCTTGGCTGTGAATACGATGTTCATAGTCATAAACTCAGAATATTGATCCAGCCAAAATGAGTGAGGATGTCTGCAGGGAGGAATGATGTAAGAGCCAAACCTCATCATCTCATTATTAAACGTAGGAAGCTCATAGATAATACCTAAAGGCTGAAAAAAAGTTTGAATAACAGGGTAAGGATGTTATTCAGAAACATGATCGCAACTACTAGAAGGACAGGTTAGAAGATTTAAAACGTGTTGCCAGTGAAGAGGACTGGGGAGAGAAAAGCTGTCACGGGCTGCTGTTTTTCATTTTAAGCCTTTAAAATAATTTGCCTTTTAAAAAATTGTATCTACATATACCTTTATAAAAGTTTTAAAAATAAAAGGATAAAAGTAAGTAGAATCACGATATCAAAATAAATCCATAATCTGGAGTCAAACACATTTATGATACTGAAAGCATATTTCAAATTTAATGACAGCACCTGTTAAACAATCTGTCAAGTTTTACGATTTTAAATTAATATACTTTTTTAAGGAAGAAAAATGAGAGGATTATGACAGAATTATATAGTCATTGTATTATAAAGTGGTTAAGGGGCACCTGGGTGGCTCAGTTGGTTGGGCATCCAATTTCGGCTCAGGTCATGATCCCACAGCTCGTGAATTCCAGCCCCGGGCCTGGAGCCTGCTTCGGATTCTGTGTCTCCCTCTCTCTCTGCCCCTCCCCCACTCACACTCTGTCTCTGTCTCTCAAAAATGAACAGATGTTTAAAAAAATTTATTTAAGTGCTTAAGATAGTTTCAATCACATTAAGTACACTTCAAAATCTTAAGTATTTTGTATTCTTTTTTATACTGTATATCACTTACCCAGGTATGTGAGCATTCTTTCCAGTGTTCAGAAACAACACTGGGTACATGACATATAAGTGCAAAATCTCCTGTCCTCAGAGGCTTAAAAAACTCATTTCCCATGTTTTCCAGAGGTCTAGCTGGTAGAATCCTTCATTGATTTTTTTTTTCTTCAATTCGCTATTTGAATAGCTTTTCCCATTTGTAAATATGAGTATCTCCAAACAGTGGCTCACAACACATTTCAACTTAAACATATAAACATTTCAGTGGGACAGAAAACTGCACTTTATTCCAACAATAGATTAGAGATGAAATAGTGGTTTTAAGGTTGTTTTTGACATTTAAAAAGGGCTGAAGTATTTTCATCCCTTTGCTGCCTGTTGTTTCTTGAGAGACCTAATAACTTTGAGGAGAAGGTCCCAGCACATTACATACACTGAAACCCCGTCCAATGCAAAGTGATATTTTCCTTTCTATTTTTCATTTCTGGATGCTGGCTCCAGTCAACAATATAATCATTTTCTCTTATTGATTTTCTTATAAAATGTATCCTTGTTAGATTCATTGATGACTATACATTACAGAGGCACCTGATAAAATTTCATTGTGTTATTACCACCGCACAGGAAATGCTTTTTGCTGGGTGAAAATAACTACTTCTCAAGGTGAAGATGAACCTGGGTTTAATGCAGAATTCCAGAGAATGGTGTCTTTATTTGAAAGCTGATCATCAAGAACTCCCACCCTCAAATCAATTCAATATTATTCTCTGCTGAGAAGATGTACTGTATCACTCAAGCTTGACCTCGGTTTTCCAATTTCAAAAAAAAAAAAAAAAAGATGAATTTTCCCACTTTAAACACTTAACAACTTAAAGCTTCAACTCTTCAAATAATTCTGATTCGCTCATGACTGACCTGTGCAGCACACCTCCTAAATCACTCTGCGTACTTTTTGGTGGCCTGTATCTGATTAACTTGGATCGATCTGGGCTGGATTTGTTAAACAAGTCAAATCAAAAGGTGACTTCGCATTTGCAGGATTGTGTACATATATAAACCACAGCTATTTTTCCTTTTTTATTTGGGGGCATTATAATAAAGTATATCATGGAGTCCTCTTTTTATTTTTTTAAAGCATTTTTTTTAATGTTTATTTTTGAGAGAGAGAGAGACAGAGAGACAGAGAGTGTGAACGGGGGAGGGGCAGAGAGAGAGGGAGACAGAATCTGAAGCAGGCTCCAGGCTCCAGGCTCTGAGCTGTTAGCACAGAGCCTGACGCAGGGCTCAAACCACGAACCTCATGATCAGATCATGATCTGAGCTGGAGTCAGATGCTTAACCGACTAAGCCATCTAGGCGCCCCTGGGGCCTTCTTTTCTACTGAGAAATATTTAAACCATTTCTTTCATTTTACCAGAATGATAGGCTTCCTGCTAGTCCTAAAGCACCACTAAAACAACAAAGAGTACGTTTGTAGTTTATTCAAGGGTTATGGATTATTCCTAGAAAGTCCACCTAAAAAGGAAATAAAATGCTAATGCTGTCACTTAAAAATTTGAAATGACATACTCTTGCAAGATTTACTTTTCAGTTACATTTTGTCTCAGTCCTAATGGAGTGGCTCATGAAGATACTGTTTTAAAAAAGTAAACTTGGGGGCACCGGGGTGGCTCAGTCAGTTAAGCATTCAACTTCAGCTCAGGTCATGATCTCACAGTCTGAGTTCGAGCCCCGCATTGGACTCTGTGCTGTTAGCACAGAGCCTGCTTCGGATTCTCTGCCCCTCCCCTCCCAAAAGTAAAAAAAAATAAATAAATAAAATATTTAATTAAAAAATAAAGTTCATTTTTTCTTGGTGGGAAATGATTTTTTAAAAGCAATTTCATATTTAAAATGAGAATGATTGTTAAATTTAAATGAGAAAAATATTCAGAACCCCCTTCCCCAATAGATTAGATGACAGAAACTTTATGAATAAAGCTAATTTTAAAAATTAGGACACTTAAAGCTAACACTTAAAAGAAAGTTTTTTTTAATGTTTTATTTATTTTTGAGATAGAGAGAGCACAAGCGGGGTAAGGGCAGAGACAGATGAGGACAGAGGATCCGAAGCTGTCTCTGTGCTGACAGCAGTGAGCCCCATGTGGGGCTTGAACTCATGAACCATGACATCATGACCTAAACCGGAATCGGACATTCAACTGACTGAGCCACCCAGGTGCCCCTAAAGCTAACACTTTGCTATGATACTGCAACACTTTCTAATTCAGTCTCTTCTGAATTAGAGAATATTTTAAATCAATGCCGTTTTATTTCTTTAAATCACACACAATAACTGATACAACGTACAGGACACTGCTAATTAGAGGTTACAGCCTAAGGGACCTGATTAACAAACAGAGAAACAGTTCATAATTAGCGTTCTGATTGTACATGACTGGCTGCTTCCCCAGACTTAAAACGGCATGTACACGAAACTGGCCTTTGTGGTTATTAATTTGCTTGACAAATCCTTTCTGCAGTCTAGAGGTAAGAACCCAGCTCTTATCTCGATTATCAGAGCTCTTTTGACTAAGGAGGTTTCACTGTAGGTTCCTAAGCAGCACGTGGGGCAGATTTTCAGATAGCCCAACTTTGCTCCTGAATACTTTACTATCTTTGGCTTAAACTGGAGCAAGCTATTTGTGTAGCTGCAAGCCTTAGTGTCCCCACTTGAAAAGGGTGGCGAGGCCGAGAGTCTGTGCAAGTTCAAGTGAATTAAGTATTAGAGTCAAATTTGATCCTGAAAAAAGATGACCAGGCAGATAGCAATTTTCCCCATAAATCATTTTGAGGGAGTCCTGACCACAATAAGATCCCACTTGGCCATTGTATTAAATGTGTGTAAACAAAGCTACTCTTTTAGCCATTCTAAAAAAAAAAAAAAAAAAAAAAAAAAATGCACTTGGGGACTTATAAACAGCCTATTTTTATTCATTAAATCATTTTTAAAATAGGCTGTGAATGAGAACTTAAAAGTGCTTAAGAAAATATTATTCATTCTGTAAAAGAGTTACCATGGCCCAGAATGCAAACTGGTCACTTGGGACTACTTTAAAACTACAAGCAGGAGGAGGCAGAGGTCATTGCCCTCCTCCCCTTAAGACAAGCCAAACCCCCTCAGACTTGGCCCATCCACTCCTGAGTGGGGCTGGGCCATCCACTGGGGCTTTTGCAGTCTGGACATGACCAAGATTTTTTTATTTCAACAAGGCAGAAAATCACAAAACTAAAAACAAATTTGTTGTAAGATAAAAAAAAAAAAAAAAAAAAAAAAAAAAAAAAAAAAAAAGAGTACTTTGTGTTCCAGATTTTATTTTAAAACATTTATTCAGGCTTCTCTATGATTTCAAGCCCCACAGCCCAAAGGCATTAAACTGTATTGAAACTTAATGGCCTGAAAAGTTTCCTTTTGAATTAAAGCACATCCAGTTACGAAAGGGGGAGGGGACGGCATCTGCAACTAATCTGAAAGTTCCATTTCTGGTCCTGGACTTGGAGAACATAAAAATAGCCAGCAGAAGACTCTCAAATCACACAGAGGGGAATATGATTTCTGGGAGCTAAGTTTCTACACCAATGCCTCACTAAGGGAATTTTCCATTAGTGCAGAGTGACCTAATAGAGAGGTTTAGATGAACACCGAGAAGAGAAAAACAACCTACATAAGCTTGTCCAGACTCTGCTCCTGCTCCTGCTCCTTCTCACCAGGTGATTCACTTATTGTAGAG
This sequence comes from Lynx canadensis, assembly GCF_007474595.2. NCBI lineage: Eukaryota > Metazoa > Chordata > Mammalia > Carnivora > Felidae > Lynx > Lynx canadensis. The sequence continues at coordinate 164,090,919 of NC_044310.1, read as the reverse complement.
ACAAATTCTAGGACCTTTCATTTTATGGATAAAACAGGGCCCTTGTTTCCAGACCGGTGGGCTCCAAAATAAGAATGACATACCGGGATATAGGGAGATATCTCCATATAAAAATTTTTATTTATGTGTACTACTTAGGTCATCTTTAATTTTCTGTTTGATATACGTAAAGTCCACGGGACATCCTCCAAATAGGTAAATGTACCTATGGTGGGTACTCAATTAAGGAAATTTGGAAACAATTCCTCTAGACACTATGCCTGAGGCACAGCCTCAACTGCCCCATGAGCTGAGGGCGGGCTGACAGTGGTTGTTCTAAACCTTAGTCCATGGAGGAACCCATTGAATGCGGCGGGTGCAGTCACCATAACTCAAAGAACCTGACTGACAACACCTCTACCGATTGGATTTTGTTACTGTTAATGCTCTTTTGCCTTTCACTAAAAAAAAATACATAAATAAAAGCCACTGTGCATCATTAACAGCAGGAATATCACAAAAGTACAAAGAGCTGGGTCCTGGGCCAGTCTTTATTAGCAACTGTCACTGCAAAATATGTGTATCTGCGTTAATGTAAAACAGAGCAACTCTGACATGACTCTGTTCCATTCAACATCCTCTTTCTTACGGTAGCATAGATTATCTTAGGGATAGAGAAATGCTCACTATCACAATGGACATTTTTACTATCAACTTCAATCTGCTATTTTTGAAGAGCTATTTTTGTCTCTATACAAACAGGATACAGAGTACAACTTTCTTTTGTTGATTAAGTGCCAGCGTTTCCTTCTTTGAGTATTAAGTTGCCTGAATGGTTGTTTAGTGAAAAGGAGAATGGGGTGGTCTCTGAAAAACACAGATTCAGTTTCTAAGGTTCCAGAGTGTTCAAAGGAAGAAAAAGTAAAGCAAACTACTAGTTAAGGATTTGAAAAAATATTTTTAAATAGCCAAATGACTTAACATTTCAAAGTAAAAATCTCCACCCTCCAATAAAATACCCCTTCACTTTAAGATTCCAATGATTATTGCCAATCGACATTGTATCTAAACAGTTTTTGCTTTTAAAAAGTTTACATCCTCTTAAGGTTTACTATACTTAATTTTATAGATAAAATGCCTGACAAAGTCCTCCAAGTCTCAAGGAAAATGATCAGTCTGACCAACTGACCCATTTGCTTCATGTGTACCAACTATACTCTTTCCTCAGGACCCTTTTTCCCTCCTTACTCAGGTGGCCAAACCCTGGCAGGTCCCACTGTTAAAAACTCTCATAGCATATCTCTCGGAGACCCTTATCATAATTGCATTTAAACACTTGTATGCTTCCAGTTTTAAGATTTTACAGATTGACTTTTCTGTTCCCCCACATTCCAACTGAAAACCACCCCTAAAACAATAGGATAAACAAGAAACAAAAACACAAGCTCCATCTCTGATGGGACAAAAAATCATCTGCAACCCCTGTGGAAACACGTGAAAAGCAGGTGGAAGGTGGTAATTGAATCAACCAAGCAAAAAGGGGAAAAGCTGAGTGCCCACTGAGAGACCTACTGAGAAGCCAGCCCAGCCAACAGAATCCCCAAACTGGGAAAGCCTCAGGAATGGGAAGCACCAGGGGCCCGAGTTGGGGATTCAAATGCCCCGTGAAACCAGAGCGTTTGGCTGACATCTTCATACAGAGTGGTTGTTCACTCCCTCTTCTGACTTAGATGCTCAGCTCCACACTGCGAAGCCAGGAGATGGGAAGTATATTCTCTGGAGAAACAGAAACGCACTCAGATGGCTGTGACTACTCATCTTCAGATGAAACACGAGATGCCAAGATCTTCTCTCACCTTCCTTCCAAACACAACAGATTTATACACCCTTAACAGAGATTATAGCCCCTTAATGGAAAGCCCCAGAGAACAGACCAACAGGTAATTATATCTGGGGGTTGTCGAGGAAAAAGGCAGTTCACACTCTAATTATTCTATAGTGAATCTCACCAGCTAAGTTTCTCACATACCAACAGTGCCTCCAATCTTAAATGTCTCTCCCTGTGTTCTCAGTGATTTTCTCTTAGGAATTTTTCTTAAGGGAACAGTCAGAGAAGCGGACAAAGATGTGTATGCAACAAAGCCTAGCCCAACATTACTTATAATAGACAAATTAGAAACCTAAATGTTTCCAACAATTGATGGTTGGTTAAATAAAAGCTGTAGCCATTAAAAGGGGTACAGTGTATGTAGTGACATAGAAAGATACTAATGGCCTGGTGATAGTGATAAAAGGCAGGTTTCAAACACTGTATTTTATAATTCCATTTGTATAAATATATGTTTATGTATGCATAAAAACATGAAGGATTTTTTGAAGCAGTGGTTATCTCTAGGAGGCAGAATTATGAGAGAACTCTCACTTCTCTGTATTACTTGAATATTTTATCAAACATATCAGATAATCAAAGACAATTCCTATTTAGAAAATAAATTGTTACAAATAATTAAAAAAAATTTTTTAATGTTGATTTGTTTTTGAGAGAGAGAGAGTGAGGGGCAGGGAGGGACAGGGAGAAAGGGAGACATAGAATCTGAAGCAGGTTTCAGGCTCTGAGCTGTCAGCACCGAGCCCGACATAGGGCTCAAACTCAAGGTGAGATCATGACCTGAGCCAAAGTTGGAAGATTAACTGACTGAGCCACCTAGGCACTCCATAAATAATTTTAAATATAGCCCTTGATCTCAATGATAAACTTACAGTCAAGAAATACCAGATAATCCTCAAACATACTTAACAGAAATGTAAACCAATAAACATGGTGGAAAAAAGAAAGGACCTCTAAGGTGAGGGAAACAATGCAGGGAACAAAAGAAAACATCCACAAAGCTACAATCAATGTCCTGAGGGGGAAAAGAGAAAAATATTGCATTCATGGAACAAGATGAGGCTCTTAAAAAGGGAACAAATAACAAGGAAGAGCTTTATTTTTTTAAGTTTATTTATTTATTTTGAGAAGGGTGGGGAGGGGCAGAGAGCGAGAGGGAGAGAGAATCCCAAGCAGGCCCTGAGCTGTCAGCAGGGGCTGGAACCCACCAACCGGGAGATCATGACCTGAGCCAAAATCAAGAGTCGGACACTTAACCGACTGAGCCACCCAGGTGCCCCACAAGGAAGAACTTTAGAAAAGAAAAATACGGGGGCGCCTGGGTGGCTCAGTCGGTTAAGCGTCCGACTTCAGCTCAGGTCACGATCTCGCGGTCCGTGAGTTCGAGCCCCGCGTCAGGCGCTGGGCTGATGGCTCAGAGCCTGGAGCCTGCTTCCGATTCTGTGTCTCCCTCTCTCTCTGCCCCTCCCCCGTTCATGCTCTGTCTCTCTCTGTCCCCAAAATAAATAAACGTTAAAAAAAAAAAAATTTAAAAGAAAAGAAAAATACGGCCACCAAAAGAAAAACTCCAGTAGAAAAACTGGAAGACAAAGTCAAGAAAATCTTCTAAGGAAATAGTCAATGAAAGAAAAAATGAGAAAACTGGAGTATCAATGAACACTGAACAGCTGATAAATAGCACTAATAAAAAGAAAGAAAAGAAAAAATTCTCAACTAAATAATACAAGAAACACTTCCAGAACTAAGTTTATAAATCTGAAAAGTGAAAGGCCTTCTGAGAGCCTAGTGTCATGAATGAAAAATGTCCACATCAGGAAATTTTAGAACATTAAGGATAAAGAGAACATCCTAGTAGCTTCCAAATGGGAGAGTGCTACATCTGGACACACAAAAGATTGGGACTAAAAATGGCATCAGGTGTCTGAAGGCTTGATTAGAACCCAGAGGACGATGAAACAGTGCAGATCCTTTTCAGTTTAGAATTCTATAACCAAACTATTATTCCAATGTGAGGGCAGAATAAAGATCATGTAAGCTGCAACATATCAAAATGATTGCCTCTTCTGCCCCTTTTACTCAGAAACTTTTCCTCTCATGAAACAAGTGACCAAAACGAGGAAGAGGAAAACACGTGCTTCAAGAAAATAGGGAATTCGATGTAGGAAAAAAGCAAAAGAAAATCCCAAGACACAGGTCTCAGAGCAACTGGTTCAGAGTACAGCAAGAAGACCCAGGATCCAGGAAAGATGTTTTCAAGGAGAAAAAGTCATAAGGGAGGGTATAGGGAGAACCTGACAGAGTCTCAGATAGATTAACCCTGAGGGCAACTGGACTGAGAGACTGTGAAAGACAATGGAAGATCTATAAATGGGTACAAAGAAAACAAATCCAGTGAAAATCAAGGGAGTCAGTAACTCCAGGGGAAGTGAAAAGTTACCCGGTAGGAGAAATGTAACCAAGTACACGAATGAGCCAAGTAGTCTTGGCTCAGACGACACTGCTCACCGTCATAATTTTATAAATTCTGAAATGCTGATCTGATAAAAAAAAATAATGGGGAAAGACTGGAGGGTGGCGAAAAGGAGCTAGGTCCTCAAGAGTGGTGAGTAGAAGTGATGATTCAACAGAGAGAAGTGCACACTTAGCTAGAAATGTGTAAGTCCTATCAGAAGAAACCAGCAAAAGAGCCGAAAGTAATTGAAGAATGGGGACCAGAGCTTCCTTACATAGTAAATGAGACCATTCCTCAACATGGAAGACATTTATAGCTTTTACCTAAAGACGAACATCAGTCCTGATATTCTACTGCGAGAATTCAGCCTCAATTCTATACTTTAAAAAGTAGACTATCAAGGGGCATTTCGGTTAAGGGTCCAACTTTTGATTTTGACTCAGGTCATGATCTTACAGTTTGTGGGTTTGAGCTCTGCATGGGGTTCTGCACTGACAGTGAGGAGCCTGCTTGGGATTCTCTGTCTCCCTCCCTCTGCCCCTCCCTTGCTCGTGCTCTCTGTCTCTCTCAAAATAAATAAACAACAACAAAAAAGTAGACTATCAAGTCTTTGTTAAGTATGATATCCAAAGGGCAAAGACATTCTTCCCATCCCACCCCTTCATCACAGACCTGCAAAGCCTTCTCCACCAAGATGAATTAGCTCAAACTAGACATTCTACTGGCCTGAATAAAATACAGATGTGCAACAGTCTCTAACTTGCAAACGGATCTGTTGCAGAAATTCCTGGGCCAGTTGTTTGGAACACAGGAGTGTTTTTTCTTCCCCACCTCCATCCCGTAAGACATGTTTCAGATGATTACTCATCTCAGAATTCTGGATGGTCGCTTTCTAGGGTCAGTGGGATGGGGGGAACCATAAGTCAGACGTGGGTTATTGTTAAGACTGAGCTTCTGTGTCGGATGGTGGGTTTATGGACACTTAGTACTTCATTAAATTATAATAAGTAAATAATAAAACCAGGACTACTGATGAGAGTGTGTCACGAGCCAAAAATTATCAGCCCATCTCTATGTATCTAAAACCCAATGGGAGACAAAAACATATTCACCCCAAATCCTGTTTAACCGATGATAGAACAGATGGCACATTTGCCCAGATGTTCAGCAGTTACACGCAATATATATTTATTTATTTGTAGTAGTATTTGTTCACTCTATTTTTTGAGGGTTGGCTGATTTTTTTTTTTTTTTAGAGTGTACAGTTAGGTGTCATTTAGTAATATTCACATTGTTGTACCACCACCAATTCCATTTACTTCCAAACATAACACCCTAAAGGAAAACTCCATGCCCATTAAGCAGTCATTCCTCATTTCCCCCTCTAAACCCTGGGCTCTGACAACCATTTGCCCTCTGTGGACTCGCCTCTTCTGTCTTTCGTATAAATGGAATCATACAAGACGTGACCTTTTGTACTTGACTTCTTTCACTTCACATGTTTTCTAGGTCGATCTGCATTATACTACGCAAGAGTACTTCATTCCTTCTTAAGGCTGAATAATATACGGTACATACACATCGCCTTTTGCGTATCCATTCTGTCGTTGATGGACATACGGGTTGTTTCCATCTTAGGACAATTGCAAATAGTGCTGCTGTTAGCATTTGTTTACAAGTTGGCTGATTTTTTTTTTTAATTTTTATTCGAGTATAGTTGACACACAATGTTACATTAGTTTTAGGTGTACAACATCTGATTCTGTACACGTGTATGGTGATTCAACTTTGCTATACTATGCTATGCTCACCACGAGCGTCACCATACAGTGCTATTGCGATACTGTTGACTGTATTTCTATGCCACACCTTTTATTTCTGGCCTTATTCATTCCCTAACTGGAAGCCCGTATCTCCCCCTCCCCTTCACCCATTTTACCCAACCCCACACTCCCCTCCCTCTGGCAACCACCAGTCTGTTCTCTGTATTTATAGGTCTAATTCTGCTTTTTGTTTATTCGTTTGTTTTGTTTTTTAGACTCAATAAATATTTATTAAACATCTCTTAAGGGGTAAGGCACTGAGCAATCCTTTGGTTACTGTAATCAAGAGAGACATGGCTTGTGGCCTTTGGGAATTGGAGAACCACCTTGATCTTTCAGAATTCAGAAGTTATATTTAAATATATGGACCATTTCAGCTTTGCGGTGCCCGGGTGGCTCAGTCGGTTAAGCAACTGACTTCGGGTCAGGTCATGATCTCACGGTTCGTGGGTTCGAGCCCCCCGTCAGTCTCTGTACTGACAGCTCAGAGCCTGGAGCCTGCTTCGGGTTCTGTGTCTCCCTCGCTCTCTGCCCCTCCCCCCCTCATGCTCTGTCTCTCTCTCTCTCTCTCTCTCTCAAAAATAAATAAACGTTAAAACAATTTTTTTAAATATATAGACCATTTCAAATGTATTAAAACCATACACATAGTAGTTCTCTTATGCATCCTGTTGCTGGTTATCAAACAAAAATGAAAAGCAACAATAAAATGGATTAGAAAGTGTGTTGATTTTAGCTTGATTGTGGGCACTTGTAAAATGCAGATTTAATTAGGAATATGGAGAGTTCCAAAGAGGCCCAAGCACGGCACGGCCCTTTTGAAGCTCGAGAAGCTGACGGTGCTGGTCGTTCCCCCTCCCTTGACACCAGTCATCCTTGAGGACTGGCTTAAGTTTATTAGTCAAGATCAGGGGCATGTTTAGGTCACAGATATAGTGAGTCCATGTTAATATGGAAAAAGTAACTAAAGTCTCGAAACTCTCCTCAAAAAGCAATTTTCCCAATGATCTTGATTTTTTTCTCTCTCTTATACACCTTCGTTTCCAGAATTTCTAATGCTTTTGAGTTGCGTCCTCTCCTCCTAAAAATGCCTCAGTACAAAACAGGTGCTCATCCAGAGATCCTGGTTTATACCATACCCCACATACCTCACAGACCACACACATACATCCTGACGTTATATACCACACGCGTGTGTGCGCCTGACAGCTCCTATAGCCAGCAGCCTCCCGTGCTGGGCAAGCCCAGACCTGCGGTCACGGTCCTGCCTCAGGGTTAAGGCTTCACATGGGCTTATTCACAGAAAATACACTAACCATGCGGTTATATGCCTCTGCCAGAGACTAGGGCTGCACGCGGGTGATGCCTGGTTCCCGGTGGCCACACACACAACCCCAATCTCCCTGCTGCCCAGAATAACAATGCTATAGGAAAAGGCAAGATAGAGGGGAGACCGGGGGAGAAAACATTCACATCAGTTGAATAACACTTACATCGCACTTACTCTTTGCCAGGTCTGTTCTGAGTGCTTTACAAATACTAACCTGTGAGACAGATACTATTACTTACACTGAAAGATGAAAAGATGGAGGCCGGAGAGGTTAAGTAACTTGTCTAAGGTCACACGGCTATAAAGTGATGGATTTGATCCAAGCAAGCTGGCCCCAGAGTCTGTGCTCTTAATTATAACTCTGTGGCTCCTTGAGCCTGAGATAGAAAGCCTAGACTCTACCTTTCTAATTCCCAGGATAATTAATAAGCTGTTTTTTCTGCCAGAAGGAATAAAGAGTGTGGGTATGGAAAGTGCTTCAGATAAGTCGAGAAACTTGCCAGCCAAGTAGAAGGACAGAAACTTAGAATAGGGATCAGGAAAGGAGAGCCTTGGGAGACAAGATCTTTAGACGGTGAGAATCGGGCACTCCTTGGCCAAAACATGCATGGGAGTGGATAATGCTGGGGGCCAAGGTAGGGGAGGTGACTCTAGACCTGGAGGCACTCATCAATAAGAAACAAACCAGAAATGGAGGTTAAAGTCGGCCTGAACCAGTAAGAAGGACATTCTGGCTAACTATGGATGTAGCACATTGGAAAATGAAGCCGAATCACTCTCATCAGAGCACATAAATAGCATTTATAGACTTTGGCTTCTTTTCAACTCAATGAACATTCATAAGGCCCTTCAATGAAGAAAGCATAACATTCAACAGAATGAATTAAGGAGCTTGGCCCAGATTTTTCTCATCTCAGCGAGGTGTTTACATCTAACTTGATTGTGGGCTTGGTATGCATGAGACGTTCGGTGGGGACCTCAGCCACCAAGGGCACCTGTCTGAACCCTGCAGCACAGTCTGCAAACTGAGAGCAGCAGGGCTTCTCGGAAGCATCACCAGTTGGAGGAAAAATAAATAAATAAAAGGGGGGAGAAAACAGGGAAGCCAAAGTTAGTCAAGATAAAAGAAATCCACAATAGAAAGGTCAGCCACTCTAAGAATAACTGTCCTGCGAAAACAAAACCAGGCCAAATATAACGTCTCCTACCTCAGCCAAAATCATCTGCCTTTGGAAGTCAGTGTTATGTTCCGGTATTTTTTTCTCCTCTATTCCCTATAGGCTCTTCTAAGGTAGGCCATTCTCTGAGAGAAGATATATGTGAGCAAGGTTTCATTTGACATCTGTTTTCCAACTATTAAATTTGTGGTGGTTATTTTTAGAACAAAAGATAGTTTAAGAAATAATTAGGTGCCCATATGTGATACAGGCTAGATAGTGGCAAATGTTTTTAGGATGATGTCTAAAAAATTCAAAGTGAAAAGTAGAAGAAGATAATGTAGATTTTGAAATTTAGCTAAATGAGCACTTTTAAAAAATGCAGCAATATAATGCATCTGTACCTCAATTTCCCCATTTGCATACTGCGCTGCTGTTTGCATAAATGACTTCCTTGACCCCTCCCCGCCCCCAATCTGTGAGGCCAGCATGATCAGTTGGGTTTCCAGTAGTGGTGATGGATTTGCTCTGATCCACCCTCACCCTTTCTCCTGCTTCCGCCCATGATGAATGGGCACCATTACAAAATGGCGACTGGGGTTAGGAGTGCAGCCTAGAGAGGCTCACCCCCATGGGGGAATCAAACGCTGGACCTTGGCCTCTTTTGTGTGGTGCTTTAACCTACTGAACTAATCAGCCATAGAAAAATAAGGATGCTTATCACTGACTTGCCAAAATAGAAGCACTATGAGAATATATTAAAAAGAAGAAGAAGAAGAAGAAGAAGAAGAAGAAGAAGAAGAAGAAAGGAGAGAGATCTTAGATGCTTTCCTTCTACAGAAAAAAACACTTATTTAAATACCAACTAATATTATTATAAGTCAGAAACAGAGGCCATGGCAATAAAAGCTGTTTCTCTAAGTCAACAACTGGCTGGAGACTCTGTCTACAAAATGAGTTTTATAAGATCATGCTTATTTTAGAAACATCAATACTAAAACAGCAGTAACAGAAAGTGTTTTCCCCCTAGTTTAAGCACTGCTTGGATATGCATTTTATCCAGCCAAGCAATAACTGAACAAATTCTTCTCTTAAATTTCCCAAGTTCAAGTATACGGCTTCGAGCACACCACAAGCTTTATAAAACAGCCTAGCTTTAAGTATGCAATAATCGCTCATTTCCTGGCCATTAATTCAGACATCATGCAATCACTCAAAGGCATCCATTTTCCTTTGCTGCTATTTTGGGGACTGCTGCCCTATTGTCATCCCTGCCGTAGACCCCTGACTTAGTCGTCTTTTAATTAGAGCCAGCGAGAGCGACAGGCGGAGTCAGCCTGCTGAGAGTGATTCATCACATGGCTCTCTGCTCCCTGGCCTCCTAGCTGACAGTTTATAAACAGGACATCTTGGGTATCATGATTGCTGCTTAAGGAAACAGAAGAACAAATGGTGACCATCTTGTAAGCTACTTCCCTGAGATTACTCTAGTCTAGGGCTGTATCTACTGACAATGTATTTTGATTAAACATCCAAATAAACTTTACCAGGGATGAGTCTTGGAATATGCTTTGCCTGAGCTTGCCCTCAAACACACCAATATCATAATGTAAGGGTTGTCCAAGGTGTTAACTCGCATACTTCCAACCAAGCAACTTAGGCCTATTTTTAATAGATCTGCTTTTTAGCTAAACCCGTACCATGTCGATCAACAGCAACAGTACCAGTTCTGGAAAAGAAAAAAAAAATCAACTCAATACTGGTAGGCTTTTTCACTGTGATTATGGAAATCACTACTTATTAGCCCACAAAGCCCTACCATTCAACAGTAGTTTCCAGATAAAGCTATAAGACTGACTTACGCCTGCCGAAATCTAACCCTACTATCCCAGAAAGAAGACATAAAGGCCCAAAGTTATATTAGGCTGTAATTCAACTCTACAACCCTGGGGTCAGCTGGCACATGTGCTGGGTGTGGGGTTGAACAACCAGCCATGCACTGGGGAAGCTCACAGCTAGAGGGAGAGGTGCTAGTAAGGCCAAGGGGAACTGCATGACGCGTGCAGAACCAGCACTGTTTGCTGCAGAAGATGCTAAGATGCTAAGGCCAGAGCTGGACCGGTTAGAGTTGACTCAGCTCCTCCATGTATTGTGGAGGAAGACTGTGGGAAGTCTACTTAACCCATCTGTATCTCAGTTTCATGACTGATGTGTTTCCTTCCAGTACTCTGAGTGTGTAAGTGTGTGCAATCTGACACACACACACACACACACACACAAAGTTGAAATCTTATCTTCTGTGTATTTATATCTTATTTTATATACTTAAGAGTCTAACAGAAGTATTTTTCCATGCCAATATTATTTCTCATGACTGTATAAGAATATAACATACAGGGGCGCCTGGGTGGCTCAGTCAGTTAAGCATCTGACTTCGGCTCAGGTCATGATCACATGGTTCTTGAGTTCGAGCCCCACATTGGGCTCTGTGCTCCAGAGCCTAGAGCCGGCTTCAGATTCTGTGTCTCCCTCTCTCCCTGCCCCTTCCCAGCTTGTGCTCTGTCTCTCTGTCTCACTCTCAAAAATAAATAAAAGTTAAAAAAATTTTTAAAGAATATAACATACAAATATGCATTAGCTTAGTAAGCAACCCCTTATTGTTGGACACCTGGAAATTGTTTCCATTTTCCACTATAATAAATTGTGATAATTATTTTTTCCTATCTTCCAAAAGAACTTAATAGTACTGGATTGAAATGTTCCATGAAAGATTTTAATAACTCAATAAACTGTCTAAAGTCCAATAGTTTAGAAGGTAATTATGCCGTAACTACTCTATTCTTCCTTAGTCATGTTCTATTCCATTTTTAATAATGATGCAAATTTTACAAATACCGTACAATAGAATCTAATTCAATAGTGAACAGTGAATGTTGATTTGACCTCCTGGTGTATTTCCAGACATTGATCTAGGTGCTGAGGACATAGCAGTGAACACGAGAGACCAACCTCAGACAGTAATTACACTTGTGGTGAGCACACCATAACATATACACTTGCTTAATCACTATGTTGTACACCTGAAACTAATATCGTATTGTGTGTCAACTATACCTTGGTTTAAAAAAAAAAAAGACAACCTCAGTCTTTCATGGAGTTTACCTCCTAACAGGGAGGACAGAAAAACAAATGCACAAGTAAACATAAGGTACATCAGAAGCTGATAAGTGCTATTAAGGAAACCTTGAGACAGAGATAGGTAGTACATACAGGAAGTAGGCACTACCAGAAAGTACCCATGGAAGCACTGTTTGTTTTTTTATAGAGTAGCCAAAGAATAACTCACTAAAAGATGATATTTGAGCAGAGATTGAAGAAAAGAGGTGAGAAAGTGGTCCAGGCTGAGTAAACAAGAAAGAGCTCGAAGGCCATTGGCTGGAACTAAGTGAATGAAGGGAAGATGTGACAGGAGATGTGTTTGAAGAGGCCACAGGGGCCAAATCACGTCTGGCCTAATAGGCCTTTGTAAAGACTTCGAGTTGAGTTGGTAGACATGAGTTCCTAAAAGATCCTTCCATACACGTTCTGAAAGTATCCACTCCTTTCTAAGGAATGGTTCCCAAAATAACATTATTTGCTGTAAGTTCTAGTTGATGTATTTTTAGAGGCCTTTTTCCCATATCTGCCAATATATGTCCTTTTGGATTCATTCTTATCCTTATGGCTTCATGAGCTTAAGATCTTTATTCTTGAAAGCTTTGTTGTTTCGTCAAGAAGAGAGAAGTACAGAAGTCCCCAACCCTCCTTACCTGCAACTTAGTTTTCCTGTTTCAGATACTCAGTCAACCAGCCTGGAAGAAAAAATCCCCCTTCTGACAAAAGGTCAGAAGGTCAGTAGTAGCCTAACGCTGTCTCATGACTTCCCTCCACTTCATCTCATCACATAGGCATTTTATCATCTCGTATCAGCACGTGAAGAAGGGTGAGTAGAGCACAATAAGATATTTTGAGAGAGAGATACCACATTTGCATAGCTTATATTGCAGTATATTTTTAGAACTGTTCTATTTTATTATTGCTGTTAATACCTTACTGTGCCTTGTTTATAAATTAAATTTTATCATAAGTACGTATATATTTAAAAATAGCATATATAGAGTTTAGTACTATCCATGGTTTCAGGTATCCACTGAGAATGTCTTGGAAAGTATCTTCTGTGGATAAGGGGGAAGCACTTCTATATAAAGGCTAAAAACAGAAGCAAGTAAAAGTAAACATTTTTCTGAGTACAAAATTGGTTTCCATAGAGATCAGAATTGGGACCATCTGATGTTTTATAAGTGTTCTGCAAGAGAGCACAAGAGAAAGCTCCCAGAGTATAGACAATACTAAGACAGCTCAAATGTGAAATGCTCCAAAACAAAACAAAACAAAGTGAAATGCTGATAGGAGCAAAATACTAAAAGGATCTCTCAAAAGTCTGTGATTTGCTATAAAATTGAAACATGAGTGTCAGTTTCTATGAAACTCCACGATCTGGGCTTTCAGTCTTTTGCCAAAGAGTTTAAGGGCTTTCTCTACAAACACTGCCCCCTGCCATTACCTGCAAGCAAAGAGGTGAATAAATGTGGATGGTATCAGAAACCATATAACAAATATATGGTATAACAAATAAACACTATATCTTTCAATGAACATGTTCTGAACATACATTATATGCAAAGCATTATGCTTGCTATTGGATATGCAAAGCATCTGGTCTTACAGGGTAACAAATTGATGGAATGTGATGGATTCTCTCTTAAATGCACTACACAATGCAATATGGAAAAAGAACACAAAGCCTAGATGGTGGGGTCAAGTAAGGTAAAAGAAGTGGTGGGAGTTAGCTGGAGGTAGATGGGTTAAAAGGATTTGGTGTCCCAGAAAGAAAAAACTACAAGAGATAAAGCCCATGCGGAAGCTATGGGGATGCTGATGAAGCTATTCTTAGTGGCTGGAATATAGAGGTGGAAGATGGGGGTTGGAAGCCAAGAGGGGCAAGACGTAAATACTTGCTCTTACCCGCTTGGGAACAGTGGTACATGCACAACTGGGAAAGTGTATACAATTCTGCCCCTCATATTCAATATCCACGCATGGCCAGAGGCTTGGATAAAAGGCAACTAAAATAATCATGTGGGTCAAACAGTTCTCATAGAAAGAAATACTAAAAAAGCTGACTCTGTCCAATAAAGGCTAAAAGGAAAAATGTACCAAAGTCTATGAAATTAAGACAAATAATGAGTAGGGTAACATGATGTGCTGGCTCATCAAATCCCAGAGATCAGATTCTAGATAAAATCTAGTCAACCAGGGCATTTCATACATAAATCCAGCTAAAGTCAATGTCTCCTAAACTTGTTGATCATAAGGATTACCTGAGGAGCTTGTTAGAAATACACACCCCAGGGGCGCCTGGGTGGCTCAGTTGGTGAAGCAGCCAACTCTTGGTTTCAGCTCAGGTCACGATCTCATGGTTTGTGGACTGGAGCCCCACATCAGGCTCTGTGCTGGCAGTGCGGAGCCTGCTTGGGATTCTCAATCTCTGTCTCTGTCTCTCTGTCTCTGTCTCTCTGTCTCTCTCTCTCAAAATAAATAAATAAATAAATAAATAAATAAATAAATAAGCATTTAAAAAAATACATGTCCCAGACCTCATTCCAGTGATCACCACCCCACCTCACCCTCCTACCAACCTCCTGAAACAGAATCTCCAAAAGATGTGCCTTGAGATTTGTATTTTAACAAATGTCTTAGATGGTTCTTATGCTATAGCAAATTTGAGAAACTCTATTCTAAAAGTATAGGTTGGAAATTCCTAGGATCAATAACATTAATTGCAAAAATTCTCTCACCTGGCCAGTGGTTCATCTCAAATATAACAATTAGCACTACATCAGATAGCTTGGATCCCCTTGAGTGGTGGTACTGATGAAAAGTAAAGAAGGTTCTCAGTGATATGGGATATTCCATGATGATTGGGGCTATTTGTGGATAACTCAACTGACCTGAGATCTCACCGGCCTCACCAGCCTCTGGAGTCCAAGTAACAAAGTTTGACTGTATCGCAAGGGCTTATGTAAAACTTTAGCCTCCTTCAGGATGTCCTTTGTGGTTTCCTCAAGTTCTGTCCCAGAAGCAAGTCCATTCAAAGTCTGCCTCTCAAGAATCATCATGGAAGCTGAAAATTCACAGGCCATTCAAGGGAGGCTCTACCTGGAAGCTGTCCTCCTGTGTTCCCCTCCAGTCTCCCTCCAGATGCCCTTCTCTACAGCCCTGTTCCTTCAACCTTCATGACCATATATGGCTGAGGAAGCAATGGGGATTTGCACTGCATTTCCACTCTGGCTTTAACTTACCCAGCACTGTGCAGCTACAAGGCAATCTGCCTTAAAAGGCATGATAATCACCTGCTGCGGATTTTAACTTTCATGACTATCATTAAAAAAAATTGTTTTAACGTTTATTTATTTTTGAGAGAGAGAGAGAGAGACAGAGCATGAACGGGGGAGGGGCAGAGAGAGAGGGAGACACAGAATCGGAAGCAGGCTCCAGGCTCTGAGCCATCAGCCCAGAGCCCGACACGGGGCTCGAACTCACGGACCGTGAGACCATGACCTGAGCTGAAGTCGGACGCTTAACCAACTGAGCCACCCAGGCGCCCCAGTATCATTTTAAATAGTATCCCAAATTAAAATTAAAATTTACAATAGAAATTGTTTTGCCAAATTTCAGCTTGATAGCATTTGAAATACGAGTCCAAATCAATAAAATTATGGGGCTTCTGCATCCTGTGAACCACTAGGAAAGGATAATGCTTATCTTGGATTTGCATAAGCCACCAGCAGGTGGAAGACATATGAAGCTTACTTAGTAAATATGGTGCATGGGTGCTTCTTGAAAATTCTGGTAGGACCTCTTCTTGGGTAATGTAGAGGACCAAGAGAAGTTTCTTCTGGGCAAAAATTTCTCACATGGTAAGCAAACACAGCCGTCGTAAAAATTCTGTTTACAACTTAATCTAGTGTGCCAGCCAAGATCAGAATCAGCCTGCTACAGCCAAGTGACTTCTTAAAAGAATTACATGAATGTCATAGGGACTGGAATCCATCATCAAGCGAGGCACTCCCATGCATAACCTGTTATTTTTAAAACACATATTGCCTTCATGTGACAATGTACATGCCTTTGATAATGGTAATTCTCCTGTTCAGATGCTTGCCCAGAAATGGGATGTGCTCACTCTGTCACTTTTGTTTCTCCATATAATTAAGGACTGGCCACTTGTGATGTGGACTTAGCTAGAAAAGGGGATAGTTGTCTAAAGATGTCAGCCTTAGTCATAGGCACCTATCAACCACTTTTCATTATTCAACATTTTGTATTACAAGACCCTTTTCAAAATAAATTATGAGCCAATATATTTGTTCATCTGGTATGTCTGTGGACCCCAGACATATATCAATGTTATTTTTTTATTTCCCCTTCAATTTACTGAATAATAGATCTTATGCTGAAATGTTTCTTTCAACTAAACTTGTCGTAGATCTAAAGATTCAGGATTGTAAGCTCATTACAATGGGCGTAACATAGAAGAACAATACCATTGCTGGTGGCCCCAGATACCCAGATGTAAGGGGAGGGCGGGGGGAATTCCTTATAACAAGTTTCAAATTGAATCTTTGTGTGAACAGATTCAATTCCTATGGAGACAGAATCAGACATCAAAATCCAATAAAAGGAACACCGGTATGCAACATCAGTAGTTGTGAAATATGTAACAAAAGGCAAATATTGAACTTGGACTTGAGGAAGAAGACTTTGTTCCTACTGTGACCTGTTGGAAATGAAATGGAAACACCCAGTCTCGTGTTGAGCTAGACAACAGAAAGTGGCTGTATAATCCAGCTGAGAGTAACTCCCTATGGACTGGGGGTGAGAGAAAGGCAAGCATCCCAGGGGCGTTTTCATTCCCAGAATATTTTACGTTATTATTTAATCATTCTAAAAGTTCTAACTGTGGAACAGGTGAGTTGTGCCAGGACCTCTGGACAGGGTTTACAGACGGTTGTCGGTAAAAACAAAATAAACAAATATTTTGGGCTTATTTTAGACATACTTCTGTGCTAAACTTCAGAGATATATAAATATGCATCTTTTAAGAATTGTCTCTTTCCAAAAAGCCCAACAACTAGGATTGCCAGATTTAGCAAATCAAAATCCTGGACACCTATTAAATTTGGATTTCAGAAAAATGATAAATAATTTGTTTTAGTATAAGTAGGTCCCATGTACTACCTGGGCCATACTTATACTAAAAATATATTCATTCCAATGAGGCATGAATTTCCAGTTTTAAATTTCCAATTTGTAAATCTCCAAATTTCCAAATTTAACTGGACACCCTATATTTTACTGATACTCTACGAGCTCACTGTCACAAAAGGACACCACACTTGAGTCTGCAGGTAAGAAACTAAAATTTGCACTAATTTACCTCGTTCCATATTACCTGAACACCATGAGTACTTGGCAGAAAGCAGTAGATTTGATACAAAGGAAATCCTCACTGATAATCTTGTTCTTGCCTAACGTAGAAGGACATTGCATACTATCATAATGCTTTTATTCTTGTTAAATTCCCTTAATACAACACAAAGCCATAACACTTTGCATTTTGTAGGAGCTGTGTGACACAGGAAGATCGCCATCTCTACAGGAGTCTACATGCATTGCCAACAAGACCACAGTGACAAGGGGCTAAGTACACACCTCAGTTATATTTAAATTAGAGAAAGAAGGGATTGTCAATGTGGCACTTATGCTTTGAGATGGGCAAACCTGGGGTGGGTTTATTTATTGTTTGGGGTTTGGTGTGTCTGTGTATATGTGTGTGTTTGAGGGTTTTCTCCTTACAATCAGAAAAGCACTGATTGCATTGATAGAAACAGATGATTTGTTAAAGTCAGCATTAAAAATTATAAAATTATAAATAGTTTGGACAATGTAGAACATGTATATCTCTTTTAATAAACATGTACCTATAAAAGGCATAGAACACCTCTGATTAAACATTTGTTTAAATTAGGAAATTAATTGTAATAAAAATACCAAGGTGACTCAAAGATCAAAGATTACCATACATAATTCATTTCCAAATACAAAGGACGTCTTAGAGAATAAGAAAATTATTCAGCTGTCTCCTATCTTCTTTGGTATTCTGTTGTTTTTTTAGTATAGATAGAATCCCGTTACTTCCCATTACGCATCAGGAAATCAGACACTGATTTCAAAATAAAACTGAAATTGAACTTTTTTATTACACACATTAGTTTCCCTCTATTTATCTAGAAATCACTTTAGCATAAGAACATCACCTAGCAGTGACTGACTCACCATAGGTGCTCAGGAAGTTGTGTTAAATGAATGAGTCAATGATTCCAGAAAGATTTGTTTGGAAAATAGTTCAGATGGTACCTACAATATTTAAAAGTGTCGAATGCCCTTTAGCATAGGTTTCGTTGAGTAAGATTTGAAATGAGTTTTTTGAAAACTCTGTATAGTTGGAGTCTAAGAAAA
This sequence comes from Lynx canadensis, assembly GCF_007474595.2. NCBI lineage: Eukaryota > Metazoa > Chordata > Mammalia > Carnivora > Felidae > Lynx > Lynx canadensis. The sequence continues at coordinate 164,072,669 of NC_044310.1, read as the reverse complement.
CTGACGTCAAGCCCTAGTTTGGCTTTAGATTCTCTCCAAAATTGTGTACTGGTTTTTTCTGCATCCAGGAAAGATTCCATTTGTGTCTGTGGAAAAAGAACAGCAGATATTCCTGGATCTATTCACATCTTCAAGGAGACTGCCCAGAAGGCTTACCTACTATTCTCTACTTTGCCAGCTTTTGTTTCAAACACTATTCCAGCAAAGAGAAACACATTCTTTATTTGTTCTAACATTCTAACTCCAAATGAAATGAAATATAGATTTCAAGTTTCTGCACCAACGCTGTGATCAGAAAGCCAAGATTACAGCTTTGATTCCTGGATATGTCAATCAGCAGACTACAGAGAAAGACCAGGATATGAAAATAAATCATAGCCCTTCCTACTCACCTGCATTAGTGATACCTTAATAAAAGACAGGAGAGAAAGGAGACTACTATGCATTTCACATTTAACCAGTTCAGCACCTATAACAGAAGTATTATGTGCTCGTTTTACAATTAGGGAAACTGACTTCCCAAGGTCACATGACTAGGAAGCAGAGGTGGTAAGATCTGAACCCAGGTCTGATTGATTCCAAAGGCTGTGCTTTTGCCAAGTATCATGATGCCCCCACTACCCCAAGGGCAGATGGCTTACAGCAGACCATCTCTGCTAGTAGCTAGTCAATTTGGTGCATATATGTGACTAAGACTGGATTGGCCGTGTCTTTTCCTATCTGAAAGGGCAGTAGACAATTCTGTTCCTTTACAGGATGAAAAATGCCAAAGTTTGGCCAAATTAGCTGTCACTAAAAACTGCAATGGGGCACATAAAATCAAATTAGTACCAAAAGAATAAGATACATCATTATTTCTTTCATTGTTATTTTTGGATTTCTGTTCTTTGGTTTTTTGTACTAGCTTGCTGAAACATCAAGGTTAATATCTCAGTCAGGTTCCAACTTCCCAAATGACCTTTATCTCAATTACCCATCCATGCAACACCTGCTTCTGAAAATCTGACCTTCAAAAAACATGCTCCTGAAGTGGAACTTAATCTATAGATCTGTACCTTCTGGGACAATAATTCCCTTCCACATATCTTCCTCTCACTTCTGGGGTTAAGTAAGTTGATTAAAGTTCATCTGACACAACAAACAAGTTAATAGAAGGGAACTTTCTCAGCCTGATAAAAAGAAGGTACGGGAAAAAAAAACTGCAAATAATTTCAGGTAATGGTGAACATCTGAGATCCTAATATTGAGAATAAGATAATGATGTTTGATCTCACCATTTCTATTCAACAGAGTACTAGAAGTCGAAACCAGTACAATACGGCAAGAAAAAAGTAATAAGGGGCATACAGATAGAAAAGGAAGAAGTCAACTGTCTCTATTTGCAGATGTAACATGACCGTGTAAGTAAAAACTCCTAACTAATCGACAAAAAGCTACTAGTATTTGTAAGTAAACTTAGCAAAGTTGTACGGTACAAGAGAAATACACAAAATTGAATGTCTATATATTAACAACAACGAATTCAAAAATGAAATTTAAAAGCAATAACGGTAACATTATCCAAAATGTGGAATACTTAGGGATAAAGTTAACAAAACATGAGTAAGAACTATACGCTAAAAACTGTAAAGTATTGCTGAGAAAAATTAAAGAAGACCTAAATAAATACTATGATAATTAGACGGAGGAAACAATATTGTTTAGATGTAAATTCTCCCTTAATTTAAAGAAATCCCAGTAAAAATCACAGCAAGTTTGTGTGTATGTGTCAACATTGACAAATGGATTCTAAAATTTACATAGAAATTCAAAGGAGCTACAATCACTTAAACTTTTTTGCTGAAGAAAAATAACATAGGAGGATGTACTCTGCCTGATTTCAAGACTTACTCCAAAGCTACAGTAATCACAACAGTGTGGTATTGGCATAAGAATAGACATATAGGTTAACGGAACAGAATAAAGCATTGAGAAACAGATACATATGTGGTCAACGGATTTATAATAAAAGTACCAAAGTAATTAAGTGTGGAAAAAAATAGTCTTCTCAACAGATGCTGCTACAACTGGATATCCATATGGGGAAAAAAGTGGACTCTACCCCTCACACCACACACAGAAATAAATGTAAAAGCTAAGACTTTAGAAAATCTTTTGGGCCTTGGGGTAGGGAAAGTTTTTTTGTTTTTTGGGTTTTTTTTTAAATGGGACACAGAAAGCACAAGCCTAGGAAGAAAATAATAATAAACTGTACTTCATCAAAACTTACAACTTTTGCTCTTCCAAAAATACTCTTTATAAAATTGAAAAAGCAAGCCACAGCCCGGGAAAATACATTAATAATATTGACAAAGGATTTATAGCCAGGATTTTTTTTTTTTTTAAATAAACTCCTAGAACTCAATTTACGTTGGGCAAAAGATTTAAACAGACCAAAGGCATATGACTGGCCAGTAAGCCTACAAAAGATGCCAACATCACTGTCATCAGGACAATGCAAAATAAAATCACAATGAGATACCACTACTCATGTAGTAAAATGGCTAAAATGTAACTAAGTGCCAATACCAAGTGACAGCAAAGATGTGGCACAACCAGAATTCTCAAATACTGCTGGTAGGAATGTCATATAGTACAACCACTTTGGAAAACATTTTGTAGTTACTTATAAAGTTAAATATATACTTACCATACTACTGAGCGATCCCACTCCTAGGGGTTTACCCAAATGAAAACACGTGTCCTCACAAAAACTTATACATGATCATGAATATTCACAAAAGCGTTTCTCAAAACAGCAAACACTTAACACAAATGTCTATCAAGAGGTGAATGGATAAACAAACTATACTCTAACCATATATTTTTACAAAATGCATTTAAAAAATGAACTGCTCCATGCAACAACATGAATGAATCTCACATGAAATCTCAATTCATATTGGGGCGCCTAGGGTGGCTCAGGCAGGTAAGCGCCCAACTCTTGATTTTGGCTCAGGTCATGATCTCATGGTTCATGGATTTGAGCCTCGTGTCGAGCTCTGTGCTGACAACATGAAGACTGCTTGGGATTCTCTCTCTCCCCCTCTTCCTCTCGGCCTCTCCCCCACTCACATTCTCTCTCTCTCTCAAAATAAATAAATAAACATTTAAAAAAAAGAACCTCAATTCATATTAAAGAAGTCAGACACAAAAGTACATGCATGTAATCCCATTTATATGACATTCTAGAATAGGAAAAATTAATCTATAGAGGTACAAAGCAAATTAGTGGTTGTCTGGGACCAGGAGTGGTGTAGGGAGTGAGGATTGACTACAAAGTGTCATGAAGGACTTGGGCGGATGACAGAAACATTCTAGATGTTCATGTTGGTGGTAGTCACACAGAAATGTACATTTTTCTAAACCTAAATACTGTACACATAAAATTGACATTTACTATGTGTAAACTATACCTCAGTAAAGTTGATCTTAAAAACTAGATTGAAGGGCACCTGGGTGGCTCAGTCGGTTAAGCGACCAACTTCAGTTCAGGTCATGATCTCACTGTTGGTGAGTTTGAGCCCCGTGTCAGGCTTTGCGCTGACAACTCAGAGCCCGGACCCTACTTTGGATTCTGTGTCTCCCTTGCTCTCTGGCTCTCTCTCTCTCTCTCTCTCTCTCTCTCTCTCTCTCTCTCAAAAATAAATAAATATTTTAAAACATTTTTAAAAAACTAGATTGAGGGGCGCCTGGGTGGCTTGGTCGGTTAAGCGTCCGACTTCAGCTCAGGTCATGATCTCACGGTCCGTGAGTTCGAGCCCCGCGTCGGGCTCTGGGCTGACAGCTCAGAGCCTGGAGCCTGTTTCAGATTCTGTGTCTCCCTCTCTTTCTGCTCCTCCCCTGTTCATGCTCTGTCCCTCTCTGTCTCAAAAATAAATAAATGTTAAAAAAAATTAAAAAAAAAAACAAAACTAGATTGAGATATTATTTCTTACCTCTCAGATTAGTAAAAATCAAAGAGTTAGAAAACATACTTTGTTGATATAAAGGGAATAGAAACACATACACGACTAGCAGCAATGCAAAATTAGATCATTCATAGGGAATTTGCCAGTAACGACCAAATGACCATATATCTGACTTCTAGGAATCAATTCCAAAGATATATTAACAAAAATATGGAAAAAATATATAAACAACTTTCCATTAAAGCACGATTTGTTCTGCAATGGAAAACAGAATAGGAAAATACCTAAATACCTGGAGACTATGATATATTCAGGACAGAGATACAGGCCAGACTTCTCTGAATATGCCTTGTGTTTTATTTATATGTATGAATATGCTTATATTCTGTTTCCTACTTCCATTCACTGAAAATTCCTAAACTAATGATCAACCCAGTAGCCATGAGTTTTTCAACTGTGTTCTCAAAATACCATTTCCCACAAAAAAGAAAGAAAGAAAGAAAGAAAGAAAGAAAGAAAGAAAGAAAGAAAGAAAGAAAAAGAAAAAAGCCAGAGTTCTTAAGAGAGATAGCTAATCCTAGGCCCGGGAAAGGAAATGTATAAATTGATCACAATAAAAGCCAAACAAACATTGGATGCCACCAAATACTACCCCAGTCAAAAGGATTCAGAGTCAAATTTGAGACCCTCCCACTGACCAAAGACGAGACCATCTGAGCATCAATAAAGCTGATAAATATGCATATTGGAAAAGCAAATCTTTAAAAGTCCATTTGTTCATAATGGTACTAACAAAAATACACTCATTGGTCATTGAAGAATGTTAGGGAACCAATCCATTCATTTGAAAACTGGTAAGTAAAGGGAAAGAAGATGCCATCAGCAAATCCAGACTGCAGGAAAGGCTGTAGGACAAATACCTAGTTTTTTCAACAACTAAATGCCAAGAAAAAATAAAGAGATGGAGACGTTCTCTACAGATTATACAAGATAAAGTGACTCATCAACCTGATAGCAATGTGTGCACCTTATTTCGATCTTTATTTGAACAAACATAATTTTTAAAATACATTTTATAAGCCAACCAAGGAACATGAACATTGACTACATGTTAGATGATAGTAAGGTGTCACTGTCAATTTTGCTAAGTGTTATAATGGTGTTTAATAAGTTTTCAAGGGAGTCCTCATCATTTAAAAGATACCGTATGTTTAAAGGTGATACAGATCATCTAGGATCCGGCTCAGCACAATGACGTACAGAGACAATGGGAATGGATGTATAGACAAAAGAAGATGGCCCATGAGTTCATTACTCTTGAAGCTGGACAATGGGCACAAGGAGTTCATTATGTTATACTCTCTAGACTTTTGTATGTTTAAAATTTGTCAAAATAAAAAAGTTTTTTTTTTTTTTTAAGCACCAGTAAACAGTTGAAAGGAAAAGAGAAATCTAATCAGGGCATGTGAACTAAAAATACATGCCACGAAGAAGAGAGATCCGACTTGGTGAATGTATGGAATTACATTATAAAAGTCAACTATGCAAAAATGTAACAGTCAGATAATATTGGAAAAGTCCTGATTGCTGAAACACAAATCCTATAATAAGGCCATGAATCCTTGGAGCAGACAGAGCACTAGGAAACATGTACCCCACCTAGAGCAGGGGCAGAAATGGGGAACCTCAGCCTGGAGGGAATAGGTAGCAAAAACTAATAGCAGAACAATGAGGATCTGAAACCAGGAACAAAGCAATGAAATGAAGATGGCGCCATAAATTCTAGAGACAGTTCACAGAAATAACCGATACTGAGAAGAGGAAGAAAGAGGAGCCAAAGAAGATTTGATTCGATTCAATAAATATTTCTCGAGCAGCTATGTGCCTGACACGGCTTCAAAGACCTGGCAGTCTAATTGGAGAGATTAATAATTAAAATAATTAACTATAAGATATACACAACGTTTATGGCAGAAATGAGCATGAACATTGTAAGAGAACATGGACTAAGGAGCAACTGAATAGATGGTGAGATTAACTGAGATGGTGGGAACACCGGAGGAAGAGCAGTTTAGAAAGGACTGGAGAATTTGAGGTGCTCATGGGACATCAGGGACAACAGGAGGTTAGATGGAGGTCACATCAGCATACAGGCAACGACTTCCAAAATAAACGATTGGTTAAGTTTGTTGGAACACAGCCAAAATTGCCATCTTTACACTTTGGTCCTACAAGTACCATATTTTCTTTTATCAGCATCTTCATCGAGTTTACATTTTTATGTCTTTAAACGTTTCCTGAATGCTAAGTAAAGAATATTCCAATTTAATGCTACCATAAAGACTCTGTGAAATCGTCTGGACCTAATGTCAAATTCCCTGATGCACTATTTAAGGGCATCATTTAAGATAGATTAAAGTAATTTATTTACAAATGCTCGCCTCACTGTGCTTACCAGGATAAATATAAAATGGTATAGTGATAATGGCTACCTTCGGTGAGAAAAAATGTTATCTCAAAGAGGGAAATGCAATAAATCTTTGTTTCAAGGGCTGCGTAATGAGAGAGCGAAGGGAGGTGCAGCTGTGCTGATGTAAGTAAATGGAGGTAACTTTTCCAAATGAAAACAAATCATATTTCTCTTTAGAAATCTTTGTACTCGATGTCTGTTTTGGAATTGATAGTTTTCTTGGAAACTCTGGGAAATAGAGGAACTGTCTCTAAGTTTCATTCATCAATTAGTCCAAACAGATACAAGAGAACAAGGACTTAGGAGTGCTTACAACATTTGCTATGTGTGGTTAAATTGTCACACGCGGTTTTCAACATCAATTGGCATCGGGAACTCGGTAAACAAAATGTGTCATGTGGCGTGACGTTCTTTCTATAGCAACCCAGACAACGCATCTATTTAATCACCATTGTTAGTCATTTTCTTGGGCTGAGCAAGAAATCCAATAATACCACGTAAAAAAATGAAAGGTGACCATGAGATATCTTGGACACTTGCATAACTTCTTCAATTTACTGGAAAACGTAACAAAAATCCTTCTGATGGGCCATTTTCATCTTCTACACACTCTAGATATCTTTATAGTGAGGAAACGGAAGTCCATAGTCTCAAAAATAACCCCGCCAACTTGAAAGATGAACGAAAGGTGACTAATGGTTGCAGATGGAGAGGTTTATTTAACGACCCCCTCACAGAGACAGGGACTGGAAGACTGCCTCCAGATCCCCATCCCACGGACCGCGCGTTTTTATTTTTATCTAAGCAATGTGCATGATACAGTACATGACTAAACATAATCCAATTTGATTTGTGTTGCAGTGGCTCTCCAAAGAACAAATCTGTAAAATTACAACATGTGAAAGCTTAACACAGTGATATAAAATGGCAGTGGCACGGTTCATATCTTAAACTGACAGACTGATGGTGATTATTGCAAGGACAATGCCCTGCATATGTCAAACGATTTGCAAATAATTTATGTCACCTTCTCCCCCATTATTGTTTTTGCAGAGGACATAAACTGTGTCACCAATATTAAACTGTCTGCAAAAAGAGCCGAGCTCAGCTTTCTCCTCTCTGAGAACGCAGGGCCATCTGCACCCAGACAAACATGCATATGGCCATCATTTGTCCAACATCTTACACAGTGTGAAGGTTTTTTACTTGAAATGCCAACCTGTGTGGCAGATGATGTATGTGTTTCCCCAGCCCTGTGATTACCAGGCCCGCGCCGCTGTGCCGCGCTCTCACCTCATCAGTTCCACAAGCTGCGCTCCGAGGTGTGTGAGGCATTTGCGGCGATATGGCTTCTGACACGCGGGGAGGCGGGGCGCTCCGGTGTGAATATCTGCCTCCGGATTTTGTTGCAATCAGGGTCAAAGTCTGACCTGCAGAAATTAGTGCGGGGAGAGATTTAGGACGCCAAAACAGCGGTTTGAAAACTGGAATGAATATATTTTGATAAAGGGGAAAGCAGAGGGCGCTCCCGCTGTCCCCGGGTCCCCGGCGGTGCCAAAGGCCTTCGAAACGGCCTGTGTTTTGCCCCTCTGGAAGAGGATGTAGTGTGAGGTGTACTTGTTGTCATTAGCCATAAACAGAAAGGGTTACACCTACAAGCTGAAGGTGTCATTAGTTTTAGGGATTTGCCATTACTGTGGACCAGAAGCAGTGGGGGGGAATTGTCATCGGTGCAATGACATGATTCTGCAGATCTAAAATTTGAGGAACACTTCAGTAAGATTTTCTTTTATGTATATGTACGTCCACACATGTGCACACATGCACAGGGTAAAAGTGAGGTCCTAACACATAATTTCTAAACCTTTTTTTTTTTTTTTTTTGCTTGCAAATGCTCTCCAGAATCCAGACATTTGATTCAAGGCAGAATACAGTATTTTTTTTTCTTACTATGATCCTCTGTTTTTATCAGGGAGGGAGAGGGAGCAACAGAGAAGAACTAAGAAGTTTAAAGATTGTCCCAAAGGGATCTGTTTAGACATCAAATAGTTTTTTTACAAAACCACACATTTTGATGAGTTAAGTGTAAATTCATCAGAAACATATGGATTTATTTTCCTATAAAATTCACATGGACATAAAATATCTCCCTGACCCCCCTCTTTCAATGGCGGGGGGGGGGGGCACTAAACAAAGACATGTGATACTTAGTTCTTGTCCTCTATCATTTACCATATTTGGACATAAACAAAAAAACTGTCAAACATGGACTTTGAAAACTTGAGCAAAAGTACCTTTAAAAAGTACCATTTTTTTTTAAATAAAAAGAAATCATTCCTCAAATTTAATTTACAAATCAAATATCTATGTACTTACCAAAATGAAAAAATCCCACTTAGGACCAGTTATGCTTATGGGAGTAAGTGAAGTAGAAGCCATCGAGGCCATCTTTGTAGTGACTCAGTAGGATATGATTTCCAGAAAAATGAATACTCTCAATTGGAAATAACAGCCAGTTAACAGAATTTCCATCAATATTTGCCACTTTTGATTACCTGTAATTCTTTCAATTAATGACAAGAGGGAAGAAAATGGAAACATACATATGTTAATAATAAAATTATAGAAAAACAAGCAAGATGGATTTTGTGAATTTACATTTGGGAGTTTTTAAGATGTGGCCAGCAGCCCCCTAGGAACTTATTCTGACAAGTTTAATTTACATGTTTTAAAATGAGCATTGTCAAAGTTGGCAGAGCTAAATTACACCCAGTTTACCCCTCCTCTATCCCCCCCGCTTTTTGTTCTCCTATATCCTACAAAATACCAAGGGCATGGATAGTAAAGTCTCTTTTATGTATGGAAGATTCTTCGGGTGATTTGTTCAATTAGAATTGTAGAAATCAACGTCTTTTTAAACTGCCCACTGGACATTTCCATTTGGATGTCCAGCTCCACACATCCCAAACTGGCTTCCAGACTGTCAGTGTGTCATGCGTGTACTTTTCTTTTTTTTTTTTTTTTAATTTTTTTTAACGTTTATTTATTTTTGAGACAGAGAGAGACAGAGCATGAACAGGGGAGGGTCAGAGAGAGAGGGAGATACAGAATCTGAAACAGGCTCCAGGCTCTGAGCTGTCGACACAGAGCCCGACGTGGGGCTCGAACTCGCGGACCGCAAGATCATGACCTGAGCCGAAGTCGGACGCTCAAACGACTGAGCCACCCAGGCGCCCCATGCGTGTACTTTTCTATCAACTATACTTCTGCCATTGAGCCTCAAAATCTTTGCTACCACTTTTTCCTACACCCCATCTCATTAGCTATCAGCCCTGTAACCTTTTCCTTCCAAACTTTTCTCAGATCTGCCCCTTTATTTCCCTTTTCTTGGCAACCTTCCTAATCCAAGGACTCATTACCTCAACTTAAATGAATGAAATTTAAGTTTCATCCACAAAACACTTTCATGTGAATTAATTTTCTTGGTCTTCACACCAAGCCTGTGAGGTGGACAGAACAGGCATTAACATTTCCATTTCCGTTTTGTAGATGAGGAAGATAAAACTTGCAGAGGGTATAACTTGCCTGAGACCATTTACATGGTTACCAATTGGAGCCAGGAGTCCGAGGCAAGGTTTTTGACTCTAAGCCCAGAGCAGTTTCCATTATACCACACTGTCCAACGACGGCACGTTGCCTAAATGTCAAAACTGCTTAAGCATGCTCAGGGCCATTTGTCACCTAGTCCAAATTCATACTTGTAACTTCACCTTTCATGGTTATCCTGCAGAAACCTTTGATCCAACCACACTGATTTACCTACCATCCATGAATTGGCTGGGTACTTTTTACTCATACTGTGACCCTTTAATAAAAGTCTTCTCCCCGATTCAAAGTCTACCTTCCTACCTTTTAAAATGCAATTCAAGGGGTGCCTGGGTGGCTTAGTCAGCTGAGCATCCCACTTCGACTTCAGCTCGAGTCATGATCTTGCCGTTCATGAGTTGAGCCCCAGGTCTTCTGTCCCTCTCTCCCTGCCCCTTCCCTGCCCGTGCTCTCTCTCCCAAAAATAAATAAGCATCAATCAATCAATCAATCAGTCAATAAAATACAATTCAGTTTGCCTTCTCCATGAAGCTTTCTACAACCATTCCATTAAATGTCAATAATTTTTCACATGCTCAAACTGTCATTTTTGGAATACTCCTTTATATATGACCTTCTGTCTCTTCTTACATTCTTGCTTTTTTGCCATCTCATTTACCTTTGCACACATCTTTGCCTTATCTATCCCTATAGATTATAATTTGCTGGAGAGCATGGGCTGTGTCTGTCTTTGTATCTCCTTCAGAAGCTAACAAATGCAACATAAAAGATGTTCAGTAAATATTTGTTTAATTGAATTAAATTCATTTTGATTGAGTTTTGTTAGATGGTTTTATATTTGGAATTTCCATTCTGGCCTTATAATAGGGTGCCATATACAGGCATCTTGACTCCCCTCTCTTAGATACTTTCCATTTGACTTGATATATTTTTTAATTATAGTTACTTTAAATACTATATACATTACATTATTAATAATCACCAAATGAGGAGTTTAAAATAAAGTAACTTTTTTTCTTAGTCTCTTCTAGAAATCAAGTTTTCATGTGACACATTATTTTCTGATTAGTTTACACAGAGATGGTGTTCACTGACTCCTATTAGGAGTCACTTGAAATAACTTCTATAGCAGAAATGTCACTTATCAATACTATTAATTGTATAAATTGTAAAGCTTTGACAATATACCGAATGAAGTGGACATTTGCCTACACTTTATTCCTTTATGTATTATTAATCATCTTAAGTTAATTTCAACACAAGCATAAATATGATAAAGTTAAGCATTTCAATTTGCCATTAAGGATAACTTTCTTTTCCTATTGTTTGAAAATACAAATAACAAATTTTTTCAACGTTTTCTATATTATTGAAGTGTATCTTCTGTGAAGCCAATCATACGAATCCTGGCTTATCTGCACTTATTGGGTCCTTAGCAAACCTTTCAACATCTTAATATCAACTATAAATGTAGAATAACATTTATTTTATATAGGGTTCTCTCATCTACCTTCCTGAACATATGGAGTATGTATACTAGCTGTTGTAACACTATTATGTGCTAATTCTGTCAACTGTGTCATTTCTGGGTCTATTTCTACTGATTGATTTTTCTTCTCGTGTTACTTTGCATGCCTGGTAATTTTTTCTTGGATGTCAGACATTGTGAATTTTCCATTATTAGGTGCTACAGATTTTTATCCTTAAATGGTTTAAGGTTTTGCTCTGAAATAAAAGTAATTTACTTGGAATTAATTAAATTCTTCTGAGGCTTGCTTTGAAGCTGTCTGAGGAAGGTCCACACAGCCTTCAGTCTAGGTCTACTTTGGCCCTAATCCTCTTCTGAGCCAAAACCTTTCTAAAGAAAGACATTCAATTTGATGTCACATGTATCAGGTGATTTTTCCATTCTTGTCTGGTTGGAACACAAACTATTTCCAACCCACCATGAGTCTTAAGGATCATTCTTCTTGCTCTTTTCCAGTAGTTCTTTCCTGAGTCTTGGTAGTTTTTTCGTATGCATGTGATGATCAACAGTCAAGACCAGAAGCAAAACTCTCTACAGACATGTAGAGCTCTCTTTGCAGTTGTTCTCTCTCTGGTACTCTGCTTTGTGTATTCTGGCCACCTTGGCCTTCTTGAACTCTGAACTCTTGTCTTCTCAACCCAGGGAATCTAGTGGGCTCTGTTTGGGTTCCCCCTCAGTAAGCAGCCTAGATAGAAATGCTCACTAAGCAGAAGCTGGAGCAATGGGAGGGCTCACTTTGTTTCCCTCACGCAAAGATCACAGTCCTGAACTTACTACTGTTTTGTGTCTGAAAACCATTGTTTCCTATATTTTGTCTGTTTTTTTTTTTTTAAGCTGTTTAAGGCAGGAAAATAAATCCAGTGCCCATTACTCCTATCATGACTAAAAGTGAAGGTTCTTAGATAGCATTATGAAAGGTGAGGGTTAATCTAGGGTACAGAGTAAAAATGAGCTTTTTGGGGGGGAATTTTCAAAAACAAAACAAACAAAAAAACCCAACAGAAATGGAAATTTACCCTTTCTAAAATAAACCCTTTAGCAACGATATTCAGTTCAGAACAGAAAAAGTAAAATGCACCAACTCTTTAGAGTAAAATCCTTGATTAATATATGTATGAGGAGGTAATGCAACATTTTAAAGGTGATGTACCTTTTGAAATCATTTTCATTTCTTAAAGGTCACAAAAAACATTGTTTTGTTTCAGTGGCCAGAAATATTTTCTGATATACTATTAAAATATAAGGTATTTCTCCCTTTGTGTTATTTGGTAGAAAAATCCAAAAATAGCGTGACTGGCTATACAAATCTGTTCATAGTCACAGGGAAAAAAGAGAGAGAGCAAAAAAGAAAGAAGAAATAAACAGAAAAATTGGTCTGAGCAAGCTGGTACTTTTTTTTCCTTACATGCCCCACTTTGTATTGGTAAGACCAGATAATGAGTAGCACTTTTTCTTTGTAACAATTCATTAATCAGAGAAATGATCCTTGCTAGTGTTTAGATGTTTTACTTAATTTGGTACCTCTGGCCTGCTGCCCCACTAGTGCCAAAATTATTATTTCTCACCCAGCAGGTGATAAATAACAACTTCAGTCGTGATTAATACCATGAATCCTTCAACCTGACTAATGCAAAAAAACTTGAGACCTACAGAACAAGTGGGCGATAATTGTTGTGAGGACTGTTGGAGCTCTGCTCAGCCTGTGAGGAAAGAAATCCACAGGAAATGAAGCGTTTGCTAGCAGGCCAGCTGATCCTAAGAGGCTTCATTAAGCCCAACTCAGCGACATTCGCCATTTGAATACCAGTGCTCCATTTTCTCCCTCCCAACACTAAGTTTTAAGTATCTTCAGAGAAAAGAAACCACTAACTCATTTTTGCATGCATTTAAATATTTATTGAATGGAGGAATGAATGGATGAATGAATAATAAATGAGAAAATAGAATTTTTGCCCAAGTACTCGACATTGTAATATGGGTCATTTGAGAGCTACATATGGTTATCTCTTGTCATTTCTCTAATAATGCAATTGTGCACAAATGTAGTTTTCCTCAAACCCATAGCAAAATTAACATTCTCTGCTGGCAAAAAGAAAACTGTTAGCAATGGCCAGTAACTAAAGCCACATGGTGCCATCAACTTGATTATTGTCATTTAAGACTACATAGTAAGGTAGTGTACCAGTGGTTCTCAATTAGGCAAATGGTAAGGGGAATATATATTGTTTGAAAAGCTTCCCACAATATTCCTTGCTTCCTAATTGAGAAACTTTTTTAAGTGGCGCTATATAAGTCACAAGTCAATGGATTCATAATAGCGGTCAACCAGTTTAATATGGCCTACAGACATATTTGTTTGGCAGGAGAGTTGTTTTAACTTTTCTTATGTTATTTTAATGCTTTGGGTAGAGGGATGCATTCTCCAGTTTGGCACAGCCCCCACTATTCCCCATTGTCTTAATATCCAGTCTATCTCATTTTATTCATTACAAGCCTGGCTTCTGAATTGAAATTGTGATTCCTGGCTAAATGGAGAAGTATTAAATAACAAACAAGAAAAAAAAAACCTTAAAAAAGAAAAATCTGCGTTTGGGATATGTGGCTAAATATATCCAAAGATTTTCAAGATTCACAAGTTATATAAGCATCGATTTCTTCAGTTAAGAAATATTTTACTTCTGCCCTCATCATAAGAAGCAGGCTAAAGCCTGGCATGGTTATAAAAACCACTTAAAAAGTATACAATGTTGTAAGTGATATGGAAACACAGAAGAAGAGGGGAGGGTAACCAAGTCTAGAACTCAGGGTAACTCGTAAGAATCGTCCTAACTAGAATCTGAAGTATGTGGAGACACAGGATGAAAGGAGAACCCTCTTCCCCCAATAATATCTCATAATTCTTAATAAAAAGTAAAGTATCTTAAATTGGAATCTAGAATACTGATCTGTCACTGATTTTCTCTTAAAATTTAAAGAGGAAATTGAAAACCTAAACAAATTAATGACCAAAAATATAAATTGAATTGGTAGTCAAAACTCTACTCTCTACTCCTTCCCCAAATCCAGTAACTTTGAAGAATGGGAATCCCTACCTTATATAAGTTTCAGACAAGAGAGAGAAAGTGTCACCCAATTCATCTCTTTAAATCATCTTTATTGAAATATGGTATAATTTTCACAGAATAAAATATAGTTTGATAAGTTTTTCCAGAATTTGTTATACATCTTATAAACACCACCATAATCAAAACATAGAACATTTCCATTACCTCAAAAAGTTCCCTCGTGCCCCTCTGTATTCAATTAACAAAATATATAAAATAAAAATTTTCAAAGCACTTTACCCCATGCAACCATTGATCTCTCATTACTATAAATTAAATTTGCCTACTCTAGAATTTCATATATATGTACATAGAGTATATACTTTCATTTCTGGCCTCTTACCCTCAATAAAGTTTTGAGATTCATCTAGGTTGTTGCAAGTAACAATAGTTTGTCCCTTTTTATTGCTGGGTAGTAGTCCACTGTTTGAACATACCATAACTTATCTATACATCTATAGATGGACTTTTGGATCTTTTTCAAAATTTAGGCGTATATTACCAATTAAATTGCAATGAACATTCAGGTACAAATCCTTATTTGGATATAGTTTCATTCCTCTAGCGCAAATACTTAGAAATGGACTTGCTCAGTCATATAGTAAATGCATGTTTAAGAAACTGCTAGTTAGAACGCCTGAGTGGCTCAGTCGGTTTAGCACCAACTTCGGCTCAGGTCATGATCTCACGGTTCGTGGGTTCAAGATCCACATTGGGCTCTGTGCTAACAGCTCAGAGCCTGGAGCCTGCTTCGGATTCTGTGTTTCTCTCTCTCTGTCCCTCCCCTGCTCACACTCTGTCTCTCAAAAATAAACAAACATTAAAAAAATTTTTTTAATTAAAAAAAAAAGAAACTACTAGTTTTCCAAAGGGCTCACACCAATTTATATTTTCACTGGCAGTGTATTAGAATTCCAACTGTTACTACCCATCTTTGTCAACACTTGTTAATGTCAAACTTTTCAATTTTAGCTATTTTAATAAGTGTGTAACGGTATCTCATTGTGGTTAATTTACATTTATGTGATAACTGACATTAAGTTTGTTTTCACACATTTATTGGCTATATATTTATACATAGTATATATATATAGTGTATATATATATGATATATATATATATACACACACACCATATATACCATATATATATATATATATATATATATATATATATATATATGGTATAATTTCTGTGTAGGTTTTTTGCTCAAGTTTCAACCTGGGTTGTCTTTTTACTGAGTTCTAAGAGTTCTTTATGTGTTCTAGATAAAAGACTTTTATCAGATACATTATTGCAAATATTTTCTCCCATTCTGTGGCAACCCTTTGCATTTTTTAGTGTCTCCAGAAGCACAGAGGCTTTTAATTTTGATGAAGTCCAACTTTTTAATATTTTCATTTTTTATAAGCGTTTGTGTCCTATCTACAAAATCTTTGCTTACCCCAAATTCACGAAGATTTTTCCCAGTATTTTCTTAAAAAAATTTTTTTTATGTTTATTTATTTTTGAGAGACAGAGAGACAGAGTGTGAGCGGGGGAGGGGCAGAGAGAGAGAGAGGGAGACACAGAATACGAAGCAGGTTCCAGACTCTGAACTGTCAGCACAGAGCCAATGCAGGGCTCGAACCCATGAACTGTGAGATCATGACCTGAGCCAAAGTCAGATGCTTAACAAATTGAGCCACTGGGGCACCCCTCCTAGTATTTTCTTTTAGAAGTTTTAGAGTTTTAACTTTTACGTTTAGATCTATAATACATTTTGGGTTAATTTTTGTGTATGGTTGAGGAAGTTGTTGTTGTTGTTTTAACAGGATATTGAGTTGCTCCAGAACCATCTGTCTAAAAGGCTATCCATTTCTCTTTTGGAATTATTTAGAGTTTTATTGATTATTCTCTATTCATTTCTGTTTTCTATGTCATTTTCACTGATTTTCTCTATTGTATGTCCATTTCATATTTTACTGATTTCCATTATTTATCATTTTCTTCATAGTACTTACTAAGGGTTAATTGCTCTTTTTCTACATTCTAAAGGTGGAAGCTAAGATCGTTGATCATAAACTTTCTCCTTTTCTAATATGAACATGTATTTTTTTAAGCTTATTTATTTATTTTGAGAGAGAGAGAGAGAGAGAGCATGAGCAGATTAGGGGCAGAGAGAGAGGGAGACACAGCATCTGAAGTAGGCTCCAGGCTCCCAGCTGTCAGCACAGAGCCCGACCCAGGAGGGCTCAAACCCAGGAAGCATGAGATCATGACCTGAACCGAGGTTGAAGGCTTAACCGACCGAGCCACCCAGGCACCCCTGTGATTTTGGTTTTGATTCTGGGTTATTTTGAAGTGTGTTGTTTCATTTCCAAACATCAGGGGTTATCCCTGACCTAAATTCACACATTAACTATTTGTTGAGTATCTACCATATGTTCAACAAGTAGGTACACTCTTGGAGATAAGGGGCAGTAAATTAGGCAGATCTTTATTCAGACAACTTACCTTTCACCGACCCTGAAGACTAAAGATTTTTACTAAATAAATGAAAATAAGCACTTCGGGGAATGTAAATATTAAATCTGATTGGAACTTAAGTCTCAAGAGTATTAGTCTAGCGATGAAATAAGAATATGATACCAAGAGAAAGACAACGTGGGTCTTCAAGAACTTGACAAATTGCTTCCTGTACTGTCCAATGAGAAATTTAGCACCTCTAGATTCTCTGAGGGAACAGATAGATAATGGATGCCTAAAATGTTACTGCTTTTGGTTGGAAAAAAATTTTAACATCATACAGTCAAGTGACTGGCAATAAATGCTACTGTGAATCTACATTATATGAATGTGTTAAATTATTATTTACATAATTATGGCCTTATATCCAGTAATATATCATAGATTAAGTAATCTTCCAGTCTATTCAAAACATCAACTATTTATCATGATAAACAACTAGACAGTTAGGGAGTGATCTTTCCTCATTAGAAGCCTGGACATTTAAAAAATCATTAATTGACTTAATTTCATTATTAGCTTTGTCTTTTTACTGTGAGACTCCATGTATGGTTGTTAATGAGACTTGCTATTTGTTTTTCCTCACGGTGTTTGCTTCTTGGTTTTCAGTTTGTGTTTGTTGTACTAGTTCTAAGCAATATTCCTTTGATGATACCTCGCTTATTCCAACAGAAAAAAATAAATAGGACCAGGAATTCAAACCAAATACATAGAACAAAAACCTAAAAATACCAATATCCTTAATGTTTTATTCTTAATTCTCTCTGGTTTTATAGGCGTGAAACATTACACTGATGAAAGTATATTGAATTAAGCTCAGTAAGGCAACATCTCTGATTTAAAGAAAAAACAGCATAAAATTAAGAGTTTTATTTTATAGTTCTTTTACATATTATTATTTTTAAAAGAATTTTGTTAAGTTTAATTTGAAAACCTAGGCAGTGAAAAACAATAAGGAACTAATCCCCCAGAAACAACTTTGTGCCTATGAATGGTATTTCTTTAGAATATATTATTAAACCAAAATGAAATAATTACATGTTCAACATTAACAAAATATACATGTTATATGGGAGCAGAGAGTATGCTCTCCTCTCAAGAACACAATTTTAACTCAATAATCATTGAAAGTGCACATATTAAACACATATTGTGTGTAAAAACCACAACAATACTGAATAATACCTAATAAACCAAACTTAGGACATTGATCTAACAGTCAGTATAATCACCTAAGTTCGTATTTCAGTAATTTGATGTTTGGTAAAGTTTTCAAAATACTTAGTAAATAACAAAGTGTTTAGTTGTTGTGTTTTAAGGTATAGTCCTTGAGCATCTCACACTAATGGAAAAAAGTATGAGTCAGGAGGGAAAAACATCATTTCTCAAATTAAAATAATACTATTTCCTCCAACACAACCTCATCAGTATGTAGGCAAGGATAAAATGAATGCTACATATCTTTAGTGTTTTAATGGGATGTGAATGCTAGAGTGACATCACCACGATGACGACATAGGTTGTTCCTGATTTCACTCCCCCTCACAAGAACAACTAACCACTACTCAAGAACAAGACATCTTTTTGGACACCGGGCTGGCTCAGTGGGTAGAACATGCGACTCTTGATCTCAGGGTTGTGAGATCAAGCCCCATGCTGGGCATAGAGTTTGCTTAAAAATTAAAAAAAGAGTGTGACTGGGTGGCTCAATCAGTTAAGCATCTGACTCTTGATTTCTGCTCAAGTCATGATCTCATGGTTCGTGAGTTCAAGCCCTGCATCACTGCATCATGCTCTGTGCTGGGCATGGAGCCTGCTTGGGATTCTCTTTCTCTCTCTCTCATTCTCTCTCTTCTCCTCCCCTGCTTTCACAAGCATGCACATGTATTCTCTCTCTAAGAAGGAAGGAAGGAAGGAAGGAAGGAAGGAAGGAAGGAAGGAAGGAAGGAAGGAAAGGAGAGATGGAGGAAAGAAGGGAGGGAGGAGGAAGAGAGAAGGAAGAGAGAGGAAGGGAGGGAGGAAGAGAAGACACCATTGAGAGAATCCTAGAACATGGGGTGAGACTGAAGCGCCCCAGCACTTCAGAGACCAAGAAAGACCACATTACAAGGGTAAGAAAAGCTGTTACATGCTGACCACTTTGCCCCTCCCCAGGCCAGCATGGCACCACTCAGAGAGGTCTCCCCTGAGCCTCTGGTTCCTCCACTGGGAAAAGAGAACCAGCCTCCTCCCCTGCATTGTGGGTCGCTTTGTAGGAACCTCTACTCTGATCTTGCATCACAAGATTGCAGGGGAATCTGTGGGGCCCACTGGCACTGGGAACGTGACTGTGACAGAGAAGAGGGGCTTGCCACAAGCAGCGCGCAGATGGTGGCGGACTGAGTGCACGTCTGCGGTGCCCAAGTAGTAATCCCAGCCAGTGGCTTTCCTTACCTGCAGAACCAAGTCAGGGCGGCACGCTGACCAGGGAAACTCAATAAGGTGCAGATCTGCCTGATCCAGATCCTCAAACAAGGAGTTGTGCTGGCCCTAGAGCCCAGGCGCTCATGCCCAGGCAAGGTGCTGAATCACAGCCCCACTTGGGAGTGTCTGCCAGTCCCATCTGACCAGAAGGGCTGGTGACAACTTCTGAAAGCTGTGCTGGCCCAGCAGCGCCCGCCCGAGCTGAGAGGCAGGCAGAGTTTGCAGAACAAAGCCGATAGTCCTGTTCGGTCAGGGAACTTGAGGTGTGGGTCGGCTGGAGTAAAGAGAACAAACAAAGAGCTTCACCAGCTTTAGAGCTATTTCTCCTACTGTGCCTGGGCAGGGAATCTAATTCATAGCCCTGCTCATTGCTGAATACAGCCTTCAGCCTCTCTGATCAGGAAACCTAACCAGAGCACCCAGGAAGCTGTGAAGCCCATTCAACAGCCCTAGGTACAGGGACACCTGAACAGGGAATGTTGCCCGGGGCTTCTCCTGTCTTTAGAGCAAAACTGGTGGCCTCACCTGACCAGAAAATGAAGTGCACCCTCTGGACTTAACTGGATCCCCAAACAACAAGTTGTATAGGCCCTGGGTCCTGTCCTGTTGCCCTGCCAGGGCAGGAAGGCTAATTCACAACCCCATCTATTACTATGGTACCCAGTCCCAAATATCTAGTAAGCCTAGATAACCCACGGAGCCCATCCTACAGCCTCACTTGGGTAAAGAACCAAGCCGGCAGACTATCCAAGTGTTCTCAGCCAGGGGCACACACCCCACCATCCCAGTCCTCAGAGCTCAAACAGTTGCCTCACCCAAAATAAATAATAGCAGGCCTCACCTGTCCAAGGACACTACCAGAAGACACATCTAGAAACCCAAAATGAGCTGGCTACCAACGCAAACTTTTAAAGTCTGAAAGAGAAGCCTGATTACCCAAATGTGCAGATTCCAATGTAAGGAATCAAGGATATGAAAAGTCAGGTAAATATGATGCCATCAAAGAAAATTACTAAAGCTCCAATAACAACTCTAAAGAAACAGAGATCTGTGAAGTGTCAAAGAATTCAGACATCCTCTTAAAGAAGTTTAGTGAACTACAAGAAAACAGACAACTAAGTGGGATTAGGAATACAATACAGGAAGAAAACAGGAAGTGCAACAAAGATTTGGCAACCATTAAAAAAAGGAAAAAAACAAAAAACAAAAACAGACATCCTAGAGTTGAAACATACAATATCTGAAGAATTGAATAGAGTTACAGGTAGTTGACCATGCAGAAGAAAGAATCTCTGTCCCCGGAGGACAGGACATTGGAAAGTACCCAGAGGAGCACAGATCAAAAAGAATGATAAAAGAATGAAAGTCTATGGGAATTATGGGACTCAAAGAAAAGAAACAATATTTGCATTATGGAAATTCCAAAAAAAGAGAAGAGAAAGGGAAAGAAACTATATTTAAAGAGAAAAGGCTGAAAACTTCCCAAACCTGGGGAGAGAAATCTAGATCCATGAGGCTCAAAGGACCCCAAAGAAGTTGAGCCTGAATAGGGCCACACAGAGACACATTAAACTGTCAAGACTCACAAAGAAAGAATTTTAATGGCAGCAAAAGAGAGAAGTTACCTACAAGAGAACTCCCATAAGACTATTGGCGGGTTTCTCAACAGGAACTTTTTAAGCCAGGAGAAATATTGTTCAGCCCTAAAAATTGAGGAAAGACTACCATATGTGACCACATGATTGGACCTTGAGGGCGTTATGCTAAGTGAACTAAGTCAGACAGAGAAAGACAAATACTGTGTCACCTCACTTACATGTGGAATTAAAACAAAAACAAAAAACCCAAACTCATAGGAAAAAAAGGTAGGGCTTGTGGTTACCTGAGGCAGAAGGTAAGAGGAAGGGCAATATGAAAAAAGTGGTCAAAAGGTACAAATCTCCCATTATAAAATAAGTAAGTATTGGGGATATAATACATCCCATGAACAACATCATGACTATAGCCAAGACTGCTGTGTGATATACAGGAAAGTTGTGAGGAGAGTAGATCCTAAGAGTTCTCATCACAAGAACACTTTTTTCCATTTTCCTTTCTCTTCTTCAATACATACAAAAAGATGGATAGTAGCTGAACTTATTGTGGTAATCATTTCACAAATACATAAATCAACCCATCATGCTGTATGCCTTCAACTCCTATATGTCAATTATTGCTCAATAAAACTGGAAGGAAAAAAGATAAATAATGATGTGGTAAATCAAAGTTTTAGAACTTTAGAAAGGTTAACAATTATGATTTAAACATGTATCTAGCATTCTAGCAACTACATATATCAGTTAATTGGCACTAAGGTTCTTCATTCTAATTATAACTGATTTTAATAAAAATAACCCTAAAGCATTACAATATCCTAGAATACTTTCTGATTCATTCTGAGAAATTCAAATCATGCCAGATGCAATTTCATTGTTAACTACATTCTATTGCATTTTAATTATTTGAAAACTGATAATCCATGTAACAAGAAATGCTATAGCCTACTGTAAATAACTAAAGTCACTGTAACATTTCTGGACACAATTTCAAATTACGATTTAATACAATAAATATGGCAATTCTTTTTTTTTTAATAAAATTTTTTTTAATGTTTATTTATTTTTGAGAGACAGACAGAGACAGAGTATGAGCAGGGGAGGGGCAGAGAGACAGGGAGACACAGAATCCGAAGTAGGCTCCAGGCTCTGAGCTGTCAGCACAGAGCCTGATACGGGGTTCGAACTCGTGAATTGCGAGATCATGACCTGAGCCAAAGTTGGATGCTTAACTGACTGAGCCACCCAGGAGCCCCTAAATATGGCAACTGTAATCAGTGAATTCGTAAAATGGTATTGGGACAACAGCCTAGAAATTTGTATAAACAAGTAAATAAATATACAAAAAATAAAGCCAAGTCCTTAACTCTCTCATTTCTTGCCTTGAAATTTCTGAACAGACCAAAAGAAGCACACGGATCAGAAAGCCACAATGAAAACAAATACGCTTAAATTTTAATGTATTTATTTACACTTACATTTAATGTATTCATTTACATTTACATTTATGTATTTACTTACATTTACGTTTACATTAATGTATTTACATTTAAAACAATACATTTAAAATGTTAAAATTTACTTCTGGAAAAAATAAAGTCAAAAGCAAATGCCAAGCTGAGGACAAATACCCACAACACCTATGAGAACAATGCATTAATTTATCTATGACACAAAGATCATGCCATGTAAATCAATAAGAAACAATCCAAATGGCAAAAGACAAAACCAGAGGTTACAAATAACCAATAAAGATATGAAAATGTTTAACCTCACTTATAAAAGTGGAGATACAAAATGCAAGAGTAATGAGATATTTTTTACTTAGATTGGCAGATATACATGTTTCACGGTGAAACAGTTTTATGGGAATCTAAATTGATATAACTTAGCTATGTGACCTTGAACAAACTTCTTAATCTCTCTATACCTCCTTAGTTTTCTCATCTTGAAAAAGGTGATGATATTCAATCACAGGTTTACTGTGAAGAATAAATTATTTAATTATCTGTAAAGAGCTTAGAACAAGGCCTCATACACTATAAGCACTGTATGTCTTTATTAAATAAATATGTCTTAAAAATTCAGACTTTATTTTTAGAGTAGTTTTAGGTTCACAGCAAAGTTGAAGAGAAAGAACAGAGGCTTCCCTTATACTCCCGCCCTCACATGCATTATTATTGTCAACATCCCCCACCCAAGGTGTACTTTGTTACCAGTGATGAACTCACATTTACAGACCCATCATAATCACTCAAAGTCCACAATTCCCAGAACATTACAGTTCACTCTTGGTATTGTACATTCTGTGAGTCTGGACAAATGTAAATACACTTTTTAAAAAGACAATTTGCTACTATATAGTTTTAAAATGTATTAAAAACCAGAAGCACATACTCTCTGACAGAAAATTTCTGCCATTTGAAATTTATCCTTCAGAAATATTTACATAAACATGTGAAGATATATGTTCAACAATGTTCATTATAATGTAACTTCTACATACTGTAAACCATTAAAATCTGTTAGTAATGGCACATCTTCATATAATAAAACATTATGGAACCACTGAACATGTGTCCACATCTCCTTTATTCTATAGCCCATAAACAATCAAAATATATATACATGTTTTAAATATATATTCATAACAACAGTGAAAAGCAAGAAAAAGTGCTCCCAGAGGGTCAGAAATTCTGAAGAACTCCTGATTGGAAAAAAATAAAGCAGATGGCATTAGATCTACAAAGAAGTAAGTTTGAAAGAAACCAAAGTTCCAAACGATAGCAGAAGGTTATCACCAAAAAAGTGAAATCTAAGGAAATTACATAGGTCAGTGGCATGTTATACAAAGTACAGGAAGGGATCCTCAGTATTCAAGTGATTAATTAGAAAAATGGATTTTAAGAAGCCAGGCTAATGAAGCTCTTCTCCAGATTTTGCTAAGAATACAAAGCAAGTGTTCAATAGCAGTATTTACTCTCAGATGATGTAGTGAGCACAGACCTGGGATCAGAGAGACAGTGAAGCACACAGGAACAACTAATCGCAAGAATGAGAAACAACACACTCACAAGACAAAGCACCACCAAATTCTATTTAGAAGCCTATCGTCAAAAATGAGAACCAAGTAAGGTTATATTACTAGCATCTGCAAAGAAATGATCAGCGATTCTCAAATGCAAAGATTAGCAGACAACCAAGAATTGTCAAACATACAAAGAAAACCAACCCCATGAGAAAAAGACCCCAAATTCAAAAGAGAAGCCTTCATCCAAAAAGAGTGACTTATGCAACCAAAGATAAATTTAAAACAACAACCAACAATAAATTCTTAGAGACTCCAGAGAATACTGTTAAGTGTGAAACAAAGATAAATAAAAATCTTGGAAATTAAAACTACTCTTATTTGGATAGCAGCTTCTGCCAAGACAAGAGTAATAGGGACCAGATTTACCCTCCAGCCTGAAATACCTAAAACCAGACAAAACCTAAAATTCAGACAAAAACACGAAACGATGGTTTCAAGACACTGGATATCAGGCAACAGAGGACATCAGTCCCTGAGAGATGAGAAACAAAGTGATTTCTACGCTTGCCCGCATTACTGTCTTGAGTTTCCAGGACAGGGCACAGGGAAGAGGAACTTGAGCGGGGCCTGGCAGACTCCCTAAATTGGAGAGGTAGAGGGGAGAGTCCAGGGAGACAAAGGCAGCTAGAGTTTGCAGGGTAGAATAGTAGAAGGAAAAGAGAACTCCAGAGATCCACAGAAGATCCCCTTTGAATATTTAGCAGGATACTGATCAGTACACATGTATGGGGAAATAATCTGGGGCCAAGGCCAGAAGAACACCTAAAAGGATTAGAGAGGGCAGTATGATTAGAGACATATAAGGGTAAGAATATAGTGCCTATTCCCACCAGTGAGATTTTAAATTTTCACAATTCACAAAATGTTAGTGTATTTAGAAGGGTCTTGTCTCAGAAGAGAAAATAATTAGCCCTAGACTAAATATTGCTGCTCTCATGTCTGACAATTATTACAGACAAGACCTAAAAGGATCAAACCATTTCCAAGTAATTTAACTCAATCCCAGAACAAAGCTTGAGAATTGTCACAGGAATGCAAAATTTTCCAGGTCCCCAAAAGATAAAGTTCACAATATCTGGCATCAAATGAAAAGTTATCAGATATGCAAAGAAGTAGAAAGATAAAAACTATTAATAAGGAGAAAAAAAAGTCTATATGCAGCAAAACATAAAACTTTCATGAGGTAAACAAAAGAAAATCTAAATGAATGGAGAGATTTACCAAGTTTTGAGACAGGAAACTCAGTATTTTTTTAAAATGTCAATTCCCATCTAATTAATCTGCAAGTAAAAAGATCTTTTATTCTTATTTAACATTAAGATAGAGGTGCTGGTTACCATAATATGGCAAGAAAAAGAAACAAAAGTGTAAAAGAACTAAAACTGCCTTTTTCTAGGAATTATATTATTTTATCCATAGAAAACCAAAAAAGATCCTTAGAAAGATCATTCGAATAACAAGGTTCAACAGAATTACAGGGTAGATTTCACATAAAAGTCAAGAACATTTCTTTATATCAACAATTTAAAATTTTAATTAAATATCATTTATAGTAACTAAAAATAGAAAAAAGTGAGCAAACAGCAACAAAATCAACAAACAAGATTTCTCTGTGGAGAAAAACTTTATCAAAAGACATTAAAGAAATATATGGAAGCAAGACACATTTAAGAATATACTCAATTTTGTAAAGGTAGTGATTCTTCCCAAAATAATCCAGAGATTCAGTATAAATCCAATCAAAATCCTAGTTTTTGTTTTTGGTGAAATTTTAAAAGTTGATTCTAAAATTTGCAAGAAAGTACAAAGATCCAGCATCAATTCCTGAAGACAAAGAATAAGATGGGATATTTGCTTTATCAGATGCCAAAACTTTATATAACTACAGTTATTATGAGCATTTATTTTTATTTTTTTTATTTAAAAACGTTTAATATTTATTTATTTTTGCAAGAGAGACAGAGCACAAATGGGGGAGGAGCAGAGAGAGAGGGAGACACAGAATCTGAAGCAGGCTCCAGGCTCCAAGCTGCCAGCACAGAGCCCAACGCAAGGCCTGAACTCACAAACTGTGAGATCATGACCTGAGCCGAAGTCAGACACTTAACCAACTGAGCCACCCAGGCGCCCTGAGCATTTGATTTTGACGCAAAGTAGGATAGTCAACTTGATAGACCAATGTTATAGTATAGCCAAGAAACAATCCTATGTGTAATGGGATAGGTAATAGAATTGGGATTTTGGACCAGCCAGAAAAACTCAGGCCAGTCAAGAAGGTGAATATGCAGTCCTGGGAAAATTAATTATCCATTTTGAGAAAAGAATGAAATTAAATAGCTACCTCATACCATTAAAAAAAAAAAAAAAAGATATTCCTGGTACATTAAGAACTTCAATAGGAAAGGCAAAACTTGTATAAGAAAATATTGAGCAGTGGCTTTATAACCTCACAGTTGATGAATACAGTGGATTGATGTTCAACACCCGTGACACCATCCTTTTAGGGTGCTATGCTCTCCTGCAGAAGCCAGAAATTTAAAACTTACATTTTCCAGACGGGCTTTACAAGAAGGGCCCTGGATGTCACTTAGGCTCAACCAGATGCATTTGTGAAAAATTTGAAAAGCGAAAGTGACGTGCAAGGTACAATTCATTCCATAAAGGTTTTTTCTGTAGCAGCATCAGCAGAGGCCCTGGTAATCTAGTCACTAGCTTTGTGAAGTTAAGAGGCAGGGTGTGGACATCCACGTTGCCAATGCGTATTACAGCAGGCATTGCTGGACTCCTCATCCACGCTGCAGCATGCCAACAGCATCCCGATCGTGGCAGCTTGTTGATCACAGCAGTGACGGAATGGCTGTGGAGCCCGCGGTTTCCCAACTGTAAGGGGCAGAAGCTTCACTGGTGACCAAGTCCTATGGAATCATTCCTGAAAGTACAACCTAGATGTTTCTTCAGCACTCTCAAAAATTCTGTAAGTCATTAACATCTTATAATGAATTCCTTCTTGTTTAAACTATCCAGAGTAAATTCCAGTGGGCTTTTGTTTAGTTTTCCTTCTTAATGTTTTAAAAGATTTGTTCATTAACAGGATCATCATATGTTGTCATCAAAATACCCAAGACCCGGGTGAGCAGAGTTTAGTCCTTTGTAGGACAATCCTTCAGGCCAATCAGTATGTGAAGAACTTGACTTTTTTTTTCTTAACTTTTATAAGTATGCGATGCAGTTGAAAATTGTATCTTTGTCAACATATCTGATGTCAGTTTCATTGTCTTCCTCCACAAATTTCAACTGTGCTTAGGAATTACACAAAGTGTCCTTTGCCTGTATTACTTTTGATATATGATTTTTTAAGGTCTCCCCTAAGTTGGTAAAGTAAGCAAAGCTTACAAAGGGAACACTAAAATACACAGAAATATTCTACTCAACATCACACAATGCACATTTAGTTTCCAGTTATGGGCTCTATGACATGGTGATCCACTATAACCATATTGGTTCTCAAGACTGTGTCTACCTGATAGGTTAAAATGCAGAAAATAAACCAGCCACAAAGGCTTAGGGGTCACCTCCCAAGGAAAACAGTAAGGACTTCATATTCATGAATGATGGGACACTAAAACTGATCCCTGAATTATACACAAGGATGGGAAAGGGTGTCCTTTTTTTATAAACAAGGCACAAAAAGCTCAACTCATAAAGGAAAAGACTGACCAACCTTTCAACTATATAAAACTTAAGAACTTCTGAACATTAGAATATGCCATAAAGGGAGTGAAAAGACAAATCACAAACTAGGAGTACAAATATTTGTAGCACTCAGAACCAAGTAGGCATTAATATCTGTACTGCAAGCAGGACTCCTATAAATTACTAACGGCAAACAATCTAACAGAAAAACAGGCAAAGCCTACATGAGTAGTCATATCACAAAAAAAAAAAAAAAAGGAAAAAAAAGCATTGGCAATAAACATATAAATATATACTTAGCTTATTGGGAATCTTGAAAATACAAATTATAACCACATTACGAAAAAACTGTCTAATAATTCCTTGGCAAAGAGATAGGTATAAAGTGCAAACTGGCACAAACATTTATGAAAACAATTTGGAATTACCTAGTTAAGTTAAATATACACATACTTGGCAACACAGCAATTATACTCTGGAAAAGCATATACCCTGGAAAAACCGTTGCACATTTATACCAGATATGTAAAGGATTGTTCATAAGCAACATTTTTTAAAACATCAAGACTCTGGACATAACCAAAATGTCCACTGACAAGGGCACAGAGAAATCAAGTGTTACATTTCGGGATAAAAGAATACTATATAACTAACCACTGATAAGTACAAGAAAATGGATGATATTCAAAAATGTAATATTGTGGGAGAGAAGCAAAACACAGAAGAATGCACATAGTATAATTCCATTTATAGAAAGATCAAAAGCAAAAAAATTAAATCATGGGAATGATTAACACAAAATTCAGGATAGTGGCAAACTCCAGTGGTAGGGTAAAGAGCTGGGATTAGGTGAAAATAGTGTCATATACAGGTCTTTAAGATATTAGTAAATGTCCTATTTTTTAACTTCGGTGTGAATACAATCCACATAACAACAATATATTAAGACACTGAGATAAAAGAACGTGTTTGTATATCTTCAAAAGCAAACTTCTATGAACTTATGTACAACATATATTAAGTAAATAAAGCTTATAAAAACAATGGGATTATAGACTGCCCTCAGTTGGTAGTATCTGAAGCAAAGGAGTGGTTCATTGGTACATGGGAGTTTTTATTATTTTCTCTTTATGTATGTTTAAAATTTTATGTAATAAAACCTCTTTAAGAATGTACCACTTTTAATTTTTTTTTAATGTTTATTTATTTTTGAGACAGAGAGAGACAGAGCATGAACGGGGGAGGGTCAGAGAGAGGGAGACATAGAATCTGAAACAGGCTCCAGGCTCTGAGCTGTCAGCACAGAGCCCGACGTGGGGCTCGAACTCACGGATCGTGATATCATGACCTGAGCTGAAGTCAGCCGCTTAACCGACTGAGCCACCCAGGCACCCCTACCACTTTTAATTCTAAATAAGTATTTCTTATCTCAAGATTAACAAGCAGCCTAGATTTCCAGATTTTCAGTTTTAGAATGTAGAAAGCTGAAAAACGCATTGCTCCCACCCTCAGAATAATGATGAACTGGCCGTCTACAAATTCACCCCAGTTCTCGACCGGCAGAAAGCTGAGACTGCACGGCCAACTAACCAGGTCTAAGGAGAGAAGACACACAAGCATTTGTTTACTTTAAACAGACACTACTGAAATGTAAAAAATAAACAGATACTACTGGACAACGGTAAGAACTCAGCTAAAATTTCTAATAAACTGCTACAGGCTGAGTGTGGCCTGACAAAAGACTATTAAAATCCTGGGGCCACAGCAAAAGAGGAATTCACATTCACTGCCAGGCTCTTGTCCAAGGACCTCATAGGAAGTTTACAAAAAAAAAAAAAAAAAAAAAAATTGGAGACACAGTGAGAATCTAAGAAAGTGTCCCTTGTGGTCCCTTGGTGAGAACAGCAGTAGTTGCAGGAAAGGCACAAAATTCTCACCTGGATCCTTCTCCCATATTTCTCACATGGAACAAAAGGTGTCAAACAAAAGCAATTGTATTATCCATATACAAAAACAAACAAACAAATACACAAAAACTTAGACTCTTACTTCACCCCATTAAAATTAACTTAATATAGATCACAGACTTAGATGATGTAAGAGCTAAAACAATAAAACTTCTAAAAGAAAACACAGAAGAAAATCTTTAGGACTTTGCATTATGTAAAGATTTCTTAGATATGCCAACAAAAGCATAATCCATAGACAAAAAATGGGATAGACTAGACTTCATCACAATTAAAATTTTCTGCTCTTCTAAAGACACACCACTGAGTAAATAAAAAGACAAGCATAGACTGGGAGTAAAGCAGTACATATTATTTGAACATGGGCTCTGCTTAAAGATATATATTGCACACTGTATGTTATATGTAAGTGATGAATCACTAAATTCTACTCCTGAAACCATTATTACACTATATGTTAACTAACTTGGATTTATATAAAATTAAAAAAACATTTTTTTAAATACATATTGTAAACCCTGAGTGGTCACTATAAAAAAATTAAGGTATAAATAATAATAGTGGTAATAAGCCAACAGTAGAGATAAAATGGCCTCATTAAAAACAAACACAGGGGCGCCTGGGTGGCGCAGTCGGTCAAGCGTCCGACTTCAGCCAGGTCACGATCTCGCGGTCCGGGAGTTCGAGCCCCGCGTCAGGCTCTGGGCTGATGGCTCAGAGCCTGGAGCCTGTTTCCGATTCTGTGTCTCCCTCTCTCTCTGCCCCTCCCCCGTTCATGCTCTGTCTCTCTCTGTCCCAAAAATAAATAAACGTTGAAAAAATTAAAAAAAAAAAAAAAAAAAAAAAAAAAACACAAAAAACTCAATCTGAAAGAAGAGTTAAAAGAAACATGGAACAAGTAGAACCAACAGAAAATAAC
Source organism: Lynx canadensis (assembly GCF_007474595.2). Classification (NCBI taxonomy): domain Eukaryota; kingdom Metazoa; phylum Chordata; class Mammalia; order Carnivora; family Felidae; genus Lynx; species Lynx canadensis. Next base: position 164,041,775 of record NC_044310.1, on the reverse strand, counting down.
TCGTAAGATGATATGTTTTAATCCACCTGTATCAATAATTACTTTAAATGTAAACACCCTAAACACATCAATTACAAGACAGAAATTGTCAGGTAATGCAAAATTCAATTCTAAGCCATTTAAAAGAAAAACATTTTAATCTTTTTTAATCTTTATTTTTTGAGAGAGAGAACGCATGCAGGGGAGGGGCAGAGAGAGAGAGAGAGAGAGACAGAGAGAGACAGAGAGAGACAGAGGATCCAAAGCAGGCTCCACGCTGAGAGCAGAGGGCCTTATGTGGGGCTCGAACTCACAAACCATGAGATCATGACCTGAGCTGAAGTTGGGACGCTAAACCGACTGACCCACCCAGGCTTCTTTATTTAAAAAGAAAAACATTTTAAATAAAAGGATATAAGTAGGCTAAAAGTAAAACGATAAAAACAAAGAGATCTTGTAAATATTAGTAAAATGAAATATAGAGGAGCTATATCAAATAACTAAAGTAACCAAAATAACTAAATATCAGACAAAAAACTTTAAAGCAAAAAACATTACTAGAGATAAGGAAAGACAGTACACATCAATAAAGAGATTAGTTTTCCAAGAAGAAATACTAACCTTAAATATCTCTATATAACTAACAGAAGATCTTCAAAATGTATGAAAAAAATTTGATAGAAATGAAAGGAGAAAAAAATAACACAAAATTCTACACTCTTCTCAGTAATGTAGAACAAGTAGGCAGAAAATCAATATAAGGATATAAAAGACCTGAATAATATTGTCAACCAACTAGACTCACAACATATATAGAACAGTTGTCCAACAATAGCAAAATATTCCTTTCAACTGCACATGAAACATTTACCAAGATAAACTATATCCTGGACCATAACACAAACTTTAACAAATTTAAAAGAAATGAAATATAAAGTATATTCTAGAAATATAACAGAATTAAACTACAAATCAATAATAGAATGATATCTGGAAAATCCTCAAATATTTTCAAATAAAAGAATACACTTATAAATAATCCATGGGTCAAAGAAGAAAGCATAAGGGAACTGGAAAATATTTCAAACTGAATGAAAATGAAAGCATAATATCTCAGATTTCTGAGGCATTGCTTGGAGGAAAATGCTTAATATTAAAAGCTTATATTAGAAAAGAAACTTTCAAATCAGTCTAAGTAAGCTTCCACATTAAAACTATAAAGTGTAGAGCAAGTAGGGGCACTGGCTGGCTCAGTCAGTAGAGCATACCCAACATGACCCTATCTTGATCGTGAGGTCGTGAGTTCAAGTCCCACCTTGCATATAGAGATTACCTAAATAAACCTTAAAAAAAAAAATGTAGAGGAAGTAAAAGAAAGGAAATAATGAGAACAAAGAGGAAACTGAGAATGACAAAACTACACAGAAAATCAATGTAATCAAAAGCTGGATTTCAGAAAAAATAATCAATACAATTGATAAATCTCTAACCAGACTAAGAAAAAGAGAAAACAAAAAATACAAACATAAAGAAGGAAAGAAGGGATATTACTACAGATGCTACAGACATAATCATGGACTACCAAGAACTCAATGCCTATAAATTCAAAAATATGGAGAAAAATACACAAATTCTTTGGAAAGGCACACACCAAAACTCTCTCAAGAGAAAACCAGTAACTTGAATAGTCCTAAATCTATTAAATAAATTAAAATTTTAAGTTTCAAATCTTCCAACAAAGAAACCTCCAGGCCTAGCCAGCTGCATTGATAAATTCTACCAAACATTCAAGGAAGAGATAATACCAAATGTAAACTCTTCTAAGAGGAAGGAATACTTCCTGATTCATTTAATGAGGCCAGCATTAACCTGATACCAAAACCAAAGGTATTACAAGATAACTGGAGACCAACATCTCTCAAGAATATGGACACAATAGGGGCGCCTGGGTGGCGCAGTCGGTTAAGCGTCCGACTTCAGCCAGGTCACGATCTCGCGGTCCGTGAGTTCGAGCCCCGCGTCAGGCTCTGGGCTGATGGCTCAGAGCCTGGAGCCTGCTTCCGATTCTGTGTCTCCCTCTCTCTCTGCCCCTCCCCCGTTCATGCTCTGTCTCTCTCTGTCCCAAAAATAAATAAACGTTGAAAAAAAAAAATTTAAAAGAATGCTTTTAAAAAAAAAAAAAAAAAAAAAAAAGAATATGGACACAATAATCCTTAACAAAACCTAGGAAATCACATCCAACCACATTATGATCATATGGGATTTATCCCAGGAAATTAAAGCTGATTCAACATTTGAAAATCAATTAATGTAACCCTTCATTTCCACAGACTAAGGGGAAAAAAAAGATATGATCATCTCAATGGGTACAGAAAAAGTCTTTGATAAAATACATCATTCATTCATAACTTAAACACATACACAAACTCTCTACAAACCAGAAACAGAAAGGAACTTTCTCAATCTGTTAAAGGGCATCTACAAAAACCTACAATCATACTTAATGGTGGACTAAATACTTTCCCCCTAAGATCATGAATAAAGCAAAGATGTCCATTCTCATTACTCCTGTTCAACACTGTAATGATTTCGAAATCCCAGTCAGTGCTATAGGCAAAACAAAACAAAACAAAACAAGCAAAAGGCATATGGATTAGAAAGAATTAAATAAAATCATTTCTATTCACAGAACTCACAGGATTGTCAAACTCAAAAATCCAGAGAATCTACTATAGTTTTACCACAAATTCAATTACTGTAATTTGATAAAAATGTAAAAAAACAAAAACAAAAACAAAAACCCTGAATATATAAATTCAACCCCAATTCTTAAAAACAGACTAGGAAAATATTTATATCAGTCTAGATATAATCAATCTTTTTAATGTTTCCTTTTAAGACTCAAAATACATACATTAGCTCATAAAAGGTAACTGGTTATAATTAAAACAAGTTCAAATAAGTTCAAAAAAGTTACTACATTAAGTGTTACTTTAGAATACAGTATCTTGAAATATCTCAATGTACAGCTACATTTTACCCATCCTCATCAAGGGACAATCATACACAACAGCAATAAAAACAACTACTCATGATCTGTTCTTCAAAAAAGTATCAAGATGTATTAAATGAACAGACTGACATTTTATAATTCACCTTTCCTAGACTTGGGCTCCTAATGAATTAGTTAATACAATGGCTACTTGTCCAGTAGTCAAGTCAGTTAAAAATAACAAGTTGGGGGGCGCCTGGGTGGCGCAGTCGGTTAAGCGTCCGACTTCAGCCAGGTCACGATCTCGCGGTCCGTGAGTTCGAGCCCCGCGTCGGGCTCTGGGCTGATGGCTCGGAGCCTGGAGCCTGTTTCCGATTCTGTGTCTCCCTCTCTCTCTGCCCCTCCCCTGTTCATGCTCTGTCTCTCTCTGTCCCCAAAATAAATAAAAAACGTTGAAAAAAAATTAAAAAAAAAAAATAAGTTGGGACTTCTAAAGGGTTTAATACAAGATATATTAAATCCTTAATGTACATCATTCAGAAGTCATCAAATGACACTGTAAACTGTATCTATCTTTTTTTTTTAAATTTTTTTTTCAACGTTTATTTATTTTTTTTGGGACAGAGAGAGACAGAGCATGAACAGGGGAGGGGCAGAGAGAGAGGGAGACACAGAATCGGAAACAGGCTCCAGACCCTGACACGGGGCTCGAACTCACGGACCACGAGATCGTGACCTGGCTGAAGTCGGACGCTTAACCGACTGCGCCACCCAGGCGCCCCAAACTGTATCTATCTTGATTTAAACTTTCTCACTACTCATAATTTAAATTTTAATTTAAATAGAGGATCATGCTACTTATTTTAAAGTTCAGTATATACATTAGGTATTTTGTCAGTAAAACAACACTTAACTTTTTTGGACAGCAAACCAGCTTTTCAATGATCATTTTTAGCTACTATAAACTGGCTTTGTGGACCCAAATTTAAAAGATAAAAGCAGGTAACTAAATCACCATAATGGGATGGTCAAGGTTTCTACTTTCTAATGCATTATTTTGATGGTAATTCAGTCAACACTAGAGAAAAACAAGGCCCCCCAGAGTGATCCATAGATACAGTAAGTCTTAAGAAAGAGTAAATAACTCAACTTGGAATAAATAACCATTGTCTCCCAATGTTCCTCATTTTAAAATAAGAATACAGGCAGTAGTAAAGATTCCAAAAAAATAATGGAAGGGAAGTTTCTGGGCTCATTCTATGAAGCTAGCATTACCTTGATTTCCAAACCAGACAAAGACCCCACTAAAAAGGTGAATTACAGGCCAATATCCCTGATGAACATGGATGCAAAAATTCTCAACAAGATACTAGCAAAGTGAATTCAACAGTATATTGTAAGAATTATTCACCGTGATCAAGTGGGATTCATTCCTGGGCTGCAGGGCTGGTTCAATATTCACAAGTCAATCAATGTGATACATCACATTAAGAAAAGAGTAAAAACCATATGATTCTGTCAATAGATGCAGAAAAAGCAACTGACAAAATACAGCATCCTTTCTTAATAAAAACCCTCAAGAAAGTCGGGATAGAAGGAACATACCTTAATATCATAAAAGCCATATATATGAAAGGCCTACAGCTAATATCATCCTCAAAGGGGAAAAACTGAGAGCTTTCCCCCTGAGATCAGTAACATGACAGAGATGTCCATTCTCACAACTGTTGTTTAACCTAGGGTTGGAAGTCCTAGCCTCAGCAATCAGATAACAAAATAAAAGGCAACCAAACTGGCAAGAAGTCAAACTTTCACTTTTCGCAGATGCCTTGATACTCTACATGGAAAACCCGAAAGACTCCACCAAAAACTGCTAGAACTGATACATGAATTCAGCAAAGTCGCAGGATATAAAATCAATGTACAAAAATCGGTTGCATTTCTATACACCAATAATGAAGCAACAGAAAGAGATGTCCAGGAATTGATCCCATTTACAATTGCATCAAGAACCATAAAATACCTAGGAATAAACCTAACCAAAGAGGTACAAAATCTGTACACTGAAAACTACAGAAAGCTTATGAAAGAAATTGAAGAAGACACAAAGAAATGCAAAAACATCCCATGCTCATAGATTGGAAGAACAAATACTGTTAACATGTCAATACTACCCAAAGCAATTTACACATTCAATGCAATCCCAATCAACATAGCACCAGCATTCTTCTCAGAACTAGAACAGTCCTAAAATTTATATGGAACCACAAAAGACTCCGAATAGCCAAAGTAATGTTGAAAAAGAAAACCAAAGCTGGAGGCATCACAATCCCAGACCTCACCCTGTACTACAAAGTTGTAATCATCAAGACAGTATGGTATTGGCATAAAAACAGACACACAGATCAATGGAATAGAATAGAGAACCCAGAAATGGACCCACAAATGTATGGCCGGCTAATCTGCAGCAAAGCAGGAAAGAGTATCCAACGGAAAAAAGACAGTCTCTTTAGCAAATGGTGCAGAGAGAACTGGACAGCAACAGGCAGAAGAATGAAACTGGACCATTTTCTTACACTATACACAAAAATAAATTGAAATGGATGAAAGGCCTAAATGTGTGAACAGGAAACCATCAAAACACTAGAGGAGAAAACAGGCAACCTCTTTGACCTCGGTCACAGCAACTTCCTATTTGATATGTCTCTGAAGGCAAGGGAAATAAAAGCAAAAATGAACCATTGAGACCTCATAAAGATAAAAAGCTTCTGCACAGCGAAGGAAACAATCAGCAAAACTAAAAGGCAACCAACAGAATGTGAGAAGATATTTGCAAATGACGTATCAGATAAAGGGTTAGTGTCCAAAATCTATAAAGAACTTACCAAACTCAACACCCAAAAAACAAATAATACAGTAAAGAAATGGGCAGAAGACATGAATAGACACTTTTCCAAAGAAGAGATCCAGATGGCTAACAGAAATATGAAAAGATGTTCAACATCATTCATCATCAGGGAAATACAAACCAAAACCACATTGAGATACCACCTCACACCAGTCAGAGTGGCTAAAACTAACACCTCAGGAAACAGATGTTGGCAAGGATATAGCAAGAACCCATTGATGACCTGATCATCATCAATGACAACCTGGACAAGGCCTATCAGGCCCTGGAGGAGGCACTGTCCGAGGAAATCAAGAAGGCCCAAAGGACCAGCCACTCCTGAGAGGGACCGCCAGCTGTGTCGTCCCTGACGGGGACTCCGCTCACGTCAGCCAGCACCTCCTTCCCTCAGACTGCCATGTCTGGGGGGCCCTGGCCTCCCCTTTCCCCCTCCTATGGGAGCCAGGCCCATGTCCTAATAAAAACTACTGGGTAACTGTGAAAAACAAAACAAAACAACAAACAAACCCTCTTGCACTGTTGTTGGGAATGCAAACTGGTACAGCCAGTCTGGAAAACAGTGTGGAGTTTCCTCAAAAAATTAAAAATAGAATTACCCTACAACCCAGCAATACCACTACTAGGAATTTATCCAAAGGATACAAGAGTGCTGATTCACAGGGGCACACGTACCCCAATGTTTATAGCAGCACTATCAACAGCCAAATTATGGAAAGAGCCCAAATGTCCATCAACTGATGAATGGATAAAGAAGATTATGTATATATAGACAGATACACACACACACACACACACACACACACTATAGAATACTACTCGGCAATGAAAAAGATTGAAATCTTGTCATTTGCAGCAACGGGGACAGAACTGGAAGGTATTATGCTAAGTGAAATAAGCCAGTCAGACCAAGATACTGTATGTTTTCACTCATATGTGGATCTTGAGAAACTTAACAGAAGACCATAGGGGAAGAGAAGGAAAAATAAGTTACAAACAGGGAGGCAAACCATAAAAGACTCAAAAACAGAGAACTGGGGGGGGGGGGGGAAGAGAGGTTGGGAAAGCGGGAAAAATGGGAGATTGGCATTGAGGAGGGCACCTGTTGGGATGAGCACTGGGTGTTGTATGTAAGTGATGAATCATGGGACTCTATTCCCAAAGCCAAGACTATACTGTATATACACTGTTAGCTAATGTGACAATAAATTATTAAAAAAAAAAAAGATAAAGATTAAACAACTTAAAGAAAAGAGTCTAGATTTATATACTGAAGTACAAATGGTTCTGGTTCAATTAAATGAATGTTATGGTAATATTAAAAGAAAAAAGCATTGGGGTGCCTGGGTGGCTCAGTTAAGTATCCAACCTACTCAGGTCATGATGTCTCGATCTGTGAGTTCAAACCCCATATCCAACTCAGAGCCTGGAGCCTGCTTCAGATTCTGTGTTTCCTTCTCTCTCTGCCCCTCCCCCACTCGCACTCTCTTTCTCTCTCACTCTCTCAAAAATAACCATTAAAAAAATTTTTTTAATTAAAAAAAATCACTAAGTACAAAACAAGTATACAAAAATATACACCAAAAAAAAAAGGTCATAAAAATTCTGCAAAAACACAGGTAACTTGGGATTTTTTATTTTAAGAATATACATTACAAAACTAGTTCAGGAAGGCTATAAGTAGCACTATAGTCCAAAGAGAGTACCCAAAGTTTATGTGGGATTTAGACCAAGGAGAACCCAATATATCCCTTATATGGTATAAATCTATGATCTTGACAACAAAAAGAAGTGTAGCGTTCGCTAAAGGCCAAACCGATGCCAGACTGCCTGTGTTTGAATTCCAACTCTGCCACTTGCTTAAAACTCTATAACCTTGGGCAAGGCATTATTGCTTTCTTGGTCTCCATTCACTCCTCTGTAAATTGAGGATAATATCCCTCATATTGTTTTTGTAAGGATTAAATGAAGTAAAAATGCCTGGTATTACACAGACAGAAAATACAAATGTACAATTATTCTAGATATTTTCAAGAATTAACATGATTTTCACATCTCTTTATAGCATCCCTGGTTTTATATAAAATACGAGAAAATTTGAAAGGGACAAAACATATAATCCTTAGTACTTACATATAAATTCCTGTTGATACCTCGGTGAAAACTATACTCTCTTCCCCACAAGAGGAATGAAACATCATTAAAATAATCTTGTCTCAAAAAAATAAGGTCCTTGAAACTATCCATTTATCAAATATAAATTATAGCTGCTCTGATGAGATGTTTAAAAATTCAAGGGGTGCCTGGGTGGCTGTGTTGGTTAAGCGTCCACCTTTGGTTCTGGTCATGATCTCATAGTTCGAGAGTTTGAGCCCCACATTGGGTTCTGTATTGACGGCTCAGAGTCTGGAGCCTGCTTCAGATTCTGTGTCTCCCTCTCTCTCTGCCCCTTCCCTACTCATGCTTTGTCTCTCTTCCTCTCTTAAAAATAAACATTAAAAAATAAATAAATAAAAATAAATAAAACTTCAACTAGGTTTAGATATGAAGAATGCTCTTAAACGGTAATCTGTTCCAGGATTTAATTGCCTTGCAATTATTTACATTTTCTGAGTGCATGTTTCTTAAGAACATTTTTCCCATGCCTAGGTTCACCATGTACCTATTAAAGTAATCTTAAAAGTATGGAGCATAAGTTACTCGCCTTAGAAAAGACCGTTTATTCCATGTAAAAAAACTCAAGAGTGGCTTTCAGAAAGATCAAAAGGAAATAAATACACCAGCCATATAGTTCTTTGAGCTTTATTTTTATAGGCATACGTTTCAAGGAAAACAAAAATTTCAAGATATAGAGTACAACATAGCAAATGAAATCATTCAGAATTGCTTTAATTAAGAGTATAAAGTACATGTATAGGATACATTATATAATTTACTCTGAGGTTTCAAAAAGCAGTATTTTTGGTTTTAAAATTCTGATATCATTTACTAGGTCTTTCACATATTTCAAGTTAATTTTTTTTAAATCACTAAATTAAGACCTATCTCTAAGATGATCTGATAGATGAGCTGCCTTTACCACGGTCTTCAAAATAGTGCTGTTCAATTCTTCTACAGAAAGCAAGGAGGTTGCTATAGTTTTTTACCTTCTCAGAAAGTTCATCATTGGTCAACTGTGTGGTAAGAATGGTATACAAATGGCCAAATACCAGTGCATCTAGTTCAGTAGGCCTAAAACAAAAATAGAAATGAGAGTAACATGAACAGCATTTAACTTGTATGGTGGAATATACACTACTTTTTAAAACATTCTATTCATCTATTTAAAAGAAAGTCACATGAGAAATAAATCCTACCTCAACTTGATAGAATTTATTTTGTTTTTACTTGGGAGTTTCTTTTGTAAGACATGAAAAAAAAACTTTTTAAGTTATGATTTGCTAGTTGTGTGACTTGCTTTTTAAAGTAGTAAGACATTAAAATAACCTTGGCACAATTGTTTATATTCGTTTTACTCATTAATTTATCCATTAAACAGGTCTCCAATGTGCCAGGAACTGTGTGCTAGGTGCAAGAGCTACGAGAACACCAAAGATATTCTAAGACATGGGACACAAAACATAAATTACCACAGCACAATTTAGTAAGTGCTGTAATAGATGTATAAACAAAATGGTATCGAAGCACAGGATTTCACTGTGGTGCGGGAACAAATAACACCTGATTACCCAATCATGTATCAAAAACAGGATTTAATTTTAACTTTACCACTTTTCAAGTAACTTAGCTTTCTGAAAGAGAAATAAACATAGCTTCAATAAAAAAATTTCCAGGGTTTTTTCCCCTTTAATTAAATATTAGTAACAAAAAATTGAAATTTATCTACCTCAATACTAATGGTCTATAAATGAGGCATCACCAAACTACATTATATTAAAATAATTGCCAGCACAATCTTACTAAAGGGAAAATATCATCATAATTAGGAGCTAATTATTGGTGTCAGTCCCATAGTGATAAAGCTTTTGAGAAAATATGTGTTAGCCTACCTAAATGTGAAAGTATGTTGCAGTGATCTGGTTTAGAATAGATTTTGGGGGTCCATCAAATCTAAGTATGAATCCTAATTCTGCCACTTCCTTTCTAGCTATGTGGCCTTGATCACTAATGATGAATGACCTCATGCTGCTGCACGGCTTTAAATACCTCTTTATGCCACTAAGTCCCCACTATTTGTCTCCAATCCCAGTCCCTCTTCTAAATTCCTGAATCATACACACATACATACTACATAACATCTCCGCCTGAATGGTGAATAAGCATCTCAAACATGCTCATCTCATTTCCCAAACTAAAAGGCACCACTAGCCTCTCAGCCATCTGCACCAAAAATCTCAGGGTTACTATTGAGTCCTCTCTTTCTCTTGCCCTCATATCCATTAGCAAGTGTTGTGAGACACAACCGCCAAATACGTCCTGATTACTACTAATTCTCTCCCTCCGTTCTCATCTACTCTGAGCCACCATCATCTCTCAGCTAGACCACTGCAATAGCCTCCTAACGTTGGCTCTATTCATTGTCCACAGAGTAGCCAGAGTGATTTTTGGTTTAAAGTAACCACACCGTACCACTCCAAGCATAAAATATTCCAACGAATATCCATCCCACTTACAGTAATATGCCAAACTCATTACATGAAGCATGCAAAGCCTAGATGACCTGGCCACTGCTTACCTCTTCAGCCTCATCTCCCACCACTGTCAACAATACTACTAATAACAGCCTTGCTTCTTCCATCCAAATGTAACAAACTCAAGCCCATCTTACGGCCTTGACACAATTATTCCTGCTGCCTCTAACACTGTTCCCTTGACTTCACATTGCCAGCTTCTTATTTTTCAGAATAAGGTTTAAATGTCACATCTTAAAGCCTCCCCTGAACACCCAAACTAAAGTGGACATGCAGTCACTTATTACCACGTGATCCATTTTAATTCTCCATGTGGCACTTAATACTATCTAACATTTGTTGTTAGGTGTCTGTCTCCCTCTACCAGGGAGATCTTCTCTACTTGTTTCCTGCTGTGTCCCCAATACTTAGAACAATGCCTGGTACAAAGTAGGTTCTTACTATGTTTTGAATGAATAAAAAGGTGATGCACTTATATTACCACACTATAACTGTGTTCACGTGTTTCCCCTCATTATATTCCAAGCTCTTTAAAGATAACACTGCATATATCTTTTATATCCCCAGTTCTTGGAAAAGGATCTCAGGAACTGAATCTGTATATGCTGGATGCAAACAAAGAGAAATGCATCCTGCCTAAGGTATGCAGGATATTTAATTTTTCAATAGTGTTATTCACATTCTTTCAAAGCCTTCCCTTTTTTGACACATTCATGAAGAATTATTAGTCAGGTGAGGGTAGCCAACGTGTCCTTGGACTTAATAGCACCATGATCCTATCATATAAATGAAGAATCAATAACAAAGGGATGCCTGAAAAGAACCAGAGATATAGAAGGTGGACAAATGTAGAGCTGAGGCACTTTGGGAGAATTAATATAAACACGAACTCTTCCATATCCCTAAACATATTTCTTAAAAGATGTATCTTATCTCACCAATCTTTCCTAATTCCTGTTTAGGATTAACTACTCTTTGCTTCTTGAATTAGATAATAAAAAAAAGGTGAATTTATTTCCTGATGCAAATTCCAGTGGTATAGATGGGCATCCTTTATCAATAAATGAAGGCTCTGAGGGAGTTCAAGCATAAGTGTATATTCAAACTAGAGTGGTCTAAAAGTACCCCTGAAGTGGTCAAAATGTTATTTGCTGCAAATAAACATCCACGTAATTCAAAAGTTGCTGAATTATACAGGTAATGAGCATACAGAAATTGATCTTATGTTACATAAAGATAGGAACTCTTTGGCAAGTTACTTTAGAACATCTAACAGGAAGTAGAATACAATATACTATATCAACTGAAACACACATAACTTCTAATGCGTATTTTTTGTAATCTTTACAAATTTCAGCCATTACTTAATTATATATATATGACATATAAATTACCAATTCCTACAATTCTTTCTTTTTAAAAAGTACACCTGTGATAGTAGTTACACAACTGTATACCATTACTAAACATCAGAGCTATAAACATAAAACTGTCAATTTTACTATATATAAATACCATAACAAACCTAATTTTTAAAAAAATTTTTTTAAGTTTATTTTTGAGAGAGAGAGAGAGAGCATGCATGTGTGAGCAGGGGAGGGCAGGGTGGCGTGGACAGAGGATCTGAAGCAGATTCTGTGCTGACAAGCAGAGAGCCCGATGTAGGGCTTGAACTCACAAACCATAAGATTGTGACCTGAGCCAAAGTAGGACACTTAACTGACTGAGCCATCCAGGCACCCCTAAACCTAATTATTAATTTTTTTAAGTGTATTTATTTTGAGAGAGAGAGAGAGAGTGCATGTGCATGCACAAGCAGGGAGGGGCAGAGAGAGAGGGAGAGACAGAATCTCAAGCAGGTTCTATGCTATCAACCTAGAGCCCAATGCAGGGCTCGATCCCATGAACCAAGAGATCATGCATGACCTGAGACAAAATCAAGAGTCAGAGGCTTTACGGATTGAGCCACCCAGGTACCACTAACCCTGATTTAAAAAAAAAAAAAAAAAAGGCAATAAACTCAGAAAATATTTGCAATTCATATGCAAGCACAAAACACACACTTTGCCCAGTATTTCTACTGAATTAAGAGCCAAGATCCTGATGAACATCCAGTTTTAATAATTTTTCCTAAACCATATATAAAGAAAAACAACATTTCTACCCTTCTGTTAAGTAGTGGATTGTAATTTGAATACTGATAGCAACTCTCCTCCTAAGATTTTTAACATCTTTTATATATATTATTACATCTAGCTTTATAGACTTTTTATTAGAAAAACATTCAAAGGTCATAAATACATTTTTAAATTCCTTATCTTGCATTATCATTCTTCCCACATTTCTGTTGGTTATTACTATTCTTTTTTTTTCCTATTTTTATTGAGAAATAATTGACATATATCATTGTATAAGTTTAAGATGTACAGCATGGTGGTTTGACTTACATATATTATGAAATGATTATCCCAAAAGGTTCAGCTAATATCCATCGGTTATCTAATATTCTTTCATTTGAATATCAAAATAAAAATACTGTAAAATGTGAATGTTTTCTTAATCTTTCCCATTTAAATTTCTCTGCACTCAACTTTTTTGCTTTATTATGACTGCATATTTCTTTCTTTCGGATACCTTTTATAGTCAGTTCAAACACATTAATTTTGTCTCAGTTTTCAAGTAGTTTTTCTCTCCCTTACACTACTAACTTGCCATGTCTTCATACTCAAGCAATAATCTACATATTCTTTCTTTATATACTAATCACTGATCTTTAAGACTGTCATTCAAGTTTGTAAATCAAGTCCCTTGCCAGCCTTTTTTATATCTAACCTTTGAAATTTTAAGCAATTCCTCCTTAATTTTCTCAGGTGGTGATTTTTAAAATTACTATCACTAAAGTATAATTGACACACAATGTTAGATTAGCTTCAGATGTACAACATATTGATTCAACAACTGTATACATTATACAATATTCACCACAACTACAGTCACCATACAACATTATTACAATATTACTGACTATATTCCCTATGCTGTACTTTGCATCTCCATGACTTATTTATTCTATAACTAGAAGTTTGTACTTCTTAATTCCCTTTATCTATTTTGTGTATCTTTCCCATCCACCTCCCTTCTAGTAACTGCCAATTTGTTTCTGGGTTTAAGAGTCTGGTTTTTTTGTTTATTTGTTCTGTTTTTTTTTTTTTCCCCCCAGATTCCAAATGTAAGTAAAATCATATGGTATTTGTCTTTGACTTAGCCTAATACCCTCTAGGTCCATCCATGTTGCTGCAAATGGCAAGACCTCATTCCTTAAGATTAATATTCCATGTTATATGCATACATATTATATATAGTATATTTTAATTATATATTATGTATATATACATACATATATACACACTTTCTTTATTCATTCACCTATTGATAGATACTTGGGCTGCTTCCATAATTTGGGTTTTGTAAATAATGCTGCAATAATAAATAATAATATGTATCAACAATATTTATTATCAACAATTATTATCAACAATAATAAATATGTACCTTTCCAAATTAGTGTTTTATTTTTTGTGTATGTGTGTAAATACCCAGTAGTAATATTACTGTATATTTCTATTTTCAATATTTTGAGGAAATTCCATACTGTTTCCCACAGTGGCTACACCAATTTACTTTCTCACCAACAGTACACAAGGGTTCCCTTTTCTCCATCCTCACCAACACTTTTTTATTTCTTGTCTTTTTGATAATAGCCATTCTGACTGGTGAGGTGATATCTCATTGTGGTTTGGATTTGCATTTCCCTTATGATTAAGTAATGTTGAGCATCTTTTCACGGGTCTGTTGGTCATCTGTATGTCTTTTGGAAAAATATCTATTCAGGTCCTCTGCCTATTTTAATCAGATTGGTTTTTTGATGTTGAGTTGTAGAAGTTCTTTACGTATTTTTGATATTAACCCCTTATCGAATATATCATTTGCAAATATCTTCTCCCATTCATTTTGGTTTTGTTGATGGTTTCACTGTGCAAAAACTTTTTATTTTGGGGTAGTACCAAGTTTATTTTTTGCTTTTGTTTCCCTTGCCTGAGGAGACATATCCATAAATATGCTGCTAATGGTGATGTCTAAAGGATTACTGCCTAATTTTCTTTTAGTTTTATGGTTTCAGGCCTCACATTTAGGTCTTTAATACATTTTGAGTTTATTTTTATGTCTGGTGTGAGAAAGTGGTCTAGTTTCATTCTTTTGCATGTGGCTGTCCATTTGGCACAACACCATTTATTAAAAAGACTATCTTTTCTTCCTTTGTCATATTGGATATTTTTACCTCCTTTGTCATAGATTAATTGACCATACATGCATGGGTTTATTTCTGGGCTCTCTATCCTGTTCTATTGATCTATGTGTCTGATTTGGTGGCAGTACCATACTGTTTCGATTACTATAGCTTAGTAGTATATCTTGAAATCTGGGATTATGACACTTCCACAGCTTTGTTCTTCTTTCTCAAGATTGCTTTGGATGTTTGAGGTTTTTTGTGGTTCCATACGTATTTTAGGATTATTTGTTATAGTTGTATGAAAAGTGTTATTTGTGTTTTGATAGGGATTGCATTCAATCTGTAGATTGCTTTGGGTAATATGGACATTTTAACAATATTAATTCTTCAAAACCATGAGCAGACTATATCTTTCCACTTGTTTATATCATGTTAAATTCCTTTCATCAATGTCTTATAGCTTTCAGGGTATAGGTCTTCCACCTCCCTGGTTAAATTTATTCCTAGGTATTTTTATTCTTTTTGGTGCAACTGTAAATGAGATTATTTTCTTAATTTCTCTTTCTGTTACTTTGTAATTAGTAAATAGAAACACAACAGACTTCTACAGATTAATTTTGTATCCTGCAACTTTACTGAATTCATTTGTCAGTTCTCATAGCTTTTTGGTAGAGTCTTTAGGATTTCTTATATATATTATCATGTCAAATGCAAATAGTGACAGTTTTACTCCTTTCTTAACAATCTGGATGTCATTTATTTTTCTTATCTGATTGCTGTGACTAGGATTTCCAGTACTATATTGAATAAAAGTGGTAAGAGTGGATATCCTTGTCTTGCTCCTGATCATAAAGGAAAAGCTTTTATTTTTTCACAACTGATGTTATCTGGGTTTTAATATATGCCCTTTATTATGTTGAGATATGTTTCCTCTATTCCCACTTTGTTGAGAGTTTTTATCATGAAGAGATGTCATACTTTGTCAAATGCTTTTTCTGGATCAACTGAGATGACGATCATATGGTTTTTATCCTTTCTCTTATTAATGTGATTTAGCACACTGATTGATTTGAGAATACTGAACCACCCCTGCAACCATGGAATAAATCCCACTTGATCTTGGTGAATGATCCTTTTAATGTACTATTGAATTCAGTTTGCTAATATTTTGTTGAGGATTTTTTTGCATCTATGCTCATCAGAGATACTAGCCTGGTTTTCTTTTTTTCCTTTTCTTTCTTTCTTTCTTTCTTTCTTTCTTTCTTTCTTTCTTTCTTTCTTTCTTTCTTTCATTTTGATAGTATCTTTGCCTGGTTTTGGTATCAGGCAAAGATACAGATCAGAAAATCTATAACGCTGGCCTTATAGAATGAATTTATAAGTTTTTTTCCTCTTCTATTTTTTTGAATAGCTTGAGAAGAAAAGGTATCAACTCTTCTTTAATGTCTGGTAGAATTCACCTGTGAAACCATCTGGTCCTGGACTTTTGCTTGTTGGGAGTTCTTTCATTACAGATTAAATTTCTCAATTGGTAATTTCCTTATTGAATAAACCTCAATAAAATCCAATTCCCCTCTGAAATCTTTCATCTTAAGATTCCCATGTGTAATTTTTGCAGCATTTCTTCAATATCCTTTCCCATCAGTATACGAAGGTTTATTTTCAAGTTTTACCATTTAATAGTTAATAACAATACTCTTTCTTTTTCAAATATAACTCTTCTTCCAATTTCTCAAGTTAAGCTAGTTTTTGTTTTTGTTTTTGTTTTTTTTACATTTTATTTATTTTTGAGAGACAGACAGAGCACAAGTGGGGAAGGGGCAGAGAGAGAAAGACACAGAATCCAAAGCAGGCTCCAGGCTCCGAGCTGTTAGCACAGAACCCGATGCGGGGCTCGAACTCACAAACTGCGAGATCATGACCTGAGCCGAAGTCGGACGCTTAACTGACTGAGCCACACAGGCGCCCCTCAATTTAAGCAGTTTTAAAAAACACTTACTGAGCCTCTGCTACCAAATAGGTTTTGTTTAGAAAATACACAGACCTGCAAGGAGCTCATAAATGCTTTACAACAATGTAATTCATTCATCCTGACTATACTTAGGGGGAAAAAGGTAACATAAAAATAACCCTTTAAGAAAAGTTTTACTTTTTCATTCCAAGTCCATGCTCACATGAAAAAGAATAAATGACCCAGTAGTCTTTCAGTAGGTGTCTTAAAAGAGATCACATCAGCAAGATAGCTTATATATAACAAGAAAATACAGATTTTGTTTAACTGCATTTCAGAAATATGATTTAAAGATTTAAATGCTACCAACACTATATACTATTAAGAATAAAGGGGCGCCTGGGTGGCGCAGTCGGTTAAGCGTCCGACTTCAGCCAGGTCACGATCTCGCGGTCCGTGAGTTCGAGCCCCGCGTCAGGCTCTGGGCTGATGGCTCGGAGCCTGGAGCCTGCTTCCGATTCTGTGTCTCCCTCTCTCTCTGCCCCTCCCCCGTTCATGCTCTGTCTCTCGCTGTCCCAAAAATAAATAAACGTTGAAAAAAAAAAAAAATTAAAAAAAAAAAAAGAATAAAGAGGCCACCTGATGTTAATAACTATCTTGCATTATTTCTAATTTCTTTCAATTTCACCTTCCTTTTTTCTTTCCACCATTTGTCTTCTTTGTCCTCTTTTCCCAATTCCTATTCCTGCTGCAGGATTTCCCTCATCTCCCTTTCCCCTTCTCTCCTCAAGTACAACTACTGAGTTTCTTTCATGAGTCCTCTCAACATCCCCAGAAGGTAAGCTAGGAGAAAATTTTATTCTAATTTTAGAGGGTAAGGGGACAATACACGGGGAAATAAAGTAACTTGCTGAAGTCTGGTATATATTAAAGCCAAGAAGAGAATTCAGGCCACTGGCCTGGAATCCAATACTACCTTATCTAGTAGTATCTTAAGTATCTTAAGCTAGTGCTCTATTCACTAAGGTAAGGTATCTCACAAAGTAATGATTCCTGACACATAAAAGAGAAAAATTCTGTCATATCAAAGTGAAAATACAAGTTACGTTTTCCTAATTCCAGTTCAGCATTAGACAATGGGGTAAAACTAAAGTTAAAAATAAAATCTATTCATTTTTCAATCATTAGGGGAAAATGTTTATGTAAGTCTCATACAAGGTAAAACTATTTCAGAAACCTACATCTTAATATTAAACAGTTCCTCCATAGCAACCCTTGGTTTTCTGCCTGTTCTAAACTTTGAATTTTTCATTACAAGTTTAAATATAATCGTACCATTATATGAAAAAAAAATTTCTTTCTATTGCCACTAAATTACATGCTAAATGATACCTGGTTATGAAATCCCTGACACTGAGTCAAATGAGAAAAATAAGATATATTCTCTTGGCCTCTCATGAAGATAGCATGTATAACAAAACTAACTCCTAACACATAACAATGCACTTCAAACAATAAAACACACCTCTTCTGAGTGTTTCAACCCCTAAGAATTCCTATATCAGCAAGACAAGGAACTACTTGATACTAACATGTGGATACATTTCTTTTGTGTTAGAGACACACAGAGATCTGTTGATCTCTGAGGCACATACAGAATCTACATTGCAAACATTACTAACATGGCTGTAGAAGCTTTACCTACCAGGATTTCACGGTATGAATTCTTTGACCTCTGTGCTTCAGAGATCAACAGACTCCAAATTTCAATTATAGGTAGTATACTTTAATATAACAAATACTTTTTTTTTTTTTTTTTGAAATTTTTTAACGTTTATTTATTTGAGAGACAGAGCGTGAGTGGGGGAGGGCAGCGAGGGGGAGAGAGAGACAAAATCTCAAGCAGGCTCTGCGCAGTCAGCGCACAGAGCCCGACATGGGGCTCAAACCCATGAAATTGTGAGATCATGACCTGAGACTAAATCAAGAGTCAGACACTTCACCAACTGAGCCACCCAGGCATCCCTTCCTTAATATAACAAATATTTCTAAGCTATCACCACAGTTGTGTTTGTTACAAATATTAATATCTATACCAAAAGATGTTTGACGTGGCTACAGAAGATGACTGCCTAGAAAGATATAATAAACAATAGCAAATAAACCTTTTTAAAATTACCAATCTAAAAAGCAAAAATTTGTATTACAGAGCCAAGAAAAGTCTAGAATTTCTACATAAAACAGTGTGATTAAAATGCTAATTTAGGCCCATCTTAAATTGTATCACAGGTTGATTCTGACATATTAAAATTGTAACATTTTTAAAAAAATTTTTTTAATGTTTATTTTTGAGAGAGCGAGCCCGAGCGAGCAAGCATGAGCGGGGGAGGGCCAGACAGAGGGAGACACAGAATCCAAAGCAGGCTCCAGGCTCTGAGCTGTCAGCACAGAGCCCAACAGGGGGCTCGAATTCACAAACCAGGAGATCATGACCCGAGCGGAAGTCGGACACTTAACCAACTGAGCCACCCAGGGGCCCCAAATTCTAACATTTCTTTTAAAAAAGGAAAATTCATTCTTTGCCTTGATACTCTTTTCCAGATTACAAAATAATTCTGTCTTAAACATGAATTATTCAATTTATATATACATACATACATATTTGACCTACATCCTTCATACTCATTTCTGTGCTTTACAAATATTTTCATTAACTTTTAAAATTAAAGCACAACTTACAGACCTATTTTTTTTTTATTTTTATTTAAGTTTATTTCTTTATTCTGAGATAGAGAAAACCTGTGGGGAACACGCACAGAAAGGGGGACAGAGGATCTGAAGTGGGTTCCATGCTGACAAAAGAGAGCCTGATGTGGGGCTCGAACCTACAAACTTCAAGATCATCACCTGAGCCGAAGTCGGACACTTAACCAACTGAGCCACCCAGGCACCCCAATTTTCATTAACTTTTAAAAGATAAGTTCAGGGGCGCCTGGGTGGCTCAGTCGGTTAAGCGTCCGACTTCAGCCAGGTCACGATCTCGCGGTCCGTGAGTTCGAGCCCCGCGTCGGGCTCTGGGCTGATGGCTCAGAGCCTGGAGCCTGTTTCTGATTCTGTGTCTCCCTCTCTCTCTGCCCCTCCCCCGTTCATGCTCTGTCTCTCTCTGTCCCAAAACTAAATAAACGTTGAAAAAAAAATTAAAAAAAAAAAAAAAAAAAAAAAAGATAAGTTCATAATAGTGTTTGTCCATCCAACAATGTTTTTAATGGTTTATTTTTATTCACTCTTCTACTCCCCAGGGTATCACCCTATATAAAAAAGTATAGCTACACTTCATGTTTTAACAGTACTTTGCAAATGCAGAATTTTATTAAGATTATGTAGTTCCAAACACAGCATCTGGAACTACCCATAGTAGCACCTCTATCCTATCAGACAATAATGACTGGTTTACATGTCTGCCCTGAAGACAAATTTTTAACGGCAAGGGCTACATTTTAGAAATTTGAGTCTCCCAGAGCCTAGAGCTGTGTCTGATAGCCAAGAAGTGCTAAGTAAATGTCTAATGAGGGCAAAAATGAATTTAAATATACCAAAATCTTTCCACAAATACTGATAAAACAATCCCTCTACGATAGAATAAGTTTGTACCTAACAATATAGAAAAGAAACTCAAAAAAGATAAACTTTCTTACTGCTTATTGAAGAAATATGGTTGTGTTCCCAGTCTTTGAGAAAGTGCTTGACAGCACTGGTCTACATCTTCTAAGACCTAACAAAGGCAACGGACCACAAAGAAAAATGTTTAAATTAGCAAAACAATAAAATGTGTCTAACAGTCTGCACCACAGTTTATAACAAAAATATAAATATAGGTAACTTTTTATAATATATTTAAATTGGACTACAGAACACATACAGAACATAAGCCATATTTTTTTCATAAGCGATACTTTCTATATAACAAACAGGAAGACAATGTGAGAACAGCTTTCCTTTAAACACAAGTACACTTACATTACTTATAAGGATTACTATCAAGAAAGTTTTTCTCAAAACTCCACACCCTACAAAAATGTTTTCCTGAATCCATATATTCAAATGATCTTACATATATTAAAAAGCTTGTTTCATAAAGATGACACTACTGACCTACCATGAGTAAAAGCATATGAGTGGTCTTCCTGCTAGTGGAGATGGATTTATGTCATTTACTCAATCCCTATTCATTTACCCAATCCCCCTGGTGGCCAATGGCACACATCGGTAAACTGGCTGCTAGGACTACGCGTAGCCTTGGAAAAGAGACATTAGTTTAATGACTGAATTAGTTCAATCTCATGACCTTGACCAGATACGTATTTTTTTAATTTTGCTACTTCAGTAAATTTAAGATTAAAAAAAAAAAAAAAAAAACAGATGTATTAAGCACTGTATTTAACAGGGTTTTTTTTGTTTGTTTGTTTGTTTTTAAATTCTGATGTTGCAGATCTACATTTACTGACATAAAAGATGCCCACGATGTACTGGTGAATGGGAAAAAAAAAAATCAGATTATAGAGTGACAGGTATAACATGATCCCATTTAAGGCAAGTGTTATTAAGAGATATCCAGAAGAATGTTCTCCAAATAGCAGTGGCAATTTCTACGTGGTAGGATTTCAAGCAATCTCTATTTCCTTTTTGAATTTTTCTGTGTTACGTAATTTGTTTATAAAACAAATAAAAACCACTTCAAGTCAGAAAAAAATAAGAGCAAAAATTTTCTTAATTTTTTTAATTAAAAAAACCTAAATATAAAAAATGAATTTCTTAATGCATTAAAGTTGAGGCTTTTGTCAACTTCAGTCTGAACTCACCTGGTCCAGAGTCTTGTTACCCCATCCAATAGCTTTCATCTTACGTTTGACTTCCCACTGTTTCTGGTAGGCCAAAATATGATTCAGGGGCCAAGGGTAAGGAGATCCATATCTAGCATGAGTGATCTAGAACAAAAGGATTTTGTTATCAACACGATTCTTTCTAAAAACAATGCCTGTTTTTACAAACAGAATACTCAGGAAAACATATTTTCAGAACACAAACACAGCAATCTGAAAAAAACACACAGCTTGCAAGCTAAAAAATTAAAATTTTAAGCCATTCCCTTTAAAAATATATAAACTTTTATGTACTTTGCAACCAGTTATATCAAACGATGACACATAGCTTCCCTAAAATGTATGTGCAAGCAAAATTAAAGTAAGTGAAAAACTATATCACTAATGGTATAAACCACAATGTTTCATTTATGAGCAGGGACTTAAGATTCTGAGCAAAAGTGTTTTCTCATTAAATTTTAATTAAGATAAATGCTGCAGAACCACTCACCTCCCCTACTGTAGCTTCATCACACCACTGAAGATACAACTAGGAACAAAAGAACAGTCACTAGAACTTTAGAACACCAAAGAGAAAATGGATAAAGAAAATTATTTTCTGCCATGGTGATTTTTTATGAGCCAACCCTATAAATGTCACACGTAACACAGTTTCCCTCCTTTGGCTAATGTTGCTATACAGAATTATTAAATTTAATTGATGGTAGTACTGAATAAAAGTATTTCTTATTCATATAGTAGTGTATCTCTAAATATCATCAAAGTATTTTACAGATATGAATGAAGTAAACGTCCCAAGCCCAAAGTCAAATAACGAATGGGCAAGAATCACTCCTTTTTACAAATAGAAAAACTAGATCTGAAATGCCAGGCAACTTGTTCAAACATAATAACCAAATAATTCCAGGAACCATCCTAGTCCGAGAATTGACAGACTATATTCCTATTTCTCAATAATTTTAAAATAACCCATAAGAAAGATTATCTTTTGTAAGAGGAAAAGCTTATTTTCAAGGCCTATTATCTTCTATTATACCTCTGCAGTCAACAGCATATTGTTGACTAATTCCATGTAGGCTTTCATTTCTGCTTTTTGGACTTCATCCAGTCCATCACTAAGAGAATGGCCCTAAAGGGAATTTAAAAAAATTTAAAAGAGCATCGTATTAAATAGAGAAAAACTTTTCAGTTATCTTACTACCAAATAATATAACTTTTTACATCAATGGTTTTATGACAAATGTCCAATAAACTTCTAGAATATCTCCTAAAATTTTATATGAAAAATCATTAATTATCTGCTATCACTACAAAATATTAGTAAGTAGTATTTCTATGCTATCATAAAAGTGTAGACAAAATTAAATTTTCAATTATTTCACAAAAGAAGAAAACAAGAATGATCAGTAAACCTTTTTTTCTAAGAGACCAACCTTATTAGTAATAAAATAACTGCTGGAAGATTGACATGTGTTACTTATAAAGTGGTCAAAGTTGAAAAAAATGTTAGTAAACGTATAGGGAAACAGACATTAATTTTTAAATTCTAATATACTATAATAATGAAAAAATGCATAAAATGGTATATCCTTTAGTTCAATACAACCATCTGTGGTGAGATTTTAAAAATGCACACCCCCTTTAACATCACAGTATCACTCTTCGGAATTTATCCTAAAAAGATAATCTGACGAGTTTACAAAGGTGTGTATAGAAAATATTTACCTGAACACTCAGTAAGAGCCAAAACCTGACTACAACTTAATGTGTCCATCAATAAAGACTTAAGTGAATAAGTTATAATACATCCATATAAAAGAATACTATACAAGAATTTAAAAGGATGATGTATTTCTGTAGTCATTAACATGGAAGAATTTCCAAACATATTGATGATTTTAAAAGGCAGGTTGCAAAATAGCACATAATAGTAAGATCTATATTTTTCTATATATGCCAAGAAAAAGTCTGGAAAGATGTTCCCCAAAATGTTAGTGGGGGGTTGTCCTTTATAAGTATTAAAACGTAAGCTGAAAAATTCAAATGTATATATTAATATTCAACTTCCAAATATATCCTATATTTCCTTCTCAAAGGTTAACTCAACATTTTATAACAACCTAAGTTTTCATTTATGACCAAAATTCTCATAAGTGTAAGTTAGAAACTTATCTACCATTTTGTAAAGATCAAATTACATCTTTTGCCATTGATTTACATTACGAGGGAAAAAAACTTCCACTTTAGAAATATTTCTCCACTAGTTTATATTGGCATTTTATGAAACTAGGTTAAAATCAATGTAAATGTTAAGACATGCTAAAGAATGATGAATGACTTAAGAGTAACTGTGATCAAATATATTTAATATCTTTTTTATTACCTTTGCTTTAACGAATTGGACTATTGGACCAAGTTCTGATACTACTTGATTTCCTACATGAATAAAAGGTACTTTACCTGTTGAGGAAAAAGAAATGTATGAAAATACTTTCAGTAAATTAACATAAAAATGGAATGTTTTATTAATATACTGCTCTTGTAATCCTGTAACTTTTGAAAATTATAAATGTGTATGTTAAATTCTATAAACTATTTTTTTAAGTTTATTTACGTTAAGAGAGAGACAGAGACAGAGAGAGAGGAGAGAGAGCATGAGCAGGGGAGGATTAGAAAGAGAGGGAGAGAAGATCCCAAGCAGGCCCTGAGCTATCAGCATGAAGTCCAATGTGGGGCTAAAACTCTCAAACTCTGAGATCATAACCTAAGCCAAAATCAAGAGTTGGACACTTAAATGACTGAGCCACCCAGGCACCCCAAATTCTATAAACAATTACTAATTTTAAAAGAAAAAAAGGAGATTCATTTCTAGAATTCTCACCTGCATATAGTAACCGACCACAATAATATTCCCTTTGCAGAACTAACACTGACAAGTCACTCTATAGCAGTAAACACTAATTATTCAATTTACACGAATAGGCAGGACATTGGTTCACAACCACTGATAGATTTGTAAGAAATGCAGTGGGTCTTTCTCTTCAGAGTCCAATGAATCAATCTATTTTTAAACTACATTTAAGAAGATGACTTCTTTTTACATCTACTTTTAAACCTCAGACACGTAAGTTCAATATCTTAAGCACATAATGGTACATTAATAAATGTCTTTGACTCAAAAAAAATCAGGAATTAAGAGAATTAACAATCTTTGAAGGTATGCTAGTTTATGAATTCTAATACAAAGTATGTTCCCAGACATATTTGGGGGAAAAAAATAAAAGTATGCTTATAAAAACTGGCTTCTCTCTATAAATGTCACATTAAAAAACTAATATTTCATTTTTATAAAAACTAATAGTTGACAAAATTATCAGAGAGGCTAATAGTCTCCAAACAGCAATGAAGTTCACCCCAAAAGCTAGAGGATGAAATCTGCTGTCAGACCTAATTCAGAGTTCACACTAACAGCAGGCTTCTTCATGGTCCTTTTCAACAGATTGACTCCTCTCGGCCTCATGCAGACCTAGGGTAAAGGATGAGGTGCACAGCACCAACAAAAGCTTCACCTACATCCATAAAATAACGTGCATTATAAGGGAAAGGCAGGCCTTCGGGGAAACAACTCTATTGATGTATTTAGAAGACATTTCCATGATACCAGTATAAAAACACTGCATTCCACATACCTTTCTTCTAATCTTGCAAAGGTGAGAAGAATTTATTTGGGTAAATAAGTACTGGGTAAATAAGTAAAATTAGTAAATAAGTAAAAACTAAGTAAAAAATAAGTACTGGTAAATTTATTGGGTCAGTAAGTAAAAAAGTATTGGGTCATAGTGTTTTTTAGCTTGAGATAAAATCTTTGTTAAGTACTATAATGCTAGAAATAGCACAGGTCGTCTGAGATAAAATGATCTAAGAATGAAAACTATGTGTGGATAAATGCCTAGACTAAAGCTATTTTTAGGGCATAGCATTTTGAAAGCAAAGTGTACTTCTCATTTTCAATAACCAGTTTGGTTTGTATTTTATTTCTTTTCTTAAAAATACTTTGAGTATTGGGCACTGGGGTGGCTCAGTTAAGCATCTGACTTCGGCTCAGGGCATGATCTCTGGTTCGCAAGTTCTAGCCCCCCATGGGGCTCTCTGCTCTCTGCTCTCAGCACGGAGCCCACGTCAGATCCTCTGTCCCCCTCTCTCTGCCCCTTGCCCGTGCATGCTCTCTCTCTCAAAAATAAATTTAAAAAAATATTTTTTCAGTATTGTAGATTATGAAGCAGGAAAGCAGAGTACGCATACATCTCTAAATATAAAGATATATATATAAAAATCAAGGCAACAAATTAGAAGTAAATAATGTTTTTTGTCACTAGCCTGACTTAAAGTGGAGCCAATGTTGGGGTGTCTGGGTGGCTCAGACAGTTAAGCATCTGACTCCTGATTTCAGCTCAGGTCATGATCTCAAGGTTCATGAGTTTGAGCCCTGCCTTGGGCTCTGTGGTAACAGCACAGTCTGCTTAGGATTCTCTCTCCTCCTCCTCCTCCTCTCTCTCTCTCTCTCTCTCTCTCTCTCTCTCTGCCCCTCCCATATTCATACGCACTCTCTCTCTCTCTCAAAATAAATAAACAAACTTAAAAAAAAAGTGGAGCCATTGTTACATCCTTATTATTGCAAGTACCAGGCAAAAGCACAGTGAGACATTTATTCGCTGGCACCAATCAAAGACCATTAAAAAAAAAATCTGAGGGCCCTATTTCTTATTTTATGCAAAATAATCATTTTTTCAACTTTTGTTTTTAAGGGCTCCTGGCTGGCTCAGTTGGTAGAGCATGCAACTCTTGATCTCAGAGTCGTGAGTTCAAGCCCCACAATTGGGCATGGAGCCTACTTAAAATAAAGATTTTTTTTAAAAAGTGCTTTTAAAAAAGAATTTTTGTCTTTAAAGGAAGCAAGAAGAAAGCAAGCAAGTTTGTAGATTCAGAAAATATTAGAGGGGCGCCTGGGTGGCGCAGTCGGTTAAGCGTCTGACTTCAGCCAGGTCACGATCTTGCAGTCTGTGAGTTCGAGCCCCGCGTCGGGCTCTGGGCTGATGGCTCAGAGCCTGGAGCCTGTTTCCGATTCTGTGTCTCCCTCTCTCTCTGCCCCTCCCCCGGTCATGCTCTGTCTCTCTGTCCCAAAAATAAATAAACGTTGAAAAAAAAAAAAAATTAAAAAAAAATAAATAAAAAAAATTAAAAAAAAAAGAAAATATTAGAAACAAAAAGAACCCCGGATACCATCTAATGCAATCACCACATATTACAGATGAAGTCACTGACACTCATAAAAGAGAAGGGAAATTTCCCAAGGAAACTGTTAATAAGTGACAAGGTCACAGAAGGATTAGAGTAAAAATTTCGTAGCTCTTAGCCAAGCAGTCTTCTGATTACTCCATGATGCTCTCTGCTTTAAAAATCTACTAGAACAAGATTATTCCAACAAATAAAACATCCCTTGATCACCCCAAATCATATGATGAAAGAGTAATACTAGTCATATGATACAATTTAAATAAATGCCTTAAGAGAAAGTGCCATTTTCATCTACTTATGGGAGACTCCTCCCTATGAATGTATATATGTATATATGTATGATTTGTAGCCTCTACAGTATTTGTCTTTCAAAATATCACCTAGGTGATACTTAGTACAGTCATTTTAGGAAACAGGTGGATGAACCACATGGCTTTTCCTCATTTGCCAAGGATAGTAACTTTAGTATTAGATTATTAACATTTTTGTATGCATAGCTACACTCTTTTTGTATGACTACATAAAGGAAAAAATGGACAGAACCCAATATAATTCATTTCACCAGAATTCAGAAAGTTTATAAAATTTCTATACAAAAATAACAGAAAATGAGTTAATTAATGTGCTTCAAGAATCTAAAACATGTCTATGTTTACAAATCTAGAAATTCTTTTATGGAGATGTTTTAAAATGTATATTCATAAATCTATAAATGTAGATTATTAATGTACGATTAATACGAGCGATTCTGTGTTATTACTGTAGCAGCAAAACCATAATTATAATCCATACCAATTTTAGTTAATATTTATCAGCTTTGTGGCACTATATTTTTATATTAAAAATTATCTGAACCAGGGGCACCTGGGTGGCTCGGTTGGTTAGACGACCAACTTCGGTTCGGGTCATGATCTTGCAGTTCATAGGTTCAAGCCCCATATCCGGCTCTGTGCTGACAGCTCAGAGCTCAAAGCCTGGAGCCTGCTTCAGATTCTGTGTCTACCTCTCTCTCTGCCCCCCTCCCCTTCTCACGCTATGTCTCTCTCTCTCTCTCCCAAGAATAAATAAATGTTAAAAAAAATTAAAAAATTAAAAAACTGAAAATTACAATTAAAAAAAAATTTATCTGAACCATATTTATTTAAAATTGTACCCTAATCTACTAATACATGACACACAGAAAAGGCAACACTGATTATAAAAAATAGCAGAAAGACTAAAATCTTAATAAAAAGTATTTTAAAACCTGTTGAAATAAAAATAAAAAAGAAATAATTAGAAACCAAAAGCTTTCAGAGATGACCTTAAGATCTTTGACAAATTAATTATTCCACACTCTCTTCTTCCCTCTGAATAATAAGAGGACATAGTTTAGAGAAGTGTGTTTAATAATGAATGGATTCATTAATATTAAAATTTGTTTTCTGAAGTGGAAACAGCACTATGTAAATAAGATTGGGGATATCTGAGATTATGTATTTTCTTAATATTTCTTAATATTTACTGTGACTTTCCACTAACCATCTATGACCGCAGAGTTGAAATGAACAGCCATGTCCGCCCAAAGATTATCAAGTTTACAACTGTTACTTCATAAAACCATGGGAAAAGTCTTCAAAGGGTAAACAAAACAAAAAAATCTAGGTACAAACTGAACTATCACTACAATTTCACCAATACAGAATATTAACAGAGAATTAAAAAAAAAAAAAAAAAAAAACTTACCAGATGGAGACATATATTCTGCATTTGCCCTACAAACCACTTTGACAGGCAGGTTACACATTTGCAAAAAGGCCTGCAAGTCAATACAAGTATAATTAGCCTAGTGAAAGTAGATATATATTTGAACAAAACTTTTTACTTATTTTCTAAACTTGAGCAAAAGCTCATAGAGTAACTTTATTGGAAAAGAATGAATCAATT
The DNA here is from genome assembly GCF_007474595.2 of Lynx canadensis. Taxonomy (NCBI): domain Eukaryota; kingdom Metazoa; phylum Chordata; class Mammalia; order Carnivora; family Felidae; genus Lynx; species Lynx canadensis. Next base: position 164,012,865 of record NC_044310.1, on the reverse strand, counting down.
TAAAGTAAAATACTTGTCCGAACAAAATCAAATGTCATTTCAGTGCTAAAAAAATCAAGGACTTAGACACCCAGTAAATGTATGTATGACACTTAGAGCATTTATACACACTTTAAAAAATGTAAATTATCCACACTTATTTTATTCCATTAGTTTATATAAGTCAGCAATACTATGTATTGGTTTAACCTTCTTTAATAGATGACTATAAAGTCCAAATTTTACAAGGTATTGCTTAATTCCACTATTCTTTACAGGATCTTCATCTTTGTCTTAGAGGAAAATTCTCAAAATGTTATTTTTGCTACTTCCAAGTTCTCTCTTATATACTCAGTATTCTAATGTGTAGCTTTATGCTTACCAATTCACTTTTTAAAGACATAAGTTGTTGGTTTTCACTGTGTTTATAAGTAACAAAAATTTCACAAGCAACTTAAATGTCTAACAATAAAGAACAGGTAAATTATTTACGGTGAATCCAAATCATGTAATGTTATGCAATCACTTTTTAAAAATCACGAATTGTATCTTCACACGAGGCTGCATGAAATAAGTTTATTTCCCAGTCTTCCTTACAGCTGGATGTGACCAATGTCTAAATTCTGACCAATGGGACTTAAAGTTCTGGGCAACGGCTGGGAAGTTTCTTCAAAAATAATGGATATGACCGCTCCTCTGTTTTTCCCTCCTGCTCACTGGAATATGAAAAGGATGTCTACAGCCACAGCAGTCAAACCCAACCATGAAGCAGAAGCTGAGAGAAGATGGCAGAGCAACAAGGGGAAAGATGCCTAGTTCCTTGGTAATCACCGAACCTAGATTACCTGTGTTTATAAGAAAAAGAAATAAACTTCTATCTTTTCAAGTCTCTACTATTTGGGTCCTCTATAACTCCTAGCCAAACCTAATTCTAACTGATGCACCAACAATTACTGTGTCTAGCTTTAAACCCCACCTCAACCAACCAAAAGCTGATTCTGTGTAAGTGCACACTGTCATCTAAATACCATAACCTGTGCTTCCAATTTATAATAGTGAACTACTTGACTGACCCACAGGTATAGACTAGGATCAAAATTATGTGGAAGGCTTATTAAAACACAAATTGTTCAGAACGGAAGAATTAGAGACAGTAAGTATCAACAGCTCTTTCAACAAGAATGGATGAGAAGAAAAGGAAGAAGGGAATTAGAAGGGTCCTCCTTCTATTAATATGTAGTGGTACTCGATGAGGGAGAAAGGTTGAGCTTGAAAAAAAAAGACAGCAAAAACACACTGAAATGATAAGAAACAGGGAGAACAACAGGCATACAAGATCCATGAGAAGGTAAAAAGGGATGTAAGAGCACAGGTAGAGGGATCTGGTTATTTGTCAGAAAACAGGACAGCTTGCTACTCCAATGCAAGGGGTGGTCAGTGTCAGTGAAGTCAGTACCTGACTTCTAAACTTCAAGATGCTGAGCAAGAAGGACAAGAAAATGAGAATGCTCACATCCTGTGAAATGGGAGACGAAATCATCTGCTGAGAATGAAGGCATAAGGGGATTGAGGCCTTCAGAGAAGAACAAAAAGAATCTGAAATATTATCTTAACATTATCTTCTCAAATGTTTGGATAATATTCCCCTGTTAACAATTACAATACTCTAAAAATAGTAAATATGGTATATTTTGCTAAACTAAATGTATAGTGGTAACTGTACTAATCTTTATTCCAAAAAGCTATATTTCACCAAAAAAAATTAAGCAAAATGGTAATGTTCTGCAATCAAAGCCATGTTTCCAGTCCTGTGAATTTTTAACTTTTTTACTTTTTTTTTAATGTTTATTTATTTTTGAGACAGAGAGAGACAGAGCATGAACAGGGGAGGGTCAGAGAGAGAGGGAGACACAGAATCTGAAACAGGCTCCGGGCTCCGAGCTGTCAGCACAGAGCCCGACGCAGGGCTCGAACTCACGGACTGCGAGATCATGACCTGAGCCGAAATCGGACGCTCAACCGACTGAGCTACCCAGGCACCCCTACTTTTTTACTTTATAAAAAAAGGTTAGCAATTTAGCAATGCTCAATTCACCACAGACCTCAATTGATGACATAATTCTAGTTAGCCAAAGATTAATTTTACAACATTTACTACAATTAACCTTCATCCTTCATTCAGAAGAAATTTTATAAATTAACCTGCAGTTTATAAGGAAGTCTGATGTCACAAACAGAACATTTTATCCAAATATTAAAAATGCAAACCAGAACATTACCATAACTGTCTTTGAGAATATAAAAACTTTAAATCCAAACCAAGCTTTGATCCAAACAGTGTTCCTCCTTTATCTTGTAGGATGGAAGAAAATTTCTGAGAGGTCCCAAAATAGAATTTTCAATTTTCGCTTTCACTTTCAATCTCCTTCTTAGGTTGGAATGATGCACCAACCTAAAACACATTTTATTTTCAATTCTGAAATTGCAGTCTGCATATTTTTATTCCCATGTGAATCCAAAGAAAAATGTAGTTTTAATTATAATAAGGAAATTAGGGTAACTCAGCTAACTCCTATTCCTCCGCTGGACATTTTATTCCAAACTAATTCAAGTGATTAATAATATAAAATAATCTGCACCAAAAACTTAGCACATACTATCAGAATAATGTTCAATAACTGTGCTGTCCAATATGGTAGCCACCAGTCACCGGTGGCTATTTAACTTAAATTTAAATTAATTAAAATTCAATAAAATTTTTAATTCAGTTCCCCAGTCACACTAGCCACATTTCAAGTACCCTATAGCCACATGTGGCTAATGGCTACCCATATTTATTGGTATGAACATTTACATCATCACAGGAAGTTCTATTAGACAATACAGATCTACAGCAATGGTAATCAGTGCACAGAAGACATCTTAGCAAGACAGGCTGACATCATCTGAAAGTGATCAGGCTAAATATTATAAAAACAATCTGCACAATATGAGAGTGCTCATAAACTCTGCACTTGATCAATCAACTTTTGATGACAGTGACACATTAAGCACCATAATATTTTCAATTAAAAAAAAAAAAAACTAAACTAAATAGGGTTTATTCTGAGCAACTCCAACTGATAAAATGATGAGATAAATTTATTAACATGTGAAAACTAAGAATTTAAGAATGAATAAATTAAACCTACAGCCAATAAATATATTTTCTTTGAATGGTAAGGAATTTTTAATTTTTTTTTAATGTATATTATTATTGAGAGAGAGACACAGAGCATGAGCAGGGGAGGGATACAGAGAGGGGGAAGAGCAGAATCTGAAGTAGGCTCCAGGCTCTGAGCTGTCAGCACAGAGCCCAACGCAGGGCTCGAACTCACAAACTGCGAGATCATGACCTGAGCCAAAGTCAGTCGCCTAACCAACTGAGCCACCCAGGCGCCCCGAATGGTAAGGGATTTTTTAACACACACACACATATACACACACAGAACCCAGTACCTGACTTCTAAACTCTGAAATTTAATAAGCTTGATGTAGTTTCAACATATTAAATAAATTAAATTCATAACATCAAAAAAAATTCATTGAAGCAATGTTGATACATTTTTTTTATTTCCTAAAAAATATAAAAAGTAATACCAGATCATGGATAACTAAACATAAAGAACTGAAGTTACACATTTATCTCTGTAATCCTCTAAAAATCTACCAAAATAACAGTGAAGAAATAGAAAACTGATAAACCCAGAAAGACACAAAGAAGGGGAGAGGAGACCAAAGCAGACCAGAAATATCTGCCCATTTTTGTCAGATGGAAAGCAGACTTAGGGCAGAGGAAGCTGAAACCCAAGAGCATACAGAGGAAAAAAATCAATGTGTCCACATCACAGAAACTAGGAAGATTCCAAAACTGGAGGCACCACGTACCACAGAGGGTGGAGGTGAGGTAAAGGACTAAAAATAAGAGTAGCTGAGGGGCGCCTGGGTGGCGCAGTCGGTTAAGCGTCCGACTTCAGCCAGGTCACGATCTCGCGGTCCGTGAGTTCGAGCCCCGCGTCGGGCTCTGGGCTGATGGCTCAGATCCTGGAGCCTGTTTCCGATTCTGTGTCTCCCTCTCTGTCTCTCTCTGTCCCAAAAATAAAATTAAAAAAAAAAAAACGTTGAAAAAAAAAAGAGTAGCTGAAAGTGTGTATAAGTATCACACAACTAGTCCACCCCCAACCTGGTAGGAGACAGAGGTCCATTCTCTGAAGAAACCCAACCAGAGAGACTCCTGACTCAAGGCTCAAGCAGCACAGCAGGGCGGAACTGGGTGGGTTGGGGCTGTTACACTGAAAAGAGGAACATGAAGGCAGAGTGTACGCACAGACCAAAGAGACCCACAGCACCCCCTCTCCCCTCTCAGCTCTCATGCTGGTAACGAATTTGAGTACCTCCAAGATAAGAGAGATAACTATAGAAAAGCCCTACAAATGCTGATATGATAGTAGGGGTGGGAGAGGTTGGGACAGCCGCCAACAAAAATGGCAGCTCACTGTGCAATCAGTCTACAGTGAAGTCCACACGTCAAAAAGTCCCTCATCTCCCCATCAGCTTTTTAGTGTCTCACTCTTAAATATAAATTGTTAGGACAGATCAATAGATGCTTGAGGAAAGCCTCGAACATAAAATACAGAGCCAAAACAAGCCACAAAAAAGGAACTGACAGGAAACAAAAAATACAGAGAAGACAACTTCAAAGAAAAATTATAATGGTTAATATTTATTTAGCACTTACTAGGCACCAGGTACTTGCATAAGAGCTTTGTCCGAGCGGTAGGTACAACAAATATGCCTCTTTTAATATGGGAACACACAAACATATAAAGAGGTTAAGGGATCTGAACAAGCATACGGAAAGGAAGGAGGAAAGGAGGGAGAGAAGAAGGGAGAGAAAGAAAGGAAAGGAAAGGGGAAAAAAGGAAAACGAAAAGTGAACCATACAAAGGAATGAGCAGATAAATGACAATGACATTCAGTGTCTCAAAGAGCAACTCTGAAAGCTCGATGGTAATACAAGGGCTTCAAAAAATCTTGTCAGCCTAAAATTCTACATGCGGCCAAGGTATTAATGAAATGTGAAGACAGAATAAAAACAGTACCACATAAGCAATGTCTTTACATTTTTATTGCCCATGTATCCTTTCTCAGGAAGCCAATGAAGAATGTGCTGTACAATAAAAATAATAAACCAAGAAAAAAAAAAAAGAATACAGGATCCAGAGAATATGGGGATCCAACATAAAAGCAAAAAGAATTCCCTGGATGATGATGAATAGCAGTCATAAGAAAACAGCCCTGCAGCCAACAGAGGAAGGAACTGTTCCAATTAAAGCAGAAGGAACAGGAGTTTCCAAGGTAGTATTTCTGAGAGAAAAGACAAAAAGGATCTGATGTATTTGGCCACTGTGAGGGGGAGTAGTATAGACCAGTCAGAGTTTAAGAGAGAAAACTACTCAAATGAATTAAATAAAACAATTATTAACCCAAGGGGAGGAAAATCATAGAGAAAGAATATGTTCATAGTACACTGAGCCACTCAATTGAGATCAACACTTATATTCTAATTATAATGTAAACACTGAATATTAATTTAATCCAAAAAGTGAAAACACTATTGGGAAGATGGAGGAGAGGGAGGGGAGTTGTAAGAGGGGAATTGCAAAATTTTTAAATGATGTAGTAACATAAGCATCTTACTTAAAAATACAGAGGTAAATACCTGGAAAAATAATACAGCTAAAAGAAATGAAAGTAGTTATCTCTGGATATCCAGATTTGGGATAGGAAAAGGATAGGACAGTGGACTGTTTTTATTTGTGACAAGCCTCTCATATATTACTTACTGGTGGGAGTGTAAATTAATCCAACCACCTTGAAAATGTTTGGTCATTTCTACTAAGCACATGACTACCCTATCAGCCAACAATTCCATTCCCAGAAATATATCAAAAAGAAACAAGGCTTATAGCCACTAACATACACATATACAAAAATGCTTTTAAGCAGCTTGATCCTAATAATCAAATACGGGGAGCAACTCAAATGTCTATTAATATTAGTAGCAAACCTGAATCTAAAATTCCTAACTCCAGGGGTGATGAGTGGCTCAATCAGTTCAGTGTTACGCATCTGACTTCAGCTCAGCTCTTGGTCTCATGGTTCGTGAGTTAGAGCTCTGCATCGGACTGTTTGCTATCAGCACAGAGCCTGCTTTGGATCCTCTGCCCCCCTTTCTCTGCCCCACCCCCCCCAAAACTAAACATTAAAAATAAATAAATAAAATACAATTCCTAACTCTAAGCTAAAAAGGGTATACAATGTCACCAATTGCTATTATGAGAAAGGAAAAAATATACAAGGATTATATATTTTTCTTGACTCTGAATTCTTTACAAAGAGCTTTTACTGAGAACTTTTAAATCAGAGAAATTCCAGAAACAGTCCCAGAAGATGGTACCTACAATACTCCATAAAGATTCTAAATTCTATGTCTTCAATTATTACCTCTGAATCATATCTTCTGGGAACCATGGCTCAGATCTTTTTGCAAAAACTGGTCTTGAAGAATAAAATTAATTTGCATATAAGTGAAAGTGAAGCCAAAAGTATAGAGAACAAAAAAAAAAAAAAATCTGTTATCAGTCAAGTAGACCATTACAAATACCTTAAATCCTAGATTCAAAAGTTGTTATTGTTAATAATAATGCCATTGCTTTGATTAGATTATAAGACTAACAGTTTAAAAAAAAATTTTTTTTAACGTTTATTTATTTTTGAGACAGAGAGAGACAGAGCATGAACAGGGGAGGGGCAGAGAGAGAGGGTGACACAGAATCCGAAACAGGCTCCAGTCTCTGAGCCGTCAGCACAGAGACCAACACGGGGCTCGAACTCACGGACCGTGAGATCATGACCTGAGCCGAAGTCAGATGCTTAACCGACCAAGCCACCCAGGCGCCCCAAGACTAACAGTTTAAATGTTGGGAAAACCTTTTCAAATGTTGTACATAACAGAGTATCAGGAATACAGACAGGGATCCCATTACAGTAATCTTTCAGTAACATGGTGACAAGCTTCTGATTCTTCTCACTTCTCATTTCAGATTCCTCTGTCTTCTAAAACTAGCGTTTACTCTTGTAATTCCCAGTTATATTCCAGATAATGATTATCAGCTCAATAAATAAATGAACAAACATGAAAATCTCAACAATGCATCAAATCACAAAATGAAGACTAAAGAAGTCTAAAACTCAGTAAATCTTCTAGTTTTCCTCCTATGTGAATTTTTTTGATGTAGCAACAGAAACTCCTAATAAAAACATTTTTTAAAAGTCTGCTTAGTCATAACATAAAATTTATATTTAACCACTAGCTGGAATATGAATCAATGCAGTTTTCTTGAAGGGTAGCTTAGCAACATCTATGAAAATCCTAAATGTACATATCCTCTGACCCCACAATTGTATTGTTAGAAATCTATCATATGGACATATATGCCTAAAATCATGTAAGATATATGTTAGGATATTCATGCCTAATCCCTACTTATAGTATAATTATACTATATTTATAATATTTATACTTATAATAATAGCCTAATACCCACCAATAAGAGACTGATTCAGTAAACTGCAGTGAATCCATTAATGGAATATTTGTAGTCTTCAAAAAAGAATGGTGCCCCAAAACCTATAAAAAACCTATAAAACTCAGGGCAACGGAGTGGCTCAGTCAGTTAAGCATCCGACTTTGGCTGGGGTTTGATCTCATAGTGGGCTCAAGCCCCATGTCAGGTTCTGTGCTGACAGCTCAGAGCATGGAGCCTGCTTCAGATTCTGTGTCCCTCTCTCTCTGCTCCTCCCCCCACTCCTGCACACTCTCACTCGCACTCTCTCTCTCAAAAATAAACATTAAAAATTTTTTAAAAAGAACTTCTCAAACTCAACACCCAAAAAAACAAATAAACCAGTGAAAAAATGAATAGATATTTTTCTAAAGAAGACATCCAGACGGCTGACAAACACATGAGAAGATGCTCAACATCACTCATCATCAGGGAAATACCAATCAAAACCATGATGAGATACCACTTCACACCTGTCAGAATGGCTAAAATTAACACAGGAGACAACAGATGTTTGGAAGGATGCAGGGAAAATGGAACCCTCTCACACTGTTGGTGGGAATGCAAACTGGTGCAGCCATTCTGGAAAACAGTGTGGGGGTTCCTCAAAAAGGAACATTACTCAGCCATCAAAAAGAATGAGATCTTGCCATTTGCAACAATGTGGATGGAGCTAGACTGCATTATGCTATGCAAAGTAAGTCAGAGAAAGGCAAATACTATATGATTTCACTCATATGTGGAATTTAAGAAACAAAGCAAATGAACATACAGAAAGGGAAAAACAAAACGAAAGGAAAGCAAACCATAAGATACTCTTAACAGAGAACAAACTAGGGTTGATGGAGGGAGGTGGGTGGGGGGTGGGCTATCATAACAAGAAGGACACTTGTTATGATGAGCACTGAATGTTATAAGTAAGTGATGAATCATTAAATTCTACTCCTGAAACTAATATTACACTATATGTTACCTGACTAGAATTTAAATAAAAATTTGAGGGAAAAAAAAGAATAGAGTTGCCCCTCAACCCAACTTCTTATACTACACTCCAAAAGACATTTCTCATCTGGAATCTTCTGTATGGCTACTGAATGACATGAGACAACATACACCAAATGCAAAATAGCTTTTTGTGTTATTTTTCTTCTAAAGGGCCGGGGTAAAACATTAAAACACAGCTCAATAAGGCCTACAAAAGGCTAATTTATTTGGTCCAATGCATAGCTTCCTGTGAACTAACTTGATAGGAAGACACAATTCTAAATATCTAGAAGAATGAGTGGAAAACATTTATGCATTCATCCCCATACTCAATACATATTTACTGAGCAGCTACTATATATCACAACTGTTCTAGGCACGAGAACAGAACAGGGACCTTAAAGTCTCGGCCTTCACTGAGTTTACATTCTAATGGAGAGAGGTGATATGCAAATAAACCTGAAAATATGTACGGTGATTCCTGCTATTTAGAAATACAAAGCAGTATGAAGGTATTGCTATTATAAGTAGAGTGGTCAGATGAGGGCTCACCAATAAAGTAACATTTGGGCATAAACCTGAAGAAAGTTAGGGAGCCAGCCATGTTCAAAGGCACTAAAACAGTCTTATGCTTCTACTGGTGTGTCTGAAGGACAAGACCAGTCCGACAATGCAGATTAAGGAAGTGAGTGGTAACAGGGAACATCAGAGACAACCAGGAGATCATGTAGGACTTACAGATACTTGTAAGGATTCTGACTTTTACTTTGCATGAGAAGAACAATTACAAGAAGGTGCTCAGCTGAAAACTGCTGGAATCTGACTAACGTTTTAAAGGATTATAAGCAGTTATACAGAGATTAGATTGTAGACAGTAGAAGCATAGAAGCAGAAGCACTAGTTAGAAGGATTCTGGGGGCGTCTGGGTGGCTCAGTCGGTTGGGCGTCTGACTTTGGCTCAGGTCATGATCTCATGGTTCACGGGTTCAAGCCCCGTGTGGGGCTCTCTGCTGACAGCTCAGAACCTGGAGTCTGCTTTGTGGATTCTGTCTCCCTCTCTCTCTGCCCCTGCCCAGCTCATACTCTATCTCTCTCTCAAAATAAATAAATAAATAAATAAAACATTAGGAAAAAAAAAAGGATTCTGCAATAATGTAGGCAAGAAATGGTGGTGGCCTGGATTAAGACAGGAGTGCTAGGGGGGACAAGAAGTCGGATTCTGGCTACATTTTAAAACTAGGGCCAAAAGGGTTTGCTGACAACTGGATGTGGATATAGGAAAAAGAGGACTCCAAAGATGGCCCAAACTTTCTGACATAAACAACTACAACAATGGAAATGCCATTTACCAAAATAAGAAAAAGTGCAGGATGAGAAGGTTTTGGTGGGAGAAGGGAGACTTAGGAGTCTTTAGATGGACTGCTCTAACATCACTTCCTTGTCAAACTTTTCTGACAGGCAATGACTGGGAAACAACTCTATTCTCTTTTCAAAGACCTGGTCACGAAGGCAGTTATACGCTTTGAAACCAGATAAGCAGATTCTACTGAAATGTTGAGAAGCCCAACCTTAAAGGCCACCCACACCCTTTTCTTTTGTGGACAGAGGTGACAGAAGTACCTACAAATCAGTATAATCTTTGTCAACACTTTCCTGCAAGGATGGTAATATTGAGGTGTTAAGAAACGGGTAGAGCTATAGTTATTTATGCAGAATAAAAACACAACCAAGGATAGTTTTTATCTTTGATCTCTTCTGTTCCCTGCATCTATAGCCCACCAAGTTTAAAAAGTGAAAAGTCAATACCCAAAGTATAAAAAGAACGGACATAAGTCAACACCAAAAACACCAAATAATCAGATTAAAAAGTGAGCAGAGGACCTGAATAGAAATCCTTCCAAAGAAGACATACAGATGACCAACAGACACATGAAAAGATGCTCAACATCAGAGAAATGTATATCAAAACCACAGTGAGATTTATCACCTTTACACCTGTCAGAATGGCTAGTATCAAAAAGACAAGAAATAAAAAGCACTGGTAGGGATGTGGAGAAAAAGGAACCTTCATGCACTATCGGTAGGAATGAAAATTGGTGCAACCACTATGAAAAACAGCATAGAGATTCCGATCCAGTCATTCCATTACTGAATATTTACCCAAAGAAGGCAAAAACACGAACTCAGAAGATATAGGTATACCTATGTTCACTGCATTTATTATTTATAAAATTATAAATAATTTTATAGTAGCCAAGATATGAAAGCAACCCAAGTATCCGTCGATGGATGAAGAAGATGTAGTGTTTGTACACACACACACACACACACACACACACACACACACCATGGAATATTACTCAGCCATAAAAAGGAATGAGATCACTTATATGTGGACTCTAAAACACAAAGCAAATGAACAAACAAAAAACCAAAGATTCCCACAAATACAGAGAACAAATTGACAGTTGGCAGAGGGGAGGAGAGGAGGGGGATGGGTGAAGGAGAGTGGGAGATACAGGCTTGCAGTTATGGGATGAAAAAGTCACAGGGACAAAAGGTATAACACAGCATTATATGGTGCTGTACCTTATGGAGAATTACGAGCCTTCGGGAGATTTAAATTAAGTACACAGGTCGTATAATTAATATAAGGTAAGCAGAATAATATGAGAAAATCCAACAAAACAAAACATTTCAAAAATTACGCATACCTAGTTGAACTCTTTGTTCCCAAAGAAATATACTAAAAATATCTCAGAAAGGATCTGGAAGGGCAAACTTAATGAAATTAAATTTAAAGCTGAAAAAAATCATCAATTTCTTTTACAGAAATAAATATGATGCCAGCTGACAGGAGAAGGAAAACAGAATCTGCAATATTAAGAAACCTGAAATATCAAACATCTTTTAATTGCATTAGGTTAACAACAACAAAAAACAAACAAAGCAAAAGGGCAAATAAAAATATTCAGTTCATAAAACTATGAGAAGGGAAACACAGCCAGCCAACAACAGGCCTGCCCTGTCTACTACATTTGCACAGGGAGGATGCTGCCTCTTTGACATTCTGTCCTAACATCATTTAGAGGAAGGTGACTTTCTGTTGCTGACTCATACACCATACCAATGACTGGGTGACCATTAGCACATTCCCACTCCTTAATTGTCACTGGTTAAGTGCCTAGCATAACCTAATGGATCCTAACAGAGTACAGACTTAAGAAGCATACTGTTTGAGAAGACTAGAATGCCTTTTGAAAAATGAAAATCCTCTGCATCAATTTTAAGAATCAGTATAGACAGAACAGTAAGACTTAACAAAGCAGATGCCTCCCAGCGAGCCATCTCTGGGCAGGATCTGACTGTTAGAGAAAGGTCCTTTACCTGATAAGCTTTCTTCTTCTTTTTTTTTTTTAATTTTTTTATGCTTATTTATATTTGAGAGAGACCGTATACGAGCAGGGGAGGGGCAGAGAGAGAGACAGAGACAGGAATGTGAAGCAGGCTCCAGGCTCTGAACTGTTAGCACAGGGCCCAAAATGGGGCTCAAACTCACAAGCCGTGGGATCATGACCTGAGCCGAAGTTGGATATTCAACAGACTGAGCCACCCAGGCACCCCAAAAAGTACTTTTTTAAAAAATAAGATAAAGAGTAAATATATGATTTCTGGTTTACAGTACATACCTTATATAAAATCTTTTAAACAAGGCAAAAACAACTGAATAAAGATGTTTTGATATTGACATAAACGCTTACTTTATGAATAATCTTTCAAAGTCCACACATTGACAAAACTGATAAATTATTGATAACAGGCCTCCCCTCCAGACTGTAAGCTCTATTAGCACACACTGACCATGTCTATCTTGTTCACTGCTTTATCCTCAGCATACTATAGGTTCTCATGTAACACTTGCTCGAGGAATAAGCCATAGATATGCACGATAAATACAAACATACCTAAGTTTGTAGAAAACTAGTAAACTACAACAAAGACTAGCATTTTGTTATTTTATGGAACCAAAGATTACTGCATTAAAAAGTTAGATGTAACTCCTGTTAAATTCAGAGTTATTTTTTAAAATCAATAAAATGACAAATATCAGTAAGCAGATATTGTTTTAGAAAAAGTTACAGGAATTTAACTTAAAAAACATTATCAGAAACCACAATTCAATGAGCAGAAAAAGCTTTTAAATAGAGCAAATCTGGGGCGCCTGGGTGGCGCAGTCGGTTAAGCGTCCGACTTCAGCCAGGTCACGATCTCGCGGTCCGTGAGTTCGAGCCCCGCGTCGGGCTCTGGGCTGATGGCTCAGAGCCTGGAGCCTGTTTCCGATTCTGTGTCTCCCTCTCTCTCTGCCCCTCCCCCGTTCATGCTCTGTCTCTCTCTGTCCCAAAAATAAATAAAAAACGTTGAAAAAAAAAAAAATAGAGCAAATCTGGTACCAAAACCATGAAAAGCTAATGAAAGCACGTATGAAGACAGATCACAACAGAGAACAGATCTTCTCCTTAATACAACTCTCACCTGAAAACTACTTTTGGAATATCTGACTCAACTTTAGATACATCAACACCTGACAGCTGTAGGAAAAAAATCAAGTTCAGAAGGAAAGCAACAAATAAAGATAACCAGAATAGGAAAAAATACAAGCTCTCCCTGTTAGAATTAAATATAAATAAAAGTTGTAAGGTTAATATTAAGCAGAAGGAGTGATAAACTAGTCAAAAGGCACAGAAAGAATAATTCTTACAACCCAAGAACCTAAAGCAACACCAGTTGCATATTTGGCACTCAATGAACAACTTGGGAATAAAGACAGGAAACTACTTTTTTTTTTTTTGAGCTCCTATAACGAGTATTTTAAAATTTTATATTTTACAGAGATTCCCAATTGAGAAAAATAATAACAACAAAAGCCTACCAAATTTTAAATTCTTAGGATAAGCTAAATAGATGTCAGGGATCTAAAATGTATTCATTTTGATAAACTAACAGTAACTCCATATTGGATCATTTACCAATAAACAGCACCAACTATTTTCTTTCCACTTCACTATTCCAAAAACAAAATGAACATTTACTTGTCTTACAAGTTAAATACACAAGAATACTCTTTGCGTTTAAGCAATAAAATCAACATTGCTTGCTCATAAAAATATAAAAATAAGGGTGTCTGGGTGGCTCAGTTGGTCAAGCATCCGACTTCGATTCAGGTCATGTTCTCACGGTTCATGGGTTGAAGCACCACATCGGGCTCTGTGCTGACAGCTCAGAGCCTGGAGCCTGCTTCAGATTCTGTGTCTCCCACTTTCTCTGCCCTTCCCCTGCTCGCACTCTGTCTCTGTCTCTCAAAAATGAATGTTAAAAAAATTTTTTTAAATAATATAAAATTTTAAGGAATTGTTCTTAAGCTTTTAAGAGATCAGGTGCTTTATACTGATTAATATTGTGGAACTTAAGGGATTATAAACATAGCTTCTAAATGTATATAGATCACATTAACAAAGTTACCAAATTCTAGATAGGGAAAAGCAATTTTCAGTCTAACCATGTAAAGCTATCCTTAGACAGCAGACCTCCGGTTTTCTTTCTTAGGACAAAGCTTCTATTCATTTCATAATTAAATTTGAAATATTTCACGTAAGAATTCCCTACAGACTATTCGAAAGCATGCAATACCATTTTCAGGGCACAAAATGAAAATGGTTCTGATTTTTAATTCATATCTTGTTTTACCAGGACACAAAAGAAAATCTGTGACAACAACCAAAGAATTATTTTCCCCCTTACTGAAGAGGCATGTTTTAAAATTAAAAACCATGAACAAATCTACCTACAAAATAATTCATTTTTTATATCAAACAGCTGCAGACCCTGTAATTGAAATAATGTATCTAAGGTTACAAATGAAAAGTGTTAGGTATCATTCTTGAAGTGACAGATTAAGTTCCTAATCCAGTTAAAGTAATAGCCATATTTGTAGTTTAACATAAATTAAGACCTTAATTATATTTGTGACTATTTTAAACAAAATAACAAATTTCTTTGTACCTGAGAATGTAATTTATAGCAAAGCCAGGTTCATTTTCCAAACCAATCTATTTCACACTGCAGAAGTACTGTGGTATAATGGTATAATGTAATTCTTGTTGTAGAATGTTGAAAGAGTAGATACACTAAGAGCACAGAAGAGGTTTGAAGATAAATGAAGATGCTATTCATTCAAGGGTAATTTCATCTTAGAACTATATGAAGGATGTTTCGTTCACACAGGCTAGTCTATGGCCTCAAATTTAAGTGTATTTTCAGCTCAAATATAATGCTGCTAGATCGATTATGCTGATACTGTGTATCTAATAATGAAGAATTCTAGCCTTTTTCTATTTAAAAATAGACTGCCATTTTTTCATCTTACTGCTAGGTCTTCATTGTTCTGCTTAATAGCAACAAATTTTAAAATCCGCTTGCTATTTACTTTTTAAACAGAAAAGTATATGGTTGACATTCTAACTTGCAATCTCTCCTGACTGCAGGAAAGCGCATTTTTGCTAAGTTAAAGAGATACTTACGTTAGCAAACCATTACCCTACAAAACCATTTTATTTCACTAATTACTAAAACTGACAACTCTAAAAGCCACCTAACTGTATTCTGAATATACTTCACTCTCCCAAATCCTGTAAGACTAATTTAAATGTTTTATGTATACCATACCATTCATATGCTGAGAAATTAATACTGAAAATGTTTTTAATTTGCTAAATTCTGTTTGTAATTTCAGGTCAATTTTAATCACCTCAATTTAAATTATCTTTTCTGAAGATCGCATTTTATATACTTAAATCCTTAAAAGCATAAATCACCAAAATACTTTAATACTCCTGGTCTATAAAGGTGATATGACATTCAATCTGAAGAATTTAAATTCAGTGATATCAAGGAAGCATCCTGTAGCCTCCATTTTTCTCATTTTAGAATACTGAAAAGGATTTCACAAGTCCCCTTATGTAACAAACGTTCCCTAAATTCCCTCTATCTCTAAGCTTTCCTCCCCCCCTTCTAATCTTGAAAGAAAATACAGAAGCCTCATTTTGCAGCAGATGATTCAAGTGGGAGAGATAAACAAATGTCAAAAAACTTTAAGATGCATCTATTTAAAGAATGTTTTTCATAAAAGTGTCCTCTTAATTCTCTATTAAAATATATCCACTGGTGTCATCTTTGTCAGGTTTGAACTGACACCTAAAAATTGCATACAACCATGGCCAACTTGTTTAAGGGAAAAAAATCTATCCAACCAAACTGAAAATTCAAAATCATTTCCTCTACAGCTGTCAAGGTACGCTGTCCACGGTAGCCACCTGAATGCCATGACATGTTTACAGTGGCTCTATTTTCATAATCACTGTTATTTCTCCAGTAGATCAATGGACTCGCGGTCCAAAGGAGAGAGAGCTACTCCTTTCTCCTGCTCTTCCCAATCACTACATGAGGATATTATCATTTAACTGCTAATTAATATGCCCACCTAAAAGGCATCATTTGCTAAAAGGAAAAGGCAAGGGTCAGCTAACAATTTATCAGCAGATCTGACATGTTAGTGTTCGTGGCCCAGAATTAACAGGGCCTATAAAAATGTCGACTTTTTAAAATGATACAACATATTCAACAGAAAGAAAACAGGTGGCATTTTTTTTTTGTTGTTGTTGTTTTTTGTTTTTTTTTTCTGTTGTCTTACCTTTCATTTTTAGGGACAGAGTATTTATCCACAAAAAAGTAGGGAAAAACTAGAAAATTAAGTAGAATAGTGATATTTCCCTTAACCGGGCTTAAATGTCATTCTTACAGGAAGTGAGTATACAAACTAAGTGAAGTAAAAAAGCAGCATTCTCTTTTATGCAGCATTCTAATAATGATCATCAGTTTGAGACACTCCAAAAATAAATTCAAACTTTTACAATAGAGTAAGCCATACAAAAAAGGAAAACAGGTTTCTTTTTAAATTGGATTCATATACAATAAACAAAATCCCTTCTAAAACTTACTAGAAAGTAACATTTTATTATATGCATTCACAAAATACGTATTTATAAATCTTTGTAGTCAAAATAGGCTCTAATTCAACATTCAACATCATCTTGTATTTCTACTGCTATTTCTATTGCTTTCACTGTTTTCAAAAGAACTTCTCGTTTATTATCTGACTTGAGTGAGCTTCACAATAACTCATAATATAGGTAAGACTGCGTTTATCACATTTCAGGGATCCAAAAGCTGAGAGACATTTATTTTTCACATCTTAATGTAATCTATAAATTGCAAGATACAGCTTGCTAAGAAATGTCAGAAGTGATTCTTGAATTAAATGTCCACTTATTTTTGGATAAAAATTCAAAGACCTGCATCACTGGACTGGACTGCTATGCTACAAAGTGTTATGAGCATGGATTCTTGACTCCAGACTCCCTGGGTTGGCACTCCCAGCCCTGCTAAGTACCACCTATGTAAGTTTGAGCCACGGGCTTTAACTTCTTAATTTATACAATGGCAATAATAATACTACCTACCTCCTAGAGTTGTTGTGAAAATTATCTCTGATACCTGAGGTACATTTAGCAAGACCTGGCACATGGAGTAAGTGCTGTGGAAACTTTAGCTTCGGTTATTATGGTTGTTCTCACTAACAATGCCTGCAGGATGCGGATTACAATAGCACTACCTCATTTAGTTGTTGTAAGGACTGAATGAGTTAGTAAGAATTAAGTGCTCAGCATAGTGACGAGCACGTGGCAGGTACTCAGCCAATGCTGTTGCTGTGGGTTACCTCCACAATTTGTGGGCTCTGTGACCTTGGGCAAAAAAGCTTTCCTTCGTTTCAGTTTCCACATCTTTAAAAATGAGGTTCCTAAGAGTACCTTCCACTAGGGTTATGGGAAGGACAGAATGAGACACTTCACATAAAAGCTCTCAGTAGAATGCCTTCATCAATAAAAGTATTCAATACTTTTAAAACAAATCTTATTCGGTATTGTTTTAAAAATACATTGTTTGAATTAAAATATTCAGTATTAATAACTTGGACACAAACTCATATGTGTCAAAAAAAATTCTTAAGCCTAACATTGATTTTAATTACTCGGGTGTGGTTGGACATCATAAAGCCTGCAAACTTGCATTCCTCCTGCTGACATGGATTATATACACTCCTGTCAATGAACAGGAGAGAAAGAAATAACCAACATTAGCTGCGTATTTACATTACGCCAAGTACTTTTCTAAGTGTTTTTTCTATATATTAACACATTCAGTCCTCATGACCTCCAATAGAATAGCTTCTATTGTAACTCCCTTTTACAGATGAGGAAACTTGAAACAAAAAGTAATGTTTAAGGCATGCTGTATTTGGAAGAGACCAACTGCTCATTTCACTTGTACAAAGCATATTCCACATCAGTAAAGACCTAAACTTCTTGAAGAAAATAAGACGTTTTTTATAGAAAACTTGCAGGGGAGTTCATATGTATTTGCTTACTGTATTTCTAGACATGTGCTGTTCCATACAAGAGCCATCAGCTACATGTGTCTACTGAGCACTTGAAATGTGGCTAGCACAAATTAGGATGTGCTGTAGGTGTAAAATAGACATCAAATCTTGAACTGAATATAAACAAAAGTAAAACATCAGGGGAGCTTGGGTGGCTCAGTAAGTTAAGCGTCCGACTTTGGCCCAGGTCATGATCTCCTGGTTCATGATTTCGAGCCCTGCATTGGGCTCTGTCCTGACAGCTCAGAGCCTGGAGCCTGCTTCAGATTCAGATTCCCTCTCTCTGCCCCTTCCCCACTCACATTCTCTCTCTCTCTCTCTCTCTCTCAAAAATAAACAAACATTAAAAAAAATTCAAAAAACAAGAAAAACCTCCCATTAACAAATTTTGTACTGATTACACGTGAAAATGATAATATTTTGATACACTGGGTTAAATAAAACATTATTAAAGTTAATTACATCTGTTTCTTTTTATCTTTTTTAATGGGACTATTACAAAATTTTAAACCACGTATGTGGCCGACTTTACATACATTATACATCTGTCAGACAGTGGTTTAGGTTTAGGAAGTGAGACAATAGTAACAGAATTATTATCAAAGTTCTTTTCCCAAACACACACACATAGATTGATGTATATATATACATACGTATATACTGCTACACACACACACACACACACACACACACACACACACACACACACACTGCTCATGAGAACCAGAGGAACATGCTACACTAATATGTCACTATACTCAACATACAAGATTGTTATATGACTAGGCAAACACTTCAGGTAACACCAAAATTTGTGAATGAGGGGGGAAAAAAGCAAATCTAAGAGGAAATATCAGCCATGGGAAAAAAATTTATTTTCTTTTAAACTGAAATCATAAGGGTTCCTTTAATCAACAAAGATCTGACCACTTAGTTCCAGGAATATAATAAATGCCAAGTCTATGTGGTAGGTAAAATTTAAATTTCCTGATGGCTTAACTGGCAGACTATTAAAATATCTGATGCTTTATATCTGGTATCTTCTAGAAATATCCAGTTTATGGATACCTGTCACATTGTTTTCATCAATTTTACACATTTAACTGATTCCTCTAAACGGATACTGGTCCACTATATAGAAGAAAATTACTCCATAAAGTTTACATCAGATATCTGGAAAAGTCACATTTATAGTCATGGCTACTATCAGCTGTCAAGTCAAAGAATATTGGAGAAAACCAAGAATTTTTAATATATGCTGGTTAATTTATCATCTAAGTGACATATGTAGGATAACAAAAAAATTGAAATGCTTAAGCAAAATTCTGCATTTTTAAAAGGTTCTTTTTTTCTGGCTTTATATTTAATTGCAACTATGATTTAAAAAGCCATGGTTAAAGTAAATTAATAGGAACCATAAAAACAGAGTTACTAAATAAAGTACACACTAAGATTTCTTTTTTTCGTCCCTTCCCCAGATTATTTAAAACATTTTTTTTAATGGTAATATACTGGTATCTTGGTTTGCACTGAAAACAAGTTAATTCCAGGATTTCTCAACATTGACACTATTTTCATTTGGGGCTGGGTATTTCTTTGTCATGAAGGGACTGTCCTGAGCATTGTAAGATGTTTAACAGCATCCCTGGCATTTACCTAACAGATGCTAATCGCACCGTCCCCAACAGTTAGGACAACCAGAAATGTCTAAACACTGACAAATGTGTTTTGTGGAGTAGAAATTTCTTTCAGTTGAGAACCCCTGGTCTATTCCTACTCAAAATACCTTCTTATTTGGTAAAAATTACTTCAATAATTTTAGGGGCTCTTCACAGGGGATCTCCAGATAGCCTCAGCAAGATCAGTAAACCCTGCAACCACGTGCAGAATAGTCTAGGTATGTTTCTATTTGTGTATGCGCTCTGGCATGTTTTCTGAGAAATGTTTTACAGTTTTCATCAGGTCCTGAAAGAGTTATCCCAAAAATGGCAATGAAAAAAAAGGGTTAAGAATTAGTGCTTCAACTAAAAGATTCACTGTGTCTTGAAGCTATTTTTTCAAAGAGAAACATTGAAAATACTATTTTATACACAGCTAATAATTTGCTTGTGCTATCAGTTATCAGGCACCACACTTACAAACCTTTCATTCAACAAACACTTACTGAGTATATCCTGTATGCTAGGCACTATGTTACTTATTAAGTATCTGAAAGCTAAACTTAAGTTCTCCCTCACCAAAAAAAGAAAAAACAAGATTAACAGCAGCATAAAGTCCGTATTTATTGCATACAATCACCGAGAATTTCTGCTTCTCTAAAGTGAACATAAGAAAAAAATACACTAGTTATAAAACTAGTATCTAAAGATAAAATAAAGGTAAATAAATAAAATAAATGTAATTTACTTTTTTGGTAAAAAGATTTAAAGTAAATCTAAAAGAAAGAAACTTAAAGATACTCATAGATCCTCATATGAATAAATTATTGTCCAAATATATTTCTTTCCATGTTTTCCTTCTTTCCCCATCTTAAAGAACACAAAAATGTACTGAATGGCATGCTACCAGTCAGTCAGTAAACCCAGAGAATACCAAGTTGAATAAGAAAATGTGAGACGACCAAGAGCCTAAGATCATGCCTAGAACACAGCAAAAACTCACAGGCCCTTCTCTTCCCCTTCCTTCTGTCCTCCAGAAGCTCACAGTCCCATCTCCAAAAATGTCACACATCTTAAGGTTTCTCTTTTATCTTGTAGGTGTTCCACAATAAAATCCTCTTTGTGATTCAAACTATGTAAGCTAACTAAATAAATAATAGCGAACTGTAAAACGTCTGAATAATTTTAATTCTATAAATCTACATAAACATTTCTCTCTTTTCTTTTTTTTTAGTGAATTGTGGGATATTCATACAGTGGGATAACATACATCAATAAAAATGAATAAATTAGAGGTACATCTATCAATATGAACAAATATAAAAAACAATGTCAAGTACCAAAAAAAGAATCAAACAACATATAGAGTTTGTTTAAATTTACATGAAGTAAAAAAATGATCTATAATACTAGTTAGGTTTGTTCCCTTATTATGTATGCATAAGTTATCAATAGTCTAATCATATGATAAGCAAATTCAGTACAATGAAAGAGAAGGGAGACGGAAACAGAATCACTGAGGGTTATACTGGGCCCTTTAGCAATATCTGTAAGAATTTTTTTTTCTTAAGTTTTTATTTTAATTCCAGTTAATTAATATACATTGTTATATTAGTTTTTAAAGCAAATAATCCCCACATATTCCCTTCTTCCTATAGTACAGTGTAAAGTTTACAGGACCACTAGCCTTTTTTGGATTCCACAACTGTGATCTACAATGTAAAGAGCTACTGCATTCAATAAGTGGTTTGGGGGTAACAGATACCAGTACAATCATAAATACAAAAGGAATAGCCAGAGAAGAGTATGTCTACTTTAAGATTGCCAAAAGGATTTAGGCTAGAATGAGCACAATGAAAGAATGATGCTTAAAAATATGTGGTAAATAAATCTTTACAAATAAGTTATTAAATTGTATCCATAAATGAACTTGTCACCACAAATAATTAACACCATCATATCTAGTCAAAAGCTAAACTACGAAGAGAATACATCTAGCATAGAAGTGATTTTTATAAAAAGAATGAAGACTTTTCTTTTATATACTGGTAACAACTGAAAATATTACATAATAAAATTGCAGTTCACAGATGAGATGTTATATTGATAATGGTAAATCACACAGAAAAATTGTACACATACGACATCAGAGACTTCCTGGTGAGGAAAAAACACTTGCAACTCAAAGTGAAAAAATATTACACTATTTACATATTTACCTGCACAGCAAGAGAAGCTGCATTGTCAGAAAGCAAAATTTGCTCCCCTGTGGAAATACAATGAAAGGTCTGAGTCAAAAGTGAGATTGCTAAACAAGTATAATACACTTATAAATGTTTTTATTTTAAAACACTATTCCTATTTTGAAAAATAAAAGGTACAGCCTTTCATCAAAGTAATTACAAAGTTCTCTATCAATGCTATTGTGCAATCATAATTTTGATTAAATTATCACAATATGTACACAATGATAAAACAAGACTATTTCCTCCAAAACTATTTGATCATTTATCGTATTTTATCAACAATATTTAATTAAAATCACTCACTTAAAAACAAATTCATTTTTCAAGTTTTCAAGAAATATTATTCTTCTTTTCATTAAGTAAAACAGTATGTTCTCAGACCCCTCTAGTTAAAAGTAAAAGCATTCAAAACCATATAAAACCAGCTTGCAGTTAATATTGCACAGAGTGTCTAGGTCTGTCACACAAAAGAAAGATGACAAGTTTGCAGCAATAAAAATTCCATGCTTAGAAGACTAGGGCTGCTGCCTATTAGTCTTCATTACTTTGCAGTCTTCTGACAACTGCAGCAGGCTGCCGAGCCCCAAATGGGGTCCATAATGTGATCTGATGATATATGAAGAGCTGCTAAAGGGAGCCTGAACCATCCTAGCCTATACATTTTAACAGTTCCTTTTTACTGAGAGCCCACTTTACCACAGGACTTCAAAAATCTGCTGTGTCAGCTATTGGTGCAGTAAATCTGCCAACTGCTCCTGCAACCACATCATTTTACACTGCCTACAGCAGCCAATATAATGAGTCAATAATAAACTAAGAACCTTATAGGCCATGAATAGTTGGTTTACACTGGCAGATACAAGTTTAGGCAAACTCTCCAATACAAATTAGATGAGAGAATCCCTTATGTTTTATGTTCTCTCAGAAGTAAATGACATTATCGACGGGTTTTTTTGGTAATAAGTACATTTTTATACATAACCATTTTTAATCGTGAACAAGTACCTACCTTTCAGTTGCTGATATAAGGTAGCATTTTCGGGCCAAGGCTCTGCAGCTGTGGAAACAAGGCAGTGATACTCAGGTACATAAGGCAAACACATACCAATAACCAAATTGATAAGCACAAACATTTGCCTAGAGCATTTAACTGAAAGTCGATCGCCAAGGTTACCTTCTATATATGGCAATAACCACACCACCTTAGATCGTATGGTATCCTGTGTAAGTAGGTTAAATAATTTCTTTTACATGCATTGTTTGGTTTCTTATTTGGTGGCGGGTTGTACTGTTGTTGTTGCTTTTGTTGTTGTTGTTGTTGTTTTAATGCAGAAGAAGTGGAAGACAGCTTGCCCAATCAAAAGTGAAAATTTATTTATGTATTTTAATATGAAATGTATTGTCAAATTGGTTTCCATACAACACCCAGTGTTCATCCCAACAGGTGCCCTCCTCAATGCCCGTCACCCACTTTCCCCTCCCTCCCACCCCCCATCAACCCTCAATTTAGCTCAGTTTTCAAGAGTCTCTTATGGTTTGCCTCCCTCCCTCTTTTTTTTTCCCCCTTCCCCTCCCCCATGGCCTCCTGTTAAGTTTCTCAGGATCCACATAAGAGTGAAAACGTATGGTATCTGTCTTTCTCTGTATGACTTATTTCACTTAGCATAACACTCTCCAGTTCCATCCATGTTGCTAAAATGGCCATATTTCATTCTTTCTCATTGCCAAGTAGTATTCCATTGTATATATAAACCACAACTTCGTTATCCATTCATCAGTTGTTGGACATTTAGGCTCTTTCCATAATTTGGCTATTGTTGAAAGTGCTGCTATAAACATCGGGGTACAAGTGCCCCTATGCATCAGCACTCCTCTATCCCTTGGGTAAATTCCTAGCAGCGCTATTGCTGGGTCATAGGGTAGATCTATTTTTAATTTTTTGAGGAACCTCCACACTGTTTTCCAGAGCGGCTGCACCAGTTTGCATTCCCACCAACAGTGCAAGAGGGTTCCTGTTTCTCCACATCCTCTCCAGCATCTATAGTCTCCTGATTTGTTCATTTTAGCCACCAAAAGTTAAAATTTAAAAACTAAAACAGCCTATATGCTATTACTTTAGCCTCCAAAAAACAGACATCCCAAAATGTTACTTATAAGACACTGAATTTGATTCACTATCGAAAAAAAAGTGAAACAATATTTATAATATTTTACTGTAAACTTTTAAGAAAGTAAAGTTTTAAACAGACATCACTGTATGAAAGAATCAAATATATCTCTTTCAGGCTATGCATCTTTCCTTATAAGCTGGTGGTATTTAAACCTACAGAAGAATCCTACTGTATTCTAGAACATTCCATTGCCTTGAACCCACCACCACCACTCCATAAAAATAAAGTGGTGTAACATGATGAAGCAGTACCTACACTGTGAAATAAAGCTACTAGTAAAACTAATGTTAGGCCTGAGTCCAGGCTTGACTATAATTCTTAACCTCTCCTTAAGATGCACTAAACAGTCCAGGGAGTGGGGGTGGAGGGAGGAACGCTTTAATTTGTTTTTACTCATACTTCAGAATGAAAAGAAAAACACAGTATCATTATAAATTATAAATGCTACTTTTGGTTTGGTTTGGGCTATACAAAATCAAACTCATATTTAGGAATAATGCCATGAAATCATCAAGCAAATAATGGACCATACATAGTTTTGTATGCTGTTGCTCATAATATTATATATATACGTAAAAGCTACTGAATTTCAACTCACATACCAAAAAGCAGTAAAAATTAAATATTTATTGTATGTTACTGTAAAACTTTTAACAAAGTAAAATTTCAATAAGAGCCCAATTAACCTGTGTAACAGTGTTTTTAAAATAAAAGTCAGGGAAACAAAAACAAGCTGACATCAGCGAATTACTAAAAAATAACCTTTTAGGATAAATTGTATGGTCAGCACACCTACACCGTTTACATCTATATGAGAAACAATACAATGAGGTTCATTCGTTATAAGATCCTACATCATTGAAGATTCAATTATTTAAAAAATGATTCAATTATATGCATCTTAATCTTATTAAAGCAATAAAGCAGAAAATAAAATCTACAAAAATTTCAAAGACGCCGAAACTAAGTTTCTTGAGGGCACAGATATGTCCCATTTATATGTTACTCTGTACCATGTTTTGCATACAGTAACTGTGGAAAGAAAGAAAGAAAGAAAGAAAGAAAGAAAGAAAGAAAGAAAGAAAGAAAGAAGACATTTGATTAAACCTACCATTCTATTCCCTAAACACTCAGGCTAACCAAAGGTTTACTGAACTTAACATTATCAACTAGGCTAAAGTCATGGAGTGTTCTAATTAAATAGTCTGGTTTATTTTAACTTATGGTTAACTGGGTTTTACATGTACTAAACAAAGATTACTTTTCAAAACAATGGAATAACATACACTTAGCACTAAGCATACACTCAAAATAATTTAAGTATTCTGTGACTATTCAGAAGCTACTTAACTACACTGCAAAACTGCAGAGTTCTCATATGAACAGCAATTTACGTGTTCAGTAGTTCCAGGTAACAGTTAATTTATTATCACCACCATGAATTCTCCAGTTCTAATACAACAGACATTTGTGAAAGTAATCTTGAGACATAACACCTGACTACAAATAAAAATAAAGAAGTTGCCTACAAATACTAAAATCTCTGTTATAAATAAGGAACTAAAGATGCAAACTGGGGTGAAGGGGTGAAAACTGGATGTTTTTCCTTGATCCATGATACAAAATACATTCCAACTCAGAAACTGCTGTTGAAAATAAACTCTAAAAAGTAACTCTGCCAAAACATCTGATGTTATCTTCACAAAGAGAAACTTTCATTTAAAAAGAGAAGGCGAGTAGATTGCCTCTGTGTGTGTGTGTGTGTGTGTGTGTGTGTGTGTGTATGTGTGTCTGTGTGTGTGTGTGTGTGTGTGTGTGTGTGTGTGTGTGTGTTTAGCAGCCTGGCATTCTAATATATCCGTGGACGAGGAGGCAAGAAATGGTAGAGTATGCAAGAAATGATCAACTGCCTATCTCACCCTTGAGCAACTCAAAGTATACAAACATCACTGATTTAAGTGCATCTCCCACCGGAACCAGCTCAAATAATTACATTTTAAACATGACATGGGAGAAGAAATACCTAGAGTGTTATTCAATAGAGTGCCAAAAGTGAAAATTCTAAGTTGTGTGGCATGGCAATGGATCTACAAACCAACCATGCAGGTATCTTTCTAGGAAATGAACTCTATTAACTGCCTTCATAAGTAAATCCATGAATCACGAACATTATTATGACACATAACAAATATGAATGGCTGTTCCTTGGTTTGGGCAATATTAATTGAGGTTTTCTTTACTGAGAATGCCTATTATTGAAAGACAAAGCCCAAAAATGCAACGGCTTTCCCTATACATCTTTCCCACGGCTAGACAAGTCAATATCTACCCCTTGCTCCTAACCACATGTAAATGAGAGGGAAATTAAGAATTTAAAATTATGGTGATGACAATAGACCTTAAAAATCTGTAGCATTTAAAAAGAAACATCTTGGGGCGCCTGGGTGGCGCAGTCGGTTAAGCGTCCGACTTCAGCCAGGTCACGATCTCGCGGTCCGCGAGTTCGAGCCCCGCGTCGGGCTCTGGGCTGATGGCTCAGAGCCTGGAGCCTGTTTCCGATTCTGTGTCTCCCTCTCTCTCTGCCCCTCCCCCGTTCATGCTCTGTCTCTCTCTGTCCCAAAAATAAATAAACGTTGAAAAAAAAAATTAAAAAAAAAAAAAAGAAACATCTTAATAAAACATTTTCATCTCTTACTGGTTTTACTTCCATCGACCTAAAATGTTTTAGACCATAGACTAATTCAATAGTGAGTAAAATGTCACGACTCACCTAAGCTATGTTCAATTTCTACCACCAAAAGTACTCCCTGGTGTGAATTCATTGCCTTTTTAAACTTACTTTTGGGAAAGGCTAGCCTTGGAATAAATACAGAAGGTAAAACTCAAAGCTTCTGAAAAAGAGTTTGGTAGGAAATGGGGACTGAGAGAGAATGCTGTCCAATGCTATCAAGGTGCAAGATACTGGTATTATTTGTGCCTCAAAAGTAAACTTTATACTTAACACACATCAATGGTTGATGTGGCTCTTGGAATAAAGATCAGAATCCTCAACTTGGCCTTACATATCATCGTCTCTACCTCTCTGGCCTTCTGCCTTCTGGCCTCATCATAACTCCACTCTGCCAACTCTACACTCCAGCTACACTGGCCTTCAGACAGCTTCTGACTGCACCATGTTCCTTCCTGACCCAAAGATTCATTTGTGCTGTTTCCTCTGCCCTGGCACTATCTTTCACTCCTAGTATGGCTCAGCTCACACATGCTGAGATCTCGGGCCAGCTTCCTGGACGTGCTACCTGAGCAACTGCACATGGCTTGCACTTAGAAGGACTCCACGCTTGATTTTAAGTCTATTACACGCTGCTATTACAGTCTTGGTATTGTTTTGAACAAGGAGCCTCATGTTACCATTTTGCACTGGACCCTACACATTATGTTGCCAGTCCTATCCTCAGGGATGTCTTCACTGACCTCCCCAAATAGTGCAAATACTCTCTTTACAAGCTTGAATAGCACGCACAGTCCTTTGTACCACTTATCAAAGGTAACATTTTTACACTGATATGAGGACTACCTGGTTGATTATCTCCCCTACTAGAACATAAACACCATGAATCCAGTGTTCATTTCTGGTCTTTGCTCACTACTTCATCCCTGGAACTGAGCACCTAATAGGCAATCAGTAAATGTTGGCTGAATAAATGTTTTTATTATTACCACTATCAGCGCTGTTATTATTCTGTACTGTTTGGGTTAAGAATGCAGCATACAAGATAAAGAAATTACAAAATGTGGCCAAAAAGAAAAAACTTTACCAAGTAAATTTAATACTACAATCAATAACCCAAATACAAAACTATCAAGCAGCTGCCTAAATAACTGGCAGAATCTACTTCTATAAACTTACCTGTGCACTGACCCTAAACCTGGAAATTTGTTTCTTTGTTTCATATCAAATATATAGTTCCCATTTGATATTCCTGTTGTAGCATTCCTAAGACAAACCAAAGGCCTTCGGTTATCTGACCAGTCATCTCAGTATTCCCCTTTTCACATCCTACAACTCTAACCCAGGCATTACCACTTTTTAAAATCTAACCCCAATCGATGAAATATTTGAGGTCCAAATATTTCAAGTCCAAACAGATTTAGGAATCATATGGTTGGTATTCCTAAGCTAACAAATCACGCACATTAAAAAGCATACATTAAAAAAGAAAACAGAATTAAAAAATAAATTGAAGTCCAAGCTCCAATACTTTCTTCCTATACTTGAAAGGATTGTCTTACATAACACAGGGTGTATACACCCCACTGCACTTTGGAAAACACTGCTCTAATTAAATAACTACTTATTTGACATTTTAGCAGGGAACCCAGTTGCTCACATACACTTTAACAAAGAAGAGTCCTCTATTCTAGTGAAATCATCTTTTTTTGACTATGAGGAAAGGTTGGAAAGAACACACACAAATTAACTGGGGGAGTGGGGGTGGGGTGGTAACAAGACCCTCATACCCCACCAGAATACTTAATGCTATATACTTCATGCTTTCTCACCTTTGTGACTTTGTTCAACCTATTCCCCTCTGGACAGAATACTCCTTTCACCACAAACACCCAAATCCTACACCTTTTTCAACACCAAGTTTAAATGCCACCTACCTCAAAAAGGCTTTTGCACTGAACAAATCTAATTTCTTTTACCTATATTGTCCATAACAGTTTGTACTTGTTTTATATCATATATTACTTTCAACTCTATTCTATTATTATGTCAATACCTTATCTTTCTAGGCAGTAAGTTCCTAGAATGCAAAAAAAAATCCTATGGTCCTAAGATAATTTGTTAAAGACTTGGCTTCTCAATTGCTCCAAACTGAATGTGGCCAAAATATGAAATACAAATTAAGCTAAATTTAATTTTTTTGTCTGAGTGTCATTAAAGCTAATATCTTTATTACAACAGTTTCAAAGTAAAACTACCTACCTTTCAGAAATTCTTTCACAATAAGAAACTACTATATCATTTTCATAACAGCAATAACTTACTCTAAGGTACTTAGTGGCCGACATTAATTATCTAAAATCAGAATGACTTCTTATTCCCTAGCAAAAGACCCATGAAAGTTTTTATCATTTTTATAAAGAAAAAATATATTCCTATTCTATAAAGAAAAAAATCTAGAAATAAAGCAAATATGAGAGCACCTCATAACTAAGTTTCTATCCGATTAACATTATTAAGAGTCTTTTATCTACTTAGCCTTTTACCTACTCTCAAATTCTGCAGAGGCAAAACTGCCATGATTATTTTATATTTAGTGCCTCTTTTACCAGAAGCAAAGGAGATGCCTCTTCAAGTTTCAGTCTTCAGTGGAATGGTAAGCTTTTTTATCAAAATGAGTGTTTTTAAATTTTTCAAATAAATGTTCTCCATTCTTTAAGTATTTATGTTGGAAGAGAACAAAGTTTAAAAGAAAAAAAGAGGATACATACTCTTGGGACTTTTGAAAGCCGTAAGATAAAATAAACGAAAGCATATGTAGTGTTAGAAATGTACACAGGGTAAAACAATACCCATAGCCCCCCAAAATACATATTTGCTTCTCATTTAATTACGTTTAAAGCATCTACTATTTTTTTTTTTTTTCAACGTTTATTTATTTTTGGGACAGAGAGAGACAGAGCATGAACGGGGGAGGGGCAGAGAGAGAGGGAGACACAGAATCGGAAACAGGCTCCAGGCTCCGAGCCATCAGCCCAGAGCCCGACGCGGGGCTCGAACTCCCGGACCGCGAGATCGTGACCTGGCTGAAGTCGGACGCTTAACCGACTGCGCCACCCAGGCGCCCCTAAAGCATCTACTATTTTTAAGCTTTATCAACCAACACAACATAACAACAAAAAAATCAATATTCTTTACTGCTAGTCCATTATAACTTTTAGAGAAATGACTACTGGTCCATAACTTCACATATAGCTATCCCTATGTCTCTTACAGATGCTATATTTTACCTGCAGGTAAATTATTCTCCCAAGTATCAACTTGGGTCACTCCAGGGGCGATGTTCTATCATGCCATTCAATACAGACTATTCCACGGTATGGAAATGCTATGACCTAATAAACATCTCTTGATGATCTCATCTAAGAGGGCAAGAGAGGGGCCATGGAAAGAAGTGCCCTCTGTTATTTTTTAAGTTCTGCATTCTTAATGCACAACATGACTCTTCTGGCATATGAATGTAGGTGAAGACATAATTTGTAGAATAATAGGCACTAATATTACATGCTGCTTCAGTACTGTCATATTTCCAATCCATCAAATTGATTAATGCTATAATAACTCTACACAACCCTATCATTTGTGCACTAATGAAGTCAAACCCAGTATATCCTTAGGCAACTAAATTCCAAAAGCTCCTTCCTGTATGTCATCTCTTCAGCTTCCTACGACTATTCAGACAGTGTTATACAAAAGGAGTAAGAAACATGTGTACCCTATCTCTAAATTTGGATGGCCTTCTGCCAAAGGTATGAATGCAAATACTGAGATAACAAAATACTCAAAAAGCATTTGGCAGCTCATAAACATGGACAAGTTACTGCAAGACACACAGAGAAAGAAGGAAGTTTACTAGTTTGACATAAATATTATGCTGATGATCTCTATGATATCACCACAGACATCTATCAAGTTTCAGGCAGTTATGATACAAAGCCTTCATTTAAAATACATTTTTAAGGGGCGCCTGGGTGGCTCAGTCGGTTCAGCGTCCGACTTCGGCTCAGGTCATGAGCTCACGGTTTGTGAGTTCAAGCCATGCGTCGGGCTCTGTGCTGACAGCTCAGAGCCTGGAGCCTGTTTCAGATTCTGTGTCTCCTCTTTCTGCCCCTCCCCAACTTGTGCTCTGTCTCTCTATGTCTCTCAAAAAAATAAAATAAAAATGTAAAAAATAAATAAACTAAAAAACATTTTTAAGATGTTTAAAGTATGATGCCATGGGACTTTATCAAAACGAGAATTTTAAGAGCTATGTGTTAGATTTAACAGCAATTTAACCTGCAGACTATAGGACAGTTCAAAGACAACACTACATCCCAGAAAATACTGATCATGAAAGTATTAAATATCAATGTCTCTGAGCTACTGTTTCATAGGGGATGTTTAATGACACTACACAGGATGTGTAAGCAGGAAGTGACCCTTCCCATAAAAGGAGTTTAAAACCATTGTCCCATCACCTCAAAAGTCAGAGATCGATGTTCATGTCAGAAAATGGCTCATGTTAGAGAACAAAGAAGTGCAGTGCCATGGTGTCATTTCCACAAACCTGAAAAAACTGGCAGGTAAGCACTCTGTAACATAGTAGTAAGGCTACTGTCTTAGTCCCTGTGGGCTACTGTAACAAAATACCACAGACTGGTGACTTGCAAACAACAGAAATTTCTCACGATTCCAGAGGCTGGAAGTCAGGATGCCAGCGTAGTCAGGCTCTGGTGAAGGCCTTCTTCTGAGACTCTAACTGCTGCAGTCTTGCTGTGTCCTCACATGGTGTAAGGGGCTGAGGAGCATTCTGGGATCTCTTTTACAGGGGCAATTAAAATGGCCCAAAGTGAGGGCATATGGATGAATGATACAGGAGAATTACTATCCAAGGGAAATGGGTTCTAATAACCTGCCATTCAGAAAGCGGAGGACAGAAAGCAAAACAGATTGAAAATTCAAGAAAACTCGTAGTCAGTTCTGGTCAAACACTACCTAAAACTTCTATCTAGGTAGGTAATGATAATGATGATGGTGGTGATAACAGCTAAGATTCCAAGACACATAAAGCTGATATCCAGAATAAAGAACTTTTACAACTCAGTAATAAAAAAAAAAAAAAAAACAAAAAACACAATTTTTTTTGATGGGCATAGGATCTGAAGAGACGTTTCTCCAAAGGAAATATATGAATAAACAACAACCACACGAAAACATACTTAATATCATTAGTCATTAGAGAAATCCAAGTCAAAACCACAATAATGAGATACCACTTCACAGGCACAGAATGGCTATAATCAACAAGATGCGGGGCGGGGGGGGGGGGGGGGGGTGTTGCGGAATAAGAAGACAAAATAAAAAATGTTTAAAAGATGTAGAGAATTTGGAACTCTCACACACTGCTGGTGGGAATATAAAAAGTTTGGCAGTTTCTCAAAATATTAAACACAGAATTACCATATGACTCAGCAATTCTACTCCTAGGTATGCACCCAGAAGAAATGAAAAAAACATATATCCACATGAAGACTTGTACATGAATGTTCACGCCAGCCTTATTCTCAATGTCAAAAAATGTAAACAACCCAAATGACCATCAACTGATGAATGGATGAACAAAATATGGCATACCCATACAAAAGAATAGCGTTTGGCAATGAAAAGGAACCATATGTTGATACATGCTACAAAAGGGATGAACTTCAAAAGAATTATGCCCAGTGAAAGAAGCCAGTCACTAAAGAAAACAAACTATTACTCCATTTATCTGAAAGGTTCAGAATAGGCAAATCTACAGAGATAGGGAGTGGATTAATGGTTGATTCAGGCTGGGAATAGGAAGTGATTGTAAATGAGGAAGGGATTTCTTTTGGGAGTGATGGAAATGGTCTACAATTAGATTGTGGTAATAATCACAATTCTGTAAATATCCTTTAAAAAAAATCACTGAAGGGCAGCTGGGTGGCTCACTCGTTTAAGCGTCTGACTCTTGATTTTGGCTCAGGTCATGGTCTCACAGTTTGTGAGGTCCAGCACCACATCAGGCTCTGTGCTGGCAGTGCAGAGCCTACTTGGGTTGGGATTCTTTCTCTCCCTCTCTGCCCCTCTCCTGCTCGCACTCTCTCTCTCAAAATAAATAAATAAACATTTAAAAAAATCACTGAATTGTACACTTTAAAGGGTATGTAAACTATACTTCAATAAAGTTGAGGCAAACAAAATTTTAAGACTCTTACTGTGTCTATTGTGCACTTAAGTGCTTGGCATGTTAACTATCTCACAACTTTATTGAGTAGACTATTATTATTATCCCTAATTTACAAAACTGAGACACAAGCACAGGTAATTTGCCCAAAGTCACAGTGTGAATAAGTGTTAAGAGCCAGGGTCTGACCCCAGGTAGTCTGGTTCCAGTCAGTGAACACACAGCTGTACTAGCTAACAACTTACAGAGCCTACAAATAAACATTCTTGGGTGATAATTAAATATTAGAATTAAAGCAACTATAATCATCCTACAACAGTGGTTCTCAACCCTTAGTATGTAAGAATCATCTGTGGAACTTCATAAAATTATGTATTTCCACCAAACCCTAAACTCTGAAATTCTGATACCATATAGAGATGAGGACCAAGAATCCAAACATGCCACAAGCAATCCCAGTAACTCTGATGCAGATGGTCTGTAAATACCACAAAAAAAAAAAAAAAAAAAGACTGTCCCTGAGACACAGAATGCACCTGATGTAAGATTAAGTTCTTTTCACCTCTTTCATTCATTTGCCTCAGAATGTGGTAGTGAGGCTATATGCAGATTAACTTTATTCAAGATTTCTGTCCATCTTATTCTACCTAAGTATTTGCGCATTTGGCTTAAAGTCATGTTTTAAAACATGCATTAGTTAACATGTTGCAATTTTACAGTGTTCCAGAGTAAGCCTTTAAGATTAATGAACCGAAGCATCACTTATTTTGGAACCAACGTGGTTAAATGATAGTTTTTCCATTAGATGCAATCAATAGGAAAGTAAAATTAAGTTCATCATTATGAGACTTGAACATGAACCATCTAAATCTATCTATGTGAAACTGGAGATCCATTTCAAAATGGCATTCAAGAATCGATTTCATAAAACTAACAAACTTCTGGAGGTTAACAAGGGTCAAGAAGACTAATGCACAGCATCAACAAGCCAATAACTGAAGCTAAAGAGAATACAAGTTAAATTTAAAACCTTCCATTCTTTCTTAGTAAGTACACGTGTCATCTTCTCAAATGGTCATGTTTAGACTTTGTCACATTATAAAAACAATCAGCCATTTGTCATTAATTTC
Organism: Lynx canadensis; assembly: GCF_007474595.2. Lineage (NCBI taxonomy): Eukaryota > Metazoa > Chordata > Mammalia > Carnivora > Felidae > Lynx > Lynx canadensis. The sequence continues at coordinate 163,978,499 of NC_044310.1, read as the reverse complement.
CAATAAAAAGCAGGTCAACTACATGTGATCATGAATACATATGAAACTTATAATTGGGCTGCAAGATTTGAATTCTCTTTTAAAAAATGGTCATCTGGGGCACCTGGGTGGCTCAGTCGGTTAAGCATCCAACACTTGATCTCAGCTCAGGTCATGTTCTCACAGTTGGTGAGATCAAACCCCACATCAGGCTCTGCGCTGTCAGTGCAGATGCTCTCCCTCTTTCCTCCTGCCCCTCTCTCCCACTAACGCTCTCTCTAAAATTTAAAAAAAAAAAAAAAGGGAAGGAAGGAAGAAATTATCCGTTTCAATCGATGTGTTCTGTATAAGCATGTAAGTTCATCAAAGGTAAGAACTGTTTTGCTCTTCTATGTAACCCTGCACCTAGCAGAGGACCCAGCACAAATTAAGTACTCAACCTAACAAATATATTCTATAGGAAATCAAGCAGGTCTTTTGCTATCTAAAGCCTGAAAAATATCTGACAGCAAAAAGTTGCTATAACTCTGGAAATAAAATCATCAAACAAAATTAACATCTCAATAAAAATGTGTACTAAATTCAACAGTAAAAACTCATAAACTCATTTTCGCTCCCAAGTTGTTTAATGGTTCTAACCGAGGTATACAACCCAATCATCTATGTAGGTTTTGAAAATATCCTTGCCCTAGAGCTGTCCTTAACCTTCACACATAACAGGCCTTTGGTGAGAAAAAAGGGAATGTGTGTGCAAGTGCATGGATGAGGTTTGAGAAATGCCATGCAACGCAAGCATGGCTTTAGAGAGCTCCACAGATAATTGTAATGTGCAATAACACCCTACCACCTTTACACACCATTCTACCCACACCCACATCCCATCCACCCCCACCTCATTTTAGAACCTCTATTAGTTCATGAATGGAACTAGTCAGTTCCCAGATTTAATTAAACTCAGCTGATCCCTCTGCACCAGTATTATTACCACCTTGTTTACCGTGGCATATTATATTTCTTAAAGACAGCCACAACAATATATCCTGTCCTAGAAGCTCTTCTAGAACCTCACCAACACCCCACCTACCCCATCCTCCTATCAAGAGGTGAAAGCTAAATCTCCTCCCCTTGAATCTGGGGCAGACTCGTAACTCTGTTGTGACTGACAGAATATGGTAGAAGTGATGCTTCAAGACTTCCAAGGCAGAGTCATAAAAGGTGATATATCTTCTCCTTTGGTGGCTTGAACATATGCCTTTGGAGAACTGAGTTAAATGTCTGACCTCTCTATGGCCTCCAGGCTCTGAGGAAGTCCAGGCCACATGGAGAGGCCATGTATAAATATTCCAGAAGACAATCACAGCTGAGTTCCTAATGGGCAATTCTTAGACATGTAAGTGAAGATGTTTCTAGATGTTCTAGCCTCCAGCTATCGGATCATCCCTAGCCTTTGAGTCTTTCCATCTGAGTATCCACACACTGTGAGGCAGAAACAAGAAATCTCTCCAGTGGCCTATCTGAATTATTGACCCACAGAATCCATGAACATAATAAAATGGCTGTTTTACATCCCTAAGCTGTGGTGTGGTTTGTATACTACAATAATAACTGAACAGTTACAGTTTTAATAGTTACTATTAGTCACAGGTCTATCATTAAAGACAGAATTAAATATTAATCCATCTGAAGCCTCAGAATTCCCTCTGTTCATCTAAATCAGACTTCTGACCGTGTCACATTTATAAACCCCACTTTACTGCTTCAGGCATGGATTTTGGTATTTTCACCTTCCCTCTAGTCAGTTCCATTTTATTAATCCATTACTTTGAAACTTTACCTTCCTGAAATCTCACTCTCCAGCTTCCTGACCACATTACTGCTCCCTGACCTCCAGAATTTGGAACCCAGTAACTACAATGGCATACCTCCATCAGAAACTCTGGTCTGTTGGCAGTTACTACATTATTCAGGAAATGAGGAAAAAAAGAATCCAAGAGAAAAATGATTTAAGTATGCTAGCTAAACTCAAAGCTTACCATAATCTTTTCATAAAATGCAGACCAGTAAAGCCATTTACCTATGATACAAAGATAATCCAAAACAGTAAGTAATGAAACATACTTTATATTTGTTTTTAAACTGTACCCCATGACTTCTAAGACATTATCTCCCTTTCTAAATATTTAAGACTAAAATGATTTTACCTTCTCCAAATAGCCACATGATAGTGTGGGAAAATCAGTACAAGTATATATGACAAGAAGGAGAAATCTGTTTGAGAAGAAAATATATCAAGAATAATTCACAATCTCAACTAAAAAAAATAACTATAAACTACTACATAAATACCTAACATTATATAACCAATTCTCATCCACTAGCCAAAGTACGTCATCAAATTGATGAATAGTAAAAATTACAATGATAACAATGCCTAATGAAAAAAAGAAAGTAGCTTTTATTTTTACATTCTTATTGACATAAAAACTTTTTTTAATTGATAAAACAAGAAAATCAGAAACTTCTCATTCACGAAGCCAAAACATTCTGCTATAATGTAAAGGCTAACAATCAAAAGAAAAGGAGGTCAAAAGGCCAGATCATTAAAGCATCAGCTGCCAATACTAACTTACAGAAATAAATGCTGGAGTAATGATGGCCCTCTTCAGGCCTAACAAATGATAAAATTTATTTGTATGAAGTTCTAGTCAGTGTTCTAGTTTGAACAGGTAACGAAATACGACGTGTGTGAAGCAATTCCATTTCAATATCTAAGGATACCGTATCCCCTGGGATAAATATACCAAACAAACTTTTTTTGAAAATCCAAATGCAGACTAAGTCATAAAGAAACGTCTTTGGTTTATAAAAGTTCTTAAAGATAAAAATATATAATCAGCACAAAAACACAGCTAAGTGTGTAAGCACAACGAAATGCTTTTTACGGTTTCCATTTTGCGAACGCAGTTACAGTTAATGGGAATTGCCATGACAAAATGATTGTTTTTATGAAAATAACCCTCTTTATCACTAACCAATCAAATTTCATTTTTATTACTGATGTAGAAAAGTTCAAAACCATGATTCATTTATAGAGCGTACAAAAATAAGAAAAGTGTTCAAGAATAGAGTAAGGATCATTTACAAAGCCATAAAAAATTAAAACATGCATTTCTCTTACTGGCAAGGCAAATATTTCTACACATAAATGTCTGTAGCTGAATTTGCTGAATATTATTACTTCTGTCTTTGAACAAAAAATGAGAAGCCTGAATTTAATATCTCGTCTCCATTTGGTATCTTCAGTCTATCTGATAACTGCTTACCAAGAAATTTATAACATGTTTGAAAAATGTTAAAAAGTTTGATGATTTTTTTTTCAATTTTCACTCATATATGGAAGGCTTGAGCTAACATTAATTAATAACTCAAAAGTCTTCACAGAAATAAGATGAAATCTTTATGGGGTACCCATCACCAAAAACAACTAAAAATCATGTAATTTCAGAGCATGGAATGTTAATAAAGCATACAAGAAAATTAAAACTCACATTATAATTAACTGTGGACTACTTCAAGGTCAGAAACTTTCAAGTTATCTTAACATCATATCAAACTTTTCTAAAAGACAACAAAACACTGCCTCTGAGAATTCGGTTTCCAACCTATTCATGAATATAAGTATGATAAAATAAAATAGGCCACACGGCTGTCAATAAATTGTCCTTTGCCTCTAATCTGAAGTATAACCTATTTTGTCTTTGCTTTGCTTCTCCATCTGCCCCTTCAATATCATCTTCAAATACTCCAGGGTGATAAGGACTACAGTGTGAGACTATTCATGTGGCTGATATGAATGAAAGAAGATTCTCTGAAATGTGATGGCCAGTTGAAAACGTCTCAATAATTCCTTGGTGCATTCCTCAATACTGGAGAATCCTCAGAATACTAAGTGAAAATAACTAAAAAAAAAAATCTTTATTTTCGAGAACAAAAGAATTGAACACAGTGTATATTTTCAATTATCTGCTACAACTGCCATCATTAGATAATAAGGCATGCAGGTATTAAGAGCTTTGACTATCATTTTCTTCATTCTCAATAAACCTTGTGAGCAACAGCAACACGTCGATTTTACTTTTAAACTACGTTTTCCACTTTGAGCTTCTAGTACCCTTCTGAACTGCTTTCAAAGTCCACATTTCCTAGTACTTACATGGAAGAGGGATGAAATAGACAATACTTTGTTGCTGATATAAAAACAAAATGTTGGGGGCGCCTGGGTGGCGCAGTCGGTTAAGCGTCCGACTTCAGCCAGGTCACGATCTCGCGGTCCGGGAGTTCGAGCCCCGCGTCAGGCTCTGGGCTGATGGCTCAGAGCCTGGAGCCTATTTCCGATTCTGTGTCTCCCTCTCTCTCTGCCCCTCCCCCGTTCATGCTCTGTCTCTCTCTGTCCCAAAAATAAATAAAAAACGTTGAAAAAAAAAAATTTTTAAAACAAAATGTTGTAGGGCACCTGGGTGGCTCGCTAGGTTAAACATCCAACTCTTGATTTTGGCACAGGTCACAATCTCACAGTTGGTGAGATCGAGCCCTGCACTGGGAGCTGTGCAGATACCATGGAGCCTGCTTGGGATTCTCTGTCCCCCGACCTCTCTCTCGCTCGCTCTCTGCTCCTCCCCCACTCATGTTCGTTCTCTCTTTCAAAATAAATAGTTTTAAAAAATGTAAACATGCCTGTTTTGATAATACTTTGAAGATGCTTAGAAATGGATTCCATGGAACCCATAAAACTACTTTCCCAGATCATACTATAAATTAATGCTACTGCTAGAATGAAGTTATTAATAAACTTAAATAATTAAGCACCCACATGTCCACAAAGATAAATGAAATATTCAAAGTCTTCTTTTTTTTTATCCCTTATATAGTTTACTGAGCTTCTAAATAAAGAACAGAACAGATATTATACTGATTTCAAAAGATTAATAATTACAGTATGATGAAATTAACTGATATGCTTAAAATATAGAAAGGCATTGGTGAAGTAATAAGGTCATTCAGAAAGATGGTATAGGGTTACTAAAAATAAAGATACTTTGGACAACATGCTGTCCAAAATGGCAATAGGATAACATTACCAACGGAACATCCTTAGAGGCTCTCGGGCAATGAAAGTAGTAATAACAATTACCATGTACTGAACATTACTATGTACCACCCTATACTAAGTGCTTAATATATATTATAAAACATATTATCCCCTTTTACAAATAAGGAAACTGTGGCCTGGGACAGTCTGCCCAAAATCACAGAACAAGAGGGACAGCTGAGCTTAGAACTCATTTCTGTCTTACTCCAATGGCCCAGTTCCTAACCTTTATATTCTACGACCCAACAGAGCTTCAATTTCCTCATCTATAAAACAAGAATAATATCTATCAGACAGGATCAGAAGTGCCTAGGAGGCTCAGTCAGTTAAGTGTCCAATTTCGGGGCAGGTCATGAATCTCCCGGTTTTTGAGTTTGAGCCCTGCATCAGGCTCTCTGCTGTCCATGCAGAGCCTACTTAGGATCTTCTACATCCCTCTCTCTCTCAAAAATAAAATAAACATTTAAAAAAAATTTTTTTAAACAGGATCAAATTGTTAATATTAGCAATTATGTATATCAATCATCTAGAACAGTGGCTCAAAAAAGGATGCTTACAGTGTGTCAGATACAAGGTCAAGCATTATTATTTTCTCATCATCTTTAAAATTTTCTTAATTAAAATTAAAATTTAAACCATCTTGCAAACAAAAAACCTGAGACTTAAAAAAGGCAAGTAATTTACCCAAGGTCACATTTAGTGAGTAGCCAGGTCTGACTTACTCCAAAGTCCACCACAAGTGTAAAAACAAGGTGAAAGAAGTGACTGACTGATGAAGTATCTGGTTGGTTCAGTCCATGGAGCATGTGACTCTTGATCTTGGGGCCTTAAATTCGAGCTCCACTTTAGGGGTAGAGATTACTTAAAAATGAAATCTTAAAAAAAAAAAAAAAAAAGTGATTGACACTGTCAGAGATTTTTGCTGCTTAGTGCTCAGCACCTCTCTCCTTGTGTGTGTATGATGGGTCTGCGGAGCCCTAAAGCCTGGAGCCACTCCTAGTACAGGGATAAGCAAGAGTCCGGTCTGTCCATCACAGTACTCCATCCTCTTTGGCTCCAAATGGGCTCACACAACCCAAATGGGGATACTCAGCCCTCCCCTATGATATACTGGAAAAATCTTGCCATAAAACAAACAAAACAACAACAAACAACAAAAAGCAAGTAAGTATTGAAAATACACAGTTCCAAAAGATTGTGAAAATGATTCAATATCCAGGACTATTTTTATCCCTCTTCCAAGGTTCTAAATCTAGCATATCATCACCTAGAGATCCAAGCTATAATTCAAAGATTAAAAATTTAAAAAAATTAAAATTCAAAATTATAATTTACCCTTCCTTTCCATATTATTAAGTAATAAGAACAATTCAAAATCCTCTTCCACTTTAGGAAATTTATCCAAAGAAACTACTCAGGAGATACACAAATATGTCTATGAAAGCACTATTGACATCACAGAAAAATCATATATACCAGTGATGGCTTTAGGATACATCAACTTGACTAGACTGAACCACATTTGCCAGAATTCTCTTTCTACTGATTAGGATAAGCTACAAGGGACATTTTCTAGCAGACCCTGGGAAAACAAAAGAGAAGAGCCATTTTGTAGCATATAAACTCCTTCTCTGTTAGCCATGTGCTGCTGTGAAGGGATTTTGCAGATATAAATAAAACCCCTAATCAGTTAACTTTACATTAATCAAAAAGGGGATCGGGATGCCTGGGTGGCTCAGTCGGTTAAGCATCCGACTTCAGCTCATTATCTCGAGGTCTGCGGGTTCCAGCCCGCAGGGCTAACAGCCCAGAGCCTGGAGCCTGCTTTGGATTCTGTGTCTATTTCTGCCCCACCCCCCACCCATGCTTGTATCTCTCTATCTCTCAAAAATGAATGTTTAAAAAAAAATTTTTTTTTTTTAAAAAGGGAGGGATCATCTTGGAGCGTGCCTGATTTAATCGGCTGGAAGTCTTTAAAGAGAGGGCCTATGAGCTCACACACTGCAAGCAGCACCTGCTGCACGTACCCTTTCTTCCTCCTGGATCTCCCATTCCTGGCTACCTGCCTTGTGAACACAGTCCTTGGTTGGCCTACCCCCACCACAGCATAAGCCAATTCCATGTATGTGTCCATGCATGTGTGTGTAGACATACAGATATAAAGCTAGAGCTAGAGCCAAAGGTAGAGCTAGAGATCAAAATCCTACAGCTTCTGCTTCTCTGGTTGAACTAATACAACACCCTAAATACCCACCAAAATAAGACTGGATAAGTTATGATTTCTTCATTACAATGAAATGCTATGTAACCACAGAAAACGATGATGAGTAATTCAATTTGCAGACATGGAAACAGATCTCAATGATATATGGCAAAACAGGTTCCAAAAAAATATGTACATTCGATAATTTGTTTCATTTGTTTTTTAATTTAGGGGCAGAGAAGAAGATAGCTCTGCTCACCAAAGTTTTAATGATGAGGGTGAAACTTTAAAGTCTTAACCTGGTGTTACGATTTTAGGTGATTTTTACTTTCTTCTTCATATTATTTCATTGTCTACAAGGCCAGGTATCATAATTATTATCAGACAAGAAGGAAAAAAAAACAAACAGTTCTCATTTGACAAGAAAAAACATAAGACAGATTTATAGGTTAAAATGTGCCCAGAGTCTTAAGAGACAAACGAGTTACAAAAGGAAAGTGGGCATTTCAAGCAGAGGACAACATGTGCCAAAGATGAACTCTAAATCAGTTTAGAAAGGTGAGAATTTAAGAGTGACAAGAGATGAGGCTTACTTATGACAGGTCTTATACACTTCACTCCACCTGCGAACAATACAGAACTAATGAAGATGTTAAAACAAGAGTCGCATTTGCATTTTAAGAAAATAATAGTAGGGCGCCTGGGTGGCTCAGGCATTTATGCGTCCCACTTCTGCTCAGGTCACGATCTCGAAGTTTGGAGGGCAGGGTGGGGTTCAAGCCCCATGTCGGGCTCTGGGCTGACAGAGCCTGCTTCAGATTCTGTGTCTCCCTCTCTCTCTGTCCCTCCCCCCCCAAAACTAAATAAACATTCAAAAAAATTTTTTTTAATAATAAGGCTCTCAAGAATATCACAGATAGATGCAAGATGCCTTTCAATGTTTCTGAAAGAAATGTCAGTGTGTTGGCTCACATCACTGAAAGGAAGAAGAATAAGCACACTGTTAATAAAGCTCTCAGCTGCAAAAACAGATTCACAACTATTTATTCTATTTATAATAGGACTGTATAGATATGTACCTCTAATCTCCCGAGATTGATCTCTCCCGAGAAAACCATATTATTGTCAGAAAAAGAAAACTCTGAATAGTTGTTGGATTGGAGTCACACTTAAAAGTCACTTACAAGGCAAACATAGGGTTTCATATAAATTGTTTATTTTAGCCACCCTTATTTCACTGCTCGTCCAGATACAATCTTTTAAATTTTTTAAATTATATTGTTTAAACCACACAAGTAAAATATTCTCATTATAACAATTCAAACAATTGAGAAATGTAGCTCCTCCCCCCTCCACCAACTCCCTACACTTATTACTCCGAAATTACAAGTTAAAATTAGTTGAATATTCTATTTTTCTGGGCTTACATAAACATATACATGTTTATATAGGGTTTATTTAACAACAATGGGGTTCATACAATATATATATTATACTATAACTTGTTTTTATTTAAGATAATCATAAATTTCAAGCCGATATATTTAACAGATGTATCTCTTGATCTCTAGTATTTGTAATAATGTGGGCATACCGTAATTTGGCATATATTTAGTACATTTCTGGTTTTTTGCTATTAAAATTAATGCTATAATGCATATTGCTTTAAACAATAGTCCTTATATTTTTATCAAATAAATTCCCTGAAAAGTTTCTGGATCAAAGGACAATATTTTAATAAACACTGCTATATTAAGTTCCCAAAAAGTAGTAATAATTTATAGACTCACCAATAGTTTGAGGGTAGATGTTTTCCCCATGCCTTTGTCAGTACTAGAAATTATCATACTCATTTTTGTGCATCTGACTAGCTGGAAAACTATCTACTTACATTGACAGAGAGCATTTATTCATATGTTCATTGTCCATCCGCATTTCCTGTTTGTGAACTGCCTGTTCCTATCCTTTACCCTGGATTCTGCTGATATTTTCATTAATCTGTAGAAACATATGTCTTTTATCATATAAAGCTTTTTAAATTTTTCTGCAATCAAATCTGCCAATTTTCTCTCCCAAGGATTCTGGATCCTGTGTGTCCTTAGGCTTCCTCTGCTATCCAAGATTATTGAAAATTATCACCTATATTTTCTAATTATTTTATTACAATTTGGTACTTGTTCTTATTTTACATTTAAATCTTTAATTCATTTGGAATTTATTCTTGTGGTGTTATGACTTAGGAACTGGCCCAACACCATTTATTGAATTTTCCATCTTCAAATGCCTCCTTCTAGGGTAATAGAGCATTACAAACAGCTAAGATGACAGACAGATTACAATTCCTAGAAATTCTTAAATTTTACTAACTGACACAAAAGTCCAAACTCATTAAGTTTATTAAAAGACATTTATCATTTTTTTTCTTTAGAAGAAATCACACATTGGAATACATGCATACAGTATACCAGTATCAGCATACAATATGAAATGGTTGATTTTTTTTTAACATTGCAGAAATGGAAATTAAATCAGTGATCTAACTTTTTTTTTTTTTAACATAAACGGCAAAAAGAGAAATAATCATTGTTTGAAATCTTAAGATTATTCACTGACTCGGGTCACAAATTCCACTAAGCACCAACTAACAGGTGTTCAGGATACAATGGGGGACAAAACAAATAGATCCCTATTTTCATGAAGCTTTTAATCTAGTGAGGGCTTCCCTCTCTGCCAGAAAACAATGTATTTAAGTGAAAAAGAAAAAAAGAAACGTATGTTCACACAAATGCAATGCAATGAAAACCATTTTACAAATTTTAGGACACATTCAGTACTTTCCATTTCCAAGACACTACTTCATTTTAAATGTACCTATTTATCCTGGTAACTGTCTCTTTACTCATGTTGAAAATACTTCTGGGAAGTTAAGATTAACTCCATTTAAAGATTATCCCATCAATACATACCTACAATACCTGTGTCTAGTCTCCTCACTTCCTCAACAATATTTAATTTCTTCCACTACAGTAAGAACCTCGAAAACAGAAAACATAAATCTATTTTATTTACATCAGCTACATTCAGTCCATCAAATCAAAGGTGTTTCTAAAAAATATATGTAGATTGACTTTTCGACGAATCCTGCAGACCTAGCAGATGGCAATATCGTGGTGCTGGGAGAGAAAGCAAGATCTTCGGTAGCCCCTCAACAACATTAGGTAACAAGGGCAACTCATTAGTGACAATCACTTTAAACTTCAGGTCCAACGACGGAGGCCAACCTCACTCTCAGACTGAATGAAGCCTTATAAGACCTGGCCCCTGTAGCCACGCCCCCTCATGCCAACCCACGACATCCTTCACGCACCCCAACCCCTCTTGACCTAACCGGAGGGGAACCAAAGTACGCCCACGCGAAGGAAGGTGGTATTCCCGCCCCTGCTAGGTGACCTTGGCCAAGTGTCCCCCCTCAGTTTTCTCATCTGTGAAACGAGGCTGGTACTCCGTGCCCGCCTCTATCCCCAGGCCTGGGTTCTGCATCTAATGCCACAAGGTTGAGGCAAAGCTGCAGCCCTAACCCGCACGCTGCTCCCGGCGACTGCCCTGCGCCGCCCCCGCCTCCACCCGCAGCCCAGGGCCACGCGCGCTACCTGCGATCTGCGAGACGAAGGCTTCCGCCACTAGAGACATGTCGGCTGGGCGGTCCTGCGCCCGCAGTTCCTGGTCCCCACGGCCCTCGGCGTCCTCTCCTACAACCCCGGCGTCTCCTAGCTGTTACCAGTCCCGACCCGGCTGAGGCTCAGACTCGCGCAGCCCACCCTGGCGGCGACGGAGGCGGCGAGGACCCCAAGGTTACCGCCAGGCCCGACCAGGAACTTCCGGCGCAGCTGACAGTGGCGCGAGAGCGCTTCCGCCGGCGCAACTCCGCCCCCCTCCCCCCGCGCGCCCGGTTTCCTAATGCAAATCTCCCCGCCGCAGCCAAGCGCTCCGTGGACCTGGGTGCTTGGTTGTCGACCGCGGAAAAGGGGAATCCGGAAAAGGGGATCCCGGATGTTTTCAGTATCCTTTCTGTAAGCGAGAATTTTGTAAGCAAGTTAAGTTTTTAAGCACGCCATACCAGGCACTTTAGAAAAGGTATTAACAGCATTCTGTTTCATGTCAGCTCAACAACCCAGTAAGCCGGTATTGTGATAGCCATTTTAAGGATAAGGAAACAGAGAGTTTAAACTGCCTGCTCAGGGAGTATGCCACGTTAACTTTCCTCTGTTCCACTATACTGCTAGGTTGATAAGTCCATGGACAGACATTAGTGTTTATTCTTTTATTCAAACATGCTTGCTAGAGAGGAGGCTTGACTAACACCTAAGCTGAGAGACAGTTTGTCCATCAACTCTATTACCCGAAATGAAGCTCATCTTGCAGAATAAGATACTCTAGTTTCACACACTTCTCCTTTTTGGAGGTGGGTGAGAGGGGCAGAAAGAGGAGGAGACATTAAATCCATAAGTGACTTTCTATACAGTTTATACAAGCTATACAATTAAGGAAAAATCAGAATATGTTACAGATTTAGAGGCATAAAAGTATTACAAGTGAAACTGACTTCAGAGATCATCTGGTAAGCCAAAGCCCCCTTTCACTGATGAGAAACTCCTAACAGATCACCACAAACTAAATAGCTTAAAACAATTTTATTCTCTCCCAATTTTAGAGGCTAGATGTCCAAAGTCAAGGTGTACAGAGGGCCATGCTTTCTCTCAATACTCCAGGAAAAATCCTTTCCTACCTCATTGTAGCTTCTAGGGGGTGCCAGCAATCTTTGATCTTCCTTGGCTTATAGACACATCACTCAAATCTCTGCCTTCATCACATGGCAGAGTATGTTCATGTCCAAATTTCCCTCTTATAAATCCACCAGTCCTTGGATTAGGGTCTACCCTAATCCAGCATAGCCTCATATTAACTTGATTTCATCTGCAAAGACTCTATTTCCAAATAAGCTCACATTCACAGGTACCAGGCGGTAGAAACGAACATACTGGTTTTTTTCTTCTTTTGGGTAGTTGGGCGGGGGGGGGGGGGGGACACAATTCTACCCACTGCACTAAATAATAACTATTTTAAGGATAAATCATCAATTTGCATCACCTCTGAAACTAGGAAACTTGTTAAACTAAATTTAAACTTACCCAAAAACGTAAATGAACATAAACCCAGCCATGTTTGAAGACACAGTATCTTCTCATTGGCCGAGACTCAGAGTTGACAAGGGGCTGAAATCACAGGTTTTTCTGGTTTGTGCTACGGGAGATAACATTGATAGTAAAGAATATACTATGCCCATGGTGATAATGACCAGGAGAAATTAACTGTTCCAGGTATTGGGTGTCCATTGAAAGAAAAACTTTCAATTCCTGTCTGTTTCTCTGCACAGTGAAGTAGTTTTAACTTGTAAAAGTGAAGACCTGTCACCTATTCAAGTTCTATTACCACATTTTGTTTGTCCCTTTTTAAAAGCAGGAATAAAAATTTTGGCTACTTTTTTTTGTTAATGTTTTAATTATTTTTTGAGAGAGGGTGAGTGGAGGAGGGAGCAGAGAGAGAAGGGGACAGAGTATCTGAAGCGGGCTCTGCGTTGACAGGCTGACGGTGACAAGCCAGATGTGGGACTCCAACTCATAAACCGTGAGATCATGACCTGAGCCAAAGTCAGACGCTCAACCGACTGAGCCACCCAGATGCCCCTTTTGACTACTTTTTGACACATGCAGATTTCTTTAAGATTTCTCCATGACATAGAGATTGTGTGGAAACCTGAACCAAAGTCCTTAGTATTGGACCAGGGAATCAAAAATCCAACAAGTCCCAAAGGCAAAGGTGAGCCCCAAAATGGAAGGAGAATGGCAAGAGCCAGAGACTGGGCATACATGCAAGAGAAATAGAGCAAGATTAAAGGTAAAGGAGAATGCACCCTCAGAATTTCGTTAGGTGTCTATGGCTTGATGCATGGATGAACTGGACTGGCTCAAAGATACTGAGTTGGGACTGACACGAATCCTGTTCTAGCAAGCTTTTGAGAAAGAAACATGGATCCGCTGGGGGCACTGTCTATATTCAACCCTTTCATCATTGTAGTCGGGGAAACAGACTCATCAGCGCCATATGGATTCACTTTTTCTCCCTGACTGATGGTTCTTTTGCTTCCCACACAGGCTAATTTAGACTGGAAAGAATCTATAATGTGGGAGGTCTTTATTACTAAAAATTAGATCCAATAAAATGCAGATGTCCTGACAGTATCCACAAACAAGCTGTCTTTGAATAAATAACCAACTGGAGAAAATGTATTTATGCATCTGTATCAGAACAACTGGCAGATTTAAAACTGAGGATCTGTTTAAGATCACAATTAAGGAAAATACAAGAAAACAAGCCACTGGAATTTTTAAGGATGAGATGATAAAACAAAAGTGCTAGGGAATCCATATGTTACTAAAAGGATAATCACACAATTATTTAACATAAAATATTAATGCATGCTATTAACATTGTTTGCCCTAATAAAATCACTTTTCTTGCAAAACTGTTCCATCATGAGAATATTTTCCTGTCTCTAGTCTAGATTTTACGTTACTGTATTAAATAGGAAATATACAGCTGTCATGATGAATATATACTTTATTAACATTGAAATACTAAGGCATTTTATCTGCATTTCATTTTTCTCTGACAGAATGTTAATATTTTAAATGTAAATATCTTCTTTCTTGACAAATTCCTGCAAGATAAAAATTTTGGCTGAAATTCCTTCAAGATTATACTACTTATTTGACAATGATGTAATAAATTCATGCCTTTTATTCAAATTAGACCATCCTCCCACCCTCACCAACAGAAATAATCATGGATAATTCTATCAATCCAAATAAAGTGTAAATGCAATTAAAAACACTAAGGTAACCATGCTGTGCCCCAGAACGTTTTTGTTCATCTGTTAACAGTTTTTACTTCCTTAAAAATAATAGAGGGGCACCTGGTGGCTCAGTTGGTTAAGCATCAACTTTAGCTCAGGTCATAATTTCGCCATTCGTGAGCTTGAACCCCATGTCCGTCTCTGCTCTGACAGGGGATGATCCTCTGTCTTCATCTTTCTCTGCCCTTCCCCCATGCTCACTTGCACTCCCTCTCTCAAAAATAACTAAATATTAAAAAAAAAATAAAAATAACAGATCTGTAGACAACTACAAGCAATCTAATATATCAGGTTTGCAAAGATATTTTTTAAAGGGTACAGAAATGTGTCAGCCATTCGTCCTTACATCTCTCAACTCTTCTTTCATCCATTTTGTTTAATTCCTAAGAAATCATGATCGATCCAGAACTAAGTTCTTACCATTTTCTCACTTTCTGATCCCACCCTCTTGTATTTTAGGCTAGCACACCCTCAAATGAACTACAGGCATATTGACTGCAACGCTACACTTTGGGAAATAACTACATTATTGATTACAGTGGGCCTAGATACTTCAAATATTAACCAGTTTTCAATAGAAATTAAAATGATAGATTTCTGCCTAATTTGGCAGAATATGTGTGTTGTCTCATTTTCATAGCTTTATGTTTTTATTGGGATCTGAGTCTTTTAACCGTATCTAGTGGTGCTTTTCACTGGCGGTTGATGTCTTATCTACCATTGTAAGAACTGAATTATTTAGGACTCTCCTGGTTGCAAGTTATAAAGACACAATTAAGCCTAGCTAAGCAAGTTTAAGTCATAGCGGTAGAAAGTACACGAGAGTAATTCACAAAACTGAATGAAGCGCTCTAGGGACCAAGGTATCAGCTCTGTGTCTCTCCTTGCACTTCTCATATCTGTTCAGTGTTACTCTCTTTAGCCGAAGGCACACCTTCTCCCAGCTGGCAGGAAAAACAGTTGCCCAGATAGCGCCAATGTCACATCTTCTTACGTTGGCAGCCCCAACTTCCATAAATTAATAATCCCGGGGAAGAATTATAATCGCTTGGATGTTGTCACCTCTGAACGAAATACTTTGTCCAAGCAGATGGGTTCCACGATAGACCAAGCAAAGGAGGAATAGAATCTGTTACAAAGGAAAATGATGGAAAAGATACCAGGCAACCAATGCCATATACCACAGTCCACAAAGAAGAATCAAGCGTGCTATAGTGAGGCTACCACTTGTTTTAAAACTACAAAAGTCACTTAAGCTCTTTAATGTTTTTCATTTCCATAAAGGGGGTCATAAAATGTCATGATGCCTTGGCTACAGCCCCTAGAGTTGGGAAGGGGAGAGAAATTCGGATGATTGTGTTCACTAAGAGGAAAAGCTGAGGATGTCTTCAACAGAATTTTTACATTTATTATTTATGTAGATATTATATTATTATATATATTATGGAAGTAGTTACTTTCACATAAATGTAGTGAGCGAACAACCTTAAATCACTGTAGCAGTAAACTTGCAGGTTTTTTTTTAATTTATTTATTTTTGAGAGAGAGAGAGAGAGAGAGAGAACAAGTTGGGGAGGGGCAGAGAGAGAGGGAGAAAGAGAGAAGCAGGCTCTGCATTGCCAACCCTGAGCCCAGTGCAGGGCTCACAACCTGAGCCAAAGTTGGACGCTTAACCCACTGAGCCACCCCGGTGCCCCAACTTGCAGGTTTTCAAAACAAAAAAGAAAAACCACTGTACACAATGGTCTCATCCCATTGTGTATATATTGTCCTTCCAGAGCTGGCTAACAAGGATATATATACTTTCTGAAGCTGCAAATAATATGTGTGAACATAACAACATGGAGAATATGAATGATGCTATGTTAAGTAAAAAAAGCAGAATTTAAAAACTACTTTATGGGGCGCCTGGGTGGCTCAGTCAGGTAAGCATCTCACTCTTGATTTCACCTCGGGTCATGATCTCGCAGGTTTATGAGTTCCAGCCCCACATCTGGCTCTGTGCTGACAGCTCAGAGACAGGAGCCTGCTTCAGATTCTGTGTCTCCCTCTCTCTCTCTCTCTGCCCCTCCCTCCACTCATGCTCTCTATCTCTCTCTCTCTCTCTCTCAAAAATAGATAAACGTTAAAAATTTTTAATAAAAAAATATGGAGATCAAAAAGTCTGGAAAACACTAATCCAAATTAAGTAAGTTTCTTTACTATAGGACTTCTTAGAACTATGAACATGCTTCTAAGAATTATGAGCTTCCACAATACAGAACGGTATGCAGATTTCTACACTTTTTTTTTTTTCCAACTAACCAAAATTCCCTTAACCAATCCCTCCAAAAGAATTTCTCAAGATGAGATGCATCTCAGAACACACTTTGGAATTTTGGAGCACTCTGTACACCAGTTTCCTTCGCCTCCTCTCTGCCCTCCAAGTCAAACACAGAATCTAGGAATTTTATTTCTATTTTACAGGAAACAGATCTTTCTAACTTTGGAAGATTGCCACAGAGTACTGCTAGTGTTGTCACTAACATGCTACTGAACAGCATACTGAAAGCCACTCTAAAGCAGGCGCCGAGAGCTGGAGACAGTGGAGTGCTGAGGAGGAGAGCGGCTCTGTTGAGGGCAGGGGAGAACAAGGAGCCATTTGAGTCAAGAGGCCCAGGAGTTTCTGGAAACTCACAAGGAATCTGGCAGCACAGTTCCCAAGAGGTCTGACCCAGGAGGATCAGAAAAACTCTGTGGTTCTCAGAGGCAAATCCCCAACCCTGGGAGTCCAGAAGCTGCAGGCTCTTTCCAGAAGGGAGAAGTTCCTGCCAAGGCCCTTCCAGACTAAGCCTGGTGAGTAACAACATGGCAGGCGGGGAGGGAACAAGGCTGAATGGGATTCTATGTCTCAAACAGAAAACATCCTGAATATTCCAAACATTCCAAATGAACTTTTTAATTGAAAAATTTCAATGAAGTCACTCCTCAAGAAATACTTTGTCAGCACAGGAGAAAATGACTTCTCAATAAAACTTTGGAAGTAATTATAATGACAGTGAGAGATAGATAGCAAAGAGTTGGATGGATTTATCATAAATCTGTTCATTGAGATGTTGCATTCATTTAAACAGAAGTCATACTGTGTGCAAAAAAAATCTTTTGCATGTTTTTTTAAATTTTATTTTTTATGTTTTTTATTTACATCCAAATTAGTTAGCATATAGTGCAACAATGATTTCAGGAGTAGATTCCTTAGTGCCCCTTACCCATTTATCCCATCCCCCTTCCACAACCCCTCCTGTAACCCTCAGTTTGTTCTCCATATCTATGAGTCTCTTCTGTTTTGTCCCCCTCCCTGTTTTTATATTATTTTTGTTTCCCTTCCCTTACATTCATCTGTTTTGTCTCTTAAAGTCCTCATATGAGTGAAGTTATATGATTTTTGTCTTTCTCTGACTGACTAATTTCACTTAGCATAATACCCTCCAGTTCCATCCACGTAGTTGCAAATGGCAAGATTTCATTCTTTTTGATTGCCGATTACTACTCCATTGTGTATTATATATACACATATATATATGTTTTTTGGGTATTGAGTTTGATAAGTTCTTTATAGATTTTGGATACTAACCCTTTATCTGATATGTCACTTGCAAATATCTTCTCCCATTCCATCAGTTGCCTTTTAGTTTTGCTGATTGTTTCCTTTGCTGTGCAGAAGCTTTTTATTTTGATGAGGTCCCAATAGTTCGTTTTTGCTTTTGTTTCCCTTGCCTCTGGAGATGTGTTGAGTAAGCAGTTGCTGCGGACAAGATCAAAGAGGTTTTTGCCTGCTTTCTCCTCGAGGATTTTGATGACTTCCTGTCTCACATTTAGGTCTTTCATCCATTTTGAGTTTATTTT
This sequence comes from Lynx canadensis, assembly GCF_007474595.2. Taxonomy (NCBI): domain Eukaryota; kingdom Metazoa; phylum Chordata; class Mammalia; order Carnivora; family Felidae; genus Lynx; species Lynx canadensis. Next base: position 163,960,310 of record NC_044310.1, on the reverse strand, counting down.
TGTGTATGGTGTAAGAAAGTGGTCCAGGTTCATTCTTCTGCATGTCGCTGTCCAGTTTTCCCAGCACCACTTGCTGAAGAGACTGTCTTTATTCCATTGGATATCCTTTCCTGCTTTGTCAAAGATTAGTTGGCCATACGTTTGTGGGTCCATTTCTGGGTTCTCTATTCTGTTCCATTGATCTGAGTGTCTGTTCTTGTGCCAGTACCATACCGTCTTGATGACTACAGCTTTGTAGTATAGCTTGAAGTCTGGGATTATGATGCCTCCTGCTTTGGTTTTCTTTTTCAAGATTCAGGGTCTTTTCTGGTTCCATACAAATTTTAGGATTATTTGTTCTAGCTCTGTGAAGAATGCTAGTGTTATTTTGATAGGGATTGCATTGAACGTGTAGATTGCTTTGGGTAGTATCGACTTTTGCATGATATTTTGTAGTAAAGAAGATAACAATTGATTATCTAATACTAATGCATATATACATGTATGTATATATATGTGTATATATATATATATATGTATGTATGTATACGCATATATATAAATACAGTCAGCTTTATCAGTGCTTGCCTCATGGAACTTCACCCAATTTCAGATCCTAAATTTGCTCCAGTTCTGACCAAGTCTGAACCAAGCCTGGTAGCATATTGGAAGCCCCATTCCTATCATACATAGGGTCTGGAATTAGTCTTGGTATACTAAGTCTGGTATCCAGGGCACCTATAGTTCATACTCTGACCTACATCTTCCCTGCTCCCTGTATTCTTCGTGCATGCCTAATTCTTCTGCATTACAGGACTTCTTTCCCAATTTATTTGGTAATCCATTTTTCTCCTAGATATATCTGTCCTAAACTAAGCCATTTTTTAAAAAAATGTTTTAAATTTATTTTTGAGAGACAGAGCATGAACAGGGGGGAAGCAGAGGCAGAAGGGGAGAGAGGATCCAAAGCGGGCTCTTCACTGACAGCAGCAAGCCCTACGAGGGGCTTAAACCATGAGATCATGACCTGAGCTGAAGTGGGATGCTCAATCAACTGAGCCACCCAGGTGCCCCTAACCTCAAGCCCTTTTGGCTGGGGTCTTGACAGTCACCCTAGTTCTTGTCAGCAGCTAACCTCGACACCCTCCCACACCATCATTACCCTTACATTCTACCTGACTGCTGGGGTCTTGCTTCCAACTGGACAGAAATCTCACAGCCACTCTTTTCTCACCATTTGACTTAAATTATCACCACTTCATGGAGATCCCTGCCACAAGGCCTCACCCCAAATATCTGACATTTTTAATATAGGCACTAATCAATTGGGACGAAAGTTCATACCAGTTCCCTGGACATCATGATTTGTAATACTGACAACTCCCAACCATCAATCAGTCTTAGCCCTGCTTATGCCGAAACAGCTCCCCTCTCCCAGAAATCTGCCCAGAATGAGGCCCCAAAATACTTTTTAAAAATTTAACAGCTTGTTCTTTTCTTATGTTCTTAATTTCTTCTATGAAGTAGATAGTTGTAAAAATCAGATATTTTGAATATCTAACCAATTTTTCCATTAATTGAATTTCTTGGGGTCTAATCATGCCATATGATATATTTGCTGACCTTCACTCGTAGTAGATTATTTCCTTGTGTATCCTATAATTTTAATCTGTGAAGCTTTCTGTGGAAATTATTGCAACTATGACTAAAGGCATGTCCCTCCAGAAAGGTTTTTCCTTTGCTTCTACCAAGCACTCCAGAAGTAATAGCAGGGTAGCCTAGACCTCATTATTTTTTGGTTGATTTCTCAGTGTGGGAGAGCCTCTACAGATAGTGTAAATTCAAGTGACAAATCGGTATGAGGACATATGGTTACAAATTTAAAGTGGATATGACTTTAGTCCACCCAAAATACAAGTGTAAAGCATCCAGCTCCTGCTTGCTTCCTTGTGTTGGTTGATTTTTGCTAGCTTGCCCTTCCTCTGAAGGCACAACCTTTTGGGGCTTTAGCATTGTGGGGATGTCTAACTTAACACTGGCCCAAGGCCTCTTGTTTTCTTGCATGGGAAATAAACCCAAGGCTCTAGGTTAACAAGACCAATAAACTCTCTAGGGCAATCATAGCATCATCTTCCGCCACCCTGTTTTGGTTCTCAACTCAGTCTTCACTTTGGTGTATGGGGATGTTTTATTTTACCCTGATTTCCAAGTGTTTTATACTGAGAGATGTTTTCACGTTGTTTAATCCACAATTTTTCTGGAAATAGAAGTGTCAGTGTGCCTTTTTTTACAATGAAAAATTCAACTGGTTACTCTATCAGTATAATTATATATCATTATATATAATGATATAAATGACTTATATAAACAAAAACTACTTTCAAGAAAAACAAGAGAAGGCCTTACAATGATGTATTTGAGAGAATATCTCACTGTCATTTATATATTTGTTATAAATCAGAAAGCCTAGAAAATAATTTCTGCTCTGTGAAATAACAAAATAGCATTCATTTCCTGTTATCTTTTTGCATGTTCTTTGCATATCCACTGCCACTCTGGGTTAGGCCATTATCTCATGCCAGGATTTATGAAATAGACTCTTAATTAATTTCCACATTTCCAGTCTGTCTCAGCTCCAAATCATGCCACAGATAACCACCAATTAATCTTCCTAAAAATGCTGCTTTTGCATAACATTCTTTTTATGTATCTCTGATACTTCTCTATTCAGACATTTACCCGCTATACCTCTGTGCCCTTTTTATTCTTGCTTTTGTTCATAATTTTTCTCTCATCTAGAAGGCCTTTCTTCCTTTTCTCTGTCTTTCTGACTCCTGCCCCACTCTTAATGTTCTGTATAAATCTTCCATCCTGGAAAGTTCTCTTACCTACCCCCCTGGAAGCAATCTTGCCCTCCCTAGTACCCAATTAAGTGACTAGCATCTGAAATATTCACTTAGCATTTATCATATGGAACAGAGAATCCTCAATTTTCAAACAAGTGTGTTCCAAAAGTATCTTTGTAAATTGGCTGCTTAAAATACTAAGTACAATTTCCCTCAGAAGTTAAATTGTAAATACTGGTTCGATTCTGAAGCTAGCTCTCAGAATTCTATTCAACCCCTGAGGAAATAGTAACAATTCAAGAATTTGTGAGTCAAACTTTACACTATCTAGAAAAAGCAAAAGAATGAATATTAATGTATTCCCCCCTTTGATAAAGCAATAATTTCCACTATTAGGCCAGTTTCTACTCAATTTAACAAATATTTTATTGGACAATTGCTAAGTGCCAGGTACAGTAGAAATACAGCAATCAAGACAGACACATCCCTTGGCCTCATAACAGTCTCTTATCCCTACCCCTTCATGTATCCAATCTTCCCCCATCTCAACGTGCCCTTCTTCCAGGGCCCAAAGTTTCTGACCCAGCAACTGGGCTGTTGGAAGTAGTGCCATTCACCAGTGTGGGAATTACCAGAGAAAAGATGGCCTTGGTTTTGCTTGCTTTGGAGTTTTTTTGGTGGCTCGCTTTTTTTTTTTTTTTAATTTTTTTTAACGTTTATTTATTTTTGAGACAGAGAGAGACAGAGCATGAACGGGGAGGGGCAGAGAGAGAGGGAGACACAGAATCAGAAGCAGGCTCCAGGCTCTGAGCCATCAGCCCAGAGCCCGACGCGGGGCTCGAATTCACGGACCGCGAGATCGTGACCTGAGCTGAAGTCGGACGCTCAACCGACTGAGCCACCCAGGCGCCCCGGTGGCTTGCTTTTTATGATAGAAGTGGCAATGAATGTGGTTTCTACTATTGTTATATTTTGTTTGGAGAGAGATGGTGTTTTTAATAACATGGAGGACATTTTATTTTATTTTATTTTTAATTAATTAATTAATGTGAGAGAAGATTATGTATTCTATTGGAACTTAAAGTTTGGCATGCTGTGGGACACCATGTAGAGATCTGCAGAGTGATAAAGTAAGGAAATCCGGTCTTAGAGCTTATGGGGATAAGAAGTGACCTGGACTAGAGATTGAGGTTTAGATTCATCAGTGATTCATTCTCATCATAAGTATGAGTTAGATCATTGTTTTGTAAGTATAGGCTGCTTGAAGGTTTATTTTTTAAAGTGCTAAATTGGCTGTGTGATCTTGTATTTTATTTTGCTTTTTTTTTCCCCGAGGGCATTCTACAACAGCAGCTAGTCTGCTCCCCTAGGGCTAGAACCTTTCCAGTCTAGCTTTATGCTTCATAAAGACTCTCATACTATACTATATGGATGCAGTAAATATTTGCCGATTGTTCCACTGTGTCAATGTTAGATTCTGAGACACATCAATAATTTCCCTAGGGTTAATAAAAGTAATTGTAAACAGTTGGATAGTCTGATGTACCACAGGCTGGCTAAATATAGCAATAATAGCTACCACATTTGCTAAAATAACAGCTAAGCTGCTATACACAATTTGGGATTAAAGACTCATTAAATAATAATGCAATTCTTTCCAGCCAAACTATTCTGCTTATTCTTCCAAGACAGGCATTGAATATTTCTGTTCCCATGTTTGTGATGACTCCATTTATCCTACCCGGAAAGATTTTATCACTTTTTCCCATACGTCCACCCTCTTCTACCTTGTTAACCTTTCTCAAGTCCTGTCCGTAAAGGTCTTCCTGAACACTCCGGCCCTGGATTATCTTACCACCCAGTACACATCAACCTGTTTCCTTAATTTTATCTATGTAGCCTATTTCCCAGCCAGATTGAAGAGGAGTCTTTTAAACTTTTCAGTATCCCCCTTTGCCTAGCCCCATATGGTGAAATAATAGGCATGATAATAACTCGTTGTTGATGATGATTGAAGGATAGTAACCAAATAAGTCATAGGATCATAGAATATTAGAATTTGAAGGAAACTTTGGCAATTCCATGATGCCAGCTTAACATCTAACAGACATTGTGCATTTGTCCTCAAATTGACTACATAGGCTAATTGGAGGTTCCCAACTAGGATTCCCCAGACAACTGCTAAAATGAGATCTTCTGATGGGGAAGCAGGTCCAAAAACAACCCAGGCTAGCCCAATGTTCTTATTTTGGAAATAAGGAAACATAGTTCCAGGAAGCCAAAATTATTTTTCCAAGGTTGCACAACTGGCTAGTGATTTAATCTAGTTTATCTAGATAAACCTAGTTTACTGATCCCTGAAGGTTTTTGCATAATGCCAAACTATTTGGAGACCGGTACCGTAGCTATATTACCTATATAAAGGACATACATACTTGACAACTTTCCCTTTCTGCTTTCAATAATGATATTTTGAGTTCAAAATCTATTGAATAATTGAACTAGACAGTGACTGGATAAAAATAGTCTTTTGAGTTAACCAAAATAACTTTAAACTTAAAAAATGTTCTTTATGGTTATTACCACTGAAACTCAACTCCAAATGGAGTAAAGTAGGAGAAAACTTCCAGAAGGAAACTGCTTCCACTATTTTATCCTTGCTACCAATTCCCATAGGTCAAGGATATTATGAATCACTAAATCCTCCAAAATAACTTCTATAATGTAAATATGGCTTCTTTGGTGTTGTGAAATTACCACGCTTCATTTTGTTTTGAACATCCTAGATAGAGTTCAACCAATAGTCTTGAAATATAGGAAGCTCTAAAAATGGAGTAGGCTATAATATAGTCAATACCTCAAAAACAGAGTTTATTAAGTAAACAAGCATATTTAGCTTCCATTGCATCCTCTCAAAAGTCTGTAATGGGAATAATCCATGCGAAAATTTAAGAAACTATTCATTCCATATCTATGCTTATTAAAAATCTGGAGTATCCCTTTTGAACATATGCAAAAATCCTCAACAAAACATTAGCAAACTGAATTCAACAATACATTAAAAGGATCATGAGGAATAAAAATCATATGATCATTTCATTAGATGGAGAAATATTTGCCAAAATATTTGACACAATACTTGCCAAAAAATATTTGACAAAATATAACATCCGTTATAATAAGAACTCTCAACAACATGGGTATAGGTGGAACGTACTTCAACATATTAAAGGGCATATATGACAAGCCCACAGCTAACATCACATTCAGTGGTAAAAAACAGGAAGGTTTTTCTCTAAGATAAGGAACAAAATAAGGATGTGCAGTCTTGCCACTTTTATTCAACATAGTGTTGGAAGTCCTAGACAGAACAGTTAAGCAGGAAAAAGAAATAAAAGACATCCAAATCAGTTGGGGCATCTGGATGGCTCAGTCAGTTAACGTCTGACTTCAGCTCATGTCATGATTTCGCAGTTGGTGAGTTTGAGCCCCTCATCCGGGTGCACTCGTGCCCTGCTTCCAGTGAGCTCTGCTTCAGACTCTGTGCTGTTAGCATGTGATTCTCTCTTTCCCCCTCTCTCTCCCCGTCTCTCTCCCTCTCTCTCTCTCCACCTCTCTCTGCCCCTCGTGGGATTCTCTCTCTCTCTCTCTCTGCTCCTCACTCACTCTCATCCTCTCTATCTCAAAAGTTAATTAATTAATAAAATAAAATGTCCTCCATGTAATTAAAAAAAAAAAAGACACCCAAATTGGAAAGGAAGAAGTAAAACTCACACTGTCTGCAGACATGATTTGATACATAGAAAGCCTTAAAGACTCTACCAAAAACTATTAGAATAAACAAATTCATTAAAGTTGCTGAGATCAATACACAAAAATCTGTTATGTTTCTATACAGTAACAACAAACCATTAGAAAGAGAAATTAAGAAAACAATCCCATTTACAATTACAACAAAGGAATAAAATACTAAAAAGGAAAGAAAGAAAGAAAGAAAGAAAGAAAGAAAGAAAGAAAGAAAGAAAGAATAAAACACCTAGAAATAAATTTAACCAAGGAGGTAAAAGACTTGTAGACTGAAAACTATAAGACATCAATTAAAGAAATTGAAGAAGACACAAACAAATGGGAAGATAGTTCTTGCTCATGGATTGGAAGAATTAATATTGTTACCCAAAGCCATCTACAGAGTCAGTACAATCCCTATCAAAATTCCAATCACCCTTCTCACAGAAATAGAACAAAGAATCCCAAAATTTGTATAAAACCGTAAAAGATACCGCACAGCTAAAGCAATCTTGAGAAACAAGAACAAAGCTGGAGGCATCTCACTCCCTGATTTCAAACGATATTACAAAGCTGTAGTGTAGTGATTAAAACAGAATGGTATTGGCATAAAAATAGACACATAAATCAGTGGAATAGAAAAGAGAGCCCAGAAATAAATCCATAAATATATGGTCAATTAACTTATGACAAAGAAGCCAAACATATACAATGGGGAAAAGACTACCTCTTCAATAAATTGTGTTGGGAAAACTGGACATGTGCAAATGAATAAAACTGGACCACTATCTTACATCATACACAAAAATTGACTCCAAATGGATTAAACGCTTGAGCTAAAGGTCTGAAACTATAAAACTCCTAGGAGAAAACTTAAGCAGTAAGCACCTTGACATTGATCTTGAAGATGATTTTTGAGATTTGATTCCAAAGGCAAGGGCAACAAAAGCAAAAGTAAACAAATGGAACTACATTAAACTAAAAACCTGCACAGCAAAGAAATCAATCAACAAATTAAAAGGCATCCTACTAACTGGAAGAAGATATCTGCAAATCATGTATCTGATAAGGGGTTAAAATCCAAAATATATAGAGAACTTAGACAACTCAATAACAATTTAAAAAGAGATCTGATTAAAAAATGGGCAGAAGATCTGGATAGACATTTTTTCAAGGAAGATATACAGATGACCAACAAATACATGAAAAGATGCTCAATATCACCAATCATCAGGGAAATGCAAGTCAAAACCACAATGAGATATTACCTCACACCAGTCAGAATGGCTATTATCAAAAAGACAAGAAATAACTAGCGTTAACGAAGATGTGGAGAAAAGGGAACCCACATCATTGGTGGGAATGTGAATTGGCACAGCCACAGTGGAAAACAGTATGGAGGTTCCTCAAAGAAATAAAAACAGAACTGTCATATTATCCAGCAATTCCACTTCTGGGTATTTATCCAAAGAAAACAAATACACTAATATGAAAAGATATATGCATCCTTACACTCATTGCAGCATTCTTTACAATAGCCAAGATACAGAAACAATCTAAGTGTCCACTGATGGATGAATGGATAAAGAAGATATGTATATATACATATACAATATATATGTATATGTATATATACAATATATATGTACATATATATATGTATTTTTGAGATTTGATTCCAAAGGCAAGGGCAACAAAAGCAAAAGTAAACAAATGGAACTACATTAAACTAAAAACCTGCACAGCATATACATATATATATATATTGTATATGTATATATACATATGTATATGTATATGATAAAGAAGATATGTATATATATACAATGAAATACTACTCAGACTTAAAAAAAAAACAACAAAGAAATCTTGCCATTTGCAACAATATGGATGGACCTTCAGGGTATTATACTAAGTGAAATAAGTTAGATAGAGAAAGCCAAATACCATACAATTTCACTTCTGTGTGGAAAACAAAAACAAACAAACAAAAAAACAAGCAAACAAAAAAAATGAACAACAACAACAAAAAACCAAGCTCACAGATCCAGTGGTGGGTGCCAGAGGGAAGTTGAGTTGGGGAGTGGACAAAATGGGTGAAGGGGGTCAAGAGGTGTAAACTTCCAGTTGTAAAATAAATAAGTCATGGGATGTAATGTACAGCATTGTGACTATAGCTAATAACAGCTATCGCATATTTGAAAGTTGTTGAGAGAGTAAATGTTGGAAGTTCGCATCACAAGAAAAAGAATTTGTAATTATGTATGGTGATGGATAGTGACTAGACTTATTATGATCATTTCACTGTTATACAAATGTCAAATCATTATCATATACACCCAAAACTAATGTTGTAAGTCAATTATACTTCAGAAAAAAAAAAGAATTTTCTACTTCAGTAAGAAAGAAGTACCATTTAAAAGAAGAATTAGTTTTCTTGCTCTTTCCCTTCCCCCATCTTTTAAACTGACAATAAAAAAAATAAATATAAATTTTACTTTTCAGACAATTTATTCAGTCTTGCTATTGTTATATCTCCAGGGACTAGATTTACATTTTGAAAAAATACCATGATGTACAAATGTGCATACTATACTCAGCCAACATATCATAAGATACTATATAATAACATCTGGGAATATTAAACTTTGCCTTTACTGGCAACCCAATTGGCATCTTTAATTTATAGTGCAGATGTTTTATACTGATGTGTTTTGGAAATATTTGAAGTATTCTCAAGACAGTATTCTGAGGTTTCTGCAGTGGTCCACTTTAGTCTTTTGAAGTTCTCTATACAATAGGATACATACATAGATTTTCCAAAACATGCTTTGGTGGGAATAAAAAAAAAAAAAAAGAAAAGTTCAAGTTGGCATTATCCAAAGCTTCCCTGAGTAGTCTGTCCCCAATTCCTTTTTGGCACTGTCGTTTTGACAGTCAATGAGCTTTATGATACCCATCTGATAAAACTGTTCCTGTTTCCAGACTGCTTTGTGGAATCTAAATCATTTTAATGCCTTATATTTATGAAACACTTATATTTCTAAAGGACGGATATGAAATTTTAATTTCACCTCTGAGCACATCGTATTTTGGTTGTGCATTAACCAAAGGGTGATGCCCCACGATAGCAATTATTGTCTCTGTGTGTGAGGAGATGGCTGATGAATCCGATGTGTGATGAGGAGCCCTTCCACGGTGTTGCCACTGAACAGAGTTCTTTCATTCAGGTCCTCAACCATCTCTCCTAGAGCTTGCTGCTATTCACACAACCAGCTTCTCAACTTGAGCACAGTCTGGCTTTTGTTTAATAGGAGCTGACTTTAACCATCTGTTGCCAGTGCTTGCCAGTGGTCCACCACTGTGCCACATGCTTAAAACGTGGACCTTGGAACTTCTTACAGCAGAGTTTACATCTTCCCTATGTCAGTGTAATGTAATTAGCACATAGAAAGCACATAGACCTTGAAGACACGTATGCACGGGTATAGTTCCAAGGTCCATTATTTACTAGCTCTGTGACTTTGGATAAGAATGCTTTGGGGCTCCCAGTTTTCCTTCTTCTATGATAGAGACAACAATACTTTCATGACTAGGCTGCAGTGAGGATGGAATTAAAGGAGGTGAATAGAACACTTTCCACAGTGTCAGATTCCTATTAGGGTATGCAATTGACATTCTCTGAACTGACTTGGATTAGCAGTATTAAAACGCACACTGCTTCAATTCCTTTTTTCGTGTGTTAAAAAATACATAACACAAAATTTACCACTTTAACCATTTGTAAAAATTTTATTGTTTATTTTTGAGGGGGGAGGGGCAGAGGGAGAGGGAGACAAAATCTGAAGCAGGCTGCAGGCTCTCAGCTATCAGCACAGAGCCCAACTCAGGGGACTCGAACTCACAGACTGAGAGATCATGCCCTGAGCTGAAGTTGGACGCTTAACTGACTGAGCCACCCAGGTGCCCCCATTTTAACCATTTTTAAATACAGTTCAGTGGCATGAAGTACATTCACCGCTCCTGTCTGTCTCCCCAACCACCATACTAGTTTCTGTTTCTATAACTTGACTACTCCAGGTATCTCATATAGGTGGATTTATTATAATATGCGTCCTTTTTCTTCAATTCTTATAAATTAGCCACTATTTGGGACTTCGTTATTGATTACCTTGTCTTGGCGTTAAATTATTAAGTTAACACTGCCATACACGCATTGCATTCAAAATATTAGGGTCTAACATAGTGCACCTGTGTGTACATGTATCTTAACTATCCTTTTAATGAGAGATTAGATGATGATGATGATGATGATGATGTATCCTTCCACTGTTACCTCCCCAGCCTTCCTTTTGCCCTCTGGAAAAGTCATTTCATTGTTAGCAACTTCCTGTCATCCTTCAGTCTCTTCACAAAATCTGACTCATCTCTTGCCTATGGAGAACTTGAGAACTTTCTGTGTCCCAGCCACCCTACTATAGCCCTGTGGAGTTGAGGCTGCTCATTTTCCATCCCTTATATTCAATGAGCCTGGAGACTGTATTGGCATTCTCCTAATATTTCTGTTTTGAAAAGCATTACTTTTGGGGCACCTGGGTGGCTCAGTTGCTTAAGCATCTGACTCTTGATTTCTGCGCAGGTCATGATCTCATGGTTCGTGAAAGCAAGGCCCATATCAGGCTCTGCGCTGAGCGTGGAGCCTGCTTAAGATTCTCTCTCTCTCTCTCTCTCTCTCTCTCTCTCTCTCTCTCTCTGTCTCTCTCTCTCTCTCTCACCCTCTGCCCCTCCCCTGCTTGTGCTCTGTCTCTCTATAAAATTAAAATAAAAAAGCATTAGTCTTTGATCTTTATGCAAAAACACTTCATTTGGGTCTCCTATAAACTGAGATAAGTAACAAGGTTTGCTGAGAAATTTGATGTAGAGTAGGAGAAAAAAAAAAAGAGATGTCAGTGATGATGCCAAGATTTTAGGACTTTAGAAGGATGGAGTTGCTATTCACTAAGGTAGAGAGGACTGAGAAAGCATTTGGGGGCAGAAAGGAGTATCTGGAGCTGTGCTTGCACATGTTCAGTTTGAGATGCTCAGCTGCTCATTAGATACCAATGGAAGATGGCAAATAGGCAATCTAAGTGAGATTCAAGGGAGAAGTTCTGGGAACCTGAAGTTCATCAGTCTATAGATGGTACATAAAGTCATAAATTTGCATGAGATCATGTAGGGAATGAGTGTAGACAGAAAGGAGGAGAGAGGGGTCCAAGGATTGGATACTCCAACATTTCCAGGTCAGCAAGTCACCAAATGAAACTGAAAAGGAAAAACCAGAAAAGTCAGACGAAAAGCAAACTAGTGTGGTACCCTAGAAGACAGAAGATGTTTCAAGGAACAGGACCATTAACTGTCAAATGTTGCCAATGGGCCAAAGGAACTGAGGACTGAGAAATGAATACTTACTTGGAAGTGTGAAAGCTATTGGAGACCTTAGAAAAAGAGCAGTTTGAATGCAGTAGTGAGGGTGAAAATCTGCCTAAAGTGGGTCCAACAGGGAATCAGGCAAAGGCATTGAAGATGGCTGCCATAAACAACTAATTCAAGGAGTTTTGCAGGAAAGGGACAGGGACGTTAAGTGTGTAGCTGGACAGGGAGAGAGGGCTGAGAGGCTTTCTAAGATGGGAGAAATAACAACATGATTGTATACTGATGCGGATGACATAGTAGAGAGGAGAAGCAAGGATCGTGATGCAAAAAAGAAGGGGACAATGGCCAGAGTGACATCCCTGAGTTGAGACGGCATGACCCAGTGTGCAGTGAAAGGACTGGCCTTTTTTAGAAGCATGGCAGTTCATCCATAGCAACATGAGAGAGGATGGTGTATACAGGCACAGATAGGGGTAAATGAGTAGACATGATGGTAAGAGCTTGTGGAATTCTCTTCTGACTCCTACAAGTGTCTCAGTGAAGCAAAATCATCAGCTGAGATCGAGGGAGGGCAAGTACGAGGGAGACATTTGAGGAGGGAGGAGAAGGTACAAAGTAGTCTAGTCATTTAGAGCAGTGTTCCTCCAAAAGGCTAGTCTACAGACCAGTGCTTTCTCACAAATTCTTTGTTATCTGTCCATGAAAAGGTTAAGTACAGGAATTAAGGGTAAGCATTTAGAAGCTTTTAGCAATTTAATGAAATAATTTTATGACTGCTAAATTTAATGATAAAAATTTGGGACTTGCATTTTGTATGTCTCTGTTTTATTTCATTTTTCTTGTAACTCGTTTAAGTTGTATTTTCCAAAAGTATTATTCCAAAATGGATTTAAAAATATAAGAAGTTGACCCTTCACCCAGATAGTTTGAGAAACACTTGGTTTCCACTTAGTGGGGGAGACTGGACGAAGCAAGTATAGCATAACTGCTGGGAAGCATTAAGCACCTGATGTTAGAAATCATGAATTTAAAACACAGTTAACATAGTTGTTGTTGTCTAGTCTTATTCAACCTCACAGGTAACTTTTTATTGGTTGGAGAATTGTATTTAAGCAGGCTTTGGTTTCGCCAGGTGAAGTAAAATAAAGAGAGAAGGGACACGAGAGTTGGGGTATAAGCAAGGAATTGATGACAAAGAGTGACTATATAGTTTGCCAAAACTCAACAAATGTGAACTTTAGATTTTTGCCTTTCTTTGTGTGTAAATTTTACATCAAAGGAAGAAAAGTGTAAACAAAGATTGAACTAAATGATACGCATGCTGAAAACTGTAGGGAGAAAGTCAAGATGTCTGTAATTTACTTTGAAATCACTTTTTAAATTGCTGGATAGAGGCACCTGGGTGGCTCAGTCGGTTGAGCATCCAACTCTTGATTTCAGCTCAAGCCATAATCCCAGGGTGGTGGGATCAAGACCCACATTGGGCTTTGCGGTGAGCCTGGAGCCTGCTTAAGACTTTCTCTCTCTGTCCCACCGCCCCCAACCTCTCTGCCTCACTCTCTCAGCGCCTGGGTGGCTCAGTCAATTAAGTGTCTGACTCTTTTTTTTTAAATTTTTTTAATGTTTATTTATTTTGAGAGAGAGACAGAGAGAGAGACAGAGCTTGAACAGAGTAGGGGCAGAGAGAGAGGGACACAGAATCTGAAGCAGGCTCCAGGCTCTGAGCTGTCAGCACAGAGCCCAACGGGGGGCTCAAACCCACCACCTGTGAGTTCATGACCTGAGCCGAAGTTGGACACCCAACTGACTGAGCCACCCAGGCGCCCTTAGTGTCCAACTCTTAATTTCAGCTGAGGTCATAATCTCACAGTTCAAGAGTTTGAGACCTGCTTCGGGCTCTGGGATGACAGCGCAGAGTCTGCTTGGGGTTTTCTCTCTCTCCCTCTCTCTCTCTCTGCCCCTCCCCTATTTGCAATCTTCCTCTCCCTCTTTCAAAAGAAATTAAAAATAAAAGATTCTCTCTCCCTCTGCCCCTCTCCCCCACTCACATGCCCGCTCTCTCTCTTTCTCTCTGTCTCTCAAATTAAAATTAATTAATTAGTTGCTGGATGGATAGAGTAATGGTTAAACGGATAAATATATGATAAAACTGAATGCTAGAATTTAAGTGATGGAGACATGGGTAAGCACCATAAAATTCCTTCCATTTTGCTCTTTGTTTAAAATTTTTCATAGTAAATGTTGAAAAAAATATTGCCTTGAATATTTTTATGATCATTCATTTTATCTCCCCAGCCAGATAATTAGCTCCTAGAAAAGAAAAAGGTTATTTCCAGAAGGTTAGCTACTCCATGCTTCTTTTCTTCACAGATGAGGAAACAGAGTCCTAAAGATGATGAGTGACTTCATCAAGATCAGATGGCAAGTTAGGGGCATATGTGACTCCTACAAAGTTTCTTCCCAATACATAAGAGGCAACTGTAGTCCATAACTCACCCCTACGGGATCCATGGAGGAGCTTCTGGAATGCCCATAAACTCCAAAAGCTAAATGTTGAATTTTGAGTGTATGTTCAAATGTGCACTTTCTAAGAAGAAAATTAATAGCTTCCAAAATATCTTTAGTTTATGACTCAAGAAAGATTACTATCTCTTTAAAAGGGAAAATTGGGGGGCGCCTGGTGGCTCAGTCCATTAAGCGTCTAATTCTTGATTTAGGCTCAAGTCATGATCTCACAGTTTGTGAGATGGAGCCCCGCCTTGGGCTCGGCACTCACAGCATGAAGTCTGCATGGGATTCTCTCTCTCTCTCTCTCTCTCTCTGCCCCTCTTCCTACTCATGCTTTCCTTCTCTCTCTCAAAATAAATAAATAAACATTAAAAAAATAAATAAAAGGGCAAATTTTATTTTCATCTGCATTCCTTGAAAGTACTGAACACATGGGGCGCCTGGGTGGCGCAGTCGGTTAAGTGTCCGACTTCAGCCAGGTCACGATCTCGCGGTCCGGGAGTTCGAGCCCCGCGTCGGGCTCTGGGCTGATGGCTCAGAGCCTGGAGCCTGTTTCCAATTCTGTGTCTCCCTCTCTCTGCCCCTCCCCTGTTCATGCTCTGTCTCTCTCTGTCCCAAAAATAAATAAACGTAGAAAAAAAAAATTTAAAAGAAAGTACTGAACACAGTTTTAAGACATTCAAGAAATATTTTTTTTTACATTTTTTTAAATTTAAATCCAAGTTAGTTAACCTACAGTGTAATAATGATTTCAGGAATACAATTTAGTGACTCATCACTTACATATAACACCCAGTGCTCATCCCAACAAGTGCCCTCCTTAATGCCTATCACCCATTTAGCCCATCCCCCCACCCACAGCCCCTCATCAACCCTCAGTTTGTTCTCTGTATTTAAGAGTCTTTTATGGTTTGTCTCCCTCTCTGTTTTTATATTATTTTTGCTTCCTTTCCCCTATGTTCATCTGTTTTGTTTCTTAAATTCCACATATGAGTGAAATCATATGATATTTGTCTTTCTCTGATTAACTTATTTCGCTTGGCATAATACACTCTAGTTCCAGCCACGTTGTTGCAAATGGCAAGATTTCATTCTTTTTGATTGCCAAGTAATACTCCATTGTGTACATATACCACATCTTCTTTATCCATTTATCAGTTGACGGACATCTGGGCTCTTTCCAAACTTTGGCTATTGTTGATAGGGCTACTAAAAAGATTGGGGTGCATGTACCCCTTTGAATCAGCATTTTTTTTTTAGCCTTTGGATAAATACCTAGTAGTGTAATTGCAATTTTTTGAGGAACCTCCATACTGTTTTCCAGAGTGGCTGCAACAATTTGCATGTCCACCAGGAGTGCAAAATGTTCCTCTTTCTCCGAATCCTTGCCAACATCTGTTATTGCCTGAGTTGTTAATTTTAGCCATTCTGACAGGTGTGAGGGGTATCTCACTGTGGTTTTCATTTGTATTTCCCCGATGATGAGTGATATTGAGCATCTTTTTGTGTGTCTGTTAGCCATCTGGATGTCTTCTTTGGAAAAGTGTCTTTTCATATATTTTGCCCATTTCTTCACTGGATTATTTGTTTTTTGGGTGTTGAGTTTGATAAGTTCTTTATAGATTTTGTATCCTACCCCTTTATCTTATGGGTCATTTGCAAATATCTTCTCCCATTTCGTTGGTTGCCTTTTAGTTTTGCTGATTATTTCCTTCACTGTTCAGAAGCTTTTTATCTTGATGAGGTCCCAAAGGTTCATTTTCGCTTTTGTTTCCCTTCCCTCTAGAGACGTGTCAAGTAAGAAGTTGCTGCAGCCAAGGTCAAAGAGGTTGTTTCCTGTTTTCTTCTCTGGGATTTTGATGGCTTCCTGTCTTACATTTAGGTCTTTCATCCATTTTGAGTTTATTTTTTTATCTGGTGTAAGAAAATGGTCCAGGTTCATTCTAAATGGTTGTTTTGTTTTGTTTTGTTTTGTTTTGTTTTGTTTTTTGAGAGACAGAGAGACAGAGAGAGAGAGAGAGAACATGAGCAGGTGAGGGGCAGAGAGAGGAGACAGTAGATCTGAAGCAGGTCCTGCACTGACAGCAGAGAGCCCAACATGGGGCTCGAACTCATGAAGTGTGAGATCATGACCTGAGTCGAAGTCGGATGCTTAACCAACAGACACCCAGGCGCCCCAAGAAATACTTTTGAACTGATAGTGTTTTACTACTGATAATCAGTGTTAAACTGATAATATTTTAAGCTGGTTGGTGATAATGGTATTTAAGAAGGCTTTTTGTAATTCCAAGATTGTAAAGCTGTTTATCATTTAAGACACTCAAATGCTTTATAGTTTTTAATCATTGTTGAGCTTACACCTTCGTGACTCTCATAAGCCTGGCTGAGGTCTGATTAAAGATTTCTTTTTTTTCATTTCTTTGACATTTACACATTACTGTATTGTTTACCAAAATCCATCCAAGGCTTTCAATTCTTACTCTCTAGGAAAATACTGTATTATATAATATAATATATTCAAGTTTGGACTATACGTTATTTTGCCTTTGTATATGGGGTAAGAAGTTGACTTTGAGCATAGAGTCAAGCTTGTGTGTTTTCCCCTGGTCCTCTGCTCTCCCATTAGAGGAAAGCCATCTTCCTGAGCATTAGCTTTTTTACCTATAAATTCAGTAGTTCCTAAAGTGTGTCACAATGTGTTGTTGGTATTAAGTGAATTATTATTTTTAAATAGTTTAAAGAATATGAAACAACAAAGTATATAATATTATATTTGGTCAAGGGAAATATATATTTACATACATATGTTCTATATATAGATTATATACTTCAAGAGATCCAAGATTCTGTAAATTATTGAAGAAATGAATGATTTGGCCACAGCTTCTTCTAACAATTGGGGGAAAATATTCTTCATTTCATATAAGCATCTTTCCAGAGTGACTCTCCCATCTACCTATGCCTGCATTTGCCATGCCTCTATTTTTCTTATTTGTCAACTCAGTCAATGTCTACCTAGGTCTTCTAAAGGCCACATTTGTTAAGTAAAATATTATAAGAACCCATAAACACTGACTGCAACAGGTTTCTCCTGAATCTCCCAAGGATAAACTGAATAGATAGGTTGGCATGGCTAACACAGGACTGTCCGTAAATCTGCCTGGGCTGTCAAAAGGAAGAGAAGAAGAATTGTGCAGGAAGTAAAACAGTCAATGAGACAAATTAAAGGAAATAAAGAATTCTGGTGTGGATTGAACAGACAAGCTCAAGAACAAAATGATAAAGACCTTTAATCACGTCAGAAAGTCTATAAAAGTATGCAAGTACAAGGACCAGAAAATGTTAATAATAAACCTTATCCTATTACATAAAGAGATAAAAGAACTACCAAAACTTCAGAAAGGTCATCTCTATCATATATGAGACAATCGGGAATTTTAGTAATAACTGAATATTTAACAATGTCAAGGAATTCTTGGGGATTTTTTTTGATGTGATAATATTATTGTGGTTATTTTTTTTAGTCCTAATAGAAATACATACTGAAATATTTACAGATGAAAAGATATGATATTTGGTTTTGTTCCAAAATAATTCAATGGGGGGGTATAAACAAAACAAGATTGTACATGAATTGATCGTTGCTGAAGCTTATTGCTGAATACATGGAGGCTCGCTTCTCTCTACCCTTGTGTACGTTCAAACCTTTCCATTTAAAAAATGTTTTAAGATTATGAAAGAATATCATTTGCACACAGGAAAAGTTTCACAGACACTGCTCTTTCTCATGATTGACAATTAAGCCCTACTATTGCAAAAAACCCTCCCTTTGCAGACACTTGTTCCTCTGGAGACCCTCAATGGCATTATATTAATGCAAAGATCCCCCTGGGCTGAAGAGTGGCTCCAACCAACTTAAGAATGGAATGAAATCATGATAGAGATGCCTATGTACAATGTGTGCCCGTAAACTGTAGTACATGTTTTAGTGTTAGTGTGTACTCACTGAATGACTACCTTTCTGAACTAGCCAGTTTTTAAATTATTAAAATAAAATCATGTCCATGGTTAAAAAGTCCAAATAGTACAGAAGACAGAGAAAGGCAAAAAGTAAAATTCTTTCTCTCAACATTCAGTCTCAGTAGATAGAAGCACCTAATCAACACTTTGAGTGTCGTTCCAGAAACATTCAATGCGTAATTGCACGCGTGGTTGTATGGTTGTATGGGAATACAAAGAATATTAAAATAAGCACAAAAATTATTGGGCTTTTGGCTAATTTTATTATAAACAATTATTAGTGAACATATAATGCATCTTTATTTTGCAGCAATACTTATATATCCACAAAGTTGTCTATTCATAGAACTTCATCTTAGCTCTCTTGTCTCATATGATTTCCCATATCATTCTAATATAATTATTTATATTTTTATTGATCATTTGAAAATGTAGCTGAACTTTTTACCTTAATTTAAAAGAAAATGGATTAACATGAAAACAAATTAATGGCTTATTTATTGTTTCTTTTTAAAATTTTTTTTAATGTTTATTTTTTTTTTTTTCAAATTTTTTTTTCAACGTTTATTTATTTTTGGGACAGAGAGAGACAGAGCATGAACGGGGGAGGGGCAGAGAGAGAGGGAGACACGGAATCGGAAACAGGCTCCAGGCTCCGAGCCATCAGCCCAGAGCCCGACGCGGGGCTCGAACTCACGGACCGCGAGATCGTGACCTGGCTGAAGTCGGACGCCCAACCGACTGCGCCACCCAGGCGCCCCTTAATGTTTATTTTTGAGAGAGAGAGAGACAGAGTGCGAGCAGGGGAGGGGCAGAGAAAGAAAGGGAGACACAGAATCTGAAGCAGGTCCCAGGCTCTGAGCTGTCAGCACAAACCTCAACACAGGGCTCGAACTCACAAAATGTCAGATGTTGACTGGAGCTGAAGTCAGATGCTTAACTGACTGCATTACCCAGGCGCCCCTATTGTCTCTTTTAACCTTTCAAATTGAAAATGTTTAGATGGATTTTCCTTTGGGGCTATTACAATGCTCTCATCAATGAAGTAATATAAAACTTTAGTGCATGAAAAGACAAGAACAAGATTGGTATCTTTATTTAATCTTATGTCATCTGTCTGAATTAGGAGTAAAAATGGTTATGTTATAGGTATATGCAACACTTTTTTCAAGATACATTAAATTGTAAGAGCAGCTTTTTTATATTACCTCTCTGTAATGTTTAGCCTTTTTTTAAGTTGTAAGGTTTGCAGCAATAAAAAACATTCTTTAAAAGACTTTAATGCACTCATTTTCCACACAACTATGTAATTACTGCACTTAAGATGATTCTCAATTGAACATTAACTACAAGTTCTTTTTTTTTCCTGTTAATTCTTTTTTCTTTTTATTGCTTTTTTAAAGTTTATTTTTTTAGTAATCTGTACACCCAACGTGGGGCTCAAACTCATGACCCGGAAATCAAGAGTCCAATGCTCTTCCTTCCAGGTGTCCTTCCTGTTACTTCTTTTACAATATTCCAAGATTCAGCTTAGGCTTCAGTTAGCCAAAAACAACCTTATTTTTCAATACGGCCCCCATTAATGTGAGCTCATTTTGTGTTCTTCCAATGGTTACTGATTTTTCAAACTACTGAAAAAGAAAAGGCGACTCTTACTTTGGTTACATGCAGTGCTATTCATGGGCACATGACCCGTGCAGGCACACAGATCCCAGGGTCCAAAGAGCCCCACTCTTGGTTTAATGCTCTATCACTGTGTTGAAATTCATAATAATTAATCCTTGAACTTGGCTTACATAAGCAAAGTCCAAAGGGACAAAGAAGCAGGGTGTGAGCAGATAATGCAGAATGTGCACAATGTATGTGTATCTGATGTTTCTTGCCACCCCACTTTCATATAGCATTCCTGGTGCTGCGTGAATACAGAACTCCAGTGGATCCAGCATGGGACTCAAAGCAAGCACAAGGCAAGCATTTTATTGAAGCTGTTGGCTTCTGCAGAGTGTTAGGAGAATGTGCATGTATCAAGAAGTGAAAGAGGGGCACCTGGGTGGCTTAGTCGGTTAAGCGTCCGACTCGTGTTCAGGTCATGATCTCATGGTTCGTGGGTTTGAGCCCCGCATTGGGCTCTGTGCTGACAGCTCAGAGCCTGGAGCCTGCTTCAATTCTGTGTCTCGCTCTCTCTCTGTCCCTCCCCGGCTCACACTCTGTCTCTCTCTCTCAATAATAAATAAACATTGAAAAAAAAAGTGAAAGAAAAAAACAGGTGAGTCAGTTTTTTGCAACATATCCAGGGTGGTAGTAAGAACAAAAGCATATACACATGCAGGTACAAGCTACAAAACACAAACTGTACAATTTTGGTTATCCTGCATACAAGTTAAAAGTTCTCATATAATTTGGGGGCACTTGCCAGTTAAGCATCCGACTCTTGATTTCAGGTCAGGTCATGATCTCACGGTTCATGAGTTCGAGCCCCACTTTGGGCTCTGCACTGACAGCACAGGGCATGCTTGGGATTGTCTCTCTCCCTCTCTCTCTCTGCCCCTCCCCCGCTCGTCTTCTCTCTCTCTCTCTCTCTCTCTCTCTCTCTCTCTCTCTCTCTCTCAAAATAAATAAGAATTTAAAAATTGAAGAAAAAAAACAAATGTTCCCAAATAATTCAATAAATATATCTGAACAAATTTAAAACTGGAATTCCAAAATAGAAAGATGAATGGTAAAAAAAAAAAAAAAAAAAGCCAGTAATTTAAAATGTTAAGTCTTCTTTACTCAGAGCGCATGAAGTAAATAAAAGAACACCATGACAAGTCAACAGAGATACTGTGGGAGAAGGGGGAAAACTTTATATTTTAGTATCTTTAATGACACTTTTTCCCCTGACTTTTGAACAAGGGGTCCCCCATTTTCATTTAGCACCAGGGCTCACAAGTTCTGGAACCAGCCCTGGTTAAGGGTTCTCTGCCTGCAGGGGAATTCTCCTGCAGGAAGCATCTGTCTTCCATTCTGAAGTCATTAGTTCACTCTGGCAGCTTGGGTCTGACTGGAGAAAGAACATCTTTATTTTGGCAAATGGGCGACACTCGCAAACAAGTAGCAAAAGGAATAATCATGTGTCCTGAAATCTAGTATGGTAAAGTGCTTAGGCTCTTACGGATTAGGTTTGCTTTCCTTTGTTGCCATTTACAGCTGTGAATTTTTCACACCGAAGAGCAGTTGTCAAAATAAATGTTTTTCCTTCGCCACTTCCTTACAAATGCTCAAGACTTTCAGTGCCATCTTGCTGTGAATTTTCTTTTCTCTTACAACTACTAGAAATGACCCAAGGCTAACCCAAAACTGTGTTGTTAATTTTTGTTATGTGCTTTTCTGTCATTGTCTCTGATGAATCATCTTCAGAATATTTCAACAAATATTTATTAAGACCTAGCCTTGTGAGAGGCACTGAGCTAGGCACTTGGGAGACCAAGTTTTGAAATAGAAAGTGTCTCTGGCCTCAAGGGATTTAGATGGACGAACCCTCCAGAGGAAACAAGTAAGGCCAAAATGTGCTGGTGCGTGATCTGGTGGCTCATAGGGCAAGTCTTTTGTTTCCCACACAAACTAGTGAACTTTACCTCTGGTGGTACATAAATCACTCCCTCATAACAAGCTAAGCACATTAAGTTAACTTAGAGTACCACTGGATAAAAATATTAATATTGCCAGAAATGGCAAGAAGGGGTAAAATGAGCTCATTTGGGAGGGAAAATGCTCCTTTGAAAAAAGCTGCTATCCTTAATGAGTTAAAGTTTCAGTGTCTCTGATTTGAAAATCGAAGCACAGAAATGCTGCTTTGGAGAATCTGACCTAAATGAAACTCACTAAGTCCCAAATCCGTGATTCAGAGTAACTCCACTGACAATGGTCAAAATCATTCCTCAAGTTGTGATACGTGCTGTCACACTTCCAGAGTCCATTTATCCACAGGTCCCTGAGATCTTTTTTTTTTTTTTCCAGCATTCACTCAGCCTTCTTCATTCTCAACACCTACAATGGGAATAATAACTGGTGATGTGCTTTTAATACCAGGCTCTTGAGAGTTGGCTTGTGGTTCTGTTACAGACATGTTCCTGAACATGATTTAACATATATTTAAAGTTAGTTATTTAATGCTAGAAGGCAGAAATTCTTTGGAACTTGTTTGCATGAAATTCTTGTGGATCTGTTTACTCCTAACAGTCCCCAGTTGCCTCATACTTGTCTATTCCCCAACATCTATTCTTTCCTTCTTTTTGGCAATACTATTCCTGATCTGTAGCTGAGCCCGTGGTCACCTGGCATAAAGACATTTCCCAGCTTCTTTAGCAACTAGTAATGGCCATATGATGAAATTTTATCTAATGTGATATAAACAAGAATATGTATATAGCATCCTTCTTTCTTGTTGGCTGGAATGCAAATGTGACAGCTAGGGGCTTAGCATCCACTTTGGACCAGGAGATAGAACGCTAAAGACAGACAGTAAAACAGAAAGACAGGAGGAACATATATGCCTGATGACTTCAGGAACTGCTTACTTCTAGACTTTCACATGAAGAGATAAAGCTGTAACTTGTTAAAGCCACTATTATTTTGGGTTTCTGTTACTTGCTGCTGGATCTAATCCTAACTGATACATTTTCGTAGAGATGTCTGTTGCATCTGTCTTAGATGAACTCAGTCTGAATATTTATACTTTTTTTTTCTACCTTGAAAATTACTGCTCCTTCCGCTAAAGTTTCCTTAAGGAAAGTTATGCTCTTCACAGCTCCAGTTAATTCTAGTTTTAAAAAGGGTTTAAACAGCATAACAGCTGCAGATATGAACGCAATGGCTACAAATACCAGTTATTGGCTTTCTGCCAATATGTATTCTAATTCTGCTAAAGAATTCCACCTATTTTATATTCTAATTCTGTCTAAAGAATTCAGCTCTAAGCCCACCTCTCGTCTGCTTTCTGATCCTATCCATCCCACCTGCTTCCACAATTTGACATTTAATTAGCAAAAAAAAAAAAAATTTTAAGGGGCACCTGGATGGGCTTAGTCCGTTAAGCATCTGACTCTTGATTTCAGCTCAGGTCATGATCTCACAGGTTTGTGGGATCGAGCCCCATGTCAGGCTCTGTGCTGACAGAGTAGAGCCTGCCTGGGATTCTCTCTCTCTCTCTGCCCCTCCCCTGCTTGCACTCACTTTCTCTCTCTGTCTCTCTCTCAAAATAAATAAATAAACATTTTTTAAAACTTTTTTTAAGAAACAGGGCATGTGGATTCCACCTCAAGCCTGGACCAGGTCTGATAGAAGCTTTCTAAGTGGAGGTCCGGAGAGTGTTTCCTGTGGCAGCCACTGAAGCTTTTGCCGGCATGGGAGAGTCACAAGATGCCACAGTTGTGAGCCGGAAGACAAGTGGTGTGCTTCCAACCCAAAGGACAAGGTGAGGACTAGATGGCTAATAAACTAGATGGACAAACGAGCTGTAGAGTCACTAGAAGAGAAAGTCTCAGCAGGATGGACGAGTACCCGACTGGGTCTGAAAGAGCAGTGTAAGATTTAGTCCTGAGGCAGCGTAAGCAGCAGGGGATCCCTTTACCTAATTCCCTGCAGACACAAGTGAGAGATGTTCCAATGGCCTTAAAATGAAAAATAGAGCCTAGGATCATAAGGAAATTATACAAAATGAGCTGGACATGATGACAGGTTAAGGTGATAATCGTAAGGAAAAGTCCTAAGTGTGGTTAAGATGAACGAAAGTTAAGGTACATAAAGAGATAACTGCATAACAGTTAAAAATTTGAAGAAATCTATGAAGGTAATTATGATTCTGTAATTGGTTTAACTCTTTAATTTGACTTTTGGGGGGTCTAGATGGAAGGAGTGCTATTAATACCAAATGATAATCACTATTAAGGGCTACTATCCATTTTAATCTACTCAATTTCCTTTACAAGGAATCGTGTCAAACATCATGCAAATCCTGATGCATTCAACAAATGAAATTTTAACTGAAAGTGAAAAAAATACCAAGAAAGTTGGAAATTAAATTAATAATTGAAACAAGCCATTCCCAAAAAAATCTCAGAATATACTGGTTTGAAAAACTGGGCACGTTAATCCCTACAAAAAGCAAGAGTCAAATATATCAGCCAGTGGCAATAAATATCCAGGATTTAGCAAGAAAACTAAAGGAATCGATTATGACTACACTCCACTGATTCAGGTAGGGTCTTTCCTTTCCTGTTCCCTTTAATGAAGTGATTTGCAGGGGTGCCTGGGTGGCTCAGTTGGTTAAGTGTCTGACTTTGGCTCAGGTCATGAACTCACAGCTTGTGGGCTTGAGCCCCACGTCAGGTTCTGTGCTGACAGCCTGGAGCCTGCTTTGAATTCTGTGTCTCCCTCTGTCTCCGCCCCTCCCCCACTTGTGCTCTGTCTCTCAAAAATAAATAAATGTTTGGGGCGCCTGGGTGGCTCAGTCGGTTAAGCGTCTGACTTCGGCTCAGGTCATGATCTCACGGTTCGTGAGTTCGAGCCCCGCGTCGGGCTCTGTGGTGACAGCTCCGAGCCTGGAGCCTGCTTCAGATTCTGTGTCTCCCTCTCTCTCTGCCCCTTCCCCACTCATGCTCTGTCTCCGTGTCTCAAAAATGAATAAACGTTAAAAAAAATTTTTTTTAATAAAAAAATAAATAAATGTTAAAAACAAATTTTTTAAAAAATAATGAAGTGATTTGGAGAATGGTCTCTTATCCCTGAGAGCTGTTCTTTCCTCTTTTTTGTTTTCTTTACTGGAAAATGGTTCTTAGCAGTGGGCCAGGGAGCCTCATCTGTGAGGGGTACAGCTATGCCTCCTAGAAGGACGAGGATGGGGGAACTAGCCCAATCTATTGGATCTGGAGCTCTCTAGGCCAATTTGACAGCTGTCCCAGAGTGTACAGAAAGAGTGAAACAAGCATCAGTTTCTGATCTGATTTCCTTCTTTGCCTCAAGGCCATATCTGGTGCCTTTGACACCAAGGCAGGCAGAGTAAGAAACTCTGAACTATTAGCAGAAAATGTATAAAACAAAGTACCTACTGAATGCCAATGGATATAAAACAGTAGATATGAATTCTGCCTTTTACTTATGATAAAGTTGGTGAAACAAGAAACAACCAGGGGTCATTACCTTTTTGTGTGTATCTTCCACTAGATTTTAAGTTCCATGACTTATAGTAGAAACTATATTCATCGTATTCACAGTTGCCCATTGATGCCCAGTCCCTGCCCACCCAATAAGTACTTGAACAAATGAATGAACATACACTATTGAAGCAACAACAAAAGGCAGCCTCTACATAATCATGTACCAAAGTGCAGGGTACATGAAGAATAAAGCAGTTAGAAAAGCAAAGGTAGGGGGCGCCTGGGTGGCTCAGTCGGTTAAGCGTCCGACTTCAACTCAGGTCACATCTCGCGGTCCGTGAGTTCGAGCCCCGTGTCGGGCTCTGGGCTGATGGCTCAGAGCCTGGAGCCTGCTTCCGATTCTGTGTCTCCCTCTCTCTCTGCCCCCCGCCCCCCGTTCATGCTCTGTCTCTCTCTGTCTCAAAAATAAACGTTAAAAAAAAAATTTAAGAAAAGCAAAGGTAGCTAAGTGGACAGTCAATGGGTTTGGAGGTTAAGGTTAGAGTTGAACCTTCTGACTATGTGCAGGATAAAAGATGCTCTCCCAGCTTGCCAGAGCCTGGCAGCTTTGGGACTCTGTCCTATCAAATGTATAAGGCATTCTCTTTTTTTTTTTTTTTTAATTTTTTTTAACGTTTATTTATTTTTGAGACAGAGAGTGAGCATGAACGGAGGAGGGTCAGAGAGAGGGAGACACAGAATCTGAAGCAGGCTCCAGGCTCTGAGCTGTCAGCACAGAGCCCGACGCGGGGCTCGAACTCACGGACCGCGAGATCATGACCTGAGCCAAAGTCGGCCGCTTAACCTACTGAGCCACCCAGGCGCCCCTGTATAAGGCAGTCTCAAGAGAGGACATAAAACAGCGAGTATCACAACTTCAATATCAAAGGTGTCTGTCCCATATGGGACAATGGTAGTATCTTGGTAGAGGTTCCAAGAACAATCGCTTCTCTAAAGTCTAGAGACCTTCAAACAAATGACACTTAGTAATGAGACGTTCTTTGGTCACTAGACCTGGTGAAGAGACCACTGATGGAAAGATCATCTCACCTTTAACTGGTAGAGGAAGGATCCAGTTTTCTTGAGGATTCATAGATATTGAAATAACTCCATTCATAAGGCAATCCATAAGGCATAGTACTGTAGTGCCCCAGGGGCTGTTACCACCCTGCAATAACAAGGGTATAGAGAAGTTACTGGAACCTGAAGGTTGTACACAGAGGGACGCCAGACAGGAGCGAGGACACAGCCAGCCTAATGAAACCCCTCAGGGAGGAAACCATAAATACTCTCTTCCCTCTAATCCCCTTTACCAATACCAACAGGAAGCCGAGGGGCAAGGGGAGCCCTTTGATGCAATCTCTACAGGTCAATTCAGATGCAGACAGCAAGAGGGAGGAGGCTAGGCATGGATCTCAGGGGGCTCCAGCACAGCTGTGCTTTATCCATTCTTCATAAGTCTGCGTCTGGGTAAAGACTCATTCATTTCAAATAGAAAAAAAAACAAAAAACAAAAACCCTCCTTCTAGAATTAGTCCTTAATCAGACTAATGCAGTGAACCACAAACAAATCAAATCATGGAATCAAAAGCCTAAATTACAATCCCAGTGCTGCCAATAATTGGCTGTGCGACACTGAGAAAGTAAATTTTCTGTATTTAGGCTTCCTAGTCAGTCCACTCTTCGCTGTCTCATGAAAGTACTTTGAGGATGTTTGCAGCACTTGACTATATGTTGACCACAATCATTTTCCTTAATAGCTCGATAACCAGGAACTTCCCTGGTTCTTTCTACTCATTTCTTCAAAATCTCAGTCTCTCTCTCCATCATTGTTTTATATTCTTTCCCACTGCGTTTCATCTGATATTGAACCCTGCTTTGCGGTGATGTCCTATGAATACTGTTGTGGTTTAATTCCATGTTCGGTGCATCTGTTGTTAAGCTCTGTAAAAAGCAGATCCTTCAAGTTTAAGGTGAACCCCACACCAATAGCATATTTTGCAATCCTGATACTATCGCAACTTGTTCAAAACACAAATACTGTCCACAGATATTGTTGAAAATCTCCTTACAGAAGCAGTAAAATGCCAGAAGCCACATTATTCAAAGAACAACTGATTCTATAGGATTGTGAATATGGTGATAATAACGATGATGATGATGACGATAAATAATAGGAGTTTACCTTTACGTATGTTTACATATTATTAAAGAAATAACGGGTGTTTACGTGTCAGGCACCATACTATCTATTTTGACATATAATTTCATACCAATTATCATTAGGTATTACTAGATGTCTTCATCACCCCCACTTTGTAGAAGAGGAATATGAGACTGAGAAAAATTAGATTACTTCCCAAAGGTTGTCGGGTATTACTCAGATTAAGGACTCAAATCCGGTTTGAATCTAACTCTACAGCCCATGTTCTTACATGCTACAATATAATTGAATTTCAAAAAGGGCACATAATTCAAACTCTCTGACCTGGTAATCCCACTTACAAGAATTTTTCCTACTCCAAAATAAAGGCAATTCCATTCTGGAAGTGGATAATGGTGACAGTTGCACAACATAAATGTTCTTAATGCCACTAAATTGTACACTTAAAAATGAGCAAAATGGCAAATTTTATGTTAGGTATATTCTACCACAATAAAAAATATTTAAGAATTCAACAAGAAAAGGGGCACCTGAGTAGCTTAGTCAGTTAAGCATCCGACTTTGGTCATGATCTCAAGATTCATGGGTTCAAGCCCCGCGGCGGGCTCTGTGCCTGGAACCAGCTCAGAGCCTGGAACCTACTTCAAATTCTGTCTCCCTCTCTCTCTCTCTCTGCCCCTATCTCGCTCTCACTCTGTCTCTCTCTCTCTCTCTCAAAATAAATAAACATTTTAAAAAAAAGAATTCAACAAGAAAAAAGAAGGCAATATTTCAAAATAAAAAAAATGATTTTTGTAATATGGTGATTTAAATGCTTGTGTGACAAAATTAATTATAAATATACATTACCTATTTTGTTTCTATGTATAAAATTGTCTACTCAAGCTGGCTAAAATCTTTGAAACTGTATTCTTACTGGGGAGGTAGAATTTTTCTTAGGTTTGATATTGCCATATATTTGGGCATGGCAATTTTCAACCAGAAATCAATAGCCATCTAAATTAATATTTAATGAACAGAAAAACAAAGACAGCTTTAGCATGAAGTGACTCAGAAATTTTGCCATCCAGCAACCACTGAGGATTATCTGAGGAGTTACTATAGCAAATTGAGGAATGTACCAAGGAAGAGAAAGACATTGGAAAAATTAAAGTTAAGTAAGAGAGGGGGGAAAAAAAAGAACCACATCCACAAAGATGATGGTTGTTACATTATTTTTAATTGCAAATTAAATAGGAAGTAATGGAAATGCCTAAAGAGAATGAGGAGGTTAACTAAATTACGCAAAATTTTATTCACATTATGCTCCCCAGCAATATAAATGTATGCAGACTGAAATAAAACATGCAAAAATTAAGCCACAGTTGTGATTGAGTGGTAGAATTATGGACGACTTTCCACGCCTCCCTTTTCCAAACTTTCTGTAATGCCATTTCACTGTTGTAATAGTTATCTATTGTTATGACACAAATTATCCCAATAAGCATTGATTTTCCCACAGTTTTTGTGAATCAGAAATCCAGGCACAGCTTTTCCAGATGCCTCAGTCTCAAGGATGACAGCTGGCTCAAGGCATGACCCAGAAAAGATCCCCTTCCAAGGGCACTCAAGTGGTTGTTGACAGGACTAGGTTCTTCTGAGGTTGTTGCATTGAGGGCCTGGGTTTCCATTCTCTGGCTCTTACCCGGGAGCCTACCTCAGTTCCTTGCCACGTGGCCTGTCCATAAAGCAGCTCAAAACATGACAGCTGATTTTCATCAGAGCAAATGCATGCAGGCAAGCGCGATGGAACCCAGAGCCTTTTTGTGGCCTCACCTCAGAACCAAAATTTCATTATCTTTGCCATATTCTGTCTGCTGGAAGCAAGTCATTAGGTCCAGCTCACACTCGAGAAATTGGAATCACTGGAGTCATCTTAAAGGCTATCTACCACAGTGGTCGTTAAAATAAAAGACTCATGAAGTAGAGCTCTTCTTTTCTTTTTCTCATCCAGCCCATGACCCATTACTTTCAGGGAACAGGATTCAGCAACGTCTTTTAGCACAAGAGCTTCTAGACACTGGAAATACCAGCAACCATGTCCTCCCCTAAGGCCTCTAGAAAGGAATGTTCCTCTGCCAATTCCGCGGTTTTAAGCCAGTGAAACCTGCATCCGCCTTCTGCCTCCAGAACTGCAAGATGATAAATTTGGGTTGTTTTAAACCACTGGTTTGTGATAATTTGCTAAGGCAGTAATAGAAAACTCATACAAGCCACACGCCAAACAAATCACAGAAGTGTAGCTTATCCAGTCTCAGTTAGATTGAATGGCTATTTTACTAGAAGGGGTCGCACAGAGATATAAGGATTCTTTGGGGTCTGGCTTGTAGGAGTCCTGTGAAAGCAGTTTAAGCCTGCTATTGCAATCATTAGAAGTAGTCTCAGAAAGAGCAGTCTTAAATCTCTCATTGACTTCTCTCACTGAGTTGTGATAGTAACTTTCATCCACCACAGAAATTGATTTTAGTTAGTGAAGAAATTGGAAAATATACACTTGTTTATTTCAACCAAAATGAATGAAAAAATAAAGACATTTAGCTTCTACCGATACTCTGAGAATACAAAGCCTCTTCTCAACTTTAAGTCCCAAGAATACAGTGACGTTTTGGCAAAGGCAAAGAAGGAAGGAGGGAAGGAAGGAAGGAAGGAAGGAAGGAAGGAAGGAAGGAAGGAAAGAAGGAAGGGAGGGAGGAAGGAAGGAAGGGAAAATCCTTTCATTTCCATGTAAGTAAGAGGGGCCTGGCTGAAAACTTGTCCTTCATGGGTTAAGTTAGATGGGGCCCCATTAATCTATCTATTCTAGAAAGAACAAGACAGCAAAGTCCATCCTCCAGGGATGGCAACACATGATTCCAAATAGTTTAGCCATTTTAAAGCTAAGGCTACAGTGTGGTGAATTGGTAAGTGCAAAGAGATGAGATGGACTTCTGCTTGAAAATTCCATGGGATTTTTTTTTCCCTTTGCTTTCCACTCCACTTCGAGAGTCTGTGGATGGAGACTGACAGATGAACGTGAATGTTAAGAGGTAGATTTCCTTGATGATGCACTTGCCAAGCTTCCATTAACACTTCAGGGAATTGTGTACAACTATCAGTGGGAGTATATCTCCCTAATACTCTATTTTTAATTTTTTTTTCAATTAACAATTATGTTTAGTCAATCCCCAGCAGGATTTGTTGGTGAGATTGCCGGTTTCCTAATGCAAGTTTCTTTTCCGTTAGCCAAGCTAATGCTGATGACCTGTTTTCACTTGATGATGTACTGTTAGGTACATCCAGTGTCTACGTAAATGCCTTTGTGAATTAAATCTTGTCTGGGAAGATTTGTTCATTCAACCTAGGGATTAGAAATTATATTGACCCAAGAAGCAAGACTTGCTATATTTAGTCTGGGATCTGTGCCAAACATGCATAGCCAGACCGAGGGATTAGGGAGCCCTGACATCAGTTTTACTCCAGTGCCTTATAAAACATCAGGGTTAGTGATTATGCTACATCATTGGAAAGATACATTCCCAGGTTTCAAATTATTTTAAATTTTTTGTGTGGTGCCTCATTTTCAGATCAATAATATTCAGTGCATGAAGGGAAAGGAAAGGACTAGAAGGGGAAAGAAACAGCCTTTTTAGCAAGGACCAGCTGATATTTTTATTCCCATTCTGTGTGAGAAAACCAATCCACAGAGAGGCTAATTAAGTAAATTATGGAAAGGTACAATCAAGTTGGTAGCAGGATGAATATTCCAGCCCAGACCTATCTGACTCCAGATCCCATGCTCTTACCTTGTTACTATTCATTCCACCTTTGTGTGAGAGAAAAGGGGTGTGTATATTTCATTTCAGATAGAAAAGTAAGTGAGACCATTATAATAATGGAATGAGTTCAGAATCTCCCAAGAAAAGCTGAATAATAGCTTCTGACTCAAACTCCCCTTTTTCAGACAGTCATTTTCCTCCTCTTCTGCCTTTCCTTCCTAATAAAAGCACGAATGAAATTAAACATTAAAACTCCAGGAGGAAAAATATCTCCAGGAGGGCACAGATTGTCATTTATCTTTGTATTTCCAGTGCCTTATACTTACCTGGCCCAGATTAGGTGCT
Organism: Lynx canadensis; assembly: GCF_007474595.2. Lineage (NCBI taxonomy): Eukaryota > Metazoa > Chordata > Mammalia > Carnivora > Felidae > Lynx > Lynx canadensis. The sequence goes on along the minus strand of NC_044310.1, from coordinate 163,928,278 downwards.
TGTCACTGGCTTGTCATAGGAAAAAGAAAATGAATTAATAAACCAATGAAGATTATTCTATTTATAATGCTTATTGGAACTGCTGTTTCACTTTCAAATGGAGGAAAGTATTTTGTTACCATTTAAGCCAGCTGTTTCGATGATATTAAATATTCCAAATTTCTGAAGTGTGTTACTAAAGACTGATTCTGAACATGGAGCGATTTTTCTTCCTCACTATACACAGACACATATACACATATATATGTAGTGCTATATATTTTTTACTGTTTTATTTTTTTTGGGGGGGGGGGAGGGGCAGAGAGAGAGGGGTGGACAGAGGATCCAAAGCCGGCTCTGTGCTGACAACAGCAAGCCTGATGCGGGGTCGAACTCACTGACCGCAAGATCATAACCTAAGTCAAAATTGGACACAACCGAACGACCCACCCAGGCGCTGCTGTAGTGCTATATTTTTATTATGCTCCCCAAAACGATTTAAAACAGTATATTCAGAGGTATGAGCACTCTGAGCTCCAAGTAACATTCTCAGAAAGGGCCTTTTAAATTTTCATTAATTAAAAATAAGATCTCTAAAAATGAGAGCATTCATAGGTCTCTCTAAACTGCAGGTATCTCTTGGGGAGGACTTACAAATTGGCCGACTGTAATGTAAAATACTTTTGAAAATGTGGGTAGATGTGGAGGATGTTGCCATTAACTGAAACTAAGCAAAAAGCGGTAGTTCATATTTAAAGTCTGGCTGTATTTGAAGCAGCTCTATGGACACAACCCCAGACAGCAGTTAAAACTTTCCAAAGTAATATGTAATGGTGCTCTGAGAATTCTTCTCAAGACGTACACCTGATGTTTCCCACATTAGACTTTTCTTTAGAAGCAAGTATGGCATCTTAAGTGTCTTCTAGCAAAAAACAAACAAATTTTAGAATTTTCATGTGAAACATCCCACGAAATGCCTGGTTTCCAAGTGAAAAAAACCCTAAGGAATTATAATTAAATACAAGTTTTGCTTCAGTGAAGAGCCCATTTCTAGAGCATTAGTTCTATCAAAAGTGAGACATTTGCTATGAAAGACTTTAGTTCATAACCTTGAGAACAGAGATTTTTTTCTTCATTAATACCACCTTTGGAGGATGCATTGGTATAAAGAATATCAATACACACAGGTCATACATGGGGTGTGTTTGCATTGATTATACATTCTAACAGCCTAAAATCTAACTGAAGAAGAAGGTAATATAGGACCACAGAGATCTTTGCATGTTATAAAAATACATGGGGAGGTGTGTTGTAATGTGAATAAGACTAATTGATCATCTTATTGGGGAAACACTTACCTCAAGATGAAAAATGGCCACATTGTTGTCTGACATTTGGATTGTCGATGACCTGACCAGAAGAAACCTTAGTCAAACACTCCAGAGACATGAACAGTTCAAGAGAGCAGTTTCTTGCCAAAGGTCACTGATAGAATAATAGGGTTTTTTCTTCACCATCTGAAGAAAGGCTGATGCTGCTTATATCCTAGTGAAGGGGAAATAAAACGATGGCCAAAAGCCATGCTTTTATTAAAAATAGTATCATTCATGTAACAACGAAATGACAGGATAAACTCTAAAATTTCTTCATGATAGAATCCCTAGACAGTATACTTAACCTATACTCTACTCATGTGATGTACATCAAAAGTAAAGTATTTAATTCTTTTTGAGAAAATATAAGCTAAGAAAATACCAAGATGAATCACTAGTTATCTACCTTGAAAATCATTCAAATGAATAGAATTCTGAAGATGAGAAGCCATACTGCTTCTAACCTTTCAGATAAAAAGAGACTTTAGGCAGGCTTAAAAGTAAAAAAAGATAAAGAGAGGCTCCTGGGTGGCTCAGTCAGTTGAGCATCTGACTTTGGCTCAGGTTGTGATCTCGCTGTTCGTGAGCTCGAGCCCTGCATCAGGCTGTCTGCTGTCAGCACAGAGCCCTTTGGATCTTGTGTACCCTCTCTCTCTGCACCTCCCCCGCTCACACACACTCTCTCTCTCTCTCTCTCTCTCTCTTTCGAAAATAAATAAAAACATTAAAGAGAGAAAGCCCATTGGAGTTCTTTGTCCCTCTCTCTCTTTAATGTTTTTATCTATTTTATTTATTTATTTGTTTATTTATTTATTTATTTATTTCTCTATCACGCAGTCAAGGTGGTCAGATAGAGGCTTGGTGGATGTTCTTAGTCATGCCACGCACCTTTGCTAATTTCAGCATTTCCTGTCTGCGAAAGCTGTTCACATGAAGAATTTTAATTTTTAAACCTGTTTGGGATTTCAGTTTTCAAGTCCCAGGGGAAAATGGATGGATCTCTGAAATTAACCTTTCCCAGGTGGCTACCAATTCCACGAATCTAGTAAAATTAGGTTTTTGCCAACATTATTTTTACAAGATTCTCTGCAGATTGACCTATTACTTGCAGTCAGAAATTGCCAAAATCTCATAGCTTCTTATGATCCATGTATGGGAGATGACTACAGGATCCTCTTCCACTCCAGAAACAGACCTGAGTCTGAATCTCTAGTCTATAGAAAGGTGGTAGCATCCTTTCTTCTATCTGATTTTGAGGGTGGATTGCATCCTAATCAAATCAAATCATTCAAGTGCTTGCGCAGTTTTATCATTGTCACCTCTGAATCATAAATGTTAAAGCTAAAAATGGTGAACCAGAGCTCCCAGAAGGACCCAGAAGGTCCACCAGCATGGTCTTTGTCATTAACTTCTGTGTTGTTTTGACTACTTCTTAGGAAGAAGTCCCAAACTCCTTCTCTCTTTCTCTTGTCCCCTACTTCTTAAAGTTTACAATAAGCACATTATTTAATAATCAAGTCTTCAATAACAGAAGTTTTATTAGGAATGAAGAAGTGTTTAAATTTGTTTCAGACTCCCATGCAGCAAAATCAGGTGGAAATCCAGAACCTTCCATTTCCTAGCTGTGTGATCCTCAGAAAATTATTTAACCTCTCCCAGCCTATTTCATCCATCTGTAAAATAGGACCAACAATACCTCCCTCACGGTGTATATTGTAAGGATTAAATGAAATATAAGAAAACTAGAATGTCATAGGTACATAAGAGATGTTAGATTCTTTTTAACAAAAATCCAAATTTATTTACATAGAAACTGGTAAATAGATGCGGCTTTTTATTGTGTTTTTTTTTTCATATGTCAGTAATGTCTTTAGGGTTAATTTATCTCCTTTCACCATTTCATAATCAAACTTGTTTAAAATTTGCATATTAAGGGCTGATTTTAAATGTTTATATACACACAATATTCTCTTGCTATTGTCCAGTTACCTTTATATTGTTTAAAATCTTATATAATTACATAGTATTTATAATATTCATTTTGTGTATTCCATAGAGTGATGTATGATAATTATTTATTTCTATCCTTGAACATATAATTTGTTTCCATTTCTTCAATAGTATCAATAGTGTCAGAGGGGAGGAAGAACTTCGTTCACACAAGAGTGAACACTACTTTATTAGTGTTAATGTCTTAGGATACAGTTCTAGAAATGGTGTTACTAGATTGAAGAATATGAACACATTTTTGTGGTTTCGATTTGTTTTTGTTGATTTTAAAAAAAATCTTTTTTTTTTTTACATTTATTTATTTTTGAGAGACAGAGACAGAGCATGAGTTGGGGGGTGGGGGGACAGAGAGAGAATGAGACACAGAATCCGAAGCAGGCTCCAGGCTCTGAACTGTCAGCCAGAGCCCGACGCGGGGCTCAAACCCACAAACCTTGAGATCATGACCCGAACCAAAGTCAGAGCTTAACCAACTGAGCCACCCAGTCACCCCCCCCTTTTTTTTTACATTTATTTATTTTTGAGAGACAGAGAGAGACAGAGCACAAGTGGGGGAGGCGCAGAGAAAGAATAAGACACAGACTCTGAAGCATGTTTTTGTTGATTTTAAGTACAGAGAAAGAAGAAGCTACTGGGAGGCAGGATTATCAGAAGTCTGAATATGGAGATTTGAAAGGTGGGAAGAGAAATATTCCAGGAAGAAAAATAAATAAATAAACAGAACAAGAGCTTAATATGAAAAAAAGGGGAAAAGACAGAAGGAAATTAACCTGATTGAAGTAGAAGGTTTTTTTTAGCGACGGTGGGAAATCAGGCCAGGTGAATAGATTACTATTAGAGGCGCCCTTGAGATAAAATAGTGTAAGCTTGCTGTCCATGTCTGGAGCCCAGGGCAGTGGCACAACTGAGAGAAGGATGGTTCATGAAGAATCACTGGACAGGATTGAGGCTGAACTGGACAGGAAGGACACCGGAGTTATGGAAAATATAATCAGAGCTTCCCATGTGATGTCAAAGGAGGGGGATGTGGAAAATGAATCCAAATGCTTGAAGAGAAAAATGAATAAAGGAACTTAGAAAGAGATTAGTGTAAGAGAATGAACAAAATTGTACTTCCCCAAAATTCTCACCTGAGTGACTGGAGATGAGGAGAAGGTGGTACCATTAAACTGACAGGACTTGAGTAACCAGGAAGGAGAACCAGTTTACTGGAGGGGCATATTGGGCGTGGGATATGATTTTGAGTGGATAGTAGGATATTCAGGGGGAAAGGCCTCACATAGGTGGTTGGAAGCCCTTTTGTTCTTTAGGATTTTTGTGATTGAAGTCGGATACATACAAAACAAGGAGTTCATATTACAATACAGAACATTTTACCAGAAGACCGAAAAGGGACTATGGAGCTTCTGAGATGGTCAGATTAGCCATGGCCTTGGACCAAGGCAGCAAGCCATCTTGATATCTGCCTGCGGCCTCCCAGGACCATGATGTGAGTGTCAGAATTTTATCAGAAATCGTGTCCCATTCTTTAGTTCCATGATCAACTATGTGCTAAAACACATTTGTGGTGAAACGTCAGAACAAAAAAGAATGAGATCTGGGATTATTTCATTTAAGGTACTGTAGGCACAAAACGGGTAATGCCAGTACAGGCTCAACCCATTTTACTTGGGGGCCAATAACATATTGCTCATGAATTATTAATTTTTTCCTTCAGAAGACACCTGTGTGAGAAGACTCCTCTAAAATATATGGTAGAGATGCTAAACTCAGAAAATCTCTGAAGAACAGTATAAATACCTTTCAGGAAACTACATGATATTGAAAATTTGGCAGGCCTCACACCTGCAAAATCTTACAGATGAGCTCCCATGTCCACACCAAACAGTCAGAATTCCGGGTTCATCTTTTAACTATAGAAAATTCCATAAGAAGAACCTAATAATCCCCCGGGTCATCCAGAACCACTGAACACATACCCTGTGTTCTAAATATAATCCTTTACATTTTTCCTTAGAGGAATACTAATCACATGTGTGGGCCATATGTTGCCGTTTAATATCTCCCCAATCAGCAAGAAATTTCCTCAGATTTTTCACAGGATCCCTGAGGAACCAGATATAGACAGCAGGAGAATCCAGTTTGAAGTAATCATCTTAGATTGAATTAAATATACTCATATACGTAATAGCACCAGGATCTGCTAGAAGAATTTGAGTGAAGTAACTTTTCCCAAACTCGTGTGTTTTATCTATCTTTAATTATTGCTTTTAAATGTCTGGAGAAATTCTTCCATTAAAATAGCTTCCAATTCGAGAATCGTAAATAAGACTGTTGGTGTGAGGCCACTGTTAATCACCTCAGAAAATGCTCACACTGTCTTCAGGGTAAGTAGGGAATGCACCAGAATAGCTCATAGACAGTGGGACTGCTTGTGGCCCAAGGGTCCCCCCCAACACAATCTGTCTGCTGAGCATTCTCAGTCTGCAGAGGAGGAAGGTTCTGGAAATTGCTGGTGGTGAACCACCCAAAAGCCCTGTATCAGAATCGCCCCTGAAGCATGTTAGATACATCCAACTCCATGAGCCATGGGTCTCTAAGGCCTTCTGAATGTAGAGGCCCAGGGTCTCCTGCTTTCTCAAGGTCTGTGAAGTCGGAGTGAATGAGGATGGAAGGAGTGGTAAAGGAGAGTGAGAACAGTGGTTTTGATTCTTTTAAACTGATGGATGTTCACAGAATTACGTATTTTTTTTCCTTTTTGTAACTCCACTAAATATGCTCATTGCAATTAAATAAGATTTTGCAGTCCATTACCCTGTAATAAACGTAGCCTTTGGGTATTTTTGAAAACTGAAATTAGAAGAAAAAGAGCAGCTGATATCTGGCTGTAACCCCGGGTTACACCGCTGGCTGTAACCTCGTGAGACATCCTGAGCCAGAACAACCCAGCCAAGCCACTCCAGAATTCCCAAGACGCAGAAACTGTGAGGTCACGGGTGATTGCTGTTGCTTTAAATAAACCACTACCTTTATAAACATATAAGCACCTTCTATATATTGTTGTATTTAATCCTTACCACAGTCTTATGAGGCAGATACCATTTTGTTCATTTCCCCGTAAGGTAACTTAAGCACAGAAGAGAGAGGTCCAACGGCCTGCCCAAGGGCAAAGAGTAAGGAGTAGAGTCAGAATTCGAACTCCAATCCTCTGATTTCCAAGCCCATGTTTTGGGACTGGAGCAGAAAATCACTAAGTCTCTTTCTGGCCCGAGCAGAGTTGTGTGTTGTGAGTTCTGTGTTGTGAAAAGCTCCTCCTCCCCTCCTTGCTTCATGCCACCTAAAGCACCAGCCACCTTTAGTGGCCTGTCCTGGGGCCCTAGAGCCATCCCAGGTGCTCATCCGCATGTGAGATTTGGGAGAGCCCCAAGCCTGCTCTGGCCAAAGTCTCCCATCGTCTCTCCTGAATTTCCCTTTCTAGATTGTCTGTAGGGATTTTTAAGGTCTAGTAAAAAAAATAAAAATTAAAAAAAATCCCTAATTACAATTTGAATGTTAGCTGGGAAATGTTTAAAGAACATTTGAGAAAGATCTGAAAATGCAGCGTTTCCGGGTGTTGGAAGGCCCCTGAGCGGGTGAATACCCAGTAGGTGAGCGGACGCACATCCCACCCACACCCTGACGCAGAAAGGGAGAAAAGTTTAGCTTCAATCATCCAAAATTTGCAACCAGAAAACCCAGAGATATGCTTTCTTAAATTTAAGGGTACGCATAATTTGGTGTGATTTTGAAAAACACGATTTTATCTTAAATGCCTCGTATTAGAGGTGAGGCACAACAACATTCGTTCCTGTTGTGGAAACATCATGCTAACTTAAATATGCCAGACGCAAACGGACAAATAACACATGACTCCACGCGTGGAAAGTATCTGGAAGAGACAAATTCGTGGAGACAGCAGTGGGAATGGTGGTTGCTGGGGCAGCGGGGGGTGGGGTAGGGAATGGGGAGTTCGTGTTTAATGGGCACAGAGCTTCAGTCTGGGGAGATGAAACAGTTCTGGTGATGGATGGTGGTGATGGCTACATAACAATGTGAACGCACGTCATGGCCACCGAATTGTTCACGTGAAAGAGCATACAATGGTGGATTTTAATTTATGTATCTTTTACCGTAACAAAAAACTTATTTTCTAATCGTTTCTGTTGCTAGAGCTCCAAGGTCTATATCTGGTCTCACTAACTCCTTCCCATTTTTCCTCCAAAGTGTCTGTTTTATGTTTTTCCATCTTCTTCCTTGCCTCAAGCCGTCATCATCTCTCATGTAGTCTATTGAAATGAACCCGTTAAATGGCCTCACGGATACCGCCTCATCCCATCCAATCTGTCTCACAGCACTGGTTTCTGTGTCATCTGAGAGTTTAACTCTCTCAGGGCCTCACTCTTGCCGTTAGAAGAAGCTTCACACATATTAAAACAGTCTTCTCTCTCATTCAGAGGGAAACCCAGGCTGGACACCCGTTTTTAACAAGCATTATTCCACTTATTTTTTAATTTTATTCTTAAGTAAACTCTACACCACACGTGGGGCTTGAACTCACCACCCCAAGATTGAGAATCACATGCTGTACCAATTGAGCCAGTCAGGCACCCCTCACTTATTTTGATGGTGAAATATAGCAAACAGGCAGAAGGGTACATTAAGCTTTCGTGTGTAATTTCAACTACCCATGTAACCTGGTTGCGATAGAATATTGCCAGCTACTGCTTGTTGCTAACTGACTAGATAGCACGGGTAAATGGAGGAGTAGCAGAAAGCGCCTCAAAAAAAGAAGATATAGAGACAAATTTCTCTTACTTTATCATCTTAACCCAAGCATGGGCGAAAGAACCTTCTAACAGGACCAGAGTGGGACACATGGACAACTCCTTTAAAGAAAAACCTCTTCAGGGGCACCTGGGTGGCTCAGTTAGTTGAGTGGTCGACTTCAGCTCGGGTCATGATCTCATGGTTCATGAGTTTGAGCCCCGCGTCGGGCTCGCTGCTGTCAACGCAGAGCCTGCTTGGGATCCTCTGTTCCCCTCTCTGTCTGCACCTCTCCTGCTCACGCTGTTTCTCTCAAAAGAAATAAACATTTAAAAATAAAAAAATACAAAAATCTCTTCAGTAATTATGGTGTGTAAAACCAGCCTAACACTAAACAGATAAGGTAGGGAATCCAGAGTTAGGAAGATGAATACTACAGCTCCTTTCCTGGAGGAGACAGACACTGATGCAGATCATTGTGACATTTTGTGTACAAATGCAAGTGGAAGACAGAAGGATTTAGAAATAGAATTAAAGTTAGTCGAACTATGAAACAAAGCAAGAAGCAATTGGCAGTGGGATCTTTGCCATCATTTAGTTCAAAATTCCCACTTTGAGCTGAGAAACTTCCTGGAAACCAAAAAAGATGGATGGAAAAAACCTATTCCATTTCTCTAATGCCAGTCTATGAAGCGACTCACAATGAGTTTCCAGTGGAAGTTGTGGAATCCCTTCTCCAGAGATCTTATGATAGATCTGAAGCCTCATGTATCCAATGGGCTGCCAAATTTGTTAAAGCGACTGGACGCGTGCCAGACTGCCACTTTGTTTTGTGCTGTGTAGACACAGTCCTAAGCATGTGAAGCTCCGATAAGGCACTTAAAGTTATTTTTGGACTTGTCTGATCTCCCTTACTACTCAGTTTTTAAGTTCCGTGAGGGCAGTGCATCACACAGGGTTCTAAGAGGCACACATTGGACCCACTCAAGTTAGTTGAAACAGGGTGGGAAAATGATTAGGTGTGGTTCCTCCAGGAGGTTCACAGACCTTCGCTCAGAGGAGGCTCTCCAGCCAGCCAGGAACACCTCCCTCAATATAAGCCAGCACCCATCCTAGAGCTGGCTTCGCTGCCGTGGGCAGGACAATCAGCTGTTCCTTTACCCCCCGAAAAAGTGGAAAGCTGTTGGAGAAAGAAGAAGAAGGCACAAGGTCAGCCAAAATGACCAGACCACTAGCAGCCGCAATGCAGGTGCTCCACAGAATTTTAATACTTTTGGCCACATGAAGACACCTCATACGGTTGGAATACGTATCCATTTTAAATTTTCTCACAAAAACTTAGAGGTATCAAGTTGCTAACAAAATAAGCCAACCCGAAATAAAGCCAGTGAAAGAGCTAGCATTTTCTCACGGTAGTTATTGGACCTTGAACTAGTCTCCCAGAGGCTCAACTGGACCTGAGTTTTTGGTGGGTCTCCCTCAGAGACCACCGTGACATTTCATTAGTCTTTCTACAACATGAATGGACGATGGATACCAAAGGATATTTTGGTGTCGCTCTCCAGGAAAAATGCAACGCAAGTTAAGAATACTCCTTCTTATCAAAAGTTTGCTCGCGTCTTCGGAAACTTGGTTTTCACATAAAAAGCAACGTTTCCTCAGTTTTGCTTTAGACGTATGGAAAAATGATAACCAGGAGTCTAGTTTGGGGGGGTTTGGGGGATGGGCAAAATGGGTGAAGGGGAGTGGGAGATACAGGCTTCCAGTTACGGAATGGATAAGTCAAGGGAATAAAAGGCACAACACAGGGAATATAATCGATGGTATTATAATAGCAAGGTGTGGTGACAGATGATAGCTACGCTCGTGGTGAGCACAGCATAACGTATAAACTTGTCCAATCATGGGGCTCCTGGGTGGCTCAGTCGGTTAAGCGTCCGAGTTCGGCTCAGGTCATGATCTCGCGGTCTGTGGGTTCGAGCCCCGCGTGGGGCTCTGTGCTGACAGCTCAGAGCCTGGAGCCTGCTTCACATTCTGTGTCTCCCTCTCTCTGACCCTCCCCTGTTCATGTTCTCTCTCTCTCTCTCTCTCTCTCTGTCTCAAAAATAAATAAATGTTAAAAAAAAATTTTTTAAATTGTCCAATCCCTGTGTTGTACACCTGAAACTAATGCAACATTGTGTGTCAACCATACTTCCCTTTAAAAACTATGTTCCATACAATAGAATAGAGTGTCGTTTCCCATATTTCTTGGTTCTCCATTTTACTTAAGCTAAACGTATTTTTTTCTTATTCTTCTGCTAATCACGAATTCTGCTTTTATCAGCATGATTCAGAGCTTGTTTCCAACTGGTAGGATGAAAATTGAACATATGTGACACCCAAGTGCTGAATTCCCTGTTGAAGAAATGAATGATAGACCTTATCTATCATTTATTCGACTCATGTGTACACCCATGTATATGACAGACATTTTTATTTAATTATTCAGGATTTGGCACATGAGATGCATTACCTAATTCCTCTGGGGTCTTCCACTGGCAAAAATAAATGCAAAGACTGTGATTGTCCAATGCAATTTTCCCTTTTTCATATATTTTAGAGTAATGACTGTATTACCTCTACATTTAGTGATCCATTATTTTAAAATTTTAAGCAACATAAAAAAGTACTACAAAGAAAAAATCAACAAAATTTTCCTGCCGTGTAGAAACAACCATCGTCAACATTAGGTGAACATCTTTTTTGACATTCCTATCTATGTAGACACACAGCCAGGAGGAATGATAGATGAACAGATGCAGAGATAGCTTAGTACACAGAAATAATTTTCTAAAACTGGGGATATACCGTGCATGTTAGTTTTAAAATAAAAATATTGAATTTAAGAAATGAGAAACAGATGAAACTAACAGGTAACTATTTCTTTTTTTTTAAATTTTTTAGTGTTTATTTTATTTTGAGGGACAGAGTGTGAGCAGGGGAGGGCAGAGAGAAAGGGAGACACAGAATTGGAAGCAGGCTCCAGGCTCTGAGCTGTCAGCACAGAGCCTGATGTGGGACTTGAACTCGTGAATGGTGAGATCATGACCTGAGCTGAAGTTGGATGCTTAACCGACTGAGCTACCCAGGTGTCCCAACACGTAACTATTTCTTCTTCACTAAGAGAGTAGTCTCTAGAAGAGCCTTCTGACACTAAGGGGGGAAAATACTTAAAAGTCTGGACATTTTAGCAACTCATATGTGTTTTTTTATTTTATTAGTGTCCCTAATACTACATAATCTTAACTCAGAAAGCTTTAAGCTAACTCTATTTGTTCTGAGTTCAAAATGTTAATTGTGTTTTACAATTAAAATTAGAAGGGAACAGAATTGGAAAATCTGAAACTTTTACTTACAAATAATCTGGTGCTAGCTCACCTTTGTCTTTGTGATGCATATAACGTTAGGGACAAGTATAAAGCAATACTTTTATTCATCTTTGATCATTCAGACTGAAGTTCTTTCAGTTTGTTGGTATAATAAAATATGTAACTTATAATAGTTGTTTGTATGAGACTAGTTAAGAAATCTATAACTTTTTTAAAACTTTTTTTTAATGTTTATTCTTAATTGTTGAGAGAGAGAGAGAGAGAGAGACAGAACATGAGCAGGGGAGGAACAGAGAGAGAGGGAGACACAGAATCTGAAGCAGGCTCCAGGCTCTGAGCTGTCAGCACAGAGCCCCATGCAGGGTTCGAACTCACGGGCTCTGATATCATGACACAAGCTGAAGTCTGACACTTAACCGACTGAGCCACCCAGGCGCCCCTAACATTTTTTTATAACCTATATAATTTTAAAAATTCAGGGCCAAGCCAAAAATCACAAACTTTCAATAAAAGTAGACTTGGACAGTTCTTGGATAGCATCACCATGTAACAAATTCCAAAGCTTCTTTAGAGACACAAACACAGCTGGTTTTGAAGTTTGCAAAGGAACCATATGCTACTAGAAAAATAGATTATTCTGGTTGCATGTGGGCTTTCACTTGCCGTCAAAACAGAGGAATAAACTGGGCTTCTTGGCAGGTAACCCAAGGAAGTTTAAATTGTTTTTTAAAGTCGATTAAAGATTTTTAGGGACAAATAGTATATTATCCTTGTCTGAATAAGAAATATTATATATTTTTTAAACTTTTTTTTTTTAAAGAGAGGGAGCTAGCATAAGCAGGGGAGGGGCAGAAGGAGAGAGAGAGAATCTTAAGCAGGATCCACACTCAGCACAGAGCCTGACAAGGGGCTCGATCTCACAACCATGAGATCATGACCCGAGCAGAAATCAAGAGTCAGACACTCAACCGACTGATCCACCCAGACACCTCAGAAATATTATATTTTTTAACTCGTCCTTTGTAGCTTGTTATATTTATTTACTTTGAATCTATATTTTCTACAATTCTTTTATAAGCTAGCAATTTCTTTCCTTGCCCCCTATAGTAAAGCCAAAACACTTCATGAATTTGAAACGTAGCTCAAGTTTGAAATGTAAGAGGAGATATAAACATTTATATATGATAGAGTAATTACTCATACAAGCAATAGAATACTAACACTATTTCGACAATTAGGTCATAGGCATTTAGGAAAAATAAGATACTTTCTATTTACATAGGATAATCTTGCCTTAAAATGTCCCCTCTGCGGCAAGCTTTTCTTTCTTCTTTCTTTCTTCCTTTCTTTCTTTCTCTCTTTTCCAGTTTAAGGGCAGTCTTTCATAAACCCACAATGGAAATAGTTACAGGTTTATGCACAGTTAAGAAAATTCATGATTCCCCACTGCCAGAGTAGGTAGAGGGAGGAATTTCTTCTTTCTGCAGCAACAGAATCAATAGGTTGATCCTATTTTAACTTTGATGTCAACAGAACACAGCAACCAGAGTCTCTATTTTTAAGGTTGATAAATTCAAACCTGGGGAAGTGCCACAATGTAGGAAACTCATGTCAATTATCACTGCAATCTAATTTATGATGCCTGACCCTCAAAATGCCATGCATGCGATTTCACATGTCCTTTCGGATAGGGAAAAGTTGAGTATAATGGACTTAAGTTTTTTGCATTGTTTGGAATGATCTAGTAAATTGGAAGCCAAGGTCAATGGTCTAATGCCCCTTTCATCCTTTATTTCTCCTTGGCTGGGATCTTCTGTCTTGGGATCTTAATTCAGTGAGTGCTCAGCCATGGCTCTCATCGAGTATTCATTAACTACCATTTTGTTTTAGTCTGTTATCATGAACCACCTATATTTTGTTAATTTTATCAATAACCCTAAACCTTTACTTATTCACTCCAACCTGATTCCCTATAATTCTTTTTTTTTTTTTTTTTTTTTTTTTGAGAGAGAGAGAGAGAGAGAGAGAGTGAATGAGTGTGAGGGGAGAGCAGAGGGGGAGAGAGAAAGAGAGAGAGACTCTTAAGCAGGTTTCCGACTCAGGGCTTGGTCTCACAACTGTGAGACCCTGACATAAGCCGAGATCAAGAGTTGGGTGCTCAACTGATTGAGCCACTCAGGCGCCCCTGATTCCCCGTAATTCGTGTTCCCTTCTCAATATCTCTTCAACTCTAGTTGTTAATTCTCTGTGCCTGGCACCTAAGAGCTCAATAAATATATGTTTTATATATACATGAATATTTCTCTCCCTCAGCCTGTGTCTTTCATCTTAGCTTCCTGTTACAACTCTCATAATCCATCCATCCTGTTTAATAATTCGTGAATGTTTATTAAGCATCGGACATTGTGTGAAGCAATATGCATGAATGACCTCTGTTCATCCTCACAAGTCAATGAAATAAGGATATTATTATTCCTGTCTTTAAGGGAGGAACGTAGGGCTAAGTGACATTGCATTATCCATCCTAGGATTTGCTCCCAAGACTGTCTGCCTCCAAGATGCACTCTTGTAACCACTATGTTTAATTGTCTCCAGACCATTCTTGAGAAACCCCATACTAGACCTCGTTTGGTTTCAAAACTCCTCTTCCAATGGTTCTATTCCATAAGGTACTCAAGTTCCCACAACGGGTACTCAGTAATTATAGTAATGAATGCAATACAGTATATTACAAAGCCCCAAATAACAACCAAAGTGCATTATACATTATATTCTATAAGGATAAAAGGGATAGTTTTAGATAACATTCACAGTCTCTGTTGGTTTACAATATATTCAATTGAAAGAATGTGCCTTGGGGCCCCTAAGTAGCTGTGTCGGTTATGTCTGACTCTTGTTTTCAGCTCGGGTCATGTTCTCAGTTTCTGAATTCGAGCCCTGCTTCAGGCTCTGTGCTGACAGTGGGATTTTCTTCTCTCCTTCTCTCTCTGCCCCTCCACACTCTCCCTCTCTCAAAATAAATGAATTAAAAAAAAAAAAAAACTTGGAAAAAAAAATGTGCCTTGAAGCTCAAGAAGGGAAATTCATAGTTCCTCCTTCACTTCCTCACCTCCTATTGGTAGTTTATTGTGTGGCCAAGAATAGCTCATGTTCTTCTGTGAATAATGAAATATAAAGAATAAGGAGGTACCTTGGGTGGCTCGGTTTGGTTACTCGTTCAACTCTTGATCTCAGCTTGGGTCATCATCTCATGATTGTGGGATTGAGCCCTGTCAGCACAGAGCTTGCTTGGGATTCTCTCTCTCCGTCTCTCTCTGCCCCTCCCCTGCTCATGCTTATTGCACTCTCTCTTTCTCTCTCTCTCTCACAAAATAAATAAATAAACTTTGGAAAAAAAAAAAGAAAGAAAGAATACTTAGCACGAGGTTCGGCCTGGCTCAGTCAGTAGAGCATGTGACTCTTGATCTCAGGATCCTGAGTTTGAGTCTCACATTGAGCACAGAGATTGCTTTAAAAAAAATAAATAAATGAAAGAAAGAAAGAAAAGGAATACTTAACAAATTGTTTATAATATTCCTGGCAGAAGAGGTGCACTGTATGTGATGATGTAATAAAACTGCATTCAACATTCAGCAACTAATACACAATCACTATTATGTAACAGGTATTCAGTGAGAGATAAAATATATAACAATGGAGAGAAACTAATGGAGAAGGGGGATGAGGAGACAGCGGTAGGGAGGGAGAGGGAAAGAGAGAGAGAAAGCGATCTTACAATACAGCAGGATATTGTAAGTGCTGAATGAGTAATACAAACAAATGCTACAGAAGCTCAGAGGAGTTCACTTTAAGTTTGGGTGGTGCAAACAGATGTCACAGTGATGAGATTCCAGCTGTGCCATAAAGGATGACCTTGGATAGGCAGAAAGGCAGAAGAGAAAGGAATGGCATAGGAAAAGGTGCAGAGGCAGAAAAAGCATAAATTTCCTTGGGGAAAAGAATGAAGAGATAACATTAATTAGGGTAAAGTTTCTATGTCAGGTGTGAGATAACATGAATGGACACAGACATTGAGAGGACTTGGGTCTCAGGTTAAAACATTTGAGTTTTTCCCACTGGCAACCAAGAGCTACCAAGAATTTAAAATGGACAACATGAAGACAGGGCTTTAAAACGGATTGGCTAGAAAGGAGACCGGAGGCAAGGAGGTCAGCAGGGCATCCATTGCGTAGCTGATTGAGAGATGATAAAGCCTGAACCAATGGAGAAGGAAAGAAGGCATGAGACATTTGAAGGAAGAATAAGTAGGGTTTGTGTGACTAATGGAAAGCAGGAGCAAGTTGGATATTTGTATCTCTTTTCCTGAACAGAACAGAGTATTTATTTTGGAATCCCACATATCTTAAAGGAGGAGAAATTCCAAATTATTTCTCTGCTCTGAAAGCTGTCTACTTTGAAGTATTAAGAATAAGGAGATTGAGAATCCTAACTTGAAGCACTGACATACATTTGAAAACTTATTAGACCCTAATTTATCTGTTCAAAGGGAAGTGGTAACTTTGGGGGTAACTATCACCATTGTTAGCTCTTTTGCTCCAGTTAAGACCAATGAGAAACATCATCTGGTTCACATACACACACACAAGTAGATGAAAATGTAAAGTTCTTGTTGATGCTAATCTTACACAGCTACATTGCTGCTAAATAAACTTTTCAGTAATAACCAGCAAGATAAGGAATCCAGCAGCATAATAGGGTGATGTGGAAACTTAATGATCACCCAGACCAACCCCTCTGTTTATAGAAGAAACTGAGACCAGGGAAATTATGTTCCCTTTCAATTAGAAAACACAACTGGAGCTACCCATAACCAGTAAAGAAATCGAATTAGTAATAAAAAAATGTCCCAAAAAACAAGAGTCCGGGGCCAGACGGCTTTCCAGGGGAATTCTACCACACATTTAAGGAAGAGTTAACACTATTCTCTTGAAGCTATACCAAAAATAAAAATGGAAGGAAAACTAATGAAGCCAGCATTACCTTGATTCCCAAACCAGACAAAGACTCCACTAAAAAGGAGAACTATAGACCAATTTCCCTGATGAACATGGATGTAAAAATCCTCAACAAGATATTAGCCAACCAGATCCAACAATACATTAAAAAAAAATTATTCACCACGACCAAGTGGGATTCATACCTGGGATGCAAGGCTGGTTTAATACCTGCAAAACAATCAATGTGATTCATTACATCAATAAAAGAAAGGACAAGAACCATAGGATCCTCTCAATAGATGCAGAGAAAGCATTTGACAAAATACAGCATCCTTTCTTGATAAAAGCCCTCAAGAAAGTAGGGATAGAAAAACCACACCTTGAGATCATAAAAGCCATATATGAAAGACGCAACGCTAATATCATCCTCAACGGGGAAAAACTGAGAGCTTCCCCCCTAAGGTCAGGAACAAGACAGGGATGTCTCACCACTGTTATTCAACGTAGTATCGGAAGTCTTTGCCTCAGCAATCAGACAACACAAAGAAATAAAAGGCATCCAAATCGGCCAGGAAGAGGTCAAACTTTCACTCTTTGCAGATGACATGATACTCTATATGGAAAACCCAAAAGATTTCACCAAAAAACTGCTAGAACTGATCCATGAATTCAGCAGTCGCAGGATATAAAATCAATGCACAGAAATCGGTTGCATTCTTGTATACCAATAATGAAGCAATAGAAAGAAAAATCAAGCAATCGATCCCATTTACAATTGCACCAAAACGCCATAAAATATCTAGGAATAATCTAACCAAAGAGGTGAAAAATCTATACGCTGAAAACTATAGAAAGCTTATGAGAGAAAGTGAAGAAGACATCAAAAAATGAAAAAAATATTCCATGCTCCTGGATAGGAAGAACAAATATTGTTAAAATGTCAATACTACCCACAATAATCTACATATTCAAGGCCAATACCTATGAAAATAACACCAGCATTCTTCACAGAGCTAGAACAAACAATCCTAAAATTTGTATGGAAACAGAAAAGACACTGACTAGCCAAAGCAATCTTGAAAAAAGAAAACCAAAGCAGGAGGCATCACAATCCCAGACTTCAAGCTGTATTACAAGCTGTAATCATCAAGACGGTATGGTACTGGCACAAGAACAGATACTCAGATCAATGGAACAGAATAGAAAACCAGAAATGGACCCACAAATGTATAGTGAACTAATCTTTGACAAAGCAGGAAAGAATATCCATGGAATAAAGACAGTCTCTTCAGCAAGTGGTGCTGGGAAAACTGGACAGTGACACGCAGATAAATGAAACTGGACCACTTTCTTACACCATATAAAAAAAAAAAAACAAACCTCAAAATGGATGAAAGACCTAACTGTAAGACAGAAAGCCATCAAAACCTCAAGGAAAAAGCAGGCAAAACCTCTTGACCTTGGCCACAGCAACTCTTACTCAACACGTCTCCAGAGGCAAGGAAAACAAAGCAAAAATGAACTATTGGGACCCTCATCAACATAAAAAAGCTCTGCACAGCAAAGGAAACAATCAGCAAAACTAAAAGGCAACCGGACAGAATGGGAGAAGCTGTTTGCAAATGACACATCAGATAAAAGTTAGTATCCAAAATATATAACAGAATTTATCAAACCCAACACCCAAAAAACAAATAATCCAGTGAAGAAATGAGGCAAAAGATCATGAATAGACACTTCTCCAAAGATGACATCCAGATGACCAACTGACACATGAAAAAATGCTCAACTCACTCATCATCAGGGAAATACAAATCAAAACCACAGTGAGCTACCACCTCACACCTGTCAGAATGGTGAATATTACAACTCAGGCAACAACAGATATTGCAATGATGCGGAGAAAGAGATCTCTTGGCACTGCTGGTGGGAATACAAACTGGTGCAGCCACTCTGGAAAACCGTATGGAGATTCCTCAAAAAATTAAAAATAGAACTACTCTATGATCCAGCAATTGCCCTACTAGGCATTTATCCAAGGGATACATGTATGCTGTTTCAAAAGGACACATGCACCCCAATGATTATAGCAGCACTATCAATAATAAACCAAAGTATGGAAGAGCCCAAATGTCCATTGATGGATGAATGGATAAAGAAAGAAGTGGCATATATATACAATGGAGTATTACTCGGCAATCAAAAGAATGAAACCTTGCCATTTGCAACTACGTGGATGGAACTGGAGGGTACTATGCTAAGTGAAATAGTCAGAGAAGGACAAATATATGATTTCACTCATATGAGGACTTTAGATACAAAACAGATGAACATAAGGGAAGGGAAGCAAAATAATATAAAACAGGGAGGGGACAAAACAGAAGAGACTCATAAATATGGAGAACAAACTGAGGGTTACTGGAGGGGTTGTGGTGAGGGAGATGAGCTAACTGGGTTAAGGGCTCATTAAGGAATCTACTCCTGCAATCATTGTTGCCACATATGCCTAACTAACTTGAATGTAAATTTTTTAAACTAAATTAAATTAAAAAATAGATTAAATAAACACAAAAAAAAAGGAAAGGGTTTGAAGAAAGAAAGAAAGAAGAAGATAAGAACGAAAGAAAGAAAGAAAAGGGGCGCCTGGGTGGCGCAGCGGTTAAGCGTCCGACTTCAGCCAGGTCACGATCTCGCGGTCCCTGGAGTTCGAGCCCCGCGTCGGGCTCTGGGCTGACTGCTCAGAGCCTGGAGCCTGTTTCCGGATTCTGTGTCTCCCTCTCTCTCTGCCCCTCCCCCGTTCATGCTCTGTCTCTCTCTGTCCCAAAAATAAATAACGTTGAAAAAAAATTAAAAAAAAAAAAAAGAAAGAAAGAAAGAAAGATAAAGAATAAGAAAGAAGAAGAAAGAACGAAAAAGAAAGAAGGAAAGAAAGAAAGAAAACACAACTGGTGCTAAAATGTGCATCTCTTCCCTGAAGAATAATGTTCTCTTTTTTTCCCAGTCCTTTACCTAAGCTTCAGTGATTCCATCCTTCTGGGAAATGCTTAGAAGCCAACTGTGTAGCTGTGCCATATCTAGTTCTGTATTTCTCTTCTGTTTATAACACTGAGAAGGAAATACAACAGAAAGGAGCCTCCTGGATGAGACAGAGCTCTCCTTCCAAGACAGTGAAATAGTTCAGCCAGCCAGTAGCCCAGAAGAGCAGAGTGGGATTGAGATACTCAGCATGGAGGACAAAGCCCCAACCTATTCTTGTCTGCATTATCTGCCACTACTTGATGTACTTCAAGAGGAGGAAAACAGACCTTCTGTTTCCAAGATGTTGGAGAGAAGCAATCACTGCTATCATCTTGCAAACAATCCTGGATACTAGGAATGGAGCAACCTTTTTCCGGAAGGGGAAGATGGGGATTGACCATGAACCCAAAGAAACTTTGGGCGCCTGGGCTCTCAGTCAGTAGACCATGCGACTCTTGATCTCCGGTTGTGAGCTCAAGCCCCACATGGGTGTAGAGATTACTTAAAGATAGAATCTTAAGGGGTGCCTGCGTGGCTCAGTTGGTTAAGCGTCCGACTTTGGCTCAGGTCATGATCTCACCGTTGGTAGGTTCGAGCCCGTGTCAGGCTCTCTGCTAATAGTTCGGAGCCTGGAGCCCACTTTGGATTCTGTGTCTGTCTCTCTCTCTCCCCCTCCCCTGCTCATGCTCTGTCTCTCTCTCTCTCTCTATCAAAAATAAATAAACATTTAAAAAACTAAAAAAAAAAAAAAAAAAAAAAAAGAATATTAAAATTAAAAAGAAAGAAAAAAACTTGAGCTTCACTAACTTGGGCCCTTTAAGGTCCTGAAAGATACCCTAGCAATTTTGTATTCGTAATTTTTTTTCCTTAAAGATATTCCCCCAAATTGTAGTTTAGTTTCAACAAACCCCTAAGAAGGGAATATAGTGGAAGAGTGGAATATAAGAAGGTGCTATAGTCTAGCATTCTCTAGAAATGCCTCAAAGGGTCAGTAACCTGCTGTATTAGCTATTTCCAAGTCCAAATGACCACCAGTCTTTGGCCACCCTTTTGTATGTATTAAATTATATCAATAAGACTAGTAGAAGTGGAAGAGATAATGTTGAAGTCTTTACAACCTAAGCAATTGACTTTCCTTTTATGCCAATATTTAGGAACTCTTTCCTCTTAGTTTGCTATTGAATTGAAAGTTTTCTATTGAATTTATATTTCTGCATAACAATTATACCTTCAGAAGCAGTTACAAGTGAGATGTCAAAATAGAACTATTTTGTATGTTTGTTGCATGTTCATGCTCTGGAAATATGCTTTAGAGGTCAAACCATGAAAAACTAGATTTCTATTTAGGTGGAGATTTATCATTATTTGTGAGCTATGTCCAGTATGATTTCACTTTAAAACCACAATACAGTTTTAACAATCGGCATTTTTCTTGTGAGAGGTCTGTGGTCAGACTAAATATCTCTCTGAACCTGATTAGGTCCTGAGGTTTTTAAATTCAATATTCAGCAAATATAGAGCATTTGTTAGGCCATAAGAAATAATTAAGAACTACAGAGCTACTGTAGGTCTCCCTGAGTCTGCCCCTCTTTTCTGATGATAATCGGACATAACCTTGTCTGGTCCCAGGCCTCACCGTATATAAGACTGGGACAGAAGACTCACATACAATTAATCTTTTGAGGATTTAGGTGACATGCTTTAGGTTTTTACATTAGCAAGCCCTTTGTTTGCTAGTACTCAAGTAATGGAATTTTAAGTATTATTAAATGCTTTATTCTTCTTCCTCATTCCTAACTATCCTGAATCCAGAAAAACAGACAGACACATGGTCATTCTGTGAAGACAAAAGAACATTGAACAGTAAATTATACAACAGCCGGAACGGTCCACTGTGTATTCATTCTTGTAATGGAACACTGGTGGGTACATTAGCATATTTAGTTTGAATTTTTATAAAATAAAGATGGGATTGTTCTAGCAGTTTCACAGTGTGCATAGCTACCATCATACTCCATGGACGATCTGACTCAAAATAATGCAAGGCTCTGAATAATGGGAAGGGGAAATGTTCTATAAACAATTCACAAGGGTTGAGTACCTCCACTGACAAGATATATTTAACAAACTCTAAAACCACTTTTCCAGGGACGTGTGGGTGGCTCAGTTGGTTAAGCGTCTGACTTCGGCTCAGGTCATGATCTCACGGTTCGTGGATTCGAGCCCACATGGGCTCTGTGCTGACAGCTCAGAGCCTGGAGCCTGCTTCCAGTTCTGTGTCTCCCTCTCTCTGCCCCTCCCTGCTCTTGTGCTCTATTTCTCTCTCTCTCTCTCTCTCTCTCTCTCTCTCTCTCTCTCTCAAAAATAACATTAAAAATTTTTTTTTCAATCCACTTTTCCTGTACAAACAACACAGTATCACTGTATTCCCATGGACTGCATTTACTTTCTTAGAGCTGAACTTTTTTCCAATGTTAGGCCTAAATAAAATATGCAGAAATCTTTGAACTGTTTTCTGTATCATTTTCATTGCTGGAGGGTACCTCCAGAGGTCACCTAGTTCATCCCGATCTCCAGCCAGGACTCTCCCTAATATACTGAATATAGCTATATAGTAATCTGCATTAAGAAAGCTTTTAAAGATCCCTGGGGTTGGTCAAAAATAGCTAATATTGGTCTGATTCATAGAACAACATTATACATATGTCAAAACAGCCACCTTATCCAGGAAGACATCCATCAGGGTTAAGTGCTAGCTACAGCTTCAAAAGGAAAGCTTTATTTTCTCAGAGAAAACGGTGGTAGATTAAGGAAATGACCAAGCGTGTTGGTATTTTACTGTTGTTGTTGTTGTTTAGGTATACATTTAATGCTTATCAAAAAGGAAACATTGTCTTGTCAAAGACCGCTGCAGGGAAGCCCTGAGGTGGCTGGAGCAAGGAGATCACAGCTCCTGTAACAAGTCCTTTCAAATAGCTACAAAGCTGGGAGTGGAAGGGTGAGGTGGGGCTGTTTTTCAAACAAGATCTGATTAGCATCAAGTCAATGGAGGGCAGATGGTGAAACACAAGAATAATATCAACAATCTGAAACTACTATCATACTGTATGTTAACGAGCAGAAATTTAAATAAAAACCTTTTAAAAAGAGGGTGAAACTGTGAAAAACAAAAAAAAGAATAATATTGACAGACCTGAGTTCTACGCGATCTCTTCAACTCCACTAAACCGTGGGTGCAAAGACAAGAATTTAAGTGTAACTTCAATCTCCTAAGACAATCGCATCACAGTTTTACAGGGATAGTAATCACCCACAACTGTTAGACTTCTGAATTATTGGATTTAAAGCGTGACGCTAGGGGCGCCTGGGTGGCTCAGTCGGTTGAGCGTCCGAATTTGGCTCAGGTCATGATGTCGCAGTTCGTGAATTTGAGCCCTACATCCAGGCTTGCTGCTGTCAGCTCAGAGCCCTCTTCGGATCCTCTGGTCGCCTTCTCTCTCTGCCCCTCCCCCGCTTGTGCTCGCTCTCTCTCTCTCTCTCTCTCTCTCTCAAAAATAAATAAAACATTAAAAAAAAAAAGCACTACATTAGAATTTAGAAATCTGGGTAAAAGGAGAGCTTAAAAGTTCTTATCTGGATTATCTGGGCCTTTATGCTTTTTGGTTGAACTATAGAGAGATTTTAAAGATACAGCTATAACTATTCATAAAGTGAGGACCTGCCCTGACAATTGTCTCAAGTATCCACTTGGCTTTGGGTATGACTGTTGCATTTTTTCACATAATATTTCTGTAAGGTTGCATAAAAGCCTAGTCAACCATGAGTGCTTTCAGGGTTAGAAGCTAGGAGTTTGGGTGAAAACAAGTTTATCACATACCCACCCTCTTGCCAACTTTCAAATTTGTGCTTCTTTCAAAGAATTCTTTGAAAATATTTCACCTTTAAAAACGGAGACACCTCTGTGCTGTCTTAGTAGGCCAGATGCTTAGTCTGGGTTACAGGAAGTGGAAAGTCTCTGCCAGCTTCCTTTGTAATTCCTGACTTTGGAAATGGGAATTCAGCCATTAAGAACTTTTTGATATGCAGCTGCCTTTCTCAGAGAATGCAAACCAACTAACAAAATCTTCAGGTTGCCTTTTCCTTGCCTGAGAGCAAGAGGTAAAAGAATAAGGAGGTCATTCTGCAGTGTCTTCTTGGCTTTACGACATTCCCACAGTGGACACCTTTGAGTTAATGTGCAGTCTCTGTATTCACCATAAAACTCAGGCACTTAAAGTATAGTACCTCCTTAGTTACTTGAATATTTGGCAGAGTAGGTTTTTTTCACCTTAAACTGCTCAGATAATTGTCCGTTACTTGTTTGTGTAAACAACCTATAAAAATGTGTTTGTTACTTTTTAAAGTTATTACAGTCAAAAATTTCCCAGAGCAGAATCAAGAAATTCCAAATTGAAGAAACCCCATTAGCTTTTAAGAAAAATCATGGAAATGAAAGGAGCGTAAGGAAAAACAGAGAGTAGCAGGTTCTGTAATTTTTATTACAAAAAAAAAGTTCGAACTCTTTACATGCTATGACATTCAATGCCATGTAGAAGTTCATTGCAAGCAAACATTTTAAAAATATATACATACTGTATATATTTACATTCAAGTCTGAGTAGTTGGTGTCAAGGTGTAGTTCAGGTTCGAATCTTCACCCACCCTGTGGATTTGTTCAGCTACTAACTAAACAGCGATTGTATCTTCACTCAGGCACATGAAGAGGTAGAAACTGCTTTTTAAAGAAAAAAACAACAAAACTGGAGTGCAAATGTGAAGATCATCTTTGAAGCAGCTTAGCTACATCAAGGAGGCCCTAACTAGCTTTGGTCATCTCAAGCTGAATACATGTAGCCCGTCCTTTAAATTAAAATCTGGAAAACTTTGGGTAGATGTTCTTCTGAGTACATCAGGGGTTGTCAGAGATCAGCAACTCTGCACTCGGCACCCAAGAATTGCATATGACTAAGTTAGGCGACATAGCAGCAGGGCTGGGCTGGCAGCTGGGCACCTTTTCCCTGATAAGACACAAATAAAACACAAACGAGTGGCTTAAGAGACCTCAAATTGGTATCTGTACACCTACAGCCTGGAACTCAGAAGCCGACTAGGATACTTCGTTTCCCAAGTGAAACCTCTATCCCAAACTGAGCTAGTAAGTCTAGACAGGGGTGAGGTGACCTATGACTTCTGCAGGCCAAGGTTTCTCAGCCCCGAGACTAAACCTCATGAGGGCTCTTGGGCCTGAGAAGGGCTCCCTGGGCTCTTGTCAGACTTGGTGGTGCTCGTTCCTGAGAGGGGGAGTTGGAGGGAAGCCACAGGGGTGGCCGAGGGGAGAAGCCCTTCTCGTTCTCTTTTCTTCTGTTTCATCCTGCGGTTCTGGAACCAGATTTTGACTTGCGTATCATTCAGCTGCAAGGAGTTGGCTATCTCGATGCGTCGGGCTCGAGTTAAGTACTTATTGAAATGAAACTCCTTCTCCAGTTCTGTCAGTTGCTTGGTGCTGAAATTCGTGCGGATCGCGCTGGAGGGGCTAGCGGCTCCATACTCGGCGAGTTTGCCTGCAACATAAGACAGGGCATCGGTGGGTGAGAGGACGCGGACATAGAACGCGGGCGAGCAGCGGGGCCGGTGAGAATCAAAATCACAGCTCAGCTCTCCTGGGTCTCTGTAGACGCAAGTTGTGCCAGAAGAAACGCCCCACGGAGAGCGCCTTCCCGAAATTTCCTCAATGCCTGGCACATTTTCGGAGCGTGTACTTGGGGCACGCTCAATGGAATGCGCCTACTTTAACAGCGCTGCGGGACGCATTTCCTTCCTAAATCCTAAATCGCCGTCCAGAGGGGCAGCCGCAACGCGCTCCCAGCACAATTCTGCGGAGGAGGCTCCGATCCCAACCCCAGTCGCGTCCGTCCAAGGCCCAGATACTTACTTTTCTTAGGGGCGTTCCTCTTCACTTTCATCCACTCGAAGGTGCTGAAGGCGGCGGGGAGGCCGGAGGCCGGGGACGCAGACTTGGGGTAGGCGCCAGGGGCCGGGGACGCGGTCTGGAAGGTCCCAGGGTGGCCGTCGGCTGGCTCTTTCAGACACGCCGTCAAGGGGCCGGGCTCGCCGAAGGCCGCGTAATCCACCTGGCCGCTGAGGAGAACGAGCCACTGCCCGAGAAGACGGCTGAGGTGGCGTAGTGGACGTGCGCCCCGCCGTCGTCGGCCGGCCGCCCGAGCGCGCACGGGAAGTCGTACGCCGGCCCCGGCCCCAGGAAGCCGTAGTCCGCGCCCCCTGCCGCGGCAGGTGCGGCGCCCGGCTCGTAGGCGCCCTCCAGGGTGCACTGCGCGTAGGAGGGCGCGGCCGAGGGCGGCGCGGGGGGTGGTGCGGGGGTGGCCGGGGGCAAAGGCGCAGGTCGGGCGGCGGCCAGGGGCAGGCAGCTGACGAAGGCGCCGTCGCCGCTGCCCAAGGGGAAGGCGGGCTGCAGGGCCACGGGCCGGGCGTCGGCGCGGCAGAACTTGGGCGCGAAGCTGAGCGCGTCGCCGCCGCCCCCGCCGCTGCCGCACGACACGTACTCCAGGTAGGAGCTCATGGTTCCGGCCCACCCGCCTGAGCGGGGGCCCGAGCGCGGGGCCGGGCAGGACCGCCGCGGGCTGCGCCGTTCCGCCTTTCCTCTCTACCCGAACTGCCTTCGCCGAGCCATGGCTAGCGGGCCGGAGGTAAATAGTGGCCTAATATAGCAGCGGGGGTGGCCACGTGGCGCTGGCCGGCCAATGGGCGCCTGCCCCGCACGGGGTCCCGACTGGCGCGCTGCTCCACGCGCCTGCCCCGCCGCCAACTTTGCCAAACCTGCGGGTGGCCGCCGTCCAGCGCCCCCGGGCCGCGGGGAGAGCGGGCGCGGCCCCGGGGCGGCGTGGAGAAGGGCGGGGCGAGAGCGCCGGACGCCTGCCCCCCGGGACGGGCACTGGACGAAGCGGGAGGAGAAAGGCAAGACTAGCCGCTCGGGTGAGGACGAGAGGATAGAGGGCGAGACGCTTGTTCTTCTGGATCGGTGGGTGGCTGATCCCTCGGGTGCGGATAGTGGGCACTGAGGTGGGGAAGGGGTTAAAAGGGAGCTTGGAGTTCGACCCGTGGTCACTGTTCAGAGCCCTATGCGCTTTCGGTTTTCCTGGCACTGGTGTTACCCTTCCCCTAAACCTAGAGGACGTGTTTACTTTTCCCTCGCTTTCAGCCTGCCTCCGATTCACCGGACTGAATGTTGTGCCCTAGGCGCTGTGTACCTGGGGCGGCATCAGATCTTCACGTTTAGACTAGATTTTCACGTTACTTCGGCAGAGTCCCTTCAGTTTCCGCTCTTACCGTTTGTGGAGTCAAGGTGGGGGCGAGTGTTGGAGCGCCAGGTTTTTGATTGGGACAAAAGATAAGGTTTCTGCCTTGCGGAGAAGTTTACCAGGCTTCCCCCATAACTGGGTTATCCAAATACAGCATCTGCTTGTGGTTGAACGCTCGTGCTCCTCTCCGGGAGGCTGGCTCCCGCACCCGGGCTGCGCACGCTCTGGCTGGGCGCTTGGCTGGAGGGTGCAGAGGCTTCCCAGGGAGCCGTCAGATCTCAGAGGTTTGGACGGGCTCGTACCTTGAAGCAATTAAAGCTTCTGTTCCATCAGATAAGTGCTGCGTCGTCTCTTGCGAGTGAAATCTGAGGGCTCACAATGTTAATGGGCTCACGTCTTTCCCTTGATAATACGGTTTTGTTTACTGAGCGTGGAAGAGACGGGAAATAAAAGTGCAACTGGCACAGGAAATGAAGACTAGAAAGGTTACAAAGACCGGCTTTACATGGACAAACTTTTCAACTTCCTTGAACATTTCTTTGGGGCTGCAGGAAAATAGCAAAACTATATAAATAAATGTTATTTACACACAGCAGTCATGAGAGAGGGTGGCTTCCTAAAACTGTGTGAATACGGTCTACTCTTGACTTATTCAAGTGCCCTTGAGAATTTGATCTATTATAGCCTCTTAGTTATGGTGACGGAGGTTTTATTATTGTTTCACTGATCACTTGTCATGCAAGAGCGATTGAGCCCTTGCCTAAATTCCACTCTGAGGAAGCCAGGAAAATGGGAGCCATCACAGTCCGGGGAGCCAGTTCCTTACAGGGATGTGAACCTGTGAATAAACAGAGCCACACCGGAAGTGTTACCCTGGTGAGGCTGAAGTTGAGCCAAGGTGGGGAGGGGGGAGGTGGAGGGTACCCAGCTAGGAGTGAGAACAAAGCTAATAGTTCTGGTGTTGCGGCACTGCTGGAGTTCTGGGATTTGGTTGGGAAATGGAATCCTGTGCTGAAGATGGCCCTTCAAACTTGATGTTGCTACTTCAGTCTTTTCCTTTAGCCAATCAGATGACAAAAGTCCTAAATAGTTCTTTGAAAGAGAAAAATAGAGTCTCTTTTCTAGCTCTCTGGACAGGGAATGGTAGAGCTCTTCAGACCTAGCTGAGACTTATATGTAGAAACATTTTTTTGCTGTCCCCAACTCTGATGGCCATACAAAAATATCAGCGACCCAGATGCTGCTGAGTTCACATAACACCTCATGCACCCCTGGCTAGACTTTAAGAGCCAGTTTTTACCAGGATAGTGACCTAGCATGCACACCTCTGTCTAAATCAGTCTTTCTCTCGAAAGGTTTTCGGTTAATCACAACTCCTAGGCCCAGAAGCCCAGCAGGTCAAGAAGGAAGATGGCCTTCTAAACCTCTTTGGAGAAGGCATCCTGCAGGCTGCAACTCAGGATGTAGGACAGAAAACTAAGCCTAATTGCCCGGCAGATCTGACCAAAACCTATCACACTAAGGGCCTTTGCTCTAAGGTTTCAGGGAAAACAGGCAGCCTAGGTGCCTTGGCAAACTTCATTGCAACAGAGACCAGGCTTCTGCTGCTAAGCACTTGGGGCAAAGGTTGGGTCCTTCCTGTCACAATTAAGCATTGACTTTGATCCACCCGTGAGCTGTCTACACTGTTTCTCTGAAGCAAAATTTTGGAGATTGAACTTCGCTGGTGGAAGAAAATGTCCTAAAAGAGAATGAGATTTTTTTCTTAAAATTGTATTGTTTTGTTTTCAGAACTATGAGTGAGAGTTGCCGGGAGGAGGGTGTTCAATATTCGTTCAGACCCAATTGCAGTTCAATGATCATTGCGTACAGAGAGCTACATTCTGTTCGTCCTTCTCTCTACTCCCTTTAACCTCTCAGGCTTTGGCATATCCTACACCTTGGGCCAAGAGCTGCCATCTCAACTCCTGGACTGGTCCTTGACTTATTCATATTGGAGCCGAGACTCTGGTCATCTCAGACTCAGATTCATCATTTCCCAAGGACCTACTGTGTAAGAACATTTTGTTAGGGGAGGTCTAGGCTGCACAAAAAAAGATACTCTCAAACCAAAGGAACAAGGGATTCATTTCTGGCACAGGTCTCGACTATGCTATAAATCTACTCCAGAAGAATGTGAATCTATAGTTCTCTAAGGAGAGATTGGAAGATATTATTGGAGGAGCTATATGCAGAAAGATGTGAACATAGGATATTTTGAGTAACTTTAAAGTTTGTCTCCTAGATGTTCACAGAGTATGGGAGAAATGTCTTACTAATTTTATTGCTTGTTCAAGTCATGAATTCCCAAGGGTCACTTGCCCTGCCAGGTCCGGGTGCTGTGAGTTCTCAGCAGGAGGTGACAGCAGAGGGGCCTGATTGCCAGGTTGTGTTTGATGTAGGAATGCTTTGAAATCTCTCCCATACTGCTAACCAGGGCAGCCACCCTGAAACCCCACCCCCCATGACAACCTTTGTCTCTCATTCAAACAACAAACTTTTTTTTCTCCTGCAGACAGAAGACAGAAGTGAGGGAGGGTGACACTCTGGTCTTCTGTATGTTTACAGTTGTTCCTAAGAAGCCTCTTGCAACCCCTCTCCACGAGCCTCTTCATGTTACCCTTGGAGACGCTTTGAGCACATGCAGACTTTTGGCTCCACAGCCCCAAAGGGTAGAAGGGCTCTTGCTTGTTGGGGTGAAAAGTGGAGGGGGGGGAATGGGGGGTGGATTCTGGGCTTTTCTCTCAAGCAAGATTTGTAGTTCTCTGCAGAAGCCTTCAGTCATCCCATGATGGAAGTGGGGGTGAAGGACAGGAATTCTAAACCTATCAGAAGCCTGATAACAGGACCCTCCTTGAGGAAAACAGTTTGGAGAGCTGTGCCTTTCCCTGAGAGCTTTGTGAATGAAAGGCTCATGGGTCAAGCCCTTGCCTGGCACACAGTAACATACAAGAATGTTTGTTGGACAGAAATAAAAATGGACAGAATGGTGTGTTTTTACCATGACTAATATCGGATAAAAGATATCTTTAGATAACGGCTCCCAAAACCAATTCATGTGGGTGGAAATCAGCATAGAAGCTTCTTTAAAAGTGCAGGTTCCTGAGCCCACCCAAGAGATTTTTATCTACTATGCCTGACTCCAGTAGGAGTTGTGATAAGCCTCTTGAGTGATTCTCAAGCAGGGTTCTTGGGAACCATATTTTGAGAATTTCTGCCTCTCAGAAATTGAGGTGGGCAATGTGGGAAGAGAGGGGTAATTCGGTGGGAGGGGCCCTTGGCTAGCATCATGAGAGCTCATGGCTAGCGGGAACATTATACCTGAACAGTGCCCAGAAGCCTCTTGGGTGGTAGGGGCAGAGAATGTGAAATGGCTCTCACATTTTGGTTTGGCAGCCTAAGTCTAGTTGGGGTGAAGTTTTATAAAATATCCTTAAGTAGTAGTCAGTAGAACTTTCCCAAGTTTTGCTGATAAAATAGTGCTTTGCAGAGACCTGGCTTCCGCTCCTTGTCACCTTCCTAACTTGGCTTTAGGGATGCCAGTAAGGTAGGAAGTGAAAGGCGTTTGTCTCTCCCAGTCTCTTTAGAGAAAATGTAGAGTAGTTCTGAGGTAATGGAAAGAAGGAAGGAGGAGTAGGAATAGGAGTCTCAAGAGGGCGGAGCCAACTCTTCTTTCCTTCCACCTCTCCCAAATTGTCTGGAATGAACATCTGAGCTCCGGGGAGCCAGAGGGAATGAAATGTCCCTTGGCCTAAGCTGTAACTCTTCCTTTGATTAAAGATCAAGATGTCATAAAATGTCAGTGCAAGAAGGCCCCTTAGAGATGAGTGACATTGAACCCCTCATTTCAGAGAGGAAGTAACTTTACTCAGTGGTTAAAAGACAAAACTATCGGGGTACCTGGGTGGCTCAGTCGGCTGGGCATCCGACTTTGGCTCAGGACATGATCTTGCAGTCTGTGAGTTCAAGCCCCGCATCGGTCTCTGTGCTGACAGCTCAGAGCCTGAAACCTGCTTTGGATTCTGTCTCCCTTGCTCTCTGCCCCTCCCCCACTCCTGCTCTGTCTCTCTCTCTCTCTCAAAAATAAATAAACATTAAAAAAAAAAAAAGACAAAACTACCCTGCAAAAAATGAGGGAACTAACTTGGGTCTCCCGACTGTCTACAGTCTGCTGCCTGTCCACAGTGTACGAAGAGGAAAGAGTAAAACAGCCCCTCCTTTGCACTGTGGCAGGGTCAATGCTGAGCAAGCAGAGCAGTGTTGAAGGAGACACCCTTGTTTCTGGGAGGCCACACAGGCAGTGTGACTGCCTGGGAGGCTTGCTGGCCTCCCTTTGCAACTTGCTGAACTGGTGCTCCAGACTTCTGAGGCCCAACCTTGAGCTACTCCTAGAGAAGGCAGAGATGGATCTGGGTCCCCACCCCCTCCACCACGCAAGGGTTAAGGATCCCCTCATTTCCTGCTGAGCTTGACCCCTAGGGGATCAAAACCAGAGGTGTCTTTCCATTAATGTAACTGGATAGTACAAATTTAGGACCGTGTGAACACAGGTATACCCAGGTCGGTTACACTTGTACTAAT
Source organism: Lynx canadensis (assembly GCF_007474595.2). Lineage (NCBI taxonomy): Eukaryota > Metazoa > Chordata > Mammalia > Carnivora > Felidae > Lynx > Lynx canadensis. The sequence continues at coordinate 163,896,752 of NC_044310.1, read as the reverse complement.
CTTTTTCTCCTTTATTTTTTAAATAGGGTATACATTGAAATTTACATGGTTCAAGATTCAAAGGGTACACAGTGGTATGCAGTGAGCATCTTTCTCCCATCACCTAGTTCTCCTTCAACATAGGCACCAGTTAAGAGTTTCTTACATGTCTTTCCAGAGATACCTTATACGTTTCTATCTATCTATAAATCCCCCCACGTTTTTTTTTTTTTTGGTTTTTTTTTCTTTTTTTGGTTTTTTTGCTTAATGATGGTGTACCAGACAGACTCTCTCGCACCATGTTTTTTCCCCTGTTGTATCTTGAAGATCATTTCCTATAAATGCATACAGAACTTCCTGGCTTATTTTTACAACTTCATGCTGTTCTGCTGTACACACCTACCACAATTTATTTAACTAATCCCCTATTAATGGATATTTCGCTTATTATTCATTGTTTTCCCATTACAAACACATGTTCAAGTTTTTAACCTATTAGAAAAATCCCCAGACATGGAATTACTTAGTCAAAAGTATGTGCACTGGCAATCTTGACGCAGATTGCCATATTGCTCTCCTTAGATGTGAATCACTTTATGCTTCTGCCAGCAACATATGAGAATTCCTGTTACCTCATACCCGTGCCAAGTCAGTGGGATAGTAAAAGTTTTTATTTTTGCCAGTCTGATAAATAAAGAATAATACCTTTTACTTATCCTTATAGCATCTCCAAAAATGCCATTCTTTTTTATCTTGTTTGATCCTTTCATAATTCTAGTTTACAAATAGTAATGGCGACACAGAAAAGATAAACTGTTGGTCGTTATCCCACCCAATGTAAATGGCCAAGGTCAGACGTTCAGCACTCTTTCCTGTACTGCCCTGTGCCCCGAGAAAGCCTAAGGAGATTCAGAGAGAGTGGGTGGCTTCAAGCATTCCCTGAAAGACACATGATATAAAAAAGCTTTCCGACATCTGCTAAGAGGCCTCCTCCTTAGTGGTCTGATACCAAGACCACATTTCTGCATGTGTCCCTGGAGAGTACCCTCCGGAAGCAGAGGAGTTCTAATTAGCAATATGATCTGACCTAGTCCTAAGCATTAGCCTGTGTTCAATATCTGGGAAGCAGTAGGTGTTGTTTTTAATTTTCCTGAGACTTATTTCTCACTGGACATCCAGGATCTAAGTTATTGATCAGCATGGTGTGGGTAAGAGGATGTTTTCCCTCGGTTTTAGCTTTGCCTGTGATTCTCATTTAGACCTGGTGAAGATACCTGGTGAAGATAACACACACACACACACACACACACACACACACACACACACACACGCAACTTTACTGATAAACTTATGAGGTAGATATCTATTGACTGTTTCACTGAAGATGAAACTGAAGGCCAGAAAGATTAAGTGTATTGTTTAGGGTCATACAATGTATCAGCAAAACAGAAAATACAGTGTAGACCTAAAACAGAAGTCCTTAGTTTCCCCCTGCAAAATCTTCTTTTTCCCCTTCCTGTATTCATTTTGGTGAATGACCTGGCTACCCAATCAGGGCCTCTAAATAGAAGCCTAGGGATTAACATCCATAACTCCTCTTTCACTTGTCCAACTGTCAGCAAGTCCTGTGAATTTGTCCTCCTAAATGTCTTCCCTCTTCATCCTCGTTACCTTAGTTCCTCCCTAGGCTGGATTATTGCAGCAGCTTCCCCTTCTTCTTTCCTTCTTGCCTCCTATCCCTCCTCCAGTCAGACACAGCATCCCTCCCAAAGAGCAAGCTTTCCAAATAGATAACGTCATGTCCCAGTTTAAAAACTTCAGTGGCTTCTCACTGCCTGCAGATTAATTCCAGACTCCTTTCCACGGACCTCATACAACCTCTTTTGCCAGCCAGATACTCTACTCCAAACTCTCTTTGTTCCAGGTCTAGACCTTGTTCTTTCTTCCCTCCCTGCTTGCGTGTGCTGCTCTTTCCACCGAGTATGTCCTTCCTTCCTAGACCTAAAAAGCTCATACTTCAGGAATCAAAATTCACCTCCTCTGAGAAGCCTTTTCTGACACTACACTTGTGTTAGTGGCTCCTTCTCTTTATTCCAGGAACCTTTAGGCCATACTTCTGTTCTAGCGTCTGTCACAGTTTTAGGATTCTTTTTCTTCCCCAGTAGATCAAAAGGCATACACTATTAGTGACCCATTTTTAGATCTCAAAGCCCAACACAGTGCACACAGGAGCTGTTCAGCAGGTATTGCTGAAAGGCAAGGAGAGAGAGAGACTCTGACCCAAGGACAAGAGGACCAGTATTTTAATTGCTTAAAGAATTCAGGACACTGTGCAAGACTTAATGCTACAGCTTCTATCTATCTAAAGTAAAATGATAGTAGAACATCTCTCCAAAGCAAGTTAATTTCCACCTGAGAGGATGCTGAGAGAGAAGACAGGGAGGGAGGAGCTGGGATTTTGTCTTTCAGGGGCTCTTCCTATAGGCTAAGGCAACAACTTTTAACTAACGTCAGAAATTTCTCAGCTGATGTCACTCAAAAAGAGGGTAAAAGAGGGGGTAGCCTGAAACTTTCTTAGAACTTACCGAGGACTACAAGCACCACCGTAAGAACGCTTCACCACCCACTTTACCCATGACCTCCTGCTGCAAACAGCTCTAATGCTAATGACCTCCTTCTCTCTCCCTCCACCAACGCTCACAGTTTTCAGTCTATCCCTTTCTGGTATTTCTAAAATGAACCCCAAAAGAGCTGAAGTAAAAATACTCCAGTCCTTCCTTCACACTTGAAAAGAGAGAGGCATATCATTATGGTTGGCATTTTACGTATATTTAATTGTTCTTTTTATATGGCATTCAGGTTTAGTTCCAAGTTTAACAGGGATACCCTTGCTTCCTTCCAAATAAATTACTCCTGCAGGTAAATAAGAGAACTAAACTAGCTCTGCCCCATCCCTGAATTCTAGTCCCCTGGGAATCTTTTTTTTTTTTTTTTTTTTTTTTTTAAGACTCTTACATAGTGTCTGTGAAACCTGGGATTTTCCTCTTCCCTTTCCAGGGGTACAGCTGCGCTAAGGGTGTGACGGGGGGCGGGGAGCAGGGGGGGGCAGGGTATACAGTCTCCGTGCGTCTGGGGCGGGCGCGGGGGCCGCCCCTTAGGAGAGCCGTGGGCTGCAAGGGGTCCGGAGGCGGGCCGGCAGGCGGCCGGGAGTACCGGGTAGTGGGGGGGGGGGGGGGGTGTCCGGCCTCGCGCCGCAGAGCTTGGGGCAGCGGGTCGCGCCCTCCGTGAGCGCTCACCCCGGGTGCCTGTGTCTCCTCTGCTTGCGGTTTCTGGTCGGCTCCCAGCTGGCCCAGACTTGCTCTGAAGTAGGAGGAACCGCTGTCGAGTGAAGAGTGCACACCGGGTGATTGATGAATTCTAATAGGACTAACCTCTCCCGCCACCCACCCCCCCCCCCGACCCTCGACACACACTGAGAAATCCTTCACCCAAGCCCCCCCCCCGCCCCACCCCTCCCCAGGCCTCGTCGCCGGCGAGAGGGGACGCGGCCGCCAGCCGGTTGGGTGATTAACTCACCGTTTGTCTTTCGGAAAGTGTGCCAGGTGGATTGAGGCAGCCTGGCCGCTCCGGCTCTCTGCTGACTGCGCCGGGCTGCAGGCCGGAGAGCGCGGAACGAGCGCGCGCGTCACATGGTGGCGCGGCCCGGAGCCGGCCTTTGTGCCGCGCGACCGCCCGGCCGCCCCGGGGAGGCGGCGGCTATTGTTCCCCGCGGGGGAGGGAGGTGCTCAGACTCGGGGTCCACGCCAGCCTCCTCCCCAGAGTGTCCCCACATCTGAGGACGGGTGGGGGCTTCCTTTGTGTGTTTTGGGCCTGCGACGGAATGGCGCGCCGTTGCCGCCCCAAGGGGCCGCAGAAGGGCCGAGAGGTTGGTGCCAGCGCTGTCGCTACTTCGAGCTCGGCCCAACCGACCGACCCAGTTTCCCCGCTCTGCCCTTGCGGAAGAGACGGGGAGGGATGGGGTATTTGTAGGGCATGCGCTTGGAACAATAGAGCCATCAAAAGGCCTTCTCCCTGGTCTCCTCCAAGGCAGCTAGGCTCTTCTCCCCTCTTTCGGAAAGGCCGTGGCCCAACAGGTCCTCTTGGCCTGATTTTAGGCCTGCTTTCCAGTAAAAACACTTCATCTGTTATCCACAAATCCTATTTAAAGTCTCCTCCTTGGACTCTTACTGATGTAAACATCCCATTTTCATTATTTTCCAGATTTATTCTTCCATAAATTGATCCAGACTACCATAGGAACCAGTCAAGATATTTTGCCACAGGATTAGGACAAGAGGATTTACCTACTATTGCCCACCTTGCAAATCTCCTAGGGACCTTTCACTGCTTCTGCTACTGCAAATGATTGGACATCCATTTACATTTCCTCTTCTTCATGTGTGGAAGGAAACTTTTGTTCACTGTGCTTCAGGCTGCCCATGGCATGAAAGTGGGTCCTTGAATTCCCCTTGTACCATTCCAACTTGCCAAGGTGGTTTATGAGACCTGAGGGAGGTGTTTAGGCGTGGACTTTGGGCCAGGTGTGTAAATCCATTTGGTACCAACTTTGGGCCCCAAGGATTAAGGGCATGTGTAGCTGCACCAGAAGAGAGGGGAACAGTGAAAACTAAAATTTCACCCTCTGTGATGATCTTCACCCACCACCAGTACCAAACAATGCTGTAAGTACAGAGGATTCACCTACCCAGTCGTTTTTCCTCTCCATCCGGGCCCTCTGCAAGAGTGAGCCAGTGCTCAGAGATGGTGGAGGGTATGGCTGGTGACTCAGTCTCAACTGTGTCTCAACTGTGTCCAAAGTGTCTAGGGAGAAGTCTGCTCACCGGTAGCTATATCCTCTCTGGGAAGGCACAGTGCCCTAAAGTGGTGAGGCTGTAGGCCTGTGGGAACTGGGGCCTCCTGCCCCTCTTTTTATTTTATTTAATACTCACCAACTTCTCTTCATTCCCCCCCTTTTTTTCCCTTACAGTTTCTGAAAGAAGGACGGAAGTAACACCAAGAACTCCCAGATGAAGAGGACCTTCCTGGATCTGTAACTGGGATTAACCAGTTCTTTACTGGGAGAGAAAGTTTCAACTAATCCTCAGGATAAAAGCAAACAGGCCTGTGACTGTCCCTTGAACACTGACAGTGTAAACAAGCTTCTGGCTCCTCCAGGTCAAGCAGAGCAACACTTTTCATTAGAATGTTGGGTTTCTTCTTTGTTATTCAAACATACACCCACATACATCCCCTTGTCCCTCCCTAATGAACAAACCTCAACAGATGGAGAGCCTAGGCTCCCAAGACTTATGACTGAGAAGATGCACTTCACTCAAGGTGGGTTGGCTTGTACAGAATGGGGGGAGGGAGAAGAAATGGGAAGCTAGTATAGGTAATTACTGTCTTTTAATACTCCTTACAGATAGAAATCCAAAAAATCCTGTTAGCAGCCTCTGGGGCCTGGGAAACCGATTTGGCTGATGTGTCTGTGATAGGGACTAGGCTTGGGGCTGCACCAGGGGGAAAGTACTCACTCTATATTCTATCATTCTCTCTCATTTGAAAGCCTGTACAAAGAAATGGTACAAATGGATGGTTAACTTAATGATTCCATCAGAGGCGGATTTTTCTCTGTCAGGACCCAGGATGAGGCTGAGGTCTGAAAGCCAGGAGGCAGAACATTTACTTAATCGCCCTTTCTTACCGCCTTTCCAGGGGCCAGGACTGCTCTTCAGACCTTTCCTCTGACACGTCCCGTACCCCTGGCTAGCTCAGTTGGGTCTTCTTACCCCACTCCTGGCTGGGCCTGAGTTTCTCCTGGTAGCCACGGCAAGGTCTCCTTATAGCTAAATCTTTTCCCACTCCCACCTCCCATTCTACTGCGGGCCATTTTTGCAGCCTCCTCTCTACCCAAATTAATTAACATTTGATTGCCTGGACAGAACAACAGGGGCTCCCAAACCGCTGCCACCCCCATCCATGGACCCTTTCTTCAGGCCTCAGGATGATCCCCCACAACCTCGCTGATCCCTCCCCTCCCCCAGCGCTCCCCGCCGCCTCTATAGGGAAAAAAAAAAAAAAAAAAAAGCGAGCTGGTCAAGGCCTGAGCCAGAGAGCCACGTCCCCCTCTGGAGCAGCAAAGGGGGGAAACCTCCCAGAGACCGATGCCCAAAGCGAGGCCCGGCCTTTCCCCACCTCCAGGCGTAGGCCCAACAGTGCCATTGTGAGGCCTTTTCCCGACGCGGAGCCCTTGGGGAAGCTGCGCACACAAAGGCGCAGCCGCTCCTGGAAGCCCGGCTTGCTCGGCGCCCTCAACCTAGCGCCGGACAGTCGAGGCCTTGTGCGCTCCCCCATTGTACCCCACGCGGCCGTCTCGGGCGAAAGTCACGGCTGGGGTGGAGGTTTCCGTCTCCTGCCAGCATGCCCCTTCCCGCTCCAGGTCACACACTCCCCCCCACTTCCCCGGGAAGGAGAGGCCTGGGCCCAGAGCGCCATTGCCCAGCCGGTGCTCCCCTCCCCCACGCTCTTCTTTCTGCTTTCCCGAGGCCCGGGAGGGAGGAGGCGGGCGCCTCCGCCGATAGAGCAGCTATTGTGACCTTCCCTCGCCGAGCGGGAACCCAACCGAGTGTACCGCTGGCGGGGGAGGAGGCGACTGTATGCGCAGACCTCGGGGTGCAGAGGGGGGTGGTACTGGGAAATAAATAAAGGTTTGCAACCTTGGGCAGTTGGGCCTCAGAGGGCGTTTGGTTGTGTTTAGACTCCGGTGCTTCCTAACACTAATTGCGGGCTCAAAAGGAGCAGAATTTATGGCGAAGGCCAAGGCGGCTTGTTTATAATTTATGAAGTTTTAAATGGCTGTGCTGCAGGCCCTCCTCTCGCCCTGGCCGGCGGCCGCGCGGGAAGCGCCTCCCCAGACTCGCCACCGCGCCCTCCTCCCCGCGCCAGGAGCGGCGGGAGTGTGCCCATCACATGACACGCCGAGGGCAGGAAAGAATCCAAGCCATTCTAGGAAGCCCCGAGGAAACCTGTCACCAAAGGTGAGAGAAAGTCAATTTGTCCCAAGCGAACTCCCCCACCCCGTTAGAGAGGGGTGCCTCCGGGTAACTGCCCGGAGAGGGAGCCCCGACCCGCACCTCTCTGGAGCATCAGTGTGAGAGGAAGCTGATGTCAGCCGGCCTAGACACCGTTTAAAGTCTAATCCATGAGACCTAAGCCGCAGATGACACTTGGGGCCTTGCAGACACCCGCAGACTCAGCAGATACTCCTGCGGTAACACACCGCGCTGGAAAACGCCTGGAGCCATAATGCATTATGTATTTTTATTATTATTTATGGTAGGAAGAGGAGATGAGGGAAAACCGGGCTGAATCTAAACAGCCCGATAATTCATCTATTTAATATTTAGCCAGTTAAGAAAGGTTGTTGTAATCCCTGCAAGGCAGCAAGCTCTTCTTTGACTTCCCTAATAGCTTAAAAATAATTTCTTACAAGACAATTAGAAATTCTGCCTATGGATGCAAGTTTCATCGAAAACAATTTTAAACCTTGCAAATGGGTAAAATATCCCTTCAGTTGAAGTCATTATTCTGTTGATACACTTGTACAACATGTATACTCTAAACCTGCTCAGATAAAGTGAAATTTTGCACAAAGGATAATCCCTACCACCCCGATCTAACATTGCCATTTTAAAAACAAGGAACAAGGGAACTAGATATTATTTGAGCTATCATTATTTAGCGAAACACAACCATCCAAATAGAAACGACTGTTGTTCCACCAGAAGATTAGAAGTTAAATTATTTCCACACAATGGGAATTTCACCTCGTGTCACGGGGGGGATGTAGTAGGAGCTGTATTATTTGTCAAACCGAATAGAGATGCGTGGGCTGACTTTGCTGAAATACAAAGACTTGAACCTTATCTGAAGGCGCTTTCCAAGTGTATCCTCCTAGAGAAGCGGGTGGACATTTGTCCACCCCTAGCCGAAGCCAGGCTAATATTACAAAGTGGATATAATCCTTGAAGACATTTTTGCCCGTGTGTTGTACAAAGAAACCGGAATAACAAGGTGTTTATACTTGTTGTGTTCCATTAATTAAACTTTTATTACTTTACATCGTGGGGACGTTTGTTTACTTGAGAAATGAACCACCAACCATCATAAAGGAAAAGTCCTGACAGCATTTCCTAGAGAAAAAGCTTAGGTGCGTGTCTCCAAATGATCGTTCTTTTTGTGCACCTTAGCTTTTTCAGAGCTCAGTTCTTTCTTACAACTTCTCTTGTGTCTTTTCTTTGATTGTCAGTTTTCTTTCAAAGTTTATTTTTTATTAGCGCAGAAAACGTGAGAGCTGGCCTCCCCAGTGTAAATGCAACCTTAAAAAGTCGATTTATGTCTAAAAAGAAGGTGGTGGAAATAGCATAGCAGGCACAGCACAAAGCCCCTACCCAGATTATCCCCCCCCCCCCCGCCCCGTCCCCGGGGCATTTCTGGGTTTGCATCCTCAGATTTCCACCCCCCACCAATGTCAATAGCTGCAATGTAATCAAGTATCCCCAGAACCAATTCGTATACCAGATTCCAATAAATGAAAAATAGATATATCAAAGAGTCAGCCTATTCGGGGGCCTTCTGCTGGATTGTGCAAAAGATAAAAGGCAGAGCGATCTACTTCCCAGTGTGCTTGATTAACACAGATACACTCCGACTGAGAAATTTTTTTATTCTAAATATTTGTTCAAATAGTACCAGACAATTTGAAATCAATAAACTGTGTCGAGTGGTGAGGGCTGCGGCTGTGAGAAATGAGTAACGGGTGTCGTGCCACGCCACGGGGCCGCCTGACTCTATACCCATGAGGACAATTTGCGGTCTTAATCCTTTACAACTACAAACACCAGCCACGGTTACAACTGTTCAAAACTACTCTCTCAACTAGTTCAGAGCAAGGGGACTAAAGAGGTGAGACGTGGCCCCCGCGGCCTGGGAGCGCGTTCCTAAGCTCGGCTGGAGAATTCTACAAATATACACATAATACATTAAGACGAGGATAAATAATCAGGGAAACGAAATGACTCGCTTCAAATAATAAATACGGTCGTTGAGTCCGATGCAATCCTTACGGGACGGGAAGGAGCATATAATTAAGGTCTCCGCAACTAAGCTAGACGCGGGCCCAGGCCCGGGGCTGTCCGGGCTCTGGTCCCTCTGCAGAGCGCGCCGCCGGTGGATCTCAGACTTACCTTCGGGACACCATTACCAGATTAGAGTCCCTCGGTCCGCAGTATATGGCACTGTCAGGGTTACAGAGGACAATCCTTGCGGCTGATTTATGGCGAGTCACCCAAAGGAGGGAGCGCCTGGAGGGGAGGCCCAGTCGCCTGCGCCTCGGCCGCTGTTGGCCCGAGACCCAGGAGGCGGCAACCGGGCCAGAGCGAGGGGGAGGGGGTCACAGAGCTGCCCCCGCGGGCCCCCGCCCGCCACCCCCGCCACCAAAGCAAGAGAGGTAATTGCGCCGCGAGTTCGGGGCGGTGGCCGGCCGCTACAGATGCGTCAGTTCTGGGGGCCCTCGGGCAGGCGTCCCTGAGGACGAGTGGTGGGCCGAGGAGATCTGTGTAGGTGGGATGAGGGTCGCACGGTCCATGGTGGTGGTTGCCGGGAATCTGAGCGGCGCAGCTGTAGTCCACGCTGGCCGAAGACGGATGCGAGAGGTGGCCCAGGTGAAGACGGGCCCGGACGCGGGCGCCATGGAGTCGACGAAATTGCCCCCCACGTACACCGGGCTGCCTGCAGGTTGGCGCTGGCGAAGCCGCCGCCGTTGCTGGCCATGGGGTGGGGCTCGAACTCGGGCGCCGCGGTAGCGCTTCTGCTGTGGCAGGCAGCTGCTGAGCGGCGCCGTGTAGGCGGCCAGGCCCGTACATGTTGGGTCGAGATTTGGCGAAGGCGGGCGGCGAGGGCGCGTCGTAGGCCAGGCCGGGCACGGGCGGCAGCTGGCCCGAGTAGGCCACGTGGCGGCGGCGCTGCCCAGAGGCGGGCTGCGCTCGGGGACTGACCGGCTGGCGAGTGCAGGATGCCCTTGGCCTTCTGGTCCTTCTTGTACTCATGCGCCGGTTCTGGAACCAGATCTTGATCTGGCGCTCCGTGAGGTTCAGCAGGTTGGCATCTCCACGCGCCGTGGCCGGCACAAGTAGCGGTTGAAGTGGAATTCCTTCTCCAACTCCACCAGCTGCGCACTCGTGTAGGCCGTGCGCAACCCGCTTGGACGCTGGGCCCGGCGGGCTCTTATCCTCGCAGCTCTCTCCTGGGCAGGAAGGGAGACAGAGGGGACGCTGAGCGGGAGCGGGGGATGGGGAGGACAATCCGGGCCAAAGCGGGTGCTTCCCTGGATCCCTCCTCTCCTCCCCCCTCCTCCCATCTTAATGCTGGCTGGAATGAGGGAGGGGCGTCTGCGACGTAAGATTCCAATCGGGACTTCACAGGCCCCAGCCATACCTATGAGTTGCCACCTGAACTCCAGCCCCCCCCCCCCCGCCCGCCCCCCGCCACACACACACACACACACACACACACACACACATCTGCCTTCTGAGGTCCCGATTCACTCTGCCACCCCCTCCCCTTCAGCCTAGTCCATCATCCTGTCCCTAAGGCTAAGGCTGTGGAGGAGTTTAATGAGAAACTGTAGCAGCTGGTAGGGCCTACCCCCTCTTCCAACCCCCTTAAAGAAGGAACAGACTTCTCTGAATATTCTTCCCAGCCTCTGCCGGGGCTGAGGGGCTGGCTCTGGGCAAGGCACCCAGGAAGCATGGAATGAGATCATGGCACCTCACCCCAGCTCAGCTGCACCCAAACCCAGGGAAGTGATAAGCCATAAAAATACTTCTCCAGAGTTTCAGGGGCTTCAAGACCAGCCTGGGTGCATTCTGAGTATTGCAGTGCTAGGAGCAGCAGTCTGAACACTGGTTTCCAGTACCCCTGCCACCTCTCCGCAGCTTGTCCACTCCCTCCTTGGTTACACAAATGGATTTCTCCTGGGAGGGAGGGGCCTGGACTTGCAGCTGGGAGGGAGGGCAGGAGAAGGAGCTTACCGGCTGGAAGGCACTTTCCCCCAAGAGCAGCAGCCCCAGAGAGTTGCAGGCAAACCAGAGATTTGATAACAAGGTAGTTACATCCCATGCCTCAAACTGGCCCTGGACCTGGAAGCATATTCATCTATCTGAAGATAAAATGCATCAAACGACACGAGGCCAGAAAATTTAGGGACCAGGCAGGCTAAACAGAGAGAGGCAGTAGGCCTCAGAGCTCCTGGCCCTGCCCATCTTCTTCTGCCCACCCTGAATAGACCCACAGAAGATCTTCCCAACTCTGGGGTCTCCCTTTTCAGGGAGAGAAATCCAAGGCTGCTCCTGTTTTAGAGCATATCCCCTTCCCTTAAGATATGCTCCTCCCCATTATGGATTTGCTGGGATGGGGAGAACTGGGCTGGCGTGGACCAAGTAGAGTCTGGCTGTCTTGCAGGCTCCGGTTGGATTCGAGTGCCCCATTCTGTGGTTTTGTGATCTTGCGCACTGTCTAACCCTTTATCTGTAAAATGGGGGCTATACCTACCTCAAACGGTTCTTTGGAAAATTAGATAGTGCTTGTAAAGCGCTTACCATGGTTCTTAACATAGCCCTCCACAGACTTTAGTTCTTATTAATTTAAGGGAACGGGATTCGTGTGATGTAAGATACCTAAAACCCAGGCTTGGGGAATCACAAGTTTCGAAGAGCTATTGGATGGTAGAAGGAGCCAAGTTATGACCAGCCACCCAGGAAAACAAATGTTAAGTCAATATATGGAAGAGCTATCTATTAATAACTATGGGACTTGTCCAGCAATGGCACCAACAGCCCGGAATGGAACACCCTGTCACTGTAAGGGCATGGGTCCAATCAGGGACACTAAAAAGAAAGGACATTTCTGCATGAGTAGGAATTTAGACATGTGGCCTCCAAAGTTGCGCTTCTAGCCCCCAGTCTCTTGATTCCTAGATGAGCCTGAGCTAGCCTCTGGGGCTCAGTGCGGGGGGGGGGGGGGGGGGGGGGGGGGGAGGAGACTTAGCCCGGGATGAGCCCCCTCAGAGAGCTACCTGCAGCGGCACAGCCGTTCTTCTGCTTGGAGTTCTGTCGGGACTCTTTCATCCAGGGGAAGATCTGCTTGCTGATGGTGGCTGAAGAGCCAGAAGCATTGGGCCCACCCTTGGCCTTCTTGGCAGGCGCTCCACCTCCGGGATTGGTGGGCGAGGATGGGGGCAGGGTTGGTGGCGGAGGAGGGGGTTGTGGTGGCTGCTGCTCTGAGTTCAGGCCGGGAGGCTGGCTGCCACCCCCCCCACCCTGGCTGTTCCCAGTGCCAGGACGCATACAGCTGCCGTTAAGTTCAGCTCCTTTGTGGGCTGGGGCTCTCAGAGGTGCGGAACTCTGGATGGAACAGGCGGAGCCCGTGTAATCAGTGTCCAGGGAGTTGGCAGCGGCAGGGGGTGGGTAAGGCTGATGGGGAGTGCCGTAGCCATAAGTGTCAGTGGCTTTGCTGTAGCCGTAGCCTCCGAAGAGTCCTGGGTTTTCATAGTAAGCAGCCTTCTGCATCGTGCACTCAGGAAGTTCCAGGGTCTGTTGACCCTGCTCAATAACATTGACCACCACTGTCTCCTTCACCACCACCTCCACTGTCTGCCGAATCCCGAGAGGGCTGGGGTAGCCGCAGGCACCAGGTGACCTGTGGAGAAGAAAAGCGAAAGGCCCCAGAGAGACTGTAACTGACAGGACAGTCGATGTATAAGGACTAGCTAGCCCAGGCTCTCTGCTGCCCACCCAGTTCAGAGTGGGGAGCTGAGATTTTATGAAGTTCAACTTATTTGAACCTTTGAAAAAGTCAGAAGGAATTTCTTATAAACATGAAAAGACCACTCCCACTCTTTAGCTCAACTCCATCCAAGAGAAGGGGCTTCCCCCACCCCCCCCCAGATAATGTTTTCTTTCTTCAAGATTGTCAAATAGCTTTTGATATGGCATAGGAAAGCACTTATGGATTCATACATTTTAATGGCTGATTCTCCCACTGGACTTTGAGCTCCTTGTGTCTTATTCATCTATATATTCTTAACACCCAGCCCAGTGCCCTACATGTAGTAAGTGTAATAAATGCTTATTGAATGAGTGAATAATGGACCTATCAATCAATCTTTGGGTCATCCCACAGTTTTGATGAAAAAAGAAAGTTCAGAACAGCCAGAACTCTCAAAAGAAGGAGGACGAGGAGGAAGGAGAAGGAGAGGAGAAGAAGGAGGAGAAGGAGGAGAAGGAGGAGAAGAAGAAAAGTATCTCCCCCACCTGGTTTCAAAATCACAGCATCTTTCATGGAGACCAGACAGTCCACTTTCTGGTGCCGGGATGAGAATCCACCCAGTTAACTCTGTGTGTCAGCACTGTGAAATCTACCAGGAGATAAAAACCAAGAACACTTAAAGACTCCCAAACTTATTTTGAGGTTAGAAAGATGTTTCTTCTCTTTCATCTACATTTTTCTAGACTCTTACTTTGTCCTCCACTACTTTTAAGTGGATACCACTAGAACTTGGTAAAGAGATTAGAATTTGAAATGCATGGAGCATGGGTAAATGCAGAATGCTTCATGTTACAACTTTATCATTTTTATCCTGCATCTAATTGTGTGAACAGATATTATTGACCTCTGCTCTGGATCATACACTGCACCCCACCTCCACCCACTCTACAACCAATGAGAGAACCTCTCATGGCATGATGAATGGACCCAGAATTAGAAGAAGAAAAAAAAAAAAACTAAGAAAAATTCTTCCCTTTTGTGTCCTCTGACTCTTGATGGAAGTTTTCCTTGTCAACCACTCCACCCCCATCTCGTGAAAGGCTCCTAAGGAGTTAAAGTATAACTAATAGCATTCAACCACTTCTGTGTGCTTGATAAAGAAAACTCATAGGTCAGCTCCCTAGTCTTAATTCTTGATCTCCTCTTTCAGGCACCTTTCCTTCCTCAAAACTCCCTGGGCTTCCATCATGGTCATCATGATGGACCACATTGTCTAGACAACTTACGTGGCCTAAAGGATTTGACCACTGGTACCAAAACCACTCGCCATTCACTCATTTCCCTCCACTTTCACCAAACAGCCTAACCCAATTTTTAAAATCCTTTATATTAGCCTTTGTTTGGTAGTATTGTTGCCCATTTTGTTACAAAGAATAAGTGAATATGGCATTTATCTTGATAAGACACAGACCCTTTTCAATGGGATAATAGAATACTAGGATGTTATGTTTAGGAATTGTTTCTATTATTGTTCTGAAATGTATGCGGTTAAGATATCTACCTAGCAAAGCTGACGTAATCTTTCTTTCATTCAATTTCTATGTCATTCTGACTATTAAAGTTCCTGAATATCAAATAGAAAGTTACAGCCTCATCCTCTGTCTAACATTTATATATGTTTGCCCCCAAGCCAAAGGACTGGTTTAGCTGTTTCTGGACTTTTCTGGGATCCTACTTCCAGTCTTAAACCTTGGGCCCTCTGGATATCGGAATGGCCACATTTGACACTCAACCCACCAGAAGTCACTGCTGCTTCTGTCATTTCATTTACAAGTGTGGAAGCAAAATACTTTCCCTCTTGCCTCCCAGGTTGACCAAGGTTATCTTGATAGGTGGACCAGTCACATTAAAATAGCTTCTTTAGGAACTGACCAGGTTTTTGAAACAGATGGCTTTACATATATATTTTTCCTATGGTATATTCTTAGGAAAAGCTGTGTCCTGGGCCTTAAAGTGTAAATATTTGGCAGCTTCATGAATAACCACAGCGTCTGTTCTGCCTGTGTTTTCATTGTCTTAAGGGATTTCAAGGCCCACTCAGTGATGATCCACCACTCCAATGTCTATTTGCCCCAGAAGCAAGGGTAGTAGCCCTCTCCTCACCAGGAAGGCTTTGCAGACTCCCCCCACCTCCACAGTATAATGCCCCCAAAAAGCACCTCTCCTAAAACAGAACCTGAGAATATTGTTACAAAACTGGTTTAAAAAAATAAAAAAGCTATTTCTTTCTAGACATCCTACTCCTTGTGAACTCTGCTTGAACCTAAAAAGCAGGAATGGGTCATAAATCACTTGGACAATGGTCAACTGTTCAGTTGGCTCATCTTTTCGATCCCCCCCCCCCCCCTTTAAAGGCTTTCTTTCCTGGCCCTTTGGTATCTCTGCTCATTTTTGCTCGGGGACCCAAATGCCTTGGGGTGAAGACTAGCCCGTGTCGGGGGAGGGGCAGTCTTCGAAGTCCTCAGCTGCCCTTTTCTCTCATTCCTCCTCCTCCCCTCAACCCCCAGGGCACCAGCCAGGGCAGCTCCCCAGAACCCCGCCGGCACCAGCCTGGCCCCTTCTAGAGTAAGGGCACTACACAGGGTCTGACTCGACCTTCCTGCGGTCCCGGGAAGTTGCCCAACTCAGCTTGGAGGCCCAACCGCAGGCTGGAATGCAGGGCCAAAGGATTCCTAGCCACACGGAAGGAAGGCGGCCTCAGAGCGACCACCGCCCGCCGCCTGGGCCGCGCTGGACCGCCACACTCGCCGCGCCCTCTGAAACAGCCGAACCCTGATACTTGCTCACTGCACTTAATTCTGCCCGGGATCAATACCTAATATGATACCGAATAAATAAAAGGCGCTCACAGCGGCCAGAGGACGGGGTTATTAAGCAGCTGGAGCTCTCACGGGTGCATATCAATGCACCTGTCATTGTGGTTTGTAACAAAATTTATGACTGCCAAGCACGGCGGCAGTAAACGCTTTCAGTAAGGAATGAAAAGAAAAACACTTCCCAAGGCCCGGCACTTTTCAGAAGTGGAAAACAGGCTCCGCGTAGGAGGAAGAGCGGCAAAAGAATTCCCTACTCCGCACTTTTCCCGGCCCCGCGCCCCGCGAGCTGGGGGATTATATAAAGTGGCCGGTGCCGGTCTCTCCGAACAGCTCCGCTGCACGGCCAGGACGTAGGACCGGACGCGCGCACCTCCGCCGGGGCCGAAGACCCGCTGCCCGCCGCTGCCTGGGAAGCCGGGAAGCTCGCTGGATGCTCAGAGGCCGGCCCGGCGCTCGCTCTCCCGCCGGGGCCGTCAAAGACCGAGGGGCTCGGGGAAGGAGGGGGCGGCAGTCGCCTGGGCTGTGACTAGCGCGGCAGTCGCAGTTAAATTATGGGCCGGTAGAGTCAGGGCAAGTTGAAAGAGAAGGGGGAGGCGATGATGTGCCGGTTGCTTCTGTTGCTCTCAAATGTTTCTAAGGTTGTAGTTGGCTCCTCTCTTTGTTTTTGTTTTTCCTAAACCAGGGCCTCGGAAACCCACACATCTCTTTCTGGCAGACAAGACTTGTGCTGGGCACCTCCGTTAATTCACTGGAACATAGCAACGATTCTTCACTCCCTGTTGGCTTTACTATTGGGGGATTCCGAAACCACTCCTTTTCGGGTTTGCTCAGTGGGGATATATTTGCTGCAGAGCTGGGCTCGCTCTCTGCCCGAGTTCTCTCGATCTCTCAGCCTGAGCCTCCTCTACCCTATGGGAAGCCCTGGACGCGCCTTCTAAATCATTCTTATTTAGCCCAGATAACTCAATACGTAATACACCCTCCATTTAAGGCACTGGGCTCACCCCATTAAAGCGCCATAAATTTGAAGGCCGATGATCGGTTATCATGTAACGGGCAGCAGTTCACACGGAGGTGATCCACTTCAAAGCCGCCCTTTGTTTTATGTCTTGATGTATGAATCCTGAGATGGCTACCTTGAGTTGCAGGACAGATGGAAATGTAGTGGAAATTATTTTTTTAAATCACACTACTCACCACAGTGTGTGTGTGTGTGTGTGTGTGCCCGCGCAAGCTCTTGAATTTTGTCTGTAACTCTTTTTAGGTTCTTCAGGGTCCTTTTGATATTCTGTTGAGGCGGATCTGGAACAAAATGGAA
Source organism: Lynx canadensis (assembly GCF_007474595.2). Taxonomy (NCBI): domain Eukaryota; kingdom Metazoa; phylum Chordata; class Mammalia; order Carnivora; family Felidae; genus Lynx; species Lynx canadensis. The sequence continues at coordinate 163,879,715 of NC_044310.1, read as the reverse complement.
AACTCTCAGTGGCAGCCGCTTCTAACGCACACATGTTGAGAGGCTTTCCCCTTTAAGGGTGTCATAATCAATGTGACTATTGTATATGTTGCCCAAAGCCATTCCAGGCACCTTCTCCCTGGCAGAAAGGGAGACTTGATTGGCTTCTAGGGAGTGAGTGGCCTTTAACACCAAAATCTTTGGCTGGATGGGGAAGGAGGAGCTCAGACCAGAGGGAAGTGCCAGACCCTCAAGCAACGGGTGAGCCAAGTGGGTCAAAGGCACAAGGGGAATCTGTCCTCTCCCCCTGCTTCAGCCAAGCTCTTAGTGCTCCAGGTGCCTTAGTCTCCCAGGCTGAGCCCAAACCTCCTAGGAGTAAAGGAGAAGGACTGTACAAAATTGGCGTGGGCGGGAGGCTACAGCATAGGACACCTGAAAAAGATGGGCCTGGGTGGGTCCTAGTCAATGGCTGCCCTACTCAGCCCCAGTGGAAAGGGAGCTGGGCGCTATTTCCTGATTTGTACTTTGTATCTTGCATGGTTCCTCTGAATTATTTTATTCCAGTCGGTACCCACCACAATCCTGGCCTGGGCTGCCCACTCCTGGGTCGGGATTAGGCTGCAAACAATCTAAGAAACACACATCCCTTCCACCCAACAGACCAAGCTGCCCACCACTACGGGCACTTAGCGGGTGCCCATGCAGGTCAGGTGAAAGGAGAGACACAATCCCCCCTCTTGCATCTGCCCTGTGCAATTTGTCGACTCAGTAGTTTGCAAACACTAAACCGGGCAGGAGAAAGCCCCACACAAAGCATTCCAGTCCCTTCTAAAGACCAGAGCGCACAGTCATAAGCCTTTGAAGTGACCTTTGGCTTAGACAGCAATAACTCACCCCTTAATGAACACCCAACGGAAGCGCCTCGGAGAGATCCCAGCCAGTAGGGCTCCTAATATCGAGCCCAGGCTTCAGCTTCCCAGCCGGTCTGGGCCCAGGGGGCCCAGGCCGCTAGGCCCGCCTTGAGGGCTGTGCAGTGGGTGTGCGATGTACGCAGGTACTCAGACCTGATCAGCGAGCCGGAAGCTACTTTATATGATACGTTCACGTGAACAGACATCAACTTTCGCCGCTTGACTATGTTTTATTATTTTTTTTTTAAAAAGGGGGTTCTTTAAAAGTAGGATCTTCCCCCTCAGAAGAGGGCTAAATTGAAAGACCACCAGGGCTGATCCCACGATGCCTGTAGCTAGATTTTGTTTTTCCAGCCGTGGATGATCAGGGTAAGTTTGCTCCTGGGCATTCTGGGATGCCCTGTGCACCCTGTGCTCTAGGCTCAGGAGGCTTGGGAAGGGAAAGAAAAGAGGACCCCAAGGTGGCCAACGTTAGGCCACCCAGAGTCCCCATTGCCTTCTCTCGAGCTCCCTGCTCAGCCCACCCACCCTCCAGCACAAGCCCAACTTCAGCCTCCTGCTTGACCAGAATCGCGGGCTTAACCCTGCTGGCTCTGGGCCACCAGCTCAAGTACCCTTTCCACAGCCAGAAACTGGGGTAGCGGGAGGGAGACCCATCTGGGAGCTGTCAACGGAGAGCTGGTCCGCGGCAGGCCGGGCCCTATACCCCAGCCCCCACCAGCATCCCCGGGAAAAGTCTTTAGGATAGGGAGCCTTGGTGCGGATTATTGAAATTTTCGGGGAAGTTATAAGTGAGTGCTCCACGGGGCCAAATGAATGCTGCTCGCGGTAATTGGATTCAGCTGACTAAGTTGGCAGGCGCGCTGCTCCAAGGCAGCAGGCGAAGAAAAATGTCCAGTGACTTTAAGTTCTGATGGAGCCAAGAGCAGGCGATTGACAAAACAGCTTTACTGCTCTCCTTTGATGGCGATGTCCTCTTGGAAGTCGGTCCCTCTCCAGCTGGGGCCTGTCCCATCGTAGGTGAAGGGACTGCTCCTTGCTTTCTGGGACCCTTCCCCACAGAGGCCCAGTCTGGCCCGGCTGTGTGACGCTCCCATGAGCCTGGAGCCGCTCCTTCGGACTCATGGAGCTGCTTACTTGGGCTTTGGCCCCGGAAAAATCCAGGATGAATTGTCCTGTCCTCCTCCAGCCAGGAGCCACAGGATCCCATAAACAAAAGGATGGATGGGAAGCAGGAGCCAAAATAATGATTTAGCTTTCATCCTGGGTTCTTTGGGGAGAAGAAACCAGGAGCCCTAAACCTTTTTTCTCTGCCACTCTGGAAGTCAAAACCCAGATTACTGAGGGAGCATGTACTGGAGGAGCCTCTCAAACTCTTCTGAGTAGTTTGGGGGTTCTCATGAATTTGGGGGAGAAGCTGGAGAAGCACTTTAACCTCTAAAGGAAAAAAATATTAAGCCAACAGCAAGAGATAAAGGCGTGCGTATATGGAGCTAGTTCCCAGAACAATGCAGGGAGCTGGCTGGTCACAGAGTTTATTTAAATACATATAAATCAACCTGCCTATGCCCGGCCAGGCAGCCCAAGACACAGAATTAATATGACGCTCCATCTTACTTTGGCAGTGACAGTGTAAAAAAAGTTTCTTTTTATTCATTTCATTTCCCAGCCCATTTCATAACTGCACATTTACCCCAAAATAGTTCCTCCAGCCCCCAACCCCTTCACCGACCCTCTCCTGAAACTGCCACATCCCCCCCACCATGCCATCAGCCACCCCCCAAGCCTGGCAAGCTAGTGTGTCCTCCTAACCTTTGGGTAGGCGGGGAGCATCCCCACAAAGCGCACCTCCTTACGATTAATCACCGTCCTCAATGTATATGTAGAAGTGTATCTAGGTCTACGCGGACTGCCTCACCAATTGGCAATAATCAAGATCACAGATTACACAAAATAAATCATATTTAGTATCCCGCCTCAGGGCAGCAAGCAGCCCGGTGCCCAAAGATTTCCATTTTGTCATGCAATTGCTTACCTGGATCCCAATTTATCATAAACCTGGTGTCCTCGGCCTCAGAGTGGGCGCCAGTGGGGGGCAGAGCTAGCCTTCCCCCCTTTGTCTGCAGACAACACTGTCCCAACCCTGGTCTTGCGCGCTCGCAGACGCGGCCATATACCCGAGCACACGGAATTCCCGGTAGAACGGAACCAGGCTGAGGTTCAACTACCAATAAACGCAGGAGGAACGAGTTCGCAGTCCCCGAGCTGGCTTCGCCTGCGATGCGCGCCCGTCGGTCCACCCGCCCGCCTGTCCGCTCCCAGGCCCAGAGCGGCGGCCACCCGCGCCCCCACCCACTCCTGGGTTCCTGCCCAGCCCTCCCAGACCCCCCAGAGCTCGGGGTTTGTTTTGCTTTCGGAATGGGCCCTTTCTGGATTTGGAGAGAGCCCCGGAAACCCCCTCATGGTCGGGAAATACAGACGCTGCCTTCAAATGCGAGCATATTTGTTCACGTGACCCCAAGGGAAGATTGTACTGATTGAGGCTGAAACTTTCACGCCATCCAGCCCCGGAGCGCAGCCAGGCCTGGGGGCTAGGAGGAGGGGCGGGAAGCGTGGGATCCGGGCCCCTTCCCCGGAGCAGGCATGAGTGGGTATGGAGCTGAAAGAAAGCCCTCATCTCGCAGCTCGAGTCCAACCCAGCCCCAGTCCGGCCACCGGCAGTGGCATGAGGGGCGCTGAGAGTCTCACCCCCCACGACCTCTGACCCTGGCCCAGCCTTCCACCGGACCAGCCCGCGGACTGGAAATTTTAGAGGCTGCCTTTCAGAGGCGTCTCCGGAGGTGCCTATGGAGCTTCGGAGGCCCAGGGTTCCCTTAGCTCCCCAGTCGAGCCCGATACCTCTCATCCGCACGCACCCGGGCCAGGCTCCGCCTAGGCGGACGGGCTGCTCGCCCCCTCCCCGGTCGAGGCAATTAGTTGTGGCACAGCGCAGGCTCCAGCCCTAAGGTGGGTGACTCCAGCTCCCAGACCGGGGCCGGTCACCTCGGGGAAACCCCCCCCCCACCCCCACCCCCACCCCGCTGGGGCTCTGGCTCGTTCCGCAGACTCGGCAGAGGAGCCGCCACTCCCCAGAGCCAGAAAGGGCGCATAAGCAGCCGACCGGACCCGTAGCGGTCTCCCTGCTCTGCGTCTTGCGCGCTCCACTCGGGTTCCGCGCGGCGTGGAGCCGCCAAGGCGCCGAGCTGCTGTCTGCCGAGAGCGCGCGCCTCCAAACCTGTGCAGGGCTCACGGAATCCGCAGGCCCGGCGACTGCCAGGCCGCGGCTTCCCGCTTCCTGCGGCGCCTCCAAGAAGGCGAGGTGGCTGAGAAATCAGCCCTAGCCGGGCTTATCTGGGAGTCCTGGGAGCTTCTATTTTAGAAATATTACATCGGGACCTGTTCCCAGCACTCTCCGAGTGGTCAGGCGGAATTTACGGTAACAATTCTGCGTGTGAGAAAGAGTTAAGCTCCCGGCCAGGGTGAGCGACCGGCTTCCAGGTCCCCGGCCTGCCGCGAGTCCCTAAGGTAGTCTCCCAGCCCGACCCGCTCCCCAGAATCCCGCACCATGCGGAAGTCTCCACCCCATCCCCGAAGTCTGGTTTTCACGGCCAGTTCTGCTTCCCAACGGCATCGGGCACGGAGCAGATGCCCTGTCGCCGCCGGCGAGGTCTCCGAGCGACGAAGGCGATTGTGAATGTGCTCAGCAGCCCCAGAAGAGCCGGGGAGAAGGGGGTAAAGTCCTCCTCATCCCCATTGCAGAGGCACAGGAAGTCCCGGAAGACAGGTCACAGGCTGCTCAGAGCCCTTTAGACCTATGAGGGAGCTCCTCCTTTTGTTCACCTGGACGGGCCTGGCTGGAGGCCCACTCGGACGCCTCTTGGAGCCGGACCGTGGGTGCCCCCAGTTCACCCCCACCGGAGTATCCCGCCCCCTAGCCTCCCGCCAGGGGCCGAGCAACGGGCCCGCAGCAAGTGTTAATCTCCTGCCAAAGAGGGGGGCCGCTTTGCGGGAATTTGTCTCCAGGAAAGGATCTAAGCCTTCTTCAATCGGAGCATATGTTCATAGAGCAATAAACCGGAAAGATTTACAGTCCTCGCCCGGCCCCCAACAGCCTCGCACCCTTTCAGGAATTACTTACGATGATTATCACATCAACCCGGGCAATTGTCACACTGATAAAATAGCCCGGGCCGGTGCCCGCCAAGCCCAGGACTTGGGAGGCTGTTGGCTGCCGGGCTGCCAGCGGGGCTGGGGAGGCTTTTTGTGGGTTCCTTCTCTGGGCCTACCAGGGGATGGTGTGGTGGCTTGGGGTGGGTGGGGTTGGGGGGGGAGGGGAGCCAATTCTCATTGAGAAAAACGCAAGCAGCTCAAAGAAAGCGCCCGGAATCTGCGTCGGAGTCACTTGCAAAGCACATAAACATTTGTCATCTTTGAATAATTGAATTAATGTATTATTGTTTGAATGTATAATTCATAACGGAGGAAACTTTGTCTCTGTCCTGACGGGGAAATATACACACACCAAAACAGAAATCAAAACATACACACAATCCCACAACAACTACCAACGCAGCCAGCCCCAGCTAGCGGAAATCATCCTCAAAGCCAACGACAGGGAAGGAGGCGAATAAAGAGGCTCTCCTCCCCGGCACCGGCCCTGGGTTTCAAGCTGAAGGAGGAGAATGCCCGCTGCCGCCCCGACCCAGACCCCGGCAAGCTGGGGGTGGGGTGGGGTGGCAGCGTAGTGGCGAGTGGGACCTCGAATCTCCTTGGAGTGTGGGAGAAGAAAGGCTGAAATGGGAGGCAACCGGACAGACAGCTTTTGCACCTCTCCCTGGCCTCTCTCGCACATCCCTGCCCCAGGCTCCCCTTCGCCCCAGGGTCTCCCACCCTGCCGGCAGGGACTTCTAACCCGCGCCTTTATTTTCCATCTTCCCCCAAATTAAAAAATACAAAAATAAAGAGGAAGAAGGAGAAAACTCCTTGCTGGGGTGGCCGAAACAGCAGAGCTGGGGTGGGAAAGGAGGGGAGTGGGAGAAGCAACTCGGAAATCATTATCTGTTGGTTAAAACCTGCCTGGGGTAAAATTTCAACTCGATTTTATAGCCTTCTATTATGACGCAAAGAAAAATTTACGACCCTCGCTTGAAAAGAGGGCCGGGGCCTTTTCTCACCGGTTTAAGAATAGGCAGCAGATGCCGTGACAGCGACCATTGTTCCCGGTAGACACAGGCGACCGGGCAACCTCGGCCCGCGTGCGCCAGGCGCGTCCCCACAGCCGGGCGGGTTTTCTTTTTTTTTTTTTTTTTAAACAACTCCTGTTGTTTCGGAGCAGCCCGCGCGCACCCTCGCCCCTCGCCCCCTCGCCCCTCGCCCACCCCCACATGCTCACACACACCCTCTCTCTCGCTCACATACACACACTCGGCCGCTCTCAGTAATTTTTCATAAGTGCAAAGCTTTGCTGAACCAAAGGTCACCATCCAAGCCACTACAACTTCTCGCCGGCGCGCGGTTCCAAATCAGGAAGCAAAGGGAACTATTTGTCAGCGGCCCTGACAGCTAAGTTCATTAAGGATTTAAATCCGAAGAAATAAAAGTCGCCAAAATATTTACCTGCTGGCCGCGCTCCCGCGCCCGCCACTGGGGGCCGAGGGTGGAGGGCTGGGGGCGCCGCGCAGCCCCCCTCGGCGGGTGATATTCTTGGGATCCCTGCACTTTCCAAGTCGGAGAGAGCCCTTTGCGTGGCAGATTAATGACGACTCCGTGTTTCTTAAGGGACGTGCTGAATTAATTATTTCGCCAATCACGTGGTCGGGACTTGTAGAAATCTATTCTTATCATCTTCCTCGCACTTTGAAAATTCTCCGGGTTATGAAAGGCCCTCCCCCGGCTGCCGGCGAGCCCCGGCCGCCCAGCCAGGCGCGGGGGGCAGGGAGGGCTCCCCAACATGGCGGGCGGGCGGGAAGCGCCTTCTGCCGAGGGTCCCGATTTACTGTACTGTACTCAAGCGGGCTCGGCTATGGACTCGCTTCCTCCTCGTCCCTGCCCGTGATTCAATACACACAACGGTATTGATGTATTGGTGGGCACAGGAGGAGCCATTAACCAGAAGACGGGCAGAGGACAATCATAAAATGTGTCTGAATATTTAAACTTCTGTCTGCGCACTTATAAATACACATGTCCACGCGTCTGAGGCGAGCCCTTCCATATATTAAGGACACATGTCTGATTTTATGCATTCTGCTCATTTCCTGTCGCGAGCAATCCCCCCCCCCCCAGCTATTTTGGGACTCCTGTCTTGGCCCACTCTCCAAGGCAAGGCAAAGACGAGAAAAAGCCTTTGCAGAAAAAAAAAAAAAAATAGCGCACGCCACTTTTTATGGTGGGGAGTGTTTATTGTCGTCTGGAGGGCAGAGGGGGCTCTGGGGGAAGGAGGGGCAGGTGCTGGAGGCCCCAGTGGGACTAAATAGCACAAGGAAAGTAGGAGTCCAAGATTGGAGACCAGAGGGGTTTGGTCCCAGCAGCCACTGGCCAGTCTCAGCTTGGTCCAGAACCCAGCACTCTCCCAGAGTTGGGGGCAGGGAGGTCTCTCACCCACCACAAGACAAAGAGAGATTGGAGGTGTCTGGAGCTAACCGGGGCCAACCTGGAGCCTCCTTCTAGCCTGGGAAGTTACTTATTTTTTCTTCCAAAAAATAACGCCCTGCAGCCTGAATGCAACGTTAGGCTTCCCAATGCTCACAAAACATGGTGGCCAAATTGGGACTGTGTATGTGTGGGGGAGAGGTTAATGACAGATTTGCTAACCCTTACACACTTTAACCTTCACATGTCAGGCACAATGCAGAAAATAATAAATTGTTTATATTGAATGTTAGCTTTTAGAAGACTTAATGAAGAATGCTTCTTGGAGGCACCAAACAGGATGGAAGTTTCGCTACACCTTTTATTATTTCAAATATAGATCAATGAATTACATCAAAACTACAGGCAACAATTAGTATAAATAATACTTTAATCAGTGGCAGCAGAACATTGGTCAATTCTATTAAAAAAGCATCCTGTGTGAACAGACACCATGGGCTGACAGACAATGTCTCTCCCAACAAAAGGCTGCAATGGACAAAGTGAGATGGAGTCTGAGGAGCAATGTCCTCGGTAAACACTTCACTCCTCCCCAGTCACGACCCCAACACAGCTTAAAAAAAAAAAAAAAACAACACCAAAACAAACACTTCTGGCTCATATTTGGGGGAACAAACTGGAAACAAATGAAAGCAAATGGGCACTGAGCCTTTCCACATCTAGGTTTCTCCAGAGTATGTTCCCAGATGGAAACTCATTTCCTTCCCTGCCCTAGGTGGTTTTGAGAAGGGAGGGGGGGGGTGCTGCTGCTTCTCCCCTGCCCCACTCCTGTGGGCCCAAATGGACGCTGGGGTCCGATTGGGACCACAGGGTTGAGGACTGCCCCCTGGGCCATCCAAGCTCCATTAACATTTCAAAAGACAATCCCTGGAAACTGAGGAGAACTGAGACTTATAAACAAAGAAGTTGTTTCTCTGATTAAGTTACTTTTCAAAGTAGTGAAGCTATGTTTGAGAAGAAGGTGGGTTTTCTTCATCAAAACATGCCTCTTGGCTTTCCTCTGGGACATGGGTGAAGTCAGTGAAGCAGTTTTGGCATTTGGTCTGAAGCTGGGTAGATAACCTGAACTTCTGGAATGGGGAAATCTATATAATAATCTTTATAATACATATGTAGTTGGGTGTCGTGAAAATATATACTTTTCCCTCCTCCCAAGGAGAAGGTTCAATATATTCACAGATTTGGGCTTTAGGAAAGAATCTTAGCAACTTTCCAACTTGCCTCTAACGATAGCGGCTCTTTTCAAATGCTACATCCAAAGACTGCTCTCCCCCATTAGAGGGGGAAAAAAAGAAGAGAAGGGTAGTTAGAGTCCAAAAGGTTAAGGGTTTAGAGGTCAGTCCTCCCGGCTGAAATACAGCTAATCGAATAGAAAATTTGTCCTCTGGATGAACCTGATTCTGTAATTTAGCCGAACTTCAGTAAAATACCTTTTCAGCTTCTCAACGTGAGGGCGTCAGAAAAAAAGACGTCTTGACTATGTATGAACTCTTTGCTTTTGTCATAGAAACAATGATGCGAATAATGCAGGAATATCCATCTTTAATATCCCGACGTGGCGATATTCAAGTATTGCCATGTGCAAGTCTGAGAGCCAGGCTCACCCCAAGGAGGAACAAAGAGCTGTCCCCAGGGTCTAATACAAAAGACCAAGGCTTGGAAGATACTTTAGAGAAGTGGAATTTCAGCCTAGGGACTCCAGTGAATACCTGCTCTCAGCTCTCAGGAGACACCAAAGAACATGAGTGCAGAAAAAGTCTTTTTTTTTCTCCCTCCACTTAAATATATTTAAAAAATTATCTCTGAACTTTATAAAGCATTCTGAAGCACTGAAAAAAAAATAGCTCCAATTCTTAATCTCTCTTTCAAGCTCATCCTTTTTCCCTCCCCTCTTTTGTCACTTTTTGGTAGCTACAACCAGGGGTTTCTTTTTGGAGCCCACAGCTTTGGGGTTAAACTTCGAAAGTCTGTTTCATTTGAGTATATGAACTCTGGCCATTCCCTTTGACTCTTCCCCCCCCCACCCCTTAGCCTTAAGGGTCAGCATTTTAGAAAAATGAGCCTTGAATCCTCAGGCAAGGCATAAGAAAAATGACTAAAGACATCACTCCTCTGTTGTTGAGAGTGATTGTTATGAAACCACTATTCTTAAGGCAAGGAGGAGGGCCTAAAACTTTTATACTTTTACAATCTCTGCTTCTAATCATGGTTGAGAAAAACTTCTTACACTTGTTTAAAAAATAAAAAAAACTTCAGGAAAAAAAACCCTAAGACCAACTGTTGTGGGCTTCTAGATTCAATTAGTGTTCTCTTTCTTTTTTACAGCAAGATTTCCCCACCTTCCCACTTTCTCCCCACCACACACCCCCTCTCCCATAGAGGCCGTACACCAATTCCTATAAAAATACTGCTACATGGGTTATTTGGAATCCAGCATTTGGAATCCAGTTGGAATAGAAAATTCAGTCACTATCTAATGACCCAGAACATAGAGGTGTTGTTTTCTTTCCCCAGAAGGAAAATGTTGGACCATTTGTTTCTTTCTCTTTTCCCTTTCCTTTAATCACCCAGAACTAGTTGTAAGCACAGTGCTGAAAAAAGCACATGTGGAAATATATTTTCAAGAACTCAACTTTGAGTGGACCCTTTGCTTCCCTCTAAAAAGGGTTAAGGGCCCCCTACCACATTTCCGGGGAGTGGGGAGGGTGGAGTTCAAAATGCCGGTTAGAGCCAGAAGTTAGTCCACACATCTCTGATTCTTCTCCCTGAAACTCAGCCCCTTTCACCTTCTTAAGATTTTTGGCATTAAGATGTCAGTTATTTCTGTCCCCCATCCCCCAACAAATAAATATTAAGCAAATATATCTAAACATAAAATAACCCAACCCATTTCCACTTCCTTCTTAGACTCATTTCTTTGGGCATGGGGCCACCGGGAGCAAATATTTTTTCACACCGGAAATTATACAGATAACCCAGAAAGTTCAGAAATCCTGGCCCAGCTTTCCTGTTTCCACTGAAAGCACCTAGCACAGGGATGGCCAACCTGCTGCCTCAACTCCCCCACTTTATTAAGCCACCAAGATCCCTGGAGGGGTGGGTGGGGGAGGATGTTCAAAATTCACACTGGGATAAAGCATCCAACCTTCATTTGCAAATTCAAAATCCAACAGCAGAGATTTTCATAAGTTTAATGACTCGCCAAGGTTTATGTTCTCAGTAGCTCCTGCCATATGATAATATACTTAGAGAGAGAATCCCGCCCCCCTCCCACCCCCATACCCGCTTCAGGGAGGGGGCTGCCCTCGGGCAGATGCTAACCTAGGTCCTAGGGCGGCCTGCGTATCCCAGGTCCACCCCACAGTACCTTAGAGCCCAGGGAGGTGACAGCAAGCCTGGCCTGCCCCCGCAGCTTCGGCTCAGCCGGGAGCGCAGGGAGGAATGGGCCCAGGGTCCCCACTTCTACAAGGTCGTCAGGTCCGTGTGGTGGTCCTTGGCCATCTGCTGCAAATGCTGGCCTGGGGCAGCTGAGGAGGAGCAGGAGGAGGGAGGAAGAGGAGGACGAGGACGAGGACCTGCCTTTGGTGTTGGGCAGCTTGTGGTCTTTTTTCCACTTCATCCTCCGGTTCTGGAACCAGATCTTGATCTGGCGCTCAGAGAGACACAGGGTGTGAGCAATTTCATCCGACGGCGCCGGGTCAGATACCTGTTAAAATGAAATTCTTTTTCCAGTTCTAGGACTTGCTGCCGGGTGTAGGCCGTCCGAGACCGGCTTGGGCTCCCCGCCAGTGTAGTTGGGGTTCACTGCGAGACAAAACAGACAGCACGGTCAGGTCAGCGCCCGGCTCCTCTTAGGGCCCTCGCCACTGCCCGCTCACTTCCTGCGTGCCCGAGGCCCGCGCCCTCCCATCGCACTCCCCAGCCCTCTCCCTTCCTCCCTCCCGCCCTCTCGTCCTCTGTACCCCGCACCCGCTCACTCCCACCCACCCACTCCCCCAGGCTCCGGGCGGGGATCCCCTTAACTGCTCCCATCTCCCTGGCCCACCGAGAGCTCCGGAATTCCCTAGCATTTTGGAAAAACCCCCTCTCCTCCTCTACCAGGTTCCGTCCGCTCTGAAATGGAGTCCTCCCCCACCCCACCCCCATCTCCACCCCCTTTTTCGCCCACAGCCAAGCAGCCAGCCACATGGTCCCGCCTGCTCCCTCATCTAAAAAATTATGGGAGAGAGTAATTGCGGCGCCCATTGAACCCCACAAGCCCCCACCCACATCGCACCCCCTCTCGGGGGCCCAGGCCTCCAGGCTGGGTGGGGACTGATAGGTCGCTGGACCATGCCTTACCCGAATTCACGTGCACCTTCTTCATCCCTGGGTAGACCACCGCGGGCTGCTTGAGTGCCGTCCCGGGGGGCGCTGCTTGGGGCCGCCCGGCTGGCTGCAGGCCCTGGCCTGGGCAGAGGCGCGGGCGGCGGCGCCGGGGCGGCGTGGGCACGGCTCTCCTGGGGCGCCGTATGGCCACCGGGGCCGCCGGGTTCTTGCCCGTGACCCCGCGTGGGTAGCGCCGAGCCGGGCCCGGCCCGCCGCCTCCGAAGGTCTGCTCACCGAAGTCCGGGCCGTGGGTAGAGGCCCCGGGGGCTGGAAGTCTGCACCCTGCACGCCTCCGCTGTAGTAGTCGGCGCCCTGGCTCGCCTAGGTAGCTGCCCTGCAAATATTCCTCGCACGGAGGGAACTTGGGGTCCACATACTTGGAGTTCACCATATACGAACTCATGGCCATTAATTTCAGAAGGTAGAAAATACTAATTTTTCTCGTGTTGTCTTTTTTTCTCCTTCCATAGGGCCCTCCTACTTGCTGTCAACTGAATAAAGTTGGCGGCCATGTGACCAAGCCAGCCAATAGCGAGGAAGCGAGTTTATCACCGGGTTGGTGAGCATCTCATAATTTTCACAAATTTAACTAAATAACATACGTGTAATCAAGTGGCTCGCCATGGCACATTTGAGGGCCCCCGCCAGATGTTAGTGTAGTTCTCCAATTCCCTGTACCCTCATTCCTGGCAGGTAATCCCAGCTTTTGTCTGCCACTGACTTTGTTAACCTCCAGTGTCCTCTCCACTCACCCCCGCTGAAATACAGCCCCCAAAATGGGTACAGTTCAAGGGGGAGTGAAACCCCAACTCTGTCAGGCTGCAGAATGACAAAAGGCCGGTGGGTGAGGCAGCCTCTGAGTTGGGCAGAGTACCCCAGGCAGGCAGGGCTCCCGCCCGCGGGAACGGGGACTCTGCCATACAAAGGCCGAGTCCCGGCTTTGTCTTCCTCAGGGTCACCCAAAAGTTACAACAGTCTGGCGGGCCCGAATCAAATCAGGCGATGAGTAACTGCCAAGCTTGCTGTGAGTGCCCAGGATGGAGTGCTTTTAGCCAAAGTCGGTCTTACAGGTATGGCAAGACCGCCCTCCACCCAGCTCATACAGCTGAGGGGTGGGCCTGGAAGGTGATGATGGTACCCCCACCTCACCCAGATAGGCTCCAAAGGACCCTGCACTCCCTTTTCCCACGTGGCAGTCAACGACCTGTGAGCCTCCTCACTGGGCACCCTCTGACCTCACTTCATGCTCCTTGAGGGCAGAGTTGGGGCTGGGGCTACCTGGCTTTCCACCTTGCTCCCCAGTTCCCCAAAAGCTAGCCCTTTGGCCCTGCATTCTGCAACCAATTAAGGGTTTACACGGGAACCTCTGTTTAAACGTGAGGGGCTTCGGGGAAAAGGCTCCCCCCCCCCCCCCCGTGTCACCAGGCTCAGTCCATCTTCCTGGAGTCTAAGGTAATAAAACAGAAAGGAAACTGACCCGCACCCGGCTGCCTCTGGCCTCAGCTTCCGACTATGGCTATTTCGGAGAAACATGAAGTTTTTGCATCGACCATATATTCCCCTAGAATCGAATCTGTGACTATGTGGATACCACACAAATTCGGTTCTACAGGGTATATATAGACAACGTTACTACCTCCGGGTTTCACCTAGAGTGGGTACCCAGACCGCTGGCCAGCCCCGGCCTCTTCCTCGGAGCCATCACCGGCCCGACGCAGCCACTCGCACTTTCAGAGAGGGTTCAGGTAGCTTGAAGAGCTCGGTGACAATTTGCAGCAACGAGTTCCCATCCTTGCACCAGGGCCGGAGTTACCGAGCAGCCAAGGAGACAGGACACTCTTCTTAAGAAAGAAAGAAAAGAAGAAAAAATAATCCATCCCAGAAATGGGGGCTTTATTACCCTCCTCTCTAGATCCACCCCCTCCCCCTTATCAAGTGGTATTTTCCAGAAAGGAGCAAATGCCCTTAGTGGCAGGAGAAAAGATGCAAGAGGAGAATATCCTCTGCCCATTCTTCTTCCCAGTGCAGGGGCAAGCCAGGTTGGCTGACAAAGCTAGTTCCCCAAGAGGTCTTGCATTTACCTTCCTGGGCCCTGTGCCGGCTGGCCTCTCCGTCCTGAGCTGCAGACCCTGCGGCAGGCACTGCTTGCAGGCACCAAGCTGCCCTGGGCTGGGGTCGGCGTGCTAATGGTGAAGGGCAGGGCGAGGGGTCATTCGAAATCATTTACAAACATATCACAAAGTTTCATTATTTTTGCTTTGCCGACAGCAGCACACAAGAGTACAAAAGTTCATGAGTTGCACCCGCCCGCCCCAGTGCCTCAGCGCTGTCTAGGGCTCACCCCTCGGTTTAGGGCACCAAGAACACAGACTCACTTCAGGGCCGGGATGGATTTCAGGGGCAGAAGGATGCCCCAGGCTCAGTCCGGCTTTTGGATCTGTGAGCATAGGCCAGAGGTGCTAGAAAAAATTTTTTGATTGTTTTAATTTCCTCCTTGTGATTCAAAAATTAGTTTCAGCCTCAGCCTTCATCTGGTGGGGTAGAGCAGAGAAACGCCTTTCTGCCTCTCAGCCTGGCAAAATTGGCTGCCTGCTTCTACTCTGCACTTTGCATGCTCCCCACCCCACCCCCCCATCCTTTGGTTCCAGTGCTGTGGCTATTTTGTAGGGATTTCCTGGGTGCCAATTCTAACCAGAGTCTGAGGCTGCCCCAAGCCAAATTTCCTTGTTGAAGGGGGTGGTTCCCCCCAACTTCCCCTAATGCCGAGTGCTCCCACATACCCACCTGCCTGGGGACACTGGGCCTAGGCTTTATCCAGACAAACTGGGGGAGCCTGCTGGGCCGGGTGGGGACCCGGGTGAGGGTACACATTTTCATATTTGTTAGACGCTGTGACCTGCATTTCACCTTATTGCTCCACTTGTTCAGACAGGTCAAAGCCAACGAGTTATTGATGAACAAAAGCGTTAAATATTCACCTCCCGCTCAACTGCCCATACAAATGCTTTTGATCTCTCGGGCTTTTTGTGCTGCGTTCAGCTACAGGGTGCCGAATGGGTTTGCAAGCGAAGAGCCCTGGCAGAGATAAGCACCCAGAGCAGGGGCAGCAGCAGGAAGGGGGCAAAACCAGGGTGTCCTGGGGACACCAGATTTTCCAGCCTGGAGCCAGAGTCGGTTTCACTTAAGCCAGCCTGATTAATAGAGAGGAATTATGAACTGGGCGGTATCTCCACTCCTGGGAGTGAACACAGCCCCCAGGAAGTCAACTAGGCTGCCCATCCTGGAAGGCAAAGAAACCTGGCCCCGAGCCAAGCACCAGTTTCTTCCACCTGAAGAGAGGGTGTCTCACCAGAGAGGATGGGTGCCTGGCTCCTACCGCCTTCCTTCATTCCATCTCCCATTAAAATAAAGTCATCTCCATTTTGCAGTAAGGGAAGGGTCACTATCTTTTCCTCGGTTCTCCTGCCACTACCATCCACTTAATGGTAGTCTTCCTGGAGACCCCACAGGCCTCCTCAGAAATGTACCTGTCTCCGCGGCACATGCAACTCAGAAAGATCAAAGTTCTGAGCCCAGGACCCCAAGAATCTCTGCCCCCACCGCAACTCTACCACCGCTACCACCACCAAAACCACGTTTGCTTGCGACACTAGCGGCTCTGGAGCGAAAATTCTCGAATTGCAGTTACAGAGAAACAGAAGTGAACCAGAAGCTTCGTATCTCTCCCTCCTTGCTCAGCCCGTGTCCCCAGCCCACAGCCCAAACGTCTGGAGCTGTGGCCGGGGGAGGGGCGCGAGGAGGGATTCCCACTTACAGCTCAGAATTCGCAGCCCTTCCTTCCCGGAAGCGGGCCAACTGCACACACCCGGAGCCGTAGAGGGTTACGTTTTCTTTCTTTCCTTCGTCTTTTTATTAAAACAAAAGAAGACAAGAGAAGACTGCGCCAGGCTGGAACGGGTTAAGCTAGGCTGGGGTGGGGGGCGGAAGAGAATCGCATTGCTTTGGTGTTTAGCAGGTTGGTTCAAGCAGAAAGCGATGCTCGCCGCAACTTGTTAATGGAGCGGGCTGCTAATTAGCTGCAAGCTCCTAACAGAAGCATAGGCTGCTGCGGAGCTGCACCTGTGCGAGCTGGGGAGGCCCGGGGAGGCCCAGAAGGTCCAGAGAGGCCCAAGGAGACAAGGGTGAGAGCCTGCGGTGTGCTCTCTTGGATAGGTGACTGTGAACTAGGCCCCAGAAAATCCATCTAGGAGCTCAATCAACTTAGAGCCCTCCAACCCCGGAGAGAGCTTCCCTTGCACCGCCAGGCCAGGGCAGTCAGGGCCCTTCTTCACCGCCTACTCTTCTGGCGCGGCCCTTCTGCCGACACCTCCCCAGTTATCAATACCGCCTCTTCGCATTTCGGAAGAAACGGGAAGGTACTTACAGCCGCAGCCTCTCATGGTCCCGAACCTGTTGCAATGAAAACGGGGGTCACTTAAATTCCACAGGATAATGAAGCAGACGTACAGGATACACAGAAAAATGACAAGGCCCAGACACCCCACCAATACCCAGACCTCCCTGCTTCGGGTGCCGCCCCCAGGAACTGCGCCAAGTTCTCCGCGGAGCCGAGCGGGAGACCGCAGTCCTCAAGGGCAGACCCGGGGAGTAGCAGAGTATGGTCCCCAACACCTCCCCCACTCCATGCACCCTTGGGCAAAACCTTACTGGTTGCTTGGCCAGACTCGGGCTGCCTGTAACAGGGTTTCCCCAGTGGGAAAACGGGAAGCGAGGAGAAAATGGGCCTTTGTGTTTTTCCTTCTGCACAATCAGCCGGGTGGGCGCAAGTCCACTGGGGAGGGGGCAGCCGCTGCATCTGTCCCCTGCCCCAGCGCCCTGTCTGCCTCGCGCTGGGAGCAATTCAACCCCTTTTGCCAGTTTCAGATTAGTTTCAAATTCCTCAGCCCCAACTAGCGCCCCCCAAACCTGTCTTCTCCTTCCCAAAGAAGGACCAGGCATGACTGGGACTTGCCTTCCCACTCCTGCTCCAATTCAAAACAAAGAGCAATTTCCAAGGGAAATGAGGATTCAAATGATAACGAAGGAGGAGGAAAATCGATGGGTTTGAAGGTAAATGGCAATGCTTTAGATTGTTATGCAGCTCTATGGACCGGGCAGTATTTTGTCAGTATTGCTTCTGGAGAGCCCACAAAGCAAAGCGGTGATCCTCACAGGGGCTGGTGTCCAGCTTTAAGTTTTCATCCCTTCTATGATGGCAGTCTTCCCTGTGAAATCTCAGAGGCAAAGCCATCTCCATCCTTATCCTTTCTCTCTCTCTCCCTCCCCCCCGCCACTCTCTCCACCTAGACTACCACAGTTTCATTCCCGTCTGAAGCAGATGCTCCATTATGAGGAAGAGAGAGACAGTAAGTCCCTTTTGTGAGGTAGGAGCCCTCAGTTCCTAACTTTCTATGTCCCGAAGGGAGGGGAAGAGCCCAGGAGTCCCATTCTATTTGTTAATTTAGGTTTAGGCTAAAATGAACATTAATTTCGATGGGACTTCTCCTCACCCCAGGCAGAAAAGACAAGGCAGAGAAATCCCCCACCCCTGGAGTTGTCCTGGAAAAAGTAGTAAGTGACTTACTGTTTTTTTCTCCCAGTGGGCAGGGGAACTGGGAGTCGAACTGTCTCCTTCTGAGCCTGGCGCTAGCTGGAGCCTCTCACTTCCCTATCGCTGCTCCAAGAACCAAGCATCTGCACTTGTATGCTCTTAACCTAATTTATGGTGGGAATTATATTTTGGCTTGTCAACTCTCAAGCCATAAAACAAAGTTTATTGGAATCACGTGCTCGTAAATAGCCACTCAGGTCTCATCTCTGCACAACCATAAATAACCTTCGGCTTTAAACTTTTATTCACTAAATAAAGGTTCACTGAAACTGTTCTCTCACACTTAAATAGTTCCAAATATTCAGGATGCAAGGGGGGTCATATTCATATCAATACCCTGGGCTTTTCAAATAGCATCTTTTCAGAGAAGTCTCTTTAAGTTGGGAGATAGGGCTATTTCGAAAAGACTGGTTGGTGGGCATGTCTTATGATTCTTTGGCTGCATTCACTGTGAGTACCATCAGCTCCTTTATTTCAATCATTTTCTAGCTCTAGATGTGGTAAATAAAGAGGAAAATCAAAGGTTACCTCTTACTTGTTTATACCAGAAGTTATTTGAGATTTTGTTCAAACTTCAACAGAAAAAGGGTGGTGAGGGAGAGGCTGGGTGGGCTTGTGGGGGGCAGTTGGAGTTAACACTTGGATCTGTATTGTTGTGGATGGACTCAGTGAGAAAGGTGAAGGTAGCCACATGCCTAGAGGTTTCTATAATTTGCTTAGATCTGAAAGGGGAGCCTTTGCAAGTGACCAAACTGCTTAAAACAGCAAGACTTGGGGTTTGGTAAAGTGAGAAACTGGAGAATAGCCCCATCGGAATCTTTGGCAACTGAAACTCTAAAGAAGGTTATAAAACAATAAAACAGCCCTGGTGTGAAGGGGACAGGGTGTGAGGAAGCAAATGAGGCTCTCAAGGAACCCAAGCCCAGGAAGTCAGATGTCCCTACTCCCACAGGGCTGGAGTCCCTGAGCCCAAACCTGAGCACAAAGCTACACCCCTACGCCGCCGCCACTCCCACTGGAGGGAGAGCCTAAGAGAGGAGGAGGGAGAGCACTTTCCTGCTGAGAAAGCCCAGAAAAGGAGCTTGGGCCTGAGCGCTGCTCTCCAGGAGGATGTGACATTCTGTGCTGGGCAAGGTGGGGGTGGGAAAGATGCCCCCAGCTCCTACCAAGGGGGGTAAATAAAACGAGAAGTGACCCCAGCACCCTTCCATAGCCCGCCAGAGTTTCCACCAAACAGTGTGAAAATACGTGTGTTTTTGACTATTCTGGTTAAAAAAGCATAGGTGTTATGTGTAGGTTTGTAAAGCCCACACACATATGATTTCTAAGTCAACTTCAGTTGCAAAAGCTCTCATCAACAAGTCCAACCAAGCCCCTGAAAGAAACCCCTCTCTACAAAGATCTCTTTGCATCCTAATTTCTACCCATTCGCTGTGTATTTCTAAACCCATTTCCTGGTTTGACTTTTCATCAGCTAGAAAGCAGGAGCTGTTAGCTCCGACCTACCTACCGTAGGACATTTTTTCTCCCCCCCCCTCCCCCATTAGCCACTCAGGACCACCTTTTTCTTTTACAGTTGGTAGCATCTGTCTTTAAAGTATGAGCAAAGATCGACCCTTTAAAAACTGATTTCTGATTCTGTTAGGACTAGGTGAGCAGTTTCAAAATAAGTCCCAGTTAATCCACTGTAAAAAAATAATTAGAATTTGAGAGGTTGAAAAAAGCTTTATTTCTCCTTAGGTTAATAAAACAGAATTAATCAAAGGATATATGACTTTCCAGGCAATTGTGATGAGCTTTTCATGGGGGGTGGGATATAAGGCGGAGACCAGGCTGAGGAGGTGGTTGAAACAATGCCCGGCACCTAATCCGGGCTCAGTAGATATTTTCTGAATGAATGGTAATGAAGGATGGTGACTGGGCTTGCAGTCTTTACTGCGGCTTACACAGGAAGATTAATAAAATGACACAGACTACTCTGTATATTTAGATAATAACAGGAAAGTAACTAGCTATGCATACAGAAAAGGAGGAAAGGAAGACATTAAGGCAGACATCTTCAATTACTTTCTAATCTTAGAGCAGCCAGGAACATGATTAAGGAGACAGTGTCCACCTTCCTACAGTCTTTGCTTCCCCAGGGCCCCCAGTGTCCCGGGCGTCTGTGAATGAATGAGAGAGTGGGGATAGGGAAGAACAAACTTGATCTAATAAAAAGACTGAGTATCAGGGTTAACAACATACTAACTTGGGCCAGTTTGCTGGAGTTTTCTCAAGGAGTTTCAATGGTGGTGTTGGTGCTGGTAATGGAAGAAGAAGTGGGGAAGGAGAGGTTGAAGCCTTCTTTACAACTTGTAAGGAATTAGTTTTGGGGGAAAGTGGGACTCTGGGCACTACCCCTCCCCATTTGGCTAGAAAGAGCCAGTCCTGGGAATTCCTGCCCAGAGAGCTCCCATGAGGTAGGGTCCCGTGTAGGACTCCACCAACCTAGAAGCCAGAGCAGCTTTTCCAGGAAGGAGGAGAAAGTGAAGGCGCACCAGCAGGTATCAGCTATAGTCCAAATGTAATGAGGCCTACCCTCTGCCCACCCTAACAGTCCTTGCTATGTGGCTCCAGGAAAGAATATTCTGACATTGACTTTTAAGAGGCCTCTTGCCCAGAGGTATTGTTGAGCACTCCTCTTTTTTCTTTATGTTTATTTTTGAGCGAGCGAGAGAGAGAGAGAGAGAGAGAGCGCGCGCGCGCGCGCGCATGAGTGGGGGAGGGGCAGAGATAGAGGGGTACAGAGGATCTGAAGCGGACTCTGCGCTGTCAGAACAGAGCCCAATGTGGGGCTTGAACTCATGAACCTTGAGATCATGACCTAAGCCAAAGTCAGATGCTGAACTGACTGAGCCACCTAGGTGTCCTGTCTCCTCTTAAGCTAAGTGTCTGCATAACCAGGATAGGTAGGGATGGGACTTTGAATGAAATCCCTGGATGGGGGGCAGTTGGAAGAAGGAGACTACACAGGCCTGGCACTTAGGAACACAGGATGGGGGTAGAGCCAGAGAAGGGCTGAGCAGGAAGTCCCGAGCAGGGGAGAAATATGATCCCATATTCCTGGCCCTGTATTCTATCACTGGAAGAGGAACACTTCTCCCACTACCCTCACCCCTGCCCCCTACAATGGAGTCTTCTCATTGGAGGTCTGGCTTGGTGTTCTCTGGGAAGAAAAGGTGACCCCCAGAAGAAAACTCCAATAGTGAGAGATGGGATCCAAAAGAATGGGCCCTGAGATCTCTGATGATGGAGCCGGGGGCGACGAAGCCCCCAGTGGTCCCAAGAAAGGGAGGGTCTGGGGTGGTCACCTTAGTACTTTGAGAAACAAGAGTGGAGGTTAGATGGCACAGGGGTTGGGTGTGGCTGGGAATGCAGCACTGCCCTATGCCATGGGCCAAACCTCATCTGATGTGGTTGATAGCTAAAGAGACCATGTGTGTTTTGAGAGAAAATCTGACCCAGATGAACTCCTGGTTAAGCCAAGAGAAGCAGTTTGGCCAATGGCTTCAGAAGCCCTGTTAGGAAAAATCTGTAAGTATAAGTCATGGAAGCCAGGACTAAGGGGGTGGAACCTGGTTACAAGGGGTGTGTGCGTGTACATGGGTTGTAGCATGAAGTAGCACTTACATAGCTCTTCTTAAAAGATATAAGGAATCTCAAAAAATTGCAAGAGCTGATGGAAATCTGGGGGGATAAGGCCACTCCAAGATCTACCTTGGCATCACTGTGGCCCAAGTTGGGAGCTGTGGCTCAGCCATGGCTCTGAGGCCAAGATCTTGAAACATAAGCCGATTAAGAGGGAATGGAACACTTCTGACATCCCAGATGTCAGAGACTAGAAAGAAGAGACTTGCTCTGGTGGGTGTCAGTGATAGGTGGCGGTGGAGAAGGTGACTCTAGGAGCTGCATAGTGGGAGGCCTGCAGCCTTCTGTAGAAGCCCGAGATGTGCCTGTGTGGGTGCAAGGCCTCTTCAACCTGACATCTGCCCACTGAGGAGCTAGGGGCACTTTCCTTCTGAATGTGGCCCTGAAGTCTACCCATAGGCAGATGCCAGATACTGAGACCCAAGGGGGCAGGGCCTACAAGGCCCACCACAGCAATAGGAAGAGTTCCAGATCTATGTTCTCCTGGGTGAGCCAGCCTAGGCCTGTCTTCTCCTCTGTAGAATTCAAGAATTGGGTGAATGAACCAGGTCTCTTTCAGCTCTAAAAGTCTAGGCCTGATTGTTGAGCAGGAAAAGGATACTGATGATAAATAACACATACTGAATGTTTGTTATGTGTCAAAATACTGTTTTTAAGTACTTAACCAGTGAGTTAATGTATGCAAGGTGGTGAGAATAGTGCATGGTACATAGCATTGCTGTATAAGTAAAAATCTTCATAACAACGACCCTTGAAGGTACTCTTATTCCTGCTTTTCAAATGAGGGAACAGGCCTTACTTGCCTAAGGTTACATAGTAGGTTAGTAGTAAAGAATTGAACCTAAGCAGTCCGGACTGAGAACATTTTTGTTCTCTTTAAAATCTTTAGTTAGTAAGAAGTCAGTGTTCCCCTTCCCTAAATGGGAGCAATTAATCAGCCTATGGGGTAGTGACATTTAAAAACTTGATTAGGGAGGGACCCCCAGGAACTATGGGGGTGCTGAGCAGTAAAGGGAACTTGGTGCCTGGACACCAAAGAACCATAGAAGAATCAGGAGCGACTCTTGACCAGCGGTTCACAAATGTAAGCATGCTTCTTAATTGCCTTGGGAGAGAGTGTTTACAAAATGCAGGTCCCAGATATTCTGATTTAATGTCTGGCCTGAGACCCAGAAACCTAAATTATTAACAATTTGAATGCAGGCCTTCATTAAGAATCGTTGGCCTAAAGTAGGGAAAAGAGGGAAGAAAAAGACTGCATTGCCATGGAGGATCAGTGGGGTTGGATCAGAGCCCGATGTTGAAGGTGGGTGTCACAGTGGTGCCAGAAACACCCCGTGGAGCCCACCAAAGTCCTGAAATGGGCGCAGTGGTGAAAAAAGGGTGTGGAAGAGAGTAGAGATGACAATCTGCAGTGTCCTCAACCTGCAAAGTCAATGAGATTCTCCCTCTGAGAGCCTCAAGGAAGGCCAGAGGGAATCCCGGAACCCAAGCCCGGTCGTAGGAAAGCCAAATCTAGGCCCTTCCGACCGCGTCGGGATGGGGGGCGCTGAACGCAGTGCTTTTCAAGGCTGTCCGTTCTGGGTATCAGGGATCACAGTAAGGAAAAGTGGCAAGAACAGCAGCCCAGCCTCAGGGGACTGGTTAAACGCGGCTTGTCCAACCGCGGGACCCTGGTTTCCTGCTCTTAGCCCAGTGCGCAGAAATCGCGCCACCTCCGGGAAGGCGGAGGAAGTGAGGTGGCCTGCCACCACTACCTTCAGGCTCCGCGGCCTCAGTTCTGCCTCGGCTGCCCCTCCAGGGAAGCGGCCCTCTGGGGGTGGGTGCCGTACCTCCGACCCTCCTCCGAGGCCGAAAGCACCCTGCGATTAGAAGAGGAGGGAGGGGAGTCACATGTCTTTCCCTACCCCCGCCCGCGCCCGGGGCATCTCCGGCGCCGCTGCAGCGGGCGAGACGCTTGTCCTACAGCGCCTCCTCCTGGACAAGGCGCCGACAGTCGAGCAGGGGGACTGAGCCTGCCCGGGAAACCGCGTTCTGAGGCTTCTTCGCGCGGGTGGAGGTCTTCCGCACCAAAGGCTCTGAGCTGGTCCCTCAGTGTCCCCTGGGGCGACCAGAAGTCGAAAGGATCCAGAGAATGCCTCCCATGCCACCCCCAACCTCGTCCCAGCTTGTGGCCCAGGAGAGTGCATCCCTTATTAATTAGGCGAGTCCAGGCGGAAAATCCCTCCAGTTTGTCGTTTACTTATTTATTTGGCCGCTCTATGCTGAGCCACTGGCCCCCTCAGAGCCCTCAAACGTGCTGCTCTAGGGTAACAAAATCCGGGAATGGTCCGCCTGAAGGACTGGCCCGAAGTCTGGCGGTTTGAGTAGACGCCAGGAGGAAAGGCCTTTTCCCAAGCAGAGGCACCAAGCTGGAAAAAAATCTATACACTTCCCCGAGGATCACACATATAAATCTTCTTTTAAGTGTTAAAAGTGTGTGTGTGTGTGTGTGTGTGTGTGTGTGTGTGTGTGTGTGTGTGTGTTTCTTTTAACACCTTGAAAGATTTGGCTTCCCTTTGGCCACTAGTTCCTATTTGCAGGCTGTTTCTAAAGTACAGACTTAAATTGGGATGGGGTGGTGAGTCAAGATGCTTGAAAATAACGTAATCAACGACAATGTGGTTGGCTATATTTAGAATGAAGGCAGGAATAAAGGCAAGATGAGTAGCGAATTCTGAGGGAGGGAGGAGTGGCGAGATCAGGTTATATCTTCCTGCTCTGAGTCCGCTCAACCCCTCCCCCCATCTGCGCCTTATGGTTGGATCCCCGGGCTGGGCTATTTCACTGCACATGCGCCACACGCCAAACGAGCGTGCGTGGCAGGCGCTTAGAGCCCTGAACGGTAAGCGCAGCGTGCGCAGCGCTTTGCGGTGTGTGCCACCGCGCACTCCTTGCGTGCTTACCTGCAGAGCAGCTTGGACACCCCGTCTGAGAGAGGCAGAAAACGTACTTTTTCTTTCTTCCTTCCTTTTTTTTTTTTCTTCAGCAAAACCTGTATTAAAACCCCCAACGGTCCTTTCTGATTTGCAAGCTCTGTTCCGCCAAACCAACAAAATCGCCATGTTGTCAACGAACACTCTCAAGGTTGTCATTTGGATTAGCAATTTCACATCTACTGCACGGCTTCTCTTGAGTCGTTAATCAAGGCGGGGGGGGGGAATCACCCCCTATGGTCAGAAAGCACAACTTATCCCTCATTCTGCACAGCCATCAAGTCTAAGGGACCATTTCCTAGAAAGAGGGTATCTGTTCACACCAATTCCGGAAAAAGTGGCCCCAAATTGGACTTACATCGGAATTCCGAGTTCTTGGTGGCTTCTCCCTAGCTTCCGGTGCCCTCGCGTGCCCTGCCCCGCGGCCGCACTGCGGCAAGGCCGTAAATACCTCTAACAGCTGCCTGCCTGCCCAGAGTGAAATACTGTCTTTGTTCCGATTTTCCCCTGCTTCTCTAGTTCAGAAAGAATTCTGGCTAAATATACTTGTTTGGAGGAGCATCTGATAAGAAAATACGTTTGGTTTTTAGCCCTGGTGCTTGGCCACATTTATAAGAGCGAGCTTCGTTCTTTTCGCTGGTCCCCGTGAAGAGTGCAAGCCCAGCTCACAGCCTGACCGGTAAACACCAAGGCCCGGACATGCCACCGGCTGCCTGAACTATAAACGGATGGAGGTTCCCACTGAATACGCTGGGAGTTACACTTCCCGGCTTGTGAGCTCTTACAATCCAAGTGTTTCTTATTTAATTTTTAAAAATTGGGTTTAATTTTTTGGGTTATCCGGAACAATGGGGGCATTTCCGGCAGTAGCAAAAGCGTTAACTGGTCTCCTTCTGGCCCGAGTTCAAATGTGATTTGCAGATTATTTACTCCCTTAAATGCAACCGACCACTTAGTTCCAATAAACTCTTAATGCTACCACAGGAGTTACAAAGAACCCTTCAGTCCTCCATATCTGCCCATGACCTCACCCTCTGCTTCTTAAAAGGACCTGCAGCCCGCCTAAGTTCTTAGTCACTTGGGCGCACTCAGCCACCGAACCCAGGGAAAAGTGAACACTAGGGCTTGGCCATCACAGCCACAACTCCTCCCCACCCCCACACTTGTCCCAGCCCACCTAGGGGGCTCCTTAGGCCAGGGGACAGGCCTACGTGCCTGACCAGGGGCCTGCTTTTCAATAGGCAATGCTTTTTACCAATATGAAACAATGATCTCAACAGCCATTGTACCGTAGTGGCGAAATAGCTACAAAATGCAGACATTCCAAATAAAAAATATCATTCAGTTTCTTATTTGTGAGATCATAGTGATCCACCACAATCCCTCAGACATCAACTGGCCACAAATAGTGGCCCTCCATTTTGAAACCAGCGTGATTCCATCGTGAATTGCTAAAA
Source organism: Lynx canadensis (assembly GCF_007474595.2). NCBI lineage: Eukaryota > Metazoa > Chordata > Mammalia > Carnivora > Felidae > Lynx > Lynx canadensis. The sequence continues at coordinate 163,853,998 of NC_044310.1, read as the reverse complement.
ATACCTTTCTACAAAGATGTCATTTATTGTTTAGAAATACATTTATGGTCAAAACGATTACAAAGGAATATCTGGACTACTAGGACTCGCCGCTGGGTGCTTTGGGGAAGATATTCAGCGGTGCGCAGGTCCATCCCATGCGCAATGCGGCAGATTGTCCACAGGTTTTAATATTTCGCAAGGTGTTCAAGAGGGAAGAGTCAAGAGGATTTTGAGAACTGCATCCTTAAGTACTGTTCAAAATGGGTGGGATAAAAGCATTCTTTTTTTCTGCAAAGGATTTTCTTTTGATGCATAGATAATGTTTCAGTTCAGTAATTTTGAAGTAGAGGGTAAAATGTTGCTATACAACGTTTATTTGTAGGCAAACACCACGACAGTGCATTTAGAAAGCAAAACATCTACTCTTTTCCTCTTCTGGCAAATAAGAAAGACACGCGATATTTGAACTTAGACATGGTTTGCATTTCTTAAATATCTATTGCTTTTTACCCAAGACCTGCACCAGCTTTTCTGATACTATTACCTCCCAAAACATGTATACATTTTGCGACATAAAATAATCCAATTTCACCTAACAGATTATTAGATATGGGGGGAAACGTTCTCGTTACAAAAATTCTCTAAAAACTAGAGAAACGGTTTAAAATATTTAAAATTCCATCTCATACATAAAGCTCAATAAAGCCTAGAAATCAGCCAGCATCACTCACCAAAGCCTAGATTAACAAACCAAACACATCTTGGGTATACAGAATCCACCCCACCCCCACCCCAAGCCCCAACCCTCAAAAAACACCTGTTAGCCTCCCAGATACCTTTGACCACAGACAAGCCGCAAAACACTGCTCTATACTATAGAATGCCTTCAAGTGATCCACAGCAAAGCTAAGCCGTCCAGGAACCATCTACCCATTCTTCCCAGGGTGGGGATTGAGGAGCTCTCCATCCAGGCAGTGGGGTCCTATCTGCTGCTCTCCACCTCTCGGAAGCTCGAGAGGAAATGGGGCTTCCCTTCGACTTCTGAGCTCAGCTGGACCCCATCCGGGGCCCCAGGGGATGCCTGCTCAGAGATGGAGTGAAGAGGAAGCCGGGGGCGCAGTCACCCCAAGGTCCCGGAGAAGTATAGGGAGTCGGGGCAGGCTCACTGGGCTGCCCAAGGGGTGGGCGCCTGGAGCTCCTCGGTGGCAGTGCAGGGGCGCGGGGAGGGGCGACTCTTACCCGGAGGCTGCCGAGCAGGAGGCGGCGGTCGGCCAGGGCGGCTGCAGTAATCCATTGGGCGCTGCCGGGCTACGCGCACTCGGGGCGGCAGGGATCCGCTCGTGTTGGGGAAGGAGTCGCGTCGGAACCGTGCGGCTGCAGTCACCCGGAGCAGGCCGGCCGCTCCCGGCGAGCGTTGTCGGCGCCGGCGGGGGCCTCCGAGCCCAGGGCTATTTCCGGGCTCTCCCGCCCGCCGGGCTCCCCACCGGCTCCGGAGGCGGCAGCGGCGCGGCCCGAGCGAAGCGGCGGTGGGGCCACGTTGGGCGCCGGGCGGGAGCGGAGGCCGCCGCGGACCCCGCAATCCCGCAGCCGGCGACTGGATCCCACCTCTGCAGAGACAAAGGTTAGAAAAAGAGGGGGTGAGGCTCCAGGAAGGCAGAATGCGGGGGGAAATTCGCCTGGGAAATCAGGAAAAAGGCCGTGAAGGCGAGCGGCGCCTGCACATGACCAGCCGCAGCCAATGACGACCGCAAATAGGTCATAAAAAGGTCTATTACCAAGTTGTAAATTTTCTTCAAACAAAAAGGAATTTGCTGCAATTCCTTGCGGATTTTGCACATACAGCTCGCAAGCGCCATGTTTTTTCCTCTCTTTCTCTCCCCGCTCTCTTCTGTTCTCTCTCTTCCTCCTCCTTTTCCTTCCTTCCTCCTCTCCTCTTTCTTCCTCTCTGCTCCCCTCTGTTGTCTCTGCGTCTCTTGCCTCCATGGGTCCTGACTCTCACCTCTTCTAGGAAGTATTTCTTTTGCTCTTTTTTGATTTGGCTCGAAACCTCTGCTGAATAGGGCGTTGTGTTAGAGGGGAAATGAATGCGGTGTACTGCCCAGGCGCTCGGGGAGTTGATCCTGGCAGTCACCCCCCTCTGACTCTCCTTGCGCGGGTCACTTGGCTTCTCCTCCCCTCCCCTCGCAGAAAGGCCCGCTCCGGAGCGGCAGCCAAGCACTTTCGGTTTTTGCCCCTCTCATCTATCTGCAGGCAAGCCAGCCCCCCCAGCGATCTTGCGCAGAAAACCTGGGCTCTGCAGGCCAAGAAAGCCCGCCGTCTCCTTTTCCCTCTCCAACATAAATTGGGGTCCCTCCCATTTCTTTGGGTTTCTGGGGGTAGGAGAGGTACCAACCAGCTCAAATCCTGGTGATGGTTTTAGGTTACTTGTCAGGTTCTCCAAGATAACAGTCTGAACTCCCAATGCTTGGCAATTGATCTTGGCAGAAATATCCTCCTGGACAGTACCGGGTTAAAGGAGAAGCAGTCTTTCTGGATCCCCTATGAAACCCCTTGCTGTGTCTCCCCTAAGTGCACTTCTTATTTCTATGCAATTTAATTTCCCCCTCTTGCCTTGTCCCCAAAATGTTTGACCATTGGAAAGCCTGCGCAATGCAACACTGAAGAGGAGAGGGGTTCCATTTGTTCGGGAAAAGAGCTGATCCCCATTTCAACCTTGGGGGAAAAAAATAGTCTTTTTTCTTCAAAGGCAGGAATCACATTCCTTTTGCACTTCTGATAGGAGCTGCTGCAGAGAACACCAGCTGAAAGTAAATGTCCTTGAGGTCCCCAGCATTCTCCTCATCATTAATGCATTCATAGGCATGGCCATCCAGGCTTCAGAACCTGTGTGAAAGAGGTAACCCATCCCTCTAAGCTTTCAAGGACACTGTCTTTGAACTTCTAGTAATGCATTTATAAATATTTTCATTGGATGTGTATGTGTAGGTTCTCTGCTATTAACATCCTCACACCCAGTAAGTACCTCAGTGGACGTAGACCTAAGCAGGAAATACATAGCACCCTCTGGAGCAGGCCATTTGTATCCCTTGAAAAGGTTCCGATGACCTTGGATGTTTTTTATTAAAGGAATTCTGTTGCCATCTGTCAGCAAAAGTCATATTCCTTCTAGAAACAGTGTGCTCTAGTTTTGCTGGAGGGAACCACAGCAGTAGCCAAAGTCCATTAAAATGTCCTCTGTATTCCCCTGTCTACCCCCAGATGCCGGAACATTCAGCAAACACCAGGGAAGCAGAGGACACAAGCTTGGATGTGAAATAGCAACACCTTCTGCACTGAAGAATAATAAAACAATGTTTTTAATTACAAAAGAAAATGTGTAAGAAAAGTGTAAAAATACGTGGGGCAAGTTTTGGGGGCCCTTTCTAAGCTAGAACACTTTATACTGGTCTGTACATGTGGAACTGAACAGAGATTGTTCACTTCTAAAATATTCTAAGAAATAATCTCAATTGTCAGTTTCCTCCTGCCCGAATAAAAGCGGAGCTTTGTTACCCTCCTTTTCAGCTTGGGGAAGGAGGGATGGGAAAAAGACATTGCATTGTTGAATAGGCAGCCATATTTGTACTTTTTCTCCTGTGCAGAGGTAAGCGGGGTGTGCTGGGCTTTGTGGAACCTCACAAAATGGCAGTCCCTGAACTGACTTTTCTCTAGAAACCATTGAGACCCACACCCTCTTTTGTGTGTTCCTGGTTCTCAAAAACAGAGACCTAATCATTTCGAAGGCTTGGTTCTTTCATTCAGTGTTAACATTGGAGGGTCCTTTTCTCTGAACGGTTTACAGACCTCTCTAAGCAGACTCTAAGCAATCCAGGGCTGAAAAGCATCGTCTGGGTTTGCAAAGGATTCTCTGAAGGTTTATGCAAATTTCTGCAGCAAAAATGTTTGCTCGCTTTTTGCCGCACCCCTCGGATGTTTACAGATTTGAGCCAATTAGAAGGGTATCTTCTGTGCTCGGCTGCATGAAATACCATGATGGGGGGGATTTCTAGCCACTGTAAGAAAGACAGTGGGGTGTGTGTGTGGGGGAGAGAGAGAGAGGAAGACAGAGAGAGACAGATGTGTAATTCCTCAAAACTCTTTATTTGGAAGCAGATCTATGATTTTCCCAGCTACAAAAAGAAACATATATACCTACATTTATGACCAATACTTTCTGCAATATGTAATCCATGTTTATGTACAAATACACCAAATATATACCCCCAGAATACCAAATTTGTGTATGTACAAATACTCTCTAATGCACCAATTACTGCAACAGAGTTTTTTTCTGTACAAGAGCTACCATTTTACTGTGGATTTGGGGCCAATGGGACAAGAAGGTACAACACTTCCAGAGCAACACAGAATACGGAGGAAATGAGGACATTACTACTTCCCCTTCATTCCTTCATTTCCACATCCATTCACGTACCAGGTCTCCTACCTGAGTCTTGCCCCAAATCAGTGACTCTAAAACTGGTATTTGGGGAATATTCTTGAGCAGGAGACGGCGAATTTTGCTAACAGAGGAAGTCCCCTAAATGGAGGGCACCGGAGTTTAGCCAGCGAGAAGCTCTAGCCACTTGCCACCACCACGGCCGCTGCTACCACCACCCCCACCACCGCCACCCCCCCCCACCCCCACCCCCACAGGCTGTTCTCTAGCCACGCTTTCAGGCGCTTGGCACCCTTGCTCTGTAGAAGCCAACAGCAGAGTCTCAGGCGGCACACAGCAGAACGTTTCCAAATCCAGCATGGACATTTGCAGCTGTCTCCTCTTGTGCAAATGTTTCTTAAGCCGCAGGCCGCCCGTGGACTTAAAATTGTCCTTTTCTGGCTCAGGTCAGCGAATGCCACAGCTACGGCCTCTTCCTGGATGGAAAGCTAGGTGGTGCCTCACTTCTGGCCCCACCCATGCCGACATTTCCCCGGTCCTTGAAGTGGCAGGCAAATAGCCCCCCAATGCCTGAGGGGCTGATTCAGGCCCAAAACAGATTTCGGGTTTTTTTTTTTTCACCTGTGCAATAAAAACCACTTTGGAAATCAAAATGTACCTCCTTAAAAATAAAAACATCTAGAGAAAGCAAAGAACTCTTCAATGTCTATTCTGATGAGGTGCTGTCCGTTTGGGGGGCAGAAATACTGGTACACCTTGAATTTCTCTTCTCCACTACCCCTCTTCCCCCTCCTCTTCCCTCATAAAATGGCAGCTGCAGGAGAAGCTCCAATGGAAAATGGATATCTTGTTAATAACACATCCCAAACCCCAGCATCGACAGGCTCAGCGGAATAAGCTGTGGTGTAACCGGACTCTGGGTCTTCCCCACTGGTCCCACAACTCTGAATCCTTTGCGAAGTTCAAAGCTTTCACAGTACCTTGGCAAGGTTATTTACAGCAAGAGGAAGCTAGGATAGCCTTGCCAGCCCTGTTTGGAATGAAAAAAGAGACCCCATCCCCTGCATTATTTATTTATCTTTATAGCAGCGCAGTGCCTGTAATCCCCACTACTATTTTTTTTTTTTAAATCAAACAGGAAGCTTTACAGCTTCTAGTGAGCCCAGGAGGTATTTCCTGACTCAGGGAAAGGGTTTATGTGCGGCGCTCAAAGACACTAGCTCTAGAAAAAGATTCATTTCTTTATTAAGGAGCTAGCTATGTTCTGGAGCGGTTGTTTACACTCAAATTTTTCTGCATTTGCTCTCGGGGCTTGTTTCAATAGGTGAGGGCCATCCCTGGAGAACAGCAGAGGACGTACCAACCGACATCTGAGACGCACACAAGATGGCTCAAAATGGGCGTGCAACAGAGCGAAGGGAATACAAATAAATATGGCACCTATTCAGAGAAACGGAATCACAGCAGCGGCCACAACACAGAGACCTAGCGATTTCAGCAATGCCAAGCGCAGTTCAAAAACGAAAGCAAGTTGAGAAATGAGGGGCCATTCCACAAGGCGACTAGCCAGAGTGAAAAATTAATGAGTGAAAATGTTATATTGGCTTTTCAAGTATCATTCACTCTAGATGATTTAAATTGCCATAATTTGTATACACTATGAAAAATTATCAAATGTCAACTTTGACACTTTCCTGAAACTTTCTCATTGGCCCAACGTTTTTCCCCAAGTTTAAGGAAGCTGCAGAGCCGAACTACACATTACACTCTTCAGCTAACATGTGCTTTTTTCAATATTTGGCCCAGACTTTTCCCAGAGATATTACATTTACAAAATACCCAAAGAAACCTTTAAGGAGTAAACAAAAGGCACCCGAACCATTCATTATAAAAGCAGAAATAAAACATAAATATGTTTTAATAACATAAAGTAATATTCTGCAGGCATAATTCTTAAAAAAATTAATAGACTCTTTTAATTTACTCACCATAAAGAAATGATTTTAAGTGTTCAAGTGCACTTGTTTGATTAATAAAGCATTTTATATTCAATTATTTAGTGCTAATCATTAGGAAGTTTATGTTGTTGAGGCGAATCACCAGCTCAGACATTAAAAACTACCATTATAAAAATATAGCAACAAGGTCAGTATCAAATTACCCTTACATAGGACAGCTCAAGGGCTGCTTCTATTCGATACTAGAAACTTTTTTTTTTTAACACCCAAGCCCCTCTCAAAGCGCAGAAACCTCAAGAGCAGTGACATGAAGGTAGCTTGAAATACAGGTAAAGTTCTTTCCAACAAAGAAAATAGATGGTGTCCAACAGCATGTGTTGATCATTAGTTTTAATAGTCTGTGGTAAAAATTTAAAGGTAGAAGTTAATTTGTCAGGCCTTCGGCTCTGTCTTCCTCCAGCTCTTGGGTTTCTTTTTTGGTTTCTCCATCCTTTGCCTCCTGTCGGGAAACTGGGAATTTGTCCTTGTTGTTCTCTTTTTTCCATTTCATTCTCCTGTTCTGGAACCAGATTTTTACCTGTCTCTCCGTGAGGGCTAGGGCGTGGGAGACCTCAATTCTTCTCTTCCTGGTCAGATAAGGGTTAAAAAGGAATTCTTTTTCCAGCTCTAGGGTTTGGAAACGACTGTAGGTTTGTCTTCCTCTTCGTCTACCAGGAGCTGCTGATTAAAATAAACAAACCAAAAAAAAAAAAAAAAGAGGAAAATAAACGTTTTAGAAATGAAATGGTGCCTCTGCAGGTTGCTGGAGCTTTCTGGAACAGGTCTAAAGGATGAAACATACACAAGTCTTTTTAGCTCTGATATATATAGGATATGCAGGCAAGAGCAACAGAGGGAAGATCTTCACAATTACTGTCCCCATCATCTTTACGCGGTTTCTACTTTAAGGGAAAAAAAAAAGTATTACTTTATGAATAAGAGCCACTATAGCTACACAAGAAGGAAAAGGAGAGAGAGAGGAAAAGGTAGTTTTTAAAGCTAGAACGTGAGATGAAAGCAGATTTCTCCCCCTCTCCCCGCATTAAAAAAAAAAAAAATGCATCCCAACCTTGTGGTCTCATCCAGGGAAACATTTGAGAAGGAGACGAGCTCTGATTTAAGTGGTCTGGGTCCTCGCCAATATTACCACTGGACGATTTACAGTCAGGATATTGTACCAGCTCGGCCTCTTGCTGGGTCGTAAAAATCGGCTGTCTCTGTAAGTTATCGTATCCGTAAAACTTCGCGGGCTCCCCGTGACAGGCAATCCCGCCGCAGGGGGGAGGCGGAGGCGGAGGATGCGGAGGAGGAGGGGGGGCAGCCTGGTAGGCTGCGGCCGGGCTGCCCCCGCCGGGGTGGAAGTAGTCCTGGCCGGGGCCCGGGCCGCCCCCACCACCGCAACCCGGCCCGGCGGGCGGCGGTGACGGATGCGGGTGCGGGTGCGCGTGCGCCTGCGGGGGCGCGTGCGGGAAGCCGGCGGCGCTGTTGCCATAGAGCTGCAGGGCGGCGGCGGCGGCGGCGGCGGCGTGGCGGCTGCCGACCTCAGGCGCGAAGTGACAGTCGTAGTAAGTGGGATTGATGGCCTCGCCCGCCGCGGCCGCCGCCGCCGCCGCCGCGGCCGCCGCCTTGTACTTGGAGTACAGCGGGTTCACGAAGTAAGAGCTCATCGGGGCGGCGGCGGCGGCGGCCAGGGGCCGAGGTAGGGCGGCCCCGGGCGGGCGGTGCGGAGCTGGCAGGGAGCGCGCCTCAGCGCGGCCGCACTGCCGCGGGGGCCTCTGGGGCGGCTGTTCCCGCCGCCGGGGCCGCCGGGCTACGTTGCTGCTGCCACCCGCCCGACTGCGCGCGCGTCGCCTCTGAGGCCCGGCAGCCGCGGGCACTTGGCTACTGGGCGTTCATGCCCGGCTCTCGCGCCCGCCGACTCGGCCTCGCACCGCCTCCCTCGCGGGTCGCGGGGCCTCGCCCAGCCCCCGCGCTCACGCCCGCCCGGCCTTTCCCGGCGCGCGCCGGCTGGGCCACAATATAATCGCCGACGCCCCGGGTGACCTGCCCCGCTGCCTCCACTGTTTCCTCTCAGGCACCAGGCGGCCCTGAGCGCACCGGGACAAGAAAAAAAAAAAGTGCGCCCGGCCCACGGGGACACTCTTTGGCTTCGGTTTACAAACCCCCGCTCTGGAGGGAAGAGAAAAAAACACCCTCTACCCGCCGCCACCTCTCACCTCGGCCCCCCCGCGGCCCCCTCCCACCGCTCTCGCCGCCGCCGCCGAGGCTGCCGCCCCGGTGCGCCCCGGCGAGGCATTTTCGCACCACGCCACTGTGAGGAGAAGATGGGGGCGAGATAACCGCGCGGAGGGATCCGCGCGGAGGCGACACCGTCGCTCCCGACGGGACGTCTCACGCTGGCCGGGAGATGCCTCCGCCGGCCTTAAAGGGGGCCCATAAAGCCGCACTGCCAAGGGCTCGTCTTGCCCCCCTGGGCCTGGGGAAAGCGGCCCGCGGCCGGCGAGGCGGGGGCGCGAGAGAACCTTACACTTGGGGGAGGCAGGGAGGCCACTCCCAAGAGGCTACAGGAGCAAATGACTCCCTCCCTTGGCCCCTAGAGCAGCCCCCCAGAGGTTGGCCGTGGCTTTTGCACCTCAGGACACGCGGGCGCAGCCCAGGGAACAAGGGCAAACGGTGTAGACAGGCCGGACCGCGTACAGTTGGGTTGGGTCCTAAGTGGTTTGATTAAAGGCCACAAGGGTGACCCCAAAACCTGGCATTATCAAAGCGAATCTAGTCCCTTCTTTTCCAGGCGAGCAGGCCTTGTGGAAATGAGATGTACATTTACCCTTGACGCACTGCACGCCTGGCTGAGGCTCCCAGGTTAATTGATATTTAATGGAAATCATGCCCATGAATATAGTTTCCATCATTTCACCCTTGATAGACGTCAGCAGTAGGCTCAGGGGGGAAGCTGAAGAATGTGGGGGCGGGGGGGGGGGGGAAACAGGCATTAGCATTGCTGAGGGAGTAAATAGAAAAGCGGACAGAAATGTTCCGAGGCGGGAAGGAGAACTCACGCTGGGGTGGGTGGTGTTTCCTCGGGCAGGACGCGCGGCTCCGGGGTCCCAGCCCCGGCACGGAGCGGACCAGGGCGGGCAGTGGCCCCGGGCGGAGCACAGGGGGCCGACGCCTGCAAGTGCCTCCCCCACCCCCCTCCCCCCATCGAACCTCCGGGCCGGCTTTCGGATCGCGCCGGTTCCAGGCAGCTGAAGGCGGCGCCCATCGTCTGCTAACGATTCTAGTCCATCTGCCAAGCCTGTGAACTTTCTGCTGAGAGCGGGCGCTAGACTCAGCTTAAAAAGTTACTAACTTTTCCAAAAGCAAGGAAAGAGAAGGCTGATCCTAGCTTGTGAGCGGTGAGGAAGAGAACCGTCCCGAGTCATGTGGGCAAGTCCAGTGTGAATCGGCAAAATATTCCTGATTTTAGAAGCTCAGTCTAATGCCGCTTGGCGTTACACCACCAACTATCTTCTGACCTCCACATCTCTTTTTTTCCCCTCTCTACTCCCGTTTTAATGTCCAATAAATGTAATGAGTCTATGCTGAGGGAGTTTTCCCTCGCCTGCTCGGCCTTTTCCGTGGGTTCTTTGGGTGACGGACGAACCCTTTTCACTCAGGGTTAACCCATTGTTGTGAGGGCACCAGGCCCACACCAGCCTTGGGAACCGACCTCCTCGGAAACACGCCCCGAGCCCACCGAGGACGCTCCGGCTAAAACTAAAACAGCACGCCGGCTTTTCACGCCAAATACAAATGTCTAAAAACCCGAGACGGCCCCCAAAAGCGCAGCAGGCGAGTCGTTTCAACTACCCCCTACTCGTGGGTTGGTCCAGTCTGGGAGTGCGATCCTGAGGTCAGTCCTTGTGGACTGAATCATATTTTGCAAAAGGACTGAATCATATTTTGCAAATGGAGAAAATGAAGTCGAGATGGAAAGGCATAACAAGATAGTATGTAATACTCATTCAATTGTTTCTACTGGGAATGCCTGGAAATGGTTAAGGTAAACGGATTGTTAATGAATTTCCAGATGATAAGGGCATGCTTTATTTTTTAAATTAGCATGGAGTGGAGGAGACTGGGGGCGGGGAGGGGGGGGTTGTTTTCTGCTGGATATCGCCAGGTAAAACTTCCTTGAGATCCGAAGGCGAACAAATAGATTCTGATAGTTAACGACTTGTACTCCAATCTTGCAAATACCCAGTTAAAAGAGAAGTATTCTCAATAAAGCCCTGGAACCAACTTTGTAATTTTTTTTTTTAACTTCAATGTTTGGCATGTGTGTGTATGCGTACTAAAACTCTGGACCAGTGAGTGGGTTTTGGAATAGAATGGGGAAAAAGAAGAACGAGCCCAGATGTCAATTATACAAGGCACCTTCCAGAACTGTGTGATTTCGGGGTGGGGGGCGAAAAAGAAACACAAGCACTACGAAATTCATTTCTACATGTTCTGGCCTAATTAAGATAACATTACAAACTAACATTTCCTCTTGGGACAAAACAGTTTCACCGCCCCCCCAAGCATTCTATTCATAATCTGAATGGGAAAAGGGCACGATTAACTTTGGAAATAAAGATCTATGCTTCTACACGTTTGTTTTGATAGAATGCATTAACTTAACCATAACATTTTATAGTTTCAGCCGTGCCGGAGTTCAAATTTTCTGAAATCCTGACTAATCCAAAATTTTATACCTAACAAAAACACGGCTGGAGAACTTAATAGTGTACATTGCTTATTTTTGCTTAAGTTTATCCTAATTTGAAATTAAAAATAAGATTGTAAATATATTAAATCAAAACCATCCGCCGCCGCAACGCCAGCTTTACGAGATCACAAAGTGGAGCAACAGCGCCCTCTAGTGGCAAAATGCCGCCTCCAACTGACCGAGTTTAACTTCCCTTTATTCGACTCAAAGCAGTTCTAATCTTGTTCTTTAGTTTGACTGGGGCTTGGATCGCTGACACTAATAATGCTTCATCCCTTTGATTGTCAACAAGTCAAGTGCAACAAGCTGGGGCTTCTGAACGCCAAACATATTTGTACTCCCGAGAGCTTCCAATAGTCTTTTTCAAAAGCTTCCAGCCCTTCTTTTGCCAGACACAGTAGGTCCCCATTCCGTAATCGCCCACAATTATAGGACGGGCTAGACCGAACAAATTACAACGTTCTAAATATTAACTGTAACATGTTTTGTTTTTGTTTTTGGTCAGAGGAGCCAAGCACTTCGAAAACGAAGAAATGACCCAAGCTCATTTTATTATTTTCTTTTAAAGATGTTACTCTTAGCATTAAAACCTGAATATTTGCTACTTTAACTTCCTAATTTTAATCCTTCAGGCCCATATCGCTGGGCAATCTGGGGGCAGGAGAGGCAGAAATAGAAACCAATTTAAAAGCTTTCTGCTGGATCTCTGAGCAGCTATCTGGAAAGGCCCTGTTGGGCTGTGTTTATTGGAATTTCTATACACAATAAATGAGATTTTAAATTTACATCAAAAGTCACAGAGTGAAAGGAATTGACTAAGCATTCCACTTGAATTTTTGTTAAAGCAAAGCTTTAATCAGCTTGTTTCCTTCCAGGTTAGTCTTTTTCTCAATTTCAAAAATGTTTTCTTCTAATTCAGCTGTAAGAATTACATTTTCTATAAGCAAGTAGATATAATTTCCAACAGTACTTTTGCAGCAAAGTTTGGAGTGGAGGGCCAGGTATTTTTATGAAAGGACACGTAAGTAACTTCATTTTTCCCTGCCGGCTCTGCAACCATGCCGCTGGGAGACCCATCGGCCGGAGTAAATGACTCAAGATCACGAACTCTCACACCTCCAAATAACAGGCCAATTAAAAAGGAAAGAAAGAAAAGAACGAGCTAGACGGAGACCACAGTGAAATATTGTAAAGAGACACCCGCCGTAGGCTAATTCTAATACCAGGCCCATTTTAAAAATCAGAACTACATCATCTCCTCCTTCCTACCCTCCCCCATTTTTATTTCCTAGGTGCTCACACCTCACCGGGGGCTCCCAAGCCCCTGCCTTCTTGGTCCGACACAGTCTTGTTTATATTTTATTGTCCAGATTTTAAGACCCAGTTTTGTCTGCATTTCTCCCTTCCTCCCACAAACACAACATCAAAATGAGATGGTTTCAAAGCGAAGCGCCGAGCCTGTCGTAAACTCATTACCTCCAGACGTCTCGCCGGCTCGATGGCTTTATGACACCTTGGCTCTTCCTGTTTTCAAAGAGCCCTAGGTATCGGGTTGGCCGCCGGGGCGGGAGTAAGCAGCACCTTCTGCCGGATCTGGGCCTTGGCTTTCCCTCCCAGCCCCCCTCTGCTTTTTCTTCAAGTCCCCTCTTTCATCAGGATCCCCCCAAACTCTGCCATTGCCCCCGCCTTCCACCCAGCCCAGGCCACACGGCGCCGCCGCCCCTCAGGCCTGCAAAGGCTGTGCTGGGCCCGAACCCTCACTTACAATGACCTTCATTTTAGTCTCTGAAGGCGGCCCTCTGAGGGCCAAGCTGGGGGCTAAACAGTCACCGAAACTGAGTTGGGGGGGAGGGGGCGTTGAGAAGGGGTGGGGATAGCTGAGGAGGAGAGACTTGACCATTTCGATCTGCTAAGGTCACTTTGGGGCTCTTGAGGGTAGGGCGGAAGTTCCCAGCCTAACTGGCTCAGCCCTCCGGGAGCCAGCCAGCCTGATGAGCTGGGGGGAGTTGCTCCCGAGTACAGAGTTGGCCTTTCCCTTGTTTAGAGAGGAGAGTGGATGGCTGGTACTTCATCAGCAGCGGGAGAGGTGGGGTGCAGTGTGCCAAAGCTCCAGCGAGAGGGTGCCTGGCTTGGGGGGGGGGGTGGCGTGGGCTTTGCTGGGCACTGCCGTGAGGCTGACACTGGGCCCAGGGCACAGAGTTCGCCGAGAAGCTGGAATCAGGCTGGGGGAAAGACAGAGCAGCCAAGGGCCCCCCAGAGGCTGTGCTCTGGCTGCCTCTGCCCACACAAAGGGAGACTCAGAGGCACATCAGACAGACCTCTCAGGTGTAAGGGCTCCAGATTTTTAGCAGTGTCTCCCTCCCAGAGATGGGGGAGAAGTCCTGTGAGGGTGATATTTTGCAGAGAAAAAGAGAAAGCAGGCACACAGTGTTCAGGGCCAGCGTCTGGGCTCCATTTGATCAGGTCAGCATTTATTGGTAGGAAGCGGTAACATTTACAACTGGTCCTCAGGCAGGAACCCGGAGGGCCTACACCCGCGGCCGCCCACGCGAGGTTAGCCCTCCCCAGGAGAGAGCGGCTCCTCCAGTGCACTGAGAATAAACCCCCGACCCACCAGAGGCCCTGGGCTCCTCTCTCGGCCTCATTTCAGGTCTCAGCGGAGGGCCCGCGGGCTCTCTGAGGGAAGAGGACTTCACTAACTGGTGGGCAACCTGGGCGGGCCCCCCACGGTTGTCGCTCTGCCTTCATTCTCAGAAGTGGGGCGCACTTGGCCCTTGCTTGAGCAGCTCTGGGGGCTAAACTACAGCACTTTTCAGAAACATAGGGGACATTTACACAAGAGAGGGCTCTTCAATCCAGCGTGCACTCACAAAATATAGCATTTCCTATGGAACCAACGGGTCAGGAAAGGGAGGGAGCGGGAAAAGGCGAAACCCCAAAGCCACTTCGTTTCTCCAACACATAAGCGAGCAAAATACAGAGTCCCCCAAATACCTCACAGAGACCAACCGCACAGTCACTTCTACCTAAAAAAAAGGGGGGGGGGAATGTCCGAATCGCTGGAGAGTTTCTGGAAATCAAGCACCCACAAACAAACAAAAAAACCAAAAAAACCCGCTGCTTTTGCAGCGCAGAGTGGTCCCGCCAGCGGCGCGCCGGGTCAGTCTCCTTTGGGGCATTTCTCCTTGCTCATCTTTTTCATTTTCATTCTACGATTCTGGAACCAGATTTTGACTTGTCTCTCTGTGAGGTTTAGAATCCTTGCCACCTCGTAGCGCCGGTCCCGGGTGAGGTACATGTTAAAGAGGAATTCCTTCTCCAGCTCTAGCGTCTGGTATTTGGTGTAGGGACAGCGCTTTTTCCGGGTGGAGCGAGCGTGGATCCAGTTTGCTGCAGGGTTGTCTACGAAGAGGGGGGTTTGGAGAAGGGGATCGAGGGCGGAGGGGAGGCAAGGAGAGACGACAGGGTGGGGGAGAGAGGTCGTTAAATTAATTTCACCAAGGATGGCCGCTTTTCACAACTTGGGGGGAATTATCATAAAAAGCCTTAATGCCCGCGCTCTGTTTACCGTACAAACCGCGCGCCTAGGGTAGGTGGTTATGGGAAGCTTTTTATGGATGCGTGTTGCTCGCCTAGGCTAGGGTAGGCGTCTAGACGTTTTTATAGGTTAGTAAAACTATCAGTTTTGCACATTCGAGCCTTACAGGTTTCAGCAATAAATCAGGGGGCAATTTCTTTTGCACTTACTTGGGTCAAGTTGCTGCTGCGGCGGCTGCGGATGCTGCTTCTCCTCCTCCTTCAGTGGGCAGCCTGGGCTGGGGTGGTCGCTGCAAGCCGAGGGCTCCGAAGAGCCGCCTGCCCCAGACCCGGACCCGATCCCTGCCCCGGGCCCGGTTCCCCCAGCCGCAGCTGCTGCCTTGTCCCGTAGGAACGAGTTGCAGGAGAACTCGGGGCCGCCGCTCCCCTGGGACTCCCGGGCCGCGGAGCACTCAGTCCGTTTGGAGGAGGAAGACATGGAAGTGGAGGAGGAGGTGGAGGTGGCGGCGGCGGCGGCGGCAGGGGTCGGGGCCGCTCCGGTTTCAGGCTTAATCCCGTAGTGGCGCCCGTTGGGTGGGCCGCTGGGGCCGGGGCTGGGACCAGGGCCCGGGCCACCTCCGCCCCCGCCGCCGCTGCTACCGCCTCCACCCGCGCCGCCCGGAAAACCGGGCAGCGGCTCCATCCAGGAGCGCATGTAGCGGCCGGGCTCGG
This sequence comes from Lynx canadensis, assembly GCF_007474595.2. NCBI lineage: Eukaryota > Metazoa > Chordata > Mammalia > Carnivora > Felidae > Lynx > Lynx canadensis. Next base: position 163,838,580 of record NC_044310.1, on the reverse strand, counting down.
AGGCGGCGGCGGCCAGGGGCGGCGGGGGCACGTACGGGTGGTAGAGGCCGCTCATCGCCGCCGCCGCCGGGGGCTGAGCGGGCACCGCGGACCACGAGGCGGAGAACACGGCCGATTTGGGGGCAAAACTACACGAGGCAAACTCGGCGGCAGCGGCGGCCGGGCTGTCGGCCACACCTGCGGGCCTGCCCTGCGCGCCGGGCCCCGGCGGTCCAAAGCGCGCGGCGAACACCTCATCGCCCTCATGGCCTATGAGCGAGTCCACGTAGTAGTTGCTGAGGGTGCCACTGGAGGACATTTTGAGGCGCCGTGCGCTCCCACCCAAGGTTACACTGCCCGCCGCGGCGCCGCTCCCCGCCGGCGCCCGAGCCGCCGACTAGTTCGCAGGCTGCAGCTTCCACCATTGGTCGCGCGGCCCACGTGATCATATTTACCAATACCGGGAGTAAATCAGTCCGCTAAACTGGGGGCTGCTGTGATTTAAAAAATATATATATATCATCATCAACATAAACGCCGCAATTAGAGCGCGTGAGCCCGGTCCGTGCGCCCGGCTCGGTCCGGCCGGGCTCGGACAGCCGGGCGGTGGCTGGAACCACTACGCCCGACCGTGGCCGGAGGAGGCGCTGGGGACTATTTGTTCGTCTCCTCTAGCCGTCCTCGGTCCTGCAGTTCGAACCGAGACGCTGCCTCCCTGGCGCCTGGACTTCGAGCCACCGGCAGCGTGTCCAGGGCGCACCGAGCGCTTGGCCAGAGCCCGGAGCAGCCCGGGGAGCGCAGGGCGGGATGAGGCCCAAGCCGGGCCGGCCTTCCGAGGCGGCCCCCTGGCGCCCGAGGGGAGTTTTTTCCTTGTGCCTCTCTCCCTACCCAAACCCGCCCCTCCCTCCACATACCCACACACGCTCTCTCACAGCTTGTCGTGTTGTTTAAAACAGGTGGAAGACCTCTGTAATGATATTATGCCTTTCAATAAAAATTTTATGAGGTGTATTTGATTATAGATTAATGTGTCCCTAATAAAACGGACGGATGGAGCAGCTCGAGGGCCTCCTCCCCCTACCACACTCACACACGCCCGCGCAGCCACACACACCCCCGACGTGAGGCTGAGCACACGCCGCGGCCCGAAGGGTGAGCTGGGGCGGCCTGGCCCGCCGACTGGGTGCTTCGCTGGCCACCGGTGGGGCTTCTGTGTGCCCTCGGAAGTGCCGGCAGGCTGTCGAGGAGGCACCGCGAAGACAGTGGCGGCCAGGGTGCCTTGTCTTCTCCGGGGCTGCCGGAAAGGCCCTGGAAGAGAACACGCCATAGGGCAGAACCCAAATGCTAGCGCAGGCCCGCTCCCATTCACCGCCCCAACCCTGCCTTGAAGAGGCCAGCGGGAACCGCATCTCCCCGGGGCCAGGACCGCTTCTTGTGGTTGTCCTTGGGCCACTGTCTTCTGAATTCTTCTTCTTCCTTCCCCCCCCCCCCCCCCAGAGGTAAGGCTGGGCAGCCTTGAATCTGAGGGAAATGCCCATTGTCACTCCCAAATCCATGGTACAAAGCCTCGGAAGCGCCGCTGGGAGCCGAGACAAAAGCAGCCCCAGAGCAGGCGGCAGAGAATATATTCCTCACTCTACAAGTTGCTCAGAGCACCCTTGGAGGGATCCCAGCCCACCTCGAGCCCCGGAAAGGAAGGGGGTAAATGGCTACTTATGGCCTGATTGATTGCCTTTGCCAATGGCTTTCTGATTTTGTTCCAGAAGAGATGCCTTTGCCTGTAGCACGGGTTTTCCTCTGAGACACGGCCCCCTGTCAACAACTAATGGCGCTCCCCACATTGCGGAGGAAACGGATAAGTTAAAATTGCCCTCCTTCTCCTGCCCAACCAATGGAGGTCTGGGCAAATCTATCCCAGTGTTCCCAACCTGGCATTGACTCCGAGCCTTCTCTCTCCCACCCCTAGGAAATGGCTCCCCTAAAGGGTTCTGTCTTGGAACTGAGGAAGGTTCTTGGTTTTCAGGAGGAGGTTTACAACCCTGAATAAATACGGAGCCTCCCATTGACTCCCTGGATGAGAACTGTAAGGCCTAGAGCTCCTCAATAGATAGTTTTATGGAGAAAAAGGAAGAAGTGAAAAGGCCGTGTTCTGTGAGGCTGCTTGAAGCTGGTGGAGAGCTTTTGCAACCACAGCACAACCTGGGGAAACGAATTCTCTGTCAGCTCTTCTCCCTTCTCCCAGGCAGCACTAGATAAGTCTGGACTCTCTCGGTGAAGGCTGGCTGGAGTTTTCCAAGCTGTGTCGGCAGCTGGAACATTGGCCTTCATGGGAAGTCATGTTCATTTGCAAATTCTCTCTCAGTCACCTTTTGTACGTTTTCTTGCCTCCCAGAGACAGTGGCTCCAACCAGCATTTTGTAATTAAATAGAGAGAGCATTACCTGGGGGAAAAAAATTTCCTCCTTTAAGAAAATTTCGTGTGGGACCCTAAAAGGTAATGACTGAACATAAAATCCTTCCACAAGGAAACCAGGGCAAAGTGGGATGGGAAAACTCACCCATCCTCGGCTTCGCTGTGGCCTGGCTTGTCTTGCGCTTGGGATAGGGGTGGGGGTGAGGGAAGGGGGAGCAGAACTGGATCCGATGCAATGCTAGCTGCTGGTTGTCCTTGTTCTTGTAATGGAGGCCCGGCGGCTTCCAGGTGGGCAAGACCGCTTTCAACCTAGCCCCTGACGATGGCGTGCCAGCCAGAAATCGCCAAGACCCCACTAAAAGTATTAAAAAATAACACAACCAAAACCAAAGACAGGAAAACACACAAATGAGGTGCTGTGAAGAAAAAAGCAGCGTGGGCACAGGCTTACTTACCAGGCTCTGGTTAGAGGGGAACTCACACCCATCTAGAATTCAATTCTGTTACTACCTTGGGGAGGTGGGGGGGGGGAGGGTGGGAGAGGCGGGGAGAAGACTCCCCTTCTTCCCAACTATGAAGCCAGCACACCCAGGCTGGATTATCATTCCCCCAGCCACTGCCAAATTTTAGCGCCCTAGGCCTCCTCCAGCCTCTCCTATCTTTCTCCCCCTGCCCTCTATCACCGCCCCCCCCCCGACTGCCCCCAAACAAGCAGTTTAACAGGAAGATAATCTCACCAAAGGCTTTCATTTCCACCGAAACATACATCCGTTTCAGAAAGCAGAGGGAGCGAACTCGTTTCCAGAGTTTATTGCATTATACATGCGACCAGAACATGCACAGAAAGGACAGGTTGCTGTTGTACTTCTACCAAACCACAGATGCACCACAAGGGAAGGCTACAAGGCATAAGTCGTCAATATTCCATCTCACCAAGGACAATTGCTAAGTTCATTTGTGAAAAGATACATTGTAATGTGCTTTTTTAGTCCCCCTCCCCCCAAAGCTTGTGGGTTTTCGTAATCTTTTTTAAATATATATGTAATTTAAGTACTTTAAAGTACTGGATGTATTCAAAACGCCATGAGATCATGGACTAACCACACACACAGACCTTTTGTGTTAGGAAAAACATGAAAAAGTCACATTGCTGGATGGATGAATGGACCGATGGAGGCTGTACAGTTCCAATAAGTTAAGACCCAAATGAAAATGCGCAGTAATAGTTACCCTGCATTACGATGAAAAAATAATAAATTACACGTGCTAGTTTTCTTTAATATATATACTCATAGGGATTACAGATCACTTGCAGCACGAACAGAATGACCCCAAAGTCACATTCTAGCAGGAAACAAAACAAAACAAAACAAAAAACAAAGAGCAATGAAGGTTTTGTTTCCGCCTTCCCAGTCCTCCAGCACTCGGCCCTGGAACGCGGTGCCCCCTCTCCGATCCTGGCCTCCGACGGGCCTGGGACCTAAGAGAAGGTGAGGTTGGCGGTCAGTTCTCGGATCCGGTTCTCTCGGCTCATCTTCTTGAGTTTCATTCGGCGGTTTTGAAACCAAATCTTGACCTGCCTGTCGGTGAGGTTAACGCTCTTACTGATCTCTAGGCGGCGCTCTCGGGTGAGGTACATATTGAACAAGAACTCTTTTTCTAATTCCAGCGTTTGGTGCTTAGTGTAAGGGCACCTCTTCTTTCTGCCACTCTTTGCAGTGAGCCAATTGCTGGTTGGAGTATCAGACTTGATTTCCTCTAACAAAATTAAAGGGAGAAGAAGAAAAAAAAAATCAAGATTTTTTTTTTTTCTCTCTCAGCCTGTTCAAATGTACCCTTGGCCATGACCCCGCTGGCAGCCAGGCCGCTTTGGGAAATGCTGGTATTAAACATTCCTCTTATGAGGTGGGCCCTGGAAGGGATTTGTAATTGATGCCAGATTAGTTTAAATGCCCACAACGACACGATGGAGGGTACTCTCGCCCTCGATGCTAGTAGGGTTGTCTCTCTCTCCCTCTCTCTTTTTCTCTCTCAACTTTCTGACCTGCACAAAACATTAGTACAATAGTAAACTTTCAGGATCTCCCCAGCAACGTTCTAAGTGGTCAGCTCACAACAGGGCTGGAGTGGAAGAAACAAACCACAGCCTGAACAAGACTGCCAACCCCACTGCTGCCTCACATCCCCAAGGCTGCCACTTCTTCCCCACTTCTCCTGTGCAGGCGGGGAGCCCCACAACCAGGTTTATAGTTGCCCTTCTCTTTCAAAAGATAACCAAGGAACTGAGTGCACCTTCTCCGACCTGCCTGGGCATTGAGGTACTCCCCAGAATTTCTTGAATTCTCATACCTTCTTGTCTCCACACAAAAGCATTCCCCGAGCTTCTTACTGTGGCCCACCTCTGGACACTGGGGGAGAGGCTCTGGGGCAGGGTTCCTCCTCAAAAAGCCAGAGCCCCTGGCTCTTTGCCCTAGCCCATGCAGATTCCATTCTCCTCCCTTCAGCCTTTGCCCCCTTTGCAAATGGATTGCAAAGCTTGCGGCACTTTCCCCAGACAAAGCCAAGGTTACCCAGCCCCGCAGAGGTAGGGAGCCCTGTTCCCCAGCCCAAGCGCCAATCAGCCCAGTCATCTCCTTCCCATTGCCGCCCCCAAGCTCGCAGGATGCGGGGTGCACACACTTGAACACGAACACGGTGCCTTGGACCACCTTAAAATCATCATTGGGTGAAAGGCAAAGCTGGGACTGCAAATCTGAGCGGGAGAAAGGAGGTTCTGGGGCCGTGTTTACGAGCCGCAGGTCTCATTTGCCCTCTTTTGTTGCATTTCAGGTCTAGCTCAGGAAAAATAAACCCGGCAAGCCCTTCCTCTGCCCAGGCGCCATCAGCGTGGGGCCAGGACTAGCCAGGAGGGCCAGGGCAGCCGGGGAGAAGCTGGGACCTTCTCGAGACTGAGACTGCCCCTCTAAAAGCCGGGAGGAGCAGCACCTGCCAGTCGGGCCCCGCCTCAGCTGCCCCGGCTCGACGCTGGGCACCCAGGCGCTCCCTCTCTGCCGGGTTCCCGGGCTGCACGCCCCGCTGGGGTGGCAACTTGCTCATACCGACCTTTGCTTTCCTTCTCCTGTACTTCGGGACTGGACACGGAGACCTCAGCCAGGCAGCTCCTCTCTTCCGGAAGGCCGCCCTTGGCCTCGGGGCTCTCCACCTGGGAGACTTTGGTGGGCTCCTGGCCGCTCACAGGCTCGTTCATCTTCTTTTCCATCTGCAGCTGGGCGGCCGAGAGCTGCGGCTTGGCCGCGCCGCGAGGGTTGAGCTGGAGCATGACTGTGGAGCTGCCTTCGGGGCTGTTATTGTACTCTTGGGTTTTCCCGGTGGCGTAGGTCTGACTCAGTCTAAAATATCCAGGGACAGGAACCTCGGGGTTCTCAACGGGACAGGACTCAGGGACCAGCCTCTGGTACGAAGGGACCTCAGCAGAAATGAGTTTGTTGCGCTTATCAGAATACATGCAGCAATTGGATTCTTCCTTAATGTTGGTGGTGAAGGAGCAAGTGGGGACTTGCTGTGTAACAGGTTGCTCTATTCGACAAGATCTGTTCGGGTCTGTCCAACTGTCTACTTGAGGTATATAAGGATGCACATTCATACCCATATTTTGGTGGTTCACTTCTCTTTTGGCCAGAGACGGGAGCAGTCCACAGGTTTGCATTCCATAGGTCCCCATGTCTGCGCTAGGTGGTGGCATGTACATGCTGGCGCTGCTCGAATAAAAACTGTCACTCCTGCAGGCACTGATCAAGGAATCTACTAAAAAAGTATTAGCAGCAGGAGAGCTGTTGGGAAAGGACATTTTGGGGAGGAATTTGAAGAAGAGAGATTGTGTCCTTTGTAGGCTGACATCTCTAGGAAAACATTCCCCGTGTAATTGTGGATGCCTCTGCCGACCACATGACAACCAAGCCAATGAGATTTGAAAATGGCCTTGAGCCGCAGCCTCCTCGCAGGTCACGTGCTCCAGAGCCCGGCCGGCCGGCCGCGTAAGCACGGACAACAGCGACATCTACTACGCGCCCGTGATAGTGCGCGCTGGAGACAACCGGCCCAGCGCTCTCCGTCGCCCGCCAGCCTCCCCGGGGCTCGTTCGGCCGGCCAGCCCCACTCGCGTCCCCCCGCTCCGGCCGCCGGGCCCCGCTGGCGGAAGGAAAGTCTCGGCCAGAGGGGCCTCCGGGAGGACACGCGCGGGGAGGGAAGCCGCAGTGCCGTGGCGCCAGCTCACAGAAGCATTCCCCGCACACACCCAGGCAGAACGCGCCCCAGAGCCGGGGGCACGGGCGGGGGGTGGGTGCCCGGCTGGTTCAGTTTCTCCCGGGCAGCCTGGGAAGGTGAGTCGGATTCCCCGGGCTCTGCGACACCCCACCCCAGGGAGCCACAGTAAAGATCTCTCACGCAAAGACGCGGCCAAGTTATGGTGGGGAGCGGAGGCGAGAAGAGCCGCGAGGGCTAAGAGGCCAAGCAGCTGGCCAGCCCGGAGCCCCGAGGACCGGCCGGCTCTGGCGCTGTCCATTCCCTCCTCCGGCCCGAGGGAGATGCGGGCTCCCGGCCCCTCCGCGCCCCAGTGGGCTCTCCGAGCCTTGGAGCCTTCGGCAGTCGGAGGAACCACACCCCGACCTCTGCGGCCGGGCCGCTGGGAGCTTTCAGCCCGGAGACAATCCCTCGCCAGCAGCGGGCTATCCTGGAAAGCGTCCCTCCGGTTCCCGGCGGGAGAACGAAACCGAGGTTTCCCTCCCCACACACCCTGATAATAATGAGCAAAGAGGAAGGAAGGGAGGGAGAAAGAAAAGAATTTTTTGCAAGGAAAGGGGAAAACTCTCGCCCATAGACTCCAGAAGTTTTAGAAAACTGACTGGGCCGAGTAGCAGACAGAGAGAGATGCAAAGGTGTCATTTGGTTCTTCTGCAAAGAAAAATATGTTTTCCTTTTATGGATTTTGTAAAAGCATTGGTTTCTGACAAGTGCAAGGTACAAAAGGTTGTGGAATTTATTAATACATATTAAGAAGAATCAGGGCGATCAATAAAATTCTCATCTACATTCTTGGGCTACTTGGTAATTTTCTTGCTTCTGAAGGTTTTTAAAGAGTTATACCCGCTGTTGCCACACACGGGAAGATATTTTATTAACAAATCAATCGAGACTTTGTAAAGGATAAGATTAATAGTTAAGATTTAGCATAATGGCGTTCGCTTTATGAATTATTGAAAATTATACTATTGATTTTTCCCCTTCGCTACTAACCAAGAAGGTCAATTTTTGTTTTAACACAAATCGTCAAATATTAAAAGCTATACTTTTGTCAGAAGTTGAGTTTTATAGTTTTGGACAATTCCTAAAATTATTTGACACCGGTTTGCTTGGGTAAGGGGAGGGAGAAAAAAAGGAGGTGGGAGAACCTTAGTCCTCTGTTTCCTTTGGTGACGGAAAGTTCTATAAAGAGGATTTGGTCTGGGGTTGTGGTCGAGCTCATTAAAGAACAACCACCATCACCACCATGGAAACTCAGAGTTTTATGAGAAACTTCTCCAACAACTTCCTTTCTTGTTCTCTGGTTGCAGGCGGGTGAGCCGCCCTTCGGAAGCCCCGGCCTCGGGGCAGCAGCGGGGAGCTTTAACCTTGATTTCCAAAGGCTTGCCCTAGGCGAGGGGCCGGGCCAGGGCACAGGAGCCGTCCTCGGGCTTCCCAGATCCCCTTCCCAGCATCTGAGAGAGGAAAAGGGCCCCAGAAACCCTGATTGGGAACCAGTTTCTCTCGGTCCGGGAAGGCGTCTGTATTTTCTTCTCTCCACACTCGCCTTGTGCGGGCTGGCCTTGGATTTCAGGCCCAGAGACTGAACTTGTGGGCAAATTGGGTTTCCGCCTCAGCAGAACATTTCTTTGGAGCCCGATGCTCATTAACGCGTCTCAGCATTCTTGGGGAACTAGGAGCCTGCTCACTCCTTCACAAAAACCTTTTCCAATAAACCCTTTGTCCCCCCTCCCCAAAAGGAATCTCCCCTGGCCTGGTGGAAACAGGCGCTGAACATTATTTTCGGCCTTGGGACCACTTTGCCTGTCCCCTCTAAGTGCCCTCGCCCAAACAATAACCCCTTTTAAAAAACTCCACGGTGGCAATGAGACAGACCTTTTAAACCTTTACGCAGCTGTTCAAATACAACATCATTGTCAGGTTAAAAGCCTGGCGCCTCTAACTGCTCCGGCTGCGGGATGCCGGCTGGCGAAGCCCGGGGTTTAAACATTACCTTTCCGCAGGGGTGGCTGATTTTAAGCTTGAGGATGGGGAGGTGGCGGTGAGAAAAGCAGGAGAAAAAAAAAAATCCAACTTTTCACTCTAGCCTGCTACAGTCCTATTCAAAGCTAACAGCCGCTGACCATCACCCCCAAAATGGTTTTATCACAAGGTGGAGATCATGATCCCGGCCACGGTTAAGCGTGCCCAAGGCTGGACAAAGTGCCCGCTGCACACACTCTCGGCAGGCACCCTGACGCCAGCCTGGCGCTCCAGGACTGTCGTCCCTTTGCATCTCAGCCAGGGGAGCTGCCTGGAACTCGGATGTCCAATTCTCCCTATCCCACTCGTGAGACAAGACTGTTTAATCTAATCGGGAATTTTATGCCCATCAAATGCCCTTTCATAATCTTTATTTATACACGAAGAAAACATTAGGCGAAAACCCAGCAATTCCTTGCGGAGCGGGTAGGTCTAGCGGTGAGCCAAAACAAACAAGATCTGCCTTCCGAATTTGGGGGCCTTTCTGTTTCAACTCTCAGTGGCTTGGGGCTCTAAGTCACCCCCGCACTGGAAGCTTTAAATAGGTCCTCTTCATTCACAGAAAATGTGTATCAGATATAATTTTGAATCTATTACCACAAAATTCTATTTTATTCTTTCTCAAATATCTGCCTTCAGACCAATTCTTTGAGGCCAGAGACTCCAGTGTTTCAGGGCGATTTTATCATAAAAATTGAGCAAAATAGAATACAGGAGGATGATCTGGACCTGGGAGGCTGGAACATCTGGCTAAGACTCTAAGGCTAACTAACATGGGGCAAATGGAATGAAAAGGCAGTGGCTTTCGGGGCCAGCCTGTATTTTGCTTACGAGTATTTAATGTAGGTCCATAGCTGCTGTTTTCGATCATCTTTAGATCAGTTGGAGCAGTTACCATTAATAATAAATCAATATCGCGCTATAAAGGAGATGAATATCCATATTTGTGCGGAGACATCCTTCTCCCTGGCACAGCTCTTCCCAGAGAAAAATTAATAGGGTCGCTTTAGCAAGAAATTAGCATTTGTAATCAAGAAGTGGCTTGCATCTGCGCTCCTCTGTCACCAGGAAGAAGAGCAGTGACCCTGGGCCTGAGTAGACCTGGGGACTCCTAGGTTCACCCTGAATTCGGGCCCTGAGTGGCCTCAGGGCTGTGTCACTCTTTGGGGGCAGAGCGGATGGGGACAAATTTTAAAGGCTTCTTCCCCAGGGAGCCCCTCTGGGTTGCACTGTGCACCTCCCAGGCAACGTGAAAAGCAATCAGGGGGGCAAGTGGGGAGGCTGTGGAAGCCACCACCACCTCAATGAAGAGTGTGTGGAGATTGTGCAAAAAGGCTGGCCGCTGGGGAGCCTCTTTCCGTTACAGACACAAAAGACTCCTACTTGGCTCATTTTCCCTCCACTTCAGGATCTGAGACCTCGGTGACTCAAGATACATGGCCACACTCCACGAGCGCCACCAGCTCTGAACAGTCAGGAGGGGTTGGCTCTGCAGCCCCCCTAAGTCCTGGTCCAATCCTCTGTCCTTTTTCAGGCCCATGTAGGGCGCTGCTGGTAGGAAGGGAACTGCGGACTGCCGAGTACCCGTTGTCTGAGGAAGGCTGCCAGCCAAGGCCAAGAGACCCCCGCCCCCGAAAGGCCACGTGCACCCCCGCTGCTGCTGCCTAAAGAGGAACACAACGACATTTGGGGAGGAGAGTTCTCGCCCCACCTGGACTGAGGCCCAGGTCAGGCTCCGAGAAATGTCGCTTCACGATACCGACCCGCGGTCAGACAGACAGGAGTCAGGGGTGCCCGCGGGGAACACCTATGCCTCTGGCTGATGCCTCACTTGGGGGCTCGTGGCGCCCCAGCCTCCACTGAAGCCGATGCCGGCTCCCAGGGGTGGACCCAGGGCCTTTGGTCTAGGGTCTGGAGAAAGGAGAGAGAGACAGCGGAGCGGAAGAGGCCAGCACTAATTCTGGGGGATGGAGGCGCTTCACAATGAACTTCGGGAAAGAAGGCATAGCCACCTTCCCTTAGAACGGCCCAGGTCCTGCAGCCCTCCCTTCTGGAACCTCCCTTTTGGACAAGGATGGTGACAGAGACCCTTCCCAAAGTCAGGGGCTTTGCAAAAGGGGGATGGGGCACAAGGAGGACACGCAGCAAGAAAACCGCTTCCAAGAGCTGGTGCCAAAATCAAACTCCGTGCTCAAGGCCAGCAGGCAGCTGGGAAGAATGTCCAGGATTCTGTCAAAGGCAAAGCTCGTTTGCTTCAAATGCAACCCCCATTCTCTGCCACCTTGTAGTGTAAATGTTTCCCCGGGATGGTCTGCCGCTACCCGAAGCCACCAAGCCCAGCTTGACCCTGTCGCCCCAACTCATAGTTCTGCCAGAGCCTCCCATCACCGGGCGCCAGGCACGGCTCAACTGGGGGGCACTCCCTTGCCCAGAACGACCCCCTCAGTCCCAACGCGGCTCATGGCTCATTTTCTCTGAGACCACACTCAGCTAAGTTGCCGGCGCCCTCATCTGTCTTAAACAAAAGCCTTTTAATCATCTCAGGCGGTCGGAGAGCGTACCAGGCGGATGCTGTTTTGGGGAGGAGTTGGTCCTACCCTGTATCCTTCTTCATACTCAAACCAACAAGAAAATGGATTTTCTCTAATTTAATTAACTCGCAGTGGCATGGCTTATTTCGAAATGCACATATTTGTCTTCTAAAAAAATCTCTCCTCGACACCACCAGGTTATACTACGGTATTCTTTGCGACAGCCTTATCTTTAGGAAGACAACGATTAGGTGATTGTCTATTTCAGGAATCCGGGTAGCTCCCTTTTCTCTATCTTTATACAACTTCCCACACCTCGTGGCTGCTGAGAACAAACAAACAGCAAACAAATACCTTAGGGGCCGCCGGTTTCTAACGGGCTGAGATTGCCTATTAGAATCCAGTATTGGAAAGATACGGTACCGCGGCCTATTCCGCCAAACGCGGCTTCTGGAACGTGAGCACGCCCCCGTGTGGCTCTCCAAGGCCATGCAAACGGGAAACGGTATCTCTCGGTTGGGCTTACCTAAGAGGGTGGACACACAAGCTTGCTACATTTAGACGCAGTTAAAAAAAAAAAAAAAAGACAGACGGAGAGAGAGAGAAATAAACCAGTTTTAAGATCCTGCAACGATCATACTACTAGGGCACTGACATTTTAACGGACGTCCAGAAATCCACACAAAGGAATCCCCTTCCGAACGAAATTATTCAATTGTAGGCTTTGTTTCTCTTGCAATTTTCACCAAAGGTTGAGGGGGCACTTTAGAAAACAGCACAAATATTTTTAGTTTTGTTCCATAAAGTACAATAATTTATCTGACGGGGCAACAGTTCCCCCCCCCCAAATATAGCGAAGGTGTAAATCTGACTAGAGCTTCCTCTTTCAGACGCCTGCTTTTAAAGTCATGGTTCTTCATTACAGCAAAGGGGACTGCTATCTATGACACCCTCCCCCCCCCAGAAAAAACCCACCTCAGTATATACCAGCTGTATAAAAAGCATGCTGGTAGACATTTTAATCTAACCAGTATTTAAAAAAGAAGTCAATTGCTATCGAATTACACAAATGTTTGAAGGGAAATTAAGGTTATTGATCCTGAAATTAGGAATTTGCTTAGATTTATGGTGAGCCCCTGTTATGATTCTGTGTGGTCATAAATGTATGTGGGGGTCTGGATATGTGTAAGCATGTGTGTGTGTGAGAGTGGGTGGCGGCTGAATATCACAGAAGAACCTTAAGGCGCCTAATTATTCAGAAAGGTTAAAGGTGATGACCTTGACATTTTGGAAGTTCAAAGGCATACACTTATGCACTTATGTTTTTCCTTCCCCCCCCCAAACTTTGGCAATTAAAAAAATTTTGCATTTGGAAATGCATACCTCCTCTGAAGATGGATGGGGTCCTGTACACCTTATGGTTTTGTTTTGTTTTGTTTTTGACTTTGGGCTTAGGAGAGGTTAAGAGTCATAAGATTCACTTTACTTTTTTCAGAGAAAGAGATGCTTTTCTCACTCCTACAGTTTATTGCACATTGCGGAAATCTCTTTTGGGCCCACCAGAAGGTGTATAATATAACCCAATTAAGCTGTTTAGAACTTTGGCTTTTATGGTGTTGTCTAGACAGTTCAAGGTTTTGTAAACAGCCTGGCCTGGCCCTGCAACATAAAGTGCTGTTCAGCCCCCACCACATTCTTTAACTTGAAGCGATAAATGCAGTGAGGAGTGGGTCTGCAGCCTCAGGCCCTATTGCAGGGAGGGGTCTTACCTCCTCTCCTGCAGGCCCGCTGTGACACTAGCAAGGACCCCAAGCCCTCTCCACCATTGGTAACTTCCTTGTGGCAAATTATTTTTTTTTCAATGAAGGTTTCTAATCTTGGTTTCTTTTGAGGGGGACCCTGGCTCCTTGACAGCTTGTTAAGAGTGAATTTGGATTGTCTAACAAGTTTTTTTTTAAATGGTTTTTGCCTTTTCAGAAATTCCAAGTTCACTAAGCTGGGAAATAGGGGGGAGGAGACGTCCTTCCTAGGTCCTGCTCTCCCAGCCTCATTGCCTGGAGGAAGGAGCACCACCATGGCTGGGTCCCACCCTCGATTCAGAAATTCATCTCTAGAGTGAATTTTAAAATGAGTGTAACCTAGAGAAGGTGAGAGAGAGCTACTCTTATTTCAGCAGGATCAAAAAGCATTTCACTTGGATTTTCAGTTGCATATGGGAGAAGGTTCTGGCTACTAAAATACCCTAATCAGACAATAAACTTCTTTAAAGAGGAAAAAATCATATAGTGTGTTGAAGCTGTAACCTCCATTTTACTAGAAACCATTTATTCACACAAAACACAGTGACTTATGCCTTGATACGACAGACCAAAGGTACATTTCCCAGAGTTTAAATAATCTGCATTCACCAAAGGGGAAGGTCGGGTCCCTTAAACTCAGAACAAAAACAAGTGCCTTCCAACCAACCCAGCGGCCTAAACTCTCTACAGATCCCACAGCGTCCCCACGGGGACTCAGAGTGAGGGAGGGAGAACAACAGCACATTGGCGGTAAAATTGTAAAGGGACGTTTGCATTTACCATTTTCCCCTTATTAGGATCCATTCGGCCAAGTCCCCGGCCTCGTCCGCAGGCAGCAGTGGTCGCTGGGAGGTCCCGAGTTGACCGTGGGAAGGAATCGTGGAGTTCCACAGAGAAGAGGCGTCATTAAACCCAAGGACATTGGGCCTGCCGAGGGCAGGTTGCTGGGGAGGAGGGTGGGTGAGTGGGGCTCGGGGAGAGGGGTGCTTCCTGGAGCTCTCAAAATAAGGGGTTTCCAGTGAAATACTGCAGACGGTCTCTGTTCAGTTTCTTTTCTTTCATTCTTCGATTCTGGAACCAGATTTTGACTTGCCGGTCAGTGAGGTTGAGCATCCGAGAGAGTTGGAGTCTTTTCTCTTTGTTTATGTACACGTTAAAGAAAAACTCGCGTTCCAGTTCGCGGATCTGGTACTTGGTGTAGGGACAGCGCTTTTTCCGGGACCGCTGGGGGGCCACTGCAAGGCAAAGAAACCAAGAGGTGAGAGAGACCGCTGACTGCCCACCCCCACCCGCCCTGCGGCCCAGGCCCAAGCGAGGGCCAGGCCTCGGCCCGTTGGGGACGTCCCCTGCCGCAGCTGAAAGACCCTGCTTGCGTCGTGGGGGATGATATATGGGCGGGCACAGGAGAGTGCGGGCGTGGACGTGTGTACACGCCCGGACACACACACACACACACACACACACACACACACACACACACACACTGGCACAGAGGCGGAGAAGCAGAGGGCAAGGCAGGCTCTGAGTTGGAACCCTAAGGGAGAGAAACACGAGCGCGCCGGGGCATCTGCTCCGACTCCAGCCAGCAGCGCGCGTCAGCCAGAGGCTTGGATAAAGTCCAGTTCAAGGATCTCCCCACCCCACCCCCCTTAGAAGCAGGAGGCTCCAGTGTCCACACTCACCAAGTGGCTTGAAATCTCCCCTCCCTCACTCCATGGTCTCTAGCACCACCCCACCCCCCCCAAACTGGGGAAAAGCTCTCTGTAGCGATTAATGTCCCCTCGAAGTCTACCTTAAGCCCACCTAAATTGGTTTCCTATCGTAAACACACTTTACAACGGCCCGGGAAATCTTATAGGATGTATAAACCCCTTCGAACGCTTATAAAGCAGCACATAAAACGGCGCAAGCAGAGGGAGGCCCCCGCCACCCCCCCGCGCCCGCGGCCCCCCGGCCCAGCCGCCCACCCCGCACCGGGTGCCTACCTGTGCCGCCACTCTTTTCAGCCCCCGCCTCCCCCGGGGGCCCCTCGCCGTCGCCGCCGCCTCCTTCTGCCGCCCCCTTGGGCTCCGCGCCGGGGGTCGCCTTGGCGCAGGGACTTCCCCCGCCGCCACCGGCCCCCGTCTTGGGGTCGCCCTTGTCGGCAGCGCCCTCGGGCTGTGGCGGCGCAGGAGGCGGAGGGGGCTGCGGCCCGGCGAACGGGGGCCCAGGAGCAGCCTCGTAGAACTGGTCGAAACCCTGCGGCAGGATGCCGTTGCGGCCCACAGCGCTGTAGAAGTTGGAGGCGGCGCCCGCGGGGCCGTGTGGCGGCCCGGGCGCGGCGCACACTGGCTCGGGCGCCTTGAAGAGCACGTCCGGCCGGCGGCCCGCGGGAGGGAGCAGCTCGCGCTGCATGGCCGCCTCCTCAGCCGCCGCCGCCGCCGCCGCCGCCGCCGCGGCTGCCGCGTAGTAGGGAGCGTAGCCCCCGGCGCCGCCGCTGCCGCCCCCGCCGGGGCCGCCCCCGCCGCCGCCGCCCCCCGCGCCGCCGCCGCCGCCGCCGCCGCGGTACGGCCACTTGGCGCGCTCCAGGCCGTAGTCGCGGAAGGCCACTTCGCGCACGGGCTGGACGTGCGGCGCCAGGTTGGAAGAGTAGGGGAAAGTCATCTGGCAGGACGACGGTTGCGATAGGAAAGACGGCTTGCTGGCGAAGTCCGACGGGGCCACATAGTAGGCGCAGCCCGGCAGGTACATGCTGGCTGCGCTCGGGCCGCACTCATCAAAGTCGTTCATGGCTCCGCGGCGTGCGCGCCGGCGAGCCCCGGGCCGCTCCCCGCGCCGCCAACCTGAGCCATCGATTGCACAAGAGGCTTGGGCCAGGATCAACTAAGCAAAAATCCCCACCGGGCGCTGACGTGCAATTCATCTTGATTGATTCTGGTGGTAATTATGTCACGTGACGCCATGGAGAGAAATGTCCTTATATCTATATCAGCTCTCGCCAACACGCCCCGGGACGGCTCCTGGCGCCGAGACACGCGCGCGCTGGGGGCGGATCGGTCTTCCTCTCCAGCCGGCACTCTCCGGGCGCCCCCTGACCAGGCTGCGCCGCAGGCCGGTCACCTGTGCGCCGCCGGCGGCTGCCACTGCTGGGTGCATCTGCCACCGCCCGGCTGGGCCGCCCGCCCGCGCCCGCCCGCCCGCGCCGCTTTAAGTACGCGGACCGAAGCCGGCGGGGAGGAGGAGGGAGGGGGAGGAAGGGGGAGGAAGGGGGAAGGGAAAGAAGCGGAGAGCGGAGGGGGGAGCCCCAGCCCAGGGCACAGGGGACTAGGTGTGAGGTTGTGAGGTTCCCACCCCCCACACCTCTTCCTGCAGCCGCTCCCTCCCCCGCGACGCCGCCACCCTCTGCAGCTTGCCCGCCAGGAGCTTGTTGCTTCTTGCTCAAGGGGCGTAATTGCGCCACTCTCGGGGCGCGAGGAGCCCTGATTTACATATTTCTCAGCCCTGCGCGTTTATCGCGGAATAACTTGGCTCTCTCCATTCCTGACCCCGGGAACGCGAGTGCCAGCCTCAGAAAAAAACCCACGCCAAAACCCTACCAGGAGCTCACCCAGGCCAGGGCCTCGGTGCCCACTCGGATCTTTCGCCCTCTCTCCTCCTCTCTGTGTTCCTGTCTCTCTTTCTCCTTCCTTCGTCTCCCTTCAGTTTTCTCACATCTCTCTCTCCTGTCTTCTCTTCTCCCACTCCCTTTTCTTGTTTCCTCTTGCTTCCTTGGGGTGTCTGGCTGGCTCAGTCAGCAGAACATCTGACTCTCGATCCTCTTGCCTTCTTCCTTCCTCTTACTTTCCTCGTTTCCTTTCCTTTCTCTGTCCCCTGATCCTCTCTCTTCCTTGGCCCTAGCTGTGTGTCACCACCTCTGTGCTCTCCCTGTCGCCTCTCTGCCTTTTCTCTCCCAATGCTAACGCAAGGAGGAAGTTCAGCCAGCGGAGACGCCCCATGCCCCTCTAGAAGGTGGGGGGTCTGGTGAACAAAAGGATCTGGAGTCCTACTCTAAAGGTGCCTGGCCTCCCACTCCCTACCAACCGGAGACAAACCACTGGCGCCTCCACCCTCCTCACCCTCTCTGCTTTTTGACCTGGACTGGGACCAGCCCGCCTCACATCCAGCCCCTTCTTTGCTTCGGAGCCCCTCCAAGGCCTACGCGTCTACGCCGCCGAGTCTCCCCCAGGCTCCTGCGGTGCCCTGGGGCCGGCATGATCACTGAGGGGCTCCTCCAGGTGGTCCGGTGGCTCTGGGAGGGGGGAGTGCTCTCAGCAGCTCTTTCCTCCTTGCTTGAGCCTCCCTGTACCACTTGACCCCCAGGGCCCCCCATCCATTTGCCCCAAGGCCTCACTTTCCTCCGCTGCCGCTGTGTCCCTCTTTCCTAGCCCGTGGGGCCGGGCGAGGCCTGGACTCCGGCCTCTGGGAGAGCCAGCGCTCTCCAAAGGAAAGAATCAGTCTCTCAGAAAGAAGCTCCCCAAACCCAAATCCCAGAACCGAGGGCAAGAAGTTGCCCCTGCACCCAAGATTCCTCTGCCCAGGCAATCCCAGAACTGGGTTCTGGGCCTCAACCCTACGCTCAGGGCGGGCGACGCAGGCTGAGAAGCTGGTTCCCTCCCTGGCCCCGGCTGCCGCAGTGCCCGTGTGGTGAGCTCTGCCCACCATGCCGACAGACAGAGAAAAGGCGGGTGATCGGAGCTCATATCTATTTTCTGGCCGTTGTCCCCCCCTCTTCCTCTTTCTCCTCCCTCCTTTTCTCCCTCCCACTCTTCTTCCTCCGCCCCCCCTCCCACCTCTGCTTTCCTCCGAACGCTGCGCAAACAGGTCGGTGGCGACTGGAGGGCAAGGAGGCTCCCCCAGCCCCCCAAACTACCCATCGTTTTGTGCACCTTCCTCCCAGCTGGCACCCTCGCCCAGATTCCCGCTCGCCCCTTTCTCCTCAGTCCAGACCGCCAGCACACTTATCTGCCTCCTATCTCCATCCCCCGCCCAAGCCTCTCCCTTTCGGGCTCGTTCGTGGTCGACGCCCCTGGATCTCTCTCCTAAAATGGCTCCCCGGACACTGCACACTGGCCCTGCGGCCGCTCAGGACCCAGGGCAGCGGCTGCACCCCCCCCCCCACCCCCGCAGCCGAGTCTTTATGGGTCTGGGAGTGCGGAAAATTCTCGCACCTTCTCTTCGTACGGGGTGGGGCGCAGGCAGCCTGCTGCCCCCAAAGCGGAGCCTGCTGACCGCCGAAGAGGGAAATGGGGAGGACGGAACCATTCAAGTTCAACGACATGGCGATGGCGGCTCCGGCTGGAGCCGCGCTTTGGCGGGGGAGGGTGCGCCATCTGCAGCGGCGCGCGGGTGCACAGGGGAAGGGGCAGCGGACCCCTCTCTGCGCGTTAGCGCGGACCCCCGCCCCCACACCCAACCTTGGGCTTTCATTTTCCGCCCGGCCCGCTACGGCCTTTTGCCCTAGCTCCCTCCTCGATCCTCACCCCAAAACCTAAGGAAAACCGCAGCCTCCCGACCCGCGCGTCCCGCGAGAACCTACCATGAAGACTCCGGCGTTGTGGCCTTGTCCTTGCCTGCACGGCCCCACTCGAAGCACAGAGAGCGCATCCGACCCTCCCGGCACATCCAGCTGCTCCGCGAGTGGTAGCTTTCCGCGCAGCGCCCAGACGCGATGCGGTAATTTTGAGCCACCCAAGATAAGACACTAACTTGACCTTAACTTTGTCAGGGCGCCCCTGGTATCTGGAGAACGTGAACAGACACTGTCTGGCAGCCCTCGTAAAAGCTGACTGGGGAAGGGATTCTGAGTCATTTCATTTATTGCCACTACAGTTCTGCAAGAAAGCTTTTCCTCCCTGCCAAACTTTAATTATTTATGCTCTTTTAGGAAACGAAAGAAGAGGAGAAACGCGGGGGGAAAACACCCAGAGCCAGTCCCTTCCCAGCAGAACCTTTGGAATGGACTCCCTAAGTCAAATGACCGGAGAACAAAAATGTGGGGAGATCACCTTTGTCCAAGGACGATCGGACAGGCGCTGTGCCCCCCCCCCCGACGAAGGGGGGGTGGTGGTGAATGCAGCTGGGAGAGGCGGGGTGAAGAGGCACCCTCCCCCCCACCCCCGCAGACATGAATATTTACAACGGTTCTGAATTTCTCCTCCACCCGCCGGCCTCCCGGAAGCCTCCCCAGCCCGCCTCCCTCGGGAAGAGCCCCCAGGCCTTAAGAGTCCCCCGGTCGGCCCTCTGAGCTCGCAGCCGATTGAATGCCAGACGAAGCCATTTTTTCTCGTTTAAAACCCTTTTTCTTGATCAAGAGGCCTGCCTGGACTGCCGCATTTCGGAGGACGCATTTGTCTTTGTGCGAGGGAATGTTGAGCACTCAGATTTCAGCATCATTTCTCTCGGCGTTTGTTTCTTACGAATTTCGTCGTGGTTCCAAATCCCTGATAGGACTTCGGCTAGGAAAGGAGAGAGGACACCACTGCCTTTGTATTTGTGCGGGTCAGTAAAAGGGATAGATTTGAAAAAACACTGCTGAAGCCCCAACCAACAGTCAAGATTTTACACTTAGAATCCTTTCGATCTCTTTGGGGAGTGGTCTCCATGAATTTCTCCTCCCACCCCACATCCCAGGCTAAAGAGAAAGAACATGGTGATTTAATGGTATACATGGGAAAGAAACTGTCTCTCTGTGTTACTGTAGGGTCTGCATCTAAGTCTGATTTCCTAGTCTTTTACCCAGCTTTCCGGACCTGAGGTCTGAGAGGTCTGAGTGTGGCCTCCGCCTTTGTTCCCTTGTTCTGGGAGAGAGATCCGGCTCCGGGTACCACCACTTCCCTGAGCCCCATCAGGTGGGAAAACATTTCTAAAGACAGGGCCTCAGGAGCCTCTGGCTTCCTACCCACCCCCCGCCCCCCCCCACCATTGTGTTTTTCTTAAAGGAGCTACTTTAAAAATATTTTTAACATACACATCAAACTGGCTTCAGGAAAGGGGAGTTGGAACCCATGAACACTTGGTCTTAGAGATTTAGTGGTTCTTGCTAATTCTTCCACTTGCTAAAGCTAACAGTTCTCTGGTTTCCATCTCAGAGCTAGCTGGGAGTTGGGGTCTGCAAGAGGATGGCAGCTTTCCCAGCCTCAGCTGGAGGCTCCTAAGGCGTATAAGGGTGCCGAGGCCACATTTCCCAAGGGACCATGCTGGGCTCCAGGCAAAGGTGCCAGCATGGAGAATTTCCACAGGGCATAGCCTGTTTGAAAGAAGCCTGACCAAAAACATGGCAAGGAGATCTTTTGTATTGAGATCTGAGGAACCTCCTATTTTGGCAAGCACCCCCTCCCCATAACAGCAAGCTTCAAAATTGAGGAATTTAGGCAACATACAGAAGCCCTGGTGTGCAACAAGCTGAGAGTTCCCTTAAGGTTGGAGACGAGCTCAAGTCTGCCTACAGTCCCCTTTCCTCCCACTTGGATGTTTCATACACATTTTATTCATGGGCTTTTATGCACCATTTTCTGACCGACTTGGAAGCCATTTTCTCATTTAATGAACAGTCAACACCCACAGTGAAACCACAACCAGAAAAGAAAAACGAATTTGGTGGCCTAAAATCATTAGGAGGGAATCTGAATTGTTTAGAAAAATTGACATCAGTCCCTTGACAACTTGGCTGGGACTTGGATATTTATTTCCATTCAAAACATTTCTATGTATCTGATATGTACAAGCTATTGTGGGTTTTTTTTTTGACAAAATCAAAACAACATAAAACATGCACAACAACTATTAGATAGCAGAGAAAATGCAATTAGTCAAAACATCAACTGAGGTCAGTTGGGCTGAGGCTTGGGGCTATGTGGGGTGCCCACTCCCCATCTAGGGCCTAGTCCCCCACTAAAAACAAGTCATCGGACTTTGGGAAGGAATCAACTCTTTGGCTGTCATACATCTCAGTTGAAGTTGGGGGGCGCTACTTCTCAGAAGGAGAGGGAAAAGAGGTAGGGGATGGTAGAAGGAGCTGGAGGGGGGTGCTCGGTTTCAGTGAGGTTAAGACAGGACACCCCAGCACATGCAAAACACCTCTACCTGGCATTCAGGAACCCTAGCTGCAACAAAGCAAGCCCAGCAGGGCCCAGGGCCTTACAGGCTCCATGGAGGCAGGCCAGGCATGGGCTCAGGAAGGGCATAGCGCTGAGGCACAGAAAGGCCCCCAGTGGGGTTGTCTGGTGGTGATGAGGGTGAGAGAGAGGAACTTCTCTCTACTTGGTCTAGAGCAGTGACCAGGGGCTGAGGATTTGAAGGGCCTCCTCCTTCACCCCCTGACTACTGGAGGGCCTCTCACCTCTGCCTAATTATCCTAATTCAAGAAAGACATGTCCGCACCCTTACCCACCTCGACAGGACAGCCATATTTACAGTTGGAATGTAGGACAACCTTATCCTTGCTCACTCCCTTCTCCTCCCCCTGGATGTTTTCCCCACCTCTTAGTGCACTCCAGCCTCAAAGCAGACTAGCAGCTGTCCTCACCAGAGCTCAGTCCAGTTACAGAGTGCAGGGCTCTAGCCTAGGCGTGTATGAGGAGATAGGAGACGTAGGGGAGTTTTACCAGTACAGTCTAGAGATTTCAGTTTGTGGTGGAGCCTCAGCCTCCCTGCTTGAATCCATGGGAAGGAAGTATCCACCCCATTCTGCCCAGCTGGAAGGGTCAGCCCAGCCCAAACTCCGAGGTGTCCATGAGTTTGTCCAGCCACCCCAGCCTTCTTCCCCTTGCCTTTCCTCTCCAAGTCTGAAGGTCTAGGGTAGCTTTTGTCCTCCGCAAGCAGCCAGGGCAGACAGGAGAGGGGCGGCACCCTTTCCTCACTCCAGAGCCACGATTCTGGCTTTGCCACAAGCGGCTTTGGTGGCAAAGAGAATTGGGCCCGCAGCCCTTTCTACTCCTTCCCGGAGGCCTTCCTAAATTCAATTCCACTCTGCGCTCTAGTGAGGTGCCTGCTAAATTCAAAAAGAACTGGGGAGGAGAGGAAAGGGAGTCTAGGTGGAAGCAGAATTCCAAGTACAAGGGTGCTAGAGTGAGCCCCCGTGTAAATGCCCCGGACAAGAGCTAGGACAGGTGACCCCAGGCCCCCACTTGGGAAGCCTCAAGGCCAAGGTTGTGCTGCAACTTCTGCAGGCCCCTCCCAGAGATCGGAAAGCGTGGAGGCCCAACTGGCCAGGGCTCCTGGGCTGTAGACTTAGTGGGAGGGTACTTGGGACCAGCGGAGAAGGAGCGGAAGGAAAAGCCCCTAGTCCCAGTTCTTCCTCCACGCCAGGCCTCGGCTTAAAAGGGCAGGCCTGGCCAGCCTAGGCCACGCGGGGGGCTAGTATAGCGCCAGCGCCTGCTCGCGCAGGACCACGCGCTTCTTTTTCATACGCCGGTTCTGGAACCAGATTTTGACCTGCTGGTCGCTGAGGTTCAGCCTGTTGGACAATTCCTTGCGCTTCTGGCGGTTGATGAATTCGTTGAGGAGGAATTCGTTCTCCAGCTCCGCAATCTGCTGCTTGGTGTAGGGTTTCCGCTTCTTGCGGGTCCTCCCTGGGGCCGCCCCCCACGGCAGGCCTGCAACACAGCCCCAACCCAAGTCAGCCCTGCCGGCTGCTCCCAGTTGTCTGCCCGCCCCCAGCGGCTCCCTCCCTCTGCACACTCTCCCCTGCACCCCACCTCCCAGCCCAGCCCAGACTGGCCCAGGGAGCATGGCCACCGTTTACCGTCGGGCAGCGAAGGTCGCAGGCAAGAGGCGACGCCCGCCGCCTGCACTGTCATGTTCAAGTTGAGCGGGCCCTTGGTGTCGTCCTTGAAGCCGGCAGCGCAGGGGGTCCCCTCGAGCAGGGCTGCAGAGCCCGCTGCCGCACGGCCCACACCCGCGTAGTCGTACTTGGCCGCTTTGAGAGCAGCGGCCGCGGGGGCCAGGCTAGAGTCGGGGACGAAGGGCGGCCGCACACGGCCACGGTCCTCCGGCCCAGCGGCCACATCGGGCGCATAAAACTTGGCCTGCTCTTCGGGTCCATCCTTGGCGCCCAGGGGCTGTAGACCAAGCGGCCCGGAACCGGCCAGGTAGGGCTGCGAGAAGCTGCCGAAAGCGGTGGCACCGGCAGGCTGCGCTGGGGCGCAGGACGCGGGTGTGGTGGCCCAGGGCAGCGCCCCTCGCGGGTATGAGATGGGGGGGAGCGCGGCCAACTGGCCGCCATTCGGCCGCAGGTTGGAGAAGTAGAAGGAGTCAGGCGACTGCAGATTCAGAAGCGAGCCCACATAGCCCGCTCTGTAGAGACTGCGCTCACACATCTCCAACAAAGGGCTTCGGCTGTGCTCGCAGCAGTATTTAGTTACAACCGGGAATAAGAGGACAGGCTCAGACGATTGGACGAAACTTTGCCTGCAGGTTCTTCAAAGCCGGTCATTTCAGCACCGCCTACATCCCCCGACCCGTTTTCCCCCCCTTCAGGGTATTATGATAACTCCCGCAATATTCGATGGAGAAGGAGGAGGCTGCCAGGCAGAAGAACGTGGAACGAAGGTGAAACCACTGTGAGTTTCCGGGCTCAGCTTCAGGAGCGGGGGACATTGGGTGCCTTTGCCCCAATGTCCCTTGGGATCCTTCTTGGTCTTGATTGGCTTTGCACTCCCCCTTCCCACTGGCTACCTAGACCAGGCTTGCTTCCACGAGCTTTAAGTTGCAGCCAAGGCCTTTTCTAGCGCTGTGCACCTCTGGCTAGGCTTGTCTAGAGAGTCCACTGTCTGGTGGGGCCACCAGCTCTGTCCCTAGGCCTGAGCTATGCTACTCCTAGGCCGATTTCTTCCTGCCCCTGTCCCTCTGGAGAGGATTCTGCACTGGTCATGTTGCATCGAGGACCCACACACGGCCTCAACCCGGCATGCTCCAAAGGTTTGCTGATGGAGGAGAAATGCATCACAAACTCTGCCCAAGTTTGGTGCCCAGGAAGGTGGTTTCAAACCAATTCTGGTGTGCTTCTCTATGGCCAAGTCCTCTGCTCCCAGGAAATTTGCGGCCATCCCGGTCCGTGGAGAATGCTGGCCCAGGAAGGGGCAGCTGCGTTGGCCAATCGTGGCCAAAGGCTACATTCCTTTTATTGCCAGGAGTCACCTTGGCGACTACGTCCTGCCAACCAGAACTCCAAGCTGTTCATCTCCTCTGCAGCGGGCAGAGCAGAACGAGCTCCCCGGACTTGGTGTGGAAGGACAGAAGAGCCAGAGTCACTCGGCGGGGAACAGCACGGCTCGCCCAGGCAGCAGGCTAGCGGCGTTGCTCCGCTCAGCGCCTCCAAGGCCGCTGGCGGGTTCGGGGTTCTGGAGAACAGGGGCCTGAGCAGGAGGGGCGGCGCTCCCTCGTCGGGGGCAATGCGGCAGCCCCCTCCGCAGGCCCTCCGGTTTAGCTTGGCCAGAGGGCTATGGGTCCTCCTCCCCTGCCTCGGTCCCAAGAAACCTAGCGGCCGCGTGACTGGCGGCCACCCCAACCTGCAGCCCTCCTCGTGGTCCCCGAGCCAAGCTGGAATTGGTTAGACCGCCAGCTCCGGCACGGAGACCACACAGGCGCCGCCGGAGGGCAAGGCTGACCACCGCGCTGCGACTTTATTGTGAGTTATGGCGACCAATTGGGCGGTTCTGGGGAACGCAGTCGGTCTCTTCCTCCCGCTCTAGGGCGGGGGTATGGGGTCAGGATGGGGATGTCCGAGACTCCTCAGGGTTCTGTCAGAGTTTCCTTACCAGCTCAGACACAGAGGGAAAAAAACTCCACTCCCCGTCCTTGGGGGTGGGGGCGTGGGGAGGTGTAGCCATAAGCTGCAACCTCAGTTCTTAGGGGCTTAAGGGATCCAGGCTCTCGTTTTGGGAAACTCTCCCTGTTTTCCAGGAGCTACAGACTCCCCAGGCCCAAAAGCTCCAGCTCCAGGGATCCCTGGAGTCTCATCTCCTCCCGTCTCAGCATGCAGCGATGCTCCGGTATTTCCAAGTCCAAGGGTGTCTTCTCCGGACCCTTAGGCAGCCGCACAGCAGCGGTTTACTCCTGGGGACTAAAGACATAAAGGCACTAAGTGAGCAATGAAAGACTAGAACAATTAGATTCCCTCCGTTTCTCTTTGGCTCAGAATGGTGTCCATCTGCCCCACCTTATCTCCTGGGTTTGTAATTTCCGAGGTCCAGCAGGCAAAGTTGTACGCTGGGAGCTAAGAGCTTGGAGCTGAGGACTGCCGGCGGGGCGGGGCGGGGGCGGGGGCGGGGTGGGGGTGTTGGTGGGAAGGGCAGGAGGCTTGGCTGGTGAGCTGGAGAATGGGAGAGGATTTGGCCGCGGAGCTAAACCGCGAGTTCTGCCAATGCCGCCGACCGCCCAGGAGATGGCGAGCGAGCTCCACGCCTGGCGAGGCGCCGCCGCACGGTCAAGATCAACAGTGAAGGGCGGCACAGCCGGCCTGGGGTCGCTAGCCCGTGCGGTCACGGCCCGCTGCCAGGCTCCGCCAAGCGTCTCGGAAAGCCGGAGATCGTGGCAGCAAGGCTGGCGGGGACAGCGGAGTCAGAGGCACCCGGCAGGCTGCCAGACACGGGGAAGTGTCGCGGCCGCCCCTTTGTCTGGCGGTGCGTCCCGGCTGCAAACGCCTCCTTCGCCTCCTGGATCACGCGTAGACGCGCGGGCCTGGAGTCTCCACCAGCGGCACTCCAAACCTGCTAGGTTTCAGACGCGTCCTCCCTGCGGCCTCTCGGTCTCCGCCCGAAGAAAGGCCTCTCTCCCAAGCTCCCTTCGCCTTTGCTCCCTGTGGGCCTCCCTACCAGCGCTCCGGCCACCTACCGGCTCCTCTCCTCCCTCCTCAATTCGGAATATAAAAGGAATGCATATAAATAGCAACGTCTTCATCTGTTATTGATTTAGCCATCAATTCAAATTCCACCGGAGAGCATTTGAGCAGTTTTAATCTTCAGCAAACCTCCCCATTTCTCCTAGGCAGAGTAAACTGACCAGCAAACTACGGATGAAAGGAAAACCTCCAGGCAATCCCCGCATCCGACAGGAAACCTCAGAAATGGACCTGGGAAATGGAGTGCGGCCCTGGAGTCTGGAATTTACCAAAAAGGAGGGAAAACGACGTTGGAAAAGAAGGGAAAACAGGCCTGCTTCAGATGAAAGCACATCTTGCGAGGAAAGCAACATGCTAATTAGAAACTCTTCCTTAAAGTGGAAGGTCGGGGTAGTTATGTCCAGGGTTAGTTCTGTTCAGGGTTACTTCTCCAGAATTTGAGTCGTAGTCCGTTCTCTCTCTGTTTGCCTCTGTCTCCCTCTGTGTCTCTCTATCTCTGCCAGTTAAAACGAAGTTGGCCGCCCATAGCCAACCATCGATGCAAGATATGAAAGAAATCAAGCCGGGCCAGAGAAAACGAAAGTAGCTCCGGACCTTGGGTCTCTGCGTTTTCTCTAGCGGATCCATAAGGGAGCCCTCCCGCCATAAGAGTTTACATATTGTGTGAGGTTTTAAACATGCGTATTTAACCAACATACCAAAAAGTTAGCAACCACTAAACTGATTGTGCCTAGGCGCTAACAACACGAGGCACCCAGCTCCTCAGCGGCCATTTCCCTGAGTGGCAAAAAGGCCTCAAAAAAGCAAGTTCATTGGGCCTAAAAATTGCGTCTAGAGGTTTAGGGCGTATAATTATGGTTTTCAGTCCTCAAACGCTGTTTGGAGGCTGCTCGGAAAGGGCGATAAGGGATCAGCCTGAAATGTTTCTTTTTCAATTGCCAAATATGGATGTGTCTAATTTCAGGATCTTCCAAGAGTAGATATTTATAACAGCCTTTCTAGGAAGAACACCTTCAAGTGAGCACAATTTCCTACACCCAGACACAAACATACATACTGATTAAAAAAATAAAACTATTTGAATAAAGTGATAATATTGAAAGAGAAGTAAAATTTTATTGGAGATGTTTTTTTTTTTGGTCCGGTAAAAAATACCATTTCAGACACCGCAAATTATATTCTCATTTAAAGACATCACTACTTATGTTAAAGCCACAGGGAAAAGGGTGGAGAGGGGTGGCGGAAATGGAGTGGAGTTTCAGAGAGTAGAACTGGTATTGAGTTTCCTTCATCTATAGCGAACATCATAATATTGAGGACAACAAGATTTTATAATAAATAAGAACACAAGAGGTAACACAAGCTTGGAAAAAGAAAATATATAAAAGACGAAGAAACAAGAGAGTTCTGTTTATTTGCATCTCCCTAGGAATAAAAAAAAATCATTTTTAAATGCCTGAAGCACTGCACACATATCCCAGCTCACAGACATTTCATCTACAAAAATATCTCTTGGTTGTATAAATATGCAGCACTTTAAAAAGTAGTTACTTATCATCACATCATTTTTTTTCCACCTTGAACTTTAGAGCTCCACATTTTCATATTTGTTAGATGTTTTAAAATTCCAAGAGGGGCTCAATACATTTGTTCAGACAGTCAAGTTCTTCATTGGGTTCTGGACAAAAGTTCCCACCCTTGGCCACATTGATTCATTCTCTTTCAGGGGACTGAGGAGATCACTTCAGTTCTAGTCCCACAGACCCAGGGTCAAGGAGAAGGTGTGCATTTATACCATCCATGGATTACTCTCACATTTGCAGCCATTTAAATATCTGCATTCAGAGCTGGGGAAATGAAGGCATCCGTGAGGACAAATTATTTTCAAATTAAAGATTATAAAAGCACAAATCGACGACATATACTAAACACATAGAAGTACAACAGCAAATGAAAGATCCGAAGTAGGGAAGATTGTCTTCATTTCAATATCGATACAAACCCTATTTAATAAGGTAGCTGCTTTTAAAGCCATCAGAGTACCTCCAGCCGCCTGTTTTTAGACTTTCCCAGTGACCTTAGAGCGCTGCCTGCCCAGAGCTGTTTCCACTTGCCTCAGGGTGACTGCTGAGAGCTAATGATTAAATTGCCCAATCACAGGATATGAATGACTGCAAATCGTTCTGCCCTAATAGATTATGAAGATAATCAGTGCTGGAAACAGGCATTTGAAGTAATTTAAGAGAATAAAACCCTAAAATCATAATGGCACTTCTGAAATTCTTTGGGGGGGGTATTATTCAAAAGTACTTCAAGTCCTTTATACTGGCCTGGAGGGAGAAACAGAACATTAAAAACATCATAAAAAATAAACCTAGACAAGAACAAAATCAATAATAAGCAAGTAAGAAACAGAACTACAAAGTCAGGTTGGGGTAGCAAAAGGTTTTAGAGCCTGATAGAGGAAGAGAGAAAAACAATTCACAAAATTTGCCATGATTGGCAGGGAGGTGGGAGGAATTAAATACATATTCAAGTCTTTCCGAAGGTCTTTTGGAGACAACTGAAAGCATTTAAATTCTCTTTGACCAATCTGGTCCACATCAGGAGACAGTGTCTTTGAGCTTGGAGACGATTTTCTTGTCTTTCACTCTTCGGTTCTGAAACCAAATGGTCACTTGTCTCTCGGATAGGTTCGTGGCGGCTGAGATCCGCCGCCGCTTGTCCTTGTTAATGAACTTGTTAATGGCATACTCGTTCTCCAGTTCTTTGAGCTGCAGTTTGGTGTAGGGCACCCTCTTCTTCCTCCCCCGACGGTAGACACACATGTCTGGCTGATTTAGAGCCACATCCCCTGGTATTTAAAAAAAAAAAAAAAAAAGCACGAAAAAAATTAGACCAGGGTTTCTGGGGGCACCACTGGGGACTGTGTGTGTACATTCGGAAGGGGTATGGAGAATAAAGAAAACCAGGCTGTTTGCATTTTATTATTGTTTACACAGACATATTATTTACACATTATTAAAGAAAGATTATTTACACTTCAAAGTGAAGGCCATTTGATGCTGATGGATCATCATGGTTTCTCAAACCAGCATCTTAACAAGCCTTCAATTTTATGGCATGGTTATTGTGGACAGTTACAAGGACAGTTTCTGCAAATGCCTGTGGCATACATACAAACAGTCTTTTAAAAATCCAGTTTGTTGTTGTTGTTGTTCAAGCTTTGATTTCTTGTGTTCCTGTGTTTGGAGGTTGTGAGCTCTTAGAAGCTTAGTGGTCACCCTGGGGCAGACCTGTGCTTCAAAAGTGGGGCCCAACACTGACACTTCTTTGGGGAGGAGGGGCCAAGGCCTGGGCAAAGGGCACGCAAAGACCTTCAACTGTGGGAGAAAAACAGGCTTGTACCCGCACGCAGAAGAAAAGGGTTGTGAGAAAGACAGTTGAAATCAAAGGAGAAATGTACAGATTTCAGGCAAACTGGACGAACTGTTCCATAGGTTAACCCTGGCCGGCCAGGAGGACTAGCGCAGCTCCCAAGTAGGGGCATACACCACTAGCGCTTTCTTTTCGTTCTCGCGCTCTCTCTCTCCCTCTTCCCTCCCCTCCCTCCCTCCCTCCCTCCCGGCCACCCCTTTCCCCCGTCGCCCCTACCTGGAAAGGAGGATTTCCAAAAATGGGAGCCCTGTGTCTGGTCCTTGGCACAGTACACCTGGCTGTTCCACCCGTTGGCCAGCGTCCAGGACTGGTAGCCCTCCATGGAGATGTACGCCTCGTGCCGAGGCTCCCCGGAACCGAAGGTGGACACCATGTCGATGTAGCCAGGCACGTGCTGGTAGGGACTCGTGTAGCCCTGGTAGAAGGACACCTCCTTGGCTCTTGCGGGCACCTCGTTGGCCGGTACGCTGCTGCTTGCCAGGCCCGACACGTCCATGTACTTCTCCACCGGGAAGCCTCCCAGCGAGGCGTGCGGCGACGACTTGAGAGCGTTTTGCTGTAAGCCCACGCCGTGCGACATGCGGCAACTGTAGTAGCCGTTGCCGAAGTGGTAGCCGTAGCCCAGAGCTGGGGCGCCCGGAGGCGCTGCAGCGGCCGCGCCGGGCGCGGGACACTCTTTGGCGGAGGGAGCCTCTGGACGCGCTGCGACCACAGCCGAAGATGACGACGACGAGGCGGAGCCCGCACGCTCCGAGGTCCCCGGGTATGCGAAGCCCGAGGCCGCCGCCGCCGCCGCCGCCGCCGCCGCCGCTGCCGCCGCCGCACGCCCGGAGTGTGTCCCGGCGAACACTGGCGCCGAGAGGAAGCCGCGACACTGGCCGGGGGCCGCCGCCACGGAGGAGGAGGAGGAGGAGGCTGGGGCCGCCCCGGCGGCCCCGCCGTCCGCCCGCAGCCCGTCCATGTCCCAGCTCCCGGCGCGGCTCATGGCCCGGCCCGGCCCGGCCCTGGCCCCGGCCCCGGCCCCGCGCAGGACACCATGGCGCGGCGCGCTTCCTCCCCTTTCTCTCTCGTTCTCTGGCTCCCGCCCTCTTCCTCTCGCCCTCTCTCCCTCTGCGAGCCTCCCGCCTCCCGCCCGCCCGCCCTCCAACAGGTTAGCTCATCGCGGGACGTTTATAAAAACGAAGTTCAGGTTGGGAGGGGGCCTGGGCCGGTCGGGGGGCCTCCTCCCTCCCCGAGGGCTCCCGCTCGGGGCCGCGCCATTGGCTGCGCGGGGCCACGTGGGGGTGGGGGCGCGGGAGAGTCTGGCTCCG
Organism: Lynx canadensis; assembly: GCF_007474595.2. Taxonomy (NCBI): domain Eukaryota; kingdom Metazoa; phylum Chordata; class Mammalia; order Carnivora; family Felidae; genus Lynx; species Lynx canadensis. Next base: position 163,807,933 of record NC_044310.1, on the reverse strand, counting down.
GGCCCGCGCCCCGCAGGACCCACCCACCCCGGCCCCTACCCCTTCCCAGCCCCTAGCGCAGCCCACCGCCCCTTCCCGCCCTCCTCTGGACCCTGGCGTTTGCGCCGAAGCCAGCCCCCACGAGCTGATTGCGCGACCGCCCATCCTAGGCCCTGTCTGCGACTGAGAAGGGCGCCGAGGCCTGCCGCTTGTTTCGGCCACGGCTGTTTTTGCCACCTCTCCTCGGATCCCCGAGCCGTACAACTAAACGAAGGCGAAGGACAGAGATGGTCAGAATGATGTGAAAACAGCCAGATTTTTTACCCTGTTGCTTGATCCCTTGGATGAGCTGACCTAGACCCCAAACCCGAGGGAGCTAATTTTCCCTACGTTAAGCATTGCTACCGGGCAAAGGCATTTCACGCATGTTCTCATAAAGGATCCTCCGAATTAAGACCAATTGGAGCAGACCCTCCCTACACACACACAAACACACACACACACACACACACACACACACACACACACACACCCCGTCCACCAGGAAAATGCCCACGAAGCGCCCTTGGTGCCGGGACAGAGACTTACAAGTAAGTCAAGCGGACGAAAAGACTCGGCCTTGACGCGGCGAACGTGACGATCTGCCCCAGGGAGAAAAGGACGGATGCCTGGTCCACACTATTCGCCTCTACACTCAGGCCTGCCGGGAGTCGCCTCCCGAACTGGGCTCCCCGGCCCTTGCTCAGATTCCCCTGGCCAGCAGCAAGACCCTGTGGAAAGCTCTTGGAGAAAGCCACTCTGCTGCCCGCCACGAAACTTCTGCGCCTCCCCTGCAGCCCAACTGCCTCTTGCATTTTGCAGCCACCACCCACCCCCGCCCATTACTCACACCAATTAATTGAAAACTTCACTTTCCCAGGGACCTTTGTTTCGCTTTCTTTTCCAAGCTGCCAACTGCAGAGAACTGAGAGGGGCAAATTAGGAAGGTAGTTTTTTTTTTCCCCCGCGAGCAAAGTTGGGGCTCCCGATAGGAGCAGCCAGAGCAAGTGGGTCTGGTCTCCCGGATAAAGTGGGCTCCTGTGACAAGCATCACAGCCCTGACCGGATTCATCCCTTCGTGCCATTTCTCAGACACAGAGCCCCAGCACCGCCCCCCCCCCATCTTAGCCATTAATGGGGAGCTGGTATGTGTCCGGCTGTAGACTTAAGGCTACACCTTAGGAGCAACGTTTCATTTGAGGAGTTGAAGGTGCTGGGTGGGGTTCAGGAGCCCTCAGAGTGAGCCCATTTGGTTCTGTAGCATCAACTCCCCAGGTCAGCCCATCTCCAAGAAAATTGTTCCCCTGAGCCTTGATTGGTGAAGCCAGCTTGTCACCCAGCCCTGCCATTCCTGGACCCAAGACATGACTGGATGGGGCAAGTAAAAACGCCAAAGAGGCCCTCCTGGGCCTGGCCTGGCATTGCAGGGTGGGCTGCTGGTGTTGGGAGTGTTGACACGCAAAACGCAGTAACCATAAAAGGCTCAAATAAAGGGGAAAGTTATGAGAGGGGCGCTGGAAAGGAAAAGCAGGGGAATTTGACCTTTTTGAAGTCCTAGATGTGTTCATGATCAAATTTGAGTCAGAGGGGGCTGAGCCTTTTTAGAAAGTCATAGGGAATAGAAGTTTGCTGGTGAGAGCAATTTTGGTTACTTGAAACAAGGAGGCAAAAGTTAGTAACGGAAGCTGAATTGGCGTTTTTAAAACACCAGCGGGGCCAGGTGACAGAGTTGCGGACTTTTTGAAAGAGTTTGGCTGGGTCGTCTTTACCCAACAATTTTGGTACCAAACCAGTCATGGAATGCTGCCCTGAAACACTTATTTTTCCTTTGTCTTCCTTGCTTTTTCTCAGAGAAAATACAGGCATCTTTAAAAGTTTTTTTTTCCCTGCGACCTCAAAAAGCAAAGTTGTTGAAATAATTTCTAAGACATAACAGGCACCAATGAACTTTCAGTCTTTTAAAACTAAATATCCCTGTGATTTTGCACACCGGGACCTCTATGCCATATTCTATCTGATACACTTTATTAGCCGATTATACGCCAAAAAAATGAAGAAAATGAAATTAAGCTAGGAAGGAAGAATTTGTCAGGTTTTGCTGATTTGAGACAGCCCTTCAATTTTGGTTTGATTTTCCATGCAGCAAATTAAATTGTGCAGGACTGGGAGTAAAGTTCCAATTCATGCTCTTTTTGAAAGACATTAATGCTCTAATTGAAAGAGGCTTCTCAATGATGGCCCTGCCTCCAATTGCCTTGGGGGACTTTCACAGGATTTGGGGTTTCTCTGCCCATCCTGGTGGATGTTCAGGGATGACGGAGGTTTTGAACAACAAGGAGCTTTGGCTCTTGCTACCCTGCCGCTGAACCTGTTTCCAGTACAGCCTTCGAAGTCGCGGCACTGGGGGAGCCAGTTCCCCTTAGGAAAGAGGTTCAGACTGGACACTACTGGGATTCCCCTTAGGAAAGAGGTTCAGACTGGACCCAGCACCCCAGGGCAGCTGCTACTATTGGATCATAGGGCTGTGGTTGAGTACCAAGCAAAGTCAGGGCTGCTGTGTTTATGAACTAATAAGACACATAGGTTACAAGCCAGGGGTGGTAGGTAGTGGAGGAATTTTGAGGCTGAATTTGTGGAAACATTTCATTTAGCTTGTGTACCCTTGTGTCCGAGTTGATCTTAGGTTTAAACCTAATGGGAATAATTTTCTTTACTGGCCAGGAGCACAGACTGAACCCTGTGTATGTGTGGAGGTGCATCATGTTGGGGCTTTAACAACAGGCATAATCTTTGTTAAATGAAAATCCTTTGCCACCAGACAGAAATGTCTCCAAACACTGATGTGTTACTCAGTGAAACCCGTTTTGTCACATTTCCTGATTTGAGTGAGAAACGCTTCATTGCCCAAGGTCCCACTGAGGGAAGGGAGCAGCAGGGAGAGGGAGAGAGAGGTCAGCTCTGCCTTCCTTTCCCATCACTTGCTTTTCTCTCTCCTCTCTTTCCATAGGCACCCTTTTTGGGAATTAATAAGGTTCTGAAAGTTACATCCTCCCTTGTCCTCCTTTTAGACGATCTTTCAAATCATGTCCTTGTCCTGGGTTGGGGAATGGGTGGGTGAAGGCTGCGATTTAGATTTATTGATGAACATAAGTTCCTCTGCTAGCCAAGACAGCAGTGAGCTCAATTAACCACATAATCCTGACCATTAGGGTAGGATAACAATTACCAAGTCCCATCAGAGCGGGGTGTTGGAAATTCCTTTGAAAGTGTTTTCCTTGATGGTCACACCGGGAAAGGCAAGACACCTTCCTAATTAACTCATAAGAAGCCAACAATTCAGTGTAGGAATAAAGTCTTAATTCCAAAATAAAGTCTTAAATCCAGCGGAACTGGCTGGAGAATGTCCTAACTCTCAACCAAGTCTGTACCCTGCCAACTTTGAAGTGAATTTTCTCTCTGTAGGCAATACCCAATTTCTTTCGGGTTGGATATATAATTTTTAAATTTTAAACAACAAATCTAGGGTAAAGAAAGGGGTTTCTAGCAAAAGCCAGACAGTGGAATCCTCAGTTTGGGCACTTTCTATGTCTGAGATGTATTCCATTTGAATTTGACAATACAATTAGTCTATATTAAATGTAAATTGTCTGCAACAGCGACAACAGAACGCTCTCTAAACCTGAAGCGCTATTTGATGAACCCAGGTCTGCCTCCCACAGGGTAGTGGGCCCTTGTTTGGGATGAAGACAACACCTTCAGCCCTGGCAAAAATTAAACACAGCAAGAGTCTTCCCTCTTAGAGAAACACTAATCTCCTGGAGAAGAGTGCATTGGAGGGTGGGCCCAGAGCTCGAGGATACTGGTGACTTGCTGCTTTTTTCCACAACAAAAGCTGGGACTGCAATCTTCTACTGTTTTGTCCTGTATCTCAAGGTGTGGGATTGTTCTCGGGATACACTTCTCTAGCAATGTCATTGTTAACTAAAGTCCTGTAAGTGCTCACTCTGTGGGCCTTTGGAGATGAAAGAAAATAAATGTTTCTCTCTCTTTCTCCCCACCGTCTCTCTGCGTGTGTGTGTGTGTGTGTGTGTGTGTGTGTGTGTGTGTGTCTATTACGCAGAGCCCGCGGTCTCTATGAGGAATCCACGTGTGGTCACCAGCAGGGAGAAGGGATGAAGGATAGGGAAATGCCTAACTACGAAGGTGGGGGGGGGGGCGCGCAGGAAGGGAGGGGGAGGGGCAAGTGGTCAGGCTTAGTTTCCCGGCCGGGCAGCTCGCAGTTCCTCAGGCCTGGCGCTAGATGTCCCTGCAAGTTTTCCTGTAGCGTCCGAGGGCGCACAAGCTTCAGGCGGCCAGCCCCAGAGTCCAGGGAGAAAGTACCCTACCTCCACTCCCTGGTCATCCCTGGTAGGGTGCGCAATTGTAGCGGGAAGAGGACAACCAGAAGCAGCCAGAGAGACCTATAAGAGACAACGTGAGGACGACCTGCCGAGGGATGGCAGCAAAAAGTTGCCACTAAGGAGTCTGGCCTGGAGTCGCCGAAGCCGAGGCTCCTTCCCTTATAAACCGAAACCTCCGAGCCTTAAGCCGCGGGGACTGCATTTACCCAAAAGAAAATGTACCAGTGGTTCGAAGCCCAGGCTTTAGCGGTTCTGAGGTCCCACCACACCCAGGCGGTCCCAGTCCCCGAACGAGCTTGCGTCCCGATGCGGGCCCGCGGGTTTTGGGCCCTCTTGGCCGGGAGCCTACCGTGCGGAAGACCGAAGCCAGGCCCGGGCGGACGCGGATCTCCCGTTACAACTCCGGTTTTACCGGCGCCCTCCCTTCGGGCAGCCTGGACAAATTTTTATTACCTTCAGTCGAAGGCCAAAAGTGTTTACCACTTCACCTCGGAGGACCTGCTGCTGCTCAAGAAACAAATATTTAGTCTGGAAGCCTAACACACAGACAAAAATTAGACCTCTTTCATGTAATTCCTCCTTTCGACCAAAAAGTGCTTTTTCAGTCCATTTGGAGAAAGCCCTTCCCAGGCCCTCCTCCCCCCCAACCCCCCCCCCCAATGCACCTTAAAAATTCTTGCCAAACCACGGGGGCATGGGTTGGATTCCTGTCTTGTTTTATTGAGTGAGTCCTGTACCTTGGTAGTAGGTAGGAGGCCTTGATATAGCCCGGACTCTACGTCTAAAAACTAGGAACACTTGAGAGGCCCATTCTCAGTTTCAACCTCTGCAATCTGGAGAGAGGTCCACGGTTTGGGCATTTCATTAACAAACATCAACAAATGTTAATCTTCTCACTACCCTCTATACACGCTCAATGTTTTTGAGGTGGGCCTGTATTTAAAGAAGAAATATGTAAAATGAAAAAAAAATCAACCAAAAATGCTGCCCCAAAGCTTTTAAACTTGGATATATAACTTGGATATTATCAGAGAAAAGTTTAAATCAGCAAGTCCTTCAACCTCTCTGTGTGGAAAGTTTCTCATCTCAGTAAAAGGGTAATAGAGTGGATCTGGAGAATTGCTGTGAGCTTTAGAGGAGATAATATATGTAAAAAGCACATGTAATTTTAGTGTAAAAGCTATAAATAAATTGCCCAATATTACTATACTAGTAGGTATGGAATCTAAATAAATTAAGGAACATTAAATATTGTAACGGAGTGCTCACTGTCTCCCGTGAAACATTGCTAAACACGGTTTAGGGGAAAATTATGTGTCTTTTACTGTGAATAGTTTCTCTGACATGGTCTCCAGTGTACCTTTTATAATAAACGTGCTAGAATATGAAATATTACTTTTATTTAAAAGGTGCAAAATAGTTTTCAAACCCACTAATGAATGAAGGTGTCGCCTAGAAACGGTGTTTTACCTTTTCAACAGCCTGAGGTCCGGTTTGGCGAAGGCTTTGGGACCAGAGGCGTGAGGTCCCAGAGGAAGGGAAGAAGCCTTGAGCGAAGGAGGAAGGGGTTGCCGTCCGCACCCCAGCCCCCAGCGGCGGCTTCTGCGATTGAAAGCAGCTCTCAGCTGCCGAAACCGCGAATAAAACAGACGGGGGCGCCAAACGACAGCAATAAAGGCATCTGCGACTTCCGCCCGGGGTCGCGCCTCCGCAGATCACACCCCCACCCCCCCACCCCCGCCAGGGCCTTGGCCACCCACGGACCCAAGCCTGGACCGAAATGTCCCATTCATTTCCCTAAGCAAGTGGGACTAGGGAGAGGGTACCCTTCCCAGGTTCCTGGGACAGCGACTTCTTTTTGCCAGGAGCACCCTACCAGAGGTGGCAGAACTGGGGGCCTGGACTGTGGAGCAAGGAGGGAGAGGTGGGGGTGTCCACAAGACTAATCTTTGACCGCGTTAATGGCCAGAAAGCCGGCTCGAGGAGGGGTCATAGTGCTCGGAGTCGTGTGGCCTCGAGGATAGGGTGGGAGGCGGACGCTGAGTCAAGTCATGTTCTGGGTTCCCGACGCCCCCTCCGCGGCCCCCCCCCCCCAACTCTGTAGCCACCGCGTGCCTATCCAGCTTTCCATTTCTCACCTTGGGGGAGAATTCCGTTTATTACCTAAAGAGGTGGAATTGATTTTCTAAGCAAAGCTCGCGTTGTTGAAGTAAGTTGGCGCCGAGGGGAACAGGAGAGAAACTTTTGGCATTGACTATGTGTATAAATGTATATAAATATATTTAACACCTCGTCTCCCCTTACATTCCTGACGCGCCCCCAACGGGTTCAAGGTTAAAAGGAAAGCGCCAACGGAGAGATGGGCAAATAGATTCTGGGTTTGCCCCTAACACACCCCAATGTGCTGGGTGTGGCGGCACGGAGGAAGAAGGGGGGCTGGGTTGGGGTCTGAATTGGCGCCGAGGCGAGGATGCAAGACCCGCTCCGGGCGCCCAGATTGCCAGGGTCTCTCGGCCGCTTCGGAAGCTTGCAGGCGACCTCTGTGTCCTGTTCCTATCTTCTCGTTCCCGCCTGTGGCCGCGGATTCTCCTCTTTTGCTGCTGGCTGGCAGACCCGCACGCATTGGGGGTCCGGACAGGGTGGGGCGCAAGCGCAGGAGGAGATGTGCAACGGCCTTGAGTGAAGATTGATCTTCGTTAAAATGGTTGCCACCGGCGTCATTATGACCATCAAAGTTATCGCCAAGAGGCTCAGCCGCCAAGCTCAGGCCGCAAGAAGCAGCAGCAAGGCTGGTCCGCGACTCTCCGCGCCCGGGCTCAGCACCGGGAATACTCAGGGCCACAGGTAAGAGGCCTGGTTGGGGGAGGAGAGGAAGGAGAGAAGAAAGAGCAGTGGAGAAGGGAGGATAGCGGGATGGTAGGGGAAGGAAGCTAAGTCCCTTCTTTCCCCCTTTGACCTAGAAATTCGGCAACTTTGCCACAAATAATTCGATTTGAGGAGGGAGGGGGAAAGTTGGCAACGCAAAAAGTGGATCTGGGGCGGCCCATATGGCGTTGTAAATCGCGACTGTGTTTAAAGTTAGCTGTCGAATTCTACTATGAAATCGTCCAGCCGAGTTCATTTCCCCCAGGGAAAATGCGTAGGCGAGAAGCCTATCCATCAGCAGGGTTATAAAAGTAAAAAACCCAGGACTTCAAGTTCAGTACTCACTCTGCAAACGGTGTTAAAAAATCAGAGAGGACCTAATGATTTCCGTTTGGAGGCGCGGGCCCAACGCACCTCCCCAGCCACGTAGCACTAAAGTGCTTTCAAAACTCTATGATATTTCCTTTCCCTTTCTCTGTCTCTCTCCCAGTCTCTCTCTCTCTCTCTCTCTCTCTCTCTCTCTCTCTCTCAGCTGGGGTGGGAGGAGAACAGCCACGCTGAGGCGAAGCAGTGGGGAGAGAGAAAATTAGGCATCCTATTTGTTAAATAAAATACATATTTGATTCTAAAATTCGAAAGATAAGTAATCCAGACAGGAGCGCAAGGTCTTCTCCTTACGCAACTCTTCTACATCCTCCCTCTTGTCCCCTCCCTTACCCCCTCCCGCTTGTAAATGTTAAAAAAAAAAAAAAAAAAAACCTTCCCGACGATCTACTCTGGAAAATCAAAGCATTATCTATTATTTAACACGTATCTGTGTCCGAGGAAAAATGAGGAAGGCGCTGCATGATTAGGACCTAAGGGGCAACCCAGCAAACTGAGAGCGTAATGATGCCCCTAAATGAAGGGGGAAATGTGCCGCGGCGCGCTCTATTAATCAGACTGTCAATTTCACCCCCGAGGCCAAACCCCCGGGCGAACAGAACCGGCTCTGAGCGGGCAAAGGACCGGAGCCTTCCTCCTCACTTCTTGTCTCTTCTCGCCTCCTACCTGGATCTATTTGTCTGCTCCGAAGCTGCCTTCATTACCCACTGACAGGAGCGTGTATTTATTTGCTTATAAACCTGTTACAATAAATGATTATTCGAACGGCGTCATTCGTACCTTAATGACGAGCGAGCGCTACTTTTTGATGAATGACATCTCGGGCTCGGAAGGATGTATGGGTCATTTTGACCAGTCATTCCCTCGCTCTGGCATCCCACAATTTTTCCGCCTCCCTCCAAAAGAGATAATAATATTTAGAGGCGCTCGCTGGGGCTGAATGAGAATTAGCCCTAGGCGCAGCCCATCATTAGGACGGGACAGCCGGGCCACTGTGACATTTTTTAGAAAGCTGAGATGATGGAAAGAATAAGAAAAGAGATGATTCTGATGGAGAGGGGGCTGCACAGCCCCACGACCGGCAAGCGGTTCTCCAATTTATCCGATTCGGCTGGCAATGCTGTGCTCGAGGCCCTGGAAAATTCGCAGCACCCGGCTCGCCTCAGCCCGCGCCTGCCGTCCGCCCCCCTGCACGGCGCTCTGGGAGACCTCCCTGCCAAGGGCAAATTCGAAATAGACACTTTGTTCAACCTGCAGCACCCGGGCAGCGAAAGCACCGTCTCCTCCGAAATCTCGTCCGCCGCCGAAGGCCGTAAAAAGCCGGGTCATTATTCAGAGGCGGCCGCCGAGGCGGACATGAGCAGCGACGTGGAGGTGGGCTGCTCGGCGCTGCGCTCCCCTGGCGGCCTTGCTGCCGCGCCGCTCAAGGAAAACAATGGCAAAGGTAACCGCGCCGCCCTTGCCGCGCTGTCTAGTCCTATCCTCCCGGTTCTTCCGCGGCCCCTGCTGGTCCTTCCTACTGCCTTTGCCCCTAACCGACCCTCCGCAGGCAAGCTGCACCCAGCGGGCTCGAGCGGGGGCGGGACGCATGCTGGGAACCTTGCCCTCCTGCTCTGCTCCTTGAGCCTCCCAGCGAGGCGCAGGCCTGGGAGGTTCCAGGCCCGCCCGCCCGCCCGCCTTCGCCCGAGTCTGTGAAAATGTTTCTTCGGGCTGGTCTAAAAGCCCATGCGAGCTGGCCGACCTCTAGCCAACCGCTGAGTCGCGCTAAGGGAAGGGTGCCCCGGGTAGCTGCTCTGAACCCCCCTTGCCCCTGATTCCCCAAGGCCGAGTGGAGGGGGCATCCTGAGTAAGTCGGAGGGAGCCTCGCCGGGCGCCTCTGGGAGACCCGCTTGGGTCAGCGGGAGAAAGAGTTGAAAAGTAGAGTCCACCCCCTAATGGTTCGGGTTTGAGCTGCTGCTGTCTTTTGAATTCTAAAAATATTTTTAACCAAACCCAAAAGACCATCAAAGAATGGTTGGAAACCCTACAGAAAGCTGCCCTGCCATCTCCTGACCATGGTAAACCTAGAGTTTACCAAACTACGCCTAGATGTAGGCATTTTCCCTTGGCCACTTTTCCTCCTGAGTTGAAAATTTCTAATTATTAAGAAAAAAAGAAACTTCCTAATTGAGTTCCTATTATTTGGTTAAGAAGGGCTCCCCAAACTTTATTGATTCCATTCACGGCAGCAATTTGTAAGCATGACAGACCCCATCAATTCAGGCAGCTTCTTGCCTTTCTCTCCCGGCTTCCCCCATCCGCGCTCAGCTCCAGCGCGGAGATCTCGGCCCTACAGTGACTCTCGCGCTGTCGGCCGTTTGTTTGCCAGGGTACTCGGAGAGCGGCTCCGCCGCGGGCACCACGACGTCTGCGTCGGGCTCCGGCCTTGGCAGCCTGCATGGAGGCGGCGGCAGCGGCAGCGGCGGCGGCGGCGGCGGCGGCGGCGGGGGCGCGTCGCTGGGCGGCTCCGGCTCTGGCGCGGATCAGGTGCGGCGCTACCGCACGGCGTTCACCCGCGAACAGATCGCGCGCCTGGAGAAAGAGTTCTACAGGGAGAACTATGTGTCGCGGCCCCGCCGGTGTGAGCTGGCCGCTGCGCTCAACCTGCCCGAAACCACCATCAAGGTATCGATTCCAGCACGCGCCTTTTCTAGACTCCCCGGGGGGGGGGGGTCTGGGTTGGTTTTTGTTTCTCCTTTCTCTTTCCTGGGTGGCCACATTTAGCTGAGGGCCTGAAAATCTGCGGGGTAGAGTCACCAACGGAATTGGTGTATTTGTTTCTCAGCTGCCGCATCCGAAGGGTTGGCCGGCCTGGCTGACCTGGGAAGCCCGGGGAATGGCGGAGCTGATGCCGGAAGCACTGGCCTCTGTTCAATTTTGCCCAGCCGCCTGCCCAGGTGCCCCTAGCCCATGTCCATGGCCCCACTTTCCCCTCGGCGGCAAAGCCGGCTGGTCTTTGTTCCTCTGGCACGAACCCTAGGTGAAACTTTTCATCTGCTCTTGATCTTGGAGATTTATTTTCCACATAAATCGTTACAACATGGAGGAAGGAATACTGTATTTTAAAAATCGATTGGGTTCAGAAAGTAGTTTCCTAAACATTTTTTCTCCTGGGCAGCAGGAAAAAAGCAACCTCCTGGGGAAGGGAGACTACAACGAAATTGTCCTTACTTATATATCTCTAAGTGATTAATTTTATTAACCTGGGAGCGATAGCTGGGAGGTTGGGCGATTTGGCGAACCCTTGGCGGAGGATCTCACACTCTAGAAAAAGCAAAGAGGAAGCTCCAACGGATAAGGGAGGTTGTGGAAGTCTCCCTTTGGTTTGATCGGGCTTTCTTTAATTTAGAGTTGTGACGAGTGATGTCTTCATTAGACTGTCTTGGGAGGGGTGTAACAGTCCCTTTCCCAGTTTAAGAGGATGTTGTTCCCGCCACTCACTTGAGGCAAACGATTCCAACAAAAATCATCCCTTCAGTATCAAAATCGTACCCGTGCCCTTGGGGCAGGCCCTTGCAGCTCAGAGGACTCAAGACCTCGAGCGGCGACCTTTTAGAAAAGCTGCCGCGGTAGCCCCTCTTCAACGGTGGCCTAGAATCCCGTGCAAATCCTGGGATTGAGAGACCGGTGCTCAGCAAGGCTGGGCACCAGTGGGTGGCGGGAAGGAGAGGGAAGGTTGCGTTGGGAACCGTAAAACGCAGCGGAGAGTAAGGGAGCAGGAGCTGCAGCAGTCGGACACAAGGCAGAAGATTATTTTTGCTGAGGAAGGTGTGCCCACTCCTGTTCCCACTGCCTCCCTCACTGCCAGCTGGGAGAGTAGGGGGTCTCCAAACTGGGCCGGGTCGAAGGGGAGTAGGTCAGGCCTTTCGGAGGTCCGAGAAGGGTGCAGAGGCCCAGGGAGGGGGCTGAGGCCTCAGGGCACTCCCTAACTCGGGCCGCGGTGCGGCTCTCCCTTCAGGTGTGGTTCCAGAACCGGCGCATGAAGGACAAGCGGCAGCGCCTGGCTATGTCGTGGCCGCACCCGGCCGACCCCAGCTTCTACACCTACATGATGACGCACGCGGCCGCCACCGGAAGCCTGCCCTACCCCTTCCACTCGCACGTGCCGCTGCACTATTACCCGCACGTGGGTGTCACGGCTGCGGCCGCGGCGGCCGCGGCCTCCGGCGCAGCGGCCGCGGCCTCGTCGCCCTTCGCCACTTCCATCCGCCCGCTGGACACCTTCCGTGCCCTCTCGCACCCCTACTCCCGGCCGGAGCTGCTGTGCAGCTTCCGCCACCCGGGCCTCTACCAGACGCCCGCGGCCGCCGCGGGGCTCAACAGCGCGGCCTCGGCCGCCGCGGCTGCAGCAGCTGCGGCGGCTGCGGCCTCCTCGGCCGCTGCGGCCGGGGCGCCCCCCAGCGGCGGCTCCGCGCCCTGCTCGTGCCTCAGTTGCCACAGCAGTCAATCCGCCGCGGCGGCCGCAGCAGCGGCCGCGGCGGCCCTGGGCTCCCGGGGTGGCGGCGGCGGCAGCGGGGGTGGCGGCGGCGGCGGCGCGGGGGCCGCCGGCGGCTCGGACTTCGGTTGCAGCGCCGCGGCTCCTCGCTCCGAGAGCGGCTTCCTGCCCTACTCAGCCGCCGTGCTTAGCAAGACCGCCGTGAGCCCGCCGGACCAGAGGGACGAGGCACCGCTCACCAGATAACTACGTCGCCGCCGCCAGGGGGCCGTGCCCGGGGGTCCCCTGAGCGCCCCCGCGCCCTCCGCGCGCCTACGTGCCCTCTGCGCGCTGCCCGCTGCCAAAGCTGCCGCCAGGGGGCGCCCCGGCGCGGGAGGCCGAAGGGAACTTGCCCCGACCGAATTGGGGGAAAGAGCCGCGCAAAAAACCCGGCGGTGTGCCCTCAAATGATTTCTATTTTTGTATTGGCTACCCAGCAGCATCTTTTCCTCTAAGTGTTTCCCACCGCCCATGCCCCGTTTCCCGCCTCTGTCCGGAGCTCTTGGTCTTCCCGAAGACAATCCCCTCGCCCTCAAACTGGTCCTCAGAGGTTTGGGGTCCTGGCTGTAAGCCCTCCTGAACCACGTGGCCAGAAGCAACGGAGAGCCACAACAAAGAGAGGGGGGAATGCTGTGCGCTAGTGCTTTGTGCGGAAGGGCAAGTCGCCCCCGAGGTTCCTGCGGCTGCTCTTTTTCTTCCATCCTTTCTTTTCTTTACACGAGGGTGAGAAGAGGTGGCAATTTTTCTCTCAGCCTGAGCTTGTTAGGGGCCCTGTCCGCGGGGAGCGGAGGGAGGGAGGTCTGAGAAGGCCAGGAGGGCGGACGGAGAGCGCGGGCGGCTGCGGGTGTTCGTGAGATGGTTTACCGCGTGCGGGAGCAAGGCCGGCGGGGGCCCTGGCGGTCTTTCCTGCCCGGGGAAGGGCAAAGCCGAGGCAGGAAGGAGTGGTGGTCTCGCCTCCCCTCTCGGCCCTCCGCTGTTCTCTCTTTTGATCTTTTGGTGTGGGATGCAGGCGTCTTGCATATTTTAAGCAAAAAGCAATGGCTAATAAGGGTGCCACAGCCTGGCCAGAAAAGGAAAGAGAAACGAAAGAATGGGGAGGGGTAAGATTGACAGATCGTTGTAATGTTTGAAGAAGCGTTTCCAGCTCAGTTTTCCAACTACCGGGTTCCACTCGATCTGGGAAATACTTGAATCTCTAGATATATATTATCCTGAAGCATTTCCTTAGACACTTTTCTAAGTTCGAACTCGATTCCCCTCACTCCTTCCCCTCCTCGTTTTCCTTTTGCTCGGGCAAAATGGTTCTTGGCATCTTTCTCACGCATGTCTATTGCGCTTTCGCCTCTGCAAAGCCACGGATGGGTTGCTGAGACCCATTCTGCCAACCCCGGCTACTGGAGGGGTTTCCTTGAACTTGAAGAAAGGCACATCAAAACCCACCAGTGTTAACTGCCACGTCAATTTTGATGCTAATAATGTGCAGATTATGACGAAAATTGCCAATCATGCTCTCTGATGGACCTCCTTTGAATGTGGAATTGGAGAAAAGTTCCCCGCACGGAGACCTGCTGTCAAGTACTAACAACCCGCTAAGGGAAGTCATTAGGAGAGACGGATAAGAGACTCGGTACATAAAACATTGTTCTTGGTGCATAGAATGTATGTTACTTAATGTTATCTCTGTTACCTGAAGTGATTTCGCAGAAGAAAGCCACGTTCTTATCATCTCAATTGCCAATTTTCATTTTGGTAACTCGGACGCCCTGGGTAGACTTTTCTCTGTTAAGTTGATATTCCACCAATGTGAACAGCCTCATTAAATCAAGCCCAGATATTTCCATAATGCTCCCCGCAGAGCCACTTCGCTCCTCACATAATGAGATTTTCTGAAGAGTTGAAGCCCTAAAATAACTTGCTAGTGCATGTTTAGACCCAATGAAGTGGGTATGTGTGTGTATTAAAATGTAGGTGTGCTACCTACATATCCTTGTGTATATATGTATGTATATATGTATATGTATGTATATACATATATATCCATTCTCTTAAGCACATACATATGTAAGAGATGCGCACACATTCATATATACCCATTGGCACTATTTTCTGTGATTTATTTCAAATTCGTGTTCTGACATTTTTGTTATTTTAAAGACACTGGATTTTAAAAATTCATTTCCTAAAAATAGGCTTTCAGGAAACTTTTGAGAAAATTCATTTTCCAGGAGAATTTATTGTTTTCATCAAATGGAAAATATTTCAAGGGGAAACAGTGTTTCAAAACTCCTGGGGTCTATTAAAATATTCCCATAAAATATTAGAGAACTTCCTAATGAAATAGAAATGATCTACAGCTCAACTTTTTGTTTTCTTTTTTCTTTAAAGAGATGAGACTACTTATGTTAAATATTGATTATGCCAGCTGTTACTGAGTTTACATTAAAATATTAATATATAATTTAAGGCTAAATAAAATAAACCAAAATATGGTACCCTTTTATCAGCTTTACCTTTATAGATTGTTAAAGTCCTTTCTTACGATCAGCTATCAGATGTATATAAGGTACTCTAGGCAATAATGTTTACATTTCCCCCCAAAATATATATGATTGATGAGAATGCTGGTTGGTAAAATGAACATAAATTCATCTTATGTTAGGTCCGTTGGATCTGGTTATTATATTA